>NC_135719.1:9813779-11013779 GCF_964656455.1 Halichoerus grypus
TTTTCTTTTATCATCTGACAGCATCCCTCATCCCCTACCTCTTCTGGGAAAAGCCTATGCTTTTATCTTGACAGTGAGAAGGGCTCTGGAGCTAAGGGTACAGTACTATGTTCATAAAAAAATATTAGCAGTCACATGGTTTGCTGAATGTAGTCCGCTGTAAACAAGCGGCTCAGACCGTAAGCGCCCTAAGGATTAGAGATCATAATTCAGAACTCAAGAGATCCAGGCACTATCTCTAGTATGCCTTTTCAATGTGCTAAATGACTAAGTAAGTAACATCTCGAAGAACACATCCCTAGAATAACACTCTATCAGACATTCTACATCTGCATATACTTCGTAGGGATGCTGTGCAGACTTCCAACTGCAAGGGAAGTTACACGTGTACAATAAAGACACCATTAAGCACATTTATTTCCTTGTTTAGCAACACCTTCAATCACAAAAATGGCATCACTAACTATTCAAGATCCCTATAAGGTAAATTAATAATGAAACTTGTGTAATAATGAGAAACTTTAAGACAGTTGTTCTATCAAAATGAAGCAAATTTTACTAAAATTTTAGTAGTCTTATCTAAATTGTATTTCAGTCACTCATTCAACAAATGTTCACTGAGTGTCTACTATGTTCCATGTGAAATGTGCTTGGTACAGCTTAAATGAGAACATTCATTTAAAAACATTCATTTAAAAACCCTGTGTGCATCCATGAGGGCACATACAATGCTCTGTTCAAAAAGAGTGAGCTGTTTAATTAATTACTCATGGTGAGCTCTCTGCTAACATGAGACCTTCTACCTACATTCAAGGGCACACCTTGCAAAAAGAACAAGGGTGCCCATTTTAGGAAAATCCAATATGCAAAAAGCATTTCCAAGCCAGAAACAGCATTAGAGGGGAGGAGTGAACAATTACACCATTTTCTTCTAAAAATGCCTAATTCTTGCAGAACAGATAAATTAAACTATGCAAATTCAACAACCCAACCAAGGGATCAAAGTTAACATCTCCAATAATCAAACAAGAATGTGTCATGTGTCCTCCTAACATGGTATGCCAAAGGACATCTTTTAAGTAGTATTCTGGCCAAAATCAGGAGAAAAACAACATATAAACCCCAACTGCTACAAAACAACTGACCTATACTCTTCCAAAATGTCAATATCATGAAAGACAGAGAGGCAGAGGAACTGTTCCTGATTAAGAGACTAAAGAGATATAAATAAATACAGTGTGTAATCCTGGATTAGATCCTGAACCAGGAAGGGGAGGGGAAGGGAGAGGCAAGCAGGAGGATGCTTTAAAGGACATTACTGGGATAACTGGAGAAATCTGGATATGGACTTACATTACATAAGAATATTACATCAATGTTACAATTCCTGTTTTTGTTAATTGCACTGTGGTTATGAAAGAGTATGTCCTAGTTCTTAGGAAACATATGCTGAAATATTTAGGGGGGAATAGGGTAGGATGTCTACAACTTTCAAACAATTCAAAAAATATGTAATAGAATGGTACGTAAATGTGACTAAATGCTGTTAGTAAGAGAGGAGTAGAGATAAAGTGGTATTCTTATAACCTTCCTGTAAATCTGAACTTAAATAAAACATTTAAAAACTTTAAAAACATGTGAAGTGGAAGATTAATTTTAGGTTACTTATAAGAAAAAAGGGCTTTACTTGTACAAATCTCTATCATTAGTGCTGTGATATTGTGTTTTATGGAACAACTGTGTAAGATAGCTTTCTTCTGTAGAAGAAAGAAAATGGGTCTGAGAATCATAATTTCTTGGTAAAGCCCTACTTTTTGCATTTGCTAGATGAGACACCTTGAGCTTCTGTTTCCTTAGGATGATGAGGGTCACAATGCAGCATCCTCCACCCTCACAAGGTTGCTGTGACAACCAAATGGCATAATATATGCAAAAATGCTTTGTAAACTAGAAGGACTAAGGACTATTCCAATGGGGAGCTCTTGTTTTAGGAAGCTCTTCTACAGGTGTGTGCAAATGAGTGTCACACCAGTAGGGGAAGGAGGCATAGAAAACCACAAAGTGAAAGGACTACTCTTAAATCACATCATACATCCTTTATTTAGGTTCACAAATGGACTAACAGTAACAAGTAACTGGAAATGTGGCTTTTTTCTCCCAAGAAGCAATTTCATCATGAAAGAGTATTAAAACCGGACAATTTTTTATTACACTGTCCTCTGATAAGTGAGAGCCAAATCTGCTAAAGAAAACGTTCCTCAACTCAAGAATATCCAAGTTACATTAAAAACATGGATCTTAAAAGATGACTACAATGTGCCCAAACTCTGTTTCTAAAATACTGTGCTGGAACTGCCCAAGGCCAACATCTCCCAGCATCAGGATAAATCACTAATTCCTAAGAGGTCTGACGTGACCCCAAGCCATGGGAGGCGCTACAGCATTCAGACCACACCCAGATATGGGTGCTGTGCCGGGAACTGGGCATGAAGAAAGGCAGGCCCAGGGGGGTGGCCCACAGTCCACGAAATCCTCCATCAGGCTTTTCTCTCATCTCCTCCCTCAGTCACCGACCTCCTCCAGAAGGAAAGACTGTGCCCACAGCCACAGCATTCTCTCTGAGCCTCAGCCACTGTCCTTTCTGTTCCTCAAATCTATCAAGCCAACCTTCCTTTTAGATCCTGTGCACCTGTTGTACACCTGTTCCCCTGGGCTAGAACACCATGCCAACATCTTTGCATGGCTGGCTCCTTCTGGTCATTCAGGTCTCAGCTTAAAGATTTATTTTATTTTATTTGGGGGCGGGGGAAGGGCAGAGGGAGAGGGAAAACCTCCAGCAGACTCCCTGCTGAGCACGGAGCCCAACGTGGGGCTTGATCCCATTGACCCTGAGATCATGACCTGAGCAGAAACCAAGAGTCGGACGCTTAACCAACTGAGCCACCCAGGCGCCCCCACGTCTCAGCTTAAATGGCATGCCCCTCTGAGGCCTTCCCTGACCTCGCAACCTAAAATAGCCCCTCATCGGGCACCATCACATCTTCTTGTTTAATTTATTTTTGTAAAGTTTCTCCTCCTGGGACGCCTGGGTGGCTCAGTCAGTTAAGCGTCTGCCTTCGGCTTGGGTCATGATCCCGGGGTCCTGGGATCAAGCCCCACATAAGACTCCCTGCTCAGCGGAAAGTCCTGCTTCTCCTTCTCCCTCTGCTATTCCCCCTACTTGTGCGTGTGCTCTGTCAAATAAATTTTTAAAAAGTTTAAAAAAAAAAGGTTTTCCTCCTGATGTATTTTCATGCTTATGAGTTGTCTGCCTTCTCCTCATTATAATACAAGGACATTGAGAGCAGGGCCCGTTGTGTTTCGTTCACGGCAAAATCTCCAGCACCCAGAACAGCGCTTGGAACAAAGCAGCCACCTCAATGAAAGAATGAATTCCCAGTTCCATGCCCACATCTCCATGAGTCAGTAAGATGCCCTTCAACATGTTTGGAGAACAAGCCGGCGCCTCTTTCTTTTCCTCATCTGGCAAGGGCATCCGCTGTCACTCACGCTCAAATTCTCAATCAACCATTATGCTTCTCTCTCACTCCCCCTATGATTTGGTTCTGCTGCTTCTTCAAAAAATATATTTTGCATCTGACACGGCCTCTCCATGTTTACTCCCGCTAAACTCTCTAGGCCCTCATCACCTAGAAGGATACTCCTAACCTTGTCAAAGTAGTTTCATCGATTCATCCAGCGACCATCAGTGCCTCCGTGGAGGCAGAGCGGCGCTGGTGGGATCACAGGGCTGACAGACAAGAAAACCCAGGCAAAGCCACAGTAAAGCGCCTGGTCTCTCAAGCTCCAGGTCACTGTCTTCACATTCCACCGTGCACATTTCATCAAAAATTATTCATGGGAACTCCACGTAAACATTCAACAGTACTGCCACCTGCACAGTTTGGAGACTTTCCTACATTTTTAACTATGGTAACTTACTCTGGACACATCTTTATTCAAAGACGAATTAAAATACTTATTGGAATCCAGCTAATTTTTCTTCACTTACAGATAAAAGTTATTCTTGGGATCCAGTGTTTTTTCTTATTTATGAGGAGTTTTCTCTCTTCTGCTGATGATACTTACCCCTGGCAAATACAAACTGAAAGAAAAACTTCAACATGCTTTCTCTTCTTTTGCTTCTTCCTTCTTTCTCTAGGTGCAGAGCACTGACCCCCCTCTCCAATGGACACAAAACAGAACAGTTACTTCTCTTTACCAGAACAGCAGAAATTCCTGTGACCTGACTTAGTTCACTGAAAATGAGGTACACCGTTACTCTCCTTTTAAAAAACTGATAACAAATTGCCCCTAAGTATTCTTGCTGACAGACATACTTAAAATCTGAAGTTTAAAATATTCTTCTTCAGTAGGACCTGCCCAATTAAACACATAATCGTATACAAAGGACTTACTTTATTAAGAGTATTCCTCAGAACTCATTTCTAAAGAGCCTTGCTTCCCTAACAGAATGAAGGGTTTTTTTTTTTTTTTTTATGTCTAACAAGCTTTACAGTAGTTTCTATGACTAAGCCCAAAAATATAGATTTAAATCATAATTTTACCACGGATTAGCTGTGCCTTCTCATCACATCATCTTCAGAGCTCATGTCCCCACTCCACAACAGAGAGGCTGAAGCACATAACGCCTACCATCCTATGAACTCTAGAGTTCTCAGATTCCATGTTGGCAAAATCAGAAAACTTCTAACTGATCTCTCTGCCGCTACTCTCCCCTAAATTATCCTTCATGCCATCGCCAATTAATTTTTCCAAACTACAACTGTATTCATTTCCTATTGCTGTTACAACAAATCACCTCAAACTCAGAGGCTTAAAACAACACAAACTTCTTATCTTACAGTTCTGGAGGTCAGAAGTCTGAAACAACTTTCATTGCGCTAAAATAAAGATGCCCAGTGGTGCCTGGGTGGCTCAGATGGTTGAGCATCTGCCTTTGGCTCAGGTCATGATCTCCAGGTCCTGGGATCAAGTAGGGAGTCTGCTTCTCTCTCCCCCTGCTTGTACTCACTCTCTCTCTCTCTCAAATGAATAAATAAAATCTTTAAAAGAAAAATAAATACAATACAATACAATAAAGATGTCCACAGGCTGGGTTCACTGAGGAGGTTCTAAGGAAACACTGTTCCCTTGCTTTTTCCAGTTTCCAGAGGCTGCACTCCCTGGCTCATGGCCCTTTCCTCCTCCTTCAAATCCAGCAGTGTAGCATCTACGAATCTGACTCATGATTCTCCTCTAAGGACGCTTGTGATTACACTGGGCTACCTGGATAATTCAGGAGAAGCTCGCATATCAGGACCCCTAACTTAACCAAATCTGTGAAGTCCCTTTTGCCAAGTAAAATAAATAGTCACAGGTTCTGGGGATTAAGTCATGGACACATTTGGGAAACATTATGCTGCCAGACAAGGACATCAGAAGAAAACTAGACTGTATCTTTTTTTTTTAAGATTTTATTTATTTATTTGAGACAGAGAGAGAGTGAGAGAGAGAGAGCACGCGCACACAAGAAGGGGAGGGGGGCAGAGGGAGAGCGAGAAGCAGACTCCCTGCCAAGCAGGGAGCCCGATGCAGGGCTCAATCCCAGGACCCTGAGATCATGACCTGAGCCGAAGGCAGATGCTTAACCGAATGAGTCATCCAGGTGCCCCCAGACTTACCTTTTATGTATAGACACAAAACTTCTCAACCAGCAAACCAAATCCAGCGACATATGAGAAGGATTATACACTGTGACAAAATAGGATATATCCCAGGAATGCAGGGTTGGTTTAACATTCAAAACCAATCAATCTAATATATTACACTAATGAAAGGAAAGGGCTTAAACTATAAACTCCTAGAGGAAAACAGAGAGGTTCATTTTTTGTGATCTTGAGTTAGGCAAAGCCTTCACAGACATGATATCAGAAGTATAAGCAGTAAAACAAATAACAGGCAAACTGGACATCACCAAAATTAAAAACTTTTGTGCTTCAAAGAGTGCCATCAACAAAATGATATGATAACCTTATAATGGGAGAAAGTTGTTGCAAGCCATATATCTGATAAGAGACGAATCCAGGATATATAAAGAACACTTAAAGCTAAACAATAAAAAAAAAAACCCAACTTAAAAATAAGCAAGGAATCTGAACAGACATTTCCTCAAAGACACATATATAGCCAAAAGCACCTAAAAAGATGCTCACAATTATTAGCCTTTAGGGAAACTCAAAACAAAACCACGAAGAGTTATCCTTTCACACCCACTAGGATGGCAACAATCCAAAAGTCAGATAACAGCAAGCCCTGGCAAGAGTATGGAGAAACCGAGACCCTCAACACTGGTGGTGAGCGTGTAAAACGGGGCAGCCACTGAGGAAACAGCATGGCAATTCCTCAGAATGTTAAACAGAGCGTCATCAATGTCAGCAAGCAATTGTACTCTTAAATCCAAACCCAAGAAAAATGAAAACATAAGCCTACCAAAAAACTGCTGCTCACAGCAGCATTAATCATAATATCCAAAAAGTGGAAACAGGCCAAATGCCCATCAACTGATGAATGGAGAAATAAAACATGGCACAGCCATACAACGGAGTATTGTCCATCAATAAAAAGGAACACAGTACTGATACTTGCTCTAACATGCACCTTAAACACTCTCTGCTATGTGAAAGAAGCCAGTCACAAAAGGCCATATGATGTATGATTCCATTTATGTGCAATTTCCAGCACATGTAACTCCATAAAGACAGAAAGTAGACAAATGGTTGCCAGGGGCTGGGAAAAGACAGGGAATGGTGAGTACTACTAATAGGTATGGCGTTTCTTTTCGGGATGATGAAAATCTTCTTAAGTTAGAT
Organism: Halichoerus grypus; assembly: GCF_964656455.1. Classification (NCBI taxonomy): domain Eukaryota; kingdom Metazoa; phylum Chordata; class Mammalia; order Carnivora; family Phocidae; genus Halichoerus; species Halichoerus grypus. The sequence continues at coordinate 9,820,691 of NC_135719.1, forward strand.
GATGGTTATGATTACACAACTGTGAATATACTAAAAACCACTGAATCGTAGACTTTAAATGTGTGAGTTTTATGGTGTGTGAATTGTATCTCAATAAAAGCTGTTTTTAAAAGTCTAAGGTATCCAGTTCATGTGCAAACCCACTGTTGAAGATAATAAATTTTCTCCAAGTAGTCTGGAAAGAAAATAAATACATAAAATACCTTATAAGAACGCATATATTTTTCTTTATGGGTTACATTTAACATAAAAATCATCTGTGCAGAAGAGTGATCACATGAATGTCCTATGCTAGAAAGGTGTAATAGGACTATCACTAACATGGCATGGTCTAAAATAAATAAATGCATAAAATGAACAGCAGATTTTAAAATAAAACCCATCAAAGGCTCCTCAGTGGTCCCCACATCTTTGTTTGCCTTCATAGCTAACCTTCGATAACCTTTTCAGACTCATCTCTCATTACTCCTCAACACAAATGCAGCTGGGCCAGACTTTCCACTGCCCACCCTCCCACCATGCACTGATAACCACGCTCACTGCCCCTCATCCCTCTACCATCTGCCTTAGGTCTTGACCAAATGCTTCTTCATCTTCAAGGACCTGTCCCATCAAAGAAATTTTCCTCACTCTCTCCAGACCATACCAATCCAATACCCACTGGCCTCTGGAAGCTCTAACTATCCACACCCCTAAAAGGACCCCTCACCACTTTTCACCACCCTCATGCAGCTAATGCATTCTCACAGTAATTTAAAAAAAAGAGAGAGAGAGAGTCACCTACACTTTACCTTTTCCAGCCTTGATTCATTGATTTATCCACTTCATCTGAGAGTTCCCTCACTCTCAGGAGATGATGTATCAGCTTCCACCCCGAGTCCTAAAGCAAACAGCACTCTCGCCAATGACAGAGTGCCACCTAGTTGCAACACAGGGTAACTCAACGGCAGTAGGAAGATCCCCACACCACTTTTACAGAAAATGTGCTGATGGTGAAATTAAGCAGCCAGCCTCGGCATCACTCTGCAGGCAGGGCCATGCCACTGTTCACAGGTGCCTCTTACCACCTGACCAGTTCACCTCACACATCTTACAGCTATTCTTTGTTCTCAGCTCAGGGCCAGGCATGCGTGAGTCATTTAGCATTTACCCAATCAAATTCAACTTCTGAAGTACACTACTTGTGTAGATGGTTAAAAATTCCTGTGATAATCACAGGAGAGCATTTCTGAGTTTTCTCATAACAAGTAAAAAGCACAGATGAGTATGAAATGACAAGAAATGTCGCGATTTACTCACATATAACGGAGCTTGCTGTGGATTAAGTTTCATGACCCAGGACACTGAAACAGAAAAGGGAGAAATAAATGAGAATAAAATTAAAAGCCATCGCCAAAAAATATAAAAGCCACAAATGCTGTATGTCGAGTATAGACATATGAACACAATCAAAAGTCTGAGATAACTGGACGCCTGGCTTTCCTGAGAGGTTTGGGAAGGCCAGAAGGTCAAGGACTGCAAAACTTCTTGCAGCCCCGATTCAATCTTTTCAACTGGGGAGAGACTTTCATTTTTTTTTTTTTTAAGATCTTATTTATTTATTTGACAGAGAGAGACACAGGAACACAAGCAGGGGGAGCGGGAGAGGGAGAAGCAGGCGGCTTCCTGCCGAGCAGGGAGCCCGATGCGAGGCTCGATCCCAGAACCCCGGGATCATGACCTGAGCCGAAGGCAGACGCTTAACGACTGAGCCACCCAGGCGCCCTGGGGAGAGAGACTTTCAGACTGAAAAATAAACACAAAAGGCTCCTCTGTCCTAGGAGAATTTTCAACAACCAACAGGATATTAAATGCAGTTACCAAAGCAAAAACAGTGTATGTTCAGTTACACTTTTACATAATCCCCCAAATTTACGAAGTGCTGCTTAGCCAGAGCCTCCTCCAGCCTCCCTGGGGAGTGTGGCGGGAGGGACCGCAGGGGACCAGAGTGCTCTCCCCCCCCGGAGAAGGGAGGGTACAGCTGGGGTCCACCAACTACGCGCTGTCCTCCTCAAAAATAATAGCTGGGGTCCCGACTGTTACCTTCACTAAATGAATCCTCACAGAAATCTTAGGAAGAACTTTAAAGAAGACTCACAGGATTGTCTAATACACTCCTAAATATCAAGTAACAGCATGCTCCCAAAGGTTTAACTTGGTGATTTGACCAGGAGCTTCAAGCTAAAATATCATGGTCCCGAATCGTGGACTTCAGGATGGCAGGCCCTTTGCCAAACACCCTGAATTTGAGCATAAGCTGATCCTGGCCTCATAGGAGTCAGAGAAGCAGACCCAAGGGACTTGATGATAATTTGATCTAAGGAAGTTTCTTACTCATAATAGGTTAAATGCATTAAATTTAGGCGCACAGTAACTAACCAGTAATATAAAAACAGTACAGAAATGTCATTCGCACATGCAAAAAACAGAGGAAATCACATTCTTTGTGTTCTACCAGATTACAAAAACCTCACTAACAGTGAACTGAAATCCCAATAGCACAAACAGCAGCTTATCAATGGCTAAATGTTTAAAGAGCAGTGAATGCCATAGCAACCACGTGTAACCTAAGGAACAGAATCCTCCCAGATCTGCCAGTTCGGTCAGGCTGTGTATGTGTATGTCCAAGGTCAAGGCTCACCCAAAAAGCAGTTAACACACACTTAGGGGGAAAAAACCAAAAACCAAAACTGTAATCGGGCTCCTAAACCCAGTCATCTCCAAACCACTTGCCAGCCACTGGCTTTTCAGTGTGTTGTGCCGACAGCCCGGTGGGCTTCCGACAGCTGGGGGGGCTTCTGCCACCCTGACCGACCACCTCCACAACCACGCCTGTTCATTCTCTGGTCCACTCCCCAGACCACTCTGTGGCACTCTTTCCTTCCTGCCTTCATTTAATGATTTTGTACCCTTAGGTGCTAAAGTCACCTGCAAAAATCCACAGTGAAAACCAAGCTTGAGAAATGTAGCAATAACAAACTCTTTTAGTAGAAAAAGAAAGATTTCCAGCCCATCAAATTCAAACAGCAAGCATGGATGGAAAAGACTGAAGCGCTTGAGTACTTTTCTCAATGCATTAAATATCCATTTAATTTAAAATTAAGCTCACTGTGCTCACTAGCCTTTTAATCAGCTTTCCAAGTCCTGTCCAGACTTGCCTGGGACAAAGGACTGAAAGAACCTACAACTTTATAAACCAATTTGCCTTAACTAACTTCTGAAGTGTTCCTCTCGAGAAGTATCCATGGAAACTGAAACAGGAATTAGCACTTCAGTAATCCATAACAAGTGGAGAAATCTAGGGAGACACACTAGTGACTTATTGGCCCTCTGATGGTTCTTCATCTGCCAAGAAACTTGACTACGTCTGCAAGGACCACAAACATCAAGCCATCTGAGTGGCTCCCACTGCGTTTGGATTGGAAGAGCGGGTGGAACTCACAGGGCTCTCAGGAGGGGCTGATGCCATCTCGACTGTTTGGTATTATGACCTCGTCTAAACATACATCAAAGCCAGAACCCATACAAGTTGTTCTGATAGGAAGATTAAAGAGGAATGACAAAGTGTCTGTCCTCCCACACTGGTCAAAGGGACAGGTCATTGTTATGCTGGCAACAGAGGCTGTTCAAAGAATAAATCTGTCAGAAGTCATCAGGGCAATGACCCCAGAGGCAACAGATTGGTAAATTCAGACTGCTTTAAGCTTCTTCAATGCCGACACACATGAGGAAACACGGGACTAATAGTGACAGAGCTTTATATTCAATATTATTTTTAACCCCCACAAAAAGACATTATTTTCCCCATTTCACTAGGGGAAAAAAATGGAGTCTTTCAATGACTAAGTTATTTACCTACTTTAAGAAGAGAGCCCAGAATCGAACCCCATCTAATGCCCAAACATGTGCTTTCCCCCCATACCATAAGAGGATCTCCTGAATGACCTCAATCCACAAACTGACCTGTCCCAGCTCTAGCCCCTGTTCTGCAAAGACTAGAGACTCGCTCTGACCTTGTTCACTCAACTCCTGCTGTGCACCTACAATGTGCCAGGCATTGCACGGAAGCACTGGAGGTGCAAAAGGAACAGAGACAAACTCCCAACCTCCAGAGGGTTTACTGTAGGAGTACACACTTCAATATGGCAGGAAAATAAGTGGTTTTCAGTGATAAGTTCCATGGAGAAAAATGAAAAAGAGGAAACAGGAAATGTTTTACATATGGTACTGAGGGAAGGCCTCTCTGAGGTGACATTTATCCCCCAAAATCAAAGAGAATAAGAAAGGTGGAAGGGGTTCCAGACTCCCAAACTGGCCCCAAAACACAGAACTCAGAGTTCTGACGCTAAGCCATCAGAAAACTTGCTACACACAATGCACAACTTACTTTATCCACTTACGTAAGCTCACTTTACTTGAGAACTGTGCTCTAAAGGAAGGAGCATACTGCAGGAAGGCAGTCTTTGGGTCAGAGTAAACACACTTAAAAACCAAATTTATTCTCTAAGACCCAATTGAAAGTCTTTGCTTTTGTCCATGGATTTTTGATCAAGACTTCCCAAAAGGAAAATGAAAGAAATGCACTATGTCCATGAATGATTTCATCAAGAAATTTTGAGAGAAAAACCCTACAATTTCCTCCTCACCCGGGAACTAGAGAATGACTTTGACCAAGTCCACATTTACATGGGCTGCTTTCATGTAACACCAAGTACAACACAGGACAGACCCGGTGGGACTATAAGGGTTGCACCCCATTTTAAAGACTATGAAATGGAAATATCAAAATTCAAACACATAACTGATGTGATTTCAAATATGTTGACCAAATCTGCCACTCAGCAGTAGCCAGCTAGAATTCTGACGAGTCATAAATCTGCGGGGTGAGGAATAAAAACAAGCTCAGTAATTAAGTGTTTTCATTCTTCTCACATTTTCCATTTTATTGCAAAATGCTGAAAGAAAACAAATGGAATAGTTTACTGTTGTACAAAAGTAACACATTCACTCTATGTCAAAGCAGGACTCCTCCACCCTGAATGCAATGGTCTCAGTGATGTCAGTCCAGCTCTCTCTGCAATCCTCTGGCAGCTCTCGGGGTGCTGCTGAACAGGCAAGCAGACCCGAGCTGTGACCTCTTCCTGCACTTTAGAATAAACGCTCATCAGCTTTTCCCTCGCAGGGGGCCGGGCAGACACCATCAGCGGCATGGATCAGCGTGGGACATGTGGTGCTGACACAGGTTCACAGTGGCAAGAGTTCTGGAACTGTCTGCAGGTCACACCACCTGCAAAGGATTGTGAAGAAGCTCAGCAGCTCCTAAGGATCACATGGAAACTCAGGCACGAAGTGATACAGGTGTTTGGTGGTTTGCGGGGCGAGTAAGGGACAGAACACACTTCCACAGACCAGCGCCTGAGCAAATGAATGCAAAACCACAGAAGCCACCAAAGATGACATGCCTTCATAATAGCCGGTGTCCACAGCAGGGGCTAGCAAACATTTTCTGAAAAGGGCTGGATGGTAAATATCTGGGGCTTTGCGGGTCATACGCTCTCTGGTGCAATGCGTAAACGAACGGGTGTGGCCATGTTCCAATAAAACTCTTTTCACAAAAGGGGCAGTGGACTAGATTCAGCCAGTGTGCCCGAGTGCCAACTCCCAACCAAAAGCTAACAAAATACCTCTTAATAAGCCAAAGAAGCAGGGTGTCCCCATTCAACAGCTCTGTACATCTCAAAGATATTTTCAGCTAGAAAAGACTTCTCAGCATAGAAAAGTCCTAGCATGCTATACAATATCCTCTAGACCAGCAATCAAATTGCATGGGCGGCCATCCCAAGTTCCCTAGTGATTAACTGTATGACCTTGAGCAAGTAAGTGGACTGTCTAACCTCAGTCTCTTTAAGTGCAGTAAGAGCATAAAAATTCCTGCCTACACTGTGGAGTCGGAAGAATTAAAAGAGAGAATCCAAGTGAGGTGCTTAAGCACACTGCCAGACACAGATCTTTCTTGCAGTTTCTGGGTCTCAGTGGAGACTACCAAGGAAAATACCTGGAAAATTCTAAGTGGTCAAAATAAAAGGCCTCAGGGGGCGCCTGGGTGGCTCAGTCCATTAAGCGGCTGCCTTCGGCTCAGGTCATGATCCTGGGGTCTTAGGATCGAGCCCCACATCCGGCTCCCTGCTCAGCGGAGAGCCTGTTTCTCCCTCTCCATCTGCCTGCCACTCTGCCTACTTGTGCTCTCTCTCTCTGTCAAATAAATAAATAAAATCTTTAAAAAATAAAAAATAAAAGGTGTCAGGTATCCAGATACATTTGTGCAAAAACACATTGGTGGGTAAATCACGATTCTAAGATATAACAAAATAACCCAGAAAAGAATCTGGAGGAACAAATAACAAAATGCTAAATATATACACATTTCTGAGAATTACAGGGAATTTTTATTCCTAAATTATCTTTTTCTTAATCCTAACTATGCAAGACAATGAACAGATACTACTTTTGTAATCAGGAAGAAGACATTATACATAGCACATCCTTTTTTAAGTCCCCTGTCATTCGATGTGCCACACCTGAACTGGAAATAAAAAGACACTTTTCCAAAATGTGCAAACTGAAGAAATCTACAGTCTTTACTAAAGCTCCCTAGAGAAGCAATTAAAATAAGAATGCCTGTACCCATATGTATGTAAATACAAATCAATCTTGCTATTCTTTAGCCATACGCGTATACTATACTAAAGAAGCCTTTAACAGGTGCTCCACTCTTAATGAAACGTCCCTAACGGGAGGGAGGGAGGGGGATCACAGGCCTAACACTGCATCAGGAATTACACAGAGACCTGCAAACTCTCCGAATCTGTTAGCTTCTTGACCTCAAGCCATTTCCTAAGGACCAGCTGTCCAGGTCTGCTGAACCTATCACTTCAATTGACATGGTTTTTGTCATTCACAACAGGGAAGCTTCCAAATCCACAAGAAAAGAAGTGCAAGCCACCTTCACAACCAACCCCAGTCCCCAAAGGAAGAGGGCAGCTGCTTGAGACTCAGCCAAGTGTAAATAGAGGATCTGTCCCTGCAGGGCACCTGCACTGCCGAATGTGCTTCCAGTGAATCTCCATGGCCAGGGACCCTGCTAAAACTGAGCTACAGTAAATCCTTCGAAACCCACAAAAATTTGGGGTGAGGGTTAACATGGAAATGACAATGCATACTCTGGATTCTTGTAAAACAGTGTCCTGCTCTTCAAGGAAAATAACAGGATCCAAAGACTCTTTCCTTCATTCCTAAGGAGTCTGGGCTGGTGGCTATAAACATGTTATGCACTCATTGGGGGTGGGAGCAGGGAATTCTGAATAATAGACAAGAAGCAGGGTACAAAGAGCAAACAGGCGTTTCCTGTTGCAGATGCCAAGTTCTACAAAATATGTATATATAAACTACTACAGGTACCAAACACATTTCCTCAATAAGGGACTGAGGAAATCTTACAGGAGCCTAATTATCTTCTTCTGTTTAAAGTTGCATTAATTAATAATTGAGCAGTTAGCTTTAAACACTGATTCTCAAACGTTAGGGCACCCAAGCATCAGTTGGAGGCCTTGTTAAAGAATACAGATTCTTGCCCGTCCCCCACACCCCCTTCCACCATCAGTGAGTCCAAATCAGGAGACCGGACCTGGTGATGTTTCTGCTTTTGAATCATGGCCCACACTTTGGGAAACAATGGTGTTGAGACCCAGAATACATGTCTGGTTCTCTTGTGACACAGCCAGGCTTCTGTGTCCCACTATCTCATGACACAGTACTACTACAAATCACCAAGGAAAAAGCAAAGCCCTGGTCACAACTGGGGTAATAGAGAAAAGGGGACCCATGGCAGGAGGGTAGGAAAGGATAAGAATGAAGAGTCCAACACAGGGCAACACTCACAGTAAAACAAAAGGACACAGCCGATTAAAAAAGAAACCCCAAACAACCGAAACACTAACACCCACATTCACTCATTTATTATTTATCAGTGCTGGTTTAACCAATAGGCAAAATGATCTTGAATTTAGGGCAAACACACACACACAAATAATCAAAGTCATTAACACAGAATAAACAAGTCTTACCAAAACAATAATGAAAGAAATTTAATTTAAAAATCGGTTCTGGGGGCGCCTGGGTGGCTCAGTCGTTAAGCGTCTGCCTTCGGCTCAGGTCATGATCCCGGGGTCCTGGGATCGAGCCCCACATCGGGCTCCCTGCTCAGTGGGGAGCCTGCTTCTCCCTCTCCCACTCCCCCGGCTTGTGTTCCCTCTGTGTGTGTGTGTGTCTCTCTATCAAATAAATAAATAAAATCTTTAAAAAAAATAAAATAAAAATCAGTTCTGTGACTTCTCATACTCGGGAGTTTACTTCGAAATTCACAGAGGAGAGTACACCATAACTTTTCAATACTTAGGGCCTCCTTTTCTTCTCCATATGTTTATAGTATCTGCCTGGGCACAAAAAGACTTTCAGTGGTGGTAATCTCCTTATGTTTCGAGTCCCTAAAATACTGCATGTACAGAGAGCTGCTGAGTGTCAGAGATAAATAATACCATGGCCCCTACCAATTTAGTAAGGGACAGACAGATGTAAACGGATCATGATATTACAGTATTGTAAGCACAATAATAAAAATGTGACAAGGGTCAGGAAAGAAGGATAAACTTGCTAGGAAGTGGAGGCCCCGACACAATTTACTGGAGGAGGTCAACCGTGAGGCAAGTCTCACCCGGTGGACACAGGGGAAGCACAGAGCAGAAGGAGCTGCAAGTACAGGGACAAGGCAGCACCGTGCGCTGCTGGGCACTCATCAGAATAAGTGCAAGCAGGGGACGAGGGGGGAGAGGACGCGGGGGAGGCACTCATGCAAATTCACACACCTCAAGATGCCTGACCCTTAGAAGCCAACGAAGGGAGACAGAAGAACAGACAAACCACCGCAACCCCGCTCTACCCTAAAGACCTGACAGCCTTATGATGACATTGGCATCAACCAAATCTACGTCTTTGGTTTGGTTTTTTACTTTTCTTATCCTTTTTTTTTTTTAAGTTCAGCTCCAATTTCTATTCTTTCACAACTGCAGGTTTAAAGATCCACAAAAAGCAGCACTGGAAGAAGTCTGTAATCACGTAGCCTAAACTCACACCAAGCAAGTACGTGTTGTGGGTCACAGGCAGCAAGGCCAACTTCCCCCCACAGCTTCCCGGGGGTGCAGCACACGATGGCTGGCTTCCCAGTCAAGTTCCGCGGGCCCTGGAGTCCGCATCCCAAACCCAAGCCAAATCCTGTTGGCCACAGGACTTTATAATTAGAAGGGGGTCTCAGAAGCAGCCCACACCAGCCTTCTTCCCCAAGTGGGAGTCACTGCCGGTCTACCTGCCTCAGCTTGTAGCCCCGAGTGCCAGGGCCTTATCACCTTGAGAAAATCTCTCCGTGCTCCACTTGCACCTCTGACTCAACATTCCCAAAACACTATTTTCTTTCTGCAGCTCCCTCTCTGCCTACACAGTAGTAAGCAATCCTTTAGAAAGGTTCTTTTGAGGTACTAATGTCTTTTCTTTAGGGAGTTCTAGGAGAGGGCACTTAGATCTGCCCTGACTCAAGAAAAGGAGAGAAAAGCCTAAAAGTAAGATGTGATCCCAATTTTGGAAACACATTTAACCCGTCTTAGTTACGGTGGAGCTTCCAACCTCCAGGGCTTAAACGTAGAGCTCTGCATCCTGGGGTTCAGAAGCTCAGAGGCTGCATCCACAGACACACATGGGCAGCTTGGGACTATCAGTTGCCAGCAGAAAGATTAAGCTCACTACATTTCCTCTGTAAAAAAAAAAAAAAAAAAGTCTGGGGCACCTGGGTGGCTCAGTCGGTTGAGCATCCGACTCTTCATTTCAGCTCAGGTCATGATCTCAGGGTCGTGAGACTGAGCCCCACATCGGGCATCGCGCTCAGCATGGAGCCTGCTTAAGATTCTCTCTCCCTCTCCCCCTCCCCACCCACCCTGCTCTCTCTCTCAAAAAGGAAAAAAAAACATATATATATTCATATATATATCATATTTATTTTACACTAAGTCTCTGTAAGCCACTTTGATGAATAATGAAGATATTAAAGGAACGGATGACTGCTAGATTAGAGACAATCTGCTAGTGTTTAAGAATTCATTAACAATCCCCTGTAGAAGAACATAAGGATAAAAATGAAAATGCCAATATAATTCAGAGAAGGAGACAGACAAACTCTGGCACTTCTGGCTCTGTGATTGTGGACAAGCTACTTAACTGCCAAGCTTTATTTTCATCTGTAAAATGGGTAAAAATAAGAATAAAAGATGTGTGTAAAATGTTTAACACAGTAGTAAGGAGTAAGGAAACACTCGGTAAGTCCCTGTCCCTACCGCCCGATACGCATGACCGGATTAGCTGTGCGCACTGACCTCACATCACATGCAACTCCCACGACCCATGGACCACGGCCATCACTGTGCTGATCCCCAATTCTAAAGGGAGGGTGTCCAGGAGGGACATGTAGAGCCCAGCAGATGAGGTGCTCTACTAAACATGCCCTTTATTGTTGGTGAGCTCCCAGAAGCCCTCCAGGCTCCCCCACCGCTCCGACTGGTGCCGCCCGCCAGTGTTGGGTGGCTTGCCCATGCAGCCCTACCGGCACTCCTGCCCCACAGCCTCCACCCTGGCCTGCACACACCGCTGGCGTGCACCGTGCGAGGTCCAGTCCTTACACTGTGCTTCATGATAATGCCCTCCACCCCTGCTGATTCTGATAGCAGGATTACTACTGGTAATCTAACCCAAGCAGTCAGCAATAAGTCACTTTTTTCCTTTCATTTTCTTCTCTTTCATTTCTGTGCTCGCCTGTTCTCCTGACCTTGTTTCTTCCAGTCTGCACATTGTGGATGTCTTCAGCCACACCACCCCCACTCCTGCCAGAGCACCTGGCACAGTGCTGCGAGCGCAATAAATACTAACATACTTGATATCAACATCAGAGACAGAAATTGATCAGCAGCTTTCCTGCCCCATTTGATAGCAAAGGATCTGCAGCTCTAGCTTTAAGAACAAAAACCAACCTATCAAAGCCAAAATAACTCAAGTCAGTCTAGTCCCAGAAGGTTCACCTAGTAGCTCAACAAAGATAGTATGGATCCTGCCAAGTGTTAAGAAATCCAGCCTGGATCAATTTGCTTAATCGGCCAGAAAAGTAATAGGGACCAGAGTGGGGGAATTCAGCATCATCTAACTGGAAAACCTCAAAGCAGAGAGGAGGGTGAAGAGCTGCTCAACATGACACCTAGGCTCTCACGTGACGGTTAGTACCTCTGGGAGGAACACACGCACATGTTATATCAATTCTCTTTTGCTGTTTAACACAGGCTTGTAGTTTCCTGCAAAAAAAAAAAAAAAAAAAAAATGGCGTCTGCCGCTTTGCAGAGATCTATACAGAGAAGAAAACTCCAAATGGCTATTCCAGGTGAGAAGTTTGGGGCCAGCTGTATCCTGTATCCCAAGGAAACGGAACTGTAAGCTGCCAGGAGGTCCAGGCACAGGAGAGCAAGACCATCAGTTCAGCAAGTGCTGACATTCTTATCCCTATGGTAATAAGAATAAACTTTGACTTTAGAAAAATTCATGCACAGCTGGGCTTTATGTAAATTAACTTCAGTGGGGGTTAAAATAGATATCCGGTAAAGAGACTGCCAAATTCAAGCCTTTCTACTTCCTTCATCCTTCCCAACCTCTATCATCCAAAAAGCAAGCAACCCAATGGGCTAAAGTGATGATAAACCATTTGGAAAGACTAAAAATATAGGCAAGTGGGCTCTCACACACATGCAGACCTGACCGAGCTGGACGACCTAACGTGGATGAAGGCCAGGCCCTGCAGTGGCTACTCTGTTAGGGATTATTTCAGTGACACACAGCCCTTCTCGGACACATTACATGACAAAAGCGCTACCACATTATTCCCACAAGTGGCAAGCGTAAGAGGTGCTAGAAGCAGATGCTAGAAACGTCCATGTTAGCTTTTAAGTTGCTAAAATGGTTCTCTTATCTCAAGGATAAATATTGCCTTCAATGTTGTAGTTCTTCAATGCTGAGTCTTCAACATCTTGAGAAAAATGACATTGTAAAACACAAGAGGAGTGACTTTTTTTTTTTTAAACCATCTCAAAATCAGAGGGAAAGTTTTGAACAAAGACTTCAAATAAAAGAAATACATATATTTCATAATTAAGTGAAAATACTACAGAGTCAAAGAGACTCCAACAGTTTCAGCAATCCTCCATTTAGGTTTTTTTTTTTATATAAATATTTTATTAACTTAAGTGAAAAATTTTATTTTTAAAGGAGAATTTCTAGTCATAAAACATTCCTGGCCTGAGTCATCCCCTGAATAGTCATTCTTGTTTTTATAACACACAATGAGCACAGAGTATTTTCAAAAATCACTGATAGGAGGCGTGCCTGGTGGCTTAGTCGGTTGAGCGTCCAACTCTTGATGTCAGGTCAGGTCATGATCTCAGGGTCGTGGGATGGAGCCCTGCATCGGGCTCCCCAAGCTCCACACTCAGCAGAGTCTACTTGTCCCTCTCCCTCTGCACCTCCCCTCACTGGCATGCATGCTTGCCATCTCTCTAAAATAAATAAACAAATGAATAAAATCTTTTTTAAAAAATAAAATAAAAATAGGGCACCTGGGTGGCTCAGTTGGTTAAGCAACTGCCTTCAGCTCAGGTCATCCTGGAGTCCTGGGATCAAGTCCCACATCGGGTTCCCCGCGCAGGAGGAAGTCTGCTTCTCCCTCTGACCCTCCCCCGTCTCGTGCTCTCTCGCATTCTCTCGCTTGCTTAAATAAATAAATAAATAAATAGAATCAAAGTAAAAATCACTAATAGGCTGGCTTAATGGGTAGAACATGTGACTCTTGATCTCAGGGTAGTGAGTTCAACCCCCATGTTGGGCGTACAGTAAACTTTAAAAAAATTAATAAAGATCACTGATAAGGGGTGCCTGGGTGGCTCAGTCGGTTAAGCGGCTGCCTTCGGCTCAGGTCATGATCTCAGGGTCCTGGGATCGAGCCCCATGTCAGGCTCCCTGCTCAGTGGGAAGCCTGCTTCTCCCTCTCCCCCTGCTTGTGTTCCCTCTCTCGCTGTCTGTCAAATAAATAAAATCTAAAGAAAAAAAAAAAAGATCACTGATAAATTTATTTTAGGTGAAATAAAGTAGGATCAGCCAACTAAAAGCACGTGAAAATCATCATCCCGACTTCCAGCAATCTAGATGCCATACAGAACTATAACATGCTACAGAACCTGTGATAACTTGATTAGCAGTTTTAGCAAAGAACTTCGCTATCTAAAGACAAAAGTTTATCAGTGTCCTGAAATAAGGGAACTATTTCTCAACCACTAGATGGGAATGGCATCCCTCAGCAATCTCTCCTCCTGGTAACATGTAGGGTGAAACTGAGTCTGTCCTCAGGAGCCCAGATGAGGAAGTACCTACGCATCTTGAAAATGTAACTTATGTAACAGTTGTGGCTAATTCTGTTTGAATATCAATAAAGATCGTTTACTTTCAATTCAGACCTTCTGCTTCACAAAACAAACAGAGCAAGTGTTTGACAATCCTAAAATAAAGAATTGGCAAGATCAGATCTCAACTGAGTTAAATTATCAACTACTAGGTAAAAAAAAAAGTCCTGCAAATTTTAACTTGATCAATTCACTGAAAATGGCTTAAAAGCACAATTTAAAAAGGCAGCTTTTCATCAAACTACTAAAAGGTTATTGCCAGGCTAAATATGGATGATATTATACTTGTTCTGGATTTAGAAATAACAAATTTAAGAGAAACTTTAGAGATTATTCTTTGAATTTCAAATTTTGTGAACTCCTCTTAATAGGAAACTCTTAGAGGGCCACACATGTTAACAACTTATTATACAATGCAGAAATGGAAAATTAATTTCCCCACCTGAACTAATTTCAAAAATAAGGTTGCCATAAAAACTACAGACCAGTTGCCTTAAAACATTTGATTTCTACCTGTGTGTGAGGAGATGAACGGCACATGACAGATACACATACTGATAAACTGTTTTTCTCTAGTAAACAGAGCATGTTACTGTGCACACAAGACTTCAAATATTTCATAGCTGAGGAATATATACAAAAATCTAGGTAGAGAAAGGCATCTACTGCGCAGTGCTCTTTCCTTTACAATACTTCAAAATTTAAAAAAATATATATAGGTGTTTCATAAAATTAATGTTATCATAGAATGACCCAAGTGCTAATAATCTGGCCACAATGAACACTTCAATTGGCTATTTTTCCTGAAAATCTGTACAATGAAAAAGGAATTTAGGGGAAAAAGACTAAAATTTCCAGGCATACAGTCCTAAAGGTAGAAGTGCTTTTGGTAAGTAGGCGTGAGGGTAAGAACGAGGAGCAGGTACCCGTACCTGTGTTTCCAAAGAGCCCAGGCGACTGAGAAAGTGACTTAATGTGCAAGGGGACGAAGAAGAGGAGATGTAAAACATGCAAACAAAAGGTATTTGAAATGCAACAAAAGGAAATAATTCAATTCAGCAAATATTTGAGTGTGTACTCTAGACACAGACTGTGGACTGAACAACAAACTATAAATAGTTCAAATAAACTCTCTGGGGGGCCCTGAGATCCTGGCCAAGTGTCCACATAAATCAAACAGGCCCTACACAGAAGGCACCCCACGACAGCAAGCAGTTGGTTCATGCTAGACTGGTCATGGTCAGCAGACAGCCAGAACGCAGACTCATCTGGAAGACCAACTTAAGGTGGCTCCAAAGACCTGGGGTGGGCAAATCGAAGAATCAACACCGTACACATCCCATGCCACCTGACAAATGGGTGCGTGGCTGTGGCCCCAGTAAGAAGGCCAGGAGGCAGGAGGCCGCTGAAGTCCAGAGTTAATAATCATTTGCCTCTGAAAACTGCTGTAAATCAAATAAACGCGGGCAGCACTTGAGTGTGGTGGTGACAGAAGATATTCTACAAACTTGGTCCTTCACGGACACAAAGTCAGCAAACAGGAACACGTGACCTGGAACAACCAACAAGCCAAGACAGTAATGCAAGATGCGGAACCACCAGGAAACAAAATCCTTGCTCCTTACTTGGCAGCCACAGCAGAATCCTTAAGAAAGAGACTACTCAAATAACCACTAGCTTGGAACCTTCAAGTTAAAACTTCAGTGCTACCGATGCTCCTTCTAAGTGATCTGAATAAGATGAAAAAGCTACTTAGGACTATCAAATCTGGGCTCAGTCACCATTGTCGTTGTGGCTGGCTCTCCATTAGCAGGAAGCAGCAACGGTGAAAACCACAAGCCAGCAGTCTCAGCCTCTACCCCACAAGGTAGAAACTCAGAGGTCAATTTTTTTTTTTCAGTTTTAAAAGTATATTCTTGATTCCTCTTTCTTTCCCTCTGTTCCTCTCCCCAAATGCTGGTAAAACCAAACTAAAGATCACATTCTAAAATAATCCCCAGAAGCATTTAAATAGAACAAAACTGTCCTGGTACCTACCATAGGCTGAAGCTTAGCAAAGATGAAGGCTGCAGACAGCCTGCTGGCTCCACCCCACATGCTTCTCACCCCGTGCTCCTCCCGCCCCAGCCGGACACATGACATTTCTATGGAGACCTGGTCATTTTCTAGCTCATATGTTTGTACAGAAATAGGAACGCCATAAATGTTCAGAGAACAGAGTAAAAGGATTATCAAGTAGCTCCAATTATACCAACTGATCTCATCCTCTTGTTACAAGCTGAGTCCTGGCATCTGAAATCCATTTCTGAAACTCAACCAAGGGCATTTAAAAAAAATATTCCTCCTTACCTCATTCTCTCAAGCATACACTACAAGTATACTGGATGATAAACATATGTACTCACTGTTTTTCAGAATTCATGCTCATCCAAAACTACACAATATATTTGTTCATTATTTGTTTATCCATAAAGTAACATTATTTGTTCATCCATAAAGTAAGCACCTTAATTCTACAATCTTGACATCTTACAGTTTATCAACCATGAAGACGTAACTACCACCATCATCTTCAACGGCACTTTTAAGAGTTTACTTATTCTGTTCAGGCATCTTGCTAATCTTCACATTAGTCCATTTTACAAATGAAGAGATCCATGGTTAAAGTTAACTAACCTGTAGATCTGCACAGCTAGTAAATGGTGGGAGCCAGAATTTGAACCCAGATCTGACTCCAGCAGGCTCTTAACTTCTAGACTACTGCACTGCTACCTCTTGTAATTTGTAGCGAGCCTTATAACCTCCATTTCTGATTTTGTGAATGGAAGGGGTTGGACTGGGTAATCATGAAAGCTCCTCCCATCTCAAACACGTCATAATTCCACGTACAAAAACACTGGTTGCCTTAGGTATATAAACAAACGATGCAAGGTGATTTTATGAGCTGGGGACTGAACACAGTGATGAAGGAAAGGATGAGAAGTTCTTCTCATTGGTAGAGGACGGAGCATTTCACTAACTGAAAGACTGAAGGAGAGGAAGAAGGCAAAGACCTATCTTGGTAAAGCTTCTCTGTAGACTAATTCATCTGTTTCATCTCCCCGAAAATTTACTCCTGTAGACTACTTTACAGATGTGCCCTCTTCTGTTTCTCCAAATTAACAGGCAATGACCTGTAGAAAAAGCTGTGCAGTTACCCAACAACTACAGCCACTCAACAGACCAACATGTTCCTACTCACATCCAAATGGAAATGTTTATAAGCTTGAGAATCAGCTGGGAATGAACTCCCTACTCTCCCTTCTACACAAACACAGGCTAACATCCGCCAGCTGAAATCTGCTGCTCAAAAAATTTAGTTGCTCTTACATAAGCAACAGGAACTTCTTAGAATATTTTTCCCCTAAATTCTACAAAAATCTGATGAAAATAATCAAGCTTCAGACCCAATGCCCAAGTTTAAAAGAGAGTGAACAGGGCGTCTTTCACATTCAAAACTGCAGTGAAAGTGAATGGTAATGTTTCCGTCAGTACTAGATTAAATTTCACAAACCGCAAGTACTAATAAAGGAATATACCATCTTACTGCTTCATGGCACATACTGAAAAATACATTGGCTTTTCATACAGGTAATTAGCATTCTTGAAGCCTGCTATTAAGCTGAACAGAAAATTAAAAAACAAAGCAGTTACAAAGCAAGTTGGACAGACCAAAGAGACATGTCCACGACCTCCCATTATAGACCCTGATGCTATCCCAGGTCAGAGCAAAGAACAAATGAAGAATGCAGCCACCCACAGAATACCTCCCCACCCAGTACCAGAGGGGGAAAAAAAAATACCACAGAGCTGGGAATCTAAAAACTCAGTTATGGAATCTCCAAGGAGACACTCCTGCTTGGTTGATATTCAGATATGGGCTAATAGCCTCGGGCCTCCAGTTCTAACAAATACAACCATAAACCCCACTAAGGGTCAGCATTAGCTGCACTTACCAATCCCAAGGCAAGCTCTGCCTTTCAAGGGCTCTCATCAGAACAGAACTGGAAGCAAGGAAAACATTTTTAAAATCTTACCAATCAAATCAACCTATTCCTTTCACTTTCAAAAATCTGAACTCTTAAGTTAGGTTTCCAGTTCCTCATTAGAAGAAATACACTATGGGAAGTTAAGTAGAAATGACAAAGGTTTGGAGAATACTGTCATCATATGCTCTGTAAATCCTATACTGCCTTCCTGAATGCGGTGGGGGGGAGGGGGGGCAGAACGGGACGGGGGACCAAATGGATTCAGAAACACAGAGGGGGAAAAGAAGGAAAATATGGACATCAAATCCAGTAGAATGGATAAGTAACGATGTGAAGACTAAAACAGAGCTCCACTATTTAAAAAGTCAACAAAAGTAAAGGCAACTACCCCATATTAAACTATTGCTCTTACAGATAAACAATTATAACTGAGTAAAATATAAAAAGCTACCCTTTGAAGGCACTGGAAGGAGACGGAAGCAGACAGCTGAAAGAAGGAAAAAATACTGGGTAAGAATCACTTTTACACTGCTTTTCAACTAAGGCCCAGATCACATGACACAGTAGACAGAAAGCTGCAGTCTTAAAATCTCTATCTAAGCTCTTCCCAAATCCTTGGTAGACCCCTGAATTGTACATACACTGGGGAGAGTCCAAGATTTCCAGCAAAAAGCAAATCCATTAGGCTGAGAGAACTGAGCAGGGATCAAACTAAAGTGGGAGTTTGGGGCCAATCCAATTAGCTGCCTGCCAGAACAAAAGTTAGTATTTTTAAAAGATAAAAACCATGGTGGTCTCTAAAACACATCATCCACAATGTACGGCATGTAATAAAAAATTACTAGATATGTGGAATCAGTTTTAACATCTTACTGGATCCCTTGATAAGTGAATTAGATAAAATCTTCAGCACATATGTGTGCAAAATAGTAATCAATTTACCTTTGAGAAGCCACAGACAATACCTACAAATCATATATCTGATAAGAAACTTATTTCCAGGGGCGCCTGGGTGGCTCAGTCATTAAGCGTCTGCCTTCGGCTCAGGTCATGGTCCCGGGGTCCTGGGATTGAGCCCCGCATCGGGCTCCCTGCTCGGCAGGAAGCCTGCTTCTCCCCTCTCCCACTCCCCCTGCTTGTGTTCCCTCTCTCACTATGTCTCTGTTAAATAAATAAATAAAACCTCTAAAAAAAAAAGAAACTTATGTCCAGAATTTACAAGAAACTTTTCCAATAATAAGAGGACAGCCCAACTAAAAACAGATACTATATCTGTATAGACATTTCCCTAAAGAAGATATATGAATGGCTCATAGGCACATGAAAAGATGCTCAACAGCATTAGTCATTGAGGAACAGACAAATTAAAAATACAATGAGATGCACATCTACCAGAATCACCCTACATCTATTAAAGAACTTGAATTCTTAGTTAAGTTTTACCACAAAGAAAACTGCAAGCCCAGAGAGCATCAAGGTAACATGTTCCAAACATTTAAGGAAAAAATGATACCAATATCAAGAAGTGGGGGACGGGGGTAAGGGGATGTCCCATCTTTTTTTATGCAGCCAACATTACCCTGGTACTAAATCTAGACAAAGATATTAAAAGAAAAGCAGAAGCCCTCATGAACACAGACACAAAAGTCCTTAACAAAATGTTACCATTTCAAACCCAGAAACAAAAAAAAAGGACAATACACAATCACCACATGGGGTTTATCCTAGGAATACAATGTTGGTTTAATTTTTGCAAATTAATGGACTTTACCACCATCAACAAAATAAGAAAAACTATACAAATATCTCATTAAGATGCAGGAAAAAAACATCTGACAAAACTCAACCCTGATCCTTTATGAACAGAAAGGATACTTCCTCAACCTGATAAAGGGAGTTTACAAAAAAACCTACAGCTGAAATTATACAGAAATGAAAGTATGAATGCTTACCCGTCAGACAGGCAACAAGAATATCAGTTCTCACCAGGAATCTACAAAAGAACTACTAGAAATAAGTGATTTTTAGCAAAATGGCAGGCTACAAGGTCAATAAACAAGAATCCATTATATTTCTAAATATTAAAACAAACAACTGGAAGTTGAAATTTCAAGCATTTATAACAGCACCAAAAACATGAAATATTTAAGAATAAATTTAACAAAATATATGTAAGGATAAATTTAAAAAAATATTACAACTGTAAACATGCTTTAAAAAAAACTGCATAAGACATTTAAAAATAGGAAGATACGTCCAGTTAATGGATTAGCTCGATATAGTTACATGTCAACTCTCTCCAAATTGAGCTACAAATTTAATGCATTTTCAATAAAAACTGCAGTACACTTTCTTATGAAAATCAAGAAGCTGATTTGATAATGCACACAGAAGTGCAAATGACCTAAAATAGCCAAATGAATTTTGAAGAACAAAGTTGGAGGACTTACACTAGCTGACTTTACAACTATAAAGCTATAAAGCTACAGCACTCAAGACCCCGTAGTATTGGTGTAAGAACAGATAGAGGACACAAAAAAGCACAAACTAAAAAGAAAAAAGTGGATACACTGGACTTCAACAAAATAAGGAACTTCCTGCTCTTTAAGACACCATCACAATGAAAAGGGGAAATTGGAGAGAAATTATTTGCAAAACATATTTGATAAAGGACATGTATTCTGAATGTATGAAGAACTCTTACAACTCAATAATATGACAAATATCTCCAAAAAATGGCCAAAAAACATTTACTAGACCTTTCACCAAAGAAGACATATGCACAATATTAGTAGTCTTCAAGGAAATAAAATTAAAACCTCCATGAGATAAGCACTATATACCCCCCCAGCATGACTTAAATTTACAAGACTGACAATACCAATATTTGATAAGTAAAGAGTGACTGGAACCCTCTCATATATTGCTGGTGGGAAGGGAAAAATGTATTTTTGAAAAACAGTTTGATCGTTTCTTAATCCTACTCTTGGGTATTTATTTACTCAAGAGAAAAGAAAATACATGTCTATATAAAGAGTTACATGCAAATATTTCTAGAAGCTTTACTCGTAAATAGCTAAAAGCTAGAAACCATTCAAATGTCTGTCCAACGAGTAGATAAACAATTTGTGGTATATCCATACAATGGAATACTTTTCAGCAAAAAAAAAAAAAAAAAGGAACTACTGATACATGTAACTATATTGATAGATTTCAAAAGCATTATGGAAATGCAGATATAAAAAACTTATGTTGTGTGATCTCACTCTTACCAAATTCTAGCAAAGTAAAACTGTAGTGACACAAAATAGATCAGTGCTTTGCCTGGGCTCTGGAGTGGGGGTAAGGGGACTGACTGCAAGAGGCAAGAAAGAAACTTTCTGGAATGACAGAAAAGTTCTATCCCTTGTTTGTGGTGGTGGTTATATGATTGTATGCAGCTGACAGAACTAATTAATTGACCTGTACATTTTAAGTGGATGAATTTTACTATATGTAAATTGTACTCTAATAAAGCAAATTTCAAAACAATTTTTTTCACTTTTTCTAACAACTCAATAGTCCTTTATAAAGTTGTGATATTCTACATCATTGTGTTGAACATCAATTATCTCGGTGCCATGGCTGGGCCAGGATAACAAAGTCTCAGCTTCTTCCACAATGTGTGTGGTAACAGGCCGGCAACAAGAGGCCAGCGAGAAGACAGGAAGCATGGAAAGTGCATAAAACCAGGTAACTAAGCTACTGCCATACTTTTGCTAAATAGCACTGAAAAGTACATAGATAACAAGGATAAGAAAGTGTACATTTACAATGACACGTAACCAACAGCAGCTACATGATGCTGCTGCTCACAGGAAAGAATAAAATTGAACATTCATGGAAGGTGTATCTCTGTCCCCACATCTTCACAGAGACATAAAATCACTGAAATCTCTTCACTGTCATTGCTTAAAGCTCCGGTCTTTTGTCTAACTGCAACCCAAGCCTAACTGGGTGCACACTGGATACTCAGAACAAAAGAAAAGTGATTAGGGCATATTAGAGTTATAGAACCAAAGGCAGGGATGGACAAGAGAAGCTATTCTGAAAAGGGAAAGGCCATTAAAAAAAAAAAAAAAAAAAAACAGGAATCTGTAAGCTACGTAGGTAAGAATTTCAAAAAATCTGTACAAGCCACTTCATCTCTCTAGGCCCCAAGTTATTCCTCTATAATCCCCATACTAATACTTTAGGATTCTCTGTTCGGGGTCCAAAGTGTCCTGGCCAAAGTCTATAAGCATACTTATTAGAACAGACCGGCCGTGTTATTTAACACATGCTGTTTAGGGGTGCCTGGCTGGCTCAGTCAGAAGAGCATCTGACTCTGATCTCAGGGCTGTGAGTTCAAGCCCCACGTTGGGTATAGGGATTACAATAAATAAATAAATAAATAAACAAACTTAAAAAAAACACACACACATGCTGTTTAATAGTCATGGTGTCCTTGGGTTGGAGGAAAAAGAGGTTAGTAGTTAAGTCCACATCTTAACAATAGTGGGTTCACCAGAAATGACCTGCAAGTGATAATGCAGAATTGCATCATATCAATCACTGAAATAATGGCAGCCATGTCATTCCCATTTCCAGGCAGCTATTCTAGAAACAAGCTTAGGGATAAATGCTAAACTTTACACCTAACACAGTACTTGTCTATACTGGACTATCTGTTACAATTCAGAGCAACCTGGAGAAGAGATACCTTGACTACCGTAACACCCAGTAGTGATGCACACTGTATACAGCAACAACAGACAGAACTAGATCTACCTACTCCAGAAGGCACGGATAAATGCAATTTCTTACGATCAGAGGCACTTTCGGGCCACATAGGACACATACAAAGGTCTACGGTCTATCATGATAAATCCTCTTAAATGTTTGTGCATCTAACAAGGGCCGGCAACTACACTCTTGGGACACAGCAATTCATCAATGGGTAGTCATAGCCCTGAAAGAGCTCTCAATCTGTTAGAGAGAGATGGTATGTAAGCACCTAATTACAAGGTATTGACAATAATGCTACAGGTATTTACCAAGTTTAAAGTGTGGAATATGGGCACACTGACCTAAAAACACTAGTAAAGACTAAACTCTTCCCCAAATATTAATGTAATACAGAATTCTACAAATCCAGTTCATGTCCTAAGCCCTTTATATTAGCTCTGCTTTGCTTAGGTCTCTTCATAAGATAAAGAACAAAACATTTCAAAGTGCAACTCATCAGAGAACCCCAATCTTCTTTAAAATATCAGAGCTGTGTTGGCACACCTGGGTGGCTCAGTCGGTTAAGCGTCCGACTCTTGATTTCGGCTCAGACCATAATCTCAGGGCCGTGGGATTGAGCCCCGCATCCGGCTCAGTGCTCGGCACAGAGTCTGCTTGTCCCTCTCCCTCTGTTCCTCCCCACACTGGCTCACGCACTCACGCTCTCCCTCATAAATAAAGAATCCTCAAAAAAAAAAAAAAAAAAAAATCAGAGCTGTGTTGTTAAAATGCTAGTGTGACTACTCTTCCTAGCTACAAATCACAATCAGTTTTACCAGAAGGTTAATTTTATTTCACAATCCTTTTCCAAAGATTACCTCTCATCTGCTCCTGGAAATTAAAATAGTCCAAACTTATAGGACAATTACTAAATCCACAAAAACTGTCATAATACAGTGTTATTTTCAAATGTCAATATACTTCTAGAAGGGCTGGGATTTTCACCAGTTTTGAAGGGGCATCAGCCACAGAGTATGTTCAGGCTAACTTAAACACGTAATCCAAACTGCGAGCCCAACTAGACAAACCAGAAAGCAAAGACAAGATTCCCAATTTCACTTCCTTGCAGCCTAAGTAGGTTTCCATGAAGATCTCAAAACTTACTTTACCCTGAAAAATGCAGGAAAGCTTTTCCACATGGTCTCATAATATTCACTCAGCTGAGATTGAGCTCAAGAATGACCCACCTGCACAATATTTTGAGAGCAAATAATAAACAGACTCTCAATCTGGGTACAAAGCAAGCTAGTCTGGGCTGTTCCTACACCATCGAAGCCAGAAATTATAAGATTTTTGTTGTTCTTCTTCTTTTATATTATTCTGAAACAAAAATACAGGAAAAAAGCAACAGGTAAATTTTAGTCCCTGAAGTATAACAATCAGGCCTCAATCCCGCCTTAGTCAACACTGAAGGCAGTAACTCAAGTAAAGACAGAGAAAGCATCCTGACCAAACCTGCTCAATGTACTAATGGATAAAAGGCTGAATCACAGAACCCAAATCCAAAAAGATTATGGGCTGGAACATCGGGCCCTGAAACTGTTCACCTGTTCGTTTACTCTTTCACACATTCACCAGTTTAGTATGCAGGTGCTGCCGATGGAAAAATAAAAACACAGTCCTTGCTCTCGAAGTATATGCATTCCAGGGGAGACACATATGAAAACAATAAGTGGAAG
The DNA here is from genome assembly GCF_964656455.1 of Halichoerus grypus. Taxonomy (NCBI): domain Eukaryota; kingdom Metazoa; phylum Chordata; class Mammalia; order Carnivora; family Phocidae; genus Halichoerus; species Halichoerus grypus. The sequence continues at coordinate 9,844,835 of NC_135719.1, forward strand.
GACTTACCTGGTTATCCAGGTAGGAGAAGACACGAGGGAGTGTGGGGAAGAAAGAGGTCAGGAAAGACAGAAGAGGTGCCTCCTAGCTAAATCTTAGAAGCTGAATACAACAGGGATGAGAGGAGTTGTTCCAGAGTTAAAACTGTGTACACACTCATACAGAGGCACAAAGAGTCAGCTGTTTCAGGGTCTAATAACCGGTAGTTCAACAGAGCTAGAGCACAGATTGTGTGGGGATGATACTAAAAAGAAAGAAACTCAGGGATTAAGCAAGTTCAGGGATAAAAAGCACAATCACTCAAACATCTATTAAGCACCTACTATGCACCAAGTACAGAAAATATGCAAGGTATGCATTTAGAATCAACTACATCACATAAAGGTAGGAAAGAGGTGGTAGAGCAGAATCACTTGTAAAATGCACTAAAGGGTTGGTTGACACAAAACAGAAATCAATAGTCGACAGCATAAAATGGCTGCCCAAACCACTGGTATGCATTAATAAATGTATAATTAACGCAGTTGTATATGTGTGTGTGTGTGTGTGTAGTTCAGTACAGTAATAGATATTTTCTGTCCAAGCAAAGAAGCTGGCAGGTGATTCCAAACCACTATTTATTCAACAGTCCAGGAATATAATGGTCCATTCTGGGAACCCCACCAAGATAGACACAGACAAAAAAGGTTGGGAACAGAGTAAAGGGGGGTGGTAAGAGAAATGAAAACCATGCTGTGGTGGTTGTTTTTTTTTAAGTCAACTCTATGCTCAATGTGGGGCTTGAACTCATGACCCCAAGATCAAGTGTCACCCAGTCTACTGAGCCAGCCACGAGCCCCAGGAAAACTATGTTTTAAAAAGTAACAATTGATGAAACTAGAAAGGTTTACCCGGGAGAAAAGGGTCCAAGGATCTTTAAAGGATCTTTAAGTTTTTCTTAATGCCAAGATTCTACAACTTGCCAACTGAGTATAAATTTTAAAAACTTTTTATGGTGTTTCAAAAGTTTATTCAAGTCATCACTGTCACCAATAAAATGTACTGTGTGTCTCTTATGAGTAAGGTGCATTGCTACAAAATAAGACGAGGAAGATGGACAGGAGGCAGAAAGTACTAAAGTGCAAATATTTTGCTTTTAGAGGCCTCTGGTCTGCTACAGTACAGATGACAGATCTATACACAGACACAGAACAAGGTTAAAAATAAATGCCTAGAGATCAATAAATACTGTTCAGTTTAAGAAAACGATGGATGAATAAGAAGCTACCAGTTTTAAACTCCCTCTGTGAAACTAATTCCCTAAAACAGAATTACACAAAGATGTATAAAATGGGAAATGACCTAGAGTAATTAGCTATGATGAAACCCAAAGGAAATCAAAGGAATACATATTCATGTGGAAAGCTTATTATTAGATACAGATTCTTTTAAGCTTCAAAAACTCCTGAGAAATAGGTATTATCCCTATTCTACAGGAAAATGAACATCAGGGTTCAAAGACTTGTCTAAAGACACCGGGCTCAGAAGTGGCAGACTTTGGAATCAGCAGGACTCCAAAGCTCTTTGTTAATCCAAGACGATACCACCTCCCAAAACCTGTAACTAGATTTCTAACACCTACAAAGGACACACAGGCAAGGGAGACATGTGAATATTTATAAACAGGGGAGTCACTGGTCTGATAAAACCTAACAGGCAGAGGCACCGACTTTAACTCTCTGGTTGCTGGGTCACAAGGGCCGTGTTAGAAGGGAAGGGACTGTCCTAGGCAAGTCCAAGGGCAGCCAGAGCAAACGGGAACAGGGGCTTGGGGCAGGATGTCAAACTCTGAACAGTCAGGATGGCCTTGCCAGTGCATACTAGCTGGGTGTGCAAGCATGCACTTCTAGAAAGGTTAAGGTCAGAACCACAGGAATTTGGCTTCCACATTTCAACCAAGGCTTAACGACAACTCATTACCAAGTGACTCCCAGCTCTGCCACCAGCATCATCATCTAGCAGAGAAAAGACCCAACAAAAGCCTCCCCAGAGGTAGCTCTCTGCCAAAGCTGACTCTGATACCAAGAGAACTCACTGCCTTTGATGTAGCCAGTCCAGCTGAAATGCACCAGTCTCCTTTCTGCCCGCTCTCAGAAACAAGAAGAGGGTAGCAGGAAAGGAAAGAAGAAAGAGGGAAAAGCAGGGCGCACAAAAAGACCCAGTGTTCACTGCAGACCTCCGAAGGAAACCAGCCCTGGCACAGTTCAAAAAACCCACCATATTCTACCATTCTGCACAATTTAGTCTTGGCTGCAACTTAATCTACTGATGGCCTAACAGGGTGGATTTGTAAGACCCAGAAAGGACCACGCCAGTATGGATTGAAATCAGTCAGGCTTTTAAGACCAGACATTTGGGGGGGGGGGGGGTAGAGCAATCAAGCCACGGTTCTTCCTAGGCTCTATGCCCCCCATCCTTTTTTACCGCCTTCTTCTTATAAACAATGTCAAACACTAATAAGTTTTACTTAATTCTCTCATTGCATTTGGGAAATGTGTATCCTTGTTCCTTCAAGTAATTTTTTCTATCCCATTCTCCCTGTCTTCTCTTTCTGGAACTTCAATTACATGCAGAGTATAGACATTTCTTAAAGTGCCCCCAGGTCTCTGACGTTCTGTTCATTTTTGTTTCAATCTCTTCTCTCTGTTCTTCTGATTAGATCATTCTTATTGATCTAAAAGTTCAGTGATTCTTTACTGTTATCTCTGTTCTGTTAAACTTATCCTGGAAAATTTTTATTTCAGGTATTTTTTCTTTTTTTGCAGTTTCTGTTTCTGCACTGATTTTGTAACATTTCATTACAAGTAAGTCTTCCTGTACATAACTGAGAATAGTAATAATAGCTACTTTTAAATCTTTACCCACTAAATCCAACATCTGAGTCATCTTTGAATCAATCTCCATTGATTATATTTCTCTTGAGAATGGGTCACGCTTTCCCGTTTCTTCCTACTTTAAGGTTTGTTTATTTATTTACTTGAGAGAGAGAGCGCACACAGGTGCAGAGGGAAAGGGAGAAGGGACAGAGTCTTAAGCAGACTCCATGCTGAGTGTGAACCCCCACACGGGGCTCGATCTCACGACCTTGAGGGCCATGACATGAGCTGAAACCAAGAGTCAGACACTTAGCCAACTGCACTACCCAGGTGCCTGCTTCTGCATATTTTGAGGAATTTTAGATTGTACCCTGGATATTGTGGCAACACTGGATTGTTCTATCCTCCAAAAAACCTTGATTTTGTTTGTTTGTTTGTTTTAGCGGGCAGTTAGCTGAACTAAGATGTCCAACTTCTGCCTCTTAGATGGCAGCTCCAATCTGCATTCAGTTGAAGCCTTAGCTTGGCTGCCCCATTCATGTAGAGATCACCCAAATATTCAATGATTATTCCTGGAAGGTGAGAATATGGCTAATTTTTATTTTTCTACTTCATATTCTAAAATTTCCTTAATGAGCTGTGTTCTACATATTTCCGAATTCCCATCATAAGCATATTCCAAAAAAAAAAAAAAAAAAAACCAGAATAAAGGAGATACTTTCAAAGAATACTTAAAAGTTAGTTTGTTTTTTTTTTCACCGCAGCTTAAGGCAGATGCTTCATCCCCTGATGGGACCTGCTTCTATTCAGCCAACATTCAAACTCTTTTCATGATACTCTGGCTTAGGAACGTCAAAAAAGAAATTCACTACACTTTACCAATGCAGTCACAGCTCAGCATCACCCTCCAATAAGGGTTGGAGCTCTCTATGTGAAGACAGATACAATAAGTGGAAGAACCTAAAATAAAGGCAAATCCGTTTGTTTGTCACCAGGCAACAGATGTCTACAAAGGAAAAGGACTAAGGAAGCAGGTGTGCCCACAGGCAGTGACTTACAGACCACTGCAAGGAGCCAGGCGCTACAACTAGACAGCACAGAGCTGACACACGCAGTCTCTACCTACTTCTACCACGGCTCCAATGCTGCACACTGATGAGCAGATTCAACCTCGGGCTTCCCAAAAGAACAGGAGATCCTCTCTTCAAAAAAAATAAATAAAAAACCTTCAATGGGTCCCCTAACCCTTATTTTTAAAAAAGCCTTGCAAAGCCAAGAATAGGTTTCCTTCAATTTCATATCCTCCAAAGCACCTGACATGGTCCCACACCACAGCAGGCCCTCAACAGGGGTGAGAACAAGCATTCACTTTCGAGGTCAACTGGACTGAGGTTAGAACTTTGGTATGCCTCTTACTTTCTTATTTTAGAGGAGTTACTTCTAAGGACTGACAAAAAATGCAGATATAGAATAGACTCCTTCCATGAGGTCTGGAGCAATTCACTTAACCTCTCTGAGCTTCAGGTCCCTGGTCAGTAAAAAAGGGATCGTACCTTTCTTACAACACTGTTGGGAGGATTAAGCAAGAAAACGTAAGTAGAATGCTTAGCTACACTCAGGCCTGGCGCACCAGAGATAATAAATTATTGCCATTACTGTGACAGTCTCAAACAAACTTAGAAATTCCTCCCCGGAATCCATAACCTCATGGAACTTCTGGGGAAGGTTCATGAGCTCAACGAGAGCTCGGAGCGAATAGTTCTGCATGAGCTGACTAGACCCCGGGCGGGTTTGAGAGCTGCTAGTTGAGCTATCAGAAAATGGAAAGTGAGGAGAGCGAGTCTCCTATAGACTCTGACGTAGTATAGTCCTTAGTATCTGGATTCTGGTTAAGGAGGAGTGGTCAGGAATTGGGTTTCATCTCTAACACCTTATGAACAGTCATCTCCAACTCAAAGCAGAAAGGCCTGTTTAACTAAAATGTTCAGTGTATATATCCGTGTGACTAAACAATTAAACAGTTCTGATTTTGCTTACAACAAGAAGGACGATCTTACAACAGTTTAGAATATAAAAGCAGAAAGTGTATGCTTCTTTGCTCTCCAAATGACCTGAAGCTTGGAAAAATGCCATGCACTACAAAAAGGGCTTTTCTGGTTTTCTATGTTTGAGGCAAGACAAATAAGGAAGATCTAAGACCTACTGCTCAGGATGGTGGTATACAAAAAGAAGTACATAAAAGAGTCCCTTATCTGTTTTATTTCCCCCTTTTCTCCAAGGAGAATGAACTTCAGACTACATGATGTAGAATGAATAACAGCAAAGCAAAAATTAACAGCCCAAGACCTGGAAAACTCTGTCAGAGTTTCCGACTTAAAGGAGTTTGTCCCAGGCCAGAAAGAGATTTACTTCCTGAGTCCCAAAAAATTATGCAGGCATACAAGAGACAGAAGAATATAAAGGGACAACAGCAATTTGCACTAAGAGAGTAGATTCCATCAACTGTGATCTATTGGGTTTTATATCAACATCAGCCACAAATCGTTAAAAGGATGCTTTGTGAGCCTTCCAAAAGGAAATAATCTAAAAACCCAGCATACATCCATGTGTAAGACATTCCAAGACAGAGCTCTTTCTTTCTTTTTTGTTTTTAAGTAACTTTTTCACTCCAAGGGATTGAGAATATGTCGATTTCAACAGAACACCTGTCTAAATCTCCCATCATATTGTTGTGAAGGAAGTAAAGAAACGTGGTTTAAGGGGCGCCTAGGTGGCTCAGTCCTTAAGCATCTGCCTTTGGGGCTCCCTGCTCTGTGGGGAAGCCTGCTTCTCCCTCTGTCACTCCCCCTGCTTGTGTTCCCTCTCTCGCTGAGTCTCTCTCTGATAAATAATAAAATCTCAAAAAAAAAACATGGTTTAAGAGGAGGTGGAAGCCTCAGATTCAAGCATGGTATGACTAAAATTCTCCCTCCCCCAGCACATGCCACTGTCTGGGCTTCTAGGGTAACGCATGTTGTTTGTTTTTCTAGGAATTTGGGGAAGCAATGTGGAAGGGGTGGAAATATGCCCCATTCCCCACTGCTGCCATCCTCAATCCTATCACGGTTTCAACAAGAAAGCAAAATGAGGAACTGATGGATATCTCTAAGAAACAAGGTCTCTATTACAGGCAACTACAACTCCTCCCCACCCTACACACTCGTTCCAAATCTGATGAACACTTTTACCAAGATCTTGAAAAATCCAACAATAAAATGATCAAATATACAGACTATCTGAGGTTCATTAGGAATACTAATATACTGAAAGTAAGACTGAGGATCCAGGAGCACCTGGCTAGCTCAGTCAGTGGAGCATGACTCTAGATCTCAGAGTCATAAGTTTGGGAGGGAGGGAGGGAGGGAGGGAGGAAGACTGAGGATCCAAAAACCCTGAAAGGCTAAGAAAAATGTACCAAGGATGTACATGAGGTGACCCAGGTGCCAAGATGAAATTATATATGGATATAAATGAATCCTACAGGTCTCTGTCAACATCCAAATGGATACAAGAAACCTATCTTATCAGCAGATGCAGAAAGAGACCTGTGACTTTTGGTAGCCAATAATCACTCCTCTGTCAATAAGATGAATTAGGGTTCTCAGGTCAAAGAAGGGGATAGTCTGGCTCAATTTCTTGAGAGCTGTTAAGAGACAAAAGAAGAAAAGGGAAATGAACTTTAGAGAGCTTAGGTGAGTTATTCAAGATAAAACGGTTATTAAATATGAGAACAGGCTGATAGCTCAGGGGGGGTATGTAGGGTTTCCTTTTGAGGTGAGGAAAATATTCTAAAATTGACTGTGGGTCATCACTGCACAACTCTGAATATCCTAAAAGCCACTAAATGGTACACTTTAAACAGATAAATTATTTGGTATGTAAATTATATCTCAATAAAGCCTTTAAAAAAATCAGAGTTAAGAATCAAACCCAGGTCCATATCCTTTCCATCTTACTGAAGAATTCTTATTTTTTAAACAAATCTATTATTTAAAAAAGCAAATCGGAGGTTCTGTCCTTTTATGACTACACATTTACTTTTTTGGCCTAACCCACTCCCCATTCCTTCCTTAAAGTTCAGAAAGCAGGATAAAGAACATTAAGTCCTGTCAAGGAGCACACCAAAACCCAATGAAGTCACGGAAACTATGGTTCAAGTCTTCCCACATGTTGTTTGATTTGGCACTCACTGACTTTGCTCCAAAACAAAAAGAAAATCTCGTTTACCTGACTTCCATTTGCAAGGGTACGACCAACTTCCACAGTCTACCACAGCATCATCCGACCCACAGATTAAGCATAAGGCCCACTCTCTGAGGTCATCAGGCTACATTAGCCTCCAACTCCCCTTCTCTGTGTTCATTACGGAATTATGGTTATTTCTATCCAGGCCACACAATTTTGTACTTTATACACATCAGAATGCCTCTTCTGTGACCTCTAAGTACCTGAAGTTCTCACAGTCACTCAACATACAATCACAGAGCTCGTGTTACATGCTAGGACCATACAGGGTACTGCGGGGACAATGCGGAGTCCTCTGAGGGTTTAGCCTGCACTCTCAGCGGGCTTACCGTCTAGTGAAGGACAAAAGCAAGTCAGCACACTAATAAACAGAAAACCGTAACAACAAACTTTGTTGTTGAAACAAATGTTGTCATGAAAACAAATAGCAGGGAGATTTTACCTGTTTGGGGAAGTCAAGGAAAAGCTTCCCCCAAGGAAGCAACTATTTGAGCTGAGAGCTGAGAAATAATAGTCAAAGAGAAAATCCTTGAGGTACAAAGACCCTAACAAAGTAGGTGAATAGGAAGGATTAAAAGAAAACAAATGCAAAGAGAACAGGAGGGAATACTGTTGGAAATGAAGGTGGAAAAGAGGAGGAGCCAGACCACTGAGAGCCTCCTAGACCCCATCAACTCTTCTGGTCTTTATTTTACAAGTAAGGGTCATGATTAGAAAAGGATCCCTTGTTTATATACTGGACAGCAGAGCGAAAGGCGGCAGGCGGTGCTGGATACAGGGATGCCGGGCACAAGGCTGTGGCAGGAACTCACGTAAGGGGGCAGAACTCGGGCTCAGGTGAGCAACGAAGAAAGAAAGAAGGGGGTAGGCAACAGATAACAGGATGTTAAACTCAACAAAGTTTGTGGACAAATGTAATGAATATGGGGGTACGACAAAGGGGCTATCAAGGACGATTTCTAGATTTATGCCCTGCAATGTGGAGACCGGCAGTGGTGCGGTTTACTGAGAATGTCAAGGACAGGATGGGGAATTCGTGTATGCCTGTCTCCCCCCACCAGCCTGTCTTCCCCCTCCCCAGCTCGAGGAGAGCCACTCAGTGGATTTCGAAATACTAACGAACCAATGAGTGCACACACTGCTAGGAACCCTATCTAAATGATTTCCTTATGGAGGTCCATTTTCTGAAAAATTCTAGCTAAGCAACAGAAGAGTTTTCATGAAAACAACTCTAAAACTTAGCTAAAGGCAAGTGACGACCACACATTCCGGTTCAGAAGGCACACTTCACAGAAGCACAGGACAAAATACTAAGCACAGTCCCCTCAAAACACCACAGGGCTGTCAAGTGTCACGTGCTGGATTTCTGCCTCCAGCACTACACCTCTCTCCCCAAACTATCTTCTCTCCCGCACTAAATAATCAAGTTGATGGCATTCTCTCATGAAACTGTTAAAACACCAATCATTTTACTTTCATGTTTAAATGCCCTTCTTTGTTCTCTACACAGATACACTTACCTTCTGAGACCGCTTTCTAGGAATGACAATATCAAAGCTAAAAGGAAATGGTGCTAATATAGTTCCAGTCCCTTTTATCTTAGAGAAAAGGAGAACGACCCTAAGAAGTAAGGAAGTGACTTGTTTGGTGACAGAACTGAATGGGACTCAAACCTGAGGATCCAATCCCTCTCCCCCCTCCACCTCCCACACGCTGCCAAGGCAGGTTTTTCCAACGTAAAAATATTTTATTTATTTGACGCCTCTGAACATTTCTAATCATTTTAGCAAATGGCTGGAGGACTGGAAATTAAAAGTTCACTGAACTGCCGCTCATCTTCCAGCTGCAATACAGCCCGTGTGGGGCACTGACAGCAGGACCCACACAGACGAGCAGAACGAGGGAGGATGAGAGACAAAAGGTCCAAAACCTGTTACTGCTGTGGCGACACTTCCTACCTCATCTACCACCAAAAGGTGCACAAACTGTTCAACTTCCCCCAAAGCCAGAGCAAGGAAAAAGGAGAGGAGAAAGAACCTCATATCAATTTTTGCTCATTAGTTTTACTCATTAACTTCAGGAAGGGCTGGGTGAAGTGGCAGGAAGAAAAGACATGTTTGCCTGGCCAGACAACCTAGGCTACTCACCTCTGGATAGCCCTCACATCCAACAATTACTTCTCCATTCCATTCCCTCAGTTTCAACGATCTCTTACATGCGGACTGCTCTTGGCATTGACTGTATGTCGCTCTAACTTCCTTCCTGAGCCCCATACCCTGACTGCCCACCAGCCATCCTATTCCCTGTGGATGTTCTCCACCAAACCAATCTTCTGTACTCTCCCTCTCTGCCCTTCATCCTCATTAATGGTCTCACTTCAAGCTCTCAAGCAAACTCTTTCCTTGTCCCTCACCACCTAACCTGTATCTCAACAAACCCTATTTAGTTTACCCCCACAATGACCCCTTACCCATCCCCACTGCCCCAAGGCCTCATCCTCTCCCTTGGACTATGGCTTCTGTATTGTTCTCCCTGCTTCCGGGCAGGAGCTGTCCCCCTCATCATTTCGAGGTTCAACTCCCCCACAACTGGGATACAATTTGTGTGTCAATTCTCTGCTCAAATCCTTCCAAGGGCCCCTTGCTTTCTCTTTCTTCACAATAAGGCCACACTCCCTAGCCCCAACCCACTGTCTACCCTAATGTTCATGACCTGCTGCCGTCACCAGGCTGCTCACTAATCCTGGCACTTCCACAACTAAAGTCAAAATAATTAGAAGGAAAAACTGCAGGTACAGCACCATTACAATGAGACCAATGTGAATAATTTTGGCTCTCCCCATTACTGCCTTAATTTAATTAATTGATTGAATTTCATTAATTTAATTATGGCCTGACTTCTTTCACAGTTGATGGTATCTTTTTCGCCAAGCCAGGCTACAAGTACTGTAATAAAGGTAAATCACAGCATCATGGGAACCCAAAGGAAGATGTAATTAAATGAATTCTCATCAGAGCACACAGCTATATAAACTAATTCCATAGTATGACAAGCAGATAAGAAGACAGAATTAAGTCACACATCAGGACACAGAATATCCCAAACAAACTTCTCGCACCGACGATCACTAAAATGGTTTCTGCATCAATGATCACTATAAATCTTAACATATTATCAGTTTACTTCTCTGTCTTCAAAATTAGAACACATCAGTCTTCTCCCAGGCTGACTCTCAGGGGGGCCATCAGAGCCTATTGCTCCCACTTGTGAGCTCCGGAAACATAGAGACAAAGTGCCTTTCAGTGGTGACGTGCCAAGCTGTTCACCATTTCTTTGGTATTGTAGGGGCCTCAAAAACAAGGGACCACCTGCACGCCGTGCTAACCAAATATTCATTAAAATTATCTGCCATATTTAAAAAATGTAAGTAATAACCCCAAGGAGATTCATTCCAAAGAACTATTTTGCTCAGATAACTTATCAGAGATCAGAGGATAAAGGGCTTTCTGATTGAGCAAGCATCTGGAGGATGAGGGGGAAGAAGAAAGAAGAGTAGAGCAGAAGTCTTAAATACTTTAAGAGCAGACAGACATTAAATGGAAAAACAATATGCGTGACCCCATGCAATTTCTCTCTACCTTAATTTCCTTGGCTGTAAAACAGGTTTTAAAACAGCTATGATGATTGTACCATATGAAGAGTTAACGTCTTCTGTGGTAATAGAATACCTCGGGGCAAAGGGGCTGGGAGAGAAAGCCTCCAGGACAGAAGAGGTCCAAAATGGAAAGTAGAAAGCCACTGAGAACAAAATCCCCTCAACCAGGAAGTGCTGTTAGAATCCTGAGGTTGGCCTCACTAAACTGTAACTAAATTGTAATCCCTTTCCCACAAATCTTCTGAAAAAGATTAAAATGGATTCTGTATTCCCTCCTAGACGTCCCAGAAGGACTGTTTTGTTTGCTGGTATTTTATTCAACCACTAACGCTTTTCTTTCCAATTTTCCTGAACATGTGAAAAGCAAAATGACAGTCAACACAAAGTTAAGATTTTACTCTAAACAACTTCTTACTCCCATGTGGATTTCTTCTGCAACCAAATCAAAGGTTCACTGGCACCAGAATGAGAGAAATGAAAATAATTCACTTTTTATTTCCTTTAGGATTTCTTTTCCACACCTCCTAAGCCACCTTTTGTCATTCTTTGTCCTGATTCACTGGTCCAAATATGGTAAGATGACTGTGGGAAGCCGTGACCCTTGGTTGTTTTCTGTTCTACTGTTTGTTTTCATGAGCCTAACGTTAACAGTAAGATGCTCCACTCTAGCCTGAGTTCTAATGTTCGGTTCCAAAAGAACATTTATTTGGAATAAATACAATTTATATAAGTAGTTGGCTTAAGTGTAAAGCCCTAAATCACTAAACAAAATAGTTTAGTGATTAACAGAGTAGGTTAATACAAAGAACTCTGCCTGTAACTGTCCAGAGTCCAAACATGCCACCTCCCTCTGCACTCATTATACCTCAAGCCTTAGCCTGAACCACGACGAAAAAAATTTCTGCTGACAAACTTCAATGAAGGGGAAAAAAATCTGGATTCCTGGACAAACACATCAACCACCTTTCTGCTTCCAGACAGGATACTATGGCAATGACACAGGCAACATATTAGAATAAATTACGCTATTTGATAAAGTGAGGGTGTCAACGGGAAATCCTGGCTGTCAAGAAGGCCCTGACCATCATAAACCTCTCCTAAATGAAGGAGGAATGAGCTCCAAGATCACAAATATCATACACACACATACCTTGTTTACATTTAAAAGAAGAGTGTGCTACAATTGATGTTCTTACCCATTAACTCAAATGCACACGGTGTGAAGAGGTGAGATTTAAGGACACTCAGGGGAAGACAGAGGTCCCGATGATAGGTACTCCCGACCACATCACCAGAAACATATGTCATGGTTCCCCTAACATGAGGCATTGGGAATGCTGACATATCCTAGAAGGATCTTTGTTGAGTAAGCTAGTCCATTTTACAGACGAAGAAACTGAGTGGCTTGCCAGGGTAATCCACAGCTACTTATTATGTAATACAAAATAAATTCAATCAATCCAGTTCAAGGAATTTTCACGTTAAAAAAAATCCCAGCTCTCTCCTCATCTTTCTATTCAACTAATAAATACCAAAGTCAGAACTAAGGCTCTCGAAGTTGAAAGCACAGCACAGAAAGGAGAAAACAAACGAGCCTTAATCTGAGCAGGACATAAGGGGATCTTGGAACTTCTAATTCTGGTAGAGAATAAAAGGGAGACCACATGAGCCAGGAAAGAAAGGAGAGCTACCGCATCCTTTCTTGTAAAGCCTTCCAAACCATGAAAGAAAATACAGCTTAATGATTTGAACTGAAAGATGCTTAAGTTTTTCTCCTAGTTTTCAGATCTATCACATACTACCTAAATGACACTGGGCAAATTATTTAACTCAAGACTATAAAAGAGAAAGGGGAGGTAGGAAGAATGCAGAAAGGGAATAAATTCTCATTACTATTTTTGGGGTGCCTGGGTGGCTCAGTCGGTTAAGGGTCTGCCTTCAGCTAAGGTCCCAGGAACTGAGCCCCATGTTGAGCTCCCCATTCATCCAGGAAGTCTACTTCTCCCTCTCCCTCTGCCCTCACTCATGCTCGCTCTCTCTCAAATAAATAGAATCTTTAAAAAAAGAAAAAAAAGACCTTATAAAAAATTCTCATTACTATTTTAATTATGATTTTAATACTTCACAGAGCTTTGTGAAGTACAAGGCCTGGCTAATAGATGTTCTTCAAATACCAGCTCCTAATCTTTTCCCCTTCCATGAGAAATGCAAGTAAACAGGCCTGAACCCATCAGTAGATCAAAATACTGTTCCAACTATGCTGTCCAGAGTCCACAGACCAATCACACAAAATTAAGAGTGCTGCCTTGCCAAAATCAGGATGGCAGTGATGGGGAAAGAAAGGCTTTTCTTTATGCTTTGGTAACTTCCAAAAATTTCTGTAATAAACATGTTTTACTCTTTTTTTTTTTTAAGATTTATTTATTTAAGAGAGAGAGTGTGTGGGGAGAGGGGCAGAGGGAGAGAGAGGGGGAGAATCTCAAGCAGACTCTCCTCTAAGCGTGGAGCCTGATGCGGGGCTCCGTCGCACACCCCTGAGATCATGACCTGAGCCGAAACCAAGAGCTGGACATGTAAACGACGGAGTCACCCAGGGGCCCCCATGTTTTACTTTTATAGTTAGAAATAACTGGAAAAAGAAAAGAAAATGTTTTAAGATGGGTTTCATCAGTTTCATGTTAGAACTATTTTTAACAAATGTTCAAGTTAGCTTATTCTATCGTAGGCTTATCTGACCCAAATTGTTAAAATAAGATTTCATAATCACCCTCAGACGGAGGGGAGAACAGAGCATCTTCTTAACTAAAGCCAAGCTGGCTAAAACGCTATTCACTGTTTACAAAGACTCTGTAAATGTCTTCTTAATAGAATCAGAATCAAAGCAAAGCAAACTATGGTAGGAGACCCACCCTACAGTAAGGGCAAGACTCAACACAAACCCCTTCCCTCCTTCTTCCCCCAGCTCAGTCAGAAAGGAAACCTTCTGCTCATTAGCATATCCAAGAGGGCAAGGCAGAAACAGGGCTTAAAGGAAAGAACTTTTAAGAGTCTTTTCAACAAAGGGCACTAGGAGGGGATATCCATGGGTGAAAAAAAACAAACAAAAACGAACTTAAACTCTCACCTCACTCCACAGCAAAAATTAATCCCAAAATGGATCATAGACATGAACGTAAGTGTCATCCCTAGGAAAAGGGGTAACTCAACTTCTTCAGATCGCATATATGACACAAGAAACTGGGGGTGGCTCTGAAGAAGGAGGCGTCCTAAGAACAAGAAGAGCGTGTGAGAGCTTCAATGCACCACCCTGTTGGCATCTGTGACTGCTTTGAATCTCCCCTCCCTTGTTGGTACCTGACTGGCCTCAAGGTAAATGAAACCTGGTTAATTCAAGGAAAGATTCACCCATGCAATACCAGATAAAACAATTTCTACTGATGAACAGAGAAGAAGAAAGCTCTGTTATCTGTACAACAGCTGCCTTTTTAAGATTTTGATTTTGCATCAGCGCGCTCTCTCTCCAGTGCCAAAGTCGGTCCCTCCTGGGATCCCCAAGTTTACAATATAGTCAGTTACAACAGCAGCGTTCCAGAACACATGAATAAATTCCAGAGAAAGAGAAATCTACATTAAGAAAAAGTCTCCCCTATAAAACAGATATACGTATGCCCAATAAATATGGAGCTTAAGTTGTTGTATGAACAAGTCTGTAACTTAGAAGGCAGCTGAGAACTTGCTAGTCATAGTCAAAAGAAAAGGCAACAGGCAGGAGATGACCGAGGTCTTTGCTTTGATGGAGGGAAGGGCAGAGGCATCTGGACTCGTTCTTCTGGATGCACAAACTGGTTCAGAGTACATTGCTAAATATATAAAGGATGGGCAGAGAACACCATAAACATGGATAGCATTGCTGGGTTGTTCTTTTTTCCTTTTCAGGGAATTTCCAAATGCTTACTTAACTATTCAGTGACAACCTGGTTTTCATGAATCCACTCCAGACCTGGTCACACAAACACTTGTGTGTTTAGGAAACTTAGCTAATAATATGAAGGGGTGATCGAGAAGTCCCTATGATTGGGTCCAGACCAAAGTGAAGGCCAAGGAGCTTAAGGATTGACAAGCAGTCATCACATTTTTAGAAAGGTATCATCTCATCGCATTTCTCCACCTATAAATCAAGAAGGAGTAGGAAAGCAGAAGTGCTCACTGCTGACAAAGATGGGGCAAAACAAACACCCTATATTCAGATGATGGGCACAAAATATCAAGTGGTCATAAGCATTTTGTATAAAATTTAACAAATTTATAAATGTAAAGAAACTTGAAAATGTTCAGACTTTAACGCAGTACTTTGATTTTGTCATAAGGAAATAATGATGGAATTGAGAGGAAAACTTGATGTCCACTAATGGAGAATTAGTTACATTTGGTAGCTCCAAAGAATGATGCTATCCCTTAAAATAATACTAAAAAACCTGTATAACATGAGAATGCATTATTAAATTTAAAAAGCAGGAATTTGTATATATAATCTCATCTCAACTACGTGTTTTTAAAGCTCCATAAATGCGAGAAAAAGGGTAGAGGAAAATCAAAATGTTAACTATCTCTAGGTAAAGAGATAATGCGTAATTATTTCCTCTTTTATATATTTGCCAAATTTTGTTTATCACTTGTACAACTGGGAGGTTGGGGGGGGAGGAGATAACCCCACCACCACAGCCTTATAAAAAGATGATGGCAGACGCTTTCAACCATAAGAAACAGAGCTGTTGGAAATCTTCCCAGAGCCTCTCAATGGTTTCTGCTCTTTTAGAGTAATGTGATTCCAAATGATAAAGACCAGTCTGTGACAACACTGGCGAGACTGCAGATCATTTTTTTTCACCTTATATTAGCTGAATAAAGTCTAATTTTGCAAAGTGAATGAAAATCTCTCGCATCCACCTAGGTCTTTTTCAGATAACAAAGTAAAAGTTTTTCCTGTTTTCTATAGTTAAGTAAACTCTTAACAGATTCATTCTAAATCTAGAACTTTCCCAGAATAGTAAAGGCATGAGCCATCACCTCTGTGTCATCAGTAAACTGCTACTGGGTGATGCCCTGAGACAGAATTCAGTAGAATTCTCCCACATTTTACAAACCACTGCTGCATTAAAAAATGTTTCAGTCATCCTCAAACTCAATCAACTTTTTTTTAAAGATTGGCAGAAGCATGAACAAAGCTCAAGGGGTTAGGAAAATAATGGGGCAAAAAGATAATCCAAAATAAATATGTGTTAGCTTGCATTTTTTCCCCTCACTGAAGGAAAAATACATTTTTATAGCAGATAAAAAGTGGGCAGGATTTTGCAGCCAAAATAAACGAGAAAGTTCGGCTCAGTCAGGAATGAAGTTAGAATAACTGGAGACAGCTAGAAGAGAAAGCTGTTTTCTGCTATTCCAAGGCTAAAGCACACATTCTACTGAAAACGAAGAAATGGGAACTAATCTGGTATAGAACATTCAATATTCAAAAACACAGGATCCCAAAAACAGTGGGAAAGAGCCCCTCACCTAAACTGCCTCCCAATGAAATGCAGAAGTAATTAGTAAACAGGAATTATTTCTACTCACTGAAAAACTTTTGAATTTTTTTTACAAGTGCTCATTTATCACTGCAATCGTTATTTCTACCAGATGATGGCAAAGAATCATAAACTCTTAGGCCTGGAAAAATTCTTAGAAATCATGCGTTCTAGGTCATTAGCTGATCCAGATGCAACCAAAGAAGCATGTCATTTTTGCCGCAGTTGTTGTAAAAATACAATACAAATTTAAGTATAAAAGACCTTAAGATATGGGTGACAGAGCATTGTGTCCCCTTTTTGGTCCAGGGAAGGTTATGAATACACATCCCACTGTTGGAGAGAGTCTCCAACAGTTCGCCTATCTGCTTCACTCTCCATTCCTTCCCCTCTCCCTGACCACAATCTGTAACAAACAGTTTTAAATAGTCTATGTTCCAAAAATGGAAACGGAAACAATCACCAATTAAATCACTTATTGAGGAGATCCTGCAAAGAATTTTTGCGCAGTTCAGGGGCCTTCATTAAAAAAGTAAATGGTTTCCCATTCCACCTTATGCAGCAAGATGGTTTTCCCAAATGGCTCTCTTCTGAAAACATATAATGTATTTAAATAGTACAGAGAAGACAAAACAAGACAGTTTGATTAAATACTGTTATTTCTTAAAGTCATTTTAAAAGTAAAGGCATCTTTTTCATACACCAAACCCTGCATCTGCACAGTTATACCAAGGCTTCCTTCTGATCTACAAATGCCACTTGACATCTCTTTTGCCAACCAAACACAAACACGCAAGCACATACCACTCTCCCTTGCATTTTTCAAGCTTTGTCTATCCTAAGATCAGTCTGATAAAAGAATCTGGTAATCAATTTTCTTACAGTCTACTTCACTTTCATATTCCCTACTAGCAAGAATATTTTAAAACATAAATCACTTTAAAATGTTTTAAAATATTTAAAAACTTAGAATTTTTATATTCTTAAATAATGCCTACAAGCTGGAAATGGCAGACCTTAGGATGACCAACACAAGTCTACTTAACACTAAGGGACAGGACAAAGTAAGCAGCACCTCCTTATTTGACTGTCTTCGCCTCAGAGCTTTTATAAAAAGACTCTAAATTTAATACTATGATGTGCCTATTGGCTCACAACAGTAAGGCAACATTGGAGGCCTACTATGTACAAGATACTCTGGTAAGTACTCTACATTCTTACTTCATCCTCGTGATCTCTCTTTGAGGAAGGTCCTAGTACTACCCTTGTTTTACAGGGAAGGAAACTGAGGACTGGGATCACTGAGTCACTTGCCTGGGGGCACAGAGCTGGGATATAGCATGAATGTCAACAGTCCAGCTCCCAGCCTAAGCTCTTAATCACTGTATCAGCATAACCAGAGGTATTTTAGATTTTCCTGATACACCAGGCTCCTAAATTTATAACAAATATGCTTCTAAACAATGTTATAATGTTGAATGACCCAGTCTAAGCATTAGCCTCTACCCCAACAGTGTGAATGTCTGGGAAGTAATACACGTATGGTTATTCCATTCCCTGGAATCACAGTCTCCAGTGATTATTAAAAAGAAAAAAAAAAATGCTACTGACTAGTCCTTGACTATGACCTTTACCTCTCAGTGTCACCAGACTGAAGAAGTATGGGTGCTTACCAATTTGATCAGAAAACGGTAAACTGATGATGCAGATCTGGCCTGGTCCTGGTGCAGTGAAATTAAATGTATGGGTTCTGAAGGCACAGGTAGATTTGTACCTGGGCTCTTTAATTTCTTAGCTCTAGGGCAAGTAGGGAAACTTCAAAACTTCTGTTTTGTCATATGCAAAATATGGATAACGGTACTACTCACATAGGCATTATCATGAATAGTAAACTAATAAGGGTAAAGCCATCAAGCACAAAGCCTGGCATATACTAAGTGTGCAAATGCTAAGTGGTTATATGTAATGATCAGGACGGGAATGAAGAAGACTAGATAAACACTAATTGTCTGACATGTCAAAACAGGATAAAAGACAGAAACGCTACGAAGACCCTCAGTGTCACTTCAAGCACTAAGAGTAGGATGACTACAAACTTCAAGACAAACCGCTGTACAACTGGAAACCCAACAGGCTGGTTCAGTGAAATACAGCTTCTAGAGTTTAAGAAACAAATCCACCAACAGCCACTAGCACACATATCGCTCATCTCCCAATGATGGGAAAGACTGAGTCACACACCTCTCTCTACAATCAAAGAGAAAGCATCAGCATACTTCTATACAGAGAACAGCATCTACAACTTGAACTTCTTTTGCAAAGTTGGGAAAGATAATCTAGTGGAGGATGTTAATGAACTTAAATTTTTACTACTTTAATGTAGATAATAACTTGAAACTAGGAGCCAATAAAACATCGCCAAGAGGTTCTGTTTGACCTGCTACAGTGATTAAAACATGTAATTAGCACACTGAGTAAACGATGGTGCCCTCATTAAGGATAAACTTTACCCCAGGCTTCCTCCAAATGAAAAATTTAAATTAACAAAGTCCAAATTAATGAGAATTTACAGAATATATATATTGATGCTTTGCTATTAAATACAGAAATCTATCCCAAAAGATATGCAAATAAATGAAGTCCCCTAGGTGCTACAAATTAACTCCTAGAAAGACTGAATTTACTTCCACATTGGGAATTCACAAGTCAATCACAGATTTCATTCACAAATTATTATTAGCCAAGAAGAATGAGCCAAAAGGCACCAAAATCCAACTATTCCCACTTCAGAGTAAAGTACAGGATAAAGGCTAGGCGAAAATTCAAAGGTTCTCTCAAAAGAACAAACCTATTTCTGAGCACTAAGATAAAAGATTCTTCTTGACTGCATAAACTATGGTACATTTCAGAATCATAGATTTCCTGCCCCACCCTAGACCTATTGAATTAAAATCTCCCCAGGATACTCTGATCCAGGGCCAGAGTTGAGAACCACAACCTCCCTATAATAGCGATAGAAAGTGGTGCTCCCTTCCCCCTCTAAACAGTGGTTTGTTTGGTTTGGGTTGGCTGGTTAGTTGGTCAGACAATCTATGGCCTTGTGGCACTTATCACAATGCCAACTGTGCATACTTCAGCTCCCAAATTAAATCTTAAATTTCCTGAGGGCCAGAAAGGAGGTTACTATTTTCCTGGGTGCCTAGCACCAAACCACGTCAGCAAAGAGCACTCTACTGGATGCTTAGCCAGCAAAGGAAGTTAGTCCAACAAAAACAAAGTATTAAGAAGCAATTTAGGGAATTAGCTCCCATGTTTCCCTCTTCCCTGGCCTGAAAGACAACTCCCAGATGGACCATTAGTCTTGTAAGGGAAGGAGGAAGGAAGATCATCTGGGGAAACTCTAGAAGTAAAACATGACCCTAAAGAAGAAACTCAAGAAAATTAAGAAGTCAAGAAAATTCACTAGGAAAAAAAAGGGGAAACACACGTAAGTGCCTAAGAAGTACTAAAGTACATAATTAGGTAGAAGAGAATGGTGGTTGTTAGGCCATTCTAAATAAGAGGAACATAATTTGTCTTCTGTGGCCATAAAGTAGGTCTTCTAAGATCAAGACACAACTGAATTCAAATCCCAGCTCCACTAGCTATAGGACATTACTTCATCCATGTGCCACAGCTTCTTCATCCAGAAGTGGGATAAGAACACTACTATAAGACAAGGAAAAATGAAATAGTTGTAAAAGCATCGGGCTCATTATCTGGCACATCCTAGGTGTCCAACAAAGATTTCTCCTCAAATGGAAACTCAGAAGGTAAGATAATAAAAACTGATGATTACTTAGTAAAAAAAAAAAAAAAGGATCAAGTGGTCATTCTAGCAGGATTTTTGCCTGTGTGCTTTCTCAGATGTTTCTTGGTTTTTCTATTCCTGAAGGTATGCCACCCTCAGATTACCCTCAGCTACCATCTCTGAGATGCAAGATCACAGGAAAGCTAAAAAGGCATTGCTATGCCCATAAATCTTTCTAGAAACAAGACCTTAAGCACAGGTACAAAGCCACAAATGACCATTTAACGACCCCCCCCCCCGCCATTCGGGGTGGGGGGGGGGATGAGAGAGATCTTAACTTTATTTTACTAAGGCTCAAGGCCTGATTTTCCAAGATACCGAAAACAATAATTTCCAACCTTCACAGCTTTAAATAAGAGTCCCATGTGCTGAGCAGGCCTCTAGGAATGTAAAAGGTGTTACTGTGATCTTTTCACAGTACAGAAGGTAAGAAATAATGTTAAGGAAAACAGGCAAGACGCCAACCTTGTTCAGGTGGCCAGGAACAACATCTGAAGTCAATTACAGTGAACGGATTATTCAGAAGCACCTGGGAACCTGGCTGGGCTTCGGGTCTCAAACGGTGCTCAGGAATATCAGATGGATGGTAACACAAACTCATTTGTCAATGCTCCTCTGAAAAAAGGTGATCAAGGACCCAACACAATACTCTGAATCTCCTGGTATGTCCTTGTCTCCGCTTACAGACCACCAATGTCCTTTTTTTTTTGACCTTATACTTTTATTACTACAAATCAAGATCAGTTGAGTGATTCTGACAGCCAAAGTCTCTCATGACTAAAATAAGCTTATTATGGTCAACTAATGCTCTCATTAAACCAAGACTTGCTTCATCTATACTTGCACAACTGGTTTTCTGAACCCAAATGCAGGTTCTTACAAATATGTCTACAACAATTAGCCTTATCAGAATTGGCATACTATTTCAGTCCTTTTTCACCTCCTTGGCCCTCAGATTTCTAATAGAACAGACTTGACAAGATGACTTTAATGGCTCCACCAGGCTTCAAAATAGTATTTCTAGCATTTACCAAACTTATATGGTTAACATTTTACTTTACTTTTTTTTTTTTTTTTTAAGTAAGCTCCAACACTGGGCGTGGAGCCCAGTGCAGGACTTGAACTCACAACCCTGAGATCAAGACCTGAGCTGAGATCAAGAGTTGGAGGCTTAACCGACTGAGCCACCCAGGCGCCCCAACTTTTTTATTTTAAAGCAATTTTATTTCCACTGGGATTTTCAAAGGACTCAGTTTTTCCCCAACCACAAATAGTTAGAGATTTCTGCCTAAAGGAATCACTATGCTTCCATGCTACTCATACTCCAGCCATAAAACCACCCTATCAAGCTTTTACCTTAGGAGAACAAAGCTTCTCAAAACTTCCTGTACTAGAAGAAGGAAGGAGAACAAACTCCAAAATTTCTAATGACCAGTGTTCTTTATGCCTAGGAAAGCAGAATGCAGAAATAAGGCACAGAAGAATGAAGAACAAGGTTTGAATTCCCATAAACCAGAAAGAGTACTAAAAAGATCATGTTGAAACTGGATTTTAAACATGTACAATCTATATCTCTAATCAACACTACTATATATGTAAATGATAACCACAAGAATTACTTGAAAGACAATTCTTCAGGGGTGCCTGGTTGGCTCAGAGGAGCGTGTGACTCTTGATATCGGGGTTGTGAGTTCGAGCCCCACATTGGGTGTAGAGATTACTTATGTAAATAAAACTTAAATAAAAAAAAGAAAGAAAATTCTTGAGATGGTTAGGAAGGAGAGGGTATGATGTGGAAATAAGTCACAATCTCCTACAGTGCACCAGCCTCTAAAAAACATCTAAGGTTAGAAATAGGGTTGTGGCTAGAACCTCTCTCCTCTCAGGATTTTAAATGACAAAATATAGTAAGTGGGTAGAAACTGTACTAAGTCAATAGATCAAACCATCACGTACTATTTTCCACCAAGGAGTGCCTGTGTGGTATTAAGAACTCAGAATTACTTTCTCTCCTTTACATTTTCATTTGTTCCCCCGCACAAATCAAAATATGAAAATAGACTTTAAATATGTGCAACTATGTCAGTTATACCAAAAATTTTTAAAGAAACTATATCAGTTATATCCCCCCCCCAAAAAAATTTATCCACAGACTGTGCTACCTCAAAATACAAGTGAAACTGTATACACAAACTTATTCTTGGATTGCTCCCTGTTTTCATCTTTGATGAGCCTTGCTTCTAAAACTGTCAGAGGCCCCAGAGCAGTGAAGGCTCATTCATACACTGTAAGAGATGATTAAATTCTCGCCTCACTGGCTGAACACTGCTCTTCTGCCAACTGCCCTAATTAGCAGCTGGCTTAATAATTATCAAGGTCTCATGCTACAGTGAAACCTTACATTTAGATTAAGTAAAAACCAATACAGAACAGTAAAGATTTTGACAACATAGAATTCTAATTGAAACGGGAAATGCTTTGGAGAATGACACCTTATTTTCAAACTAGGCACTTACTATTATACCAAGCACTTAAAGGGCAAAATTGGAAATTATACAATGAACCAAGGATTATCCTATGCAAAGTCCTTTTGGAAGAGTCAGTACTTACCACCAATGCTGCCATTGATCAAAGTATTTTTGGAGCTTCTTTTTACAAGGATCTTCAAATAGCATTAGAAACTTATTACTTTATAGATATGTCTCTTCTTTCTTTACACAAAACAGTTGTTTGCATATTTATTATTAGTCTTTTACACTAACCTTGTTTCTAAATTTGTTTTGAGCTATTTTTAAAAACCAAAACTATCTCTTACCTGCTCAAATAACATATATCCCACCACTTATTAGTATTTTCAAAAGGCCTTGCCTTGATTCCTACAGCAACAGAATGAGGAAAGCAAGTCCTGCCTAGTGTGAGTCCTTAGAGGACTTTAAGTGAACATATAGTTTGATACTCCCGGAATTAAAAGAAACCAAAGTCGTTATGTTATATAATTTAAACATGCCCAGAAAAGTATCATTTTAAAAAATATTTTATTTATTTGAGAGAGAGAGAGAGAGAAAGAGCACAGGTGCACAGGACGGGAAGCAGAGGGAGAGGGAAAGGGACGAGCAGACTTCCGCGCTGAGCCGGACTTGGGGCTCAGTCCCAGGACCCTAACATCACAACCTAAGCTGAAACCAAGAATCAGATGCTCAACAGACTGAGCCACCCAAGTGCCCCCAGGAAAGTATCATTTATAACCGGACTTTTCTTTAGAAATATTGTAAAGGTAATCCCAATAAAAATAAACAATAAACCTGAATACATAATATAGTGCTATATTCAAGTAGCTCACTTATATACTGGCCATGCAATATATCATAACTAATAAGTGTTAATATCGTATTAGTTTAAAAATACTGTATTAATAAAGTGTTAAGTATTTTCAGTCATCCATTTTACTGCAGAGCTGAGTTATTATGTGTGTTACTGAGATAGACTTGCCACCCAATATAAAAAATTATACATTAACACTGAGTTCTACAAATAACAAAGCTGGGGTGGGTCTTTTCCTTAATTTAGAATCATATACAGGGATGTGCTGAGAAGGAGGCAACATGTGTTCAGTCTGATTAGGTTAAGATTAGTTGATTATGCTAGGTTAGGATTAGATTAGGTTAAGGTAGGATTAATAAGTTTTTTCTTAAACTTCTCTAGTAGAGAAAGAACTTTGTTCAAATTATGAGAGGAGTTAAGTCCAAACTAAGCCAATTACACTTCCTTATAGATGAGTCAAAATGGCACATAACCTGAACACTGAATATAGTACTTCCCCATTGCAAGGGACAAAGTTCTTTCTCCTCTAAGTCTTTCCTAGTCTAACCCCCACTGTTCCCTAGCTAACTCCTCCCATCCTTCAAACATGGTAATAGAAACATCACTACCTGCAAGAAACAATCCCCTAATTCTCTCAATTCATGCTGAACTGGGTCAAGCGGCCCACTTCTATGCTTTCCAAAGCACGCTGTAAAACCTCTTAACAGATCCCCGCCATACTGTAATTACAGGCCACCTAAGTGTAGCATCTCTTACTAAAATGTAAGTTCCTTGGGGGTGAGATGAGGTCCTAAAAATGTATGACCCCCCAGGACCACACACACTGCTTGGTACCTAGCAATCATTCAAATGACCATGGATAAATCACTTGCAGATGGAAATTATGAGAGAGCCCACCATCATCTATACTTCTCACATCAATTTGGGCTGGGGGCGAGGGCAGTGACGTTACTAACACAAATGTTTTTTTTTTTTTTTTAAGACTTTATTTATCTGACAGAGAGAGACACAGCGAGAGAGGGAACACAAGCCGGGGGAGTGGGAGAGGGAGAAGCAGGCTCCTCGCTGAGCAGGGAGCCCGATGCGGGGCTCCATCCCAGGACCATGACCTGAGCCGAAGGCAGACGCTTAATGACTGAGCCACCCAGGCGCCCCCACAAATGTTCTTTAAACGTGGGGAAATGCAGTTCTTTTTGTTTTTTAAGGCTTTTTTTTTTAAGATTTATTTATTTATTTGACAGAGAGAGAGAGAGCACGAGCAGGGGGAGCGGCAGGCAGAGGGAGAGGGAGAAGCAGCCTCCCCGCGGAGCAGGGAGCCCAATGTGGGGCTTGATCCCAGGACTCTGGGATCATGACCTGAGCCGAAGGAAGACACCCAACCGAGACACCCAGGCGCCCCAGGAAATGCAGTTCTTTAACAATGTGTACACACTCAAAAATCAGCAACTTGAAAAATGAACTTTTACTCAGAGATTTTAGAATGATAAGCCTATGAAGTACAATGTTCCTTCCGCTGCCCTCCGTGGACCTGTGAGTCTGTAATGCATCAGCAGAGGAGAAAGTGTCTTTGCCTCTTCCATTACACTGTCAAAGTCTTGACAAGAGTGAACATTAGATTGGAGGAGAGGTAAAGAAAAAAAAAAAGAATATGAACATGAACACACCCCTCCATCAAAACATATGCTACTCTCTTGCAACCTCTCCAACCAAATGGGGTTTTTTTGACAGCGGCAGAAAGTACCAAATACTCCCTGCCATTCATTCCACTTCCTGTGCTCCAGTTCATGTCCCTTTCCGATCTTTCTCAAAAACGCCCTCAGAGCCAGTGAGGACATCTCAACGAAGCTGATAACAGACAGGGAAAACTATTCCGTTGCAAGGGTAAAAGGTAAGAGACCCACTCTAGCTGCTCCAGAAGTTCAAATGTGCAGATAAGCCTCCAACTATTTTTAGGTTTAGCTCTGCCCAGCCTTTAAGAGACAGCGGTGCACTGTCACAGAGCGTCAATGCAGTCTAAAGCCAACAATCCCCCTGACTTGATCCCAATTCTGTGTGTGCCATGGACTGTTTGGACACTTAGATTTCACAAAATACTTACCTTCCCTGAGACTGTCACCATTTTTTTTAAACTTAAGAATCCACACAAACATAATCAAAATTATTATTGCCTGGGTATCTGAGTCATTGTCCATCTGGACCTTTGTTTAATGAGATCCTACTGGAAATGGTTCACAGACTTTCAAATAATTCAAGTTTCCTAATCTATGAAACTAGGAAAGAACAAAACTCCTTTAAATGCAGTATTCTGATTTTTTTAGGTGTGGTCCCTTTAAATTTTTTTCCAATGTTGAAGAAAATAGTGAAAAGAGAAATCCTTTTTATATTTCAGTTTCTCTGCCCTACAATTCCATGCCATTCAGATAACTTCTCTCACATAAAACAATCAGCTCTTGACCCCCTTCAAAATGTATCCCGAGCCCCTACATTTTTACCCTCAGGAAAAGTTTTCTGGCATCATCTTCACATATGGATATGGTCAACTGATTGCTTTAGAAATAGCTAGGCAGTAGCCTTCACACTGGACCAAAAAAAAAAAAAAAAAAAAACACTCAAAACAAAAACCACACATTACACTGCATCCATTCTTCAAGCAGGACGGGTAACAGACCCGGCTACCGGGCCCGGTGATGGTGTCCCAAGTGATAAATGAGTCTGCTCTGTTCTGCAGGTCACCATAAACATAAAATGACAACAGCCTGCATCCTGAAGCTACCACTGCTCTGAGAGCACTGTTTCAGGGGTCAGACACTCTTAAGGCATCTAGAAACTAAGAATATGAAAGGTGTGTCTTCTTTCTCCCTCCCTCTTCACTCTTTGCAACCAGAGAGAGAGAAAATGAGATGCACAAATTTCCCTTTTCATTGCCCTACTTACCCTTAGACAGTGACACTCAGCAACAGAAAATATGGCAGACATACATGTTTGTTACTACTGACAAAAGGCATATACTATCTTCAAGAACTTTACATTCTTGAAATAACAAATGCTCGTTAGCTAATGATTGCACTCTGTGTTCTCTATCTCCTCGCCAAAAAAAAAAAATCCAAAAACCAAAAAAAAACACAAAACATTAAACTTGGAAAAATAGGACTCTCCTCTCCCAACCCAAATAAACTAGAATCTAGCCAACAAACTTTAAATGATTAAGCAACTATTTTTCATTTCTTGCAACCAAGCAATTCTATACATAATAATATCCAGTTGAAAACATACAATCATATTCTAGATTATGTGAATTGTATGAAAAGCTTGGTCAAAAACGCAGACCACGTTCATCAATACGATCAGTGGGTCTTTATCAGGAATACAAATGTGGCAACATAAAGGTAGGTCACAGACTGTCAAAAGGAGAGGACTCTATAAACTTACTATGGGACTGTCACAATTCAACCCTCTAAGTACAACAGAGTATTTTTTTAAAATGCACACAAAGAAGTTTTCAGAGTACTAGTCTGCAAAGTCCTTTTCTGAAATCCTATAATGCTATGGGATAAAGTCTGTATCTAAAGCAAACACTGTTTTCATGGTGAAATGTCCTCAAGAGTTTGACTCATCCCATCATCCCCAAATTTTTCTTCTCAACCCCAATCAGATGGGAAAAAATACCTTCCTGGAAACAACTGTTCTAAGTAAAGCCTTGAGGGTGAGATCCTTGAGCACAGGGTCAAGTTCTTGCTTTAATCCCTGAACACACACACGAAGCCTGGGACACAGCTCGCACTGACAGCAGGCTGCTGAGTTTAGTAACGCACCTTAGACCCATGTACCTTATCTCAACTGCTTCCCTTCTGTGCTTACGAGTGGCCTTATGTGGTCTTTATTATTAAGGATAACTATGTGACTGCATTCCTTACAATCTCCAGACTTAGTGCAATTATTTGCCTTTTAAATACTATTCGGCTACTTTATTTTAACTACTGTTCAGAGGAGAATTTCTAAATATGGGAAAGACAACCAAATATCTGTATTTCCATATGGCTACTATGCCACTTTTTCTAATGACTGATTTTATTAAATTAGTCAGTGCTATAATTGTATGCTATAAGCTGAAATCAGTCAAAAACATACAAAACCTTGGTTGCTGGTGAGGTCTTGGTTCTTCAGTACCTACACATTGAAGAGAAGCAGAATGGGACAGTGCCAACAGCACCGGCACTAGGCCTGGACTATACCCAACACAAGAGCCGCCAGTCACCTGAGGGTACTGAACACGTGAAGAGCAGCCAGTCTGAACTGAGGTGTGCTAGACACGGAAAATACACACTGACTGAAGAATACAAAAAAAGAATGCAAAATATCTTGTTTTTATATTAATTACATGTTGAAGTGATCATATTATATGTTTTCATTTAAGAAAATATTATTAAAGTTAATTTCACCTGTTTTTTACTTTTTTGATGGGACTACTAGAAAATTTTCAATCACATATGTGGCTCACTATATACACACTAGGCGGTGCTGGGCTGGACCCACAGACCTGGGTTCAATGCCCAGTACCAGTAACTTACTTGGCCTACTTTGAAAGCTGATTAACATTTGGGCTTCATTTCCCCATCTATAAAACTAGGATGACGGCACCTTCTTCTCTGGGTCACAGTGAGGATGAAAGAGCACTTAGGACATAATGGCTGGAACTCAGTAGATGGCCGTCATTTTTAATCAGCAAAGAAAGGATTACTAACTCTGCCAATGATGCTACTACTCCCAAATAAGTAAATAAAAAGTTTGTCAATGGGGAAATAATGGATTGTTCTTTAAACAATGCATGATTCGTCATTATATTACAACATTTCTCTTCCTGACAATAACCACTAAGCATATAACCTGACTCTACAACACTGACCAACACTCCAAAACTACATTTCCATGATTTCTGGTTTATTTTTACATAAAGTAATATTTTCTAATTAAAGGTCTAGTGTTTGAATGCTGTTTCAAGTATATCAAAAAAGGATCGTTATCAGAGCGATTCACTGGGTCACACCTAACAATTTAAAGCTAAGAAAAAGCAGCAAAGCCAAAATCCCTCCCAGAAATGAGGTTCCTAAAATCTCCAAGTCCAAAAACTACTGGAAGCTCATGTGGTGTACATTTTAAAGAGCTCTGCCCCTGCCTAGCTTGAACATATTAATATTTCCAAAAGCAACCTAGAACTTAACATCAATCAGCAAAAAATAAAAAGCAAGAAAAAGTTACCTTTTGTTCCCAAGTCAGCAAGCTCATAAGGAAAAGCCCATTGCAAAAATCGGTTGTTCAAGTTAAGCATTAATATTCTTTGAGGAAGGAACGGTGGAAGACAGTTAAACTGGTGAATAAAATTCCGTATTTCATGTTGAAACACAGCACACTTCCAGGACTCTAACAAACCAACCACCACAGACACCAGAGGTCAACTCTGTAAGTATACAACCCTTGGTGGGAAGGCCATCTTTCATGTTATAGTACAATGTTAAGGAAGCATGGGTGTAAAATTTACTAAAATGCCTAAAATTTCCCCATCTTTTAATGGAGAGGGAGGAGGAGGCATGAACCATGAGGACAGGGAAACCATGGCCCTCGTGAACATCGACTGGAGTGAACACACAAGGTTTTTAGATGGGTCACTTTTCAGCAGAATGACCGTGACACTCTCTCTAGCATTCAAACATACGACAAAATTCCCACAATCCTAACAGATGTGATCTGAAACTTCATATGTCCTGCAAATCAAAGCAAATTACCCAACTTCTCTCAAATGTCCTCGTCCCACTAAAAACTAGTTAGCTATAGAAGAAATTAAACACAAATTCATTGACCACAGAGTCCCCAGAACTACTGTGGCTACCAGTCATGCCCATGGGTGCTACTAGGGAGAGGTATACGGTATGATTCTACATTAACGAGATAGAGGATTTCCAAAGTGGCTTCACACAGGGAGGGGAAAAAATAAAGAGAATGAACAAAAAGGCACCAGCCTACCACAGTACCTGGCTACCCACAGTGCATCGTGAACCAGTTATTCAGGCTGCTCACAAAGTCTGCTCCTCAACCCCAACCCCTACCCCACCAAATTACAAAGGTAGGACCACCGCATATTCCTTGTCTAACTCCCTCCCAAGCATACAGCACACTGCTAAACATAAACTGCACAATGAATAGAGCTGTTCTGACTAACTCTTAAGTGTCCGCTTACATAAACAGGCAGTCCAGTGAACTCTTGAATTTATAAAAGGGTAACCCCATCCCGTCCCTCTTTAACACTCTCAGGGTTTTAGGACAGCCTTTCCTCCTCCTTCCCTCCCAAACCCTCAAAGCTGATAGAGCTGCCGTGTCATCCGCTCCCACCTCACTTTGTTCAAATCTCTCTAATGCCATTTACCCACTCTGACTCATTTTTCTGTTTACAAAACTGCCTGGACCCCCAAATCCTGAGCTCAGGTCAAGGGCTACGCGTGCTGAACTACAGGCCTCTGAATCACCAGCTCTCTCACAAACCTCCCATCACTCTTGAGAAGCGAATAAACAGCACACACGCATCCCACTTTAAAAAGTCAAATTCCTCAGGACTCTAAAGAAAAATTGCCAGTTTCTAGAGCAACTTACTACCCCAAACCTGAAACTAAAATTTAAAAAGCAAAACACTCCAACTCCAGAGAACCCAATCCAAAAAGCTCACACAACACCCTTGGTCACACTCTGAAGCTGCATGAAGGTCTTTTTCCCCCCATCATAAAACTGCAACTCCACATAATACAAGCCCAGAATCAACTTTAGAAAAGAGAATACCAACCCTACTCCCAGACCACCTCCAGTCACATACTTCCCAAATACAAAGGGAAGGTTAAAAGAAAACAGCTTGAGCAGATGCCACCAGTCTGTTAGGACATCTTCTCAGTATGTCTTGTGCTCAAAGACACTGAAAAGAACCAAGAACAAATTAACCATTCATCTTAGAAATGCATCCACCAAGAGAAGGCATTTTGACGTAAGAATTAACAAAACACGTAGTCCACCAACTTGGCTTATCCAATTTTGGAGCTCTGCAACTCTTTCCTAATTACTAAAGAAACACTCTGTACCTTTCTATTAACAGTGTGTTTCCCATCTTTATTCTCTACAGCATCATCCACATCTCACGACAACTCATTTTTTGCGTACGTACGGAAATCCTTTTTGTTAATGATCACTGGAATAAAAAGCTATTGACGATCCCTGGGAAATAAAAGCACGATGATCATATTCCTCTTCTACTGTTTTACTGTGCAACTATTCATAAGTTCTCGTTTTGTTTTCCCTCATTTTAAAACTCCTTCATGCAATTAGCAATTCAATTCTACCACAAAATGCAGTTTTAGAAATGAATAGGCAGTCTTTACAACAGTTTAAATTTGCCCCCTGTCAAAGCCTATTTACATGACATAAATCTGAAAGACAAGTCACAACTATAAAATGTCCACAGATGTGCTGAGAGAAAGACAGACTTCTGCACAGGATGAATGTCAGAGAGAAACTTGGGAATAAAGCTGGAGTTAATGAAGATCAAAATAAACAAGAATTACACCTCCTTTCTCTGCTGTTCAGGCTAACATAGGTATCCTTGTTTTCATTTCCACTGATAAGGTAAAAAAGAAAGATACTGAGAGTTCAGTAATTATAATAAAGTATGAGAAACATGTATACTCTTTAAGAAAGAGGTATAATGTGTACGTGATGTTCACATAATTAATTTCAAAACACATCTGCCAGGACAATTTTAACACACGCATCTGTCCAACGAGCAGAAAGTCGAGTTGCGCAGGCATGCGGGCCACCAGGGGGACAAACACCAGTGAGGTTCTCTGGTCAACAGACCCACCAAGCAGAAACACAGTGTCCGCAGGGGGTCCCAAACCAGAGGGCCTGACAACACCAACTGCCATCCCAGCGGCCCGGGATGAAACCGTGCAACGTGCATCCCAGGACGGGGTGCGGGCCCAGCGGCTTCCCCTTCTCTCAGTCTGTGCTTTCACACTGCTTTCCCCTCAGCACCACCTATTCCCCTGACTTCACCTCCAGTCCCATTTCCCTTTCTCCCGACGGGAAAATTCCTTGCTGATCTAAAATAACACTTTCAGACAATCTCCGCTTTCTGTGCCCCTGAATGAAATCCAGAAGGGCTGCCAATGCGAGCAGGGGCCCTGAACCAAAGCCATCCTCTTGGATCCTGAGCTACATTTACACAGTATTACTAACCTATTAGAAATTAAGCCTATAGACTTCCAGTCAGGGTCTGTTCTGACGACCCACTCACCTTCTGAGGACCTGGTTCCATGTAACAGTACAAGACTATGGCCTGGGTTCAAAGCAAACATGAGCTTTGTTTGCTGTGGGCCGGACCCACAGCCACTGCTTGAGCCCTACAAGAGCAATCTTCAGAATTTCTTCCAACTACTGATTCGTAATGTAGATACAGTGCTAATTTTAACATTCACATATTGCAAAATAAAGGTCAGAGGAAATAATATAGGTACTCTGTTTGGCACAAGGCCAGACACATATGAAGTGCCCAATAACTCAGTATAAGACAACTAGAAACAAATTATTTCTCTTTTCTGCTGTGTTGCTCCTATAAAGATTTTCAAATAATCCAGAAACTAATGTATTTCCTCACTTTATTTCAGTCCACTGTAACCTATAAGCATGGTTTCAAACTTCTTGGTTTTGAGACTCCTCTTTACAACTTGAGGATCCCAAAGACCTTTTATTTATGTGGATTATATTTATTGATAGTTACTGTATCAGAAATTAAAACCAAGAAACTTACAAAATATTTATCAATTCATTTTAAAAATCAATGAACTCATTACATATTAAAATAACATTTTTATTAAAAAAATAACTTTTCTGAACAAGAGTGGAATGAGAAAGTGGCACTGTTTCACATTTTCATAAATCTCTTTAATGTCTGGCTTCATAGAATAGTTGGGATTCTCACATCTGCTTCTGCAGTCAAACTATTACATACAATGTTTTGGTTGAAGTATGTGAAAAAATTCAGCCTCTGATATATAGCTGGAAAAGGGAGTAGTATTTTAATAGCCTTTTCAGATAATTGCTAATATTTTTCTCTGATACTATACTAAACCTTGACAAGTGATAGTTTCTTAAAAGGTTAGTTGTGATATAAAATCTGAAACCATATCAGTGACTTTTTTGTACTCTGTGACATTAAAAGTCATGGCTCTCTCTTCCACTTTGAATAGAAGTGGTAGAAGTACCCATGCATGATTTTGTAACATCATATATTGATCACTTGAAAATTACTGGGTCTTTGACTCATCCAGTTCTTCCAAATGTTCGCACTTTCCTTACACAATATTAAAAAGTACATCTGTGGGGTGTCTGGCTGTCTCAGTGGGTGGAGCGTACAACTCTTGATCTCTGGGTTATAAATTCAGGCCCCACGTTGGGTGGAGAGATTACTCAAAAATAAAATCTTTTTTAAAAAGGAACATTTTATCATTACCAAATTCACAAAGTTTTTAAATACTAGGAAGTCATCAAGCTCAAGGTGGCAAACACAAGTTTTCCAAATTTCAGATTTTTCACTTCAAAGCTCAAGTTTTATCACTGGCAACAAATACTGCCCATTGTTTTCCTTGAAGTAACAAACTTGCTTTATTCACCTTCAAGAAAATGTCTGCCAAACACCCAACTTCTGAATAACCACAGTTTGTCAACCCTTCCTTCAAGTAAAAATGATGCTCCCCCTGAAATAAATAAATAAATAAAGGCAGTCAAGTTCACCTCCCAAGTCAAACAGACCCTCAAAAAATGAGTACTTAAAGACTGAGATTTAATAAAATTAATAGTTTTACTGCTTCACCGAGAACATTCATTGGCACCATTTTTCGCTCAGGGTACATGACTGCTTGAATACCATGGCTACCCGAGTCCAGTTTGGGGCCACTGCCCTGATTCATGCTAAGGCATCAGCAGTTTTATCCAGGCTGCTTCAGTGCAAATGTCTGCACAGTATAAAAAGGTAAATATCATTTCAATACTATTATGCAAATAGTGTTGGCCTCACACCCCACTGCAAGGGTCTCAGGAATCCTCAAGGGTCATCCATAGACCACACTTTGAAAACCAGTGTTATAGATCAATGAATAGCTATCGATTACCTATGTATGTAGGGTTGTACAGAGTGTAAGACATGGTTACTATGCCAAGAGGGACAGGGGTTATACATATACACACACGTGCACAAAAAAACCAACCACAATAAAGAGCAGTTATAATCAACTGCCCAATGAAACAGCACAGAAAATAAATGCCATAATCTTTCTAAGGAAGAAAGATGATCCCAACTTGCAGCAGCTAGAGAAGGACTCAGGGAGGAAATGCATTTGAGTTGGGGTCTGAAAAAGGCAAGCAGAGGTGAAAGCATTCCAGGCGGAGGGCACAGCACAAGGACAGGCACATTCAGGGCACAGTGAGAAAATCTGGAAAGTCACAGACAGGGAGCAATGTCCCAGCTGCCAACCACCTCAGCCCAGCCCAGGGAAAGGAAAACACCTTGACCAAGAACACCAACAGAGTAATGACCTGGGAAGTAAAAAGGCTGGAAAGGATCGGGTCAAGGTGGAAGAAGTCTGACTGCCGAGCTCAGTAGTCTGAACTTGACTCTGGAAACATCACAAAGCCCCTGAAAGAGGTTCGGTTTTAATTTCCAAGGCATTTTGGGAAGGCAAATCTGAACAGAGTGCAGGAAGAATGAAGGTAAAAGGAATCTGAAGCAGAAGGCCTACTTGGAAGCCAGTGCCATGACCCACGTGAAGTTAAGAAGCAAAAGCATGAGCAGGTCTCAAGACAACAGTAAAGGGACGTTCACAAAAGACAGTATGACAGGACTTGGCTCCAACAGGACAGCTGGCGATGAGTGACTAGCCCGAGAAAATAATGGGCATGATGCTTATTCTAATAACCATAGTGATGGGCCATAAAAAAAGAAAGGGAAGCATCACTACTCCAGAGGTACTGGGTCAATTAACTGCACTTAGAACGTAAAATCCCAGAAAGAGAAACACTTGCGGTTTGAGGCCCAGTTCAAACGTCACATCCCTCATCTGTGTTCTTTACAACTTTGCATACATCGCGGTCACAGCACAAAATTCCACCTCTCTCAACCTACCCCAAAGTTACCTCTGCATTCCTAGTGGCTCATTCCATTCATTCTGCTCAAACATTTTTTTTCAGTGAGCTCATACTACATGTACTTATAACTGGCATAATATCTCTTCTTTTTGTTTTGCAAGCAAGATGCTTATCCTCCACAGATGAGCTTTTAGTGAACTGGGACTGTGCATTACTCTCCCTCAGAACTTTCAAGGCCTAGCTTCTAACATGCTGTTTCAAATGTCGGCTGAACAGAATCCCAGGATAATCTGCCCCTAGAAACAAAAATCAAGTTAGCTTCGTGCTTATACACTTTTCCCTCAAAGTGTCTATGCTCTGCTTACATAAGATGTTGATTATGAAATTCAGTTGCATTTACAAAAATTAGCAAAAAAACACAGCTGCAAACAATTCATTAGAGCACTAAACATTCATGTATCCTAAAACCGGAAAAAACAAATCTCATAGCTAACTTATTTCTTAATAGGAACGTACACTGGGAAGGTCGGTACCTGCTGTGTAGGTCTTCTTTTACCTTCTTCCAACGTCCTATACCATGATCCACACTTTAAAAAAATTCCTCCTAGTCACAGCTACAACTACAGATGAAATCTAGCAACCTGCCATACAAAGTAGGTACTGTTCTTCCATTTTACACACAAGATAACTATAGCTCAAAAAAGGTTAAGTTCAAGTTCACAAAAACTAGTTAAAAGAGAGCAAGGTGAACCCACAATCATGAAACCATGCAGTGCTGTGGGGATTTCGGTCAGATTCATTCATGTCAGATGGAAAGCAGAGCAATGGAAACAAAGGGAACTCCTCCACTATTACAGTATGGAGGGCACAGTCTTCATGGAAGATCCAGGAAGAGACTTTACCCAGACACTCTCCTTTGGACCTTAAGATTATTTTACAAACACTATCACGTGCAACATAGAGTCCTTCCCCCAAGAGACATCCAGACCATCCTTCCTTTGGTTCTAAAGGTTACTCTGCTTGTAATTAACAACAAAAAGGACCGTGGCTTTGGAGTGAGAATGATTTCGGCTAACGTTCTGGATCCTGCTCTTGCCTGCTATGTAGCTTAATACAAGTGTCCTGGCTTCTTTGAATCTCAGCTTTCCTTAACTGAAACACAGAGATAAAATGAATAAAGTCAATAAACAGTAAATAAAGTGAATAAGCAGCATCTAGCATAGAGTAAACACTCAATAAACCTAAAGTTTCCTTCATCCTATCCCAACTCCACCAAATTTTTTCTCTAATTTCAGCATCCACCCAAGATTAGAATTCCAATAACTTACCTGGTCCTCTGTAAAATCAGAATGAGAATCACAGAGTTCTTGTCAAACCCACTTATTGTGTGGATACAAAGTTCACAACCAAAGTTAAAGTTAGCTAGTAGTAGCCAAACCAGACTAGAATCTGGGTCTTTTTAACTACCCAGTTCAAAACTCTGAATCAAAGGCACATATCTTTCAAAAGACTATCAGTAGAGAAAACAAAACACCAAGACAAGACAAAGTTTGAATTGGTACAGCTGACCTATACATTCAGAAGCCCTAGACTTATCCCATACATTACATTAAGAAACCCTATGGTAACTCTTTAAAGAAACACAAAACAGACTTTACAAAGTGGTAGAGAAGACCCACTGGCACGTTACTGTGTCCTACAATATAACATTCTAGATACAGTTCAAAGAGAAAGGTAAAAGAAAACCATGGCCACATAAGGCCCTACTACATCACCCTAAGAAAGCTGTTAAGAGTCTTTGGCATAATCCAAGCAGTTACGAACAATGAAAGTTGCCCATTTACTTACATGACCAGATTTAATTAATGAGAAACATGAGTAGTAACGATGCTATTAATAATTTCTTCAAGCTACAAATCTCCTGGATAAACTCAGGAGAGGCAAGCCAACATAATAAAGAACGCACACATTTTAGAAATACAATCCTAGTTTCAAACCCCAGCTCTCTCTCCCTAGTTGTGGGACATCAGCCAAGCTACAGAATCCCAGTGAGCCTCAATTTCCTCATCTACAGTACAGTTAATTCCAGCTCCTTCGTAAGACCTAGGGTGAAATGAGACATCTTACATAAAATGCTACAGGTTAGATATTTTTTAAAGAGGCAGAAAGTATGAATATGTTTGATAAGCAAGGAATAGGTTTTCTTTACCTTCTTATGAGGATTCCCCAAGTTAGGAGCAGCAAAAAGGGCTTTAATTACTGTTTAGTTGAGAAATATCTTACGAGCAGTTGACACCAGGGCACAGCCAAGCAGTCAAACACCACAATTATCCACTGTACTGCATACTAACTCAGCAGTTGAGCTAATATTTCCCTACCTCTGAGAGAATTATACCAAGAACAAAGACAATGGGTGGGGGGTATTCACAGACACCAAATCTTAGCATCAAAAGCCATTTTCAAGATGTTTTTGGTCTAGATGTTTCCAAATTGATTTTTGGCCATGAAACTTTCTTCAAAGGAAACATTACAGGAAACCCACAAAAGTAACGTAAGAGAATGGAGCTACTCTGGGGGGCAGCTGGGTCTCCTCCCCATGCCCTCTCCAAGTCCATTTGGCTCCTCCCTGTAATTCTAAGGAACCCCACAGCTTAAGAACACCTTTAGGGAAAAAAACTTCACAAAACAAACAAAAAATGGATACTTCCAGTTTTCATGGCTGAAACGGGAGGTGGGGGTGTGTCTAAGTGATTTGTCCAAGGTTGTTAGCAGCAAACTTAGAATGCAAACTCCGGAATCCTAGTCCAATGTTTGTCCACTAACAGTCAAGTTCTTCTTACTACTGAATGCTCTGCATCAGAATTTACCCTTATTTTTATAATAGTCTGTGAGTTTCAATCTCCAAGTTCTAATCTGACATCCTTATTTTCTTAGTACTCTCTTATCACTCTCATATTACTCATTCTCTTATCACTTTGTTCTCCACTAGTCTTGTCAGGTGTCCAGAACAACGGCAGTGAAACATTTCACTCCTAACACTGATTTACCAAGCGCATTATGTTTGTGCCCAGCAGATCTATAAGACAGTAAAGAAAAATAACGAGACTCAAAGGGAGAATCCTCGGAAATGTGTGGTGCTGAGAGCCTCTTCCTTGCCTGACCTGCTCAATGTTGCACCCCCTCTGCTGTACCTCTCAAAGAGCAGTTTATCAACTGAATGCTGGGTAAAAATCACTAGCTTCTTTGGTAAACAGATAATATTTCAAGAGACCAGAGGGAAGAAACAGTGAGAAAGAAGGATGGCACACTTGTGAGAGTCAAGTCCAAATAATGCAGAGGTAACAGGGGAAACAAAAAAGCTCACCTAACCCCAAAAGATTTCTAAAACTAAGGTCCTTTGGGAATTCAGGTTGGCAGAGAGATGTCCTCAAAAGAGGGCCAAAGTCACACCCAGATAGATCAATGAAATCTGAACAGTTCAGCAATCGGGTACGCTTTGTCCAAACTGGGTCGTTCCAAGATGACCACAGAAGTCCTCCCACAACTAAATAACCACCTCCATGTTCCAGGACTGTATTACTATGGAACCCTCTTTTACTTCTAGTGATATGATTTATCTACTAAATTAACCAGCTCCTTCTCTGCACCAGGAATAGGCTAAAGATCAGCGAGGTAATACACCTAAGAACGCCCAAGACAAGCATTACCAGTGCTGGGAGA
The DNA here is from genome assembly GCF_964656455.1 of Halichoerus grypus. NCBI lineage: Eukaryota > Metazoa > Chordata > Mammalia > Carnivora > Phocidae > Halichoerus > Halichoerus grypus. Next base: position 9,883,260 of record NC_135719.1, read on the forward strand.
TCAGCTTATGCACCTATCTGACTTATAACTTGTCAGGCAACAGATTCTTCCTACCCATTGCACAGAAAATCTTGGCAAGCGTTATCTGCTTGAAAATCACTACTATGAAGGGCGCCTGGGTGGCTCAGTTGGTTAAGCGACTGCCTTCGGCTCAGGTCATGATCCTGGAGTCCCGGGATCGAGTTCCGCATCAGGCTCCCTGCTCAGCAGGGAGTCTGCTTCTCACTCTGACCCTCCCCCCCTCATGCTCTCTATCTCATTCTCTCTCAAATAAATAAATAAAATCTTTAAAAAAAAAAAAGAAAATCACTACTATGACAGCTGGGACCAATTAACTCATCTTTGTCTCAAAGAAAAATGTTTGGCTATATTAATAAGTCAAGAGCACAGTCCATTGTTTATTTTGCTTATTTTCTTGGTTATTTAAAGCAGAATGTCAACACTTGACTGTGATTTGGGGAACACATGTGGATTATGCATCTTTATAACTAAATTAGATGAAACATCAATTTTATTTATTTTTTTAAGGATTTTGTTTTTTTAAGATTTGTTTGAGAGAGCGAGCAAGCAAGAGCGAAAGAGAAAGAGTGAGCGGGGGGAGAGGCAGAGGGAGAGAATCTCAAGCAGACTCCCTGCTGAGCAGGGAGCCAGAGGTGGGGCTCGATCTCAGGACCCCGAGATCATGACCTGAGCCGAAACCAAGAGTCAGATGCTTAGCTGACTGAGCCATCCAGGTGCCCCAAGATTTTATATTTTTTAAGTAACCTCTATACCCAACATGGGGCTCAAACTCACAACCCCAAGATCAAGAGTCACATGCTCTACCGACTGAGCCAGCCATTCATATTAAAAGCTTCTAATATGCATTTGGATATGCAACAGAATGGACACAGATCATCTCTCACAGAGCACTCTGTATAGAAAGGGACCTTACTCCCTATCATCTCTGTAAATCTTATAGCAAACTCTTCCTTGTCGGAGTTAATTTGGACTGACAAAGAGTAGCCAAAAGAACATGAAATCAGTGACTGTCTTTTTATTGGAAAGTTCCCTTCAGATGTCTTTTAATCTTGAGAACCGATCTCAGACTAACTCTCAGTGCTTGAGAGGAGTGACTATGCTTCATGAGTTTGTTCCTATTATGTTAGAAATACAGAATTCTTCTATTTATAACTGGTCGCCAGTAATCCAGTAATTCTACTAGTAATTCTATTATGGCATTTAAAACTTCCTTTTAAATGCTGGGTTTTTTAAAACTTTCTAGAGGTTAGGGAGAAATGGTAAACAGATACTCATACTGGATCACTGATAAAAGCTTTCTCTGGACAACTTGACGATATCTATGAAAAGCTGTTGAAATGTATAGCCTCTGCCCCAGCAATTCCATTTCTGCAAGAGATAAACAAGGATACAAAGATGGACATACACAGTTGTTCATCACAGCAATGCTTGTAAGAGTAGGGAGGAGGCAGGGAAGGAGAGACTAAGGGAAAGAGGAAGTGAGGGAGAAGAAAGAAAAGAAAGACAACTTTTCAACCGAGGGTAATTAGTAAACTGAGGGTAAATCTAAATCCACACAATGAGATACTATATATAGCCATTAAAATAACTATGTGGGTTACTTGATAGCACGTAAAGGTATAGCCATGAAATATGTTTTATAATCTGCTTATACTCAAGAGTATATAGAATATGATCACAAATGGTGTATATACGTAAATGTACACACACACACACCAAAAAAAAAAAAACCTCTACGAATTTTCAAGTCTGGAAAGAAAAACACCAAACTGTACCAAAAAAATTTGCTAGGTAGTCATTTATTCAGAGGTGTACTTTGTTCAGTTTATGCGTAATTCCCAAATTTCTAGAGGGACTGTACATCACAATTCTTAAAACTAAGACAAAAAAATGTCTTTCATGAGTCATGAAAACTGAGAACTTCTAGAATAAGAGATAATAAAGTAGAAAGTTAACCATAAAAATAAATCTACCAGCCAAGTCAGAGTTACATAAAGTTCTGCCAAAATCAGAGCTCACAATGAATGTCCCTTTCACATAATTACTCATCCCAAGCCTTGCTAGAAATGTTCTTGACACATGTAGAAAGGACTTGTGCCCCAGAATTAAAGATCCATGTTTAAGTCCCAACTCTGCCACACACCAACTGTGTGACCCTGAGCACTCCGTCTCCATGAAACCCAGTAGTAACAGACCCCACCTCTGAGGGTTGTGGGGATTAAAAAGAAAGAAGGGTATATAGAGTACACAGTACTAAGCCTGGCACGGCAGTCAAAAATGATGACAATTATTACCATTATGACTGCTGCTATCACATATTAATCAAGAAACAAAATCATGAGCATTTTAAGGGCAGCGACCGTGTCTTATTTTTGTTCATCTCTGGATCCCTGGCACCTAATAGTGTGCCTGACATACAGCACGACCTCATTAAGTGCTTGCTGAATGAAGTACACCTAAAATTAATTAACCTTCTTGAACGTCAATTTCCTCCTCTGGCAAATCATAAAAACACCTTGCAGAGGTGAGAATTGGTAAACATAAGACACCTAGTTCAAAAGAGGCTCCTAAAAATTACAGCTATTATAGTGGACTTGTCCCTATAGGTTTCAATAGACACAAAAGCTGAAAGGAGAAAATAGACATAATTTTTTCTCTGAATTTCCTTTCATATTTGGGTCCATTATTTTTATTTAGACTCAGGAGTGAAAATTCTGTCTTTCCAGGCACATATCCTAGCAGCCTAACTATTAAAGTGGTAATTTTTAGACTGTCACAATCACTTTTGGCAATTTAGAATCCGTGAGCTTGGGACATGATATATACAAATATGGACCATGAAGACCAATAAATCAGTATTTCCTGGGGCTCCAAATGAAAACTTTTTTTTTTTTAAGATTTTATTTATTTATTTGACAGAGACAGAGAGCACAAGCAGGAGGAACACCAGAGGGAGAGGGAGAAGCAGACTCTCCACTGAGCAGGGAGCCTGATACAGGGCTCGATTCCAGGACCCCGAGATCATGACCTGAGCTGAAGGCAGACGCTTAACCAACTGAGCCACCCAGGCGCCCCTAAATGAAAACTTTTAAGTTGACCTCAATTGGGAAGCACAAGAAAAACCAACATGATTTCTATATATGTGACCAAATGAATTATTAAGGAAGTCTAAGATTCATGAAAGTATTTACCTAAAAAGTATTTTCTTCACAAAAATCATAACAAATGGGAATGCAGTTTAAGAAGAAAAGCAGATCGTCAAGAGGAAATAAAATCACTAGGTTCTATGCAGAGAAGTGAAAAAACTACTGACATGAAACCAGAAATCATTTCATATAAGTCGTAACATTCTTGTACTGGTATTGAGAGAGAAACAGTCATCGGGGGCGGGGGGGGAGTGGGGGGAAAGCCTTACCATTAGGGAGAAGAACTCAAAAAACTGCCCAGATCAGTCATTTGTGCAGCTTTGCTTAACTTCCCATGTCTAATTTGACAGAAACCTTGAATTTCATACAAAAGTGCTTAATAGAAGGTTTGTGGTCCTATTTCTGCAACGATTTCCGTTGAAAGGCAAAAAGGCTACTCAGCATTTGTTTGTTGTGAGTTAAAGTTTTTGGTTCCGTATCCTTGAAACATACCATGCGGCGATTTACAGAGACGTCTCATGGTTTACAGTATTACACGCTGGAGTAAAAATACTATTTAAGAATCCCTATTAAGAAATGATAGTTTTGTAGTACTTTCAAGACTAGAATAAGCATATTCAAGTGAAGCGGGGGTAAATATTACCTTATATGGGTTATATTTCAGTGAAATTTTAGTTTAAAAAACGATGAATGAAAAGAATGCCAAAATCTTGCTATTCTCTAGAATCTGGCATAATGGGTACACAAGGGTCAATTCTATTGTTCTGTTTGAGGGTTTTTCTGAGTATGTTTTAAAATTATTATATAACATTTCTTAAAAATTAGGCAGACAGGGGCGCCTGGGTGGCTCAGTCGTTAAGCGTCTGCCTTCGGCTCAGGTCATGATCCCAGGGTCCTGGGATCGAGCCCCACATCGGGCTCCCTGCTCCGCAGGAAGCCTGCTTCTCCCTCTCCCACTCCCCCTGCTTGTGTTCCCTCTCTTGCTGTGTCTCTCTCTGTCAAATAAATAAATAAAATCTTTAAAAAAAAAAAAAAAAACATTAGGCAGACAAACCCCACCTAAAGTCTGTCAGTATTGAGTTGCCGAACAGATTAAAATGTAAAGTGACAGAGACCTGCACTGACCAAGCTCAGAAACCAGGCGAGACTGTACAGATTCTACCAGCGACAGAGACCTGCACTGACCAAGCTCAGAAACCAGGTGAGACTGTACAGACTCTACCAGCGACAGAGACCTGCACTGACCAAGCTCAGAAACCAGGCGAGATTGTACAGATTCTACCAGCGACAGAGACCTGCACTGACCAAGCTCAGAAACCAGGCGAGACTGTACAGATTCTACCAGCGACAGAGACCTGCACTGACCAAGCTCAGAAACCAGGCGGGACTGTACAGATTCTACCAGCGACAGAGACCTGCACTGACCAAGCTCAGAAACCAGGCGAGACTGTACAGACTCTACCAGCGACAGAGACCTGCACTGACCAAGCTCAGAAACCAGGCGAGACTGTACAGATTCTACCAGCGACAGAGACCTGCACTGACCAAGCTCAGAAACCAGGTGAGACTGTACAGATTCTACCAGCGACAGAGACCTGCACTGACCAAGCTCAGAAACCAGGCGGGATTGTACAGATTCTACCAGCGACAGAGACCTGCACTGACCAAGCTCAGAAACCAGGCGAGACTGTACAGATTCTACCAGCGACAGAGACCTGCACTGACCAAGCTCAGAAACCAGGCGAGATTGTACAGATTCTACCAGCGACAGAGACCTGCACTGACCAAGCTCAGAAACCAGGCGAGACTGTACAGATTCTACCAGCGACAGAGACCTGCACTGACCAAGCTCAGAAACCAGGTGAGACTGTACAGATTCTACCAGCGACAGAGACCTGCACTGACCAAGCTCAGAAACCAGGCGAGATTGTACAGATTCTACCAGCGACAGAGACCTGCACTGACCAAGCTCAGAAACCAGGCGAGACTGTACAGATTCTACCAGCGACAGAGACCTGCACTGACCAAGCTCAGAAACCAGGCGAGACTGTACAGATTCTACCAGCGACAGAGACCTGCACTGACCAAGCTCAGAAACCAGGTGAGATTGTACAGATTCTACCAGCGACAGAGACCTGCACTGACCAAGCTCAGAAACCAGGCGGGATTGTACAGATTCTACCAGCGACAGAGACCTGCACTGACCAAGCTCAGAAACCAGGCGAGACTGTACAGATTCTACCAGCGACAGAGACCTGCACTGACCAAGCTCAGAAACCAGGGGAGACTGTACAGATTCTACCAGCGACAGAGACCTGCACTGACCAAGCTCAGAAACCAGGTGAGACTGTACAGATTCTACCAGCGACAGAGACCTGCACTGACCAAGCTCAGAAACCAGGCGAGACTGTACAGATTCTACCAGCGACAGAGACCTGCACTGACCAAGCTCAGAAACCAGGCGAGACTGTACAGATTCTACCAGCGACAGAGACCTGCACTGACCAAGCTCAGAAACCAGGCGAGACTGTACAGATTCTACCAGCGACAGAGACCTGCACTGACCAAGCTCAGAAACCAGGCGAGACTGTACAGATTCTACCAGCGACAGAGACCTGCACTGACCAAGCTCAGAAACCAGGCGAGACTGTACAGATTCTACCAGCGACAGAGACCTGCACTGACCAAGCTCAGAAACCAGGCGAGACTGTACAGATTTACCAGCGACAGAGACCTGCACTGACCAAGCTCAGAAACCAGGCGAGACTGTACAGATTTACCAGCGACAGAGACCTGCACTGACCAAGCTCAGAAACCAGGTGAGATTGTACAGATTCTACCAGCGACAGAGACCTGCACTGACCAAGCTCAGAAACCAGGCGAGACTGTACAGATTCTACCAGCGACAGAGACCTGCACTGACCAAGCTCAGAAACCAGGTGAGACTGTACAGATTCTACCAGCGACAGAGACCTGCACTGACCAAGCTCAGAAACCAGGCGAGATTGTACAGATTCTACCAGCGACAGAGACCTGCACTGACCAAGCTCAGAAACCAGGCGAGACTGTACAGATTCTACCAGCGACAGAGACCTGCACTGACCAAGCTCAGAAACCAGGCGAGATTGTACAGATTCTACCAGCGACAGAGACCTGCACTGACCAAGCTCAGAAACCAGGTGAGATTGTACAGATTCTACCAGCGACAGAGACCTGCACTGACCAAGCTCAGAAACCAGGCGAGACTGTACAGATTCTACCAGCGACAGAGACCTGCACTGACCAAGCTCAGAAACCAGGCGAGATTGTACAGATTCTACCAGCGACAGAGACCTGCACTGACCAAGCTCAGAAACCAGGCGAGACTGTACAGATTCTACCAGCGACAGAGACCTGCACTGACCAAGCTCAGAAACCAGGGGAGATTGTACAGATTCTACCAGCGACAGAGACCTGCACTGACCAAGCTCAGAAACCAGGCGAGACTGTACAGATTCTACCAGCGACAGAGACCTGCACTGACCAAGCTCAGAAACCAGGCGAGATTGTACAGATTCTACCAGCGACAGAGACCTGCACTGACCAAGCTCAGAAACCAGGCGGGATTGTACAGATTCTACCAGCGACAGAGACCTGCACTGACCAAGCTCAGAAACCAGGCGAGATTGTACAGATTCTACCAGCGACAGAGACCTGCACTGACCAAGCTCAGAAACCAGGCGGGATTGTACAGATTCTACCAGCGACAGAGACCTGCACTGACCAAGCTCAGAAACCAGGCGAGACTGTACAGATTCTACCAGCGACAGAGACCTGCACTGACCAAGCTCAGAAACCAGGCGAGACTGTACAGATTCTACCAGCGACAGAGACCTGCACTGACCAAGCTCAGAAACCAGGCGAGACTGTACAGATTCTACCAGCGACAGAGACCTGCACTGACCAAGCTCAGAAACCAGGCGAGATTGTACAGATTCTACCAGCGACAGAGACCTGCACTGACCAAGCTCAGAAACCAGGCGAGACTGTACAGATTCTACCAGCGACAGAGACCTGCACTGACCAAGCTCAGAAACCAGGCGAGATTGTACAGATTCTACCAGCGACAGAGACCTGCACTGACCAAGCTCAGAAACCAGGGGAGACTGTACAGACTCTACCAGCGACAGAGACCTGCACTGACCAAGCTCAGAAACCAGGGGAGACTGTACAGATTCTACCAGCGACAGAGACCTGCACTGACCAAGCTCAGAAACCAGGCGAGATTGTACAGATTCTACCAGCGACAGAGACCTGCACTGACCAAGCTCAGAAACCAGGCGGGATTGTACAGATTCTACCAGCGACAGAGACCTGCACTGACCAAGCTCAGAAACCAGGCGAGATTGTACAGATTCTACCAGCGACAGAGACCTGCACTGACCAAGCTCAGAAACCAGGCGAGATTGTACAGATTCTACCAGCGACAGAGACCTGCACTGACCAAGCTCAGAAACCAGGCGAGATTGTACAGATTCTACCAGCGACAGAGACCTGCACTGACCAAGCTCAGAAACCAGGCGGGATTGTACAGATTCTACCAGCGACAGAGACCTGCACTGACCAAGCTCAGAAACCAGGTGAGATTGTACAGATTCTACCAGCGACAGAGACCTGCACTGACCAAGCTCAGAAACCAGGCGGGATTGTACAGATTCTACCAGCGACAGAGACCTGCACTGACCAAGCTCAGAAACCAGGCGGGATTGTACAGATTCTACCAGCGACAGAGACCTGCACTGACCAAGCTCAGAAACCAGGCGGGATTGTACAGATTCTACCAGCGACAGAGACCTGCACTGACCAAGCTCAGAAACCAGGGGAGACTGTACAGACTCTACCAGCGACAGAGACCTGCACTGACCAAGCTCAGAAACCAGGGGAGACTGTACAGATTCTACCAGCGACAGAGACCTGCACTGACCAAGCTCAGAAACCAGGGGAGACTGTACAGACTCTACCAGCGACAGAGACCTGCACTGACCAAGCTCAGAAACCAGGGGAGACTGTACAGACTCTACCAGCGACAGAGACCTGCACTGACCAAGCTCAGAAACCAGGCGAGACTGTACAGATTCTACCAGCGACAGAGACCTGCACTGACCAAGCTCAGAAACCAGGCGAGACTGTACAGATTCTACCAGCGACAGAGACCTGCACTGACCAAGCTCAGAAACCAGGGGAGACTGTACAGATTCTACCAGCGACAGAGACCTGCACTGACCAAGCTCAGAAACCAGGTGAGACTGTACAGATTCTACCAGCGACAGAGACCTGCACTGACCAAGCTCAGAAACCAGGCGAGACTGTACAGATTCTACCAGCGACAGAGACCTGCACTGACCAAGCTCAGAAACCAGGCGAGACTGTACAGATTCTACCAGCGACAGAGACCTGCACTGACCAAGCTCAGAAACCAGGCGAGACTGTACAGATTCTACCAGCGACAGAGACCTGCACTGACCAAGCTCAGAAACCAGGCGAGACTGTACAGATTCTACCAGCGACAGAGACCTGCACTGACCAAGCTCAGAAACCAGGCGAGACTGTACAGATTCTACCAGCGACAGAGACCTGCACTGACCAAGCTCAGAAACCAGGCGAGACTGTACAGATTCTACCAGCGACAGAGACCTGCACTGACCAAGCTCAGAAACCAGGCGAGACTGTACAGATTCTACCAGCGACAGAGACCTGCACTGACCAAGCTCAGAAACCAGGCGAGACTGTACAGATTCTACCAGCGACAGAGACCTGCACTGACCAAGCTCAGAAACCAGGTGAGACTGTACAGATTCTACCAGCGACAGAGACCTGCACTGACCAAGCTCAGAAACCAGGCGAGACTGTACAGATTTACCAGCGACAGAGACCTGCACTGACCAAGCTCAGAAACCAGGCGAGACTGTACAGATTTACCAGCGACAGAGACCTGCACTGACCAAGCTCAGAAACCAGGTGAGATTGTACAGATTCTACCAGCGACAGAGACCTGCACTGACCAAGCTCAGAAACCAGGCGAGATTGTACAGATTCTACCAGCGACAGAGACCTGCACTGACCAAGCTCAGAAACCAGGTGAGACTGTACAGATTCTACCAGCGACAGAGACCTGCACTGACCAAGCTCAGAAACCAGGCGAGACTGTACAGATTTACCAGCGACAGAGACCTGCACTGACCAAGCTCAGAAACCAGGCGAGACTGTACAGATTTACCAGCGACAGAGACCTGCACTGACCAAGCTCAGAAACCAGGTGAGATTGTACAGATTCTACCAGCGACAGAGACCTGCACTGACCAAGCTCAGAAACCAGGCGAGACTGTACAGATTCTACCAGCGACAGAGACCTGCACTGACCAAGCTCAGAAACCAGGTGAGACTGTACAGATTCTACCAGCGACAGAGACCTGCACTGACCAAGCTCAGAAACCAGGCGAGACTGTACAGATTCTACCAGCGACAGAGACCTGCACTGACCAAGCTCAGAAACCAGGTGAGACTGTACAGATTCTACCAGCGACAGAGACCTGCACTGACCAAGCTCAGAAACCAGGCGAGATTGTACAGATTCTACCAGCGACAGAGACCTGCACTGACCAAGCTCAGAAACCAGGCGAGACTGTACAGATTCTACCAGCGACAGAGACCTGCACTGACCAAGCTCAGAAACCAGGTGAGATTGTACAGATTCTACCAGCGACAGAGACCTGCACTGACCAAGCTCAGAAACCAGGCGAGACTGTACAGATTCTACCAGCGACAGAGACCTGCACTGACCAAGCTCAGAAACCAGGCGGGATTGTACAGATTCTACCAGCGACAGAGACCTGCACTGACCAAGCTCAGAAACCAGGCGAGATTGTACAGATTCTACCAGCGACAGAGACCTGCACTGACCAAGCTCAGAAACCAGGCGGGATTGTACAGATTCTACCAGCGACAGAGACCTGCACTGACCAAGCTCAGAAACCAGGCGAGACTGTACAGATTCTACCAGCGACAGAGACCTGCACTGACCAAGCTCAGAAACCAGGCGAGACTGTACAGATTCTACCAGCGACAGAGACCTGCACTGACCAAGCTCAGAAACCAGGCGAGATTGTACAGATTCTACCAGCGACAGAGACCTGCACTGACCAAGCTCAGAAACCAGGCGGGATTGTACAGATTCTACCAGCGACAGAGACCTGCACTGACCAAGCTCAGAAACCAGGCGAGACTGTACAGATTCTACCAGCGACAGAGACCTGCACTGACCAAGCTCAGAAACCAGGCGAGACTGTACAGATTCTACCAGCGACAGAGACCTGCACTGACCAAGCTCAGAAACCAGGCGAGACTGTACAGATTCTACCAGCGACAGAGACCTGCACTGACCAAGCTCAGAAACCAGGCGAGACTGTACAGATTCTACCAGCGACAGAGACCTGCACTGACCAAGCTCAGAAACCAGGCGAGACTGTACAGATTCTACCAGCGACAGAGACCTGCACTGACCAAGCTCAGAAACCAGGCGAGACTGTACAGATTTACCAGCGACAGAGACCTGCACTGACCAAGCTCAGAAACCAGGCGAGACTGTACAGATTTACCAGCGACAGAGACCTGCACTGACCAAGCTCAGAAACCAGGTGAGATTGTACAGATTCTACCAGCGACAGAGACCTGCACTGACCAAGCTCAGAAACCAGGCGAGACTGTACAGATTCTACCAGCGACAGAGACCTGCACTGACCAAGCTCAGAAACCAGGTGAGACTGTACAGATTCTACCAGCGACAGAGACCTGCACTGACCAAGCTCAGAAACCAGGCGAGATTGTACAGATTCTACCAGCGACAGAGACCTGCACTGACCAAGCTCAGAAACCAGGCGAGACTGTACAGATTCTACCAGCGACAGAGACCTGCACTGACCAAGCTCAGAAACCAGGCGAGATTGTACAGATTCTACCAGCGACAGAGACCTGCACTGACCAAGCTCAGAAACCAGGTGAGATTGTACAGATTCTACCAGCGACAGAGACCTGCACTGACCAAGCTCAGAAACCAGGCGAGACTGTACAGATTCTACCAGCGACAGAGACCTGCACTGACCAAGCTCAGAAACCAGGCGAGATTGTACAGATTCTACCAGCGACAGAGACCTGCACTGACCAAGCTCAGAAACCAGGCGAGACTGTACAGATTCTACCAGCGACAGAGACCTGCACTGACCAAGCTCAGAAACCAGGGGAGATTGTACAGATTCTACCAGCGACAGAGACCTGCACTGACCAAGCTCAGAAACCAGGCGAGACTGTACAGATTCTACCAGCGACAGAGACCTGCACTGACCAAGCTCAGAAACCAGGCGAGATTGTACAGATTCTACCAGCGACAGAGACCTGCACTGACCAAGCTCAGAAACCAGGCGGGATTGTACAGATTCTACCAGCGACAGAGACCTGCACTGACCAAGCTCAGAAACCAGGCGAGATTGTACAGATTCTACCAGCGACAGAGACCTGCACTGACCAAGCTCAGAAACCAGGCGGGATTGTACAGATTCTACCAGCGACAGAGACCTGCACTGACCAAGCTCAGAAACCAGGCGAGACTGTACAGATTCTACCAGCGACAGAGACCTGCACTGACCAAGCTCAGAAACCAGGCGAGACTGTACAGATTCTACCAGCGACAGAGACCTGCACTGACCAAGCTCAGAAACCAGGCGAGACTGTACAGATTCTACCAGCGACAGAGACCTGCACTGACCAAGCTCAGAAACCAGGCGAGATTGTACAGATTCTACCAGCGACAGAGACCTGCACTGACCAAGCTCAGAAACCAGGCGAGACTGTACAGATTCTACCAGCGACAGAGACCTGCACTGACCAAGCTCAGAAACCAGGCGAGATTGTACAGATTCTACCAGCGACAGAGACCTGCACTGACCAAGCTCAGAAACCAGGGGAGACTGTACAGACTCTACCAGCGACAGAGACCTGCACTGACCAAGCTCAGAAACCAGGGGAGACTGTACAGATTCTACCAGCGACAGAGACCTGCACTGACCAAGCTCAGAAACCAGGCGAGATTGTACAGATTCTACCAGCGACAGAGACCTGCACTGACCAAGCTCAGAAACCAGGCGAGATTGTACAGATTCTACCAGCGACAGAGACCTGCACTGACCAAGCTCAGAAACCAGGCGAGATTGTACAGATTCTACCAGCGACAGAGACCTGCACTGACCAAGCTCAGAAACCAGGCGAGATTGTACAGATTCTACCAGCGACAGAGACCTGCACTGACCAAGCTCAGAAACCAGGCGGGATTGTACAGATTCTACCAGCGACAGAGACCTGCACTGACCAAGCTCAGAAACCAGGCGAGATTGTACAGATTCTACCAGCGACAGAGACCTGCACTGACCAAGCTCAGAAACCAGGCGGGATTGTACAGATTCTACCAGCGACAGAGACCTGCACTGACCAAGCTCAGAAACCAGGCGGGATTGTACAGATTCTACCAGCGACAGAGACCTGCACTGACCAAGCTCAGAAACCAGGCGGGATTGTACAGATTCTACCAGCGACAGAGACCTGCACTGACCAAGCTCAGAAACCAGGCGAGACTGTACAGATTCTACCAGCGACAGAGACCTGCACTGACCAAGCTCAGAAACCAGGGGAGACTGTACAGATTCTACCAGCGACAGAGACCTGCACTGACCAAGCTCAGAAACCAGGTGAGACTGTACAGATTCTACCAGCGACAGAGACCTGCACTGACCAAGCTCAGAAACCAGGCGAGACTGTACAGATTCTACCAGCGACAGAGACCTGCACTGACCAAGCTCAGAAACCAGGCGAGACTGTACAGATTCTACCAGCGACAGAGACCTGCACTGACCAAGCTCAGAAACCAGGCGAGACTGTACAGATTCTACCAGCGACAGAGACCTGCACTGACCAAGCTCAGAAACCAGGCGAGACTGTACAGATTCTACCAGCGACAGAGACCTGCACTGACCAAGCTCAGAAACCAGGCGAGACTGTACAGATTCTACCAGCGACAGAGACCTGCACTGACCAAGCTCAGAAACCAGGCGAGACTGTACAGATTCTACCAGCGACAGAGACCTGCACTGACCAAGCTCAGAAACCAGGCGAGACTGTACAGATTCTACCAGCGACAGAGACCTGCACTGACCAAGCTCAGAAACCAGGCGAGACTGTACAGATTCTACCAGCGACAGAGACCTGCACTGACCAAGCTCAGAAACCAGGTGAGACTGTACAGATTCTACCAGCGACAGAGACCTGCACTGACCAAGCTCAGAAACCAGGCGAGACTGTACAGATTTACCAGCGACAGAGACCTGCACTGACCAAGCTCAGAAACCAGGCGAGACTGTACAGATTTACCAGCGACAGAGACCTGCACTGACCAAGCTCAGAAACCAGGTGAGATTGTACAGATTCTACCAGCGACAGAGACCTGCACTGACCAAGCTCAGAAACCAGGCGAGACTGTACAGATTCTACCAGCGACAGAGACCTGCACTGACCAAGCTCAGAAACCAGGTGAGACTGTACAGATTCTACCAGCGACAGAGACCTGCACTGACCAAGCTCAGAAACCAGGCGAGATTGTACAGATTCTACCAGCGACAGAGACCTGCACTGACCAAGCTCAGAAACCAGGCGAGACTGTACAGATTCTACCAGCGACAGAGACCTGCACTGACCAAGCTCAGAAACCAGGTGAGATTGTACAGATTCTACCAGCGACAGAGACCTGCACTGACCAAGCTCAGAAACCAGGCGAGATTGTACAGATTCTACCAGCGACAGAGACCTGCACTGACCAAGCTCAGAAACCAGGCGAGACTGTACAGATTCTACCAGCGACAGAGACCTGCACTGACCAAGCTCAGAAACCAGGCGAGATTGTACAGATTCTACCAGCGACAGAGACCTGCACTGACCAAGCTCAGAAACCAGGGGAGACTGTACAGACTCTACCAGCGACAGAGACCTGCACTGACCAAGCTCAGAAACCAGGCGAGACTGTACAGATTCTACCAGCGACAGAGACCTGCACTGACCAAGCTCAGAAACCAGGCGAGATTGTACAGATTCTACCAGCGACAGAGACCTGCACTGACCAAGCTCAGAAACCAGGCGAGATTGTACAGATTCTACCAGCGACAGAGACCTGCACTGACCAAGCTCAGAAACCAGGCGGGATTGTACAGATTCTACCAGCGACAGAGACCTGCACTGACCAAGCTCAGAAACCAGGCGAGACTGTACAGATTCTACCAGCGACAGAGACCTGCACTGACCAAGCTCAGAAACCAGGCGAGACTGTACAGATTCTACCAGCGACAGAGACCTGCACTGACCAAGCTCAGAAACCAGGCGAGATTGTACAGATTCTACCAGCGACAGAGACCTGCACTGACCAAGCTCAGAAACCAGGCGGGATTGTACAGATTCTACCAGCGACAGAGACCTGCACTGACCAAGCTCAGAAACCAGGCGAGACTGTACAGATTCTACCAGCGACAGAGACCTGCACTGACCAAGCTCAGAAACCAGGCGAGACTGTACAGATTCTACCAGCGACAGAGACCTGCACTGACCAAGCTCAGAAACCAGGCGGGATTGTACAGATTCTACCAGCGACAGAGACCTGCACTGACCAAGCTCAGAAACCAGGCGGGATTGTACAGATTCTACCAGCGACAGAGACCTGCACTGACCAAGCTCAGAAACCAGGCGAGATTGTACAGATTCTACCAGCGACAGAGACCTGCACTGACCAAGCTCAGAAACCAGGGGAGACTGTACAGACTCTACCAGCGACAGAGACCTGCACTGACCAAGCTCAGAAACCAGGGGAGACTGTACAGATTCTACCAGCGACAGAGACCTGCACTGACCAAGCTCAGAAACCAGGCGAGACTGTACAGATTCTACCAGCGACAGAGACCTGCACTGACCAAGCTCAGAAACCAGGCGGGATTGTACAGATTCTACCAGCGACAGAGACCTGCACTGACCAAGCTCAGAAACCAGGCGAGATTGTACAGATTCTACCAGCGACAGAGACCTGCACTGACCAAGCTCAGAAACCAGGCGAGATTGTACAGATTCTACCAGCGACAGAGACCTGCACTGACCAAGCTCAGAAACCAGGCGAGATTGTACAGATTCTACCAGCGACAGAGACCTGCACTGACCAAGCTCAGAAACCAGGGGAGACTGTACAGACTCTACCAGCGACAGAGACCTGCACTGACCAAGCTCAGAAACCAGGCGAGACTGTACAGATTCTACCAGCGACAGAGACCTGCACTGACCAAGCTCAGAAACCAGGCGAGACTGTACAGATTCTACCAGCGACAGAGACCTGCACTGACCAAGCTCAGAAACCAGGCGAGACTGTACAGATTCTACCAGCGACAGAGACCTGCACTGACCAAGCTCAGAAACCAGGTGAGACTGTACAGATTCTACCAGCGACAGAGACCTGCACTGACCAAGCTCAGAAACCAGGCGAGACTGTACAGATTCTACCAGCGACAGAGACCTGCACTGACCAAGTTCACATCTAGCATTATTCAAGGTCCAGCTGTACAATGTTCCTTCCAAGTTATCAGAAATCTTGGTGGAAAAGGTTGAAGTTTAAACCTGGGTATATTTAATGTTACAAAAAGGTTCAAAAGCCAATTTATCGTACCTTTAGGTTTTCAGATTTTCCAGAGGTCAAGAAAAGGGAAAGAGGGAAAAAGAGAAAGACCTGAAAATAACACTATTTGGTAGACGGAAAAGTTCAGGGTCATTCCTATCTGGCCCCATTAAAAGAACAGATTCCCACTGATGATAAAAATTTAATCAGGTACACATCCAAGCTCTCAGAATCCTTTTCCTTTCTGCCATCACATACTGAGGTTTCCCTGGCAAGGTCATCTAGACAAAAATTCATGAAGAGGTCCCTCTGACCGGGCTATAAGCAATGATGAAAAGGAACTTGAACGTCCTGTCTTAGGAAATCACCCAGACACAATATTTATCAAATGGTTCTATTTATTGCTCTGTATTAGAAAGAAAGATATTTAAAGTGCAGTAGTGTGGTTGGCAACAATAGCAAGAAAATAATTTAATTATTCCAACCAAAGTAGGAAGGAAGAAGTCACTGCAACTTTGAAGAATCCTCACTGATGTTAAAATATCCTCTGTCCGCTTCATATCCAAGAGCATGAGTTTCACATCCTCCTCCGCACCCTCGTGGCATTCAATAAAAGGTTAACACGTTATTTCACCGAACAAAAGAACTCAGGGGCAGAAGAAAGCAGTAACCTGCTCAATGTTGCCCAGCTAGTTATGTGACAGAGACGCTGCTGAACTGGGGCTTGTCTCCTTCCGAGTCTTTTCCACACTACACAACCTTGCCAAGTAAAAGCCATTTTATTGGGGGTAGAGGGGAGAAGAGATGGAATCAAGTGACAAGTGGTAGTGAAGAAACCAGCAAAGTATTCAGTTACGGGGTTATTATCTCCTGAGCCAGGAGGGAAAAAGAAAAGAATTTTTCCCAGAAATTAGCATGTATAACAACTTTGTTCATCTGCCAGAGTCTCTGTGCCAATCCCTTCCCGTCCTTCAAAACCCCCATAGGAATTAAGCAAGGACAATTCACATTTAAAGGACTACAGAAAAGAAACGTGCAATACAGTTCACTGAATCATTTCACCCAGGTCCTTCCCTGACCATCCTGAACCCTGTCTTTCCTTCAGTTCACATAATTCCATTCCTTTGCATTAAACAGATGTACACCCAAAAAACATGCTTAATATAAGCGGATCTGGGCACAGAGCAAGGGGGTTGAGGTAAGAGGTTTCATAGATTGCATGGTGCAATACCTGCATTTTTCTCACTGAAGACTTACTCCTTATCACCCACGCTGAACACTTCTGTACTGCTAAAATGAACTTAAACTGGTTTTTCAACTTCCAATATAGATTAAACATGAACTAATTAACTGTTTGTAAAACACTCTGAATACGTGAAAGAGTGTGTAAATGTTAATTATTAATGTTGATCCACAAAACTCCTGCATGTGAAGTAAAATACAATTTTACCGGTTAAGTTTCTGCTACTTTCAAGGCACAAACATGGAAGCCCAGCATGTTTTTAAGAATTCTAGGAAAATTCTAAGAGCAGACCACAACGATTTTCTATTTACAACATGAACAAGCTGGAATTTTAAGCTGGTTATTCTGGATATAATTATATCAGAGTTTTAAAAAAAAAGTGACTTATGGCATATATAATAAAACCAGAGTATGTTCATAGTCACAAAGTCCTGGATGAAAATTCTAGTTCATTGACCTGAAAAGGGCAAAGTAAAATCTCTGAGCCCCCATTTTTTCATCAAAAAAAGTTCAGGGGGAGGGAATAATACCTATCTTATGGGGTTCTTGTAAGGAATTAAGAGACTATAAAGGAACACAGAATACATAGGTAGTATGCAAAAGCTTCGTCTTTCTTTTAGTGACTTCACTTTTTTAGAAAACACCTCTTAGGAACTAGCCTGCCTCAAAAGATCTTTCTAGACTGCAGGAGTCCTTTAAAAACACACCACCCCCGGCTCCAGGCACACATAGAGCACCACTTTAGCAGGAGGGCCGAGGCAAAAGCTTCGGTCATTCCTGTCCACTGACCCATATAGATCCTTAATCCTCCAACAGAGAAAGCACCTCGGCCAGGCCCCAAAGGCCTCATGTGACCAAATGAACAATTAGAACTCTAGTTCTCAACTCTTGTTGCCACATTTTTTTCCTAAATAATTCCCAAACTGCAAGGTCGCATCCAGAGATCCTTTGTATTCTGAGCCCAGCCAGGCTGTGCACAAAGTACCCAAGGGGCAAAAAAAAAAAATTTTCTTCCAACTTCTAAAAGGTAACAGAAATTATTTCCATGCAATGACACAATGGGCCTACCTTCTCCCACTCCAGAAACACACCTACTTTACACAAAGCAGAACTCAACTGGCAAGACCAGGTAGGTCGATTTATTTACAGATACCATTCAAACAATACTGAGTGTTTTTAGAAGCAATTCACAAATTACAGAAAATGTCAAATTTGCAAAAAGCCCCTGACATATCTACCCCCTTTAGCAGTTATCACCTGAGAAAAGGAGTACTTCTCTAAAAAACTAAGTTAAGGCTGATAGTATAATTCAAATTTTTAAAACATATATCATGCTCAGTTCAATTTATCTCAAGGGATCTACCCAGCAAATTTCAAGTGCTGAATAATGTCCCCTTTGAACAAAACGGTGCCACATCTAGCCAGGTGGGGAGAACATGTGCTAACAATTTTCCAAGGAGCTGTTATGGACCCATATCAAAACCACCAACTACTCCCTTACCTGATGGCCCCCTGTGATCAAGGGCTCAACGTTTCAAGACAACAGACCACAAAGACCCAGCTAGGGGAAGAAGCAGTGTTTAGCAACCACAAACAAATGAAATTCATCTACCCAGAAGCTCACCAACTGAGCAGGACTCTCCAAAAACACTAACTCCCTTTATTAAAAATAAGACTAGGGCGCCTGGCTGGCTCAGTCGGTGATGTGTGCAACTCTTGACCTCCCGGTTGTGCGTTTGAGCCCCACGTGGGGGGCAGCATCTACTTAAAAAAAAAAACTAAAGAAAAATATATATGTTGCAGAACATTTAGAAAGTAAGAAATACCTCTACCTATCATCTCCTTGAACACAATTTGCAATAGCCTCCTTCCAGACTCTTGTATTATGTATATGTGAAATATACAATGACACCCCTGCATCACATTAAAAATCACAGCTATCCTCAGAGATTGGAAATGTACAACAGATTTCACTAATAATATTTTTCTCATGCTCAAAGAACAGTTTTCACCATGTTTACAATCCTGACTTGGATTTAATAGGCAAGGTACTGTTTAGGTCACTACCTTCTTTCTTCACTCATTGGTTGCCCCCCTAGATATACCCAGTTGTTGTTGTTGTTTACCACTGTCATTATTATTACTAGCTACCATGCCATGTGACCCTGCCACGTGCCAGAAGTTTATATATCCCTAATTCTCACAATAACCACCCCCCCCTTCTCTATCTACGGGTCTCTAATTCTTATATCCAGTGCCAACTTCATTCCCAAACTCCAGATTTGCATATCCAATTACTTACGGATATCTTCACTTAAAATCTCACAGATCTCAAACTTAGCACATCCGAGAAAAGAGAAATAACAATTTCCTCCTCTCAACAAACTCACATTTCCCCCCACCCTCTCAGGAAACCACAGCACCATTCACCCAGTTGTTCAAGGAAAACATCCTGGATTGGGAATCATCCTGGATTGCTTTCTTCCCTTCAAAACCTTTTTTCAATCCATAAATAATCCTATCAGTTCTCTCTTCAAAATGTATACTGCTTCCAACCACTTCTCACCACTTTCACCGCTGCTAACCTAACCCAAGCTACCACCCTCTTTCTCCAGAGTGAACTACTGCAAAATTCTTGGTCGCCCTGTTTCCACTCCTGTTCCCTACATGCACAATGACTTTTAAAACCGAAATCAGCTCTTGTTATTCCTTCCTCAAACCTTTCAGTGCTTTCTCGTCATCCTTAAAAGCCAATGTGATGTGGCCTCTGCCTCCTACACATTATCTCCTATGGTTCCCCTTCCTTGCCCCATTCCGGCCACACCAACCTCCTTGTTTGTACTCCCACCTCAAGCTCTTCGCCCTTGATGTTCCTTCTGCCCGGAATACCCAGGGATCTTCAGGTGGCTTGCTCCTTCACTCCCTTCAGGTCTTTGCTCAAATCTCATCTCCTCCAGAAGATCTTGTTTGACCACACCAATTTCTGCCAATACTCTTCATATTCTTCCTAAAATCATCACTCCCATACATCGTCAAAACTGTTCATTTATCTTTTTTTAAAAGATTTTATTTATTTGAGAGACAAAGATAGAGACAGAGATAGTGAGAGAGAGAGCATGAGCAGGGAGGAGAGGGATAGGGAGACTCCCTGCCGAGCAGGGAGCCCGACGCGGGGCTCAATCCCAGGACCCCGGGATCATGAACTGAGCCGAAGGCAGACGCTTAACCGACTGAGCCACCCAGGCGCCACCATCACTTATTTATCGCCACTTCCCCTTACTAGAATGTCAGCTCCTTGATGGCAGCAACTGCCTCTTATGTGTCACTGAATCCCCACCTGGAACAGGACCTTACATACAGAAGGCACCCAAATGTGTTGAATAAATTAACAAACACTACAAGGGATGTTGCATGCCCATTTTACAAATGAGAAAACTGAGCCACCTAAAGCCACATAGCAAATAAGTTGCCAAATGCATCTGAAAGAACCAGTACTCTTCCATTGACTGAGTGCCATAAAACTGAATTATACATATACACTAAAGAACAAGAATGTAAAAGAATGCATTTCTGTATTAAAGTATCAGACCACACTGATTTTTCTTTCTGTTCATCACTAGAGCATTTCACATCTTTGATTAATCTTATGTATGCACTATGTATGTCCCTCCTCACCTGGAAGATAATCTACTTTTCTGTATTCCCCACCAGGTAAGGGCTGAGCTACAGACAGCAGACATTTAAGAAATGTTTCTTTGATATTTACAGCCCCCAATATTTGAAGAATCCTATAACAAGCCTTTCAGCACCACCAATAAAGTATACTCTTCAAAGAGACTTCAGTTTCCAAACATGGAAGTAACTGGATCCAGACTTATCCTGCCAACAACCCCTCCAACAACTAGAAAAACAGACAAAATATATAAGGCAACATCTCTTAGACACTGGACAACAGGAGCAAAGGACTGCAATCCCTAACAGAAGGGAACAGAGATGAGCCCCACAACCAGCTTTCTCGGCCTGGAGGCACGCTGGAGCATGGTGCAATGAGGACGATCCTGAGCAAAGCATGGCAATCTTGTCAAGTTGAGAAGTAAGACCTAAGAGTTTGGGAAGGCTAAGGAATCTCAAAACTCAGGACAAGAAGCCTCCTTGAGTCTGATATTGAATAGTAAGCTATACATGCATATTGAAAAATCTATGGGGTCAGGCAAAGAATGACCCACGAACTATAAGCTAAATAATCCCAGAGTTGGCACAGGGCTGGCAGACATTCATATTCTGACCAGTCAGAGCAGAAAACATCCAACTCTTCAATGGAAACTAGAAGGTTCATGATTAATTAATGGAGTGAAACAGCCTTAGAGTAAGAGCTCCTCTAGACCAATCCTACAAAGTTCAGAAATTAGCCTAAGAAGTACCATGCAAATAACTTAACCTGCAAAAACAAAATCCAATCCTCTTTAAAGCAGTGCCTCTCATATTAGGGATGATTTCTACCCCCTACCAGGGGACTTTCGGTGTGTCTGGAGGTAATTTTGGTTATCACAATTGGCATCTAGTGCACGAGGAATAATGCTAAACATCCTCCAAAGCACAGGACAGCCCGCAAACAGAGAATTACGTGGCCCAAAATGTAAGACCAAGGTCGAGAAATCCTGCTTTAAAAGAGCAAAATCCAGCAATCAACAACTTAAAATTCACCATTTCCAGAACCCAAGAAAAAATTACTAGACATGCAAAGAAGAAAACTTGACCCAAAATAAAAATCAGTCCACAGAAACAGACATAATGGGATTAACAGAAACCTTAACAACTATTATGAGTATTATATATACAGTCAAGAATTTTTTAATGAACATAAATAGAAGACAAATGGAAGAAATAAAAAAAATTCAGTAGCAAATTGAATCCAACAAGGCATGAAGAAAACATCATGACCAACCCAGGATTACCACAAAAATACAAGGCTAGTTCAAAGTTCCAAAATCAGACATCGTTCAACAGAGTAAAGAAGAAAAAAACACATGATCATCCCAAAAGAGGCAGAGAAAGCCTTTGGCAACATTCAATATCCATTCATGATAAAAACTCTCCGCAAACTAGAAACAGGAAAGAACTTCAAATTGATAAAGGACACATACAAAAACAAAATACAAATACAGGCATACCTCGTTTTATCGCACTTCACAGATACTGCATGTTTACAAATCGAAGGTTTGTGGCAACCCTCCATCAAGCAAGTCTCTCAGAGCCACTTTTCCAACAGCATTTCCTTCACTTTGTGTCTCTGTGTCATAATTTGGTAAATCTTGCAGTCGTATTTCAAGCTTGTGCATTGTGATTATATTTATGATTATATGTGATTGGTGATTAGAAATCACTGAAAGCTCAGATGATGGTCAGCATCTTTTAGCAATAAAGTATTTTTAATTAGGGTATATCCTTTTTTTAAAACAGAATGCTTTTACACACTTAATAAACTACAATATAAACATAGCTTTTACATGTAATAGAAAACCAAAAAATTAATTTGACTCACTTTACTGTGATACTCACTTTATTGCAGTGGTCTGGAATCGAACCCACATTCTCTGTAGAGTATGCCTGTAACATCCTATTTATGGTGAAACACTGAATGTTTTCTGCTCCCTAACATGAGGAAAGAATGTCCACTTTTAAAACGCCTATTCAGCATCATACTGGGGGTCCTAGCCAGTTCAATAAAGCAAGAAATAAAAAACATACAGACTGCAAAGGAAGAAATCAAACTACCTATATTTGCTGATGACACTACTATCTATGTAGAAAATCTCAAAGAATCTACAAAAAGGCTTCTAGAACCAAAACTGAGTCTAGCAAGGTTGTAAGATACAAGGATGGCATATGAAATTCAACCCTATTTCTATGTACTAGCAATGAACAACTGGAAATTGAAATTTTAGAAGCATCATTTACAACAGCACCAGAAAACATGGTACATATATAAATCTTACAAAATATATGCAAGATCCAATTACTGAAAACTACAAAACACAAATGAAAATATCAGAAACAGTCCTGGGATGTACCATGTTCATGGCTCAATATCATTAAGATGTCAATTCTCCCAATTTACAGATTCAACACAATGCCAATCAAAAATCCCAGCAGGATTACAGAGATCAACAAGCTGATTCTAAAATGTGGAAAGGCAAAGCAACTAGAATACTCAAAAACATTTCTGAAAAAGTAACACAACTACAGAAACCACATTACCTGATTTCAAGATTTACTATAAACGTACAATAATCAACAGTGTGGTAATGGTGAAATGAAAGACTCAGATCAATGTAACAGAATACAGAATCCAGAGTTAGACCAACAGGTATATGATCAATTGACTTTCAACAAAGGTAATACAATAAATAAAGTCTTTTCAAAAACCAGGGTTGGAGGCACCTGGGTGGCTGTCGGTTAAGCACCCAACTCTGGAATTCGGCTCAGGTCATGATCTCAGGGTCACAAGATGGAGTCCCATATGGGGCTCCATGCTCAGTGGGGAGGGAGTCTGTTTGAGATTCTCTCATTCCCTCTCCCTCTGACCCTTCCTCTGCTCTCACACATGCTCTCTCAAACAATAAAATAAAATCCTTTAAAAAAAAAAAAAATTGCTGGAACTACTGCTTATCTAAAAGCGAAAAAATAAATCTCAATCCATACCTTGAACCATTTAGAAAAATTAAAGTGAATCATAAACCTAAATGTAAAATTTTAAACTATAAAACTTCTGGGAGAAAATATAGGGAAAGTCTTTCTGTTTAGGTCAGGCAAAGATGCCTCAGATATTACACCAAAAACATGATCCATGAAAGAAAAAACAACTTCAACATTATCAAAAGTAAGAACTGCTCTTCAAAAGACATTAAGAGAATAAAAAGATAAGCCACAGACTAGAAGAAAGTATTTGCAGACAATAATCATGTATCTGATTCTAGAATATATATAGAACTCTCAGGGCGCCTGGGTGGCTCAGTCAGTTAAGCGTCCAACTCTTGGTTTTGGCTCAGGTCATGATCTCAGGGTCCTGAGATCAAGCCCTGCATGGGGCTCTGCACTCAGTGTGAGTCTGCTTAAGACTCTCTCTCACTCTGCCCCTCCCCTCCCCCCCCCCCCCCCGCTCTCGCGCATGCTCTCTCTCTAAAATAAATCTTTAGGGGTGCCTGGGTGGCTCAGTCGTTAAGCGTCTGCCTTCGGCTCAGGTCATGGTCCCAGGGTCCTGGGATCAAGCCCCACATCAGGCTCCCTGCTCCACAGGAAGCCTGCTTCTCCCTCTCTCTCTGCTTGCGTTCCCTCTCTCGCTGTCTCTCTCTCCGTCAAATAAATAAAACCTTTAAAAAAAAAAAAAAAAAGAATTGTTAATTTTCTTAAATGTGACCAATGCATTTGGTTATGAGGAACACAAAGATCAGCAAACATTTTCTGTAAAAGGCCAGACAGTGAATGTGTGGCTTTGTGGGCCAACTATTCTACTGTCACTGCAGCACCGAATCAGCCACAGACAAATGAGCATGGCTATGTCCCAATAAAACTTTATTCACAAAAAGAGGCAGTAGGCCAGATTTGGCCTGGGGGCTATAGTTTGAGGACCCCTCATGTAGACAAAACTACAATGACAGAAAGCAGACTAGTGGTTGCCTATGGTGAGGTAGGGAATGGGTGAGGGTTGAGGGGAGAAACTGGCCAGAGTTGCAAGGGAACTTCTCTGGAATGATGGAAATGCTCCGTATTTTGACTGTGCTGTTATCTGCATGGATACATTTGACAAAACTCATCAAACTCTATATACTTAAAATAGGCACATTTTATCATATAAATAGTATTTCAATAAACTTGATTTACTTTTTATTTTTTTAAAGATTTTATTTATTTATTTGACAGAGAGAGCAAGAGAGCACAAGCAGGGGGAACAGTAGAGGGAGAGGGACAGGCAGGCTCCCCTCCAAGCAGGGAGCCTGACGCGGGGCTCGATCCCAGGACCCTGGGATCACGACCTGAGCTGAAGGCAGATGCCCAACCATCTGAGCCACCCAGGCGCCCCTTGATTTGTTTTAAAAATGTATTCTTTCCAGGTGATAGCAATCAATATTGTGAAATGCCTAGCCTTTGGAGCCAGAATTATCTGAGTTCAAATTTTAGTTTAATAGCTATGTGATCACTGTCAAATCACTTTGGGGGCTGTTTCCCCATACTTAAACAGCTTAATAATGCCTGCCGCATAGCTTTTTCTTCCCCAAAATTAAATAAGAAATGTAGGTAGGTAAGACAGAGTAGAACATCTGGCACAGACGAGGCAGACTCCCGATCTGAGTAAACCAACTGAAAACATCATTTTAGAAAATGAGTCCATAAACATCAGACAACTACACTAGCTTCTTTTATACTCTTGAAATATTGACATTCTTTGTTCGCTGTTCATTGTGGTTTAACCTGACTTCAAGAATTGGCATCGACCATCAGTTCCTGTGATTTCACAGTAACTTGGGTCTAACAGCAAGCACTGTGAACTAAAATTTCTTTAGAGTTTAGAAAAATACTCCATGACAAATGTTATAAAAGGAAAACTGAAAAGAGCCAAAGTAAGACGTATCAATTTTCCCAAGCAAGGAGAATGACAATAATTACAGCATATTTTAATTATCTTTTATTTAAAAAAAAAAGAAAAAGAAAAACCAACATAGTAGGATGTTTTCCTCTTTTCAACTAGGATTTTAATTTTATCCAAACCAGTAGCCAACCAATAAAGTTACAAAATGGCATAGCATTTGTATCGTATTCTACCTTATTTGTTTCTCGCAACAGTAGTATGTGATAGGAGATGATTAATATTACATTTGTTTTTAGTTTACAAGGATCTTATGTGTGAGACAGATGAAGTGGCTTGCTCAAGGACACACAGTCAATAAATAGCAAAGTTTGGATGTGAAGTCAGACATGTGGCTGCATACCATGTGCTTTTTTTCAGTAGAGATCACCATCATAGAATCATCTTGGGTTCTACAAAATTCTTCACATAACTCCTACATGCTTTTCCCTAACTTGACATCTTTAGTTGTCTAAAAGGCAAATCAGTTACAGTGTGACATACCTACTTAATTCCTAACCATTCAGGAATAACTGGCCATTTTGGATGGTAGAGGCTATGGCCAAATATGGGCTTATGATATTATCAGAAGTGAAAATTCAAAAGCATGGTTTCCAAAAGAAGAGCCTACAGAGTGACATAAATGGTTAATTCCTCACACTTCTTCCTATTCCCCACCCCAATACCCACATCACAGAAACACATTGATATCCACCTTTGCCAGGCTCTGAACACAGCTCTGAAGAGGTAAAAAAGGAAAGCACACTATTGTTCCACATAAATATTCAGTACCAGGTTGTCCATCCTCCCAGCAAGGGCTGACAAAATGGGTTATCTATTCATCTTCTATTTATTATGTCCCAATCAACCCATAGGTGGACTTCAAGACCATAAGTGGGAGGACGTATGAAGGAAATGAAATTCCTTCCACTAACACCTTCCCCCTCTCTCCTCATTTACAGTGGTAAGACAAGCTGACAATGACTCAGGAGCACTGCTTCCAAATGGACCCCTGTCCCCATCAGTAATAACCAAGTCTGTTCAAGTGCACTTAAGTATTAACTTTAAAAGAAAGAATTATCAAAAAGTCCAAGTTTATTCATCTAGCTTTGTCACGTATGTTTTTTCTTCAATCTGTGAGTCCGATCAGATAAAATTTTTGAAGGTTTACTATAACCCTCCATGTCTAACTTTTTACCCTCATTTTATAAGAAAACTAATGGAAAGATGAGATTCAATATATAGAAATGTCCTGATTACAGGTTCTAGAATATATCTATTCCATTTGGTACTGTGAATAGTGTAAACTGAACTGGCATAACAGATTTAAATCACTGCTTCCTTCCGCAAATGGTGGCACCTTCAAAGGTGTTATCTTGAAGGGGAAGTGAGCTATTTGCTAACACAGCAGAATTGTGCTCACACTGTGTTAACCCCCAGTCCAGTTCCATCTTACATGAGTTTGAAAAAATGTAGTCATAATCCCTATCAATTATTTTTCAAGACTGAAGTAAAATAAGGTACAAAAGCTGGAACTGACTAAATAACTTGGATATCCTATTACAAGTGTTGAAAACAATCCGTCTCTCACCATTTCCTAAACACCATAAATGCACAGTCATACCCTACCAAGCTACTCTGCAAATTCTACTCAAACCCCTGTTAAGGTCAATGAGAAGATAAGTTTCTATTAACATTCAGTTCAACTAGCTCCTTAAAAAAAAAAAAAAAAATGCATTCAACTAAAGACACTCAATTCTCAGAAGGATTCCTTCTTTATGAAAGAAATAGCTCAGAATAACTCAGAAGCATCAGACTTTTAAAACTGCTTCAAATCACATAAAAAGGTATCAAAATTATTATCATTACAGCTACCAGGTAATAGGCAGCTACTCAATGTCTGGCACACTGTTAAGTGCCTCACATAGTTTCAGTTATTCCAAAGAACCCTGCAAAGTATGTTACTACACCTTTTGGTAGGACACAGAGGCTCTGAAGGATTAAGTGACCTGCTCAAGGCTCACAACTAGTCAATGGAAGTGTAGGGATCAGAACTCAAATGTACCTAGCTACAAAAAAATGTGTATTCTTCAAAACTGTGCTACCTCCCCATTTCACAATAGAAGAACCTAGGCAGAGATGTGAAATGATTTGTCCAGCAGTCTTAATCATTTCATCAGAAAAGGGAGAAAACTTCTAAATGAGAACCACATTTTGAAAATCCATAGGGCACTATTTAAACTTCACTTCTTTTCAAGCAGTAATTAACATTTAAAAAAGAGAGGTTTGAAATCCTTTTACTAAATTTCATCACAGATCTGCCAAGTGAACTGCCATTTGGGGCAAGTTCCCAGAGTTAGTGGTTCTATGTGCACAGTCACTAGCTTAGTACCAAGCGTCACCCATTTCAAACACATACTGCACACCTGCAGTGTGTTAAGAATCCTTCCTGGCAAAGAGGGGACAAAACTAAGAAATAAGGCCCATCACAGCCCTCAAAGAGTTAACAGACTAGAGGAGGAGTCCATTTATACTACATGTACAGTTACCATTAGTCAGGCAAATAAATGAAGTGTGTGAGAAATCCTAAAACAAAAGTATGTATAACATTGTATCACAGCTCAGAGAAGAAAAGCAACTGGCCTACTTGTCAGTTCTGTTGTAAGCTGTATTTGTTTACATCATGTCCCTCCCTGACAACCCTCGCAACCTCTGTCAACCTCCATCCACACACTCGTCCCATGTAGGCACGCACAACTGCACAACCAGGAAGAAAAGTTGTAAGAGCAAGAATTGTGACTCCTATAAGTGACCTTGTTGCTGTAGTTTAAAAGTACAATGCTTAAGCCATAAAGACATTTTTCTTTAGCTTCATCAGGTGAGGCAAGTTGGTTTTTCAAAGCAAAACAAGGCCAACCAAACCAGAAAAACCCAGGAACACCTCCCCACATTACTCACTTCCAATGAAAAGTCAATCAAACTGACACACAGAGTATTTCTCAAATTTTTCTTTTTAATTTAGCAGACGGCAATGGGATATAAAAACGGGTATTAACACATTCTGGTCATTCTGTTCCACTACCAACTTGACAGACACTTAAACTAGTTCCACCTGGGGGATTTAAACATCATAAGCCAAATTATTCTCACATCATAAGCCAAAAGAACCAAATTCAGTAGAATCGAACCCCAAACCTGACAAGGCTTGTATTTAATTCAGGCTGCAAATCTCCCAAGAGACCAAGGAATACAGGAACTAGAACAGTGATTTATCTCAGCTGATCATAACTCCTTTACAAACTCGCAATCATCTTTCAAAAACTGCACGCAGCATTTGTTCTGATCTGGACAATCCCAACAGTTTAGAAAAACAGAGTAAGATGCTTCTTCAAAAAAACAAAGGGAGGGGGTGTATTGGAATAAGAAAAAAAGGCACACTGCTTTTTCCTTTAGTTGTATATGCCTGAGGCAATAAACTCCCAAAATAACTTCACCCAGGAGTGTAAAAGCTGAGAACACCAAAATATTGCTCAATCCAACTTTCATTGTGAATTCCTCAGTTCACAGTAACATTTAAAAAGTTAAATGTGATGAAATCATTTTGCTGTAAAAACTACGTATTTCCAAAAAAACAAAATGTAAAAAACCTGTCTATCCTATCTTCTGGGGAAGAAAAATTGAGGGTTTTCCCCATTAAAAAAAAAAACCCTTCTCATATTGGTTGACTTTGAACAAAATATATATATATATAGTGTCAGTAAGTAAGCCAAAAAAAAAAAAAAGTTTTGGTCTCAAAGTATGGCTGCACTTGAACTCGGTGGAGAGCTGAGCCCGCTGCACAGTCCCAACGCGGGTCCCCTCCGCCGGCGCGGCCCCGACCCGCGCGGCCCGGGAGCGGGCGCAGAAGGCGCCCCCCGAAGGCGGGCGCGGCCCGGAGTGTTTACCGTCCGCGTCGGCCCGGGGGAGCCGCTCCCTCGCGTCCGCAGCACTTGTTCACGGAACCCGGCAACACGGAGGGACCACGGAGGGACCACGGAGGGACCCCGAAGGGGCCGCGGCTCCCGGCGCCGGGAGAGCCGGCCTCGCTCGAGGGGACCCCCGCGGCCGCGCCCCCCGCCCCGGGAGCGGCTGCGGCCCCGAAGCCGGGCTGCGGGTGTGGGGAGGCGCGCCGCAGCCCGGGAGCAGACAATGAGCGAGGGGGCAACGCGGGGGGAGGAGGGGGCCGGGGGGCGCCCCCACCGCCCCTTCATCCCTCGCCCGCCCCCTCCTCGCCCCGCGGCCCCGCCCCCCTCCCGGCTCCGGTCCCGGCCACGGCCCCGAGGAGCGGCCGCAGGGGGAGAGGCCCTCGCGCCTCGCCCGCGACCCCTCCCCAAATCACAAAACTTCCCCCAACTCCGCCAACTAAGTTGCGCTCTCACCGTGCGGCGCCCGGGGCTCCCCCGCGGGCCCAGCCGGAGCAGCTCCGCACCTTCGCCGCCGAGAAGGACAATAGGCAGTCGCTCACCCGGCGGCGGCGACGGCTTGAGGCAGCGGCGGCCGAGGCGACGAGCGGGCACAGCGGTCTCAGCGGTGCCCAGGAGCTTCACCGCGGCTGCTCCGGCTCCGCGCTGGCCCTGCACACAGCTCCAGCCCGCCCGCGCATGCGCCACAAGCCGCTCGGGCATGGGCGGGGCACCTGGGGAGGGCGCTAACGCCTACGAGCCCTCCCGTGAGTAAGCGCGGAGCCAGGGGCCGCGAGCTGGGATTGCACTGCAGAGCTGCCCATCAAGCTCCAGGAGACCAATAGGAAGGCACTTGGGCGGTGCGTTCGGGTTGCTAAGGAAGGCTGAGGTTGCCCGCCGCTGCAAAGTGATCTGAGTTGGGTGGCCGGCGGAGACTTCTCTGGAAAATGCCCACCCACCCTCTCCTCTCCGCCCTGTCTCCGGAAACCGCCTTGCCTCTGTGTGCCGGTGCTTACCTGACTGTAACAGTTACCACACGGACTGAAATAATTTACTCTTTCCACTTGCAATCGGAAAGTGGGGCTTAGTCTTCTGTGGGTCCGTGCCTCTGAGCGTCATTGTAAATACTCAACAAGTGTTTTAGATGGATGGATCGTTGGATGCAAGGATGGCTCTCTGGCGGCATCAAGATTTTGACAAGGCATTCCGTGAACTTTTGGCTACTCGATCACAATCTTCAGTTGCAAAGGACCTCAGAAATCATCTGGTGGCTTTTGAGAAACGAAGTGTGGTCCATTGGTTCTAAGAAACTTCATTTTGATAGGTGTGTGTCTGTGTGTGTGTGTTTCAGTGTGTATTTTACTGTGTATTAGGAGGAAAAATACCTATCACATCAGACCATCATTTCATTGATGTTATTTCTTAGATCAAATAGAAAGCTATTAAAAAGTGAATCTAATTAAAAATATTAAGTAAAAAATGACACTTTATATGCAGTTCAAGAACGTGCAAATCGATAGTGATTGAAGTAAAAACAGTGGTTACCTAGGGGTAGAAGGATTATTGACTGAGAAGGAGCAGGAGAGGGGCTGGAAGTGTTCTGTATTTTGATCTAGACGGTGGAGGCTTAAGATTAAGTGCACTTTGCACAGTTTACACATATATTTTTTATTTCCATTTAAAAAATACTGGTATAGGATATGGCAAAAGGAAGGAAGAAAGAGAGAGAGGAAGGAAGGAAGAAAGAAAGAGAAAAAGAAAGAAAGAAAGAACATAACATGACTCTTTGAAAACCCTAATCCAGGCAAGCTCTCTGCCAGGGACTGAATACCTGAGAGAGGGGTATTGTGAATACTTAGTGTGTGTATCAGTCACTTCCATTGTGGGGTGGCTTTAAATCTTAGAAATGCTCCTAGCCTTGAGCTGAAATTTGCTTCCCTGTAAGTGGACCTGGTTCTCACATATATTTTCCTAGTTCACTTTCACAGAATGAAAAACATTCCCAGTGCATCACGTGAAATTATTTTCCAACCACCTCATCATGCTGCCCACCTTCCTCAACACTTACTTTATTCTGTCCTTGCCATTATTTGAAAGGCGGCATGGAGAAAGGAGTCTCCTAGATCCTAGACCAGACTCTGCCACAAAGGAGCCCACCATGAACAGGCCATTCCTCAAGAGCTTTAGTCTCCTGTAAAGCAAGGGAGCTAACCCAGAATATCACTTAGACTGTCATATGTGATAATCCCAGGGTCTTCTCCTAGAGCCTGACTGCTCCGTTACAAAGGCATCAGCAAATAAATGTTACCAGGTCATCTTTCTAGTGACTGCTGACAACATCATTCCATGCTCCCTGCCTCAGCAGGATTTACACCTTTCTGGTGGGCTGCATGCTGCATCCAGTGGTCTCGAGCCCAGCACTTTTCAAAATTTACTGTGCTACAAATCACCTGGGCGATTTTGTTAAATGTGGATTCGGACACAGTAGGTCTGGGGTGGGATCTGGAATTCTGCCTATCTAACAAGTTCCCAGGTGATACTGATACTGCTGGTCTGGGACCCTACCTTGAGAAGCAAGGGTCTTCTCTAAATTTTCTAGACAGCTGAGCTCTGCGTCTTCTTTGGGAAGCCCTAAGGAAACATCCTTGGCTGCCCTATCTAAAATAACCCATCCTCCACTAGTCCCTCTCAGTCATATGACTCAAATTGTTCCATAGCATTTACCCCAGTCTGAAAATAGCTTATTTGTGTGCTTATTACCTCTCTCCCCCCACTAACATGTAAGCTCCCTGAAGTCTGTTTGTTTACCCCCCTCTCTCTTGCATCTATCATAGTGCCTGTGGGAACAGGAAGATCTCAAAACGTCTGCATGAGTGCATTTGTACCGACCAAGCTACTGTGAGGGGTCCTCAAACTGAGTGTCCCTGATACTAAAGATTTGTTCTTCCAAAGTACACCAAATATCTCCATCCAGTGTGCCCCATTTCACCAGAAAGTGATGTGGGGTTTAGTGATTTCCTCACTTTCCTTGAGTAACTTTATAAGCCAAGACAGATGCCAGGGCCTTATCAAGCACTGGGAGGATTCTATATCTCTGTACTATCTATCCAGTTGACTTACATGTCTTGTTAACTTTATTTTTTTTTAAGATTTTATTGGGGCACCTGGGTGGCTCAGTCGTTGAGCGGCTGCCTTCGGCTCGGGTCATGATCCCAGGGTCCTGGGATCGAGTCCCACGTCGGGCTCCCTGCTCCGCGGGAAGCCTGCTTCTCCCTCTCCCACTCCCCTTGCTTGTGTTCCTGCTCTCGCTGTGTCTGTCTCTGTCAAATAAATAAATAAATAATAATAAAGATTTTATTTCTTTATTTGTCAGAGAGGGAGAGAGCGCAATGTATTTTGCATTCTTTTTATCATACTAAGACTTCAAAATAATCCAGTGTGTATGTGACACAGCACACCCAAGTTCAGATTTGCCACGTTTCAAATGCTCAAAAGCCGCACATGTGGCTGGTGGCTATTGCCGCACACAGTACAGGTCAGATTGATTAATTCACATATAGAGTCTCCATCTGGGATTTTGTTCTAAACCACAACATGTGGCTGGGGCCATAATTCCCTCACTGTACCTCTTTCCCTTGTACTACCTCATTTATTTTGCACAGCGCTGGGCTGGCGCTATTATCCCCCTTTTAAAAGTCACTCAAGCTTAGAGAAAACTAAGTAATTTGTTCCAAATCACATAGCTAGTGATTGGCACAGCTTATCTTCCAAGGGTTGAAAACTAAGAAAAAGTTACTAAATCCAATTTAGAACGGCACACTTGGGTTCTCTCACCTGCCCGCACTCCCCATCCCCATTTAGGATGGTAAGGGCTCAGCCTATCAACGGAGTGGGTGCTTGGGAAAGAGCTGTTTAAGCAACTGATCCCTTGTTCAGAATATATGCCTATCACACATTTCAAAAATTCTGCAGGCAGAAACTAACCAATGTTGAAAAAAACAGAACAGTTACATTTTGAATTACAGATAAATGCGTAGCAAATGGCATTTATCATTACGATTATTGCCACCTTAGACAGTATTAACATTTTTAGGGATCTTGATGTGCATTCACTGCAAATAGTCCTCTAAAAAGGTCTTGCTGGTTTACATCCTGGCTCTTAGGGTGTCAGAGTGCCTTGCCTCTCTGACTTAAGTTCTTCTTGTATTAGGAAGACCAGGACTTCGGGCACCTGGCTGGCTCAGTGGGTGGGAACATGCAACTCTCGATCTCAGGGTCATGAGTTCGAGCCCCATGTTAGGTGTAGAGATTATTTAAATAAATAAACAGGAGGGAAGGGAGGGAGGAAGGAAGGAAGGAAGAAAGACCAGGGTTTTAGGGGCGCCTGGGTGGCTCAGTTGGTTAAGCGACTGCCTTCGGCTCAGGTCATGATCCTGGAGTCCCTGGATCGAGTCCCGCATCGGGCTCCCTGCTCGGCAGGGAGTCTGCTTCTCCCTCTGACCCTCCCCCCTCTCATGTGCTCACTCTCTCTCATTCTCTCTCTCTCAAATAAATAAATAAAATCTTTAAAAAAAAAAAAAAAAAAAAAAGACCAGGGTTTTAGAAGCAGCCAGGGCTGGTTTTAAATCCTGGATGCTCAAATTCTTTGTAAAGTGATCACTCCTACCCAATAGCCACACACTGGCAAATTCATAAAACAACATGTGCATAACCCTTAGCACTTGGCCTGCCACAGAGTGCTCTGCCAACTTTAAATACCTTCTCCACTTCTCCCTCTACAGACAATGACAGTCCAGAAGTAGATCTGATGATGCAAAAAAAAGTGCTATTAGGGAAATTAAGGGAAACATGTACCTCACCACAATTATAATAGAAAGTTTCCAGCAAAAAGTACATATTGTCATGCATTGACCTCTCCAATAGATGTGGCAGCCACCTCATCTGCCCCGAAGAGTTTCTGAGCCTTTAATTAATACACGCCAGATGCCCTGCTTAGGATAGAACAATTTATTTAATTTCTGAAACCTTGCTTTTCTCCATAATGACACTTCAAATAATAGATTTGCTTAAAGGCTGCTCATGGGTTCAAGTTAAGCTTCTAAAGTCATTACATTTCCAATGGTAGAAGAGTTAAGGGCCATGGGATTGATGCCAGGGACAGAATCACTAAAGCCTCGGGGTTAAGGGACCACCCTGGCCTCAAAAGAAGTTATGGCCATATTTCTCAGTCTGGAGACAAGGGGATTTAATTTTAGGGATATAATAGGGTCCAGAGACTCCCTCCCCATCACTGGAAAGGAAAACCAGAGTCACTCTTTGGGGTAACCTTGTTTTGATTCAGTTAGGTATGGTTTGGTGTTTACTTTGAACATGGGTTCCAGTTTGGTGAAGGTGGAGACTGTTATTCTGATTCCAGAGAGATTTATGGGCTGGCTCAAGAACCACACATTTCATCCTATTGCTTTTCTCTTTATGCTCAGCCTTTTCCAGTTTATTCAGCTGCTCTCATAATTATCCCCAATTATTTATAATGGTAGGCTTTTGAAGCTGGTGTTGGAGAAACATCATGTTTTTTGAGCCCTTAAACAGCATTTAATAGAAATGGAGACCAGCAACTCATGTGAAACCCAAATTTGGGTTTGCTTGGGCAGATTTTTTTTTAATTTTGTTTTCATTTTTAATATAATATCTTCCCCCAAATTACATGGAATTTGCAATATTAAAAGAGAAATTTTCATTTACACACAACTGTTACCAGTAACTACAGTTTCAGTATAGCTTCAACCAGCTTTCTTTTTTTTTTAATAGAACAAATACACCACTTGTACTCTTCATGTTTTTAGGTCTTATGGTATATAGATTCCCAGATACCAAAGTACTTCAGGAAAAAGTGGGGCAATTCACTATGATTGAGTTAGACCCTTATTTTCTTCCCTACTTTTTATTATCCAATGTAGAGTTCATATTCAAACTTCACCAGTTGTCCTCATAAGACAACAAGTTGTCTTTACAGCTGTGCTTATTTTTTTCATGGAGGATCTGATCAAGGCTCATGCTTTGCATTTATTAATAATGACTCTTTAGACTCCTTTAATTTAGAAAAATCCCCCCCCCTTTTTTTTTGGTTTTTGGTTTTTGCCTTAGATGACCTTGACTTATTTGACCTTATTTAGGTTGTTTTTTAATTTACTGCACAATCTAAATTTTGTGTTATTGGCCCTCCTTGGTAGAATCAGGTTAATTTTTGTGGGGGCAAGAATACTATCTAAGTGATGTTATATCCTTATTGCATCCCATCACAGAGGTCTGTTTGGCTCATTTTAACTGATTTCTTTTAAAATGCTACCCTTCTTGAGGGGCTCCTGGCCAGCTCAGTTGGAAGAGCATTTGGCTCTTAATCTCAGGGTCATGAGGCTGAGCACCACGTTGGGTATCGAGATTACTTAAATAAATAAAATTTTAAAAAAATAAAGTGCTACCCTTGAAAACACTAGTTTCTGGAACTATTCCTTAGAAAAAGCATTGTCTGTTTCAGGGGATAGAAGAAATACTTTATATTCTATATCCCTGTCCTCTTGAGGATTCACTGTGCATACTTCCAGTATATACTAAGACTCTGAGAAGTCCTGCATTTAAAAAACTGTTCAGTGGGTGCCTGGGTGGCTCAGTTGGTTAAGCGACTGCCTTCGGCTCAGGTCATGATCCTGGAGTCCCGGGATCAAGTCCCACATCAGGCTCCCTGCTCAGCAGGGAGTCTGCTTCTCCCTCTGACCCTCCTCCCTCTCATGCTCTCTGTCTCTCATTCTCTCTCTCGCAAATAAATAAAATCTTAAAAAAAAAAATTAAAAACTAAATAAAAAATAAAAAACTGTTCAGCTTTGTTTAGTCCTATATTTATGAAACTTATTTGATCATGAAACTGATTTCTCTTGGAAAATTCACTAATATCTTATATCATGCTAAGGACTCATTTTGAGAAACAATGCCTGAATCCATTCCATTCATCTTCCAGAAAGAACAGTCTAGGTATAGTTGATTAGAAGCATCATTCCCTATCTATGCACTGTTATGGACGGAATGTTTGTGCCCCCTTAAACCTGTATGTTGAAGCCCTAAGTCCCAGTGTGATGATACGAGGAGGTAGGGCTTTGGGAGGTAATTAGGTTTAGATGGGGTCATGAGGATGGAGCCCCCATGATGGGAGTTGTGCCCCAATAAGAAGAAGAGACACCAGAGCATCCTTTCTCTGCTAATGTGAGGATACAGTGAAAAGGATCATCTGCTAGCCAGGAAGAGGACCCTCACAAAGAACCAAATCTTCTAGCTCCTTGATCTTGGACTTTCAAGCCTCCAGAAGTGCAAAAATAAATGTCTGTTTTTTAAGTCGCCCAGTCAGTGAGATTTTGTTATAGCAGCCTGAGCTGACCGATACACCCACATTGTCAACATTTCCGAGTCAAGAGAGGAAAGCAGATGCTTCAGGAATCTCATCTCCAGCCTCATGTGGTCACTCTTGTGAGATTTCAACCTGCATTCCCACCGGCCGCAAGCACCTCTTCACCTGGATAGTCTGCTGAACCATGGAACCCAGTTCCAAAAGGGAGATCTTCTCTCCCTCCTTTGCTCTGATTCTTGCTTTCCCACCTGCTCAGTTCCACACAGTCATTTCCAACAGTCTGTTCTGCCTTTTCTTCGTTCTGCCACAATCACTTTCACGAACCAAGGCCAGTGTTTCCTTTCCTGCTTTTCTCGTGTTCATTTAACCAACTTTTGACCAGGTGATTGCAATCATTCTCCCACAACCCCCCCCCCCGCCCCCCGCCACCAGCTTCCCTGCCTCTAAAACCTCCCAACCGGTCCATATTTCTCTCTGCTACAGAATGATTTTCCTCGAGTACGGCCCTCCCTGTCCCTTCCCTGCTCAAAAAACTTCAATGGCTCCCCACTGCTTACTGAATACTACTAACCACCATAGCAGGGAATCCAAAAGTAATTGACTTGCATTGTCCACTTGCACAAAAACGACATTAAACTTCTTCTCTACCTAAACCCAAATCCCTGCACAAAGCCTCTAACTTCCTGCATGTTAAACAGGTAGGTCTTCCACTTCCGAGAACATCGGATCCGAGTGCCCACTCTTCGGCTGGCCACTTTTCCCAGGAAGACTTTCACCGTCTAACCCTCCTGCTTAATAGCATTTATTTCAGTCCTCTCTGGAATTTTATTTTATAATTTATGCTTTCTGTTTTACATCTTTAGTCCTTATCCTCTGCCTTCAAGCTTGCTCAAGTTTCACCTATTCTCAAAATAAATAAATAAAGCTGCTGACCCAGATACACATGTAAGACATTGTGCCATCTCTGTTCTGTCCTTCACCATCATGCTTTTGAGCTTCGCAGCCACTCATTCTACCTCCACGTCAACTGCCTTCAGCTTCATTTAGGTAAAATATGCATGCAATAACTATATCCATTTTTAAGTGCACAATCTGATGAGTGAATGAGAGAATATAGATGAAGCCCTTGAGAACATTACCCGGCACCCAGCAAGAATGTGACAAATGTGGGCTCTTATTGCTTTAATCACGTGAATGACTGCCAGGTCTTTATCAAGAGCTCAAGGCACCTTATCTAGTATTTAAGGCACTAATTCTCCTTTATTGACTGCCTGGGGGCCTCCCAGTACCTTAAACATATATGTCCAGAAACAGCATCTTTGTATTCATTAAGACTCTTTTGGTCCACTGGCTCAAGAAAAAAATAAAAAGGAAAATTTAAGTCTGGAGATAGATTTCCAGCAAATGATCCAAAAGTACCATTAGGAATCTGTCTCTCTTCACCACCTTCTTTGTCTCTCCCCATCTCCCTCTCTTGGCTCTGCTATCCTCTGTCTTGGTTTCTTTCTCTGAAAGCTCTTCTGTCACAGTGACAATATAACCACGAGAAGCTCCAGGACCCTATTTCATCAGCTTCATACCCCCAATGAAATGAGAGTTTCTGAACCCCAATACTTTCATCAAATGTCTCAGGGCTCTCTTTCATTGGCCAGACTTTGATCACATGTCCATCTCTGAATCAACAGTGGTGATGCCATGGCACTGCAGGGAGGTCATCGAAGAAGACTTAGCTCCCCATAATCCTCATCATCTTCCCATTTTTTGATGATCTCTCAATCTGACAAATCGCTGTGCAAACACAGCTTAAAATTCCACCATCCCCCCATTATATTAGCATTCATAAGCAATACCATAGGAAATTTATGGACTCAGCCCTCACTGCCTGGGAGACGAAATGTTCTCATTAGTTTTACCTGGGTCGCATGTCCTCCCGTTGAACCAAAGATGGTGTTGGTTACACCACATGAATTCAGAGTGTGGGAAGGGGTGTGTGTTGAGAGGGAAACTGACATACAGTGGCCAGAAGCAGGTGGGATGGATGCTGGGAAGGCGAAATTAATAGACACCTATCTTAATCACCTTCCCTCCCAAATTCGTTCTTTTTCCCATGTTCCGTCCTTCACTGAAGGTCACCATTTGGGCTGAAACCTGCAAGTCACCTCTGGTACCTCCCTCTGCCCTGCCCCAAACATCCAGACTGATGCCAAGTCCTTCTGACTCTCTAGATTCACACGCCCAGAACATGTCCTCTGGTTTCTTCTCTCTTGTCGCCATTGATGTGGTTGCCTCTCCACCTAATCCCCTCCCACTGCATCTCTGAGGGCTAATTCCACAAAGCTGAAAAGCCAGCTCAAGCACAGCACCTCCATGAAGTTCCCAGTCTGGGAAGAGTCAGATTAGTCACCATCTCGCAGAAAGGTAGTTCTCGGTCTCACTTCTTTTTGGGAGCTGCTTTCACCAATGTGTCAACATGTCTCTAACCCAAGACCTTTGGAGCTTAGGAAGCCTTGGAAACAGGTACGGGCTGCAGGCTGGCCTTCACTCCCCGCCCCTCGCTGTCCTCTAGCCATGCATCCACTTCCCGTCACACAAAGCAAGCACCTGGCAAATGCCAAAACTGCCTACATGTGGAAACCCACTCATCCAGAACTGGGCCTTTAAGAGAATGTTTTTAAAATATCACATCTCTGTCCCAATTTGTGAAACTTCATTGAAATTTTTTTTTTTTTTAAGATTTTACTTATTTATTTGACAGAGAGAGACACAGCGAGAGAGGGAACACAAGCAGGGGGAGTGGGAGAGGGAAAAGCAGGCTTCCCGCAGAGCGGAGAGCCCGATGTGGGGCTCGATCCCAGGACCCTGAGATCATGACCTGACCCGAAGGCAGACGCCCAACCACTGAACCACCCAGGCGCCCCAATTCATTGAAGTTTACAAAAGAACTATTTGATTTTGTTTTCTTTCCCCCTTTCTGGCTTCTATTTGGATTTGATGGGTCTTCATCGCATTAGCTTGAGGAGGCCCTTTGTTAAGGCACTTAAATGTTGACCTTCAGACCCCAGTGGGTGTATAATTCCCAACTGAGCAATGACTGGAGGTTTGGCCTCTGCGTACATTGGAGACAAATCTTGTGACACAGGACACTGTTTAGCTGGGGTGATTTTAGCTGGTCTCTTGGAGTATGTATCAGGTCTGTTTGGAAATCTGGTTTATTCTCTTTGTTTTTCTCTTGAAGATCCTCGTCTCTCTCTTTTCATTTTTAGTACAACACTCCTTCCTGATTTTCTACCTTAAGTATTCCGTGATGGAAACAGAGCAGCTGTATAAAACACACACACGTGCGTGCACACACACACGCACACACACACACACGCACACACACACACACTCACGGAGACAGATTTTAAAAGTCAGCCCAAACCAGTCTAACTTCCGCAGGGTTGCCAAGTCAGAGAGAAGCCTTCAAAATAACTTTTATGTTGGGACCCTGGCCTGTGTGTGTGCTGACAGTTACACATTCCAGCTTGTCATTTGTCTCTGACTTGCTTTCCCAAATGCTTCTATTGAGTTATGCCCACTTATCACCTGCTTAATATGTGACACTTTATCTGCCAAGACAAATGTCATATTAGAAAAGCCTTCCAGGGACTGAGGGCAGTATAGGATTGCAACACAGAAAGTTTGGGCTTTTTTTTTTTTTAATCCACTTTCCAAGTGTGCTTTCCAGATCTTGCCTGTTGCCGGCATCAGTGGGATTTTTATTATATGTGGGCGTGTTGTGTTTAGGTTATGGAGACAAAGGCTCAGATAAATGGGTCCTGTTTGGTAGGACAAATTGCCCTTGAAACTCCCAAGCCCTGACAGTACATTTGATCAAAAGAAGTGACAGTGATTAAAAACAAATGTTCCTAAATGTCGTGGAGCTACCAAGTATGAGGTCATCAGATTTTCAGGGCACTTCTATAGATTTCTCACTATTATAATATTTTTTTAATTACACGAACTCAATGCATTTGGAAGTGAGATGCTAACAGCTTTGGTTAGGGCCAGAAATAGAGGGCAAGCACTGGGATGCCTTAACGGCCAGAATCTGTAGCTATAAACTGCTTCTGCTAATAAATTTCAGGGTTGGGTGACAGCCCGCGTGCTGTCTCATGCCAGACAGATCTCTGAGAACCTGTTTTTTCAGAGGGAAGATTTGGTGGAAAAACAAAAATCTTAAAAGTCCTGTTCCTGTTCTAATAACCCTGGCTTTGGTCCTACAGGTAAAAAGAGAGCCTACTGATCGGGTCTGAGTCAATATTCCCATTCAAGTCCAATGCTACCACCACCACCACCACAACCAAATGAACCCCAAATCCCATCTAGCATGAGGTTCTTTGATAATTTTTTAAAGATTTTATTTATTTATTTGAGAGAGAGAGAGAGAGAGCACAAGCAGGGGGAGCAGCAGAGGGAGAGGGAGAAGCAGGCTTCCCTCTGAGCAGGGAGCCTGATGCAGGGCTCCATCCCAGGACTCTGGGATCATGACCTGAGCCAAAAGCAGACGCTTAACGGACTGAGCCACCCAGGCGCCCCGTTCTTTCACAGTTTTATTTTTTGAAGATGTAACTTGTTCTTTTCTGTTGGGGTAGTGTCATGAATTTGTGAAAACAAATCGAATCTGTGGACAGAAATTGTGTCATGGCAATTTTAAAAAGCAACTCCGATCATGTTACCCTCCTGCTTGGAATGCTTCAAAGACTCTCCACACATTTCACTTTAAAGTCCAAATTTTGGGGCTCCTGGGTGACTCTTGATTGCAGCTCAGATCATGATCTCAGAGTCCTGAGATCGAGCCTTGTGTCGCATTCAGCGCGGAGTCTGCTTGTCCCTCTCCCTCTGCTCCTCCCCCCCACTCATGTTCTCTCTCTCTCTCAAATAAACAGATAAAATCTTTAAAAAAAAATAAAATAAAGTCCAAATTTCATAGCTTAGCTCCCTAGGCCCTTTGCAATCCAACCTCTACCCACCCCACCAGCCTCTGCCTGGGCCCCACCCCCCACAATCCCTCTGGTCCTGAGGTCAGAACCAAGGGTAATGGCACTCACTGTGCCCAGGCACCTGCTCTTCCCTCTGCAGGGAGAGCCGATCCTTCTCTTCCTCCTCCACCTGGTCCACTGCTGCTTGTCATTTCAGGCTCTCACCTGCCCCCAATACCCACCACACCTTACTCCGCCCCAACTCACTCCACACACCTCAAGCAGATCCGGAGAATCCCATTTAGGTGCTCTTCCTGGAACATGCTTGGTGCTGTTTTTGCCCTTACAGATCTCACAGCAATAAATAGCCTTACTTATCTGTTTCCCCCTCTAAACAGACACTCGCCTCTCATGTATATATCCCCAGCTCCTTCCTGGTTCCGTCCCTAACACCAAAAATGTGCCTAATAATTTTTATTGAATGAAAGAATAATTGAATTGCTCATTCTGTTTCTGGAACCAGAGTATCCCGGAATGCCCAGTGCCTTTCTGATCAATAAGCCCTATGTTAGGAAAAACAGATGACACGGGGGCTCTTCAAAAGGACTTGATAATACACAAAGAAGAACAGGTCAGCCTAGGAGATTGGGTGACCAAGATATAACCATGACCTAGACACTGTCCAGGGCACATTCACATGCTTTTTCTCACGTAATCCTCCCTACAACTTTCCAGAGTAAGTTCTTATTTTCTTCGCTGCCTCGGATGAATAAGCTGCTCAAATCCCGTGCACCCAAGAAGTAGCAGAGCTGGGATTCCTCCTTTTCAGATCTTTATGATGCTAAAATCCCCTATTTCCACACAACATGAACACATAACTCCTTTTTCTTTCTCTGGGAGGATCTGGGTGAGGAGAACATTTCCTGGTTGCTGTCCTTTGAAAGAAAGAAATGCAGATTTTTGAGACCCACAGGAGCCTAGATCTGTCTGGGGTTGGAACACAAGGTTGGACACCCTCTGACCCCTAAATTTCCTTGCAAAGTTTTAATGCAGAGAAAGAAGCAGACCTGGAGATATGGGGATGAAAGGCATAGCACAGGGAATGGAGTTGATGGTGTTGTAATAGCCTTATAAGTGACAGATGTTAGCTACACCTGTGGGGGGCACAACATCAGGTGTGGACTCATCCAGTTACTGTGTTGTCCACCTGAAATGAATGTAACATTGTGTATCAACTATACTTCAGTTTAAAAAAAAGGTGGACTGGACATAATGGGAGAGCGATCAAGGACAAACTGGGGCA
Organism: Halichoerus grypus; assembly: GCF_964656455.1. Classification (NCBI taxonomy): domain Eukaryota; kingdom Metazoa; phylum Chordata; class Mammalia; order Carnivora; family Phocidae; genus Halichoerus; species Halichoerus grypus. Next base: position 9,926,618 of record NC_135719.1, read on the forward strand.
AGCCTTTCTCATTTTGTTTACGTCTCTACAAACTCATGCCTTTGTTTTTAGAAGAACATGCGGTCATTCTATTAACATTTTATTTTTGGCTAGTTCACATCTCAGATGTTATTTAATAACACAAACACATCTGTGCCTCCATTTTGGAGGCATTATACGCACTTTCCTGAGTGCCCGGGGACAGTGAAGAGCAGGTGCCACCAACGTGGTTCAATGTGGTCGAGGTTTGTCTCTCTCAGGCCTGGCTAGAACTGCCCTTTCTCCCCAGGGCAGTCCACTCCGGGCCTCTGGAGTTTGTGAAACCAGCTGCATCTTGGCAAACCCTGGCCTGGGATTAACTTGGCAGGAGATTATTCTGAGGCTTCTCTGACTCATAACTTTGGGGCTAACGCTGAGCACCAAGCCCCAGCCCTGCCCTCTTTTGCTTTTTCTCTGTGCTGATTCACACTGGGTTGGGATTTTATTGTCAGCAATCATGACTGCGCATGGTTGGATTTTAAAGACGATAGAAGGCCAAGTCTATGGCTTCTGCTAGCTTTGTTATTCACTGTTTCATTTTTCTTAATTAAAAAGAGGAAGGAAGGAAAGAAGCAGGGAGAGGAGGTGGGGAGGAAGAAAGAAAAAAGAAAAGAAAGAAATGTCCCCCTAACCCAAGCTGGAACCTATTCTCTTTCACCCTGTTTATATCTTCCCAGCCCTTGGAAAGCTTTGTCCTGGATCTAGTTCAAAAGAGAGGAAGCCAAGCATAGTAAAAAAATACATAGATTTTGGAGCTGGCACATCTGAATAATTGTGTGATGGCGAGCAAGTTGATTAACCTCTTTGAACCTTTCCTCACCTGCGGAAGAACTGTAACAATATTTACCTTGTAGCATTGTCACAATGGTTAGGAATATTGTAAATAGTGTGCCTGGTGCATTAGAAAGCGTTTCATAAATGGCAAATATAATTGTTATAGCTAGTTTTATTAAGAGAGCCTTTGAAGCAGTGAGAAGGTGGCTTTCACAGAGCAGGCTACAAGGTTAAGTTTCCGCCTTCTGAGGGTGTGGCAGGTTGTATGCTCCCCTTGAGTGGGCTAGGGGTGTGTCTAGTGTCATGGTAGTTGGGTCCCAGGGACTGACTCTAGCTAAGAATACCCAAAGCAGTCAGTACAGGAGCGAATTAGGTCCTGGGGGAAAGCAGCAGAAATTGGGGATAAAGAGCTCTGTTGGGCTCAATGGACAGCAGCTCTTCCATTTACTATGGGAATCATCTTGTTTAAGGTGGCTAGGTCAGTATGACTTGGTTCTCTTATCTGTATCTATCTCTGAGGATTGGAGGAGATCACACATGCCAAGCGCCTAGTACCAAGAAAGTGCCTAGAAAACATTATCTCTGGTGCTAAGGAAAATTTAAATTTATCCAGATCCAATGAAGTATGGCATGGACTTTGGAGCGACACTGCCTGGTTCAAATCTGAGTTCCACTACTGGCTGCCTCATTTTCTCATCTGTAAAATGGGTCTAACAATAGCTCCCTTGTCTGTACTTATTCCATACTTTTGGTATGAGGAATAAATGAATTAATCAACATAAGGCATTTAGAACCTTACTTGGTAGATGGCCAAATACTACATTAATATTTGTTAAATAGGTAAGTAGCAGGGTCAGTGCTGGGATAAGAACAGAAGACCAAACCAGAAGGATAGAAAACAAAATGAGTTGATCCTGGACCCGAAGAGGGCATAAAAAACAAAAGCAGTAATGAAGCAAGAGCTTCCAAGACGATTGCCCTAAGCAAAGCTGAAATATTTGTATTCAAGGCACTTTTTTTTTTTAAATTGGCTGCCAGGCAGTGAAGTGTGAGGTGTGTCAGCCTGAGTTAGAGCCCGGAATCTGGAGGCACCCAGTTCTTCCCAGTCAGAGACTCCAGAAGAATGCCATAGTATCACTGTAACAGCAGGTCCTGTTCCTTAGCCTCCCAGACCTGGTGCCTGAGAAAAGTGGCTCCAAACCTTTTCTGGGAGGATGGGCTTGCTCAGGGAATGCCCACTCCTCAAGGAAGGGTCGCAGCTACAGAAAGGCACAGAGCTATTTCCCAGGTCAACTTAATGAGTCGATGGGAAACTGTGGCCACTCCTGCTTCTTCGGCTGCCTGACTTTGGTGCACATGCAGGACCTGAAATCCTCAAATTCCAGTGATAGAGCCAACTGTGCAAATCCCCGACAGGCAAATTGAGGCCCATTATCTATAATTACTGTCACCCAAATTCCATGCCAGAGAGCCCCTGCTCTCCAGAACTCAGTAAGGGCAGCTGCTGGTCTATGCCAGATGCATCCCAGGAAAGTTGCAAGAATGGAGAGGAGCAGCCCTCACGGGGGATTCCTGGCAGCCACGGTCAAGAAACCCAAGTCTTATCTGCTTACAACCTTCGAGTGACTCCCACTGCTCTCAGAATACACTCTTGTGTATTGTCATCATCTGGTCCATCTCCACCTTCAACTTCCTCTCCTCTTTTTCACTGAAGCCATACTAAATTACTCGTTTACCACGAACCACCTGATCCCTGATTCCATTATCTTGCCCTTCATGACGCTGCTTTCCCAGGTGGGAGTTAGTCCTTCTGCCTGAAATTACCTCCATCACAAGCTCCACAGCATCCTTAAGCACTTAGGTCTGCCCCTCCTCTTCTCTGAGAAGCCTTCTTTGGCTTCCTCAGGCTGTATTTTATTCCTTTCCTCTAGGCTCACAGAACACAGCACGTCATTCTATGTTTGATTTGTTTGTTTTTCCCCACTAGATTTGAGCTCCCTGAGGACAGGGACACATCTTATTACATTACCTCGGAACACAACACAATATCCAGCATTACGAGGCATCCTTCCAATGAACGTTGGCTGCACGAACAAATGATGGCTTCCTTGCTTTAGCACTAATGAGATTGTCCTTCCATTTAGTTAGATCAAAAGATCCCTCTCGGGCGCCTGGGTGGCTCAGTTGGTTAAGCGACTGCCTTCGGCTCAGGTCATGATCCTGGAGTCCCGGGATCGAGTCCCACATCGGGCTCCCAGCTCAGCGGCGAGCCTGCTTCTCCCTCTGACCTTCTCCCCTCTCATGCTGTTTCTCTCTCTCTCGCTCTCTAATACATAAATAAATAAAATCTTTAGAAAAAAAAAAAAAGATCCCTCTCTTGTGATTACTGCTCAAACCTACTTTAAAATCAACCCGTGGAAAACCCAAGAAGAGCATTTCATTAGTATTCTGAGGATAAATTCAACTCACCATGTGTCCTTCTATCTTTAATGCTGTTTAATCTGAGAGGGTTGGGTTCCCTAGGTATATAATAGGACAGAAAGACTTAATTAACCTTATTGCTTCTGTTTCATCATAGGGCACCATTGAGGCCTTACTTAAATATGATTTGGCGTTAGTCTGTTTGTAGTTATTAACAAAGTCCAAAGCTTTTTATTTGATTTCTATTCAAAGCATTGTTTGAAGTGTAACCTCCAAGAAATACCTATTTGAAGTAGAAATACAAAAACATTATTTATCCAAATGACTAGATTCACCTTCACTGCAGACCCTTTTCCAGTCTAGCCACCACTCCTGTGATAACATTGTGGCTACTCAGAATATTTTGGGGTCTCTACTTTCACTTTTTTTTTGCCGTCAGAAATACTTGACGATCCTTGCTTGAAAAGTGGTCTTGTTACCTTAGAATCCAAAATAACAACAACAAACAGTATTGTCCAGTGAAATGTCCACCTTATCTATTTATTTAAAAGATTTTATTTATTTGAGAGAGAGAGCGCATGAGCACAAGTGGGGGGAGGGGCAGAGGGACAAGCAGACTCCCTGCTGAGCAGGGAACCCTGACGGATGTGGGGCTCCATCCCAGGACCCTGAAATCATGACCTGAGCCGAAGTCAGATGCTTAACTGACTGCACCACCCAGGCACCTCAATGTCCACCTTATTTAACTTCCGTAAACAGTGTAGTGTTTTCCAAAGTTTGGCTATGCATATCATTAGTGGGAAGTCGGATGTGTTAGGTAGTACTCACACATTTTAAAAATAAAAAATTAATAGTTACTTAATTATTTTAATTTGTATTAACTATATTTTTAGTTACATATATACTATATGTATACATTATATATATATACATATATATATAAAGCACATCAAACCCATAATTTCATGGATATTGCTTAAGGAAAAGTTAAGCTTAGAATGCAGTGAGTTCATTTGCTAGAAAATGTTAAATAGTAGTCCACATTACAAGGGTAAGACAAAAATTGTGAAGGGAGCACATAAGTGAGTAAAATGTGAGAAACACTCATGGAATGAAAGGAGCAGAGCCTGTGGGGTCCCAATTATTTTACTTATTACTGGGAGCCTGGGGGCAAGGCACTTAACCTCTGTGAGTCAGGCTTCCTCATTCTTACAATGAAGAGAGTGAATTGAGCTGTGGGTAGAGATAGATTCATGAGGTGTCTAGCACAGGACCTAAAAAGGCTCCAGAATCAGAACTGGTTTTTTTTGTTTGCTTGTTTTTAAATCATATCCACTCTCGGGGCACCTGGCTGGCTCAGTTGGAGGAGCATGCGACTCTTGATCTCAGGGTTGTGAGTTCAAGCCCCACGTTGTATGTAGAGATTGCTTAAAAATAAAATCGTAAAAAAAAAAATCACATCCACTCTCACAGGACAAAGATATGAATCTATTTTAAAGAAGTTGTCAGCAGCTCAAAGGGAGAGACCAGAAGAGACATTTCATTAAACGTGAGGAGCTGAGGTTGGCAGCCCAAATGGATATCTTCTCAGTGATTGCCTTGAAGGCTCAAGTATTCATTTGAACCTATTCACTTGCGCATGTTTGTTAAGACCCCAATCACATAACAGAGGAGACAAGTACTTGCACCTTATGTAATGCTAAATAAATGATGCTGTCCTTGGACTCCAGGACTTTCTAAACCCTTAGACGTTAAGCCAATGAGAGTCTGTCCTTTGCTGACCCCTGCAGTGTTCTCCGCCCACTCTTTTTCTTTGGTGGGCTGGAAGCTCGTAGCCAAAATCACAGCTCAGTTCTAGAACTCTGTATTACCTTATAAACTACTTGCTCTTCCCCTTCATTTATACCTTCTACGCTAATATACACTTTCCCTGGTCCTCAGGTTGTTTGTCTTCACTTTACTATTTTATTATACAGATTCTCATTTTTTTTAAAATGTGTGCAATGAGAAAGGAAGAGTACCTAAGTGTTTTAGTTGGCTTGTGTTGCCATAACAAAATATCATTAGCTGGGTGACTTAAACAGCAGACATTTATTTTCTCACAGTTTTGAAGGCTGGAAGTCTGAGGTCAAGGTGCCAGCATGGTTAGGTCCTGCTGAGATCTTTTTTCCTGACTTGGAGACGGCTGCCTTCTTGTTATGCCCTCACATGGCAGGGGAGAGAAAGAGAGGATAAGCTCTCTGCTGTCTCTTCCTATAAGGCACTTAACCCATGATGAGGCATCCATCCTCATGACCCCACCTAACCCTAAATACTTCCCAAAGGCCCCATCTCCAAAGACTATCACACTGGGGGTTAGAGCTTCAACATATAAATTTGGCTGGGGGGGCTTAAACTTTTAGTCCACAACACTAAGTAAATTAGTAGATAATGAAAGTCATGTTATCTTTTGCCAGGAGCCAGCAATTTATCATCTGTGCCCCATCAAAATTCCCACATCATCCAAAAGTTCTTCTTTCTTAGATCAGCCGTTCTAAAACCAGGTAGTCATGATAGAAATGGGCCAAAAATATTTGTTCTCATACTGAGTCAAGTATCTGTCCTTGGTTTTTCTTCAGCCGTCATAGATTCATAAAAGATGAGCAAGATCTCCTCATGTATCAGTTTAGTGAGTTCTCTTTCTCATTCTAGCCAGTTACCCTATGTGTAAATAACCTGTAATGTAGGCCTACAATATGGCAGGCAAGTGCAGGATGTCGTAATCTCATCTAACCTCATAATAATCCCGAGAGTAGAGAAAAAAAAATAATCCCGAGAGTAAATTATTATTGCACTCTGCTTTTAGGCGAGAGTCTGAATCTCAGTAAGACTAAGTAATTTCACAGTGTCACCAGTAATCAGGGGAGTCCAGATTTGAATACAAGTCTGTCTGAATTCAAAGGCTCTGGGAGTATTTTGATGTATCTGCAACTCCTTCTTGTATTGCTTGTTCAAGTATTCATTCACTCACTAAACCAGGATTCATTGAGTTCTTACTGTGTACCAGGCTCTGTGTGGGCAGTGGAGATATAGTAACGAATAAAACAGACCAAAAAAAAGTCCCTGTCCTCTGACTTGCTTTCCAGTTATAGGAGACAGATAATGAACAAAACAAATAGGCAAAATAAGTAGCATATCATAAAGTGATAAATGAAAAATTGAGCAGGGGAGAGGGACAAAGATTACTGGGTTGGAGAAAGTCACAGTTGAAAATACATTGGTCACAGGACGCTTAGGTGGCTCAGTCGGTTAAGTGTCTGCCTTCGGCTCAGGTCATGATTCCAGGGTCCTGGGATCGAGTCCCGCATCAGCCTCCCTGCTCTGCGGGGAGTCTGCTTCTCCCTCTGCCTCTGCCTCTCTCTCTCTGTCTCTCATGAATAAATAAATAAAATCTTTAAAAAAAAATAGAAGTAGAGAACAGAAATAATCTACTTATAAAAAAAAAAAAGAAAATACATTGGTCAGATCCTCAACAAAATATTAGCAAATGGAATTCAACAATATACTAAAAGGATCATACACCATGATCAAGTGGATTTATTCCATGGATGCAAGAATAGTTAAACAACCACAAATCGATCAATGTGATATACCACATTAACAACATGGAGAATAAAAATCATATGGTCATCTCAATAGATGCAGAAAAAGCATTTGACAAAATTTAACATCCATTCATGATGAACACTGTCAACAAAGAGGGTATAGAGGGAACAGATCTCAAGATAATAAGATATATGACAAGCCCACAGTTAACATCATACTCAGCAATGAAAAGCTAAAAGCTCTTCTTCTAAGATCAGGATCAAGAAAGAGTGCCCACTCTCAATCCTTTTATTCAATATAGTATTGGAAATTTTAGCTTGAGCAAGTAGGCAAGGGAAAGAAGTAAAATCATCCAAATCGAAAAGGAAGAAGTAAAACTGTCACTATTTACAGATGACATAATATTATCTTTAGAAAACCTTAAAGATTAGACCAAAAATTATGAGAACCAATAAATGAATTCAGTAAAGTTGTAGGATAGGCAATTAATATACAGAAAGTTGTTGTGTGTGTATCTCTACACTAATAATGTACTATCAGAAGGAGACATTTTTTTTTCTTTTTTTTTTAATGTTTTTATTGTTATGTTAATCCCCATACATTACATCATTAGTTTTAGATATAGTGTTCCATGATTCATTGTTTGTGCATAACACCCAGTGCTCCATGCAGAACGTGCCCTCCTCAATACCCATCACCAGGCTAACCCATCCTCCCACCCCCCTCCCCTCTAGAACCCTCAGTTTGTTTTTCAGAGTCCATCGTCTCTCATGGTTCTTCTCCCCCTCCGATTTCCCCCCCTTCATTCTTCCCCTCCTGCTACATTCTTTTTCTTCTTTTTTTTCTTTCTTAACATATATTGCATTATTTGTTTCAGAGGTACAGATCTAAGATTAGAAGGAGACATTTTTTTAAAATACCATTTATAATTCCATCAAAAAGAATAAAATAGTAATAAGTTTAACTAAGGAGGCAAAAGACCTATACACTGAAAACTATAAGATATTTGATGAATGAAATTGAAGAAGACACAAATATTCTGTGCTCATAGATTAGAAGAATTGATATTGTTAAAATGCCCATACTACCCAGGGCAATATACAGATTGAACACAATCCTTATCAAAATTCCAATGGCATTTTTCACAGAAATAGAACAAATAATCCTAAAGTTTGTGTGGCACCACAAAAGACTCCAAATAGTCAAAGCAATCTTGAGAAAGAAGAACAAAGCTGAAAGTGTCATACTTTCTCATTTCAAACTCTATTACAAAGCTATAGTCATCAATAACATTGTATTGGCATAAAAACAAGCACCTAGACCAATGAAACAGATTAGAAAGCCCAGAAATAAATCCACACATATATGTTCAATTGATTCACGACAAAGGAGCCAAGAATATGCAATGGGAGAAAGAACAGTCTCTTCAATCAATGGTGTTGGGAAAACTGGACAGCCACATGCAAAAGAATGAAAGTGGACCACTGTCTTACACCATATTCAAAAATTAACTCAAAATGGATTAAAGAACGAAATGTGAAACATGAAACCATAAAACTCCTAGAAGAAAACATAGGCAGTAAGCTCCTTGACATTGGTCTTGGTAATGATTTTTTTTTGACAACAAAAACAAAAGGATCAAAAGCAAAAACAAGCAAGGAGGGCTACATCAAACTAAAAATCTTCAAGCCATCAACAAAATGAAAAGACAACACAGCCTACTGAATGGGAGGAAATATTTGCAACTCACATATCTGATAAGGGGTTAATATCCATGATATATAAAGAACTTATACAACTCAATAGCAAAATACCCCCAAACAACCCAATTAAAAAATGGGCAGAGGATTTGAATATACATTTTTCCAAAGAAGACATGTAGATGGCCAGAAGGTAAATGAAAAGATGCTCAACATCACTAATTATCAGGGAAATGCAAACCAAAACCACAATGAGATTGAGATATCACTTCACATTTGTTAGAATGGCTATTATCAAAAAGACAAGAAAAAACAAGTGTTGGCAAGGATGTAGAGAAACAGGAATTCTTGTGCAACTGTTGGTGGAAATATAAACTGGTACTACTGTTATGGAAAACAGTTTGGAGTCTCCTCAAAAAAATTAAAAATAGAACTACCTTATGATCCAGCAGTTCACTTCCTTATGGAAAGAAAGTGCATCTACACTAACTTACAAAGGTATATGCACTCCCATGTTCACTACAATATTGTGTACAATAGCCAAGATATGAAAACAACCTAAATGTTCATCCACGAATGAATGGATAAAGACGTGATATATATACAATGGAATATTATTCAGCCATAAAATAGAATGAAATCTTGCCATTTGCTACAACATGGATGGACCTCGAGGGCATTTTGCTAAGTGAAATAGGTCAGATAGAGAAAGACAAACACCATATAATCTCACTTATATGTGGAATCCACACACACACACACACACACACACACACACACAAAGAAAAAACAAAACAAAACAAAAAACCAACAACGAAGCTCATAAATATAGAGAACTGATTGGTGGTTGCCAGAAGTGGGCGATGGGGGTGGGCAAAATGGGTAAAGGAAGTCAAAGGGTACAAACCTCCAGTTATTAAATAAATAAATCACAGGGTTGTAATGTAGAGCATGACAGCCATTCTTCCTTACTTTTTTTTTTTTTTTAAGATTTTATTATTTATTTCTTTTAGAGAGAGAGAGAGCATGAGGTGGGAGGAGCAGAGGGAGAGGGACAAGCAGACTCCGTGCTAAGCACAGAGCCTGACACAGGGCTTGATGCCACAACCATGAGATCAGGAACTGAGCCAGAAACCAAGAGCTGGATGCTTTAACTGACTGAGCCAGCCAGGCGCCCCCATGGCAACCATTCTTAACAATAGTGTATTGCATGTTTGAAAGTTGCTAAGAGGGTATATCTTAAAAGTTCCCATCCCAAGAAAAAAACATTCTGTAACTATATACAGTCACGAATGTTAACTAAACTTATTGTGGTGATCATTTCACAATATATATAAACATTGAATCATTATGTTGTACACCTGAAACTAATACTGTGCATGTCAATTATAGTTCAATTAATAAAAAAAAGAAAACACATCAGTCAGGGAAGTACTTAACTGAGGAGAGAGTTAAGCAAACACATGAAACCAGTTAAGTTCTATCAGATTGTCATTAACTCTGAGGCCCCAAAGACTCAAGGGAGAGAGATTTTCTTTGACAACTCACTGTAGACTTTTTCCTCTTGTAAGTGATATGAAAATACACTCAAATTGACTCGAGCAAAAAGTGGGTATTTATGAGCTCAGGGAATCGAAAAGTCCGGGCCAGGCTGGATTCAGGGATCAAACAATGTCATTAGGACAACCTTCTTTATTTCGTATTTATTTTACTCCATTTGGGCTGCTATAACAAGAAATGATGCAGAGTGCATAGTTTAAACAGCAACCATCTATTTCTCACAGTTCTCGAGGCTGGAAGTCGGAGCGCAAGGTGTCCGCTCTGACGGACCTACAGTCCAATCAAAAGTCTCGCTGGATCTCATTGGGTTGCATGCTTCTCCGGACACATTACTGAGAAGGGGAAGGAAACCCACCCATTGGCTGGGTGTGGTCACCTGCCTCCCCTGCAGTCAGAGTGAGAGTCAACCTATCAGTAGCAGGGGAGGGTGGGGCCCAGAGGAAATATGGGGTGTTGCCGGAAGGAAATGAACAACTCCTGAGTGGAGAAAGCGACTAGTATTCACTGTATTTCTGATGTAAAACCAGTTTCTTTTATCCCATTGTGTGCAACGTTGGTCCAACATGCTCCATGCCCAAAGAATGGTTAGACATCGATTTCTCCCTAACAGAAGTTTTGCAGATGGATTCCGTTTGTTCAGTGGGATTGGTGGTTTCTGGGCTCCCTGTTACCATATAGAACTTGTGGGCAGCACAGTCATGGGCAATCAGCCTCTAGAGAATGGCTGGATATGTGGTTTTGGCCTGTGACCTCTGCGTTTCCTCTGTGAGCTTCAGTGAGCCACATCACAGTGCCTGATATCACGGATGTGAGAAGTTCAAGGTGTTGATTGACTGATGGACTGAAGCATAGTTGACAGACAATGTGACATTAGTTTTAGGCATACAACGTAGTGATCCCACAAGTCCATGCGTTACGCTTCACTCACCATAGTGTGGCTACCATCTGTCACCATACACTGCTATCACAAGACTGTTGACTATGGTCCCTGCAAGGAGTTCACGGCTTTTAGAGTCTTGTTGCATTCATACTGACACCGTACCCAATGGGACGGACAATATGCTGAGGACAGTCTTAAATTCTGGAAACAGAGTCCTGCTATGTTAGTAGAACCTCACTGTTTTCCAGGAAGTGTTATGCTTCTGTTTTGGTGCTCGATGGTCATGGGGCTGGATCTTGACCCCACCACTTATTGATGTGGGAGCCTAGGCAAGTCATGTGACTTCCTGAGCCTCAGTTTGCTCATTTGCATAATGAGCTCATTAGGAAAAGTAAATAAATGAGCAGGTATAAAGAACCAGCATATGGTGGGGGGTTCAGAGAATTTTGTTCTTTCTTTTTCCACCTCCTTGCTCTCTTTTTTCAGGAGGCCATTATCAGTCTCCCTTGGAGTCCATGTTATGCAACTTGCAGATAAACCTGTCAAATAAAAAGAAATGAAAGGGATGGGCAAGTGAACCCTGGGGGCAGAGCTGCGGGCTGTGCCGTTGCATGGAAAATCATAGGATTTGGCATTAGACTGGATTTTGAATCCAGAAGGGCTTGGGAAAATTATTTAATATCCCAGACCTGTTTTTCTTCTCTCCACAATGAGAAAAGCATTTATTACTCTTTCTGATTGTTGCGAGGATTAATTGAAATAATGTATGTGAAAGAACCTGACACACAGAGATCTTCAGCGAGTCTTAGTCCTGTTCATTTTCACGGGTAACTAATGAAGTCTGACTGGCAATCAAGAGACTCACATGAAAATGCCCGGAGAGAATAATTATCTATTTTCCTGAAGACCAGAATGTCCGGAACTCTGCCTTACTCTCCTCCCTTTGGGCTTGTACAATGTTTTCCCTTCTGTTGGAGGCTGGGCCAAGGAAATAAAAGTCAGTCAACAAAAGTGTACTGAGAACCTGCTATACATGAAGAGAATGCGATATTAATGGGTGGGAAACCAAATAAGTAAAAGATACCATCCTGGTCCTTGAGAAGCTTCTGACCTAATGAGGAGAAATAAACATGCAAAAGAGGCTATTTAAAACACTCAGGAGCAAAATCATAGCCTGTCTGCCCTGTGCCAAGCATGAAGGTGTGACCTGAGCAGGGTGTGCAAAGTCAAGGAGGTTTCTTTTTTTTTTTTTTTAAAGATTTTATTTTATTTATTTGAGAGAGAGAATGAAAAAGAGAGAGCACAAGAGGTGGGGAGGGTCCGAGGGAGAAGCAGACTCCCTGCTGAGCAGGGAGCCCAATGAGGGACTCGATCCTGGGACTCCAGGATCATGACCTGAGCCAAAGGCAGTCACTTAACCAACTGAGCCACCCAGGTGCCCCAGTCAAGGAGGTTTCTAAGGGCAGAGACTAGCAACGAGGAGAGGCCCCTAGCAGAAGCCCGGAGGTAGATTGAAAACTCTGCATGTGGGACGGTGGTCTCCCTGACTTGTCCGCGCACCAGGAGAGCATTGCATGGAGGTGATGAGCAGATCAGTCAGGAGGCTCTTGGGCAATTGAAGGAGGGCAATTACAAGTCGGTGTCATTACCTGTTAGTGGCTCTAGTAACAAAAACAAATCCAAACGGTCTCCCCCAGACTGACAGGTTGGAAGGAGAGTTGCAACTCTCATCCACCCAAGGCAGGGATTATCCCTGTTCCAGTTTTCTGTAACTCTGAACTTTCTGGTAATGCATATATAGTGGTGAGGTTACCTTCTTCTGTGTAGGGCTGAATTGAACCAAATTGGAAGTCCATCAGGGGCCACGTGTCAGCATAGATCAGGTCCCAGTGCCACCTCTTACTGGGACTTAGATCCCTGGGTTCTGCCACTTGCATGGCTAAGGACAGAAGACACTGAAGGTGAGGCCTCTGGGACACTGGTCTGCAATTTCAATCTCCCAAGCCTACCTTGGCTTCCGAACAGAACCTTCCTCTGTGCTCTTCTCTACAGCTGGGTGACATCAGGGCATGGCTCTGTCTCTTATTTGCTGGGTGGAATTTAGCCAGCTAAATATAAGGATGATGCTAACAGTGGTAATTCCCTCTTCTGATTGCTGGGAGGTAATTCACTTAAGAGGCTTAGCACCATGTCTGGCACACAAGAGTCCCTAAATACTAACTTTTTGTTATCTTTTTTTTTTTTTAAAGATTTTATTTATTTGCGAGAGAGAGAATGAGAGACAGAGAGCACGAGAGGGAGGAGGGTCAGAGGGAGAAGCAGACTCCCCGCTGAGCAGGGAGCCCGATGCGGGACTCGATCCCGGGACTCCAGGATCATGACCTGAGCCGAAGGCAGTCACTTAACCGACTGAGCCACCCAGGCGCCCTAACTTTTTGTTATCTTAAACGAGTTTGGGGTTTGGTGAAGTTGGGTTACTATTTTTCTCAAGAACACAAAAGGCAGATTTATATGGTCCAGAGTGGACTGGAGCTTAGGTTAAATCCAGATGTGATTCTAGCATTGTAGGATGGAGACTCTTCCACCTTGAACCTTCTGCGGACTTGAGTGTTGGATATGCTCTTCAGTAGGAAGTTTCATGGAAAGATCCAGTGGAACAGAGGCCCTTGTGTATGCTTTTTTTTTTTTTTAGTATTCAAAGTGCAGTTTTAAGTCACTCTTTTTCTTTTCTTCAGATGTTAAACTGAAGTTAAACAGGGATACAGAGCATTGTCATCGAAGTCTTGGCGTCTTACACAGCTCCTTTATGCCCTAGGCCAGTTTGGAAGAAATTATAGATAAGAGAAAGCCTGCTTAGGGAAGACTTGCTGAGGAAGAGAACTGGATGGGTGAACATATTTGATCCTTGATGCAATTCCAAAGAATGTAATGACACCTGGAACCTTCTGTAGACACAAAATGATGTCATGCAGCCTCTCTTGGTAGGAGGGTTCAGAATGGATGGCCTCGGCAGTGGCCCTAGGTTGCTCAGATAGCAGATTGCATTTCTCCTCTGGCCCACCCCCTCTCTGGACCACAGCTGACAAATGGAAGCATCTGGATTCTCAAGGTTCTGGTCTGGGAGGCAGAGAGGGTGGAGTGGCGTAGTCCTGGGTTGGGAGTGAAGATTCTGGAGTTCTGGTCCCACTCACTGCCTGCCCATGGGTGTGTCACTGCATCTCTGGGTCTCAGCTTCGGCAGGTTCCAGTTGACCTTCTCTGAATTCCCTCTGAGGTCTGGTATCTTTTCATTCAATGAATATATCACTTGGGTCCTAGCTGAAGAGTAAGGTCTTACCAGACTAAGGCAAAGCTGACGTGAAATTGCCTCATCCTGTTATGAACTTTCTCTGGCTTTCCAAAAGGGGCAGAGAAAAGCTTCAATCAGATTCATCATGAGGATGAGCACATACGTCATGAAATCCAGGATGCAGAGTCTGCTCTTTAATGCCTTGCAGGTAGTGCCCTCCTTTACCTCTACCCCCCCGCCCCCCCCCCCCCACGGTCTGATTCCTCCTGGTTGGGAGGGATCATTTTTTTCACTCCCTAGCTGAGATTGTTCTCTTGTATTCAGCGCTGGCTTTCAAGTCCACGTCATGGCAGAGAGGCTTGCCTCTGTTCTCAGACACCCAGCGGGGGCAGCCCACAACCTCTCCGCTTGCCACTGCGGACGGATGTGTCAGAGCAAGTCGAATCATGGAGAAAGCATGAACTTTCCTACGTGCTCCCCAGACAGGTCTGTTTTCTCTGCAACCAAGCTCAGTCACTGGCCAAACTCTCAAAACTGACATATCTCTAAAATTCCATGAGGACTCGGGTGCCTGGGTGGCTCAGCCGGTTAAGCATGTGACTTTGGCTCGAGTTATGATCACAGGGTCCTGGGATTGAGCCCCGCATCTGCTTCTCCCCCTTCCTCTGCCTCTCCCCTCCCCTCCTGCTCGTGCTCTCTCTCTCTCAAATAAATAAATAAAATCTTAAAAAAAAAAAAATTCTGCGAGGACTGTTTGTTCCCAGGTGAAGTTCTTGGATTGGGTGTGTTTATAAAATTGATAGAGGGTCACATCTGAGAGAAGCCACCCATTGAGTGGGGAGAACTGGCCACCCAGAATATAACATTTTCTAGCACTTTTTTTTTTTTAAAGTAGGCTCCGCACCCAACATGGGGCTTGAACTCATGACCCTGAGAACAAGAGTCGCACCCTCCACCCGCTGAGCCAGCCAGGCCCCCCTCACCCCAGCACATTTTTTAAGCCTTGTATCACCTTATGGGCTTCACAGCATTGCTATGTGGTAGGTGTTATTAAACCCATTTAACAGATGAGGAAAATGAAGTTTGGGGAGACTAAATTTTGCCCAAAGTCACGTAACAAATAAGGAGTGACTCTGGGGACCTAAATCCAAGTCTTTTGATCCTGAGTTCAGTGTTCTAACCATGAATACAGCAGAACCAGGAAGTCAATTCAAATCCACATTCCCACATCAGCAGGAAGAATTCTGTGAACATTTCTCGGTCACTGATCTCATGACTCATAGGTCCAATTTGTTTGCCAATATCATTTTTATGGTGGTTTAGTCATTTTCCTGACACTGTATGTCTCACGCAAAACAAAATTAAGTAGATAAGATACTGGGGGCTACTCATAAGAAGTTTACATTCCAGAGAAGCAACTCAAGTGACAGAACAACGTTTTATGTTTTTTGTTTAAAGTGAAAGCAGAATTAAGGGGCAGGAGACTAAAAAAAAAAAATTCTTAGAGGAAAATTGTTCTGCTAAGGCAAGTTCGAGTCACCAATACTTTCTTTCATTCATCACATATTAACCAAGCATCGATTATGTGTCAAGCTCTGTCCTAGCCACTGAGGACGCAATGATAAGACTTAGTCCATAACTGGACGTTCCATGGGGGATCTAGAAGAATCAACAAACACTAGGGTGTGAAAAGAGCCCCCAGGAGACATGTATATATGAAGTTTTGTGCTGCACTGAAACAGGGAAGGACCAACAGAGGTGGTGATCTTTTACCCAAATTATAAAGGACTAATAAAATCTGGCCCAAATAAATAAGGGGCAAACGATCGTTTCAGAAAATCACCACCATCATGAGTACCACCCACCACCATGTAATTACTTCCTATGAGCCAGACACTGTTGTAATCATTCTGCAGACATTAACTCATCTGACCCCTCACCATAAACCACAAGGAGGTTCTGCAATTATCCCCATTTTTCGGATGAGGAAAATGGAAAGGGATTAAGTGACTTACTGAAAGTCACCCAGCCAGTAAGTGGCAGTCCGGGTTTGAACCTGGGCCACTTGACCCCAGAGAGCATGTGGTTGACCACGGTGATGCCTGCAATGGGAAGGGCCACTGGCATAAAGATAAGAAGGTGTGGATGGGTGTCTGTGTGCAGAGCTAGATGCATTTCAGGGTGCCAGGAGAAGGGCACACCATCGTGTCTGCCTTCACCGCCCTCCGCCCTCCTTTTCTGCCCCCCTTCTTCTAGTTCCTCAACATTCTCTCCACGTAGGACCATTTTATTTTTTAAAAAAATATTTTATTTATTTATTTGAGAGAGAGAGAAAGAGAGAGAGAGCGTGTGCACAAGCTGGGGAGAGGGGCAGAGGCAGAGGGAGAAGCAGACTCCCAGCTGAGCAGGGAGCCCGACATGGGGCTCGATCCCAGGACCCCGGGATCATGACCTGAGCTGAAGGCAGACGCTTCACCGACTGAGCCATCCAGGTGCCCCGATGCAGTACAATTTTAAATTCATAGCCTGAGCATCTGAATCCCCCATGAGGCATATTTCAGCTGCGCATCTGCAGAAATGCTAGCCTATTATAGACGGGTTTTCATTCTTTTCTTCTGACGCTGCTTCGAGCCAAGACCTCACTCCCTGCAGTTTTATGAGGGTGTCGTGGGAGGGGCCGGTTTATTTCTGACTCACATGGACTTGAAAAGGTGCCTGTGGCCTTGACTTCTGTCTCCCTTATCCTGAGAACCCATCAAAACCATAGCTTATCTTCACAGCTCAGATAATCCAGATGAACAGATGCCTTCAGAAGAAAAGAATATTGATGCTCTGCTTACTTCTCAGGGTCTTTGCTTTCTTATAGACTTAGACCTAGATTCCACCCCCCATTTTGTCAGTTCTTTGATACTTTTAGGAAGATGAAAAAGAAAAATTACCCAGCTTGCTTAGTAAATTTTAGCCGGAGGGTTGGTCCAAACACCGAGTCCCTCAATTTTAGGAATCTCAAAGTTCCAAGGCCCATCCAATTTTTGCAGCGGCCCTGTGATGCAGATGTAATGAATCTGATTTTTCCAATGAGGCAAATGAGATGCAGGGAGCTTAAGTAACTTGCAAAATGTCACACAGCTAATAGATGTTGGGGCCAAGATTCCCACTTGGGTTTTAGTTCCTACCATCCCCTCCACATTCTCAAGTTCACCACACACCAGGTGTCTGGTTTGGGGGAAATCACTTACCCTCCCTGTGTTTAAATTTCTTCATTCATTAATGAAGATAATAAACCGATCTACCTCTAAGAGCTGTGCAGATGAAATGAGCTAACGTGTAAAGATTTACAGCTCTGTCTCGCACACAGAAAGAACTTAATGAATGTTTGTAGTTACATAATTCTCTAGGGACATCAGGCCTGTCTAGAAGCTGGAAGTCCATGACTTGCTTCAAGTAGAATACTTACCAACCATTCTCTTTCTCTCTCTCTCATTCATTCATTCACCACTTATGGGCCCCTCTAGTGTCTAAGCTCTCCCATACAGCATACATGGAGGACTTGTAGAACTTTGGGCCAAGGCCATGGGTGTCTCCCTGCACTGGAGTCCTGTTTTCCAAAGGGAGGAGCTACTTCCTATCTGGTCTCTAGGATAAGCAAGGAAAAGCCTGTCTGAGTAAATGTTTTCTAATGACAACATTTGTTGATCTCCTTCCTTATTTTCTTCCCCTGTTTCTGAAGTCCGGTTTCTTTCAGCCTCTAGATACACAGTGGATATGTTCCAAAACAGGCAGTTATGATCCTGAAGATTCTGCCACCAGGCCTTCTCCTCTCCCAGATTATAGGAGTCCTACAGCATTTAGTTAATTGTCTTTTTAAAAAAAGCTTTGGTCACCTCCTCAGAAACTGCCAGACCCTCTCTGAAAGAAGAGAGGCGAAAGGCAGGAGAGTCAGAGAGTCATCTGTGAAGTGAGGTGAACAGTTGACTAACCACAGATACTCCTCGAGTACCCTGACATAGTCCTGAGACAAGGTGAAGGGCACAAGAAGTCATAAATCATTGTTTTATTCAACAATAGAGGATTGTCAGAAGGCAGAATTTGGGTGCAAGGTGGATTGAACAGCTACCTGGGTTGAGTGCAAAGAATTCAAAGGGGAAAGAGAGAAGCCTGTGTGTGTGTGTGTGTGTGTGTGTGTTTTGTGATTGGTGTTGGGAGGCAAGGTGAGTGAGAACACTGCCCATAGGATGGGGAGCAGGGCAATGGTGGATCCCAAGCTCCAGGAAAATGGGGAATGACAAGTAATAATATATTCAACGAAAGTACAATGATTATAGTGGAGGAATTGAGGTCATACGTGGGTATTTAATTAGAAGGGTGGCTTAAGGCAACACGTATGAAATTAAGCAGTGTCAGTCCTGATTTGGTTCATGTAAGCTTCTTCATACACCACATACTTTTTGATAAAGCTACTCCTGGATACATGAGTACTTTTTGTAATAATCACCTAGAGATTGTAATAATCACCTTGCCCTTGAGAATAGGAAAGCGAAAGGCCTCCTCATTCAGAGACCTACTAGATCATGAAATCAGAAGGGTTAGATTCCAGTCATTCAAAAGAAACTGAATCTAACCTCTTTTGCTCTGGCCCCTGAATCCTGGGTTAATACAACTTGTTTCTGTTCTCATACTATTTCCTTTGGATCCTCACTCCCTTAGTTGAGGTTTGGACCTAGATGAAATGAGCATAAGGAAGGGGTTAAAGAAAGTGTTTTTTTTGGGTTTTTTTATTTTTTAGAAGAAAGTGTTTAAGAACTAAACTAAATGGGCATGGCCTTTTTAAAAGTGTTGACTGGATTGGGCCATTTGTGAGCATAAAACGGCACAAAACTGGGGGCATCAGGGTAGTGCAGTCAGTTAAATGTCCGACTCTTGGTTTCAGCTCAACTTGTGACCTCAGGATCTTGAGATCGAGCCCCACATTGGGCTTCACGCTCAGCGCGGAGTCTGCTTGAGATTCTTTCTCTCCCTCTCCCTCTGTCCCTCCTGCTTTGTGCTCTCTCTTTCTCTAAAATAAATAAATCTTTTTAAAAAACCAGCATAAAACAGTACTTATACATTTATTATTTTAAAATTTTATCAAGATGCAATTTTATTGAAGTTTTAATACTAATAATTTCATCACTTGCTTTATGTTTATGTGTCACTTTGTATAAAACATAAATGCTGTTGCAGATCTAGTTGCAGTTAATCTTAACGCCCCCAGTTAAAGGGACATGCGGTGTATCCAAGGCACTTCTTTCTTGTATTACTTTGAAAGAAAGGAGGAGGGAACAAAAATAGCAGGATGAGCAATGGAAAAAAGAGGGAGTGGGGTTTCACCCTGGGTCCCCATGAGGCAGCAACGGAAAAACAACACAAAGTGAATGAGAAATCCAGAAAGTCGTTGAAAAGAGCCGGAAATGGCTCAGGAAATGCAAGAGAAAGCAAAGGCCAAGCAGTAGGAAATAGAGAGCGACTGAGAGTCCCAGGCGTGGGCACGAGAGGGACTGGGATGGTCCCAGTTGGAGACGGAGGCATTTTCCAGAAAAATGAAAGCCTGTCACTGCTGGAAACAAAAAGGAAGTTGGGGAGCAGAGACCGTGATGGGGTGACCTCTCTGCCATGGCCCCCGTGGTAGATGCCAGCCCAGTGAAACTGAGTAGGACCTAAGAAGGCAATCTGTTCCTTCCACCTGGGCAGACACACGCTGCCGAGTCTGGAAATAATTCCAACACAGATCCCTTAAAAAACACAAACTGGTATATGGAAGTGGATTGCCAACAATTTACTAGGTGTTTGGGATTGCAGCTGGGCTGGGCTAGGGTCCCTGCGGATTCACACGGAGGAAGCCTTTGACCACAAAGAAGGGACTGGATATTTGTTGAGCAGCTCAGCGATGTTGCGTAAAGGGTGCTAGGCTCTCCATCTTACAGGTGAGCGGAGGGATGGAGGATAAAGTGACAATACAGTATTTATCCATGCCCAAGGTCACACGATTGAGATGTGTGAAGCTGAGAATCAAACCCTCATCTTTCTGTCCCCAAGCCTTACCACTTACATCATGCTGGGCATTGTTTCATATTTGGAAATCTCACCTAGGGCCAAGTTCTTTATATTGCTTTCTCTGAGCTATAACAGGATCCAGCCATGAGCTTAAGTGTCAGCGTGTCAGCATTTCAAAAACCTGCCACTTCCACATGACCCTAACACCTAGAGCTAAAATTGGACAGGATCGCAGAGCCCAGACGTTTCTTTCCTTCTCTGATGATTTCATGGGTGTGGGGGTGGGCCCAGGAGCCCTGAGTGGGTAGAGTCCAGATTTGGAAACATGTCCTTAACTGGCCCTTGGACTTGATCTCATATATTCTTTCCAGATAGTCTTAGCCTCATTTAAGAAGACCCCAGAAGAGAAAGCATAGTCCATAGATTTCCCTACTGTTATTTGAAGGAACCAGGTGATAGAGTTACTTTGTATCTTTAAAAACACTTTATTTAGGGGCACCTGGGTGGCTCAGGTGATTGAGAACCTGACTTTTGGTTTCGGCTCAGGTCACGATCTCAGGGTCATGAGAGTAGGGTTCCATGCTCAGTGGGGAGCCTGCTTGGGATCCTCTCTCCTTCTTCCTCCACCCCTCCCCCTACTCGCATGCTTTTCTCTCTGAAATAAATAAATAAATAAATCTTTAAAAAAATAAAAACACTTTATGTCTTAAATTATTTGAAAATAGAAACATTTTAAATAAAAATATCAACTGTGTAAGGGAAGGTAACTAACATCCATTGTGAGTTTGTTATGTGTTGGGTGCTTTTAAACCTATATTATTTCATTTACTTCTGGGAAGGAGGTATTATTATGCTCCCTTTATAAGATGAGAAAACTGAGATTCAGATGTTACAAAAACAGTAGGTGGAAGAGTCAGGAGTTAAACCCAAAGACACTTGAATCTTAGCCAGGTGTCATGTCAAGCTTTAAGAAGGAAGTCAGAGGCTTTAAGGAGGTAAACCTTTAACGAGTGAGCTTTAAGGAACTTAGAACAGTATCGGGAACATGGCAAGCCTTCTATAAATGTGAACTACTGTTCCTAGTGTTATTATCAGAAGACCAGCTGTAAAGCCTCCTTTTGAAGAGAGTCTCTGATACGGTCACTCCTCAGCCGCATCCGGCAGATCAGTTAGGATGCGGAGATACGACAGTGATCATTATTCTGATGATACCGCTAGTTCAGGACATCGGCAGACAGATTCAGGTTTTGTCAGCTTTCCACTGTTTCCATTCTAGGGAGAAAGAGTTGTCATCTGGGTTTCCAGAAGGCTTTCATCATCAACAGCTGGGAGAAAAGATATAAGAATTGTTTGAGGTCAGAGTGTTGGTGGCGGTTTCAAAAAGGCAAACTCAGGCCTTTCTTGTGATGAACAGAAAACAGTCACGGGTCAGAGATAAGAGACACAAGGGCCGAGGTAGTTGGGAAAGGCTTGCCTGGAACTCTGTCCACCTGAAATGTTCCCAAGGTCAATGAAGAGGATCAGAGTGAGCTATTACTGAAGACAAATCTAATGAAGATAAGGCAGAAGGAATGGCCAATATGAAAGGACTGTGGACATGAGCTGAGGTTATACCTTGGTTTTTGCTCCGTGTGAGTTACTGCTAACTTGCTGGTCAATTTTTCAGGTGTTTTAAAAAAAAGTTAAGTTATAGTTTGGTCATAGCGTCCCACACTGCTTCCCTGGCTGGGCCTTTGTTCATGCTGATTCTCTGTCCGCCTTCTCTGTCCCGAGCTCTTCCTGCTCCTTCTTTATGCTCCTTCCTGCAGCCTCATTTCCCCCAAAGAAGCCTTCCCAACGGCCTGCCCCACCCCTCGCTCTCCCCACTCTGGGTGCACTGCCCCTTTCCGGGGCTGGATGAGACCCGGGCTTAGCTCTCTACCTATATCTTAGCTCCTATCGCTTTGAATTTATCTTGTTTTCTCAAAGTATCTGGTATGTGTCCGAGTCTCCATGTAGACAGGAGCACCTGGGCCTTCTGTCATTCATCAAATGTGGTGATGGGTGTGCAGTAAACCCTCAGGAAGGACGACTTGAACTGAACCGCAACCGAAGTAGTGAAGCAATCTCAGTTAACCACGCAGATGGTAGCTAGGACCACATGCCTAAAAAACGACCTGCCCTCACTTGTTTTTTGAGGACTCTCTCTGCCAAATCTCGTTTTGAGGACAGAAAGATACCTTGAAAGGTGAATCTAAAAAATCTAGGTATAAAAAGAGATGACAAAAGGACCACAGACAACAATGATGAAAGCTGGAGTGATGCACTGATCCATTTCACTTTCCCCAGAAGGTAGACTCTCCCCACTCCGCCCCCCCCCCCCAAGCCTGCCTGATGTTGTCTGATTCATTTAACGTCCTTTTAGGTCAACCCCCGGAAATGGAGGTGGATGCTGGCTTCTGCAACAGCCGGCCACTCGAGTTGATCTTCCTTCCAGTCCGAGCTGGGAGCCAAGCCTGGTGCAGGCCACGGTAGGCAGGATTTGAACTTCCCTGGCACATGTATGAAACAGTGTGGTCCAACTGGTAGCAGAAATTCCACGTCTGTGCTGGAGAACATCTGCAGATTTTATCTCCCATACATCCCAGATACAGTCACACTTGGTATTTAAAGAATGAAGTGAAGCAACCACAGAGAGAGATAAAATGGCAAGTACTCTCTGTCCGGAGCCTCTGTAGCTGTTTCAAATATGAATAGGCTTCATAACTAGAAAAGGAAAATGGGGGTCTGGGGGCGGGGTGAGGAGGACAGAGATAGGAGGATTTATCTTAGAGCTGGCGTGTATATGGTAATCAGTCCTGTGTCCGCTTTGGAGTGGAGGAAACATAAACTACTTAGAGCCAGAAAGACGTGGGCTCCTGGCTCTGGCATGTGCAAAATGATGTAGGTGCAAAGTTATTCATTGCAACATTGTTAAAGTAGCAGAAGATTGGAAATAATCCAATACCCAACAATAGAGGACTGGTTAATTAACTTATGGTATGTCCATACAATGGAATGCTGGGTTCTGTAAAAGGGAAAGAATGAGGAAGCTCTTAATGTGCAGATACGGAAAGATCTACAAGATATATTGCTATGTGAAAAAAGCAAGACACAGGGCAGTATGGATAGTATGCCATGTTTTGTGTAAAAATGGAGGAAAAATAAGAATATATATTCTTGCTAACTGGTATATGCATAAAGAAATGCTAAAAGTATAAAACAAGGAACTTGGTGGCTCCTGGTGGTTACCTGTGTGTGTGGTAAAGAAGACAAGAGGCGAGAGGAACTGGGTATTTGGGGGTCGGGGGTACGGGAGACTTTTTTATTGTGTACCTTCCTATGCTTTACAATTTTTGAAACATGAGATTGTATTATCTATTTATAAATTAAATCCAACAAACAAGCATCATAGCTCTGCCGCCTTGTTACCAGCTGACCCTGGAAATGGACTTGACATCTCCCAGTCTCAGTTTTGACATCAGGGAAATGGGGCTATTTTTATTGCCTGGCTGGCCTGTTAGGTCACTGAACAACAGAACACAGAAGGTATTAAGCACCCCTGCCTGGGGGGGTGCTCACAAACGTGGGGTGATTTCCCTTCCCTGTAAAAGTGCCCATGTCTCTCTGACCTGGGCCACATTGTGATCCACTGGCTTAGAATTTCTCAAGAAACATTCTAGGAGCAACTTTCTGCTGCTTGCCTTGTCATGCATGACCTTATCTGAGTCCTGAGTCCACAGTAAAAAATACCCAGTGACCTTAAGAGTTCAATAGCCTCTGAACACTCTTCTTTTAGGCAGGGCAGCCTCTAGAAACCTCTGCTTTATTTTCCCCTCGGTTGATTTTTTCCAAATGGGCTCCTCTGTAGGGTCAACTTCTGCTCTATCTCCCCAGGGGGGTGGGGGTGGGGGTGAGAGCGGGATGGGGGAAGCCTCAGGTGCCTCACTGGGAAGGAATCTGCCTGTCAGAGCTCTGAGCGTTTGGCGACATTCAGGTTCATCCTCTGACCACTTTGCTCTATTACATTCTTTCCAAATCAGTCCTCCGGGCTTCAGAATCCTGGCGAAGTGAGGGGACAGACGCATGTTATCACTGAACCAAAACCTTCTGTCCTGGGGAGGCCAGGGACCACAACCGGGAGGCAGAGAGGGGGTTCTAAGGGGTCACCCAGCACCCCGCCCTTCCCTTTGTGGTTTAGGGACCATGGGGTGCTCTGTGTTTGATCTCCCGCGGGCCGATGCATAGCGCTGCAAGCAGAGCGCGGATGTCAGGAAAGAACACAAAGTGCTCAGAGCTGAACAAAGCCTGCGGCAAACTTGCTCAGACCCTTCCGGTCCTCGCTAAAGGGAGCAAGCGCGGCCTCTAGCGGCCGCTCCTGGATCTACACTCCGGGGTCTTCACGCTGGTGGGACAGTTCGGCTTCCCCTAGGCCACCGCCCCGGAGCCGTGGCCCCGGACGTCGTCCTTTGGAAACCCTAGCCAGGCGGAGTCGTGGCCCGTCCTGCAGGCGAGCGAGAGGGTCAGACTGGACCCGCTCCCATGCGGCTTGGGGCAGGTGTCCGTGGGAGCCCCGCTTCTCACCCCCACGTGCATCCAGAGCCCCTCCCCTTCCTCCTTCCTGAGCTCCTGTCCACCTGCTCTCCTCCCCCAGCTCTGTCCCTTGCCCGCCTCTGTTCATCGGTTATAGGTTATTGGAGGCCCATCTGCACTTAATCTCAGGCAGTGATTTGCTTCATTGGTTGCTGCACAGATTCGGGGTGGGGGGCGGGCTCCTATTTTTTGAAGGAAGCCGAGCCAATTTGGGTTAGTTGAGAGTGGACTTGAAGTTGAACTTGTTCCATTCACCTTAACCCATTTATTTTCTAGGTTATTGAAAAGCACACAACATCCACTCTTTTCTTTTTCTTGTTATAAAATTTTGGTATTATGGAATGCTGTGTTGGAAATACTGATCAAATCAAGCCCTCTGATTTCATGGAAGATCAATACAAGTTCTATCTTTGTTTCTTTTTGGAACAAAAAACAGAACAAAACGAAACACTTGAACACTCATTGGGTACATGAAACTGTTTTAGGTACTAGGCAGTGCATTTCCTCTAACCCAACGTTGGTCCCCTGAGGGCAATTAAAAGGGTATAACATGGCATTGACTTTTTGCACACATGCTTTCAAATTTCTGTTTTCTGTGTTACAAGCTACTGTCCACACAGGGTCATAAATCCCCGGGGAGGGGGGAAGTCATATGTTTCTCCACGTGATGAGCTTTGCATCTGTTTTGCAGCTGTTCACTTTGCACTTTCATTTTGCCTTTTGGAAACCATAGAGCAGTACTTCTCAAACACTAACATTCATATGAATCACTTGGGGATCTTGTTAAAATGCAGATTTTGAGTCAGGAGGTCTGGAGAGGGCTGAGTTTCTCCAGTTCTGAGGACATGCCAGGTGGTGCCAATTCCGCTGCTTGGGACACCATACTTGGAGTTGTAAGGTTGTCAAATAATAGGAAGAAAAAGGCTGAAGCCCTTGCAGGACCAATATCCATGTGCATGCATCAGGGACCGGTCTGGCTGTGGAGGAATTGTCCTTGGTGATTCGGGTCTGCTCTTTCCCTCATCCCTGGCCTTTCCTTTTCTTCTTTTTCTCTTCTTTTCCTTCCTTCCTTCCTTCCTTCCTTCCTTCCTTCCTTCCTTCCTTCCTCCCTTCCTCCCTTCCTCCCTTCCTTCCTTCCTTTTTTCTTCCTTCCTTAATACCCTGTACTGTGGTCTTGCCTGGAGAGAAACTGAGAGCAAAGCCAAAAGCTATGTTGATACTTGATCTGTGGGTAGCATCTTATGTTTCTTTAGGTCACCTGCGCCGGAAGGAAACAAAAGGGTCCTGCAGCGCAGTTATAACTAAAACCAGAGTGACCTCAGCAATAGGTGTGTGAGCAACCGGAAGCAGATTCTAAACCGGTGGTTTCAATTCCCTCACCGTTATTTTACTGACACAAGAGAAGCAGCCCCAGGGGACTATGATCTTCTCTCTCTTTTATGTACACTGTGATCTAGGGCAGGGTTTCCCAACTGCGATACGGGTCACATTTGGGGCTGGATGGCTTGTGACTGTTTGCTGTGTGGTGTTTCTTGCGTTGGAGGATGTTTAGCAGCATCCCTGGACTCTACCCATTAGATACCAGTCGCCCCCCACCTCCACCTCCAGTTGTGACAACCAAAAATGCTTCCAGACATTCCCAGATATCAACTTGGGGGCCAAAACTGCCCGTGGTTGAGAACCACTGATCTAGGATAAGGCAAAATTTGTCTGTTGTCCTGAATGTATGTCTCCACTGTATACACAGGATAGACTCTACTATATACACTGAATACACTCCACTAGAATGTGTGTAACAGTCCAAGTATGGTGTCCTGAGCAGCAGAATTGGCACCACCTGGCATCTTCCTAGAAGTGGAGAATCTCAGCCCTCCCCAGAACTCCTGATTCGAAATCTGCATTTTAACAAGGTCCCCAAGTGATTCGTATGCATGTTCGGGTTTGAGAAACACTCCTCTAGGGTTACCAAAAGGCAAAACATTATCTCTTTGCCTTTTCAAATTGCATCTCATTTTCCACTTTCCAGGAAGACCGTTTCTTTCTTTTTTTCTTTTTTTTCCCCAGGAGGACTGTTTCTAAGTGGGATACCACAAAAGAAAATTTCCGAGTAAGTGAAGCTAAGGCATATGGGTTTGTGCTCTGGCTACTAGAAACACGAGGTTGAAAAGGATTCTGAGGATTCCACGTGCAGCAAGAAAGAACACTGTCTGCTGTGGGTGTAGGGTAGAGGTGCCATGTTTGCCATGGGTTTGTCTTTTTTAAAACTGAATGCCCATCTTTCCGTGTGTCCCAATATTCAGTTTGCTCTCAGTGGGGCAGTAACTGTGGTCTAATGGAAAGCATATTGGCCTCGGGGGCTGAAGATTCAGATTGGAATCCCAGCTATGCAATTTACTAAATATGACCTTGCATGAGTGGGTCATTTAATATCCCCAAGTCTTTGTTTCCTGAGCTTGGAAAATGGGCTTTATATTACTAGCTCATAGGCTGGTGTGAAGATTAAAGAAGATACATAAGAGTATGTAGAATATAGTACCTGGCTTTTGGGAGTGCTCCATAATATATGTGTGTTTATACATCCTTTATTTATTTATTTATTTATTTATTTATTCATTCATTCATTCGTTCATTCATTCATCCAATAAATAGGGGACACCAGTTTTGGGCTGGGGAATATGGTCTTATACTGAGTGCTCAGGAAATTTCAGAAGAATGAAAATGGTCCAGAAGGAGAAAGGAAGAGCCAGGAGGATTGGCCAGTCATCCCCTCAAGGTAAAGATCTGTTTGGAAGCTTTTAAACTGGCCCCCGCTGAGAGAATCATTTGGAAGAAGGAAGAAATATCTGTATTAGTAGAGTTCTCAAAGTGTGGTCCCCACAGCAGCAATAACATCACCTGGGAGCTCGTGAGAAGTGAGATCACAAGGGCTGGACCGTAAGCCCTCACCTGAGCCACAGGCAAGATACACAGGCCCTCACTCAGACCTGTTTTCTTGTCTTTTTTTTTTAATTGAGGTGTAATTGGTGTACATTATATTAGTTTCAGATGTACAACATAATGATTCAAAATTTGTATATTTTGTGAAATGATCACCACAATAAGTCTAGTTAACATCCATCACCATATGTAGTTACAATTTTTTTTCCTTGTGATGGGAACTTTTAAGATGTACTCTCTTAGCAACTTGCAAATACGCAATATGGTATTATTATTATTATTTTTAAAGATTCATTTTATTTATTTGACAGAGAGAGACAGCGAGAGAGGGAACACAGCAGGGGGAGTGGGAGACGGAGAAGCAGGCTTCCCTCTGAGCAGGGAGCCTGATGCGGGGCTCGATCCCAGGACCCTGAGATCATGACCTGAGCTGAAGGCAGACGCTTAATGACTGAGCCACCCAGGTGCCTTGCAATATGGTATTATTAATTATAGTTGCCGTGCTATACGTTACATTCCTGTGGCTTATTTATTTTATAACTGGCAGCTTGTACCTTTTGACTTTCTTCACCCATTTTGCCCACCCTCCACCCCCCATCTCTGGTACCCACCAGTGTGTTGTCTACATATATGAGCTTGGTTTTTGTTTTGTTTTTTTGGTTTTTTTTTTTTTAGATTCCACATGTAAGTGAGATTATATGGTCTTTGTCTTTCTCTGTTTGACTTATTTCACTTAGCGTAATGCCCTCAAGTTTCATTCACATTGTCACAAATGGCAAGAGTTCATTCTTGTTTATGGCTGAATAATATTCCATTATATATATCTACAACATCTTCTTTATCCATTCATCCATTGATGGACACTTAGGTTGTTTCCATATCTGGGCTATTGTAAATAATGCTACAATGAACATGGGGGTGCAGGTATCTTTTCGAGTTAGTGTTTCCATTTTCTTTGTATAAATACCCAGAAGCGGATTGGCTGGCTCATATGGTAGTTCCATTTTTAATTGTTTGAGGAAACTCTATACAATTTTCCATGGTGGCTTCACCAATTTACATTCCCACCAACAGGGCACATGAGTTCCCTTTTCTCTAAATCCTCACCAACACTTTTATTTCTTGTCTTATTGATAAAAGCCATACTAACAGGTGTGAAGTAATACCTCATTGTAGTTTTGATTTGCATTTCCCTGATAATGAGTGATGTAGAGCATCTTTGCATGTGTCTGTTGGCCATCTGCATGTCTTCTTTGGAAAAATGTGTATTCAGATTCTCTGCCCAATCAGAATGTTTGTTTTTTTGCTATTGGGTTGTATGTGTTTTCTATATATTTTGAATATTAGCTCTTTATCAGATATATGATTTGCAAATATTTTCTCCTATTCAGTAGGTTGCCTTTTGATCTTGATGATGGCTTCCTTTGCCGAGCAGAAGCTTTTTAGTTTAATGGATTCCCACTTGTTTATTTTTGCTTTTATTGCTTTTGCTTTTGGTGTTAAATCCAAAAAGTCATCATCAAGACCTATGTCAAGAAGTTTACTGCCTATGTTTTCTTCTAGGAGTTTTATGGTTTGAGGTCTTACATTCAAGTCTCTAATCCATTTTGAGTTAATTTTTGCATATGGTGTAAGATAGTGGTCCACTGTCATTTTTTTGCATGCTATTGTCCTGTTTTTTTCAATGCCATTTATTGAAGAGACTGTCCTTTCCCCATTGTATACTCTTGGCTTCTCTGTCATATATTAATTGACAATATATGTGTGGATTCAGAGTTTTTTCTTAGGCTTGCTTCCTACAAAGCATGACTTTTCTAATCCATAGCAGAAAAGAAACAGCAAATTAGAAGAGGTGATGTAGAGCTATTAGAAGTTGGGCCAATGAAGGTAAAAATAAGGTGACAATTGATAAAGGATGAAAAACTCCCAAATATTAAGACTGGACTTGGATCCTTTAATATAGGGCAGATGGCCTCAATAAGTCCTGTGGTCATTACTAAATATTCTAAAAGTAGATATTTGTAATATGGTCTAGTATCATCGAGAAAAATTTAAACCATGTTCTTTGTTCTTGGTTTAAAATCCATAGGATGTTGTAGTCGCGCCTGGCTGGCTCAGTCAGTGGAACCTGCGACTCTTGATCTTGGGTTTGTAGGTTCAAGCCCCATGTTGGGTGTAGAGATTACTTAAAAGTAAAATCTTGGGGTGCCTGGGTGACTCAGTTGGTTAAGTGTCTGCCTTCAGCTCAGGTCATGATCTCAGGGTCCTGGGATTAAGCCCTGGCATTGGGCTCTACACTCAGCAGGGAGTCTGCTTGTCTCTTCGCCTCTGCCCCTCCCCTCACTTGTGTGTGCACTCTCTCTCAAATAAAATCTTTTAAAAAGATAAATAAAATCTTAAAAAATAAATCCATAGGATGGTGTAAATTTCAGAAGGATTTTTTAAAAAAAATGCACTTCAAATAAATAAAATTTGAGTACTCTAAGGAATTAGCTTTATCTGGGAATTTCGCTCTGTGGTATACTTCCTTCCCCAAGAAACTAATCATGAGGCATCACTGTAACTTGTTAGAGGTCATGAGCCGTGCCCCATGCTTTTTCTACAGCTCCCTGAGCACGCTGTAAGAAATCAAATACATGTTGGCTGATTAAGCTTCTTTGTAGGCATTGAGAAAAAAAAAAAGAAGAAACTCAATTGTTTTGTAGCCGTCATGCTCTTTCTGCCTTGCCCTATTATTGCTTCTATCTCTAAAGTCAAACATTCTCTGTATTGTTGGTTTCTTTTCTTCTTTGGAGAGAATGAAATATATGCATGGAGAGCAACCTTGCTGGGAACATTAGTTTCCTCTCCATATTGTCAATGAACTCATCTGCTAGCTCCCTTTGGGTACTCATCATAATCATAGATCTTTAAGAGCAAAGTGATTTTCATCCCTTATTACCGGCTAGGAAGACCATTACTTCTGGGATTGGCTGTTTGTTGAGATGACTTATTAGGAAAACCTTAATGAATTCTCAAAGTGTGGTCCCTGGACCGGCAGCTGTAACAGCACCTGGGAACTTGTCAGAAATGTGAATTTTCTTCTCCCTGCTCAGATCTACTGAGTTAGAAACACTTGTGGTTAACAAGCCCTCCAGATGATTCTGATGCATAGTCAAGTTTGAGATTCACTGCTCTAGATTAGAGTACCCGCCTTCATCCATCTCACCCCTTACTGCACCCCCGTGGGGACGAGTTGTTCTCAGTTCAGGATATTCGGACTATAAATGTGGAGAGGTACCCAAGCTTAGTAGAAAGATCAGGCTGAGGTACACCTGATTTTAAATTCTGGCTCTGCCACTTATTAAGTACATGTCTTTGAGCACATTCTTAACGCACACTAAATATTATTAACCATTTTGACACTTGGTTTATTTAATGCTTTCCTCAAAGGATTGTCCTAAAGACAGAATGAGCTAATGTGTATTTCAGCACTTTGTGCAATACTTCACACAAAGAAGGGTTTTAGGACTCTTGCC
Source organism: Halichoerus grypus (assembly GCF_964656455.1). Classification (NCBI taxonomy): domain Eukaryota; kingdom Metazoa; phylum Chordata; class Mammalia; order Carnivora; family Phocidae; genus Halichoerus; species Halichoerus grypus. The sequence continues at coordinate 9,957,943 of NC_135719.1, forward strand.
CTTCCTTATTCTGTTTAGGCACCAGAGACGTTTCTATTGGGAGAATGTGTTTTCCCATTAAAAACAATGTTTAGTGCTCATAACCGAATGTATCTGAAATACTAACTTTAGCATCATACTTTAGGCATATTATGGGTTAAAAACCTTGGGACCTGGGAACTTAATTATGCATTTATTTCTTCATTTGGTCATGCCTTTAAAAAGTACAATATGATTTCCCTATGGAGAAATATATTCCAACTTCCAAAATGTACTTTACACATGACTTTTGGGACATGCTCTGTTCATTAGAGTTTCTAGGCATATATTCTATCTTTAGTGTAATCCAGATAGTCAAACTCAAGGAGCCAGGGATTGGGAAGCTCCGTAAAATGAGTGCTTCTCCTCAATTCTTTATAATTAAGTAAAACTCAAAGGAAGGCACAGCCGTGACTTGTTTTTGGTCCCGACTAAAAGGAGTTGAAATGATGAAATCGAGCACTCAGGCAAAGTGGGGCTGACATGAGGCACAGAGGAAACTGGAAACTCCCAGCGTGGGCACCTGTCGGCCATGAGGTAAAACTCACTGTCTGCGGGATGAATTGCTCACTGTGCATCTTGTTAGCTCAGTCACCACATCATCAGGTAGCTTCAGTGCTAGAGTTCAAGGGCAAGTGTTTCAGGTCTCTGAAATGAACCACTCACATTTTCTGCCTAAAAGGAAAGGCACACATTGTGAGGTGAGATCTTAACTTTTGTTTAAGATCAATGATAAATTTTCCCTTCCTTAAAATCGGTCTGTGAAAATTTAAGTGGACGTGTCCCAAGGGGACTGCGAATTTATTTTGAGGCAGTGTGGTACGGTGGATGGTAGTGCATAAGGGGCAGAATGTCTGGGTTATAACCCTGGCCTTCCTTGGTGCGAGCAGTGTGATCTTTGACAAGTCCTGCAACCCTTCTGAGCCTAAGTTTTCACTTCTGTAAAAGGATGGTAATAATAATACCCAATCTTCCTAATTCACAGGGCTGTTATTATTAAGAACAAATGAGATGATGTATAGGAACATCTTAACCATGCCTATATGGGTGTGGAATATTTAGCCAGAAAAATCCCTAAAAAGGTATCAAATGGAACTTTTTTTAAAACATTTTTTTAAATATTTTATTTATTTATTTGGGAGAGAGAGCACGAGCAGAGGGAGCAGCAGGCAGAGGGAGAGGGAGAAGCAGGCTCCCCACTGAGCAGGGAGCCCAATGAGGGGCTCGATCCCAGGACCCTGGGATCATGACCTGAGCCGAAGGCAGACGCTTAACTGACTGAGCCACCCAGGTGTTCCAACATCTTTTTTTTTTTAAGATTTTTTATTTATGCATTCAAGACACAGAGATACACAGAGAGAGAGCACGAGCAGGGGGAGAGGCAGAGGGAGAAGCAGGCTACCCGCTGAGCCAGGAACCAGACGTGGGGCTCGATCCCAGGACCCTGGGATCATGACCCGAGCTGAAGGCAGATGCTTAACCATCTGAGCACTCAGGCGCACCCCCCCCCTTTTTTTTAAGAGAGAGAGAGAGAATCTTAAGCAGACTCTGCGCCCAGTGCGGAGGCTGACCCAGGGCTGGATCTCACGACCTTGAGATCATGACCTGAGCGGAAATCAAGAGTCAGATGCTTAACCAACGGAGCCACCCAGGCGCCCTTCAAATGGGACTTTTTTGACTACAGGGGGACCTTTTGATGGCAGAAAGCAAAGCAAGCACTACAAATAGACTGGCCTTGAGTGATAGGAAAGATTTTTTGAGACAACATTCAACCTATGAGTTCCTCTTTTCCTACTTACTGCCAAGGACTCTCTGTCTCTTCCACCCCAGCCGGAGAAGGCGTTTGCACAGGTTTCTCACAAGTGTTTGTAGGGCTGGTCTGCAGTGGACACTTGCAGAATGTCTTAATTGGTGATTGTCCTTTGTCCATCCTGGCAGAGAGATGGAGGTTTAGCATCTGAAGGGATAGAACAGAGGGCCTCTGGATGGGGTATTTCAGAACAGTTGTGGGTGTGGGCACTATACTAGCAAACACTGTGTCCTAAACAGAGAGATTAAGTGACCATATGTGTGCTAAATTCAGAACGAAGGACCCTCTTGCCCTGCTTTCCCATTTGTCTATCTGAACAGTGGCACCAGGGCCCTTACCTCTGGGCAGGAGATTGGAAAGCTATTCTTGGCGAAATGGACCAGACAAAGAATGAAGACCTATTTATATTGACTTCAGGGTTTTACCTTAAAAGGCACCATCCGTCCAATCCTACAGTGAAGTTCAAAGTCAACACAACGCATCATATGCCTAGACCTTCCGATCAACTTTTCTTCTCTACTGGTTATTATGAGATGACCAGAAAGTCCTAGATGTCTGAGAAAAGTCTCTATCATGAGAGGTTGAGATGAAAAAGCAAGCAGACAAACAACAGCAACGGAGAGCATACAGAGGCAAGACAAGAAGAACAACACGCAGTAAAAAAGAAACTATTAAATCCTCAGAAGGAAAGGAGAACATACTGTGTCTATGGAAAAAAAAACCCCAGGAGGCTATAAAAAAGAAACACTCATAGGACAAAATGTGCTTCTGGAAATTACAAACTCAATAGAAAAAAAGTATGCAGAAAAATAGAGTACAAAATCTAGAAATGGAAGCTAGGTTAAGAACATAAGAAAATTAAAGGATCAGGGCAGGAGATCCAATATCTAAATAACTTGAGTTTCCAGAATGAGAGAACAGAGAAAACAAAGGGAATGAAATCATCAAAGAAAAACTTTAAGAAAATTTCCCTGAATTGAAAAACAGGAAGTTGCCAGATTCAAAAGTTTCACTGAATGTACAGCAAAATGGATAAAAATAAACTTATAACAAGGCATATCTTGAGAAATTTCAGAACATTGTCAATAAGAAGGTTCTCCAAGCCTCCAAAGAGAGAAAAACAAGATGAATAAGAAGGATTAGAAAGAAAAATGAGTTTGGACTTTTCAACAGCAACAGCAGAAACAAGAAGATCATAGAAGAGTACTTTCAAAATTCTGAAGGAAAAATCCATCCTAGATTTCTCTACCCAAACTATCACTTAAGCATGAGAGTTGAAAAAACACATTTTTAGGCACACAAAGTCTCCAAACCCCTTATGTCTCATGCACTCTTTCTCAAGGAGCTCATCTCAAGTAGGATGTACTCCACCGAAAAGGAGAGAACACATCAAGAGAGCCATGGGGCACAGGAAGGAGATGCAATCAGAACAGACGAGGTGGCCCGTGGAGGACGGTGAAGAAGATACCAGAATGAGACCTGTGTTTGCCCAGCGGCCACCTGGTACAGACCGGAGGAGCGAACTTGCCATCAGCAAGATCCGCAACTGCCACTGGCTTTCCTTTCCCCTCGAGAGCAGCGTGTCTGACTGTCAGACTGTCTTCCAAACTTGGCTTGTCTCGACCACATGCTGATGGAATGCCTTCATGCACTGCTGCTGAAACCCTGCTGAGGACGTTCATCTCACCCCACAGAACTTCTGTTTACGCTGACTCCTGAGAGCCAGCAATAAGTCATAGGTTTACAAGCAGAAAATTCTTAGTAGCCCGTGCCTGGCTCATCCTGCCGTCCTACCCCGGAGCAAGCTTTGTGTTTTCTGAGAACTCACTGACGAGCTCTGGCCCACCAGCCTTCACCAGAAGGGGTGGACGTTGAGGCCAGATTGTGACTCGGCCACTCTGTTCACTGTTGCTTTTCTCGGGAGCCTTCAACTAAAAGAGGCATCATTACCTGTTTCCTCCATGGCTAGGGGTGTGCTTACTACTGAGTTTTTCCAAACGAAATAATCTATTGTTTAGGGATACATAGACTCATGGTACAATTATTTTTTTTTAATATGAAAGAATGCTTGACATTAAAATGAGGATCGTGGTTAATTCTCTGGGGGGGAGGGGGAGCAGGATGCAGTTGGAGAGGGGTACACAGTGGACTTTAAAATCACTTGTAATGGGGCCTCCTGGCTGGCTCAGTCAGTACAGTATGCGACTCTTGATCTTGGGGTCGTGAGTTCAAGCCCCACGTTGGGTGTAGAGATTACTTAATAAATAGAAATTACAAAAAAAAAAAAAAATCACTTGTAATATTTTTCCAAACCTAGGCGGTGGGACATTGCTGCTTAATTATTTTTAAAGTGTACATATATGTTTTACACACTCTTTCTCTATATTATGTGCATTGTGATAAAATTGCTGAAGTAAAGGGGCGCCTGGGTGGCTCAGATGGTTAAGCGTCTGCCTTCGGCTCAGGTCATGATCCCAGGGTCCTGGGATCGAGCCCCACATCGGGTTCCTGGCTCAGCGAGGAGCCTGCTTCTCCCTCTCCCTCTGCCTCTCTCCCTGCTCATGCTTTCTCTCTCTCTCTCTGTATCTCTGTGTCTCAAATGAATAAATAAAATATTTAAAAAAAAAATTGCTGAAGTAAAAATGAACCCGAAGTCCTGTTTCTAGAGTGGTTGCTGGAATTATATTGGGCCCCAGAGTGGCAGACCTAAGGCAGAATTATTTTGACCCTGATAGAGAGGAGGAAACTCCCAATTACTTAGGTATTAAATTCTCCTAGGAAGTTTTTTTTTTTTCTTTCTGATTTGCTGAGGCCTGTTCTTTGGGGATTGAGTCACTGGAAACATCAAGAGAGATGTGGTTACTTCTTTACCAACTGCTGGGCTGTGCTTATGCCCTCTGCCTTAATTCAGATTTTACTGGGGGAAAAAGCCCCTAATTATAGTCAGTTACTGACTCATAACTATAGTTTGCTCGTGGTTATTTCCTCTAAGAAGAATATAGGTGGTGTTTCTGCCTCATGTATGTACGTGTGCATGTGTTGTTTATTATCGCTCTAGAACCTCTTTATATGACTTTCAGCCATAGGGTGGGCCTTGCCAGGAACTCTCGAGCTGAGCACCTGTTGCTGGACAGCTCTAGTAGACACACCCAGGGACGGGCGTGGCTTGCAAGTGCCCAGCTCTCCTGGGTGTCATTCCACACTACCTGCTGCGCTCAGTAGTCACTGAACAGAATAGGGGAGCTGACCTGTTCCTCTGGACTAGTCAGGACTCTAGGTTGCAAGGGGCAGAAACCTGATCCACAGATTTAAACACAGATACTTAGAGGCTCACTTAACTGCGTCGCATAGGAGGAGATTCAGGTTCATTTGGACACAGGTGTTCCAACTAAATCATCAGCATCAGTCCTGTCTGCTTTCTTCTGTACTAGCTTCCTTTTCAGGCTGATTCTCCCCACCGTGGTGGGTTTGACTTCACCTGCTTAGTAAGTTCAGCCTAAAAACAGCTCTTGCTCAGGAATTCCAACAGAAGTCTGGGGCTCTTCCTGGCTTGTCTAGGGCCATGTGACTGTCCCAGAAGCAATCACATTGTCTGGAAGGGTAGACTGGTCTCACCCACAGCACACATATATGTCTACCCCAGGTCCTGGGGGAGGGGCTTGGATCCACCTCATGACAACTGAGAGAAGAAAGGTTGCTTTCACTAAAGCAGCTATGCATATATAAAAAATACTTCTGGAGCCAATTTTCAAAAACTGATGTTTGAATTTATGTTATGTTTATGATAAATTTTAGGTCTAATTTACGAACCACCATTATCTTCTGACCTGGACATATTTTGCAAATCTTCACACTTAACAAAAAGATGCTTAAAGAACTTGAGGTTTCTGGGGCGCCTGGCTGGCTCAGTTGGTAGAGTGTGTGACTCTTGATCTCGGGGTTGTGGGTTTGAACCCCATGCTGGGTGTGGAGATTACTTAAAAATAAAATCTTTAAAAAACAACCCCCAAACTTTGACGTTTCCAATTCAGATGAGTCAAGAAAGTCTCTTTTACTAAAGCAATTTGACAAGAATAGAGCCATTGGGGCACCTGGGTAGCTCAGTTGGTTAAGTATCTGCCTTTGGCTCAGGTCATGATCCCAGGGTCCTGGGATCAAGCCCTTCATCGGGCTCCCTGCTCAGCAGGGAGCCTGCTTCTCCCTCTTCCTCTGCCCCTCCCCTGCTTGTGCGTGCTCTCTCTCTGTGTCAAATAAATAAATAAAATCTAAAAAAAAAAAAAAGAAGAATAGAGCCCTTATGTCTATTTAGTGAATGGGGAGAAAATCAGAAGAAATCTATCTCCTGCTTCTGATGGATTTTATTTTTTTTAATCTTTTTTTTTCAAGATTTTATTTATTTATTTGACAGAGAGAGACACAGCGAGAGAGAGAACACAAGCAGAGGTCATGGGAGAGGGAGAAGCAGGCTTCCCGCTGAGCAGGGAGCCCGATGCGGGGCTCGATCCCAGGACTCTGGGATCATGACCTGGGCTGAAGGCAGACACTTAACCAACTGAGCCACCCAGGTGCCCCTCTGATGGATTTTAGAGAGCAGTTTAGCCTGACTTGGGGCCTTCAGTTCAGTTTGATTAAGCAGCTCATTGTTTCGGTTTAGTTCAAAGGCTTGCACAGTCTTCTTATTGAAGGGATTTCTAACACAGTACCTGGGGGGGAGGGAAGAAGGGCTTTGAGGTCTAAGAAGTTTGTTCCAAAGTTTCTCCTTTATTAAAGGGAGATTCACATTTCTGGTTTTGTATTTTGCCTTCTCTGTGGGGGCTTATGTTACTGCCTTTCATTGCCCAGTGGATAAGATGCAATTTGGGGACCCGCTGCTTGATTGCCAATGCCTTACTCACTCTGACTTTGTCCGTTAGTCACTTCTCCTCTCTGTGTTTCCAATTCCATCATCTGTGAAAACCGCCTACTTGGGATTGCCTACATAAACCTCTTAGGACAGTGGTGGGCACATAGCAAGCCCTTTATGAGTGTTTTCTACCACTCTTGTTACTTCGTGGGCTCTCGGAGCACAGAACCAGGGCCCTGTTCGACTTCTGGTTGAGATGGGAGCGTGGAGGGCAGAGGGCAGATGCCTGAAGCTAAGCAGCCTATTAAAAGTAGAATAGAAATAGACAAGAGGAAACCAAGCGCTTTCTCTTTAGATAGCTATCAAACCACGCTTCGCTGCAGACTATGGGCTTGGGTATGGCCGGAGATCAAAGGCACTCTTATGTGCGGTGACATTTCTGAGCACAGGGCTGAGTTGTAAAACTCTTGAATGGAAGGTTTTGGCACTTGAAGCAGCTTGGGATAGAAAGGCAGAATTTTTATAGAGGCGATTCATGGAACTGCTTATGCTCATGGAGAATCCAGACTGTTATGACTCACTTGTCTCTTTATTGCTTTAGACCAAGAACTGTTGTTTCCTTTTAAGTCCCTCTGTAGGAGCTGAGCTACAGCCTAGGGCCAAGATAACTCTTTCAGGAAGACAGTGTGGCTTCAGTGAGTGTGAACAGGAATACCCCTTTGTTGGGCTCTGGGTCAAGCGTCCTGAAAAAGCCGAATAAGGATTTTATTTTTACCAGGAGATAGAATTTCTTTTGGAAACTGGCAGCATCCTTAATGCCTCTTGAACTTCAGATAAGCTTCCCTTTTGTTTGTCTGCCATTTTCCTTTTATGAAAGCACAGGCTAAATTTGATTGTGTGACAAGGAGGGGACAGTAGAACAACTTTGGAAAGTAGAGGTCAGTATGTCTGGGTGGCCTTGTACACAATTAGGAACTGCAGAAGGGGTCATTTGGAGTCCGGTTTGCCTGGGGTCCTGTTAGGTCCTGGGAAGAGGAGTTTTGGACTGATGGTCAGGCCTCGTGTGGTGGGCAGACCTCTGAGCTAGCTCCCAGTATTCTCCACCTCCTGGTACTTCCTCCTATGTGTAACTTCCTCCTCATGTGTCTGTGCTGGACCCACTGACCTGCTTCCCATGAACAGACTTTGACAAAGGTAATGGGGATGTTGCTTCCATTATTAAGTCACAGAAGACCGTGATTTTTACCTTGCTAGGACTCTTCTTGCTGCCCCTTTCTCATTCTTTCTTGTCCTTTCTACTTGCATCCTTTGAGGAAGCTAGACGCCGTGTTGGAGAGGAAGTTGCCATGTGGCAAGGAAATGAAGGTGGCTTTTGGCCAACATCCTGCAAAGAACCGACACCCTCAGTCCAATGCCTGTGAGGAGCTGAAGCCGCCCACCACTGGGTGAGTTTGGAAGTATGGCCTGCCCTAGTGAGTTGACTGCAGCCCAGCTGTCCCCTTGGTTTCTGTCTTGTGAGAGGTCCTGAGGCAGAGGACCCAGTTAGGCAGTGCCTGGTTTCCTGACCTCCCCAAACTGTGATATAATTGTGTATAGTTTTAGTTTGTTAAATTTGGGGGTAATTTTTAATGCCTCAATACAAAATTAATATACCAGATCAATGAAATTTACTATCTTGAGCAAAGAGGGAAACAAATTCTGCCCCCAGGGGCGCTTGGTGGCTCAGTCGGTTAAGTATCTGCCTTTGGCTCAGGTCATGATGTCAGGGTCCTGGGATTAAGCCCTGCATCCAGCTCCCTGCTCAGCAGGGAGCCTGCTTCTCCCGCTCCCCCTGCTTATGTTCTATTCCCCTCTCTCTCAAATAAATAAATAAAATCTTAAAAAAAAGTCTGCCCCCAAACTCTGGGGTTTTAGGTACTTTTTGAGGGTTGGCAACTCACTAATGAAGTAGCAGATCATCCTGAATTCAGGGAGACAGAGGTTCTTGGTCTCTGAAAAACATGGTCTAGGGTTAATTATGGTCTTTTTTTTTTTTAAGATTTTATTTATTTATTTGAGAGAGAGAGAGTGCAAGTGGGGAGAGACAGAGGGAGCAGGAGAAAGAATCTGAAGCAGACTTCACACCAAGCTCTGAGCCCCACTTGGGGCTTGATCCCATGACCACAAGATCATGACCTGAGCTGAAACCAAGAGTCGGATGCTTGCCCAACTAAGCCACCCAGGTGCCCCAGTTATGGTCTTTAATACAGTACCTAGGAGTTATTTCAAGACCTTGGGAAAGAATGCCAGAACCAGAGGAACCAAGATTTCTTTGGGATTCTAACTAAAGTTGAAGTCACTGGTTGGGAGGAAATTTCCCTTTTGGTGAATAATGGCAGGAAGTGTTAAGTGTGAGACAGAGAAGCACATTCAGGTTTTCATTCATTGATAACTCTGGTTTCAGAATAGGATTCCCATATGGTTGGAGGACAAGAATCACAAAGAGAGATGAAATTGTAGAGAGGTGGTATGGGAACAGCAAATGCTGAAGGATTCCTTTAAGCAGCCCAGAGGAAATGACATATTTGTGCCAACAGAGGAAGAAAACCACACTTCAGTAAAACAAACAAAAATTTAAATGAATAATGCTGAATGTGGAAAATTTGAATAGACATGGGTAGAGATAAGAGTAAAAATTAATCACAGGTAATCCCATTACCCACAGATAATCAATGTTAATATTTTTGTATATTTCTCTTTGTCAGTGCATATTTTTATATTGTTGGTATTTTTTACTGTATATGCGATTTTGCTTTAATTAAAACTTTAAATTATGAAATAATTAAAATATACAGAAAATATCAACACCAGGTGTAGTGGTTTGGATTGGTGACAATGAATGCCCCTTCACCCACTGCAATAACATTGGCTAAGACAAGATAGACATTTATTTTTCCATCACATAAAAGACATCTGTAGGTAGTCAGTCCAGGGTTGATTTGACAGTTCTACAACATCATCATTAGGAACTCAACTTCCACTTATCTGCTGTGCCATTTCTGAGATGCCCTCATGCTTACAACATGGTTGTTGGAGCTCCAGCAATCACATTCACATCCCACACCACAGGAATGCCTTTCCTCTTTAAAGAGACTTTCAGGAAGTTTCCTACAACACTTTCACATCTTATTGGCTCACATTTAGTCAGCCACGTGCGTACATCTAATTGCATGGTGGGCAGAAAATTAAGTCTTTTATTCAAGATGATGATGTATCCAGGTAAAAAATCTTTGCCATACCATGGAACCACCAACCAGATTTAACATATGATATCACTTTGCTAATTTGGATCCATTTTTTAATGTTTGAAATTAAGAAATGAAGAATTAAAGAATAGATGGATTCTACTTTCACTGAGGATGTAGAAAGCTAGAAGCATCACTCCTGTTTAACAAGAAAAAGCCAGATAAACTACAAAATCATAAACTTTTCTTGATCCCATTACAGAATTGAGGTTGGAGGGTGATGAAGTAGACAGAAATCCAAGGAAAGACAGTCCTTTCCAAGGAGAGACAGGATATAAGCACTAGGCTTCCCTCTGGCAGAGCCTGGGAGGAAGAAACACTGGTAACATACTAGTCAAGAAGAAGTCAACTAAAATTTTTGATGAATTTCTAAAGGCTGAATGTGAGTTACTGTGACAGTATAGACATCTTGGGGGCCCCAGACACAAGGGAAGTTCACACTCATTAGCAGGTGCTTCATCATGGACCTCTGTTGAGTGCTCACAAGAAAGATTGAGGCAAGAAGGGAGACGAGAAAAAGCTTGCTTAGGTTGTGTAGACCTTGAGGAGATTGGTCACCACTGTAGGAGTCTTTCCCCCCTGAGGAACTAAAGCTGTAAGCTGTTGAAGGAGGAGTGTTCACTTCCAGAAACACAGGTGGAAACCCATGCTGGCTGGGGGAAAATAAAAGAAAAAAATTCATTTTTATCTCGGGGAAAGGGGTAGAAAACAGTTCTAAGCAAGAATCTAGACCAAGATTATTAGTGGTCTCCTATTGGTAGGGAAGGTGCAGGAAGCTATCTCCTGAACAAGACCTTCTAAAGGTATAAAGCAGAGTTTGGTTGCCATGGGGAGGAAGGACAGGATCACTAAGGAAGTCATACCTCTGAGACACAGGCACACATGGACTTCCAGAACAACATAGAATTTCCCCTTTACTGTCCCTCTCACACCATTCAGGCTAGCAAGCACTGAGGACCAAGCAACAGCAGCTTACCACTGGGGTGGGGAAAAAGTATGGAAGGAGATCCCCTGTGTGGTGCAGGCACACAGGGAAGGTTGAAAGCTAAGGTTGGAGCAAAAATATCAAGAAAAACCCTCTAACATCCAGTGCCCCCACCAAGCACAAGGTAACATTAGAGGAATCTGAAGCTAGGGGTACACTGAAGGTAACCATAGCAACGACAATTTCTGACTAGGTCAACTCAGCCCCCCACACTACACTGAAAGAAGACATGAGCCCATTTGCCAGCATAAATACTATCTACCTCAGTCATTACTATTCTAAACACACTGCCCATTAAATTAAGAATTACAGGATATACACATAGGAAAAAAGTCCGCTGTTAAAAGACAAAGATTAACAAAACCAAGCCCAGAGACTATCCAGATGTTGGAACTATCAGGAAGTTTAAAATAACTATGATTAATGTGTTAAAGGCTCTAGTGGAAAACATGGACGACAGGCCTGAACAGATGGGGGATTCCAGCAGAGAGACGGGAAATATAAGAAAGAGTCAAATGGAACTGCTAGAAATAAAAAGCAAGATAACAGAGATGAAGAATTCTGTCAATGAGCAGTTCAGGAGACTACACCACTGAGGGAAGAATGAATGAACCCAAAGATAGGTCAAAAGAAATTATCCAAACAGAAATACAAAGAAAAAATAAAAATGAAAAAAATAAAACATGCCAGAGTAAGAGCTATGGGGCAATATCAAATGATCTACATAGGTATAATGGAACCTTAGAAGAAGAGAGAAGGAATGAGGTAGAATATCTGGACAAGATTTACCCTCCTTCATCCCTCTTTCTTTCTCTCTCCCTTTCTTTCTCTCTCCCTTTCTTTCTTTCTTTCTTTCTTTCTTTCTTTCTTTCTTTCTTTCTTTCTTTCTTTCTTTCTTCTTTCTTTCTTCTTTCTTTCTTTCTTTCTTTCTTTCTTTCTTTCTTTCTTTCTTTCTTTCTTTCTTTCTTTCTTTTTCTTTCTTCTTTCTTTCTTTCTTTCTTTCTTTCTTTCTTTCTTCTTTTCTTTCTTTCTTTCTTTCTTTCTTTCTTTCTTTCTTTCTTTCTTTCTTCTTTCTCTTCCTTCCTTCTTTCCTTCCTTCCTTCCTTCCTTTCTCTTTCCTTTTCTTTCTTTCTTTCTTTCTTTCTTTCTTTCTTTCTTTCTTTCTTTCTTTCTTTCTTTCTTTCCTTCCTCCTTTCTTTCTTTCTTTCTTTCTTTCTTTCTTTCTTTCTTTCTTTCTTTTCTTTTCTTTTCTTTCTTTTTCTTTCTTTCATTTTTAACTAGTCTCTACACCCAACGTGGGGCTTCGACTCACCACCCTGAGATCAAGAGTTGCACGGTCTACTGACTGAGCCAACCAGACGCCCCATCCCATTTTCTTTCTGTTCTCAAAGGTAATCATTTGTCCTAAAGCTAGTGTGTATCCTTTCCATCATGTTTTCATACTGCTTAGTACACTGGAATGTGTCTGAAACAATATATAGTATCATTTTTGTTTTTAAAATATATAGAAATGGCATCATGATATCTTTCTTTGTGATTAGTTTTTTAAATTATAAAATTAAAATTGGTTTAACTACTATATAGTATCCCATTGGTGTATTTATCCATTCCCAAAAGGATGGGAAAATAGGGTTAATTTATAATATTATGAACAATGCTGCAATTAATATTTTTACATGATGTTTTGTGAACATGTGACTTCCATAATTTATTCCTCAGCATGTAATTCTGAGTTGAAAAAAAGCAATTTTCAGTATTACAAAATACTGTCAGATTGTTCATCAAAATGACTGAACTGATTTTACACTTCTGCTGGCAATGAACAACTCCACTTCTTCTCTTCTTGACATTTTCACACTTAGTATTATCAGACTCTTAGTTGTTGCCAAATTATGGGTGTCAAATTATATTTTAATGTTGTTTTAGCTTTCATTTCCCCTGAACATCTTTTTTTTTTAAGTTTATTTAATCATCTCTACAACCAAAGTGGGGCTCGAACTTACAACCCCAAAATCAAGAATCACATGTTCTTCTAATTGAGCCAGCCAGGTGCCCTCCCCTGAACATCTTTTTATATGTTCATTGGATGTTTCTGTTTCTTTAAATTCCTTGATCATATCCTTTGCCCATTTTAATGAGATTGTCTTTTAAAAGTGTTTGTTATATTTCTTTATCCTAGTTGATTAATCTTCATTGATTATATGCTTATCTGTGGCTGTCCTTTTATTTTTGTTATGGACCTCTTTTTTTATCCAGAGGTTATAATTTTAATTCATAACATTTAGCCTTTATGGTTTCTGGGCTTTTTTTTGTGCCTTATGAATTACTTTCCTACTGTAGTATCATAAAATTACATTCTCTTATATTTTCTTCCAAAAGTGCTAGAAATACTGTTTTCCACATGTGCAACTTGTTTTATGTGAGGTAGGGTCTAATTGACCACCTTCTACATGACGTCAGTTGTCCCAGCAGTATATTCTAAACTGTGTTTTCTTTCCCCAGTGGTTTCAAATGCCACTGCTCTTGAGTTCCAACCTACCATTTATATGTGGGTGGGTCTGTTTCCAGGCTTCTTATTTTGCCAGAGGTGTCTGGGCTCACACAGCTGTGAGAACTGGGGTTTTGAGGAACTTTGATTCTCAGCAAACATACTGAGCACAGACTCAAGAGACAAAGACCACTTCTCAAACACCCCAGATTGTCCCTCTCACTAAGGACAATATACAAGTTACACAGCTGGAGTTGTGAATATGATTACACGATTTTGGGAAAAAGGTAAAGGGAACTATAGCCTATCCTGGTCCTATATCCCTCTCCCTATTTTCCTCTATCTTTATCTGAATTATTGAAATTTTCACTATGGCATAGCTTATTAAAAATTAAACCATGTGATAAGAGAGGCAACATACCTATTTATTAGGGTAGGAAATGGATTTAAGGAAATATAACTTCTTCTTTTATTTTTTTTCTCATAGGGTAATAGAATGAGAGACTAGAAGAACTCTAGTTCTGATAATACTAAGTGTGAAAATGTTAGTCTAGAAAATGTCAGTCTAGTTCTCCTGTTTTCTAGATGGGTAGAGATGCCCGGGACAGTTCATGTTTATACCAGTTGTTCCAGAATAATAATTAATGGTACTTTCTTTCATTATCAAAATGTCTTGGTTTGGATAATAAATTAAAAATCTCATCCTACTGATGAGAAAACAGATTCCTGATTTGGATAAAAAATTAAAAATCTCATCCTACTGATGAGAAAACAGATTCCTAGAAGTTAAAGGATTTTGTTTTAAAACTTGTTTTATTAGTCACAAATGGAAACTGTTGATAACAGATTTCCCTAACCCTTCCCCTAGGAAATATATCCAACTGTAAGTATATTTAAAATTTTTTCTCAGTAAGTATGATGCTCATTTGAGGTCTTGACTAACAATACACCTGGGAAACCACAATTAATATTTAATTGGTTTGAAAACACAAAATGGGCTGACCAAATGGTTGAAGACAAAGCTAAACTAAACACTATAGGTTAAGTCATTTCCATACATCATACAAACATTGAAGGTGGTGTCATGAGAGCCAAACTTCAAGTCCCTTGATTGTTATTGCTCTTTCTTTGTTGCGTTCCTTTACAAGCTATACTGTAGGGTCTGGAAAAATGCTGGACTGAGCTAATATATCCCTCCATCTTCTATTACAAATGTAAAGAAATGCTGGATAAACCATATATATGTAGTTTATATATATGTGTAAAGACTACATATGTAGTTTATCCAGCATTTGTATGTATATATATATACATACACAAATATACATATAAAACATATATAAACTACATACATATAATTAATATATATGCATACATATAATTCACACACACACGTATATTTATATAAGAATAAAGGGAAAAAAAAGAATAAAGGTAAAGAATGATTTCATATGAAGAACCAAAAAAAATCACTTAACCAGAAAGGAATATGTTGGTAAATCTAATCACATTAGTTAAGATTTCTCTGTTTATCCCAAGATAGCATTAAGAGAATGAAAATACATGCTGTGAAGTGGAGAAAGATATAGGCCACACACCTAACTGACAAATGAATTGTACTCAGTAGAAAAACTCAACCAAAGAGTTGAACAGGGACTTCGGTAAAGAGGAAGCCAAGGTCATTTTCTCTCTCTCCCCCAACTAGAGGTGAATCTCGGTGACGGGTATACACTTGTTGAGCATGCTATTCTTTTAACTTCTTGAAAATTTGAAAATAAAACATTGGGAAAAATAAAAACATAGCCAAACTCAAAGAAAAAGTAAGATTCTCAGATGACAAAACTGAAGAGAGAACTCCTAAGGTGGGCAGTAAGTATACCAGCTAATGTCACAGTGACTTAAGGAAAGACCAGATTTTGGTACGAGCCCCAAGAACTTGGGGCTTGGGATTGAACTCCCCTGTAGTGACCAGAAGCATGTGACACAAAAAACTAAAAGTGGACCTCCTGCATATAACCAGATTGCATGGAATGGCTGCTTTCTCCAAAAAAGGGGATTAGAAAACTCCTTTTAGTATCCCAAGAAAGCAGTAAGAAAGCTTGTCTCAGCCTGATGTTCTGGGTAAAAAAAAAAAAAAAAAAATCTCTACTGACGAACTAAAACCACATTCCTGTACCGTATGTGAATATTGAGTCCAAATCATCCGTTAACTACATTGTAGATAGAATGGCTTCAGACAGATGAACTCTCTAAAGCATTCAACAGAAGCAGATACAAAACTACCCTAAAGGGGTACTTTCCTAAGCTAAGGGGCATGAGGTTTCCAGTAAGTATTAAGTCACAACAAAAAAATAAGTGTTCATGGGGCGCCTGGGTGGCTCAGGCGGTTAAGTGGCCGACTTGATTTCAGCTCAGGTCATGATCTCAGGGTCCTGGGATTGAGCCCTGCAGCAGACTCCATGCTCAGCGGGGAGTCTGCTTGAGGATTCTCTCTCTCTCTCTCCCTCTGCCCCTCCCCCCCCACTCACATACACACTCTCTCTCAAATAAATAATTAAAAAAAATAACAGTTCATGTAAGGAAATCATCCACCATGAGGAATGGTTGGTAGGCACAACATGAGAAAGGATTAACACCTTCAGGACTTAAAATTGTATAATAATGTGAAAGAGGTGGTCATATAAGAATCCTTAGAAGATGCAGACTTTAGAAAAAGAAACCATGGTGGAAAAAGGGGATACCATAAGAAAAGATAGAGTTGGAAATAAGCAAATTAAACATTTAGCAATTAAAAATAGTCACTGAAATGAGAAAAAAACCCTCTGTGGATGGGATAAAGAGCAGGTTACACAAGTCTGATGAAATAATTAGTGACCTGGAAGTTTGTCCTGAGGAAATTACCTGGAATGCCACAGAAAGATTATGAGATGGGAAAAAATGAAAGACATTTTGTTGGGTGGGAGTAGAATGACCATGGAATGAGGCAGACCAACACAAGTTCAATTGAAATTCCAGAAGGAGAGAAGCGAAAGAAACTGGTAAAAGCAATATTTTAAAAAGAGAATGACCGAGAATTTTCCAGAAGAAAAGACATGTCTACCTGGATGTGAAAATGAAATTCTTATTAGTTTCAGCTGGACCAAAAAGATCGAGAACAATTCAACAGGTGATAAGTATGACCCAGATTTAAAAGTTTACTTCTTGGTCACAAACGCAGGACACACTAATAGATTGCAGAACTGGTCTGATGATATGAGTCAGTTACCTGCTTTTGACCTATAAAAGACATTAACGATGAAGAGGCTTAGAGAGGGTGTTTTCAAGAGGGTTTACTGATATGCTATGTTTTCATGACCAGTGGTGGAGACAGAGCAGGAGGATGCTTCCCCCTCATTTCAAGCCAAAAGAAAGTGATTTCAGTGGTACTGCTTGGCAAGCCCAACATGTGTTTCCTGAAGTTGGAGGATCCTAGGGAAGATACATGACTCATTCCTGGAAAATCTAAAATCAAGAGGCATGGTAGAGCCACTCCTCTCCGGTAGCATAGTGACAAGTGGTGGGTGCATTATTAGGATTAAATGCGAGCAAAGATGACTTCCCCCATGGAGGGGAAGATTGGATTACATTTACAGTTTTGAATTTATATCAGACTAGCCTGAAACTATATAATTGTTAGGTTATGATCTGAGCTTTCATATTGGAATGGGGAAGGAACTGCAGAGAAAGTCTGAAGGGACTAAAGGAAAGAATCAAATTAGCTTTTTCTTAGACCTTTTTTGGGTCTAGCTTAATGAGCACAGTAGTTAAATATGAACCTTCAGGGGCATATTTGGGTGGCTCAGTCGGTTAAGCGTCTGCCTTCAGCTCAGGTCATGATCCCAGGGTCCTGAGATTGAGTCATACGTCAGGCTTCCTGCTCGGTGTGGAGTCTGCTTCTTTCTCTCCCTCTGCCCCTCGCCCCTGCTTGTGTGTGCTCTCTCTCTCTTTCAAATAAATAAATCAACATTTATAAAAAAACAAATACGAATCTTCAAATTGTGAAATTACAAAGATCACAGTTACTATAAAATCAATTTGTATTTATTGCCCATTTTAGTAATGTCACGAAGAAAGAGAAAAACCTTCCCCTCTCTGGAATAGCATGAACCTCCAAACGTGATACTCTGAGAAGGACACTTCACTGATGTGATATTCCCAGGCAAGGATGTAGACCTGAATCTAATGAAGAAACATTAGAGAAACCCCAAACGAGAAACGTTGTATTTAAAAATTGGGGAGGGGTATGTAATAAAATGGTCAGTGTGATAAAAGACAGAGAAAAGCTGTGTAGAGAGTATGGAGTCATGAAGGCTAAAGATACATGGCAACTAACTCAACACCTAAGACTAGATTGGATTGTGTACTTCTGGGATAGGGGAGAGGATGCTATAAAGGGCATTATTGGATCAATTGAAAAAATCAGAATAAGAATGAAAGATTAAATATAATGTATCATTTTTAAATTTAGTAAAATTGATAACTACACTGTGGGCTATGTAAGAGAATGTCTCTAAGGAAATGTAGACTGAAGTATTTAGGGGTAAAGGGCATGAGATACATGACTTATCTTCAAATGATTTGGAAAAAAATTTTGTGTGTGTGTGTGTGTGTGAGCAAGAACAAATAAAGCAAATGGAGTGAAAGATTAATAGTGAATTTAGGTAAATGGTATATGAGTATTCTTGTACTATCTTTATTTTGCGAATTTTCTTTAAATTTGAAACTATTTTCAAACCTCCAAAAAACAAATGCAAACACAAACAAACAAATCAATAAGGAACCAGAGAGACAAAACAGATTGCCTATAGCAGAGATGATGCCATGGACAACAGAGTTCTCAAGAGAAACAGTAGAGGCCAGAGGCAATAGAATTATTTTCAGACTTCTTAAGGAAAGCAACCCTCAGTCTTCAGTGATTTTATCCTAGCTAAGCTATCATTCAGGGGTGAGGGTTAAATAAAAACATTGAAAAAATAAAAATACTTAGATAATGATTAAACTTTTTAAATTTATTTTATTTTATTTTTTTAAGATTTTATTTATTTATTTGACAGAGAGAGACACAGCAAGAGGGGGAACACAAGCAGGGGGAGTGGGGAAGGAGAAGCAGGCTTCCCACAGAGCAGGGAGCCCAATGTGGGGCTCGATCCCAGGACCCTGGGATCATGACCTGAGCCAAAGGCAGACGCTTAACAACTGAGCCACCCAGGTGCCCCTAAACTTTTTTTAGTTTTAAGTAATCTCTCTGCTCAACATGGGGCTGAAACTCAGGACCCCAAGATCAAGAGTCACATGCTCCCCTGACTGAGCCAGCCAGGTGCCTCCAAAATACTTAGCTAATGATTATAATGATCACTCACTGTTTCTTGCTGAAAGAGCCACTAAAGGGTGTGCTTCAAGGAGAAGGAAATATAGTTCAGAAGAAAGGAGGAAGATGCAAGGATACAAAGTTGAGCAAAGCAATTAGTAAATGTGAGCAAATCTAAATAAACTTGGACTAAAAATAATTTTTTTTTTTAAAGATTTTTATTTATTTGTTTAACACAGAGAGAGAAAGCACAAGTAGGCAGAGCAGCAGACAGAGGGAGAGGGAGAAGCAGGCTCTCCGCCGAGCAGGGAGCCCGATGCGGGGCTCGATCCCAGGACCCCGGGATCATGACCTGAGCCGAAGGCAGACGCTTAACGACTGAGCCACCCAGGCGCCCCTAAAAATAAATTTTTTAATGATTATATTTTTGTGGTTAAAGATGTGGAACTGGGCGCCTGGGTGGCTCAGTCGTTAAGCGTCTGCCTTCGGCTCAGGTCATGATCCCGGGGTCCTGGGATCGAGCCCCGCATCGGGCTCCCTGCTCGGCGGAGAGCCTGCTTCTCCCTCTCCCGCTCCCCCTGCTTGTGTTCCCTCTCTCGCTGTGTCTCTCTCTGTCAAATAAATAAATAAAATCTTTAAAAAAAAAAAAAAGATGTGGAACTAAAATTTTAGATAGCAATAACATGAGAGATGGGAGAGGATGATTGACAGTTAAAACATTTTAATATCCTAATATTTTCTTTATGGCAAACATGCATGTTAATGACTTAAGATAAGAAAAGAAAATTAAAAGAAAAGAAACAGAATCTGTAATTTCTTAGATGGTTAGAGGAAACAGATAACAAAGACAACATGATACTCCCTTTCCCCTGAAAAAGGGTAGGAAAGGAAAAGCATAAATAGAAAAAAACCCCACAAAATAAGAAAGGTGGAAATAAATTCAAATATATTGGTAATCACAAGAAATGTAAATATCCATGGGATGGAAAACCACATAGAAGTCAAAACAAATTAACCAGATCTGTGTGTGTCAACAGCTGTCTCAGAAACATTGTACTGGGTATATGAAATAAGATTCAAAAGGATACACACTGTTTTGGACCACTTGGTAAAATACAAAAAGACACAAAGCAATGTTATTTATTGTTTATGGATACAAATACACATAGCAGAATAGTGAATGGAGGAATACACACCAATTTAGGGATTACCTCAGGAGAAGACGGAAGGGGGAAGAATTGGAGGAAGATAAGTGGGTGCCCCTAACTTTATTTGCACTTTTTTTTCCTTAAAAGAGCAATAACTCTGAAGCAGTCATGATAAAAAGTTAACATGTTACATTTCGGTTGTGGAATGTGGTGTCTGTATATTAATTTCTAGACTTCTCTCTATATTTAAAGTAATTATTTTATTTTATTTTTTAAAGATTTTATTTATTTATTTGAGAGAGAGAGAATGAGATAGAGAGAGAGCATGAGAGTGGGTAGGGTCAGAGGGAAAAGCAGTTCTCCCTGCTGAGCAGGGAGCCGGATGCAGGACTCCAACCGGGGACTCCAGGATCATGACCTGAGCTGAAGGCAGTCGCCTAACCAACTGAGCCACCCAGGCGCCCCTAATTTATTTTATTTTTAAAAAAGTTTTTATTTATTTATGTGAGAGATAGAGAGTGAACGAGACAGAGAGTACAAGCTGGAGGAGGGGCAGAGTGAGAGGGAAAAGCTGATTCCCCTCTGAGCAGAGACCCTGACTCAGGGTTCTATCCCAGGACCCCTGGGATCACCACCTGAGCAGAAGGAAGACACTTAACCGACTGAGCCGCCCAGGAATCCCTAAAGCAATAATTTTTAAAAACCCACAAAACTTATATATTAATTTTTAATTTCATTTTTCCAAGGCCATAGGGAAGATACAGTTCCTCTCATGGATGTGGGTTTAGGTAAGGATGAGGGTTATTCTTTGTTTCCTCCCCTCCCAGCTTCATGCTCTGCCTCGCTGAGCCCCACGGACTATAGCACCCAGGATCCCTCATCAGCCGGCTTTCAGGTTCAGCCAATGGGATCCACAACGGGGAGATTAGAGGGTGGGATAAAGAGAGGTCTGGAAATTTCTTCCCCGCTGTCTTCCGCCTTTGGCGTCCATCCTGTGCCTGTAGTTGCCTCCTTCCTCCACCAAACAGCCCTTCCTCCAGGGTTCCTGCTCCCACTGGGCTCTACTGATATTATTTCCTGCCCCTGTCTCAACACGCCCTGGGGGTGGTGACCCCTTCTCACCTTTGTTCTTTTCTGGATGCCTTACCATATATCTTGTTTTCCCCTTATCCCTGTTGGAAACTCTGAGAACAATAACTGCATTAAAATTTTTGCATTTTAGCCACCTGGGACGACACAAGAAGACACTGTGAAAAATAAAAAATGATTTTTGTTTTATAGAACTTCTTTGCCGTGGATGAAAAGATTGATAAGGTGACCTCCATGTCCCTGCCCATCTGCACTTTTTGAGCATGTGTGGTTGACAACTTCTTGATGAAAAGGAATCATGACTGACATATACCGGAAGACCTACTCAGGTACCAGAGATCTTACGATTTTTTGAATGTTATCAGTTGTGTTTTATGATTTCCTCTACTCAGTGAATTTTGATGGAGTGCTGCTCTGTCCCAAGAATGGTCCCAGGGAGTGGGGATACATTGTTGAGCAAGAGGGAGTAGTCTTTGTCCTCAAGGCGCTTCGGTAGACAGAGGAAGGAAGGCCAATCTAGTATGAAGAGATATGTTAAATTCTAGGAAGATGGAAGTAGTGAGTGCTATGGGGTACCCAGGAGGGTTATCCCACCCAGTCCTGTGCCATCAGAGATAGTATCCCCAAAGGAAATAAGATATCTAATCTGAAATCTGAAATTTACATACTAGTGAGCCAGATTAAGGAGAGCAGCTGGTGGGAGGCAATGAGCTTTAGCTTTAAGGTATTCTAGGCAGAGAGAAAAACAACTTGGGCAAAGACCAGCAGGGGATAAAAAACATTTGGGAAATTGAAAGCATATCTCTTGAATTAATGTACCAATTACAGGAGAGATGGGGAGAGTTGAGGCAGGGGAGGAAAGCAGAGGTCAGATCACAAAAGGCCTTATAAGTAAGTTTAAGGATATGAGTGTTATTATGAGGTCAGTGAAGAGCTGTTAAATCTTTTAAAGGAGGTGGTATATATATCATAATGATATTTGCATTTAAGAAAAATTACTCTGAGGATGAACTTGAAATAAGTAAGACTAGAGGGAGTTATCTTAGGAGGTCTCTGGAGTAACCCAGGCCAGGGATGATGAGCTGGGCTTGAGACAGTGGGGCTGGACAGAGTGGATCCAGCAGAAAGGATGGCTAATGCAGGCCACCTGAGTCCATCCTGTCGCATTCAGAAAATTGCTGTCATTATTTTGCCCTGCAAAATGCAAACTGTCATCTCCTTGCTGGGTTTTAGTCAGACTGTGAATTCCCTGCAGGCAGGGAATATATATATATTTTAATATATATTTTAATATATATATATTTAAAGATTTATTTATTTATTTTTGTGGGGAGGAGGCAAAGGGAGAGTCTTAAGCAGATCTCGTATGGGCGTGGAGCCCTACGCGGGGCTCTATCTCACTACCCTGAGATCACGACTTGAGCCAAAACCAAGAGTCAGATGCTTGCACGATTGTGCCACCCAGGTGTCCCAGGCAGGGAATATTTTGTATCCATCTCTGTATCTCCAGGACCTTGGGGGTGCTCAGGGAATGAACGTTCTTGAATAAGTGAATCTCAGGGACAGGGTATTTTTGGTACAGTGGTTACCCTCATGACTTCCAGACCCAACTAGGGAAGTTCAATAATGATTGTGAAGTCAATGTCTAGAGCTATTTCAGAGGCACAGGAAGGTGTGAATGACCTAACTTGGTTCACTGTGCATCTTGAAATGCGTGGGCTGTTTTTCCCTGACTCCGTTCTCTTGTGCCATCTGCTGGGACGAGCATTTAATGGCATCCCGAAGCGACATAACCAATGATGACAAGCCTGAAAGCTCTGCAGGAGAAACAGCAGACAATCCCCGGGACAGGCTTACAATTTCACTGGAGAGACAAGTGTTGTGCCCCAACTACTGTCCGTTTGCTGCTAACCTTCAGTATTTCCCAAGACAAATACCCCTTTCTACTGGTTTTCATGCAGACATTCTCAAACACCTGTACGCTCCTTCAGGTTTTGCAACAACCCTAGGATACTAGCCATTTTTATAATCACTGGTTTTGGAACGAGGAAAGAGAAACACAGAGATTTAAATAAAACGCCCAGCTCTGAGCTGCAAACAAGTGGCCGAGTCAGCCCTGAAGCCTGCTTTACTCCCCGTTGCACACTAGACTCACAAAACATTTCAAACACAATAGGAAAGAGGTCAAGAGGGGCAGAGATAAGCTGCTTAGCCACGGCATGGACAGGGCATGGAGAAGGCTGGGAGGTCCTCAGTATTGCACGCTTCAAATGCTGAGTGTTGGTGTGAGGGTCCCTGGGGAGGGAGCAGCAGGACCAATTCTCCTGCACTGTACGTTCCCCAGTGACAAGTCAATGTGATGTCCCCGACGGAAAAATTTTTCTCACTCTATGCAAATTGATAGAACTTGCACCTAGATGGTACCTAAAACCTTTGGTGGACATTGCCGTACAAAATAGATATTGTGATTTTGGTTAACATATGTGGTGAAAACAAAGTAACCAGCACACCATCCTTCTCTCACTGAAACTTAAATTATTCTTCTATATATACAAACTTGTATAAATCCACAAATATACTCTTGGTGTTAAAAAACCCCAAAATATTCAGGGAAAGCGAAAATTCTCCTTTCCTTTCCTCAAAGATATCGCAGTCAATGGGATGCTTCCAGATCTTTTTCTACGTGTTTACACACACATGGTTCCTATGGGAACGTGAAATATGGTTTAGTGTTTTGTCCCCCTATATGAACAATGTCTTGCTGGACTGTCCTGTCCTGCCTCTCCGAGGGGCTCACCCTCTCCTGACTCACTGGGGTGTGCAGTTGGGCCCCACGAGGCCCCTCCTAGGACGCCCCACTAACTGCCTAGTGACAGCCATCCTCTGCCCAGCCCTGGTTCCCCCACAATCACACCTCCAGGCTGGCAGCTCTCTACAGCTCATACCTACCTTTCTTTCTTTTTTTTTATTGTGGTAAAATAGACATCACATAAAATTTTACTATTTTAACCATGTTTAGGCATGCGGTTCAGTGGCATTAAGTACATTCACATGGCCGTGTAACTATCAACACCATCCATTTCCAGAACTTTCTCAATTTCCCAAGCTCTGCACCCATGAAACATTAGCTCCCCATTCCCCTTCCTTCAGCCCCTGGCAACCATCATTCTCCTTTCTGTCTCTATGAATTGGATGATTCCAGGTAGCTCATTTAAGTGGAATCATAAGGTACTTGTCTTTGTGACTGGCTTACATGCTTAGCATAGTGTCCTCAAGGTTTAGCCATGATGTAGGCTGTGTCAGAATTCCTTCCCATTTTAGGGCTGAGTAATATTCCATTGTATGGATAGACCACATTTTGTTTATCCATAAGTTCATCCACTAATGGATATTTGGGGTGTTTCCTCTTCTTGGCTATTGGGAATAAAGCTGCTATGGACGTATGTGTACAAATACCTGTTCGAGTCCCTGCTTTCAATTCTTGTGGGCATTTGCCCAAGGGTGATGCAATAGCTTTCTGAGCACATTTTAGGCTGGTGTTTCCTTCTTCGGTTGGATGCCCCCTGCTTTTCATGTATTTACCACAGTTACACATCCACCAAAGGCAGTCCTCCTTGCTTTCTAGGATAGCTATGGGTTTAAACACATGTTTTTCCAGTTTCTGAAGATTTTGGGCAGGAGAGGCTGTTCTCAAACTCCTGTACTTCAAGACTCATTGAGAAGTCCCCCCACCCCACCCGTTAAGTCCTCCCTGATCTGTGCCTTAGCACATTATCGCCACTATATGTTTATAGCTCCATCTTACAATATTGTGAACTCCTTGAAGGAGAAGACTGTCTCTTTTTAATATTTAGCTGATTCTTTTTGTTTTTGAAGTAAGCTCTACACCCAACATGGGGCTTGAACTCATGACCCTGAGATCAAGAGTCTGGCGCCCTACCGACTGAGCCAGCCAAGGGCCCCTGTTTCTTTTTTTATCTTTAATCTACTACATTGTATAGAGTGAGCGAGGTCTATTTAAACATTTAAAAAAAATTAATTAAAATATCTTTAATAATTACACACAGTTTAAACATTCAAACAACAAATGAAAGATTTATAAGCCTTAATCCACCCCTTCCTATCTTGGTACGACATCTCCAGAAAGAAACAACTCTATTTCAATTTTTAGTTCTCTGAGTATTAATCTGCTTCTCTACATAATAATCTTGGACCACTACACCATCAGTCCTATGGAATATTTTCTATTGGTTTCTTCTTTGGTAGAATTTAGTTCATCTATAAGAGGATTTAGTTCACCTCTACCATCACCCACCTTTCTGTGCCCATTGGTTGCAGTCCTTCACCCCTCCCTACCTCCATGCCCATTGCCATGTGGCTTTGCAAACCCTCCCTCCTCCATGACTCACCCTTTGACTGTGGGCTCAGCCACGTGACATGCTTTGGTTCATGAGATGTTCGTAGACATGATGCAGTCAGGGATTAGAAAAGTGCTTGTGCAGTAGGGTCTACTCTCTTGTACCTCTGCCATCACCTGGCAAGCCTGCTGGTCTCCAGAGAAGGATAAGAGATGTGGGGCAGTTGGGGCAGTGATAATAAATGATTGTTGTATTAAGCTGCTGAGTTTTGGGGTAATTTGTCACACAGCGATAGCTAACCAAGACACACACACTGTCTTCCCTGCTGCCTCCTCCTCCTCCAGTTATATCCTCATTTTTGTTCCTCTACTGTTACTATTTTAGCCTGTTTCATTCCATTAATTGCTGATGGGATCACTTCTCTCCCCATTTTATGATAAGTTTATTCTCACTCCTCTCTCCCCACTCACCACTTTCCGACTCCTGGTTTCCATCAACCACACCTTGGCTTTTACACTGTGAGGTTTATGTTCATTAACATTTTGTCTGTAGCAGAAATTTTGGGGCACTTGCTGCTTCCTAAGTCCATTATGTATGTCTCTGTGGAGGAAAATTGAGAAAAGATTATTTTAGAGAGCAAATTCACAACTTCCTATGAACTAGTTTAGCATGTTTTTCTTCTTTGCAACCACACGATCCCAGATTAATATACCTTCAGTCCTGTCAAAGCTCCTAAAGACCGAAGTGTAAGGAGAATTAGGAGCAGAGTTGAATGCAGGATATTTCTTTGTGTTGAGTTATGTTGCACTATTAGCGAAGATAATGGAGAATAGAGTGTTTCCTGTGTGACATTGCATTTCTATTGTCACACACATTTGTGCCACTAGCAGATGGCTAGGTCATATCAATTCAATATAACAACCATACTTTACAAAGCTCTGTCTTAATTAATAAAAATAAATGAAACCAAGTTGGACATTGTGCCCAGGAAATCTGTATGACATAATTGTAAGAAGAATACTGTCCATGGGTCCATTTGTCCACTGGTTTTTACCAGTCACAATGAGAAACCAGAGGTGAAAATGGGTAGGTATTTTGTAAGGTTTGGACTGGAGATGGTGATGTGAGAAACTGGAATTCTCAATTTGTGGGAATGCTATCCTTGGGTTTGTGGAATCTTTCCGGTCTTTCCTGACCCCACCACACCTAGAGGGGACAGAGAATGTAAAAAGGGACACCTTTCTTCCCTCCTAGGACATTGGCTTCTTTTATTGATCTCTGGAATCATGAAGAGAGCGTGGGTTGGGGGATTAGGCAGTTTTAGGTCAGAACAGCAACTTTACCACATCTTGGCACAGGTAAACGTGGGCAAGTTCCTTAATTTCTCTTAGCTTACAGTTTCCTCAAATGATGAAAATAAAGGCACACTTTCTAAGTTCTGCTGTGAAGAGTAAATGAGCTGACATATGCAAAGCACCTCACATTCCTGAATCATAGAGGATACATAACAAAAACTAGCTTTCTTTGTGATCAATCTTATTCATCAGCTTGAGATACAGATTTATTTTATTATTTAACTTAAGTCATTCTATTATGTGTCCTACTTAGAGAGAGAATGCATTTTTTCTTTTCCTGCTATTCTCTTTCCTGCGATAACTCCCAGCAGGGGTACTCCATGCTTCCTGGCTACTATCATCTCCAGCAGAGAAAATGGGAAACCCAGTGTCCAGGATTTTGGGCTGCTGTTGCTGGTCCTGCCACACAGTGTCGCTGTTGAAGCAGACAACCTTCCAAGGGGTGCCATCCTCCTGGCCCAAGCCCACTGATGTTAGGGAAAGAGGCAGGCACCTCTATGGAATGCGACGGTCCGAGAGCAGCTGCTGTATCCCATTTCAGAATCCTGGAGAGATCACCTCTATTTAAGTACTTGTGATGGAAGCAAAGCTGTAGGACCATCGTGTGTGCAGAAGACAACTTCAGCCCCGTATATCCTGCCCATGGCCGGGGCTTAGTCCTGCTGCCTTGTTTGCTTCTCAGATCTTTGAGTGATACATCCAGAAGCTCCATGGTAGATGGCTTCTTTGCATATGGATGGTTACCACCATGCTCAAGTAATTAGCATCTTCTCCCTGGCAATATTGACTAGCAGTTTCCTGCTACAAAGAGGCCCCGGGGGGAGACCCAGCCCAGCTGTGACCCAAGGTTGGAACACCCATCCCCCTTTGGGCACATCTCTGCACTAATGAGCTCCTTGGACCCGGCTGCTTCTGCCCACACTTTATGCGGAGTGAGCCGGAATGAGAGACAAACTGTGCTGAAGAAACCCTGGATGAATATTTATTTAGTGACTTATTTATTTATTTATTTATTTATTTATTTATTTATTTAGTGACTCCTGTCACTAAAGTCAGATCTCAGGTCTTTAAATGTATTGAGGGTGCCCGCCATGGGAAAGATGTTCACAAAGAGATGCCCAAGATAAATAGTCTCATCCAGAAAGCATGTTGCCAAACTGCATGTACAATATGATTCCACTTTCCCTATTTTTCTTTTACACTTGTCTGTTGTCTGAGTTTATTTTTATAAAGTGTATGCATTACTTTTGCATGTAGTAAAAATGATGAAAATGAACAAACATGTCCTATGCTGCTGGCATATTGATCAGGAATAGAGCCTTCCCCTGAAAGAAGAAGTAGGGGGATACTGTGGCATCTTTATAAGTATTGTTTTTGGAGAAACTGGAAAAACTGTATGATCAAAATAATTTTCAAAGTGATGAACATAAATAAAATCCATAAGGTATTGTAAAAGTATATTGTGAGCTAGCCCTTCCTTTCTTAAAGGGATTCTAAAAAGGGGAACCTGGGTGGCTCAGTCGGTTAAGTGTCCAACTCTTGATCTCAGCTCAGTTCTTGATCTCGGGATCATGAGTTCAAGCCCTGCACTGGGCTCCACTCTGGGCATGGACCCTACTTAAAAAAAAAAAAAAGGATTCTAAAAAGGTCAAACAATATCAAGTTCTTACAGTAACCATACCCTAAGGACAATAGCAGAATCAGGTAAGAGCATACAGTGTTTCTGCTTACTTGTAGCCAAGAGAAATTCTTTGCCTTCTCTGCATGTAGGCTTCCTTTTTCTGTTCTTACTTTTGATCAAGTGGTTGGTGACTATATCCTTCCCATTTGATTATGTGTCTATGATGTGTAGTGTCTAAGTAGCATCCACTACTCACTTAGAGATTAGAAACTGAGGAAATGAGGAGAATTGGCCTTTAAATGTCTATGATGTATTGAGCATTGGGCCAGTGACTTCACCGCTCTCATGGTCGAACGGCCTTGGGTCCAAGAGGGGTTAAGAGAAAATCCAAAGATGCTGGCCTTTTTTTTTTTGCTCAGTTCACTTTTTAAAAATAGCTTTTACTTTTTAGAATAGTTTTAGGTTCATGGGAAAACAGAGGAGGGTACAGGGATTTCCCATATACCCTCTACCCCCACATATGCCTAGCTTCCCCTCTACCCACATTCCCCACCAGAGAGTACATTTGTTACAATTGATAAACCTACACTGACACATTGCTATCACCCAAAGTGCATAGTTGACGTTAGGGTTCACTCCTGGTGTTGGATATTTTGTGGGTTTGGACATGTGTATAATGACATGTATCTACCATTATAGTTTCATATAGAGTAGTTTCACTGCTTTAAAAAAATCCCTTATGCTCTTCCCACCCTCCCTTTACCCCTGGAAACCACTGATACTTTTACTGTCTCCATAGTTTTGCCTTTTCCCGAATGTCATGTACTTGGAATCATGCAGTACATAGACCTGTTCAGATTGACTTTTTCATTTAGTGATATGCACTTAAGTTTCCTCCATGTCTTCTCATGGCTTGATCTCTCATATATATATATATTTATTGCTGAACAATTTTCTACTGTTTGGATGCACCACAGCTTATTTATCCAGTCGCCAGCTGAAGGGCTCCTTGGTTGCTTCCGAGTTTTGGCAATTATGAATAAAGCTGCTATAAACATCTGTGTGTGGGAATTTGTGTGAATGTGTTTTCAACTCCTTTGATAAATAAATACCAAGGAGTAGATGCTGGCTTTATGAAGACACTTGGCCCTTGGCTCCTGCATCTGTGAAACTGAGAGCTACAAATACGTACACTTTTTTATGACAAAGGGGGGGATTCAAATTTTTCCAAATATAGTCAAATTTTAGCTGCATATATTTTCTGTATTAATTTGGGTGGTATTAGCTTCTGGATCAGATTAACACCAATTCTCAATGGCTTAACACAATAAAAATATATTTCTCAATTCCCAGTCCAAACGGTTAAGAAGCTTTCCATGTGGCAATGCAGGACCCAAGCTCTTTCCCTCTTGTGGCTCTGCCCTCCACGAGGTACACAGGGTTCTTTTCATTCAGCTGATGGTGTGGGGAGAGGGATTGTGTGGAAGACACACATTTTTCTTTTTTTAAAATTTAAGTTCAATTACTTAACATATAATGTATTATTAGGCTCAGAAGTAGAGGTCAGTGTTTCATCAGTCTTTTTTTTTATTATGTTATGTTAATCACCATACATTACATCATTAGTTTTTGATGTAGTGTTCCATGATTCATTGTTTGCATATAACACCCAGTGCTCCATTCAATAGTGCCCTCTTTAATACCCATCACGAGGCTAGCCCATCCCCCCACCCCCCTTCCCCTCTAGAACCCTCAGTTTGTTTCTCAGAGTCCATAGTCTCTCATGGTTCGTCTCCCCCTCCAATTCCCCCCCTTCATTTTTCCCTTCCTACCATCTTCTTTTTTTTAACATATAATGTATTATTTGTTTCAGAGGTACAGGTCTGTGATTCAACAGTCTTACACAATTCACAGCACTCACCAGAGCACATGCCCTCCCCACTGTCTATCACCCAGCCACCCCATCCCTCCCACCCGCCACTGCTCTAGCAACCCTCAGTTTGTTTCCTAGATTAAGAATTCCTCATATCAGTGAGATCATATGATATATGTCTTTCTCTGATTGACTTATTTCGCTCAGCATAATACCCTCCAGTTCCATCCACGTCGTTGCAAATGGCAAGATTTCATTCCTTTTGATGGCTGCATAATATTCCATTGTATATATATACCACTTCTTCTTTATCCATTCATCTGTGGATGGACATCTTGGCTCTTTCTATAGTTTGGCTATTGTGGACATTGCTGCTATAAACATTGGGGTGCACGTACCCCTTTGGATCACTACATTTGTATCTTTGGGGTAAATACCCAGTAATGCAATTGCTGGGTCATAGGGTAGCTCTATTTTCAACTTTTTGAGGAACCTCCATACTGTTTTCCAGAGTGGCTGCACCAGCTTGCATTCCCACCAACAGTGTAGGAGGGTTCCCCTTTCTCCGCATCCCCGCCAACAACTGTCCTTTCCCGACTTGTTAATTTTAGCCATTCTGACTGGTGTGAGGTGGTATCTCATTGAGGTTTTGATTTGGATTTCCCTGATGCCGAGTGATGTTGAGCACTTTTTCATGTGTCTGTTGGCCATTTGGATGTCTTCTTTGGAAAAATGTCTGTTCATGTCTTCTGCCCATTTCTTGATTGGATCATTTGTTCTTTGGGTTTTGAGTTTGATAAGTTCTTTATAGATTTTTTTTTAAAGATTTTTTATTTATTTTTGACACAGAGAGAGTGTGTACAAGCAGGGGAAGAAGCAGGCAGAGGGAGAGGGAGAAGCAGGCTCCCCGCCCAGCAGGGAGCCCAATGCGGGGCTTGATCCCAGGTCCCTGGGACCACGACCCGAGGCGAAGGCAGACACTTAACCGTCTGAGCCACCCAGGCGCCCAGTTCTTTATAGATTTTGAATACAAGCCCTTTATCTGATATGTCATTTGCAAATATCTTCTCCCATTCTGTCGGTTGTCTTTTGGTTTTGTTGACTGTTTCCTTTGCTTTGCAAAAGCTTTTTATCTTGATGAAGTCCCAATAGTTCATTTTTGCCCTTGCTTCCCTTGCCTTTGGCGATGTTGCTAGGAAGAAGTTGCTGCAGCTGAGGTTGAAGAGGTTGCTGCCTGTGTTGTCCTTTAGGATTTTGATGGACTCCTGTCTCACATTGAGGTCTTTCAACCATTTTGAGTCTATTTTTGTGTGTGGTGTAAGGAAATGGTCCAGTTTCATTCTTGTGCATGTGGCTGTCCAATTTTCCCAACACCATTTGTTGAAGAGACTGTCTTTTTTCCATTGGACATTCTTTCCTGCTTTGTTGAAGATTAGTTGACCATAGAATTGAGGGTCCATTTCTGGGCTCTCTATTCTGTTCCATTGATCTATGTGTCTGTTTTTGTGCCAGTACCCGACTGTCTTGATGATTACAGCTTTGTTTTTTTTTTTTTATATCTTTTTTTTTTTTTTAAAGATTTTATTTATTTATTTGAGACAGAGAGAATGAGAGAGAGAGAGCACATGAGAAGGGGGAGGGTCAGAGGGAGAAGCAGGCTCCCTGCTGAGCAGGGAGCCCGATGCGGGACTCGATCCAGGGACTCCAGGATCATGACCTGAGCCGAAGGCAGTCGCCCAACCAACTGAGCCACCCAGGCGCCCGATGATTACAGCTTTGTAATAGAGCTTGAAGTCTGGAATTGTGATGCCACCATCTTTTCTTTTTCAACTTTCTTTTGTTTTTGCTTTGCTTTTCTTTTTCAACATTCCTCTGGCTATTTGGGGTCTTTTCTGGTTCCATACAAATTTTAGGATTATTTGTTCCACTTCTTTGAAAAAAGTGGATGGTATTCTGATAGAGATTGCATTAAATGTGTAGATTGCTCTAGGTAGCATTGACATCTTCACAATATTTGTTCTTCCAATCCATGAGCATGGAACGTTTTTCCATTTCTTTGTGTCTTCCTCAATTTCTTTCATGAGTATTTTATAGTTTTCTGAGTACAGATTCCTTGCCTCTTTGGTAAAGATTTATTCCTAGGTATCTTATGGTTTTGGGTGCAATTGTAAATGGGATCGACTCCTTAATTTCTTTCTTCTGTCTTGTTGTTGGTGTATAGGAATGCCACTGACTTCTGTGCATTGATTTTATATCCTGCCACTTTACTTAATTCCTGTATGAGGTCTGGGAGTTTTGGGGTGGAGTCTTTTGGGTTTTCCACATAAAGTATCATATCATCTGCAAAGAGTGAGAGTTTGACTTCTTCTTTGCCGATTCAGATGCCTTTCATTTCTTTTTGTTGTCTGATTGCTGTGGCTAGGACTTCTAATACTATGTTGAATAGCAGTGGTGATAGTAGACATCCCTGCCATGTTCCTGACCTTAGGGGGAAAGCTCTCCCTTTTTCCCTATTGAGAATATTCGCTGTGGGTTTTTATAGATGGCTTTTATGATATTTGGGTATGTACCCTTTATCCCTATACTCTGAAGAGTTTTGTTCAAGAAAGGATGCTGTTCTTTGTCAAATGCTTTTTTCTGCATCTATTGAGAGGATCATATGGTTCTTGTTCTTTCTTTTATTAATGTATTATAGCACACTGATTGATTTGTGGATGTTGAGCCAACCTTGCAGCCCAGGGATAAATCCCACTTGGTTGTGGTGAATAATCCTTTTAATGTACTGTTGGATCCTATTGGCTAGTATTTTGGTGAGAATTTTTCATCCATGTTCATCAAGGATATTGGTCTGTAATTCTCCTTTTTGATGGGGTCTTTGTCTGGTTTTGGGATCAAGGTAATGGTGGCCTCCTAAAACGAGTTTGGAAGCTTTCCTTCCAGTTCTATTTTTTGGAACAGTTTCAGAAGAATAGGTATTAATTCTTCTTTAAGTGTTTGGTAGAATTCCCCTGGGAAGCCATCTGGCCCTGGGCTCTTGTTTGTTGGGAGATTTTTGATGACTGCTTCAATTTCCTTAGTGGTTATAGGTCTGTTCAGGTTTTCTATTTCTTCCTGGTTCAGTTTTGGTAGTTGATACATCTCTAGGAATGCATCCATTTCTTCTAGATTCTCTAATTTGCTGGCATAGAGTTGCTCATAATATGTTCTTATAATTGTCTGTACTTCTTTGGTGTTGGTTGTGATCTCTCCTCTTTCATTCATGATTTTGTTGATTTGGGTCATTTCTCTTTTCTTTTTGATAAGTCTGGCCAGGGGTTTATCAATCTTATTAATTCTTTCAAAGAACCAGCTCCTAATTTCGTTGATCTGTTCTACTGTTCTTTTGGTTTCTATTTCATTGACTTCTGCTCTGATCTTTATTATTTTTCTTCTCCTGCTGGGTTTAGGGTTTATTTGCTGTTCTTTCTGCAGCTCCTTTAGGTGTAGGGTTAGGTTGTGTATTTGAGATCTTTCTTGTTTCTTGAGAAAGGCTTGTGTTGCTATATACTTTCCTCTTAGGACTGCCTTTGCTGCATCCCAAACATTTTGGACAGTTGTGTTTTCATTTTCATTTGTTTCCATGAATTTTTTTTAATTCTTCTTTAATTTCCTGGTTGACCCATTCATTCTTTAGTAGATGCTCTTTAGCCTCCATGTATTTGAGTACTTTCCGACTTTCCTCTTGTGATTGAGTTCTAGTTTCAAAGCATTGTGGTCTGAAAATAGGCAGGGAATGATCCCAATCTTTTGGTACCAGTTGAGACCTGATTTGTGCCTAGGATGTGATCTATTCTGGAGAATGTTCCATGGGCACTAGAGAAGAATGTGTATTCTGTTGCTTTGGGATGGAATGTTCTGAATATATCTGTGAAGTCCATTTGGTCCAGTGTATCATTTAAAGTCTTTATTTCCTTGTTCAGTGAGGGGGGTGTTAAAGTCCACTACTATTATTGTATTGTTGTCGATGTGTTTCTTTGCTTTTGTTATTAATTGGCTTATATAATTGGCTGCTCCCATGTTAGGTGCATAGATATTTGCAATTGTTAGATCTTTTTGTTGGATAGACCCTTTAAGTATGATATAGTGTCCTTCCTCATCTCTTATTACAGTCTTTGGTTTAAAATCTAATTTGTCTGACATGTGGATTGCCACCCCAGCTTTCCTTTGGTGTCCATTAGCATGGTAAATGGTTTTCCAGCCCCTCACTTTCAATCTGGGGGTGTCTTTGGGTCTACAATGAGTCTCCTGCAGACAGCATATCGATGGGTCTTGTTTTTTTGTCCAACCTGATACTCTGTGTCTTTTGATTGGGGCATTTAGCCCATTTACATTCAGGGTAACTATTGAAAGATAGGAATTTGGTGCCATTGTATTGCCTGTAAGGTGACTGTTACTGTATATTGTCTGTGTTCCTTTCTGGTCTGTGTTACTTTTAGGCTCTCTCTTTGCTTAGAGGACCCCTTTCAATATTTCTTGTAGGGCTGGTTTCGTGTTTGCAAATTCCTTTAGCTTTTGTTTGTCTTGGAAGCTTTTTATCTCTCCTTCTATTTTCTTTTTTCTTTTTTTTTTTTAAGATTTTATTTATTTATTTGACACAGAGAGAGAAAGCACAAGTAGGCAGAGAGGCTGGCAGAGAGAGAGGGAGAAGCAGGCTCTCCACTGAGCAGGGAGCTGGACGTGGGGCTCGATCCCAGGACCCAGGGATCATGACCTGAGCCAAAGGCAGCCGCTTAACCGACTGAGCCACCCAGGCGCCCCTCTCCTTCTATTTTCAATGACAGCCTAGCTGGATATAGTATTTTTGGCTGCATATTTTTCTCATTTAGTGCTCTGAATATATCATGCCAGTCCTTTCCGGCCTGCCCCGGTCTCTGTGGATAGGTCTGTTGCCAATCTAATGTTTCTACCATTGTAGGTTACAGAGCTCTTGTCCCGAGCTGCTTTCAGGATTTTCTCTTTGTCTCTGAGACTTGTAAGTTTTACTATTAGATGTCGGGGTGTTGACCTATTT
This sequence comes from Halichoerus grypus, assembly GCF_964656455.1. Taxonomy (NCBI): domain Eukaryota; kingdom Metazoa; phylum Chordata; class Mammalia; order Carnivora; family Phocidae; genus Halichoerus; species Halichoerus grypus. The sequence continues at coordinate 9,993,212 of NC_135719.1, forward strand.
TAATTGATTTTGAGGGGGTTCTCTGTGCCTCCTGGATTTTGATGCCTGTTTCCTTCCCCAAATTAGGGAAGTTCTCTGCTGTAATTTGCTCCAGTATACCTTCTGCCCCTCTCTCTCTTTCTTCTTCTTCTGGGATCCCAATTATTCTAATATTGTTTCGTCTTATGGTATCACTTATCTCTCGAATTCTGCCCTCATGATCCAGTAGTTGTTTATCTCTCTTTTTCTCAGGTTATTTTCCATCATTTGGTCTTCTATATCACGAATTCCCTCTTCTGCCTCATTTATCCTAGCAGTTAGAGCCTCCATTTTTGATTGTACCTCATTAATAGCCTTTTTGATTTCGACTTGGTTAGATTTTAGTTCTTTTATTTCTCCAGCAAGGGTTTCTCTAATATCTTCCATGCTTTTTTCAAGCCCAGCTAGTATCTTTATAATCATCATTCTGAACTCTAGTTCTGACATCTTACTAATGTCTGTATTGATTAGGTCCCTGGCAGTCGGTATTGCCTCTTCTTTTTTTTGAGGTGATTTTTTCTGTCTTGTCATTTTGTCTAGAGGAGAGTGACTGCTTTTCTCTGGGGGCACACTGAGCAGTGGGGCCCCAAGTTCTCGGCTCCTCCAGGGAGGAGAATAGATGAATGAGAGAACAAAATGCTAACAGGGTAACAACAACCCCAGAAAAATATACACTAAACAAGTCAGAAGAGACCTGAAGGGAAAGAAAAAAGAAAAAAAAAAGATAAAGAAAAAGATTAAAAAAAAAAGAATATGATCAAATATGATCAGGCTAGTGCCACACACTAGATTTTGGGCGTATTTTGGTCTGTTAGAAGAAAGTGCCTCCCAAAATTTTAAAGAAAGAAAAACATATATGTACAAAAATAAGGGTAAATATGATGAAGGGATGGAATATGACTGTAAAGATGAAAATTATAAAAGATTTTATAAAAGGAATTGATAAGAAGTTGGTTGAAAAAAGAAAGAAGAGGAATTAAAAAAAAAAAGGGAGAGAATGTGATCAGGCAGGAGACTCGAACAAAGCCATACACTAGAGATTTAGGGTATATTTTGGTCTGTTAGAAGAAACTGTATCCCAAAATTTTAAAGAGAGAACAACTTATATATATACCAAAAATAAGGTTAACTACTATGAAGGGATAGAATATGACTCTAAAAATGAAAAATAAAAAAATTTTTTAAAAAGGGATTGATAAGATGTTGGTTGAAAAAGGGAAAAAGTGGGCACCTGGGTGGCTCAGTCAGTTAAGCATCTGCCTTTGGCTCAGGTCATGATCTCGGAGTCCTGGGATCGAGTCTCACATCAGGCTCCTTGCTGAGCAGGAAGCCTGCTTCTCCCTCTGCCTGCCACTTCCCCCTGCTTGTGCTCTCTCTGTCTTACAAATGAATAAATAAAACCTTTAAAAAATAATAAAATTTATAAAAAAAAGAAGGGAAAAAGAAAAATTAAAAAAAAGAAAAAGAAAAAAGAAAATTAAAAAAATTAACTTTGAAAGACTAAAGAATCATGGTAAAAAAGCCATGGATTCTATGTGCAGTATTCCCCTAGCGCTGGAGTTCTGCCGTTCTCACTGATCGGTAAACTTGGTCTTGGCTGGCTGTTCTTGCTGATCTTCTGGGGGAGGGGCCTGTTGCCGTGGTTCCCAAACGTCTTTGCCGGAGGCGGAATTGCCCCGCCCTTGCCGGTCCAGGGTAAGTAATCTGCTGGGGTTTGCTCTCGGGAGCTTTTGTTCCCTGCAAGCTTTCTGTACAGCTTTGGAGGCCGAGAGTGAAAATGGCGGCCTCCCAGTCTCCGCCCCGGAGGAGCCGAGAACTCGGGGCCCCACTCCTCAGTGCGCCCCCAGAGAAAAGCCGTCAGTCACTCCCATCTCCCCGGTCTCCAGCCTCACTCCGTGCTCACCCGGCCTGTGACCGCGCGTTTCTATCTCTGGCACCCGACCCCGGGTGGAGTCTCCAAACCCAGCAGATCCCTGCGGTGCGCTCCCGCACCGCTCCTCCCAGAGGAGGAAGGGGAGTGTCCCCGGATCTGCCGCTTGTCGGGTCCCTGCTGGAGGAGCAGTGGCCCGACTGTGCCGCGGATCACGGTTTATGGCAACCCCGAGCTGAGAGCCCGCGCCTGGGCTCCGTCTCTGCAGCCGGCTTCCCCGCTCCGATACCTGGGAGCTCTGCCGCACTCAGGCACCCCCGGTCTTTCTGTGACCCCGAGGGTCCTGAGACCACACTGTCCCACAAGGGTTCCACCCCCCGCTTAGCCACCGGAGCGACATCCCTCAGCGGAGCAGACTTCTAAAAGTTCCGATTTTGTGCTCCGCGGCTCTATCACTTGCCAGAAGCAGCCGACGTTGGCCCCTCCCCTGCCATCTATCCTCCCGAATATTGCCTCGGATTCACTTCTCCGCACGTCCTACCTTCCAGAAAGTGGCCGCTTTTCTGTTCAGAGAGTTGCTGCTATTCTTTTCTTTGATCTCCTGTTGAGTTTGTAGGTGTTCAGAATGGTTTGATCCCTATCTAGCTGAATTCCTGGGACCAGAGGAAATCCAGGTCTCCTACTCCTCCGCCATCTTGCTCCGCCCCCTCATCAGTCTTATATGATACCCAGTGCTCATTACATCACGTGCCCTCCTTAATGTCCCTCACCCAATTATCCCCCCCCATATTTCTTAATTGCTTTGACCTGCACGAGATAACATCACTTGCGCTCATATCTCCTTCCCTAGAAGCTGGGCCTGGGGAATGTAGTGCCTACTGGGCAGTCACTTCTCCAAAACAATTCTACTCCAAGGAGGGGGTCAAGCATCTTCGATGGTCACTCAATTATTTCCACCACAGGTATAGTCATGACTCAAGGAAATGGTTTTGAATTCTGGAAAAATTCACAGTTAATCTCCTCAAAGTCACTTTTCAACTAGCAATGAATGGCAAGAAAGAATTCATTTGGAAGGACCTCAGAGAGAAGGTCAAGATTCGGATACTGGAGCTTTCTGCTTGAACTTGCACAAGCCATTGATTGACAGACATGCTATCTCCTCAGCAGAGTGGTCCAATACCACTTGGAAGCATACCTATCTGTCAACAGTCTTTGGAGGGGTAAAAAATCCTCCATAGATTGTAAAGAATGTCAAATGTGATATGTATTGCAAATATTATTAGTATAAATGAATGCCCTCTTGTGTAAGAAATAGCTACACTTCTAAAACCCTGCTGCTGGAATTTTTGATTGGTTCAGCCATTTGGAGAACAAACTGGTATTGTATCTTCAAGGCGAAGATGTGGGTACCCTGTGACCCAGCAATTCCATCAGTACTGTCGGTGAGGATTGATTTCACGGTCAGCAACCCCAAACAACTAAACAGTGCAACCAACTGCATATATAAATGACTCCCAATGGTTTCATTTTTCTACAAGATGACATCTGAAGAGCAGGAAAAAATTGACCATTCTTATGAGAGAGAAATCAATTCTTTTGGGGTGCCACTGTCAGTAGCTGAAAATGCAACCGGCAGCAAGTTTCTAAATGGTGGAGATCATCATACTGTTTGCCTCACAGGGTCCTCAAAGCAAGTCTATCTGAGATTCTGAATTTGAACAGGAAAAGATATCTGTGCCCAGAAGAATCAATGAAGTATTCTCTCTTAACAGGTGCTTGGGCAGATGCATGAGAAGGGGTCATATACTTTACAGTCACATTTTAACTAGTTAAGAAAGATTTTTTTAAAAAAATTTCATCTTTAAGTAATCTCTATGGCCAATGTGAGGTTTGAACTCACAACCCGGAGAACAAGGGTCGCATGCTCCACCGATGAGCCAGACAGGCGCCCCCTAGCTTTTAAAAAAATTAATACAAGTATTGATTCAGGGAGAATGGAAACATTATAGAATTTATCTGTTGTAAGATAAGTGGGGATTTATAGATAATAACTTGCTTTGCAGACTGAGTATTCAAGTAACATGACGGGATCATGGCATGATCACCATAGTGTAGATGGCATGTGTAGAAAACTTTCTTTTAGGGGCATCTGGGTGGCTCAGTGGTTGGGCAACTGCCTTCGGCTCAGGTCATGATCCCAGGGTGCTGGGATGGAGCCCCATGTCGGCCTCCCTGCTCAGAGGGAAGCCTGCTTCTCCCTCTACCTCTGCCTGACGCTCCCCCTGCTTGTGCTCTCTCTCTGTGTCAAATAAATAAATAAAATCTTTTTTTTTAAAGAAAATTTTCTTTTATATGGGACTTATCTGAGGAACTACTCTCTTCAGAAGATGCTGGAAATATAAAATGTAGATAAAAAAAGTAGGTGTCTGAGCAAGAAACATGTCACTAACTTCATGGGCTAAAGCTCATACCCTTTACAGTGGTTTCCTAGCCATATCACTCGGAGCTTATTTAATTTAATTTTGTGTTTCTGTCGAGTGAGCTTGGCTTGCTGTTTCTTCCTTTAAGCAGCACTGTGAGAAGTAACAAATTAGAAGCGTGTACCGTGTGTGTATGGATGTGGATGTTCTTCTAGAACAGTGGTTCTTTTTTTTTTTTTTTTTTTAAAGATTTTATTTATTTATTTGATAGAGAATGAGAGACAGAGAGCATGAGAGGGAGAAGGGTCAGAGGGAGAAGCAGACTCCCTGCCGAGCAGGGAGCCCGATGCGGGACTCGATCCCGGGACTCCAGGATCATGACCTGAGCCGAAGGCAGTTGCCCAACCAACTGAGCCACCCAGGCGCCCTAGAACAGTGGTTCTTAATCGGGGGTGATTTTGCCTCCCCCCCCCAACTAGGGGACATTTGGTGATGTCTGGAGACATTTTTGATCGTCAGGACTGGAGAGGAAGGGAGAGCTGTTACTGGCATCTTGAAGATGCTAAATATCCGAATGTCAACAGCGCTGCTCTTGAAGCGGCCATAAGGGCAGCGAGATGTGTGTGGCGACTTATGACCTAACAGCGAGGAAGGAGGCGGAAAAATGGTGAAAACAGGCCCAGGAGTTTTTAAAAATTAAATTCACAAAAGCATGTCGGTGTGGCGTGGTTTAGCATGGAGGCGAAGAACTCTATGCTTGTCAGTAACCCCCGAGGCGATCTCTGTATTAGAACACTGATAATGGCTGTTCAAATAATGTTAATATATTCAGTTTAATAAAATAGGAGGATGATCTTTATTACCTGCAGCTAGCAGGAATGCAGATGGCAGAGACTGACACCAGAGATAAACACACACCTCTGAACTCCGCCTGGAGCTAAGGGATTGCTACCCCGTGGACTGGAGGCAGAATTTATGTGGGAAAGTACATGCATTTAGGCACCCTGGCCCTGTCACTGTGTGACCTTGGACACATTTTAAGTCCTCTGAGTCTCTAGAGGGGAATAAAATATCTACCATGCTGAGTGATGTGGAGATTAAATAAAAATATTTATAAAGGGCCTGATGCATAGAAGGCATTTAATAAATGATAGTCCTTATGACTATAGATATGATAAAGAAATTATTAATTCATAGCAACTACTATTTATATTTATTTCTATTTATGATATATTTTTATAATAACAAATGAGAAATGAAAGGTAGTTTTCATGAATAATCTGATGTCCTGAGGTTTAGACATTTGGGCGTCTTGGCATTTGGCAAATAAAAGGCTGTTGGCACGAGGTCAGCGACCTGTCCTCTGGTGGCCAAGCTCACTCACCCATTCACAGACAGCTGTGATGAGTTCCTGGACCACAGTGGAGGAGTGGGGGTCTCTCCAATCCAGACAGGCCTCCAGGATTGGAAGAGGAGAAAGGAGAGCCTAACAGAAACTTCATCTGATCTTGAACCACTGATGGCATGATGCTATTGCTGAATTTCCTTAAGCCAACGGCCAAGCTCAGCACTCCAGAATGACCCCCAGACTTGACTACTCTCGCAAAGGAACTCCTCAGGATTTGCATATTGTACTGAATTATTTCTATCAGGAAACCCCCCTCATCAGTGGAGCAGTCATGCATCCAGGACAAGGTTTAAGGACATCAGTGACTGTCCCTTCTTTAACTCCCAGGCTTCTGACTGCTTCACTTCGGACAGAACTGGGTCAGCATCCTCGTGTTGTTGCTTACTAACTTACCTTGGCTAAGCAACTTGTGACTGATTGAGAAGCAAGTTACTTGATCTTTCTAAGCCTCGGTTTCTTCATCGGGAGAACGGGAGAGTAATAACTTCTATTTTTTCAGGGTTACTGTTTAATACATCTCAAACGTATTATTAAATAAAAATCAAATGCACATATGCAATAGATATTAAATATATTTGTTAGATAAAATAATGTCCGGGAAGTACTTCACTGAGAGTTGGCATAAGAACTCCATGAATGTTAACTGCTCTTTTTATTATTAATTATTACCACCCTTGGGATGGATTTGGATGACCCTGATAATCTTGGTCTTAAAGTGGTACTGCTCTTACGGGGAGCTCATCTATTGGATTTACAGTAGTTTTATGTTAACTTTTAAAGATTGAATAAATAAATTTTGTTTTGGATAAGGAATAAGCATGTTTTTCTTTTTTTTTAAAGTTAAAACAATATAATCATTTTTGTTATGGTTACTGTATGGAAAGTGAATATAGTCACTAAGAGGAAACTGCTGTTGAATTTATAAACTCATCAGGGCGCCTGAGTGGCTCAGTCGGTTGAGCCTCTGACTTCGGCTCGGGTCAGGATCTCAGGGTCATGGGATGGAACCCAGGCTAGTCCCTTTCCCTCTGCCTCTCTCCCTCCCCCTGCTCTCTCTCTCTCAAATAAGTAAATAAAATCTTTTAAAAAATTCTTTATTTAAATTCAATTTAGTTAACAAATACTGTATTATTAGTTTCAGGGGTAGAATTTAGTGATTCATCAGTTGCATATAATACCCAGTGCTCATTACATGAAGTGCCCTCCTTACCGCCCATCACCCAGTTACCCCATCCCCTCATCCACTTCCCCTCCAACCACCCTCAGTTTGTTTCCTGGAGTGCAGCATCTCTTATGTTTGCCTCCCTCTGTATTTGTTTATAAATAAATAAATCTTTAAAAAATAAAGAAATTATAAACTCATCATTTTTTATCCTTTTATACTTTCCTGTGGGTAAAAGGAATATGTTTTGGTATGTCCCAAGCATATTTCAAATATTCTGGAATACTGTTTTGTTTTGTTTTTTCTATATTATTGTCTGTTGTAGAAACTAATGAACAGCATGGGTCCTTACCAGCTGGAGTCTGGTGTCCACTGTGAGAACCTCTTGGCTCTGTTCCAGCAACATTTTGTTTTTGAAGACATTTGTGTATATAAAAGATGGGACTTGTCTCGCTCAGGACAAACTTTCATTTCTCACTGTCTGAGCAGATAAAGGTGGAACAGCAGGGTTGTAGGTGGTGATCACTTTAAATACTGGTTTACGTTGGGGCTTAGACCTAGACTATCTTCTCTTTTAATGCCAACTTGCCTGATGATTTCACCCTGTCTGTTGGCTTTGAATGCCGTGAGCATGCTGATGACTCTCAGATTTATATCAGCAGCCCAGACCTCACCCCAGAGGCCAGTCTTATCCATTCAGCTGCCTATTTGACATCTCCACTTGGCGGTCTCACGGGTAATCCAAACTTGACCATGGAGAACCACACTCCTGATTCCAGACCCAACCTTCACCAAGCCCACCCTCCTTTAGCTCCTTAACCGGCCCCACCCCAATAACAAATAGTCTGGTCTTTGTCTCCATCCCTGAGAGGGGGTCTCTGAATCCGGGGACTCTCCCAAGTGATATCTGTGTCTTTGTTAATCATGGTGGGCCCCTCCAGAAGTGACTCAGGACAGCGGCTGGCCCTGCCAGAAATATCAACTATGTGATTAGAGGGTTGGGGCTTTGAGCCAGGTGATATCAGCTTGAACCCTGGAGGGGGAGGGGATCTAGAGATTGAATCTGTGGCCAATGATTCAATCAATTGTGCTTATGTAAGGAAACCCTAGGAAAAACTGGACACCAGGTTTGAGTGAGCTTCCCGATTGGTGACACACATTGATGTGCTAGGAGAATGACCAGTCCTAAGGACACAGAAGCTTTGAGTTTGGGATCCTCCCAGACATTGCCTTATGTATCTCTTTATTCTTTATTTGTATTTTGTATGATAAAACAAAGTATAGTGTTTTCCTGAGTTCTGTGAATTTTTCTAGCACATGAGTAAACCTGGAGGATATTGAGAACTTCTAAGTAGGTAGCCAGTTAAGAAGTATGGGTGGCCTAGGGCCCTGGAGCTGGTGTCTAGAGTGAGGGGAGTCTTGTGGAGGACTGTACCCTAAACCTGTGCAGTCGGACCTTCCTCCAGGTGCTTGGTATCAGGGCTGCATTGCACCAACACTCTGGTGAAGGTTTCGGAGTGACGAGTCACACATCATTTCTGCCTTCTCCTCCCCTTCCACATCCAATCTACCAGAAGTTCTGTTGTTTTTGCCTCCAAAATGTAGCCTGAGCCCATCCACTTCTTCCTGTCCCTGCCTCCCCCTTTCCATTCAAGCCACCGTTGTTGCTCCCCTGGACAGGGCCTCATCCTTGGTCCTCCTTCCAAGGGTACCCTGCAGTCCACTCTCCATTCTCTTCCCCTCTGTAATCAGGGTGACCTTTTAAAAATGCAAATCATTTAATGACAGGCCCCTGAAAAAGACTCCCATACTTTTCCCTCACACTTGGAAAAAAATTCAAATTCCTTCCCAAGGCACATGAGGTCCCTCACAGACTTGTACCTGTGTGTTTATCCAACCTCGATTCCCCCTGCTCACTCCCCATCAGCCACACGGGCATTGTTTCCGATCCATTAATGCCATGATACCCAATCTAATTACACTTCAAAATCACTGGAGCACTTAGAAAAAAAATGCCTAGCCCTAGAGGGAAGCCTGCGTATCAGTATTTTTAAGAAGCTGCTCTTTACTGCCTCTAGGCCTTTGTCCTGGTTGTTCCTCTGCTTGGACTTTTGTTCCCAGCTCTTAAAATTGCCAGGTCTCAGCTCAGACATCACCTCATCCAAAAAGACTACCTAAAGTGGCTCCCTCCGTTTTCCTCTTCTTCATTAGTCTGTCTACTTTGTAATACTTATCTTATTCTGTAAGTATCTTATTTTTTTTTTTAAAGATTATTTATTTATTTATTTGACAGAGAGATAGAACAAGTAGGCAGAGAGGCAGGCAGAGGGAGAGGGAGAAGCAGGCTCCCTGCTGAGCAGGGAGCCCAATGCGGGGCCCGATCCCAGGACCCTGGGATCACGACCTGAGCCGAAGGCAGACGCTCAACCGACTGAGCCACGCAGGCGCCCCTGTAAGTATCTTATTGATTTAGGTTTACTTGTATCTGTGTCCCCCAGTGGAATGAGAGGACCACGAAGATAGGGATCTTGTCTGTTACTATATCCTCAGGGCCTAGCACAATGCTTGGCATATATAGATGCTCAGTAAATACTTTTTAAAGTTTTTCTAATATATTTTTAAAAGATTTTATTTATTTATTTGTCAGAGAGAGAGAGAGAGAGTGAGCGAGCAAGCACAAGCAGGGGGAGCAGCACGCAGAAGGATTAGTAGGCTCTCCACTGAGCAAGGAGCCCGATGCAGGACTCGATCCCAGGACCCTGGGATCATGACCTGAGCTAAAGGCAGACACTTAACCGACTGAACCACCCAAATGTCCCTCAAGTGTTTCTAAAACAAGTGATTGAATAATGAATAGCTGAAAAAACTGATTAAGTAAATGTTCTATATGGAAAAATAGTACTCAGTGAATTTAATAGCATTTTTGTCCTTCTCTTTATGTAATATGTCTCTATCTATATCTCTATTTCAGTATCTCTATAGACACACATATGTATGAATATGCATATAAATACACATCCATATATACATGCACATAATTCTACATAATAGATGTGTGTTATATGTACAGTTTTCTCTCAAAAGGATAATTCTTTAAGAATATTTGCCTGACAGTGTGAAAATGTGAAGTACATGAATCCCATGAGCCCCAAATAGCACTGGAACACTGCGGTTTGGGCTGTCAAATTGGAGATTGTTCAAGTGGGGTCCCAGACTCAAAGCCTTCATGGAACATTCTCTTTGTCTGACCAACTCCTGGCCATCCACTACCTTGCCCCATGGCACAGGTACCCCGCTGTGGCAATCATTGCCAAGGATTCGATAGCCTGTTTGTCTGGATGTTCCAGTGCCCTGTCTCTCAGGACTGTGTCCTGTCTCCATTCTCTCTGAGCAGGCGGCACTGTGCCTGGCACGCATCTGGAGCTCAGCAGGTGCCCTGGATGTGCTTGAGCAAAGGGCAGTAATAGGAGAGGTTTCAGAGACATTCAGCTGAGCTCAGACCCCAGCTGTCACCTTCACTGATCCATAACCCTGGACAGACCCTCTGCCCCCTCATTTGTTAAAGAGAGAAAAGAGTATCTGCTTTCAAGCATTTGTGGATGGCCAAATTTGTACTGGGAACTACGTGTTTTTTTTGCAAATTTTTAAAGATTTAATTTACTTATTGTATCAGAGAGAGAGAGAGCACAAGCAGGGGGAGCGGCAGGCAGAGGGAGAAGCAGGCTCCCCACTGAGCAGGGAGGCCAAAGCAGGACTTGAACCCAGGACCCTGGGATCATGACCTGAGCCAAAGGCAGACGCTTAACCGACTGCGCCCCACCTAGGCGGCCCTGTTTTGTTTTGTTTTTGGAGTCCAACATGGGGCTTGAACTCACAATCCTGAGATCAAGACCTGAGCTGAAATCAAGAGTCGGATACTTAACCGACTAAGCCACCCAGGCACCCCAGGAAATACATTTCAAAACTACCTTCATTAAATTTATATGACATGATATATTAATTTTACTTTATTGGCTTCCCTAATATTTTTTCAAAGCAGAGCCCTGGCCCACTGTCTCAGACTTAGCAGGGAGCACGGCTGTGTGCACAACCCTCCACTGTTCTTTCACTCAGTTGCATATTCCTGAGTGTCTTCATCTGTGAGCAGGGCTCTGAGTTGTGCAGATTCCGTGGGTCGCTGGCTTTGTGGAGACTCGGAGGATGAGTTAGCATCTGTGACAAGTCAACAGAAAACCCATGCTGGGGTCTTTGGGTCACTTTTCTTCTCCAATTATTGAACTACAGCGTGTACAGGGAAGTTGTGAGTCAGAATATTAAATCTGGGGAACTAACAGTGACTTATGCAATGAATAATTTTCAATCTGATTATCAGGCGAGTCCTCATTGCTGGATTGATGAGGTTTGGGGCCAAATCCTTCTTTTTTTTAAACTTTGAAATGTTTAGTCTACTTACAACCCCTGGAGGCTCCAGACACCGGCAGGTCTACTCCCTTATAAGAAAATGAATCTCTTTCAATGAATTATATTTGCTCCTGAAGGCTCATTTTGATGTTTTTCTCCCTCTCTCTTGCTTTCTGTGATTTCTAAGCAGATGCAAGAAGGCTGCAGTAAGGTAGCGCCCTGCCCCCTCAAATTTGGAAATAAGGGAAATGAGGTTGCATTCAGAAAATGAAATAGAAAAATTCATGCTAGAAGGGATTATCTACCTGTGGAATAAACCATAAAATTGTTTGTCTTAAATATTTAAGCAGAGGGTCACCTGGGTGGCTCAGTAGGTTAAGCATCTGACTGTGGATTTCGGCTCAGGTCATGATCTTTTTGGGTCCTGGGATTGAGCCCCGTGTCGGGCTCTGCACTCAGCACGGACTCTGCTTGAGGATTCTCTCTCTCCCTCTCCCTCTGTTCCTCCCTCCCCGCTCGCACCATCTCTCTCTCTCTCACTCTCTTTCTAAAATAAGTAAGTAAATCTTCCAAGTAAACTTAAAAAGAATAAATATTTAAGCAAAGAGTTGAAGGATACCCCAAGCTCTAAAGAAGTGAAAGAATAAGGGCTCTACAGTTGCAAAGAATCTATTTTCAAATCTTGGTGCCACCTTTTACTACTTATATAATCTTGGACAATGTTCTTAATTTCTCTAAATCTTAGTTTCCTTATTTTGAGATTTTGAGCGGAAACGTGTATGGTAGAGAACTTACTGGAACAGTTAAATGAGGTATTGTATCCAAAGCCCCGGGACGGTGCTCGTACGTCACAGGTATTAAGTAAAAGGCGAATCTCAACATTGTCTGCTCATCATCCAGGTAAACTAGGGCACCGTTTTGAGGAGGGGGCGCTGCTGGATGTGACCACAATTTTGGAAAAGAATTGTCAGCTTTTATAGGAACATTTACCGCATGCTGGTGACTGGACGGAATGCTTTTCTATGTGTATTAGCCCAACAACGCTGTGAGGTAGGTGCTCTGCCCATCTCTGTGGTACAGATGAAGCAACTAGGATACAGTAGCAAAGTCCCGTAGCTGGAGAGGGGTGGAGCTAGGCTGCTAGTCCGGGGGCTCTAACTCCAGAGCGTGTGTGCCGGGCTACGGACCGCGTCAGCCTCCTTCCAAGGCTCACAGCCAGTCCACTGCTGGCTGACTGTATGAAGAAAGAGTGCTGAAGGGAAGGGGATTGGTGGATTTAGGGACTGGGACGGAGCGAAGTGATTATATTGCCGAAGGTATGGAGGCACATCTGGAGGCCAATCAAACGTTTTTATTTTGGCTTAGTGTTTTATCAGAAATGCGCATAGAATTTTTCATTCTTCTTCATAATTAGTGTTGTATAATATTATATCTTATATGATATGATATAATAATGTGGACATATATAATATTTTATATATAAGTAAATATATAAAATATATAAAATATACAGTATATACATATGTACATATATTTTGCATATAAGATATATAATATATACATATGTAACATAAATATTACATATGTAGTATAAAATATATAATATATACATACATATACTCATAAAATATATTTTAAATATTATTTGCAATTGCTTATATTGAATGCTCTAGGAAGATACAGCATGCTTGTAGGCTTCAATAATCTTATTTCCTTCTCTCCTTATTTCTTTGCCACCTATTTATTGTAGGTCTGCTTTGTGCCACACATCGTGCTGCAGGAGTGTCCTCAGGGGTACTGAAATTCACAAAGCACAGGCTTAGAGCACAGATAAGTTATAGGACTTTTTCAATCTGCATCCCAGGAGGGGTCACCTTCTCCAGCAGAGCTGGTTTTCATGGTTCCTGTGGAAGGTGGACTCCCACTGAGATGCCATTCAACATCTCAATCCGTGTTCTTATTTTATACGTACAAGAAACTATCTGGTGGCTTGTGTTCTTGATTCATGCATTCCAGAAAGTCTGAGTCTTTTGGTTAGTGTGGTCGTTATGTTACTCATTATAAATCAATAAACTGACATTCTGAGTTATATTCACCAGTGTCTGAAAACTGTGTTCATGTGAGATTGCCCCTGAAAAATGATGACATTCTTTCTGATTCTTGATGTACAAATTCCTTGCCTGAGGGATCAATTCTGGAACTTGGTGAGTTTGTCAAAATAATGTCACCTTTTGAATTCTCCTGGTGCCTGGTTGGTATGTATGAATTTTCTTTGAAAATATAGCATAATCAAATTTGCAGACAAGTGACAGGGCCCACTTTTGGTAAAGAAAAGAGAACAAATACTGTTCTTAGATTGGAAACTATGACCAATAATGGTTCTGTTCTCACAGGACTTTTTGAGATTCAATAACAAGTTTTTGAGATTCATCCACGCTGATATATTTAGCTCTGATTCATTTATTTTCTCTGCTGTACATATACATACAATAGAATGAACTTATGAATATAATACAATTTGTTTACCTATTCTATTGTTAGTGGACACTGTAGTTGATCCTTTCAGCTGGTTGGCTTTTATAAATCATGCTGCTTGAACATTCTTGTTCATGTCTCCTAGTGCACATGTGGATGTAGAAGTTTCTTTAAGCTATCAACCTAGGTGTGAAACCACTGTGTCAGAGTGGATGCAAATATTCAACTTTGCGAGGCCATTTTTCAAGTGTTTATACCAATTCTAGTGGGTTTTGAGGCAAAAAAAAAAAAGAATCAATAAATGCTATAATTCATAATAAAGCTGTAAACATGAATAATGAATAGGTTTTCAAAATAAAAATAATCAAATCTGTAGTTTATTGATTTTATACAAGTAAAAAAGATTATTTCAAAAAGGAGATAGTGATGACTACCGAAAGTTGGATCTCAATGAATTGCTGATTCATTTGCCCCTAGACCCATGCATAGTTATTCTTAACTTTTTCCATCGTGACACAAAACCACTGAAGCTTCTGTATCATTTTCTTGCAAAGCATAAGACCTCTTGTAAGCCAGTCGAGTTTTCTTCTCCCAGAAAATCGCCAAAAAAATGATTTTCTTATGAAACTGATTAATTTAATCACAGAGACCAAAAACTACAAAGGAATCATTCAGAGGAGCACTCTTCAAATAAAAGGAAGCACAATTATCCTATTGCTGGAGTGCTTGAAAAACCATCCTGAGAGGTTGCAACAAACACTGTGTCCAGCAGGACCCAGAGAGAGCTCCTGACAGAATGGGAGTATTATGACAGCGTGGGATGCGGAATAAAATCGATAGCATATGATTGGATGAGCAATATGGAAGAGCAATTGCACTGCCTGAGAATTCAGGGAGGTATCTTTTACATTTGGATAGCTTCCTTGAGGGGTGGTATTAGTTTCCTAGGGTCACTGCAAAAAGTGACCACAAATTGTTGTGGAGGCCAGAAGTTTAAAACCCATTATCCTGGGCTGAAATCAAGGTGTTGGCAGGGCCACACTCCCTCTGGAGGCTCTAGGAGAGACTTGCTCCTTGTCTCTTCCAGCGTCTGGTGGCTGCTCCGTGACATATAACCATTGGTGTTTTTGCATCATTGGTAAGCATCACATGCTTCCCTTGACTTGCGACAACATCGTTCCAATCTCTGCTTCCATCTTGGCATTGCCCACCTGGACCATCAAGATCCTTCGTTTAATCACATCTGCACCAACTTTCCCCGGTAAGGTAACATTCACACTTTCCAGGAATTAGGGCCTGATATCTTTGGGGCCTCCCTTCAGCCCCCTCTACAGGCAGAGTGGGGGGTCACTGTAGTATGCATATGAAGAAGTCACACGATGACTTTTTATTCCGTTTCTTGCTGAAAATGCATGTTTCAAGAGGAAAGATTTTTAAAAAAATTTAATCAGTCATACTTTGTGGACCATGAGTCGACTCAATGAGGGTTTTTGGAAAAAATATTGATGGGGCCCCAGCTGATTTACAGCGAGAAAGAGCTTTGTCAACTGAACAAAAGACGTGGCTCTTGAGTGTCAAACCACAAAATGCTTTCTCACAATAATTGGCACTTAACTGTATGCCTCCTAATCTTCACTTGGCATTGAAGGAAATACCGAAAATTGTGAATAAGAACAAATTACGACCTCTACGTGCACATCTTCTCATGCTGACCAGAGAAACACTGCTTTTCCCCCCATGAATATGCTCTTTTGGGTGGGAGAATGATACATTTTTGTCTTTGAAATAAGGGAAGATGTTAAAATAGTTTTCATAATGCTGTTTATGTCCAAATTCATAAACCTCAGTATCTTGAATAGCATAAATTAGAGGTCTACGCTATCCTATTAGAGGCAAAATACCTCTATGATGAATACTCAGGACAAGATGGCAGGATTTCTTCAGGAGGCTGAACTGGTGCAGAGTTGGCTTTCGAGAGTTTGACTGTTCACCAATAGTTAATGGTTTTCTTCTCTTGTTAGATGAAGAAATGAAGAAAAGCAAGATAGGGTGTTTGATATGAAAAAAAAATCCACATCCACATTCAAGTACTGCAATGGGACATGAAAGAATACTTTCTAGAGCCATAGTCCATGAAAGAGTGAAAGCTGTCTGTCTTCAGCGCCATCTCCCCCAGAAGCATTTACCCTCTGACTTTCAGATGTGATTGATGGTCTGTGTAGCGTCCAATGGGGCAGGGAGAATATTGTGAGAAACCGCTTCATGTTGTTTTAAAAATGGAATTTGATTCCGTTTTATTGAGGTCTAACATGTAAAAAGCTGTGTATGTTTAGTGCATATAGCTTGTTGAGTTCGGGGATAAGTACACACCTGGGAAACCATCAATATCATTAAAGCCATAAACGTATCTGTCACCTCCCAAAGTGGAAACCACTTCCTTTTCTATTTGACTTCCAAGATTTATATAAAAGAGGCATCAAACATCTACTAACCATCAAACATTTACTTAAGCCAGTAGTCCACATTTGTGCTGAGCAAGCTTTAAGGTCTCTGCACCTGGACACATTTGAGAAACATTCCCCCATCTAAGCCTATTCCAAGTGAGGCACTGGGGAAAAAAGATGAACAAAACATTCTATTTATCAAGGATTTGAAATCTAACTGTGAGATGAACATTTGTACAGAGTCCTGGAATAATAAGGCAGTGTATGGTTTGCAATTATACGAAGGAATTGGTATTTGCCTAGCAGCACTCAGGTTAAGTAGCAGAACTAAAGCCAAGAGAGGGTTTTTCGACTGTATCATTGTATCGGTAGTTTTTAAAAATTTTAAAGTTTAGCGTGGAAAATGTTAAACATATACAGAAAAGAATGAGTATTGTATGTTGAGCCATCATTTACCCATTTCACAAATTCAATAATTACAAAATCTATGACCATTCTAACTTCATCTATATGGCCAACTGCTTCCTCCTGCCCTACTCCCTGGATTATTTTTGAAGCAAATCTCAGACGTGTTATTTCATTTGTAAATATTATTAATCTGTCTTTAAAAAAATATGTGATTTGAAAAAAAACCCTGAAATATCATTCAATGACATGAATTTACTACTTTCCAATCTTGAATGTCTGATCAGTGTCCCCAATTTTTCGATTGTCTTGTAACAAGGTGCATGTGCACAAGTACATGTGTATGCATGTGCATGTGCATGTATGTGTGTATGTGTGCGTGCATGTGCATGTATGTGTGTACATGTGCATTTCTGTGTATGTGCGTGCATGTATACGTACATCTGTGTGCATGCACATATGTATGTGTGCATGTGTGCATCTGTGCATGCATGCATGTGTGCACGTGTGCACAACGTGTGTGTACATGTGCATGTGTGTATGTGTGTATGCATGTGTTTATACTTGGTTTATTGGGATCAGGAGGCAAACAAGGTCCATTTATTGTATTTTTTTTTAGTATGCATGCATGTTATTCATGATTTTGATACTAATACACTCTATTTTACATTTTAAAAATTTTATTATGTTATGTTAATCCCCCTACATTACATCATTAGTTTTTGATGTAGTGTTCCATGATTCATTGTGTATAACACCCAGTGCTCCATTCAGTACATGCCCTCTTCAATACCCATCACGAGGCTAACACATCCCCCCACCCCCCTCCCCTCTAGAACCCTCAGTTTGTTTATCAGAGTCCATAGTCTCTCATGGTTCGTCTCCCCCTCCGATTTCCCCCCCTTCATTTTTCCCTTCCTACCATCTTCTTCTTTTTTTTAACATATAATGTATTATTTGTTTCAGAGGTACAGGTCTGTGATTCAACAGTCTTACACAATTCATAGTGCTCACCATAGCACATGCCCTCCCCAATGTCTATCACCCAGCCACCCCATCCCTCCCACCCCCACCACTCCAGGAACCCTCAGTTTGTTTCCTGAGATTAAGAATTCCTCATATCAGTGAGATCATATGATATATGTCTTTCTCTGATTGACTTATTTCGCTCAGCATAATACCCTCCAGTTCCATCCACATCGTTGCAAATGGCAAGATTTCATTCCTTTTGATGGCTGCATAATATTCCATTGTATATATATATACCACTTCTTCTTTATCCATTCATCTGTGGATGGACATCTTGGCTCTTTCTATAGTTTGGCTATTGTGGACATTGCTGCTATAAACTTCGGGGTGCATGTACCCCTTTGGATCACTACATTTGTATCTTTGGGGTAAATACCCAGGAGTGCAATTGCTGGGTCATAGGGTAGCTCTATTTTCAACTTTTTGAGGAACCTCCATACTGTTTTCCAGAGTGGCTGCACCAGCTTGCATTCCCACCAACAGTGTAGGAGGGTTCCCCTTTCTCCGCATCCCCGCCAACAACTGTCCTTTCCTGACTTGTTAATTTTAGCCATTCTGACTGGTGTGAGGTGGTATCTCATTGAGGTTTTGATTTGGATTTCCCTGATGCCGAGTGATGTTGAGCACTTTTTCATGTGTCTGTTGGCCATTTGGATGTCTTCTTTGGAAAAATGTCTGTTCATGTCTTCTGCCCATTTCTTGATTGGATCATTTGTTCTTTGGGTGTTGAGTTTAAGAAGTTCTTTATAGATTTTGGATACTAGCCCTTTATCTGATATGTCATTTGCAAATATCTTCTCCCATTCTGTCGGTTGTCTTTTGGTTTTGTTGACTGTTTCTTTTGCTGTGCAAAAGCTTTTTATCTTGATGAAGTCCCAATAGTTCATTTTTGCCCTTGCTTCCCTTGCCTTTGGCGATGTTCCTAGGAAGAGGTTGCTGCCTGTGTTGTCCTCTAGGATTTTGATGGACTCCTGTCTCACATTTAGGTCTTTAAACCATTTTGAGTCTGTTTTTGTGTGTGGTGTAAGGAAATGGTCCAGTTTCATTCTTCTGCATGTGGCTGTCCAATTTTCCCAACACCATTTGTTAAGAGACTGTCTTTTTTCCATTGGACATTCTTTCCTGCTTTGTCAAAGATGAGTTGACCATAGAGTTGAGGGTCCATTTCTGGGCTCTCTATTCTGTTCCACTGATCTATGTGTCTGTTTTTGTGCCAGTACCATACTGTCTTGATGATGACAGCTTTGTAATAGAGCTTGAAGTCTGGAATTGTGATGCCACCAGCTTTGCTTTTCTTTTTCAACATTCCTCTGGCTATTTGGGGTCTTTTCTGGTTCCATACAAATTTTAGGATTATTTGTTCCATTTCTTTGAAAAAAGTGGATGGTATTTTGATAGGGATTGCATTAAATGTGTAGATTGCTCTAGGTAGCATTGACATCTTCACAATATTTGTTCTTCCAATCCATGAGCATGGAACGTTTTTCCATTTCTTCGTGTCTTCCTCAATTTCTTTCATGAGTATTTTATAGTTTTCTGAGTACAGATTCTTTGCCTCTTTGGTTAGATTTATTCCTAGGTATTTTATGGTTTTGGGTGCAATTGTAAATGGGATCGACTCCTTAATTTCTCTTTCTTCTGTACTTGTTGTTGGTGTATAGAATGCCACTGATTTCTGTGCATTGATTTATATCCTGCCACTTTACTGAATTCCTGTATGAGGTCTGGGAGTTTTGGGGTGGAGTCTTTTGGGTTTTCCACATAAAGTATCATATCATCTGCAAAGAGTGAGGGTTTGACTTCTTCTTTGCCGATTCGGATGCCTTTTATTTCTTTTTGTTGTCTGATTGCTGTGGCTAGGACTTCTAGTACTATGTTGAATAGCAGTGGTGATAGTAGACATCCCTGCCATGTTCCTGACCTTAGGGGGAAAGCTCTCCCTTTTTCCCTATTGAGAATATTCACTGTGGGTTTTTCATAGATGGCTTTTATGATATTGAGGTATGTACCCTCTATCCCTATACTCCGAAGAGTTTTGATCAAGAAAGCATGCTGTACTTTGTCAAATGCTTTTTTCTGCATCTATTGAGAGGATCATATGGTTCTTGTTCTTTCTTTTATTAATGTATTATAGCACATTGATTGATTTGTGGATGTTGAGCCAACCTTGATTTGTGGATGTTGAGCCAACCTTGCAGCCCAGGGATAAATCCCACTTGGTCGTGGTGAATAATCCTTTTAATGTACTGTTGGATCCTATTGGCTAGTATTTTGGTGAGAATTTTTGCATCCATGTTCATCAAGGATATTGGTCTGTAATTCTCCTTTTTGATGGGGTCTTTGTCTGGTTTCAGGATCAAGGTAATGGTGGCCTCCTAAAACGAGTTTGGAAGTTTTCCTTCCAGTTCTCTTTTTTGGAACAGTTTCAGAAGAATAGGTATTAATTCTTCTTTAAGTGTTTGGTAGAATTCCCCTGTGAAGCCATCTGGTCCTGGGCTCTTGTTTGTTGGGAGATTTTTGATGACTGCTTCAATTTCCTTAGTGGTTATAGGTCTGTTCAGGTTTTCTATTTCTTCCTGGTTCAGTTTTGGTAGTTGATACATCTCTAGGAATGCATTCATTTCTTCCAGATTATCTAATTTGCTGACACATAGTTGCTCATAATATGTTCTTAGAATTGTTTGTATTTCTTTGGTGTTGGTTGTGATCTCTCCTCTTTCATTCAAGATTTTGTTGATTTGAGTCATTTCTCTTTTCTTTTTGATAAGTCTGGCCAGGGGTTTATCAATCTTATTAATTCTTTCAAAGAACCAGCTCCTAATTTCATTGATCTGTTCTACTGTTCTTTTGGTTTCTATTTCATTGACTTCTGCTCTGATCTTGATTATTTTTCTTCTCCTGCTGGGTTTATGTTTTATTTGCTGTTCTTTCTGCAGCTCCTTTAGGTGTAGGGTTAGGCTGTGTATTTGAGATCTTTCTTGTTTCTTGAGAAAGGCTTGTATTGCTATGTACTTTCCTCTTAGGACTGCTTTTGCTGCATCCCAAAGATTTTGGACAGTTGTGTTTTCATTTTCATTGGTTTCCATGAATTTTTTTAATTCTTCTTTAATTTCCTGGTTGACCCATTCATTCTTTAGTAGGATGCTCTTTAGCCTCCATGTATTTGAGTACTTTCCAACTTTCCTCTTGTGATTGAGTTCTAGTTTCAAAGCATTGTGGTCTGAAAATATGCAGGGAATGATCCCAATCTT
Source organism: Halichoerus grypus (assembly GCF_964656455.1). Lineage (NCBI taxonomy): Eukaryota > Metazoa > Chordata > Mammalia > Carnivora > Phocidae > Halichoerus > Halichoerus grypus. The sequence goes on from NC_135719.1 coordinate 10,014,095, forward strand.
TTGGTACCAGTTGAGACCTGATTTGTGACCTAGGATGTGATCTATTCTGGAGAATGTTCCATGGGCACTAGAGAAGAATGTGTATTCTGTTGCTTTGGGATGGAATGTTCTGAATATATCTGTGAAGTCCATTTGGTCCAGTGTATCATTTAAAGTCTTTATTTCCTTGTTCAGTGAGGGGGGTGTTAAAGTCCACTACTATTATTGTATTGCTGTCAATGTGTTTCTTTGCTTTTGTTATTAATTGGCTTATATAATTGGCTGCTCCCATGTTAGGGGCATAGATATTTTCAATTGTTAGATCTTTTTGTTGGATAGACCCTTTAAGTATGATATAGTGTCCTTCCTCATCTCTTATTATAGTCTTTGGTTTAAAATCTAATTTGTCTCATATAAGGATTGCCACCCCAGCTTTCTTTTGGTGTCCATTAACATGGTAAATGGTTTTCCATCCCCTCACTTTCAATCTGGAGGTGTCTTTGGGTCTACAATGAGTCTCCTGCAGACAGTATATTGATGGGTTTTGTTTTTTTGTCCAACCAGATACCCTGTGTCTTTTGATTGGGGCATTTAGCCCATTTACATTCAGGGTAACTATTGAAAGATAATGAATTTAGTGCCATTGTATTGCCTGTAAGGTGACTGTTACTGTATATTGTCTGTGTTCCTTTCTGGTCTATGTTACTTTTAGGCTCTCTCTTTGCTTAGAGGACCCCTTTCAATATTTGTTGTATGGCTGGTTTTGTGTTTGCAAATTCCTTTAGTTTTTGTTTGTCCTGGAAACTTTTTATCTCTCCTTCTATTTTCAATGACAGCCTAGCTGGATATAGTATTCTTGGCTGCATATTTTTCTCCTTTAGTGCTCTGAATATGTCCTGCCAGTCCTTTCTGGCCTGCCAGGTCTCTGTGGATAGGTCTGTTGCCAATCTAATGTTTCTACCATTTTAGGTTACAGAGCTCTTGTCCCAAGCTGCTTTCAGGATTTTCTCTTTGTCTCTGAGACTTGTAAGTTTTACTATTAGATGTTGGGGTGTTGACCTATTTTTATTGATTTTGAGGGGGTTCTCTGTGCCTCCTGGATTTTGATGCCTGTTTCCTTCCCCAAATTAGGGAAGTTCTCTGCTATAATTTGCTCCAATATACCTTCTGCCCCTATCTCTCTTTCTTCTTCTTCTTCTGGGATCCAATTATTCTAATATTGTTTCATCTTATGGTATCCCTTATCTCTCGAATTCTGCCCTTGTGATCCAGTAGTTGTTTATCTCTCTTTTTCTCAGGTTATTTTCCATCATTTGGTCTTCTATATCACGAATTCCCTCTTCTGCCTCATTTATCCTAGCAGTTAGAGCCTCCATTTTTGATTGCACCTCATTAATAGCCTTTTTGATTTCGACTTGGTTAGATTTTAGTTCTTTTATTTCTCCAGCAAGGGTTTCTCTAATATCTTCCATGCTTTTTTCAAGCCCAGCTAGCATCTTTATAATCATCATTCTGAACTCTAGTTCTGACATCTTACTAATGTCCATATTGATTAGGTCCCTGGCAGTCGGTATTGCCTCTTGTTCTTTTTTTTGAGGTGATTTTTTCCATCTTGTCATTTTGTCTAGGGAGAATAGATGAACGAGAGAACAAAATGCTAAGAGGGTAGCAACGACCCCAGAAAAATATACACTAAACAAATCAGAAGAGACCTGAAAGCAGGGGAAAAGAAAGGGAAAGAAAGAAAAAAGAAAAAAAAAAAAGAAAAAGAAAAAGATAAAAAAAAGAATATGATCAAATATGATCAGGCTTGTGCATAGATCAGTGCCACACACTAGATTTTGGGTGTATTTTGGTCTGTTAGAAGAAAGTGCCTCCCAAAATTTTAAAGAGAGAACAACATATATGTACAAAAATAAGGGTAAATACAATGAAGGGATGGAATATGAGTGTAAAGATGGAAATTATAAAAGATTTTATAAAAGGAATTAGTAAGATAAGAAGTTGGTTGAAAAAAGAAAGAAGAGGAATTAAAACAAAAAGGGAGAGAATGTGATCAGGCAGGAGACTAGAACAAAGCCATACACTAGAGATTTAGGGTATATTTTGGTCTGTTAGAAGAAACTATATCCCAAAATTTTAAAGAGAGAACAACTTACATATATACCAAAAATAAGGTTAACTACTATGAAGGGATACAATATGACTCTAAAAATGAAAAATAAAAAAGATTTTTAAAAAAGGGATTGATAAGATGTTGGCTGAAAAAGGGAAAAAGAAAAATTCAAAAAAAAAGAAAAAGAAAGAAAAGAACATTAAAAAAATTAACTTTGAAAGACTAAAGAATCATGGGAAAAAAGGCATGGATTCTATGTGCAGTATTCCCCTAGCGCTGGAGTTCTGCCGTTCTCACTGATCGGTAAACTTGGTCTTGGCTGGCTGTTCTCGCTGATCTTCTGGGGGAAGGGCCTGTTGCCATGGTTCCCAAATGTCTTTGCCGGAGGCGGAATTGCCCCGCCCTTGCCGGTCGGGGCTAAGTAATCTGCTGGGGTTTGCTCTCGGGAGCTTTTGTTCCCTGCAAGCTTTCTGTACAGCTTTGGAGGCGGAGAGTGAAAATGGCGGCCTCCCAATCTCCGCCCCGGAGGAGCCGAGAACTCGGGGCCCCGCTCCTCAGTGCGCCTCCAGAGAAAAGCAGTCAGTCACTCCCGTCTCCCCGGTCTCTGCCACACTCCGCGCTCACCCGGCCTGTGACCGAGCATTTCTATCTCTGGCACATGACCCCGTGTGGAGTCTCCCAACCCAGCAGATCCCTGCGGTGCGCTCCCGTGCCGGTCCTCCCGGGGAAAGAAGGTGAGTCTCCCCGGCTCTGCCGCTTGTTGGGTCCCTGCTGGAGGAGCAGTGGCCCGACTGTGCCGCGGATCACGGTTTATGGCAACCCCGAGCTGAGAGCCTGCGCCTCGGCTCCGTCTCTGCATCCGGCTTCCCTGCTCTGATACCTGGGAGCTCTGCCACACTCAGGCACCCCTGGTCTTTCTGTGACCCCGAGGGTCCTGAGACCACACTGTCCCATGAGGGTTCCACCCCCCGCTTAGCCACTGGAGCGACGTCCCTCAGCGGAGCCGACTTCTAAAAGTTCCGATTTTGTGCTCCGCGGCTGTATCACTTGCCAGAAGCGGTTGATGGAGGCCCCTCCCCCGCCATCTAGCCTCCCGAATATCGCCTCGGATTCACTTCTACGCACGTCCTACCTTCCAGAAAATGGTCGCTTTTCTGTTCAGAGTTGCTGCTATTCTTTTCTTCGATCTCCTGTTGAGTTCGTAGGTGTTCAGAATGGTTTGATCCCTATCTAGCTGAATTCCTGGGACCAGACGAAATCCAGGTCTCCTACTCCTCCGCCATCTTGCTCCTCCCTCCACCCCCCATTTATTGTATTTTATTAGTTTATCTCTTTAGTGCCTTTTTAATGTATAGGCTGCCTTCCCCTGTTTTCTTCTTTCTGGCCTGTTACGAAAAAAAAATTATGTGGTCAAATTGGTCCATTTTTGTCTTACTGCTCCTGGATTCTCTGTCATGATTAGGGACTCCCCACTCCCAGGTTAGATACATTCACCCTTGTTTTCTTCTGTCTGATTTCATATTTTACTTTTAAATCTCTGATCTGTTTGAAATTTATTCTAATGTATGGTATGAAGAATCGATCTAATTTTCTATTTTCCCAAATGACTCTCCAAATTTGCTAGTGTCATTTATAAAATGTTCATCCCCACAATGATTTTTTTAAATTTCTTTATCCTGTTCTTCAAGGGAGAACATTAGTGTGAGAGAGATGAACCAATATTATTCAAACATTATAACAAATAAGGCAATCCATGTGTACTGACATAGATAAATGTCCCTCATATATTAAAGTAAAAAGAAGATATAGAAGAGGATGCATTATAAATCAACATTTGTTTAAAATTACTTGTTTGTATATAAGTATATGTAAGTAATATATATTTATATTACATATAAAATATAAGAATATTGCATATTTATATAATACATATTTATATCATGGATATAATTTATACATATAAAATAATATATTTTATATATATATGAAATATCTGGAAGGATATTCTTCAAACTTTTTTTTTAAAGATTTTATTTATTTATTTGACAGAGAGAGACACAGCGAGAAAGGGAACACAAGCAGGGGGAGTGGGAGAGGGAGAAGCAGGCTTCCCGCTGAGCAGGGAGCCTGATGCGGGGCTCGATCCCAGGACCCTGGGACTATGACCTGAGCTGAAGGCAGATGCTTAACGACTGAGCCACCCAGGCACCCCTCAAACTGTTAATAATGGCTGATAATGGTTTGCTCTAGTGGTGGGATGGGGGGTAGAATTTTAATTTTTTTCTTTGCATATTTCAGTATTTAGTTTTTCTATGAACATGTGTTTGCTTAAAAAATTCAAATCTGAGAAAAATAGGCCATTAGCATATGCTGAACTTCATTTAACAAATGTTTCTTTTTTTTTTTTTTTTAAAGATTTATTTATTTGTTTTAGAGGGAGAAAGCGCATGGGAGAGAGTTGGGGGAGGGGCAGAGGAAGACTCTTCAAGCGGACTCCCCACTGAGATCTGAGCAGGACATGGGGCTCGATCTCACAACCCGTGAGACCATGACCTGAGCTGAAACCGAGTCAGATGCAGATGCTTAACCGACTGAGCCACCCAGGCGCCCCTGACAGATACTTCTTGAGTTCTGTGTACTAGGTTTGCTTGTATGCTCTATGTCTATAGTTCTCCCACCCCATATTTTAAAAATTATCTACCTGTTCTGTTTCTCAGTTTCCTCCTCTCTGAAAAAAAAAGGAAAGAAAGAAAGAAAGAAAGAAAGAAAGAAGAAAGAAAGAAAGAAAGAAAGAAAGAAAGAAAGAAAGAAAGAAGAAAGAAAGAAAGAAAGAAAGAAAGAAAGAAAGAAAGAAAGAAAGAAAGAAAGAAAAAGAAAGAAAGAAAAAGTTTCAGAATGTACTCAGGAGGGATAATTAGGAGACCTGAGGTCTTATCTCCACTTTTCCAGGCTAGCTGGTGAACTTGGGCTGGTGCACAGTTTCTCTGACCCTCTGGGTCTGTACCTATTAAGTGGGGGCTTGGATCAGATCCTCTCTGTATTGTGCCACCCTTCTCTTGAATTCCATGCCCTGAAAATATTTACATGCCCTCTGTACGTGTCATCTGACCAGTCCATTCCAGCTGGCTGGACAGTCCCAGTACATTCCTGTCCATCCAGCCTGGCTGGGATACCATATGAAAGAGCTTTAACTCTGTCGGGTTATGTCCATTCTGCAGACCAGGATAGTAATTTATTTAATTTATATTTAGTAAGTATCATAGTTGGAAAATGCAGGGCAATTTTTTGGAAGGGAATTAAAAAGGGATTATATAAGCTCCTTGAGTCATAAGTTTGTATTTATTTTTTTGGATATTGAAGTTATTCTATTTCCTTCAATAACTTTTTTTGAGTAATAACTTTTTAATACAGCCTTTTTTGATTGTCTGAGGACAGTGTGATTGCGCTATAAATGCATTAACTTAAACAAATTCACTATATGTATGTGATTCTAGTGCTTATTTTTCATACAGTATGGAGCTTACATGCAAGCTGACTTCCTCATCTGTGCTTAGCTGAAAAAAATAGCTTTGTTCCAATGCCACAGGGATTATTGGTTGGATTGATCAGTGTATGTCTGAGTACTGTGTTTAGCAGACAATTAAAGGAATCGATTTTGACTATGATTTTTTCACATTACAAGCTGCCATTGGAAGCTAATACTAACATAAAGTACATTTCTCTTATAATATATGTTCATTGCAGGGGCGCCTGGGTGGCTCAGTCGTTAAGCGTCTGCCTTCGGCTCAGGTCATGATCCCTGGGTCCTGGGATTGAGCCCCGCATTGGACTCCCTGCTCCGCGGGAGGCCTGCTTCTCCCTCTCCCACTCCCCCTGCTCGTGTTCCCTCTCCCGCTGTGTCTCTCTCTGTCAAATAAATAAAATCTTAAAAAAAATAATAATATATGTTCATTGCAGAAAATTTGAAAAAATATAACAGCAGAAAACCTGAAAGTCATCTCTCAGCCTTCTACATGGAGATAACAATTGTGATGGTTGTTAAGGGTGTATTAATCTCCAATATTTATTCTATGCATGTATTTGTGTGATAGGATATAAATTTGAGATTTTAGTCTAGGGATCTTCCCCCACTGCATTCCCTTGTACTCCACCCTGGGGTCATCCTTCACTCCTCCCTCTACTCCATCACTTCCTTAAAGCTTGTCAATTGCTTTGTGAAACTCATGCCAGAATTAAAAGCCTTGAATCTTTAGCTCTGGGATGTGAATATTTTGAAGGTTCATGTCCTGATGAGTTCAGTGCATACAAGTGACTGGGGTAAACAACTAGAAGAGAAGGGATGCCAGGCTCCTTCCATCTCACAGGAGATGAGGAATCCCCAGCCTGGGGGAAGGCCTTGTGGGGATGCAGAGTCCTTGCCAAGAGAGATGTGGGTGGCTGGCCCTCAGGGGGACCCAGCATTGAGCTGCTGCCCCAGCCTCGGCCCGAGCAAACACCATCTGTTGCTGGCCATGGGGGGCTCTGAGGGGGCTGTCAGGGCCTGTTGGCCATGGTGTCCCACATGAGTAAGTATTTGTATTACCAGTGCCAAGGAACTAAGTCGGTGCCCCCTCCCTGCCATTGGGCGAGAAACGCCCACGGAGATCAGCCAGTGGGTTTTTGGCACACCGATCAGTTGGCATGAGTGCTGTCCATCTGTTCCCTGAGACACTGCTAGTGTCCCTCCGAATTGCCTCGTGTGGCCAGTGCCTGCCTCCTGGGTCAGCGACTCTTGTGAGCCCGGCTGGAGCCTGTGCCCTGGACACCTGGAGGGGCAGCGGCGGGGCCATATGGAGAGACCCAGCCATGGTTCTTCGGTGGAACTGTGTTAAATCCGCTCTCTGGGAGCACCTACCCCATCTCTTAAATACCCCAAATCAGGATCCTACTGTATGGGCTCTTTGGAGACCCTGCCCGTCCACTTTATAATCTGATCAAACACTTCCCTCCTGCAATGCAAGATTCCCCCAGAACGTGATTTTAATGGTTTGAGAGCATGGGCAGTCACCATGGTTGGCTTTTAAAATCCCCTCTCGTTGGACATTAAGGTGATTTCCAGTGCTTTGCAGGCTACAAATAATATAACAGTGACTTTCCTTGTGAAATCTTTGTGAACGTCTCTGAATTGAAAACAGGCTCTTAACAAATGGCGAGCAATCACGAGATAAATACTGCGAACATTATTGTCTGGGTTTTGGCCTAACTTTCGGGATTATTAGTGGCCCATAAAGCAGCTGAGGCCCCAGCTGCCTTGCAGATGGGCAATGCTCGCCGAGGCTCCATGCAGGCTTAACACACCGGTGGGGGAAGAAAGGCAGACACAGGAATATAAGATTGCCATGGAAACATGCGTCCTGGCTAAGTATACATCTTGGTATCTCAGAGTCTGGGATGACCTGTGTGTGTGAAATGAGGTCCCACTTGGGGCTCAACAGTTTCTGACGAAGCTCTGTAGGCTTCAGCAGCCCTTGCCTTCCTCCTTATGACTCAGAAGTCCAGTTGGAGTTGTCCCCACACATGAACGGAAAAGCCGTGAAATATTAACGATCTGTTACTGACTCTGCGGCACTTAGAGAATCAGTCCCTTCCAAATCAATGTGCTTTGCATTATGCATAAGAGCGCTACAGAGTCACACTCCTCATTGTCCTTTGGGTTTACCGGGCGGGAGGACTAGGAGCACAGACCCAGGGAAGGTGCCGTCCAGGAGGGTCAAAGTCCTTTTCTCGACGTTTTTCCTACAGAACAATCTCAATCAGGGCCAGAGAATAGAAGTGTGTTTCTCATCAAACAACTCAAGACTTGGAAGCACGAGGTTTGATGAAACCCAATGCATCAGTTTGATTTTTTCCTCTCTTTGATAGTAAGGAAAGGAGAATGACAGAATTTTAACATATTTTATCTCTGTTTAACTGTAAGGAACATATACTCATTATGGGAATCTGGAGAATACAGAAAGAGATAAAATATTTAAATTTTTTTTTCCATTTACATAGACTATTTTTAAAAGAGTTTTAAGTTCACAGCTAAATTCAGTGGAAAGTTCACAGCATTCCCATATACCCTCTGCCTCCACCCGTGCATAGTGTCCCCTATCATCAACATCCCCACCCCCCGGAGTGGTGTGCTTGTTACAGTCAATGAACCGACATTGACTCATCATCCCAGAGTCCACAGTTGACATTAGGGTTCACTCTTGGTGTTGGACATTCTATGGGTTTGCACAAGTGCACAATGACATGCATTTACCACATATTACCACGCAGATTAGTTTCACTAAAAATCCTCTGTGCTTTGCCTATTCATCCTTTTATTTTTTAACCAGTGTGGGTCTTTACATTTAAAGTAGGTTTCTTTCTTGTTAACAATGTATTGTTGAGTCTTGTTTTTTGATCCACTCTGTCAATCTTTATCTTTTAATTGGCGTACTTAACCATTGACTTTTAAAGTGATTATTGATATAGTTGCATTAATATCTCCCATATTTGTTTTGTTTCTATTCATGGTCCTTGTTCTTTGTTCTTATTTTTGTCTTCCACCCTTTTTCCATCATTTGTGGTTTTAACGGAGCATTTTATATTGCTCCGTTTTCTCTCCTTTCTTAGCATATCAATTAGACTTTTTTTTAACTTTTTTATGTAGTTGCCCTAGATAAAATTTGTAATATACATTTATAGCGGATCCAAGTCCACTTTCAAATAACACTATATTGCTTCCTGAGTTGTGCAAATACCTTATAATAACAAGATATTACTAATTCCTTCCTACTGGCCCTTGATTGCTCCTCGTATCATTGCTGTCATTCATCTCACTTACACAAAGACATACAGAGATGTATGTATATATACACACTCACTTATATTTCCATATGCAATTGCATATACTTGTGTATTTACATATAATCATAAACATACATAATCAAACACATTGTTGCCATTTGTTATTTTTAACACACTGTTATCTGTCAGATCAGTTAAGAGTAAGAAAAAAAAGAGTTACTCACTTTCATGTACACTTCTCTACTGGTCTTTCTTTATGTAGACCTGAGTTTCTGACCTGTATCAATTTCCTTCTGTTGGAGGAGGTCACCAAGAGGACGTGACTGCTGGTTGACCCTTGAGCCACCCTGGGCAATCAGAGGCTCCTCACCCTCTCCCTGCCCTTGGAATGTCTGCCCTGCCCACCGTTCCACCACGGGAGCCATTTTCAAGGATGCAGCCTTGAGAGAGTAAGGTGCTGTTGAGATCAACTGGATGGTGTACTACTGAATGCAAGACCAGAGATTTGATCACACCCAGGGTGGGGTGCGGAGATCCACTGGTCTTGCTGCTAGCCAAGACGAATTCATAGGTAAGTGCCCTTGCTCCTTAAACTTTCCACCTTCCAACCTGGAGTGCCTGCTTCTTTCTCAGGTCTTTCCTTCCTCTGTGTGCACGGGAGCAGTTTCCCATTTCCCCTGGGAGGCTCCCAAGGTTTCCATCCAACACCTCTGATTTTATTTATTTATTTGAGAGAGAGAGAGAGCCTGAGGAGGGGGTAGGGAGAGGCAGAGGGAGAAGTAGACTCCCGATGAGCAGGGAGCCCACTTTGGGCTCGAACCCAGGACTCTGGGATCATGACCTGAGTGGAAGGCAGACGCTTAACCCTTAACTGACTGAGCCAGCCAGGTGCTTCTGAAAAGCTTCTCTTAATCTGTATCTTGTAAAGTAAGTATACTGGCGACATATTCCCTCAATTTTTGTTTGTGAAAGTATTTATTCTTCACTTTTGAAGGCTAATGTCTCAGAATACAGAATTCCTGATGGGTGTTTTTTTTTCTTTTTTCTCTCAACACTCTCTCTAAATATTTCACCTCTTGCTTGCATGATTCCCAAAGAGAAACCGGATGCAGTTGTTACTTTTGGGCCCTGATAGGTGAGGGTTTTTTCCCTGCCAACTTCTCTCAAGATTTTTTCCTTCATCTTTGATTTTCTGCAGTTTGAATGTGATATGCCTAGATAGAGTTTCTTCCTCCATTTATCCTGACTGTTCTCTGGATCTGTGGTTTGGTGTCTGACGTTAATTTGGGGGGAATTCTCAGTCATATTGCTTTAAATATTTTTTCTGTTCCTTTCTTTCTTCTCCTCTTGATATCCCCATTACTTATATGTTATACAATTTTTTTTTAAAATTCTTGTCTCAACTGCATGATAAATTTTTTTTTTTAAAGATTTTATTTATTTGACAGAGAGAGACACAGCGAGAGAGGGAACACAAGCAGGGGGAGTGGGAGGGGGAGAAGCAGGCTTCCCACTGAGCAAGGAGCCCGATGCGGGGCTCGATCCCAGGACCCTGGGATCATGACCTGAGCCAAAGGCAGACGCTTAACGACTGAGCCACCCAGGCGCCCCGATAAATTTTTTTTTAATTGAAGCATAGTTGACACACAGTGTTAACATTACTTTCAGGTTGTATATTATACCTTTTGTGGTTGTCCCACCGTTCTTGGATATTTTGTTCCACTTTTTTCAGTTTCGTTTTTTGTTTTTCAGTTTCTATTGATGTACCTTCAAGCTTAGAGATTCTTTGCTCGGCCATGTCCAGTCTGCAAATGAGCCCATCAAAGGTACTCTTCATTTCTATGACAGTGTTTATGATTTCCAGCATTTTTTTGATTCTTTCTTAGAATTTCCTTCTCTCTACTAACATTATCCTCCTGTTCTCGCATGTTGTCTGCTTTTTCTTTTAGAGACCTTAGCATAGGAATCATAGTTGTTTTAAAATTCACGTTCTGATAATTCCAACATCCCTGCCATATATGAGTGTGGTTTTGATGTTTGCTATCTCTTCAAACTATTTTTTGTCTTTTGGTATGCCTTATAATGTTTTTTGTTGAAAGCTGGACATGATGTGCTGGGTAAAGGAACTGCAGCAAAGAGGTTTTTTCGTAATATGGTGGTAAGGCACAGGGCGGGGAAGTGTTCTGCAGTCCTATGATTGGGTCTCAGTCTATTGGCAAGCCTGGACCCATTGGCTGTGAACTTCACAGATGACTCTCAGTCTCCCTCTTCCTGGCTTAGGTGGGACAGGATGATTGAAGTTGAGAATTTCCCTTCCCCAAGGTCAGTTAGGCTCTGACAGAACCCCAGTAATTTAGGCTCTAGTGAAACAGTTTCTCTTGAGGGCAGGTCTTGTGAAGAACAGAATGCTCTGGAATATTTCAAAATGGCCACATTTCTCACTCCCTTTACCAGAAGCATGAGGGGACGTCTCCTCCCATCTTCACTGTGAGAACCTGGTCCAACCCCTGGAGGTAAAACTCACAAAAGTGAGGGGTTCCCCCCATGACTGGGTCCCCCTGGAGTTTTTATCTCATAGACTTTCCCATGCTAAACCTCTAGGAAATCATCAGTTACAGTTCAGGGTTTCTTACCTGGGTGCTGGTTTCTTTCCTTCCTTCCTTCCTTCCTTCCTTCCTTCCTTCCTTCCTTCCTTCCTTCCTTTTATTTATTTGAGAGAGAGAGAGAGAGTGTGTGTGTACAAGCAAGGGAAGGGGCAGAGAGAGAGAGAGGGAAAGGGAGAAGCAGACTCCCCACTGAGCGCAGAGCCCGATGTGGGACTCAATCCCAAGACCCTGAGATCATGACCTGAGCTGAAGTCAGACGCTTAACTGACTGAGCCACCCAGGTGCCCCTGGGTGCTGGTTTCTGCAGAGGTTTCTACTTGGGGGTTTCTGCTCCTGTAAGTTGTGAGTCTCTGTATCTGCCTGCTGCCTGATGGTCTCTCCAGTTTTGGGAGCAGTGGTTTGCTCTGTGACCTTACTTCTTGTATGGATATAAGAAGGGTTGTTGATTTTTTCAGTTTGCTTAGCTTTTCACTTGGTGTTAGGACAGAGTGGTGATTTCTGAGCTCCTTATATTTCAGACTGAAAACTGAAAGTCTCAGAAATATATTTTGTAAAATGTCTATAGATATCCCCACGAAATATGAACACTGTTAACTATCTTGATGCATTTTCATATATAAGAGCATATATATATAGTGTGTATGCATGTGATTTGTACATTCCTATATAATATGTGTAACTGCTTTCACAAAATGTTGATTGAAGTTTGCACATCTTTGTATTTAGACTTTTAACTTAATTTACCTTTGTATTTTTCTATATCACTAGATAATCTTTTTTAAAAAATTAACATATAGTGTATTATTAGTTTCAGAGGTAGAGTTTAGTGATTCACCAGTTGCATATAATACCCAGTGCTCATCACATCATGTGTCCTCCTTAATGTCCATCACCCAGTTACCCCATCCCCCCACCCCCCTCCCCTCCAGCAACCCTCAGTTTGTTTCCCATGATCAAGAGTCTCTTATGGTTTGTCTCTCTTTCTGATTTTGTCTTGTTTTATTTTTTCCTCTCTTCCCCATGATCCTCTGTTTTGTTTCTTAAATTCCACATATGAGTGAGATCATGTGATAATTGTCCTTCTCTGACTGACTTATTTTGCTTAGCATAATACCCTCTAGTTTCATTCACGTCGTTGCAAATGGCAGGATTTCATTTTTTTGATGGCTGAGTAGTATTCCATTGTATATATACACCACATTTTCTTTATCCATTCATCTGATGATGGATATCTGGGCTCTTTCCAGAGTTTGGCAATTGTATATCACTAAATAATCTTGTTAATAGGAGTTAAAGTTTAATTATCATGTAACTAAAAGATGAAGCATGGTAGAAAACCCACCCATGAATCAAGGAAAGTTGGCTAGAAAACAAAGGTCAATTATATGTGAATCTTGACATAAAATTATTTTAGTTAAAAGATGCATATTAAGTACTCTGCACTGAGGATACAGATAAATAGAACATAGACTTTGGCTTGAGAAGTGTATATCTAGCTAAAGAGAAGATGAACAGACAATGAAAGTAAAACATGGTAAGTGCCATGGGGTACATGTGCACATACAGTGTAAATATATGACTATGTTTGGGGATGAGAGGAGAAGCACTTTACCCAGTTTGGGTGGCTTCTTTAAGTGGTAGCAAATGAGCTGAGTTTTTAACAATGACAAGAATTCACCTGGATGAATAGTAGGCTGAGGAAACCAGGTAAGTGAATTTTTTAAATGAATGAAATTTACTTCCTTCAAGTCACAAAACTTTTGTTTTAAATTCCAACTATGTTTGATAAAAGTCCTATACAAGCTAACTTTGTCCCATTCCTCGTAAAATAGGATTCTTAGACCATAGTCGTATTGGGAAGGTGTGGTTTCCATAGTGATTGACATATGGTGGGCTCTGCTCTACTTAGAATTATACCTGTGAGTTTCTGTTCTCTTTTCAAGAAAAATACAAGACTTTGAGACCAAAATGAAAATAATAATTAAGGAGGCACTTGGTACCTCCTACTAACCAGTTCTTATTTTTTTTATTTGCCCTCCAGTACTGTGCCTGGTTCCACACCTTCGCTGGTCTGGGGCTCCTCTTTCAGACACATAGCTGGCTTCCTGAGAAATACAGCTTTCAATTTTTTTAAATTAGGAGAGTATGTTTAAAAAATAAATATTGAACATAACTACAGTATTTAAAAAGTGAGCATTTCTGCTTGAAGCAAGGTGTGTGTGTGTGTGTGTGTGCACATTTATGCATTGAAGCATCCAGAGCACAAACCACTTCACATGCCCTTCCCCTGGAGGACCTGAATACAATTTACACACTACTGACTCAGAACAGAGAGCTATGAGAGATGAAGGGACTTGCAGGTGATTGAACTAAATGTCTAAACCCCTCATCTTAGAAATGAACTCTAAGAGTTGTCAAGACATAATGGAATGATCTTGGGCTTTCACTCAAGAAAATGTAGTGAAATAATAACAGGAATACAATTTATTATGATTGGAGTACTTTCTGTGTATTCCACACTGTGAAAGCATTTTCTTTTTTTTTTTTAACTGAAGTTTTCATTTTATTTTTTTGTGAATAAAATAGCAGCCATGGTTTTATCCAGTTTACTAAAGGTATCACCTTCAGAAGAAGTTACCTGCCCAATCTGCAAAACAAGAACAGTTATCTTCTGTTGAAAAGCTGGAAGCTTTTCAAACTTAGTTCTCTTCCATTTGTGTCATAATTTCCAAATAAATCAATGTCTCCAGCTAATGTGGGCCAGTCAAGTTCCCTACATGATCATCTCTTCCATGCAATCATCAAATAGCCACCTACAAGATTCTTTGGAACACTCTACAGTTTCAAAAAGCTGTTTAAAGTCTTGAGGGTATAGATCTGTTCTTTTCATGTCTCCATGTTTCTCTATTTGCTTCAATATAGCTGTTGCATTAACTGGACTCAATAACTGTAAATGGTCCATTAGCTTGAAATTGTGCTTCATAAAACACTGCTTTAACATGTGAAAAAATACATCATAGTCAACAGATGTTAAATTTTCTGTAAATAAATTCCGAAGAAGAGTTGGTTGAATTAAACACATGTTTGGTTCTACTTGTTTATTTATTTGTTCTAATGGTTTCTTATTCTTCAGCTTTTCTGTCTCCCACTTTGGCCGTATAGGCTAAACGAGGGCCAAGGCTCCACATGCAGAAGCTTAATCTTACAAGCTACTTGCCAGAGCACACTTAATGCTTGATACAAGTGTGGATTTCGGGGACTTGCCACCAGTTTCTCATATTCCCTTTCAGTAATAAACATATTTAGTTCTACTCGTCCATAACTATATACAGAAGTAGAAGAATATAGGTCATATAAAAGCTTCCAAAGTATCTTTTTCTCATTTTTTGCTGGGAAGAGTTCCTACTCTTAATGGGGTATCTTCTGACCAAGGAACCGCTTCTATTCCCAAACGACGAAAAAGCGTTTCTGAAATCATAATGGAAGGTTTTACTATTCCAAAATTTCTAGGATCCATTTTAAAGAAGTCACAGTAGACCACTTCTAGTTTTCCATTCACCTTTTTGCACAGGGACTCCAAATGTGGAAGAAAAGTTCTGTTAACTTTCAAGGGCAATCACTTTGGCCTTGCTTTCAAGTAATGCTTGAGTCAGGATTCCAGGACCTGGATTGCACTCCAGGAAGGGCTGGTCAGGGTTTTTACCTTCTTTCTTAGGATCTGTACCAAGGTCGTGACCAGTTTCGGACTGGTTATGTAACTCTTGGGCTCTGAGCGGTACTTGGGCAACCACGAGGGCGAGTCTCTGAAACCCTGACTAGGCACCAGCTGCGGGTGGAGGTCCGACAAGCCCCCGCGGTGCCCGGCGCGGACCGCCCTCCACCTCGCAGCTCCTGACCCCAACACGCAAAAGCTACCAGCGCCGGCAAAGGCTGAGAGTGCTAGCCGCGGGGGGAGCCCCGCCACCGGGACCGACATCTTCAGCCTCCGTGAAAGCATTTTCTATTCATTAACTTAGAAGAGTTTTTAAAAGGTTTATTTATTTATTTGAGAGAGAGAGAACACATGGAAGTGAGGGACAGAGAGAAAGAGAGAATTCCCAAGCAGACATCCCACTGAGTAAGGAGCGGATGCTGGGCTGGATCTCATGACTCTGAGATCACAACCTTAGCTGAAATCAGGAGTTGGACACTTAACTGACTGTGCCACCCAGACATCTCCATCTCAGAAATTTTTTTTAGTTGTGGTAAAATATATGTAACAAAATTGGCCATTTTAACTATTTTTAAGTGTGCAGTTCAGTGCCATTAAGTACATTTATATTGTTGTGCAACCATCATCACCCTCCATCTCCAGAACTTTCTTTATCTCGCAAAACTGAAATTCTACTCATTAAGCAACAACCCCCATTCCCCTCCCCTAGCCCCTGGCAACTGCCATCCTATTTCTATCTCTACAAATTTAACTACTTTAGGTATCCCCTAGAAGTGGAATCATACAGTATTTGTCCTTTTGGGACTGGCTTATTTCACTTAATGTAATGTCCACAGGTTCTTCCATGAGTCAGAATTTCCTTCTTTTTTTTTTTAAGATTTTATTTATTTATTAGAGAGAGAGCAAGCAGACAGGTGGGGGGGTGGGGCAGAGGGAGAGGGACAAGCAGACTCCCCGCTCAGCAGGGAGCCCAACGCAGGGCTCCATCCTAGGACCCTGGGATCATGACCTGGGCTGAAGGCAGATGCTTAACTGACTAAGCCATTGTGGTGCCCTAGAATTTCCTTCTTTTTTAAGGCTGAATGATATTCCATTGTATGAATATACTGCCTTTTGTCTATCCACTCATCTGTTGATGGACACTTGGGCTGCTTTCACCCCTTGGCTATTATAAACAATGCTGTTATAGTCTTGGGTCTAAAAATCCATCTTCAAGTCCCTCCTTCCATTTCTTGTTGGGTATATGGTCATAAGTCAAATTGCTGGATCAGATCTTAATTCTATTTTTTATTTTTTGAGGAACAACCGTACTGTTTTCTATAGCAGTGCCATTTTACATTCCCACCAACAGTGTACAAGGGATCCGATTTCTCCACATTATTGTCAAAACTTGCTCTTTTCCTTCCTTTTTTCCTTCCTTCCTTTCTGTAATAGCCATCCTAATGGATGTGAGGTGGTATCTCATTGTGGTTTTGATTTGCATTTCTCTAGTGATGAGTGATGTTGAGCATCTTTTTATGTGCTTACTGGCATTTGTATATTTTCTTTGGGGAAGTATCTATTCAAATTCTTTGTCCATTTTTATTTTTTAAAAGACTTTTATTTATTATTTTTTTGAGAAAGCGAGAGACAGTGTGAAGGGGGGAAGGGGCAGAAGGAGAGAATCTCAAGCAGATTCCACGTTGAGCAAGGAGCCCCATGTGGGGCTCGATCTCATGACTCATGAGATCATGACCTGAGCCAAAACCAAGAATTAGAGGCTTAACCATTGAGCCACCCAGGGGCCCTAAGTTCTTTGTTCATTTTAAAATTAGGTTGTTTGTTTTTTGTTGTTGAGTTGTGGGAGTTCTATATATATATATTCTTGATATTAACCCCTTATAATATATGACTTGCAAATATTTTCTCCCATTCTGTGGGTTGCCTTTTCACTCTGTTGATTGTTTCCTTTGATGCACCAAAGCTTGTAATGGAGTCCAGTTTATCTATTTTTGCTTTTGTTGCCTGTCTTTTTGGTGTCATATATAAGAAAACAATGCCAAATCCAATGTCAAGGAGATTTCCTCCTTTGTTTTCTTCTAAGAGTTTTATATTTCAGCTCTAATATTTAGGTCATTTGTCCATTTTGAATTAATTTTTTAATGTAGTGTAAGGGAAGAGTTGAACTTCATTCTTTTTCATGTGGATATCCAGTTTTCCCAATGTCTGTTGAAGCAATGTAACTTTCATTAAGCCATAGAGCTAGATAGTAGCAGAGATGGGCCAGAACTTCAGTTCCCTGATTTCCTTCGTTTTTAGGATTTCCCCTGATATTCTTTGTCAGTGCCCCATTGCCCACCATCTTCAATAGCTAGGTCATTGCTATAATTGCACAGAGGTGTTATGGAGCATAAACTCTAAGAGTATACTTGCATTTTAAAGGAAGAATTTGTTGTCCCCAGTTTTTTTTTTTTTTTAATAAGGAGGTCATACAGTGCTCCCTGCCCAACTGGTCATCCAGCTACTCCCCACCCAACTGGTCATCCAGCTACTCCTCTACTTTACTGTTCCATTGAGTCTGGAAAGGAGACCAAATCACAAAGATTTGGCTTCATGGTAACCTGTCATTCATGCTTTACTTCACATACTTGTTTTTACTAAACCATGGGGCTCCTTAAGAACCAAGCATCTTCTCCCAGGGAAAGAAAATGGGCTTGTTTAATAAAGTGTAAATATTTTGGAAATATGAGTTATGACATGATTAATGTAAGAAGTCCAGACTTAGTTAACTTAATTTCTGAACTACATTCTATCTACTGAGATTCTCTTTGATCATGATTCTAGTTTGATTTACATCTAAACTGCCTTCTCTCTCATTTTCTTTGCAAGAGTTGGTATTTAATGTATTCCAGAGGGAAAGATTTAATAAATTAAGGAGTAAAACTATTTGAAAATCACTTTCAGAATGTGTTAAACAGGACAAATATCATTCAATGTAAGCCTGTACAACCCGATATATATTGGGTCCCACATGGTCTAGCTTTGGCAAGGTGTTATATTTAAAGAAATATAACCCAGTGACTGGAAGCAATTAAAAGCAATTCCAATATTATCAATCATATGGTTATTGATTAACATTAAAGTGGATTCTTGGAGCACCTGGGTGGCTCAGCCTGTTAAACATCCAACTCTTGGTTTTGGCTCAGGTTGTGATCTCATGAGTCGTGAGATCCAGCCCTGTGTTGGGCATTGTGCTCAGTGGGGTGTCTGCTTGAGGATTCTTTCCCTTTGCCCCTCCTCCCACTCCTGCATGCTCTCTCTCTCTCTCTCAAATAAATAAATAAATCTTAAAAAAAACATTAAAGTGGATTCAGTTCATAACCCACATTTATTTCAATCTCTGCCTCTTTCACATACTTGCCCCACCCTACACACCTGCAGTCAAATGTCCTCCCTAACACCTATCCAGTGGCCTCTTCTAATTTATTCTCTTCTCTCTTTCCTTCTGGAGTTCTTTTTTCCTCCTCAGCCATTTGCCTCCTCGAAGATTTTATTGGCATGCCAAAGGGATGGGAATGAGCACCTCTCATCACTTTTGTCCAAGCCACTGTCATTTCTAGCCCAAAATTACTGTATTAGCATCTAAACTGGTTTCCATGCTTCTGCTCCTGTCCCTTACTGTTGGTCCCTAATACAGAAGCCAGATGATCCTTTAAAATTATGTCAGTCTTACCTTTCCCCCCTCCTGAGTATTTATTTGTTTACTGTCTGTTTCTCTTACTAGACCCTAAGCTCCTCCATAGTGGGGAATTTTGTCTGTGTGTTTCCCTGTTGTATCCTCAGTGACCACAACAATGGCTGGTATACGAGGGGCACCCCAAATTTGTGGAATGAAAAACTGAGCTGATTAATGATTTTTTTTGCTTCTTTTGTCTGTGCTATTTCTTCTGTATAGAATGCCTTCTGCAGAGTTGGCATGATTTCAGCTTCAGATTACAGAAAAGACAGCATGCTTTAGTTTATAGAAGCAAATATAAACAAATTTTCAACATGGACAATACAGTACCATTAAGACTTCAAAACCAACGAGGAAAACAAATCTTCTGTCTCAAGGAAAACAAATTCTGTATTTCTGGCTGCCTTCCTGCTACTTGCCATGCCAAAATTCACAAATATATCTATATCTATATATCCCCCTCCCAGTAGTCTCCTTTTAATAAAGGGGGGATTAAAAGGAAAGAAGTGGCTTAAACAGTAAGGAAGTTAATGTGCTCACATAACTGGAGCTACAGAGATAGCCAAATTTTAGTGGCTGGACAATGACCTTGAGCTTGCAGGTGCTTTCGATTTCTCTCTCTGACATCTGGTACTGCTGTGTGGACACCTCATATCCTCATTCCATCTTCCATCCAGCCATTGGTGCAGGAATAAACTCTGCACAGTGGTATCAGCACCTGGCTTCAGCTGCATAGGGTGTTTTTCACTCTCTGACCCAGGGATTTCCTGATATCAATTTTGGGACTCTTGTGGGGACCAACCGGGGGGCCAGCTGGACACTTGTGCATAATCAAACCTGCAAGTATGAAGAAGTTAACATTCCATGGGCAACATTTGACCAATGGGAGATGAAAACTGGCAGAAAAATGATTTGCTCTTCTGAACGTCCAATGGTGACATTTCTGAGTTATAGTCTGTATAATTCCTCAGAGTTTCCCGGCAGGACAAGTGTTTGGTTGTCAGCAGTAGTGACTAGTTTGCTAATGTGCCCTTGTATTTACTTTCCTTTTCTCCTTGTTTTGTTCTTCAGAATCATCTCAATCTTGTTCCCTGGGGTCATCTTAAATAAACTACCTGTATACAAATCCCTTCCTCAGGCTCTGCTTTCAGGAGAAAATTGTTAAGACAGCTCTTACCTGAAAGGACCCAGGAAACTAGTCACTCAGGATGGGTTCTGTGACTGGATCCCTCACTGGCCTGATAGTGGTAAGGACCCTGTTGTTGGTGGAAAGTAGGGTGGTGTGAAGCCTTGGCCTGTGGTACCATTACAACTAAGACGTTCTATGATGCAGAATTGGATGAAGAACAGGTAAAACCCTGGCTTAGGAGTAGGTAACTTAGGTTAAGACCTAGCCATGGGGTTAATGCTCTTCCTCTCCATGGTTGTAAAATGGCCGCCAGTAGGAAGCAGGGCGATTTGTTTCCTCTTTCAGGTCCAGGAAAGAGAAAGAGTAGATTTCTCTTTAGTATGATCTCGTGGACCAACTTGAACCAATTTCTGTTACAAAGAAATGCTATTAGGCTTGAGTTTCTGAGTGAATCATGGACCACAGCACTGGAATTACCTACTGGAATTATTGGCCTGGTGAACTTAGGTCAGTCATGGGACCCTCATGGGGTTCACATCTTCTCCAAACTTTTCTAAACTTCACAGTTGCTTAGGGAGACCAGATTGGATGCTAAGGAACCAACTACAGTGTCCACTACCCCCTTCTTCTCCTGGTCCCCATGATGAGCTTGACCTTCTTCAAGACACTGTTAGAACATCACCTCTTTTGTGAAGTCTTGTGTGGGGCAGGCTTGTCTCCTCTGCCGTATATCTGGACATAAATATGGTAGTGGTCTTGAAAGCACAGGCTTTGAAGCCAGTTCACCCAACTTCCTGGTTGCTTGACCTTGGGAAACTTTTTTAAACTCTCTGTATTCTCACAAGTAAAAAGGTACTTACCTCACAGAGTTGCTATAAAGATTAAATAAGTTAGAACACATAAGTGGCCTAGTATTTACCTAGTGGTAAATAGTATTCAGTAATGTTAGCCATTATTAATATGGTTGTACATATAGGTATACATATTAATATATTTTATTTTTTAAAAAATATTTATTTATTTATTTATTTATTTATTTATTTATTTATTTATAGAGTGAGTGAGCTGGGGGAGAGGCAGAGGGAGAGGGAGAGAGAAGAGAAACTCCAAGCAGATTCCCCAATGAGCAGAGGGCCCAATACAGGGGTCAATCCCAGGACCCATGAGATCATGACCGGAGCCAAAGTCAAGAGTCTGACCCTTTAATCAACTGAGCCATCCAGGCACCCCTAATATATTTTAAAACATATTTCATCCTTATGTATCTGTTATAGGATTTCACTTCCTGTGATCTCTGTGTTTCCATTGTTTGAAGTGAATACATTTCTGTTGAATGAACAGATAGTACAGAATACATGTTATAGGGGCGCCTGGTGGCTTAGTCAGTTGAGTGTCTACCTTTGGCTCAGGTCATTATCTTAGGGTCCTGGGATCAAGCCACACATCAGACTCCCTACTCAGTGGGGAGTCTGCTTCTCCCTCTGCCTCTCTCTCTCCCCAACCTGTGCTCTCTCTCTCTCAAATAAATAAATAAGATTAAAAAAAAAGAGACTTAAAAAAAAAAGAATACATGTTATAGAAATATCTGGAAGGGAGAGATTGCTGTGAAGAGCTGGGAGAGGTAATAGGGTGGTTTGGTCAGGTTTATTGGAGGAGGTAGAATCTCAGCAGGAACTTAAAAGATAAATTGGCTTTTTATAGAGTTAAAGACTGGAAATAGTATGAGGAATTATGTGTGTAAAGATATAGAAGAGAAAATAAATACAAAATCTTTGAGGGAATGGATACATTTGGGTAAAATGGAAGTGGTGGGAAGGGACGAGAGGAGGGATAAAACAGGACAGCTAGGATGGAACCAAAGTGAAGATGAGCCAAGACTTTTAGTGGAAGAAGGGTAATTTTGTGCAAAGAGCCCAGGCTTGGAACTATATCATGATTTAACTCTAGCCCCACCACTTACTGTTTGTGTGGCTTTAGACAAATCACCTGACCATTCTAAGTTTGTTTTCTTATCTGTAAAATAAAATGTGCATAACTTGCAGTGTTTTTAGGAAGATTAGCAAAAATATGCATATAATGCCTTTCAAGTGGTAGGCACATGGTAAAGGCATCTGTAAAGTTGATGGTTATAGTGATAGGTAGGATTAAAACCTTTTTTTAAATACAGGGAGAGTGGCATTTTAACACCATTTGATGGTAGCATAATTGAACCATCAAAATTTATAGAGTGATAAAATCCAGGAAATGAACCAACACATCTACCAGACATCTCCAATGTATGGAAATTGTGGCTTTCTTTGGTTGATTGGCAGGCAGCAAAGGTAATGGGAATATTTAAAATCCTGTCATGAGGTTATGTGGATTTCTTTCTTTCCTCTTTAAGATTTGGGTTTATAATTCTGTTTTCAAGAGACCATTGCTTTCCTTATAGAATTGTTTGTTTTTTCTCTACTGTCATGTGACATCTTCCTTTCTAAAAACCAACAACCCAAATGAAATTTTCTTGGTAAGTTCATGTCCTGGATTTTACTATGGTCAAACCTGAAGTTCCTCCCTGCCAGGACAGGGAGTGGAAGAGATTCTGATTCTTTGCATCTTAAACCTTTCTCTGGTTAAAACTGTAGCTAGAAGGACTTTATCACTATCACATTATTCTTAGGCAAAGGCCCACAAAGAGTGAACACTGGTGCTTTCAGAATGTGCTGGTTTCCATGTTGTAATATATGTTGTGACTTATCCTTTGTACTCATGAACCAATAGCTGCCTGATGGCCTCTAGGCTCTCATCTGGTATTCTTTGGTTCTTTTAAAAATATAAATTGATTGTGGATTTTCCCATTTTTATTCTAATTATCTTAGTCTTTGCTGTTTTAATCAAACAGTTTAGGAGGTCACTGCATTCACATTCCAAAAATGAAAAACATGAAACGAAGGTGTTCTCTACAATGCATTTTTATTATTGAAGGGAATTGTCACAATTCACAATAGTATTCTGTGGGAAGAGGACGTGGAAAATTTGACAGTTGTCCCTTATGTTTCCTGAAGAAAATGGGCAAAAAGGGCTTTTGATTAAGTGAAATTTATCTCTTAGGGCTTGAAGAATAGAAAAAGGTAATTTAGTTTCTACAGAAAATTTTTGGTAAGAGATGTGCCTTGAATTTAAAGTGATTTATTTACATATCTGACTCAAAACAAATCTGAAAAGAAGGCTTCAAAAATGATCTTCTCTTCAGATTTTCAGTTAGAAATTAGAATTAGCATTTCTTTACCTATTAGAAAAGGATAATCCCATTCATTGGAGGCAATGTACCATCATGGCTAGTATCAGCCCTGGTTTTGGAATGAGATAGCTTAGGTCCATCTCTTGGTTTAATTATTTGCTATGATGTGAGCTTTGGCAAATTACACAACTTGTCTGAAAATGGTACCTACCTCATAAAAATGTTGGGAGGGTTAAAGAGTTAGCAAATCAATTTCTACTTTCCATAAGATTTAAAAAAATATTTATTTGAGGGAGAGAGAAAGAGCAAGCACAAGCAGGGGAGGGGAGGGCCAGAGGGGGAGAAAGAAGTGGACTCCCCACTGAGCAGGAAGCCTGAGGTGGGGCTTGATGCCAGGACCCCGAAATCATGACCTGAGCTGAAGGAAGATGCTTAACTGACTGAAGTACCTAGGCATCCCTCAGTAAGATTTAATAAGTAATGGTAAGCCATTAATCTTGTGCATCAACTAGAAAAAATTTAGAAATCATATTTTAAAAGATATCTGAGGGGAGTGGAAATAAAAAGGACTAAGTGAACTTCCAAAGCTAGAAGTGCTCTTTGTAGGGGAGCTGAGTTTACTTTTTTTTCCTTATACAGATTTGCTGAGTCTGATCATGGGTTGAGGAACAGGCAGAGGGACTATACTAGGGGAGGAGAAACCAGCAGAGATTTAGACTTCCATATGGCTTGATATGCTGTTTGAAATTTAGAGAACCCCCAAATGTCAGACAGTTTACCTGATAGGATATTTGTTGAATGCTGAGTGGGGGGGATTTATGAAGCTAGGTGCTGGACTGGAGAGGCAGATGAAATGCTTTTGCATCTCACAGTGTTTATGAGAAAAATTTCCCCTGGAGTCAATGTCCTACAACAAATGTATGACAGATCTCATCTTTGAGACATATAAAAACAGGAGTGAAACTAATCTAAGTAAAGCTACTCCCTAACTCCTTGGAAACTTAATTCCTGAATGGATCAAGGTGATCAACACCTCATCCTATCTACCTAACAGGGGGCAAGATGAACCATTTCTGGAGCAAAATAAAAAGTTCAGTTTTCAGTGATTTCTTCACATACAATAAAAAAATAAAGATACATGCAAAGAGGCAAGAAAATTTTTACTAGTAATCAATAGAAAAGACAAGTAGACTAAATTATCCAAATGTTGAAGTTAGTAGATTTTATTATAAATATATTAAATAAAATAGAGGAAAAGATGAACAAAATGGACAAAAAGAAAACTTCAAAAAAGCCTATGCAAAGTAATCAAGTGGACATTTAAAAAATGTAATGTTTAGACTTAAAAACTCATTGGATGGGTTTAACAGCAAATTGGTCACAGCAGAAAACAAATTAAATGAACTCAAAGAAAATTTAATGGAAAATAGTCAAGCTAAAGCACAAAGAGGGTAAAAAAGGAATAGAAAAAATATAATGTAATAGAAATGTAGGACAATATCTAAATGGTTTAATGATGTATAACATATATGCTCTTTTTTTCTTTTTAAAATGATTTTTAAAAGATTTATTTATTTATTTATTTATTTATTTGAAAGAGAGAGAGCAGGGGGAGGGACAGAAGGAGAGGGAGTGAGAGAGAATCTCAAGCAGACTCTGAGCTGAGTGCAGAACCCAAACTGGGGCTTGATCCCATGGCCCTGAGATCATGACCTGAGCTGAAACCAAGAGTCAGACACTCAACTGACTGAGCCACCCAGGTGCTCCTATAGTTTTTTTTTTTTAATTATCTATTTATTTAGAGAGAGTAGGAGTGGGGGGGAGGGGCAGAGGAAGAGGTAGAGAGAGATCCCAAGCAGACTCCATGCTGAGTGTGGAGCCTGACACGGGGCCTGGTCCCACAACCCGGAGATCATGACCTGAGCCGAAATCAAGAGTTGGCCGCCTAACTGACTGAGCCACCCAGGTGGGCCCATATGTGCTCTCTTGATCTAAGAGCATAGGAAAAAGATAATAGGTCAGAAACAACATTTGAAAAATAGAAGCTGAGAATTTTCTAAAACTGATAAAAGACATTAACCCACAAATTCAAGATGCTCAGAGAACCACAATCAGGATAAATATAAAGAAAAAAAAATACATGGGGATCATCATAATTAAACTTCTGGAAGAAAATATAAAGAGAAGATATTAAAGGCAGTGAAAAGAAACTACTTTTGAAGACGGATAACAAGACTAACAGCAGACTTTTCAACTGAAAGTATGGCAGCAGGAAGACAATGAATGACATCTTAAATCATTAAAGAAAAAGAGAATTTCATCTTCAAATCCAATACATAGTGAAAAATAACCTTTAAAAATAAAGGTGAAATAAAGGCATTTTATGTCAAGAAAAGCTGAGAGGATTGTTAGTCTCTAGCAGAACTTCACTACAAGAAATAGTAAAACGAGTAGCTCAGACTGAAGTAAAAGAATCTTCAGTAGATGCACAGAATTCCAGGAAGTAATGAAAACCAAACTAGAAAATATGTGGTTATAGACATAAAATATTGATGTTTTAAAAGAACAATAATAACAATATCTTGTGGGTTTTCATATACAGTTGTTTTTGAACAGCACAGGTTTGAACTGTATGGGTCCACTTATAAGCAGGTTTTTTTTTTGATAAATACAAAACAGTATTGTACATTACATGTACAATACAAAACAGTATTGTAAATGTATTTTCTCTTCCTTATGATTTTCCCCTCTAGCTTATGTTATTGTAGGAATACAGTATATAATATGTAGAACATACAAAATACGTATCAATCAACTGTTTATGTTATTGGTAAGGCTTCTTGTCAACATTAGGTTATTGCTAGTTAAGTTTTGGGGGAGTCAAAAGTGATATATGGATTTTCGACTGTGTAGGGGTCAATGGCCTTAACTCCCATATTGTTCAAGGGCCAGCTGAATATACTACATGTACAGTATAATCTATAAAATATATAGTACTAGGGCACCTGGGTGGCTCAGATGGTTGGGCGTCTGCCTTCGGCTCAGGTCATGATCTCGGGGTCCTGGGATCGAGTCCCGCATCGGGTTCCCTGCTCGGTGCAGAGCCTGCTTCTCCCTCTCCCTCTGCCACTCCCTCTGCTTGTGCTCTTCTGTCTATCTCTCTGTCAAATAAATAAATAAAAAAAATCTTTAAAAAAAAATATAGTACTTTGCTACATAAAAAGTTGTCCTATCAAAACTCTATAGCTTGACCAATGCTTGGGACAGCTTTATTTTTGCAAGAACTCTCTTCAGTCCACATCAGTCACCCCATGATAGAAATGTTATGCTAAGGCTAGTCAACCTTGGGGCGCCTGGGTGGCTCAGTTAGTTAAGCATCTGCCTTTGGCTCAGTTCATGATCGCAGGGTCCTGGGATTGAGCCCCGCATCAGGCTCCCCACTCAGTGAGGGGTTTCCTTCTCCCTCTCCCTCTACTCCTCCTCCTCTGCTCATGCTCTCTCTCGCTTTCTCTCTCTCAAATAAAATCTTTTTTTTAAAAAAGGCTAGTCAACCTTATTTTATAGCAAGTTTTAAAATGTGGTGTCAGGCTGATATCTAAAGGTCAGGAGATAAAATGAAATTCAGTAGTCTGAAAGGATTTATTTGAAATGTATAAGGAGAGAGAGACTATTGGATCAATTTTCTGTTTCTGCATGGGAGATGAATAGCTCAGAAAATTTGCTTGGACAAAGCAGCTGGTCTAACTACTTAAAAGGATTTAAGTCTGTTTACTAATCCTTACACTTAAAATTCAGTCATTGTAAAAGAAAAAATATGAAAACAGGGGTACCTGGGTGGCTTAATCAGTTGAGTGACTCTTGATTTCAGCTCAGGTCATGTTCTCAGGGTCTTGAGATCGAGCCCTGTGTCAGGCTCTGTGCTGACCATGGAGCCTGCTTGAGATTCAATTTCTCCCTCTCCTTCTGCCCCTCCCCATCATTTGTGTGCTGTCTTTAAAAATAATAATAATAAAAATATGAAAACAGCACAAAGATCAGGAAGAATGAAATGGAGTTAAACTTTTGTAAGATTTTTGCATTGTTTGGGAAGTGATAAGTGAAAAGGTAAAGTGCAATTAATTAGAGTTGCACTATAAAATCTCTAGAGTACCTAAGTAAAGTAAAAATACTATAAGGGGAACAGAAAAGCAAATTGAGTATATGTACTGATTTAATTAAAAACCTTGATCACTGAGAAAGAAGGTAGAAAAAAGATAAAGAAACAATGAAAGATGGGACAAATAGAAAACAGAAACCCCTAAATGCTTGGAAATTATGCCACATACCTCTAATAATTCCATGGGTCAAAGCAATCACAATAATCATTAGATAATAGTTTGAACAAAAATGTATATGAAACATATCAAAACTTAACCAAAGCAGCGTTTAGAGGGAAATTTATAGTTTTAAAGGGTATTAAAATTAATAATCTAAGTTTCAATTTGAAGAAGAAAAAGTCAGAAAATTAAATCAAATGAAAGAAGGATGAAGGAAATGAAAAAAATCAGAATTTAATGAAATAAAATGCAACGGAATAAAATTTACAAAATTTGTTTTTAATTGGTAAGATAATAAAATTGATAAATCGCAGGCAAGGAATAATAATAATAAAATTACCAAAATCAGAAATGAAAAATGAGTCATCACCACAGCTAATAAATTTGAAAACTTAAATGAAATGGATAAAGTCCTTGAAAAGAAATAGTTTGGCAAAGCTGATATAAAAAGAGAGAGAAAATATGAATAGTTCTATAGCTAATAAAATAATTGAATTTATAATAAAAATCTTCTCATAATGAAAACTTTAATAATTTCACTGGTGAACTTTTTCAAACTTTTAAGAAAGAAAGAATACCAATGCATACAAATTATTCCAGAAAATAGAAGTGAGGAAAACTTTTCAGCTCATTTTATAAGGCCAGCGCAACTTTGATATAAAAAGTTGATAGAGACATTACAAGAAAGCAAAATTATAAGTTGACATCTCTCATAAACACAGAGTATATTTTTAAAAGATGTATTTATTTATTTGAGAGAGAGAGCATGAGCGGGAGGGGCAGAGGGAGAGGGAGAGAGAATCTCAAGCATATTCCATACCTAGCGTGGGGCATGGGGCTTGATCTCATGATCCAGAGATCACGGCCTGAACCAAAACCAAAAGGCAGACTCTCAACCAACTGTGCCACCCAGGTGCCCCAAACACGAATATTTTTAATATAAAAATATTAAAATATTATCAAATCAAATAAATAATATATAGAAAAGATACTATATCATTGCCAATTGGGGTTTGTTTGGGGAATATGAGATTGGTTTAGCATTCGAAAGTCAATCAATGTAGGCACACCGGGTGAGCTCAGTGGATAGAGCACGTGACATGATCTGAAGGTTGTGAGTTTGAGCCCCATGTTGGGCATAAAGATTACTTAAAAAACAATGACAAAAGTTAATCAATGTAATTGTCATTATTAATTGCATAAAAGAGTAAAACTATATGGTTATCTCAATAGATGGAAAAAAATTTGACAAATTATTTATTATGTACTTTTCAGCAAACTAAAAGAAAAAAGGAAGTTCTTTAATCTGATAAAGGTTAAAAAAATAAGCACCCATGGCTAATATCATACTTAATGGTAAGAATGCTTTCCTTATGAAATTAGGAGTAGGATATTGCTTTTCATTATCACCACTTTTATAATTAACATCATACATAACAGTATGAAGACTTTTTCCCCTGAATTTAAGAATAAGACAAGGATGTCCAGTATTACCATTTTAATTCAACATTGTAGGAGAGGTCTTCACAGGAGCAATAAAGCAAGAAAAAGTTTAAATAAGAAATAGAATGTTGGAAACAAAAAGTATAATTTGTCTTATTCATATATATTATATACCTTCAAAATCTGAAATAATATACAAATTGTTAATATTAATAAATGAATTTAGCAATGATACAAGGATGTAAGATATGAAGACAATATATTTAATATTTAATAAATACATTAAAATCAATGTACTTTGATACTGGATATAAAGCCAACATAACAATTTTTATTTTGGTATACTAGCAACAAATAATGGGTAAATGAAGTTAAAGTACCAGTTACAATAGAATCAAGAGTGTAAAAATAGTTAAACATAATACTAACAAATTATGTGCTAGATTGCTTCACTGTAATCTATAAAGTAATACTGAGAGAAAGGAAGATCTGAATAAATGGAGAGATATACAATGTAAAAGGAGTAAAAGAAAGTATTGTTAAGGTGTCAATTCTCACCAAATTCATCTATAGATTTAGGGCAATTCTAATCAAAATCCCATCAGGGTGTGTGTCTGTGTGCATGTGCGTATATGGGTAAATCAATAATTTGATTCTAAAATGCATGTGGAACCTCTGAAACAAATACCATTATATGTTAAAAAATAGCAGGAAGGGAAAAATGAAGGGGGGGGAAATCGGAGGTGGAGACAAACCATGAGAGACTGTGGACTCTGAGAAACAAACTGAGGGTTTTAGAGGAAAGGGGGCTGGGGGGATAGGTTAGCCCGGTGATGGGTATTAAGGAGGGCACATATTGAATGGAGCACTGGGTGTTTTATGCAGACAATGAATCATGGAACACTACATCAAAAACTAATGATGTAATGTATGGTGACTAACATAATAAAATAAATTTAAAAAAAATGCATGTGGAAAAGCTGGAGACCTAAAGGGGCCAAGACAATTTGGATGAAGAAGAAAAAAGTTGGTGAGCAAACATTATCAGATTTCCAGACTTATAATAAAGGTAAACTAATTAAGACAGTGTTGTGTAGGTACAAGGATATGCACATAGACCAATGGAATAGAATGGGGAGTTTAGAAATAGATCCACTCTAGGTGGTCCTTTGATTTACAACACAGGTGCTATTGCGAGCCAATGGGTAAAAGTGGTCTTTTCCATAATGTTTCTGGAACATCTGGATATCTATGGAGAAAAAATAAACTTGGACCTACTACATCCCATACGTGAATAGAGGATAGACCAAAATATGAAGGGTAAAACAGAAAGGCATTCCAGAAGAAAACATGAGGATAATAGATGCCTGACCTTGATGTAGATTGGATTTCTTAAATAGGACCCCCCAAATTATATGATTAATATTTTAATCCTAAAAGAAAAAAACTGATAAATTGTATTTCATCAAAATTAAGAGAATAAAAACATAAGCCCCAAACCGGGAGAAGATATTCAAACTACATCTATCCAATCAAAAACCCATATTAAAAAAATAGAATGCCTTACAGATCAGTAAGAAAAAGACAAGGAAACCAGTAAATTGGTCAAAGGACTTGAAATGGCACATCACAAAAGGATATTCAGCCATTTGAGGAGGTCAACATCATTAGTCAACAAGGAAATGCAAATTAAAACCACACTGAAATATCACTACACACGTGAGAATGGCTAAAATTAAAAACACAATGCCAAGTTATGGCAAAGAAGTAGAATATCTGGAATTCTCATACTACAGGTGGGTCTGTAGTTGCCAAACCACTTTGGAAAGCTGTGAGGTAATATCTACTAAAGCAAAGCATGTACTTATCCTATGACCTAGCAATCCTACTCCTGGTTACATACCCAAGAGAAAAGTGCATATGTCTATCATACACTTTATTCATAATAGCCCTAAACTGGAAGCAACTCAAATGTTCACCCTCAGGAGAAGGAATAAATAACTTGTGTTATATTCAGACATCGCAGTATTATACAGTAAGAAAAAAGATTGTCCTACGAATATGTATAACTATGGATGAATCTCAGATATTATTTTGAGTAAAAGAAGGCATACCCAAAAATACCCACTGAATGATTCTATTCCTATGTAGTTCAAGAACAGACAATACTAACTGATGTTGAAAAGGTGAGAATAGCAGTTACATCTGGGGGATGAGCGGTTATTGCTTGGGACTGCACACAAAGAAACCTCTGGATGCCAGAACTGTTCTATATCTTCATCTGGTTGGGGGCTGCACTAATCTATATTGAGCAGACGCTATATGCCTCTGCCCTTTGCAGTAGCAGCCAACAAGAGACCATGATTTCCCATAGCTTACATTCTAGTGAGGAGGACAGACGTTAGGCATCTAACTTTAGTAACATGTGTTGGGTGCCGTGGTCGAGGACTTGGTGGTGGCTCTAGGCACAGATCAGGGAGAACTCAGTTATTCTAGGGATGAGGGGAGAATTGCTCAAGGAACAGATGGCTCAGCTGAGAACCATTAGGCATAAGGGAAAGGAGAGCGAAAGGAAGAGAACATTCCAGCCAAGCCGGAACGCTATGTGCAAAGTCCTGGAGGGGAGAGTGAGACACGTGCAAGCAGCTGACAATTTGGTATTGTCGAATACAGGGGAAAGGAGGGAGGGGGGCGGTGGGAAGGCAGGGCGGCTGGGCAGTGAGAGGCCTGTCCTTTGGCGACTAAATGAGATATGTTAGAAGAGTCGCAGCTTTTTAAGGCCACTGGGAAGCCAATGCATGGTTGTAGGTAGGAAAGAGTCAAGATCACTTTTACATCTTAAGAAGGAAGTCCAGGAGGCTGAGAGGTGGGAGCTCCTGGGATGGTCCCGGTGAGAGAGGATGGGGGGCCTGGAGTGGGGCGGGGACATAGGAGCTGGCCAGCCACCCACTTATGTAGAGACAGTGACGGGGTGGGGACCGAAGACCTCGTGACGGTGGCTTGTGCTGGGTGGGGAAGAGGAAGTCTTTCAGGACTTGTGAGCATTTCAGCACTACTAGCGAAGGAAAGCAGTTCCAGACCCTCCAGGAGGCCAAGCACCCGGGGCGATAGTTGATTTCACCTCTGAATTTCCAGTGTCATTAGGTTTCCTCTCCCTTCCTCCTAGAAGGAACTTTGCTCCTGAAAAGAGCCTGTCACTGCAGGGTGAACTCTTCTCTGGGTGGATGGGGCGGGGTGTGTGTGTGGGGGTATTGGAAGGAGGGAGACAGGTGGAAGGGTTTGTTTAATGCAGCAAGCCCCGTTGTGTCTTCCTCCTTCTTCCCACTCGCCAAATAGGCTCTTCTCACTCAGTTCCCTGATGAGGTAACAAGGACAGAGCGATTTAATTGCATCCATTATCTGAGATACTTTGGCGATGCAATTAGCAGAGGATTCCCCTTGCCAGGTATTTGAGTCCTGTCCTCTGATGCGTCCTAGTTTGGAGTTGGTAAAGAGGGGATGTGGAGTCCACAGCGCCCCCTCGCCCAAGGCGGGGTAGAGAGAGCGAAGCGAGATGAGGACCAGAATCATTCGGGTACCAAACTCGAAACTCGAGGAATAAGAAGTTTAACATCTATCGGTCTACAAATCCAGACAGCCTGGGGCCCCGCCTGTCCCCTGCCCAGGGAGCTTTCGCATTCACTCCGCCTTGAATCAGAAGGGATTTAGAAGCACAGAGCTGCCGGCAGCGGATACCGCTAATGCCTAGGCCGGGGGAGAAAGCGGGTTAGGATCTGATCCCGCTGCGCAGAGGACCCAGGAGCCGCCCGCCCTCGGGGCTCGGAGTGGCGGGGGCGCGCTGCGTGCTGCGCGGGCGGCGTGGTTGCAGTGATGCAGGTCTGACAGCCGCGGACTCCTGCCTCCCCCGGGATCGCCCCAGCGCCGCGGTGGCCGGAGCTGCGGGCCGGGCCGCCAGAGCGGACGCCGCTCCGCCCGCCCCCGCCGCCGCCGCCGCCCCCGCCCGCGGATTTCCCACCCAGGTAGGCGACGCGGTGGCTCGCTCCGGAGCGTGCAGAGCCGGCCGGCCGCGGACTCCGCGCTCGCCTGCGGGGCCGAGACGGACACGCTGCTACCTCTGAACGTTGTTTATAGTAAATGGCACCAAAGACGGGGGAGAGTCTTGGAAAGCCGGCGCAGAGAAGCAAGGACTTGCCGGCCGCCTGCGGCTGCGCGCCTCTTTGAAGGTGGCATCCCCAAGGGCTGGTTTTAAACCCGGTCTGAACTGTTAGCGCCCTACAGTTCTGCAACTTAGGCGACTGACATTTCTTAAGTCCGTTTCCCTAAGCTTCCTAGCCACGGCTTTTAGTTTCAATTATATTCCTAGGAGATGGGTTTTGCTGGTGGCGGTTTGTTCCTAAAGAACAGATGAAAAACATGCTTACACCTGGTGGCTCTGGGTTGGGGTTCGTGAGTGTGTATTTCTGTATGTGGAGGGCGCCCTCCGCGGGCGTGGGAGCCGTTTCTTAGGGACACAGAGAGGATTTGTTTAGAGATGGATTTTAGCGCAAGGAAAAGAACATGATTTGTTCTGCAGGGATGGGTGAGCCAACGCGTTTGGCCAGGGAGGAGCGAGGCACAGTCGTTTCTTCCGCAGACGGGTGTTAGATATCTCTGCTGTCTGGGGTTTGGTAGGACTGGGGGAACGCGACCCTTGAACAGCAATCGCAGATGCAAACTAGCTCCGTTTCAAGGTAACTTAACGTCCTTGTCTTGGGCTCTGCTAAGAGCAGCTGGGTGGGGTGGGGTGCTGGGGGGTGGGTGGTGGGGTGGAATCCCTGCTTGTTTTCTTAAAGCCTGTTTGGGAGGTAAAAGTGGGTGGCTTTGAGGTTCTAGGAGTGGCAGGTGAGGGGCGAGAGGTGTGTGTAGGGGGGAGAGGTGGGCATTGTGGCCAGCTCAGCAGCTGTTCTGCTACACTGAACCGCTTCTATGTTTCTGCTTCCTGCCCTTTCCACCAAGAAGAGGTGGCTTGTCCTGTTTGCTCCAGTCAATGCAGCAGATCCAGTACAGGCTCATTCTGCATCTTTCTTGAGTCAGCAAATACTCACCCAGCACCTAGTATGTGTCAGAGGCTGGATTAGTCCTTGGGGGGGAATGCAGAGATGAGGAAAACAAGGTCTAGGTTCACCAGGCGCTCACACTTGGTCGGGAAGAAACACGTGTAATAATCAAGTGTGATGAGTTCAGTCATGCAGGTGTGAGGAACGAGTGGTGGGAGTCGTGAGGAGGAAGGAATTAATTGTGCCAGGAGATTATTTTTTAAACGGAGCCCTCACAGATGAGGTATGACATGGATTTCAGTAGTGACTGGGTCTCTCTCTTGGTCCCTTTCGTCTGTGAGTGACCCCCATCGCTCTCTGACCCCATCAGCATCCCGGCCATTGGATGGGCAGAGCTCTCCAGGTCAGGATAGGGCTGGCATTTGCAGTGCGTGACCAGACCCCAGTAGACACACACACAGGAATGCACCCAATGCAGTTCAGACTTTTTTTTTTCTCTTTTTAAAAAAATTGATTGTTTTCCTAAATTCCAGGACCAAGAAGGTTTTGAAGTAGTACTTCACAAAGGCAGGGATTCTGGAAAATTCCGAGGGATTTTCAGAACGGATGAACTTCTGCCTTCTTCCCCCTTGGGTCCCTGACCTGTCTATACTTCTCCCAGCTCAGTTTAAAGGGAAAGATCTGACCTTGATTATGTCTTAATGGGTGGGAAGGAAAACTGAAGCTGTTACTACCAATCTGCTGTCTCAGAGATGAAAATCCAACCTAATGGATGTTTCTCCCTTCACAAAAACTGTGGTGGGGGATGAAATATGATAGAGCTCTTATGTGATGCATGTTTGCCAGAGCTGTGTATCACATGCATTTGGTAATCTAAACCATCATTAAGGTGTTTGAAAAGCAGGCTGGTAGACTTCGAGGAGCCCAGGCTTTGATGGGCAAACAAACCAGGGTGAGTGTCTTGGGCAAGTTACAGAGCCTCTCTTTGAGCTTTGCTCTCCTGATCTGTAACAAGGAGATAACAATAGAGTTGTTATAAGAATTACATAGTAGGTGCTTATAAAATATTTGTTCATTGTTGAATGATTTTTGGACACAAATTGTGTGACATGAAGTCGGTGCTCAAGAAATTGCAGTTCCCTTATTGAGTACCTACTACGTGTCAGTGACTGCTTTATGTGTGGGGAATGCAGAGTTGAACTAAATGGAACCCCTGTCCTCAAGGAGCTTAGTGTGTGTGTGTGTGTGTGTGTGTGTGTGTGTGTGTGTCTGTGCCTCTCTGTGTGTAAAACAAATAACTAAGTAACTAGATAGTGAATCAGCCAGTGATACATTATAATGGAGAGAAATAAAGCAGGGTAAGAGGTATGAAGAGTGCTACTAGAGGGTGCAGTGAGGATTGTTATTTTTTTATGCAGTCTGAGCAGGGAAGGCTTTGCTGATAAGTGACATTTGATCAGACCCCTTGGGGAAGTGAGGGAGCGAGCCAGCCAGATGCTGAGAATGAGCATTCTGGGCAGAGTAACAGCACCTGCAAAAGCCCTGAAACAGGGGAGAGGTGTATTCCTAAGAAAATCAGAAAGGAGGCCAAGGGGGCTGTGGTTGAGTGAGGGAGGGGGACAGCAGTAGGACTTGAGGGTGACACGGCAAGGTCACTGGGGTATTGCTTCTTATGATATATATATGTCACTAAGATTTATGTCCTGAGCTCTTGGTTAAGGAATTGGCTGAAATGCTACACTCTATGTTTAGAAGAAGGTTGGTCGGTAGACGTAGGTTCCTGTGGTCACTCAGAGCATAAGTCAATGCAGCAAGCAGAGGCATAAATCTTTGCAAGGAGATGAGAGGCACAGGAATTAGGGAGGCAGTGCAAAACAGTGTGCAGATATCTTTCATCCAGATCAAGTATTTGTGTTCCTTTTGAACCTGAACATTATGTTTGTTTATTTTCTCCCACCATGAAAAAAAGCACCACCTTTAGTGAAAAGTCCTGCAGACATTGTTCTTACTAGTTATTATCTGTTTTCTTTGCAAATGCTAAGAGTTTCTATGGTTGTGGAAAGGTGTTGGAGTTAATTGGAAATATCCTGACCTCTGGTGTCTCATGGAATGCATTTACCTGGTGTCGTATGATGAAACTATTTGAGGCTTCCATCTTGCATGGTTAGGATGAAGACCACAGTTTGCTCCTCTGCTCTTTTGAGACTTTGTTCCTCCACAGATTTGAGAGCTCTATTGCACAACCATTCCTGGGGCAGTAGACATCCTACAGCGTGTTCTGTGGACAGAAATGGGGCTGGGTATTTGAGAACCTTGTCGAAGTTTCTATGAAATAGGATGTCATCTGGCTGGGTCACCATCAGGGTGGCTGGCAGGATTTCCCTCAAGATGTCTCCAAAGGCGACATTCACCTTAGTGAATTTCTCCCATCCAAGGTCTGACTTTTAGTTTTGCTGCCTTGCAAACCTGATCTGTCTCTCTGGGCCACATCTCCATGACCTTGCTCCCCTGCATGTCACTGTACTGATTTGTAATGGCTGAGACACTGTGTCACATGGCTAGTAGGTCTTCCTGCAGACTCCCCTTCATGAAGTCTAAATCATAAGGAGGACATTTCCCAGTGAGCATGTACTCAGAGCTGAGCAGCTTAGATGGCTACTCTAGGGACTGATCACGCACATTAGGGTTGATATTGCCAATGGGAGTCCAGGAGAAACCTCCCCGAAAGCAACCATTTACTATTGTCTCACATGTCTGTGGGTTGGCCTGGCAGTTTGCAGATCTGGGTTATCCTTGGTTGATTTCAGCTGGGTTTACTCATGTAATTTTGGTCTGCTGATGGAGTGGCCGAGGACTGGCTGCTTTAGGATGGCCTCGGCTGGGATGACTCAGCTCTGCTCCATGTGGTCTCTCATCCCCCAGTAGGTGAGTCTAGCATGTTCACATGGTAGTGGCAGTAGTCCGGGAGAGAGTGGAAACCTGCATGACCTCGTGTGGCCTAAGCTTATAGCTGGCACACTATCATTTCATCCTTGTCTATTGACAGGATGTCACAAGGCAGTGCAGAGCAAGGGAGCAGGGAATAGACTCCACTTTTTTTTTTTTTTTAAAGATTTTATTCATTTATTTGACAGAGAGAGAGTTAGCGAGAGCAGGAACACAAGCAGGGGGAGTGGGAGAGGAAGAAGCAGCCTCCCTGCAGAGCAGGGAGCCCAATGCAGGGCTCAATCCCAGGACCCCGGGATCATGACCTGAGCGGAAGGCAGACACTTAATGGCTGAGCCACCCAGGTGCCCCTAGACTCCACTTCTTGATGAGAGGAGCTACATAGTCACATTGCAAAGAGTGTGGATATAAGGAAGGGAAGAATTAGGGGTATTTTTGTGATCATTCTACTATAAGGACCTTAATATTTAAAGTCCCCTGGCTAAGGCTCCTTTTCTGCTGAACTCTGTTTGAATGGGCAATGCCTGCAACTGACCGTTTTTCTCTTTCTTTTCTTTTGTGTTTCCATGGCTGAACTTTGGACATATATACCTTTTGATAGTCATTCATTCACCAGTTGAGTGTTCTCTGTGTGTCAGGCATGTTATAGGCAGGGGACACCACAATAAAATATAATGTCCATCCTTGTGAAACATTAATTCTAGTTGGGGGGGGAGATAAATAATATGGAAGTAAATAAATAAATAAACGTGTAAAGACAGAACATCAAGTGGGGGAGGGGGGTTGGGGAGTGCCTGGTTGAGTGGGGGTGGGAGACAGGGTTGAGTAGGTGGTGGGCATTTTATAGAAAGTGGTCAGGATGACATGAAGGAAATAAAGGAGTGAGCCAGATGGATATCTGGGGAAAGATTCTTTTAGGCAGGGGAAGCAACAAGTGCAAAGGCCCTGAGGTGACAGAGTACTGTCATGTTCTGGAAACAGCAAGGAGACTCATGGAGAAGGAGCTGAGAGAGAGTCAACATGGTAGAAGTTGAGATCAGGGAAATAGCAGGCAGTTAGGCAATACATAGTCTTGTAGGGCCTTGTATGGACTTGGGCTTTTACTCTAAGCAAGATGAGAAGTCATTGGAGAATTCTGAACACTGGTTGCCATGATCTGATTTATGTATTACAATGATCACTTGAGACTTAGACCTTATAATCGACTTAGAGGGTCAAGAATGAAAAAAAGGAGGCTACTGCAGTTCTTCAGGCAAGAGGTGATGGTGGTTTGGACTAGGTGGCTAGTGATGATGGTGAGAAGTGGTCAAATTTTGGATATATTTGATGATGGAGAAGACAGGACTTGCTGATTGGTAGATTAGGCTATGAGAGAAAGAAAAGAGTCAAGGATGACTCCGCATATTTTGATTTGAGCAACTGGAAGAAGAAGCCCTTTACTGAGATGGAGAAGGAACAGTCATGGCATTCAATTGGATGTACATCGGGAGATGTTAAGTAGATAGTTATATATGTGAGTCTAGAGTTGAAGGAAGGGTTTTGAGAGGGAGACACAAATTTGAGGGTCATTAGCGTGTTATTTATTTGTCCTTTCAGCAAGCCAATTCACTGCTGTATCACCAGTGCTCAGAATGTTGCCTGGCACATAGTACGTGCTCAATGAATATTTATTGAATGAATGAATGAATGAATGAATGGAACTGTTTATTCTCTGGTGGTGACTGTACATTGTTACTTCAGTGGATCTTGAAGTGTAACTCCCTGCAGTTATTCCCTTTCTTTCCAAGGTCTTGTGGGAGCCTTATTGTGGATCTCATGGACTAAAAACAGACTTTAAATACAAAGGCTCCAATTGCTTATTTCTTACAGAAAGCAATGTGTGGTGACAAGTAAGAAAGAGAAACAAGTGGAAGCCAAAAAATAGCTCATACTTTCGAAAAAAAGGAGACAAGATCTTCGAGAGAGAGGTGGCTGAAATTCAGGGGTGTGATGTTCTTTGGTTATTATTATACTGCTCTTAATTTAAGATTAAGCAGGATCAGGGAAGAATCTTGAAAAAGGGAGAGATTTATTTAAATCAATTTTGTGCCAAGTGAGAGTGTCACCAGCTCGCTTGAAAAATCCCACATCTACAGCATCTTGCATAATGTGTTCCTGTTTTTAAAAGGAGAGAAATAGGCAATAGTTTTATTGGAAAGGGGGGGAGGGTTAGAATGACTCCAATCTCAAATTCTAGGTGCTATCCATTTCCTCCCCATGGTGTGGCTGGATATGTGTGAGGGTGAGTTTTGTTGGCAATGATATTGAGAGGGAGGGAATGAGAAAATTAGGTACTATAGTCAAAAGTGGTTTCCTCTGTGTGTGTGTTCATGTGTCTATGAGAGAGAGGGAGAGAAAGAGAGTGTCAATAGTGGGGGGGGGAAGAATTGAAAATCAGAAGGAAGTAAGAGAAAGATAGCAAGTTGGCCTCCATTTTTATGTGTGGGTAATAAGACTGATTACATGGGGCATGGGATGGAGCAGTGGGATTTGGAATCAGACAGAACTTGGTTTGAACTCAAGACTCATTACTTTCTATCTGTGTAAACTTGAGCAAGTTATTTAATTTCTCTGAGCCTTGGCTTCCTCAGGTGTAAGATGATGATGATAATGATGATGATGATGATGATGGTGAGGTTGATGATGGTGATGGTGGTGGTGGTGGTTGTGGTGATGGTGGTGATGGTGGTGATGAGGGTGGTGGTGATGGTGGTGATGGTGGTGATGGTGATGGTGGTGGTGGTGGTGATGATGGTGATGGTGGTGGTGGTGGTGGTGATGGTGGTGATGGTGGTGATGATGGTGGTGGTGATGGTGGTGATGGTGATGATAGTGATGACAATGATAGTAATAACATCCAAGTGCTCTGCAGTTCCTTTCATGCTCCTGGACTTGGAAATATGTTGGTCAAAATTTTGATTAAGTGATCATCATATCTTTATGTTCCTAAAGGACTTAAAGATTCTGTGTGAAGAGAGAATTGAGAACCTGTCATTTAATGTTGCTAGTGCTATTGAGAAGATGATTTGCATGGGGCTCATGATATTCAAAATAAGACAAGTGGATAATAATCAGCCTTATGGGCTGGAGATTTTCAGCTGTCTCAGAGGGAAGCCAACCTTCTATTCTCTGCAGTAAGCCAACCCCATTAGCTCAGCTCAGTAATATCCCATTGTTTGTTGGAAATCAGTGATGAAAATGTCTGAGTCCCTTGGATTATATAAATGCAGAAACTTTCCTCTCAGATGCTTTTGGGCATTGCTCCCACAAAATCTGCCCCATGGTGTCTTCTACTGGAAAAATCTGCTGTTATCTCTGTTCCAGGCATAGTAGGCATGCAGTAGATATTTATTAGATACGTAAATGAGTAAATACTATTGTAGTTGTTCTCCTGGCTGAACTTCTTCCTGGTGATTCTTCACTGGCCTAACCAAGAAATGAGAGCATAAGTGACAGTGATGAGCTAAGTCTTCAGCACCTAGTAGGTACTCAGCAGCTAATGGTGTCTCTTCCCCCAACTTCTGTGCCTTTGCTGCCATTCTGGCTTCTTCTAGACCAAAGATCATGCACTCAACTTTCCCTTTGAGGAGTTAGATCCTATGGGCTGCATCCTTTCTCCCACTTCCATTTTACAGATGGGAAACCTGAGGCCCAGCAAAAAGAAATCACAGAGCAAAGTACCCTTGGAGGCATGGAGGAACAACCTCATTTCCTTCTTGTCCAGCTCTGCATAGATGCAAGGGAAGGTAATTTTGCCAGACCTCCAGAGCCTTCTCGAATCTCAGATGTCGGAGTCTGGAAGCTGGCTGTTTCAGCTGCGGGTGCAGTGCCATGCCCTGTTTCCGTGCCAACCACAGATGCCACATGAATTGGCAGGAGCTCTGGGCCCCTAAAACTCACCTAAGCAGGGATAGGTGTGAGTTTTCAAGGTCTTCCCATGACAGAAACCAGCAAATGAATCCCTGTGATTCGAGAAGGTTCCAGAGGTCTGGCAAAATT
This sequence comes from Halichoerus grypus, assembly GCF_964656455.1. NCBI lineage: Eukaryota > Metazoa > Chordata > Mammalia > Carnivora > Phocidae > Halichoerus > Halichoerus grypus. The sequence goes on from NC_135719.1 coordinate 10,055,167, forward strand.
ACCATCATTACTCCCACATGCGCATGTTCTGTTGTAATGAATATTTCACAGGTATTTTCCTTTTCAGGTCCAGAGCAAGTTCAAGTCAGTGGAAGGACTTCCTTCAACTACAGGGTCTTAGCGTTTCCGAGCTGAAGGGACCTCAGAATGCAGGAATCTCAACTCCTTGGGATACATTCTTTGTTCATCGTAGGGGTAGGAGTAGGAGTCCTCCTCCTGCACCAAGGTGGGGAGCTGAGTCTAGAGAAGAAAAGGACTTACTTATCTAAGGTCCTGCAGTAAGTTAATATTGCAAGCCCAGTTAGGCTTGCAGCAACAGAAGTTCATCTGAGGGTAGGGACCTGGAGAGAACAGAACAATGGGGCCTGGGTTCCCTTCATGATTATGCTTAGAAGTCCTCTGAAACAGCACAACTAGTTTGCCCAGGCAGGCGGAAGCCTGGTTAGATCACTCCATGGTTGCCTCTGAAAAATCCCCAGGGATTTCCCCTGCCAGCCTCCAAAGCCCAGGCCCAGTGAGGGCTGTTCTTGCTCTGCCTGTAGCCCCTGCTCTCTTGCCATGCCCAGAATCTGACCATGGCCTCGGATCTGATCTGGGGTGCAGCAGATGGCACAGAGAACGGAGTGGAGCTCAGCTGGTGTGTGGGCCATTCTGAGGGAGAGGAAATGGCCTTGTGGGCCAGCCTGCTGCCAATCAGAGTGCTGGACCCAGGGACGGGGCTGGAGAGCTCATGGCAAAGGCAGGAGCTCCTGACCTTGGCCCCGGAGGGCTCAAGGGACTCAGTTCCACTCCTACCTCTATGATGAGTGATAAACACATTCCACCCATGCTCACTTGAATGTCCATGGGGTAAATGCAGCCACTTGAAATTTCTTTTTTTTTCAAGCAAAGCATAAAAATGAATCTTTAAGGAAAGGGAAGCTATTGGAAAGTAATGTAAAAGAGTAGCTTAAAAGTCAAAGTGATAGAAGATGAACTCCTAGGGAATTGTCATAAGCAATATGGAAGCAGGATGTGGTGCTGAGCCAAGTCCTCTCGCTCCCCACAATGAATGACTTTTTTTTTCCTCCTTTGAGTGATACTGACCAATCTCTGGTGCAGAAGCTGTGCCAAGCTCCTGCCCTTACATCATGAGATTGGTGGCCTCCTGTTTCCACAATGGCCCAGTGTGTAGGATTTGGAGGCACCATGCAGGGCTGTCAAAGCCTGGGTTAGTCCTATCAGGTTTTGCAGTCTCATCTGTGTCATTCCCAGGTCACTGTCCTGTTGCTTTCAGCCCATTTCCTGTGGACAAGGAAGGCCTCTTCTGGCTGACTCGATTTTCTGGTCGGCTCTTGGTTTCTTGAGCTTCTTGGAGATGGTGGAAGGCAAAGAGCCCCAGAGCCAGACTGCCTAGGTCCCCAGCCTGGCTCTGCTTCTTATGAATGTGAGACCTTGGGCAGGTCATTTAACAGCTCTGTGCCTCAGTTTCCCAATCAGTAAAATGGGAATGATGACAGTATTACCTACTCTGTAGAGTTATAGGGAAGAAGACATAAGTTAACTTGCACAAAGGGCTTAGAATAGTGACTGCCTCCTAGGGACGTGTTCACTGAGGGAAGATAGTATAAATGCCACATCCTGAATCCAAGGTCTGGCTGAATTCCGTTTATGGTAGCTGCCACTCCAGTCTTAGTCTGTCACCCTGGATTCCCTGGAGCATGCTCAGGGCTCTGCCCCTCTGCTCTCACCTTGGAGAGACAAGGGACTGCTTCGGGCTTGCTGATAAATCTGTTTTATTCTCACTTTATAGATAAAGAAATGGAGACAACAGGGAAGGGTAATTTTATAGCAAACAATTTTGGCTAGGTGCTAGGAACACACATGCACTAGGTGCTATTTCTCTGGGAGCTTCCTCTAGCCATCTGATCATGTGACAATAAGGATTATTATTATTATGCATACCTGATTTCATTGAATTTTCACAATCTCTATGAAGTGGGGACTTATTGTCTCCATTTTATGGTGGAGTAAACTGAGGTTCAGAGAAGTTAAATAACTTGCCCAGAGTTTAGCAGCCACTAAAGGGCAGAGTGGATTCAAATGCGAAGCTGCCTTCTTGCTCTAGAACATGTTCTTTGCTCTGTACTGTGGTTCCTCCTCACCCAGTCCATGAAGGTTGTTAGGTGTGGCCCTGGGCCTCAGCCCACCACCCTGACTTAGCCTCTACCACTTTTGATGTTACAACCCACTCTCTTGTAAAGGGAATTTGCAAATATCTGGCTAGTGCCCCGTGGGCTTAAACCAGGCACTGGATCCAATCTGCTTTCAGCCTCCGGAGCTGGTTTCCTACACTCACATGTCCCTCTGCCCTATCTGTAGGCTTATTTTCAAGGTCAGTACTTACCTGTAGGTGGAGATGTTTAACTTCAAAAAGCATCGAACTTCAAGTGTCCTTGAGGGTTAATAGGCCCTAACTCAGTGCTCTGGAGGCTCATAACTGAGATTCTTCTATTACTTTAAGACCAACGTCCTATCTTCTTCAATGATGAGTTGAGAGAAATCTGCTTATGTTCCTCTGCATAACCTGACTTCATTTATTCTGGACACTCACGTTGGGTTTGGACCCACACCCAAACCATGCTCTTTTGCAGATGTCTATTTAGCCACTGCTACGTTGTAGGCTTTGTCTCTTACACTTTTCTCTTATTGGAAGGGTATCTGTTTTCTCCCTCTAGAACTTTCCTCCTCTGGAAGCAGAGTCTTTGAGGCTTGCCCCAGGTGCATCGTGTGCTTATGCAAACAGGGCCTTACCACTGAAAGTCTGGGCCCTGAACCAGTAGCACCAGCATCACTTGGGAGCTTGTTAGAAATGTAGAATTTCAGCTCCCACCCCATACCTGCTGAATCAGAACCTGCATTTTACCGAGATCCCCAGGTGATTTGTCTGCACAGGTCACACCATCTCCATATCACTTTTTCCCTGTTTCAGAGCTCACATGGTCACATACTCTTGGCCCCACACCTCTGGCTCATCAGGGAAGCAGGAACATGACTCAAATAGGACCTGAGCTTCCTCTTTTGGCCTGGTCCTACAAGGGCAGCAGTTCTTGAGCTCTGCCATTGGGGAGCTCATTAATTAATAACTAGAGCACAAATCAGGGAAATCCAAATCAAAACCTCAATGAGATACCACCTCACACCAGTCAGAATGGCTAAAATTAACAAGTCAGGAAACGACAGATGTTGGCAGGGATGTGGAGAAAGGGGAACCCTCCTACACTGTTGGGAATGCAAGCTGGTGCAACCACTCTGGAAAACAGTATGGAGGTTCCTCAAAAAGTTGAAAATAGAGCTACCATATGATCCAGCAATTGCACTACTGGGTATTTACCCCAAAGATACAAATGTAGGGATCCAAAGGGGTACGTGCACCCCGATGCTTATAGCAACAGTGTCCACAATAGCCAAACTGTGGAAAGAGCCAAGATGTCCATCGACAGATGAATGGATAAAGAAGATGTATATATATATATATATATATATACACACACAATGGAATATTATGCAGCCATCAAAAGGAATGAAATCTTGCCATTTGCAATGACATGGATGGAACTGGAGGGTGTTATGCTGAGCGAAATAAGTCAATCAGAGAAAGACATGTATCATATGACCTCACTGATATGAGGAATTCTTAATCTCAGGAAACAAACTGAGGGTTGCTGGAGTGGGGGCTGGGGTGGCAGGGTTGGGGTGGCTGGGTGATAGACACTGGGGAGGGTATGTGCTCTGGTGAGCGCTGTGAATTGTGCAAGACTGTTGAATCACAGATCTGTACCTCCTGAAACAAATAATGCCATATATGTTAAGAAAAAAAAAAAAAGAAGATAGCAGGAGGGGAAGAATGAAGGGGGGGAAATTGGAGGGGGAGATGAGCCATGAGAGATGATGGACTCTGAAAAACAAACTGAGGGTTCTAGAGGGGAGGGGGGTGGGAGGATGGGTTAGCCTGGTGATGGGTATTAAAGAGGGCACATTCTGCATGGAGCACTGGGTGTTATGCACAAACAATGAGTCATGGAACATTACATCAAAAACTAATGATGTAATGTATGGTGATTAACATAATAATAAAAAATTTAAAAAGACTAGAGCACAAGGTGAGAAGGAGATATCACAGAAATATATACCGAGTGAATGTTTGTGGGAACACAAACTCTAAACAGTTGCTGTTGCTATATGAGAAAAGAAGACTGGGGACCAGGAAAGCTATTGGAGTAGGTGAAGGAGTATGGCCTCATTGGGTTCTGAAGGATGGGATAGTTTTCCAGGTGGGTGGTGGGCAGGAGAAGGGGATTCCTGATAGCAAAGACAGTTTGCAGAGTAGCAAACAGATGTGCAAGCGCTTGCTTGATTTGGGAACAATAGGGAGCAATAGACAGGTGTGGCCAGAACATGGAGTGTGAAGTGGTTTGGGTCAGGGGTTGGAAGACAGGGAGAGGGAGGTGGGGAGGAGACATTTGTTGGGAAGTGGTGTGGACACCTACTGGAATCTCTTGGGGGTCTAAAAGTTCTCAAGTGTGCCAAGGTGGAAAAAGCTCAGGAACCACTGAGATACATAGGGGAGCTGATTGTCTTGGCTCCTTGAAATGGTCCTCTAAGTAATGAGATAACCGCTCACTGTTCTATGCTGTGGCCACAGGCTCGGCTGTGTGTGAATTGAGTGGATCAGAAGTCTGATATGGCCTCGGGGCACCTGGGTGGCTCAGCTGGTTAAGCGACTGCCTTCGGCTCAGGTCATGATCCTGGAGTCCCAGGATCGAGTCCCGCATCGGGCTCCCTGCTCGGCAGGGAGTCTGCTTCTCCCTCTGACCCTCCCTCTCATGCTCTCTGTCTCTCATTCTCTCTCTCTCAAATAAATAAATAAAATCTTAAAAAAAAAAAAAAAAGAAGTCTGATATGGCCTCGATCACAGACATCTGTCCAATTAGAGAAATAGCAGCCTTGGAAACTGTGATTGATGTCTTGGAGAAGCTTTAAGGTACAGAAAGACACAAGAGAGTATGGACAGCATTTAAGAAATATAAAAAAGCCCTTAGACCACATTTGCCCAGAACAAATGGAGCAGAAAGTTCTTTCTTGTATTTGAAAGAGCCTGAGCCGCTATTTCTCAGACAGTTGCTTGGATTACATGATTCCAACCCATAACTGCTCCAACAGTTACTAATTAGGACTCCCCCCCTCCTTTCTCCCTCTTGCCACCATTTTGGGTGTATTAGAACTATGTTACTGATAATCCAGAAAATTGGGAAAAGAAAAGGGAAACCCACCTATAATCCTATCATCTATGTAAGCATTTTGAGTCATTTTCTTTATTTAAAAATAACTAGGTTAAATATGCAGTTTTTGGACACCCGCCCCGGCAGAGACTGACAAGCTCTTCATCAAACAAACCAAGTTCCTTGTCTTCCGGTACAAGCAAACTACATCTCCCAGCTTCCTTTGCACGTGGGTGTGGCCACGTGACAGTTCCCTGGCCCGCCAACCTCCACGTGCTCCTCTAGGCCCCCCCCCTTTTTAAAAAAATTTTATTATGTTATGTTAGTCACCATACAATACATCATTAGTTTTTGATGTGGTGATCCACGATCCATTGTTTTCGTATAACACCCAGCGCTCCATGCAGTACGTGCCCTCCTTAATACCCATCACCAGGCTAACCCACCCCCCCAAACCCCTCCCCTCTAAAACCCTCAGTTTGTTTCTCGGAGTCCATAGTCTCTCATGGTTCATCTCTCCCTCCAATTCCCCCCCCCATTTTTCCCTTCCTTCTCCTAGTGTCCTCCATGCTATTTCTCATGTTCCACAAATAAGTGAAACCATATGATAATTGACTTTCTCTGCTTGACTTATTTCACTTAGCATAATCTCCTCCAGTCCCATCCATGTTGATGTAAAAGTTGGGTATTCATCCTTTCTGATGGCTGAGTAATATTCCATTGTATATATGGACCACATCTTCTTTATCCATTCATCTGTTGAAGGGCATCTCAGCTCTTTCTACAGTTTGGCTATTGCGGACATTGCTGCTATGAACATTGGGGTGCATAGGGCCCTTCTTTTCACTACATCTGTGTCTTTGGGGTAAATACCCAGTAGTGCAATTGCTGTGTCATACAGTAGCTTCCCATTCTGCTTGGGGCTGTCTCATGTGCAAGAAATAAACTCTGCCTATATTAAAACACCGACTGACATCATAGAGTTCATTTGTTACAGTGATTGGCCTACCTTCACCAATACAGAGCCTGAAATTGTAATTTTCCCTTTTTTCCCCCAGAAGTTTATGGGAACTCATTGTAAAAGATCAAGAAGAGTGTTTCTTGACAACATGAAGGTTAAAAAGTTGCCCCCTGAGCTGACCGTTGGGTTGCCTGTTTTCTAGGCCCTCCTTCAGTGCGGAGAAGGGTACAGGGTTAAACATCAGTCTTTCCTCTGGTGACTATTATAGGAGCGTATACACTGAAAAGTCTGAAGTTCAATATTTTGCCTTTCCTTCTCTCGTTGTTTCTGACCTTTGCAAAATGATGGGGCTATCTTGTAGAATCCATTTTTTAAAAAGATTTTATTTTTATAGAGCAGTTTTAGGTTCACAGCAGAGGGGAGTGGAATTTCAGAGGATTTCCATACCGGCCTGCCCCTGCAGGTGTAGAACCCCGCTGTTAGCAGCCTCCCCCACTGGAGTGGTGCCTGAGTTACAACTACTGAACCTACATTCACACATCATAACCCTCTGCAGTCCATAGTGTCCCTTACTTAATATTCACTCTTGGTGTGATACATTCTATGTCCCATATAATTTTTTTTAAGGATTTTATTTATTTATTTGAGAGAGAGAGTGAGCATGAGCAGGGGGAGGGGCAGAAGGAGAAGCAGACTCCTGGCTGAGCAGGGAGCCCCACGGGGTTGGATCCTAGGACTCTGAGATCATGACATGAGCTGAAGTCAGACCCTTAACGACTGAGCCACCCAGGGGCCCCATATGTCCCATATAATTTTTAAGCCAAAAGGCTTGCTCTGATACTTAAAGATTGTGTAACTTTGGGCAAGGTGTTTAACTTCAGACCCTCAGTTTCTTTATCTGTGAAATGGTCATAGTGCAATCTACTTTGTGGGGTTATCAAGGAGCGTTTATCAAGGAGATAATGGTTGTTCCGTGGTGCTTAGCAGGATACAAAGGTGCTTAGCACTCAGTAGTGCTCCCCACTAGACTGGAAACTCCCTGAGAGCTGGGACCATGTCATCTTGTCTACCACCAGAGCTCTGTTTAACATTTTCCCCGGCACACAGGAGGGGCTCAAACTTACTTATCAAACTTGGAGCACCTTAAAGAAACCTGCATATTTCAAAAGGGAAGTGCTGTGACCCTGGATTACAGAACTAAGAAAGGTGTGAGGGGAAATGTGGGGAAGGTGTAACACCTTGACCTTGCGGTGCTGGAGGGTTAATCTATCAGTTTACCAAAAGGGTTAGAGAACAAGAATTTGCAAGAGAAGGTGGGGGTGCTTCCCATTTCTGGTGTGTGTGCTTAGGATTGCTCTATATTTGGATGATGACTCTCTCGTTTGAGGGTTAATCCTCTTTGTTCGAGTCATCCAGCCCGGGGATTAACTGCTTTAAACTCCAAGCCTCACTGGCCCTGACAATGTGAGCTTTATGTTGCCAAGAACCAGGGCTTCCAGGGGTCAATTTCTGTGGACGCAGCACACAAGGCTCCTTTGTGGTTATTTAATCCAGCCCCTTAATGCTATGGAGGGAGAGACTGAGGCCCTGACAGGGGAAGTGACTTGTTATTTCCTGTAGCGGATTTGTGATCAGAACCTCTGTTTCCAGCTTGGAGATCGCTTCTCTGCTCTGTGCTCATCTCCAATGAAGGGTTCAGGAAAAGGAGCTTAGCTGAAAGAGTCAAACAGTGGATCAGTGGGAGAGCCCCAGTGTTGATGTAAATTCTGTATTGTTCTAGAGAAGTCTCCAGTCTGTCTATGAAAAGTCCAGCCTGCTTCCTTGCTCACAGGTGGGCTACTTAGAAACCTCCGTGGGGCTGAGTCCCCCAACCCTTTTCTGGCTTTGTGTGCTCGGCTCAAGATTCCCATTCTGGGATGAAGGACATCTGCCTGGCCCACACCCAAGGGGACCCTCGCTCTAAGTCGAACATGGAATGTGAGGGAAAGGGGGTTCTCAGAGGAAAACTGAGGACCGTCATAGGAGGAGTCTTGGTTGTTGGACAGGCAGTCCCCTGACCATCACACACCCTAGGCTGTCTTCTCTTGCTGACATAAGGATTCCTAAGTATTAGCTTTGTTGGTGAGTGTCAAAGACTTTGAAAGTCTGGCTGTATTTCCATCTTTCCTTCCTTTTCAAAGGGCTTCCAGTTTTCATAACCATGTCCTTGCTTGCCCGAATCTTGCATTTTAAGAATTAAAATATGCACAATTCAAAGATGGATTCCCTGCCCCCCATTAAATCCTTTTTTTACATTGATTCATTCAGCATTCATTTCTTGACTGCCCGCTGAGCTAGGCACTGGGGTTAGTGGTAGGCAAGGAAGACCTGAGCCTCGCCCTCTGAACTGCTAGCTTGTCTGTAATTGGAAGACCTGTAGGCACCCTTGCTGCCCATCAGGGGTACGAATTTTGGTTAAAGAACGTGCATTGTTGAGTCCTATTGATGAAGAGCTGTTCTGCCAAAGAATGTGACTCTGCCTTCTTTCTGTGCATAGGGAATCTTGGAAGGTGATGAGTAGAAAACCCATCTTGGGACCAACCTGCCTGCCGCCTGAGGCTGGGAGAGAGTGGGTGGCCTGGGTTTGTGCTGCTTCTGTTTGCAGGGTGAATGCGAAGCGGCACCCCGGGGCTGCTCTGTTGTTGGGTGGTGGTGTTTGAACACCGGACAGCAGATCGCTTCGCTATTTTCAGGTTATTTGTATAAGCCCAGCAGCTGGCTGCTGTGTAATAATTTTCAAAAGCAAAAGCCTGAAGATATTTGCTTAGAGAGAGAACAAAAATAGGCAGAGAAGGAGGTGTGTTCCACAGTCCCGTGCAGAACGTGGGATTGCTGTGCCTCACAAAGGCGGGATTGTTCCTTGGTTAGAATTCCCTGTGGGACTTCCCCTCCTCAAAGTTCAGGAAAGGGTCATGCATTCTGGAAGGGAAGCCTGTCTCATTCTCTTTGCACGCACTGACAGAGCTAGAAAAACTGCCTTGGCCCCGGGGATCTGGTCGGACCTGTGCTGATAGCTGATAGGGAGCTCACAAGCAGCCATTCTGGCTTTGAGCCCAAGGTCAGCAACCAGAGTACAGACTCGGAAGTGCACGGAGCTACACTTTTCTCTCTTTAGTTTTATGTCCCATGGTGGTTAGGCTCTGGAGTCAGATTACTGTGTTTGAAGCTCATCTCCTTTGCTTACGAAATGTGCTTCCCTGCTCTATGCCTCCCTTTCCTTACCTGTAAATCAAGGGCAATATTAATAGTGCTCTGTCTCATATAGTTGTTAAGAGAAATAAGTTAAATGAGATAATACAGTGTTCAGCATAATGTTGGGTGTAGAGCAAGTGTATTAGTCAGCTGTTACTGCATAATGATAATGCTGCATAACAGACATCTCCAGGTAGCTCAGTGATTCACCCAACAAACATTATTTACCTCACTCATGAGTTGGCTTGTCAACTGGGGTGGCTTGCCTTCATGCTGCAGGTCAGGTTCAATCCAGCTATCAGGATGCTACTAGCATCTACTAGGGACATGTTCTTCTCGTGGCAATGATAAAAGAACATGAGGGATGCCAAACTGTACAAGTACATTTAAAGCTTCTGTGTACATCATGTTTGCTAACATTTCATTGCCCAAAGCAAATCACATGGACAAAAGCCCAACATCAGTGAGGTGGGAAATATATTCCTCCTTCTGCAGTGGAAGATACTGCAGTGTTACATGGCTAAGAATGTGGGTTATGATTATACAGGTGAGAAGAATTGGAATAATGATTTGATGTACCAGAGTAAGTTAACTTTGCAACAGGATGTTGAGTGGGACTTTTCTATCATCCCCGAATGGTCACTCAGAGTGCAAGTCTGAAAATAAGAAGGCTTAGGCACTCTGTTTTTTAAACTGAGCCATGGGAGCACCTGGCTGGCTCCGTTGATGGAACATGTGACTCTTGATCTTGGTGTTGTGAGTTTGAGCCCCACGTTGGGTGTAGAGATTAAATAAATAAATAAGTAAATCTTTAAAAAAAATAAAGTTGGCCACAGATAACCGGGGTCCCTCATGACATTCTGGGAGGTATCAAAACTGGCCTTGGAGCCCTCAACCCTAAGCCCAGGGTCTATGTAAGTATAGAGATGGAAGAGGAAGGTAGAATCTTTGGAATCTTGGCCTATAGGAAGTTCTTGCTTGAAAGTGAAAGACTTTTAAGGGTTCCTGGGTGACGAAGTAGGTTAAGTGTCTGACTCTTGGGTTCGGCTCAGGTCGTGATCTCAGGGTCATGGGATTGAGCACTGCATCAGGCTCTGTGCTCAGTGGGAGTCTGTTTGGGGTTCTCTCCCTCTCCCTTTCCCTCTGCCCCTCCCACTCATGCACTCTTTTTCTCTCCCTAAGATAAATAAGTCTTAAAAAAAAAAAAAGTGAAAGACTTTTCACTCCACAAAATCAAGTGAAGGGAGTTTGAAAAACTCCCTTGTGGAGATAATATTTTGCCAGGAGGGTAGACAGGTACTCTGCAACCTGGCTGAGTGTGTGCTGACTTACGAGCCAGCCACATTCCAACCCCCGGGACTGTTAACAGACTGGAGCAGGCTGTGCAGAAGACTTTCTTTGAGGGCTTGATGTGTCAGCTGATGCCTAGTTCTAGTCTGGAAATTTTGGCAAGCAGGAGGCTTCATGGAGTAGCCCATTCTAGAAGGGAAAGATGGATGGTAGCATAGTGCCAAGGAAAACATTTTCCAGTACATTCATTAAGGGCTCAGGAAGGTGCTGAAGTCTCCATGGGAGAGAGCATAAAGCTCAGGGGAGGAGCAGAAGCCCCAGGGCTGTCCAAGTAGTAGCTGAATCATGATGCTGAATCCTGTACCAGTGGCAAATCTACCTGAAGAAGTGGCCAGATGCAAGGACAACAGGTGGCTTTGAGGTGGGACCTGGCTGCCCCTCTCTGAGAGGCTTCTCAGTGCTGGTGGGGACTGAGGTGAGGCTGAACAATTTGCCCCAAGAAAACTGCAGACACACGAGCCACTGGCATCAGAGGGGCTAGTGCAAACCAGAGTAATGCCAGGGAGGGACATCTCCCTACCATCATCTTCATCATCATCACCATCACCATTGCTGCTGCTTTTATGCTTCACTCCCATTCTAGTTTGAATGAACAAAATTAGTTTACTTCCTTTCTCCTTCTGGCTCCTCTTTATAGCTCCTTCAGCTCAGTTTGGAGTCTTACAAATTTTATGCACTGGCTAATGAGCTCTCTCTGCATGGAGGCAGGGTCTGGGGGTGTGGGCACGCTGGCTGATCCGCTTGGGGTTCCTGGCTTTTACTCCTAATCTCCAGCTTCTCTCTGGCCGGCAGCAGATGGAATTCTCTGCAGGAGGCTCTGCCAAGTTGCTCCACTTTTGAGAATAAGGGAGGGTCCAAAATACATAAACAAAATCCTGGTAGAAAACCTATCTTTGCAAGGAGCAAAGGGTTGGCATTTCTGGGGGAACACGCTTTTCCCAACGGTAAGAGCTATCTTTTTAAAGATAAATCTTTTCCTCATTTGATCATCCTTTAGCATTCAGGGAGAGATTAGTGGCTAACGGGGATGAGGAAAGGTAATCTGTGTTGAAGGTTCTCTGTCATTTGAGGTGCAAGTACAAAGCTATGGCTAGCAATTCATTTGTTCTCATGCTTAGGTTTGGGCTGCTTGATGACCTGCCTGAATTAAGCAAGTGACAAATCCCATTTCTGACTCTGGTTTTTGTAAACTAATGTAATATATGAAGTGTGACTTGTTTCAAGCCTGTATTTGCAAGGAAATTTGAGATTATCCAAATCTTTTGGTGAAATTAGTGAGTATTCAGCTTTGCCGTCCAATAAGTATATTATTTCCTTATACTTACTATTCTTTTTTTTCTGATCAGAGAACTGGTACTTGCTATTGAATAAGATTTGGAAAATAATAAGACTTAGACACTGTAAAGCTCTTTATTTGTGCTTCTAGTCGGCTAGCCGCAAAGTTTGTTCTAATTTACCCTACAACGGGCAATGTATGGGGACCCCCCCATGCATCCTTGCTTGAAGTATTATCTTTAAGAGAAAAAATCAAACATTGTCAATTTGCTAATTGAGAAAATATCTTATTTTACTTTTCATTTATTTGATTGCTAATGTGATTCAGCACTTTTACTAACTGACTAATTGTATTTCCTCTTCTAAGCACTGTCTTTCCATGCCCTATGCCATTTCAGATTGAGTGTAGGTGTTTTCTGTATTTGTCAGTAAGAGCTCTGTGTATATTAAATCAGTGACAATTACTGTAAATGTTTTCCCAGTCTATTTACCTTTAACTTTGTATTTATGTCGTCTTCTTGCCATGTAGAAATCTAGTTTTATATGCTCATATTACCAGTATTTTCAGTTAAGATCTCTTTCATTTTATGCTTAGGAAGTCCTTTTTTACCCTGAAATCAGGAAAGTATTCATCTGTAAATTTTAACTATTTTTATTATTTTGATTTTCTATGTGATATAGTATCAATTGTTTGGACTTTATTATGACTTATGGTGTGAGGTAGGGATCTATCTTTATTTTAGTCCACTTACCCGTTGTTAATCAGTTCTTTCATACATACTTAGTGAATACTCCTCCTTTCCCCGGTGAATTGAAAAGCCACCTTATATTTTGTTCCATTTGATCTCTCTGCTTCTGGTGCCCAAACTAATGTAATTATTTTAGCTTTATGTTATGTTTTAATACCTAGCAGTACAAGTCACTCTTCATTCTTTTAAAATGTTTCTTGGCTATTTTCACCCATTTATTCTTCCAGATGAATTGCTGAATCATGTTGCCAAGTTAAAAAATAATCCTGTTGGAATTTGGATAAAAATCCAATTTAATTTCATTACAAATTACATTTATATTTATGTAGTTACATTACAAACTAATTTGGTGAGAATTGAGGGTCCAGACATGGTAAGATTATTTACTCTATGTTTATTTTCAGTCTCCTTATAAAACTTTTCATTTTAAAACCATGATAATAAAGTAATAGAAACTAACCCTTTTGAGAATCTAATATGTGTGAGGTTTTGGGTTCTTTAAATTCAGTAACTCATTTAATCCTCCCAACTTACCCAAGATGATTCAGATGGCAAACAGTAGAGCCATGGCACCCGCTCAGAGCTTTCTGATCCTGAAACCTGAGCTGTTAACCTCTACAATAGAATCATTTCCTTAAGATTTCTGCAAATTGAAGTGGCAGAGAACTAGTCTATGAACAAACTAATTTTTGTTTTGTCACCTTAGGCAAGTTTTCATCTAGTGCTATGGTTTTCAATCCTGACTGTACATCAGAATCAGCTGAGGAGTTTTTTTAAAAAAAAAAAAAAAATCAATTTCCTGACTGTCCTAACCATCCTGAGACAGTTAGGAAAGCCCAAAACTATAGGAATGGGGCTGGGAAATCGACTTTTTAAAGTAAAGTTACCCCGATGTGCAGCCAAAGGTTGTTACCCGTGATAAAGTACGTCTTCAATTATTGTTTTGGTTTCTACCATTTTTATTTTACCGCTGGCGTCACCCATAATTATTGGTTAGAGTTTTGTTTCTTTGTCTTTCATGCCTATTATATTATCTCATAATTTGTACCTTTTTATATATTTTTTTTTCCTTCTGAAGATAGACTCCATAGCCAGGCAAACCAAACAGGGCACTCCTTAGCTGGAAGGGAAGAGATAGGAGTTGGTGTAGAAATAGCAGCAAATGAGATCAGAACATCCACTCTCTTAAACCAGGTGGGTCCTCATCCTAATCAGGGCATTAGTTCCTCTTTGCCACTCCCTTGCCTTCCACACCCACCTCAAGAAAGTGTGTATTTTTATCAATAATATATTTTTAAAAAGATTTATTTATTTTAGAGAGAGAGAGAGAATAAGCAGGAGGAGAAGAGGGGGAAGGAGAGAGAATCTCAAGCAAACTCCATGCTGAATGCAGAGCCTGATGTGGGGCTCCATCTCACCACCTTAAGATCATGACCCGAGCCGAAACCAGGAGTCAGACACTTAACTGACTGCACCACCCAGGTGCCCTAATATCAATAATATTTTTAATACAATCTTGCCCATTGACTCTGGGAATCTTACTACAAAGACTGTATTCCCAATATGTGCTAAACAGTCCCCGTTTGGTAAACTTCCACTACGTCAAGCCCTATGAACCTGTTATCTCATTGACATATGTCCCATTAGGCCAGGGATGCTGTGGATGCAGGTAAGATGTGCATAGAGCCTGGTTCAGAGTGGGTGTTTATCATTGGTGCCCTCCCTCTCCTCTATCAAGACTTAGGTGGTGATGCTCACAAATGGGGTCCCCAGACATTCTCTCTGGGGACTCAGTCAGGAAAGCTGGTATGCCTGGGGCTGTTTTTTTCTGTCTGAATCATCTTTAATCACTAAGCTTTCTCCTGCTGGGCTGACTCTGCCCCATCCTTACGCATCATGAGCCATTTGGACACCAGTCCCCTGCTTGTTCTCTGCCAGTATGCTTGCTGCAGAGCAGGCACTCCCCAGTTCTGGCTCCTTCTCCAGCCTTTCTGCTGCTTCTAGCTACTTGTTTCCTCTTTCCGTGATTTAACAAAACTCGATGTCCCGGTTAAGATATTTTACATCTGGGGCTTGTCTTCCCCAACCTTTCATCTGTTTTCAGTCCTACACTTTCCAAGGCATCTATTTAAATAAGAGCTCGAGGACGAGACAGTGTGGGTGGGCCATAAAACCATAGAGCCTGCATTTGCTTCTCTAGGAATCACCTCAAAAGTCAAGATCCATGCAGGGAACACTCATGGGCCCCTGTGTCTGCTGTGTTATTTGTGGGACAGAAATGGTGGTGGAAGGGATTTGCATTTGTTGAATGCCAGCTATTTGCCTACTATTGTCTGAAGAGTAGACCTCATTTACTCTGTGCAATAGATTCCTGCAAGGTAGGAAGTCTTCTTTCCACTTTTCAGGGAAGCTAAGTTACATACCCCACGTCCCATGGTTGGTGCATGGTAGAGTTGTGATCCAGGCCTTTGGACTCTTTGTGCAGTGCTCTTTTCTCTCTACTGGGCCTATCTTCATGAAGGTCTCCAGAGACGAGCAGGGAGAGGTGATTTGGGAACAGGCTGGATGTATGGATAAGCTATCAGCAGGGGGGACAAACCTGAGCTCTGAGCACACTTGGTCTGTGTCCCCTGCATGTCTATAAGTTCCCCCTTCCCCTTTACCTGGAAATCACCTGGGACTGCGCGGAGGACTGTGGCCGCGAGACGTGCCCTGAAGAAGTGCATAGGGAAAGAGGAGGTGCCTTGTGTTGCTCTGAATGTCTCTCTATATTGAGAGACGTTTAGCTCTGGCAGTTTCAGAGAAGATGCTTAATATCCTTTAGGAAGCGATTCGTCCATGGAACCTTGTGCCCCTCCTTCTGGGCAGATCATCTTGGGGTAACACCAAGTTGGGCAAACTGTTTTATTTCTCTGGCACTGGTTTGCTTTTCTTTTCTCACCACATTCATTAGATTATCAAAATGTTATTAAGATTTAAATGAAATCTCCCTGCCTCATCTCTCCATCTGTTCTCCCTATTTATTCCCTCAGGGATGTCACGAATCTGTCATGTGCGATTTTACAGCTTCTCGTATCCGCAGTGCCCGTGGCGTACTCTCTGCAGGCTACGAGGCATGACTCTCTAAGCAGGACTCTGGGGGGGCGGGGGGCTGGGAAGCTAACGGCACCTCCCTCCTCAGGGACTGAGAACCGTCTCGTGGGTGCCAAGCCCGGCAGCTGGGTGCGGGTGGGAGCACATGTGCTCTTTTTGTACAAAACAGCTTTTCAGGCCCACAGAGAGATCAGGGGCTTCTGTGAAGTCACCCCCCAACTTTCTGCTGTCCAGAGATGTGGAAGTATTGGTTCTCGAGAGGGGAGCGGCTCAGGGCTGCCCTGACCAAGGACCACCGACTCGGCGGCTTGAGCAGCGGACATTCACTTTCTCACATGGATCTGGAGGCTGGAGGCCTGACCCCAAGGTACCAGCAGGTTGGTGTCCTCTGAAACTTCTCTCCTTGGCTTGTAGATGCTGCCCTGATGATGCCTCTTCACACGGGTGTCCCTCTGCGGGGGCACATGGCTGGGGGCTCTGTGTGTGTCCTCATCTCTTCTTATGAGAACACCAGTCAGACTGGGTCAGAGGCCACCCTCGGGGCCTCATGGTAACTCTACACCTCTTTAAAGGCTTTATCTTTTTTTTTTTTTAAGATTTTATTTATTTATTTGAGAGAGAGAGAGAGCATGAGCAGGGGGAGCTGCGGGAGCTGCAGAGGGAGAAGGAGGAGCAGGCTCCCCGCTGAGCAGGGACCCCCATGTGGGGGTTCGGTCCCACGACCCTGAGATCATGACCTGAGCCAAAGGCAGATGCTTACCTGACTTTGAGCCACCCAGGCGTCCCTAAGGCCCTATCTTGACACAGAGTCACATTCTGAGGTGCTGGGGGTTGGGACTTCAGCATATGCATTCGGAGGGGACAGTTGAGCCCCTCGCAGAGAGTGAATGAGTACGGATGTAAACACCTGAGTTCCCTCTCTATGCCAGGCACTGGACTCACAGCTTCCCCTCCTTTTCCTCATTTATTGAAAAGGGTCCTGCGGCTCACCCGACAGTGATCCTGGCTGGCCTTGTATAATCACCACTGTGCCGTCGGTACGAGGGATGAGGCTCCCCTCGAGAACTTGGAAATTTAGCACCCGGGCATGAAGAGCAGAGTGGGAAAATGAGTCCCCTTGAGAAAAGGGCCCCCAGCGCCGCTGTACTTGACACAGCTGGATTGAATATAGTAATAATGATAATAACAGATACTTGTTGAGTGCTTCCGGTATTCTAAGTGCTTTAAATGTATTACCGATTTAATTGTCATAGTACTAAAGAAAACATACACTTTGAAGAGGTGTTGGTAAGCCAAGTATGCGGAGAAAGAGGAGCTTCTCAGAAGGTGGTGTTGACAGGTGCCTTCCAAATACTGCCCAAGATAGAGGGCACTGTAGCCGAGAGACTCTGGTGGGAGGGTTCCCATGGCAAGGCTGCTTCTGTTGTGGGCACGAGTGCAATGGGCTCTGAGCTGGAGCTGGGAGCATGGTGACTCATCTGCCTTGCTCGCTCTGATTCTGTGTTCTTCAGCGTCCTTCCAGATAGCCTTCCTGTGCTGGTCCGCCTAATGGGAGGGGGGATTCTAGTCATGCCAAGCTGAGGAGACTGGCTAACAGGTAGATCTCTCCTTGCAGATAAATACTGTGGCATTCTGGTTGATAGATATCTCAGTCTGGAATGCTTGGGTAATTCAAAGGGACTCATGTTGTAGGGTCGACGCAACCTGATTTAGAGTGGGAGCCGGATCTCGGGCTGGGATCATTTGTTTTCCATGGCTGATGTAGCAAATGACCACACACTCAGTGACTTAAAACGACACACATTTATGGTCTTAGGGTTCTGGAGATCGGAGGTTGAAATGGGGCTCACTGGGCTAACACGAAGGGGTCGGTGGGGCTGCATTCTTTCAGAGGCTCTAGGGGAGAGTCTGTCCCCTTGCCTTTTCCAGTTTCTTGGGGCCAAGCACATTCCTGGGCTTACGGCCCCTTCTTCCATGTTCAAAACCAGCAGCTTAGCATTTTCAAATTTCTCTCTGACTCTGACACCCCTGCCTTCCTCTGTTAGTTATGAGGATCCTTGGGATCCCACAGTGGGTCCACTCAGATAACCCAGGATCCATCTCAAGATCCTTAACTGAATCTCATCTGCAAGTCCCTTTTGCCACATAGAATAACATCTGCCCGGGTTCCAGGGATTAGGCCATGGAGAGCTTTGGAGGGGCATTACTTGGCCTACCACCATTATCCTTACTGAGGTAATGCATACCCTTTGGGAAAACTCTTGGATGATGGTCAGCTGGTTACCCTAGTTCCCCTGCATGCTCTCATTGTTGAAGTTGTCATCCCTTCCTGGTGAGGCACAGAGGAGGGCGTTGGTACCCCACATGAACATCGAGGAAACTGAGGTTCATGCAAGCTGCATAGTTTTGTGGGACTGGAACCTATTCTGTTGAGCAGCACTATCCTTTTCATTACACCATGATCCCTTTCCAATCCAGATTTAACAGATAGGGATGCTGAGATTTATTTCCGTGGAGACAAATAGGTGGAGAACCACGAGAAGGAATACAGTTTCCCAGCCAAGTGGTGGGAATGTAGAAATAAGGCATACAAGTGTAGCTCTTCCCACGGTGTGCCAGAGATTGTTCTGTCGGCTTCAAAAGCCAACATTCCTCAGTGGCTGGTGCCCCTCTGCATTTGGCTTTCTCATAAAACTAGATCAACAAATCAGGTTACAATTCACCTCGAAAAGGAAGCATGGAAGTCTTATTTCAAATTCATCCATCCATCCATCCATCCAGTCATAAATTCATTCATGCATTCATTCATAAATTCATTCATTCATTCTTTTATCACCCACAGAGGGCATTTCCTGTGGTGAGTGCTGTGGGGAATACAGAGACGTCCAAGGTATGGCTTTTGTTCTAAAGGAGTTTACAGTTGAACAGTTCAGCTTGGTCATCTCTCTTGTACGCCACACAGCACAGGTGTTGGAATTGCAAGACTTGGACCCAAATCCTAGCTCCATCCATCCCTAGTGTGTGATGCTGGGCCAGTTGCTTAACCTCTGTGAGTTTGCCACATGTTTTCCTTCTATACGTTGGGATAATGACTGTAGCTACTTTGGGGGGGGGGTCCTTTCGAGGACTGAATGAACGTCAAGTGTTCAGCTCTGAGCTGGGCTTGTGGCAGATGCTCGTGAGACAATCTCTACCCTTCCTTTCCCTCGGTGCTTAGCTTTACCTTCAGAGAAAAGAGCAAAGTGTGGATGAGCGTGGTGGGGAGTGTGAGAGGTGGATTTAAGCATTCTGGGATATAATTAATTAATGGGCAGAGGCCACCTGGAAACAGATCCTTTTTGTGGCCATTCTAGAATGAGCTCATTATGCCGTGCCCCCTGTTTGAGGCTCAGGAAGGCATTCTGTTCTCCAAACCCACACTCAAAGCAGTGTCCAGCCAGTTTTTCTTGCATCCTCTGGCAGAAAGGCTCAGTAGGGGCTTAGAAAGCGGATTGTCCACACCTGTCCTGATTTGGGGAAAGAAAAGCTCTTTCTATGGAACAAATAGCCTCTTGGATGAGAAAGAAAAATACTCCAGAGGCGTAACAGACACGGAATGGGCCCAGAGACAGCCCAGAGGGGGTTGGGGTACATAGGGAGCTGAGGTGCTGGTGAGGAGGTGGGGTGGGTGGAGGGGAAGGAGGAGCTGTATGTTCTGCTGGGCTCTGGCATGATGCCTTTATGGGTGGAATTCAAGTTTTAACCGCTGCGTATTGGGGGTGTAGAAATAGTCCCAGGGGTTCACCAGGATTTCTGTGTTAGCTCTGCCAAGCTAAACAGATTCAGGAGTACTTCTTTGAGCTTTTCTTTCCTTTTTACATTTTACATTTTACACACCGTGGCATGTGTTTTGTGGACTCTAAAGAGACTTGGGAAGAGGTTGTGAATAATGACACTTGGGGCTCTGCACAGAAAAACATCCCCCAGGCATTTGTGTGGAGGATGGGAAAGGAGTACACCCATGAGCACTCTTCTCTTTCTCAGGTTCATCCCAAGGGCTCAAACCAAACTTGAGATAGTGCGGGAACTGCAGCTCCACCCTCCGGGGACACATCCCGTGTCCTGCGTGGTGTCTCACAGAAGTTGTCAGTCCCTCCCGGGAGCCGTGTTCACCCCGCCCACGGCCAGGCAGCCTCAGAGGCTGTTCTCCGAGGAAGTGGGATGGGAGAGCGGGAGGAGGTGTCAGAATGCAAAAGCTGTTCTATACTTTCCTTGAAAATGAACTTTGCAGCTTGTAAGCAATGATTTTTCTGCATGTATCAGAACAAGTGAGTGGACCAGATAGCGACTCAGGGTCTGGAAGCCCCCAACCCCCCACCACCTGGTTGAATATGAGATCCCTATGTTGTCATGTGCAGGCTGTAGGCAGGGGTAAAATCATCACAGCGGCAGTGGGCCACGTCACAAATATCAAACATGTCCTGAGTTAGATACAGAACACGTACAGAAATGAGTCTGTTGGGGGGAGCTGCCCTCAAAGTAATTAGAGTCTCATTGGCAAAATGAATATGCAACTGACCATCACATCAAGTAGAATAAAATGAAGGCTGCAGCAAAGGGATAAGCAAAGTGCTGGGTATGCTAAAGAAGGAGAAGTCAATGACCCGGGGTTGAATCTGGGGAGGCACTAGGGCATTGTGGCTGAGCCAAGCAAGAAGGCAAAGCCAGCAAAGGTGTCATATGTTTGGGAAAAGCCCAGAGCTGGAACGAGGTCTGGGTGCACAGATGTGTCTGCAAAGGTGGCTGGAACCCAAGTGGAAATAACATGGGTGCGTCTAGCACGATGAGCCTTGTGCAGGTGACAGCTGCCCAGGATGGCCTTAAGGACTGTGCCAGGAATTTGCTAGGCAGTAGGGAGCCCTGCCTTCTTTGGAGGGCTTTTTTTTTTTTTCCTAGTCCAATCTGGTCTGTGGTTGGAGGCAGTATGACTGTGGATTTTGGTCTCTTCCCTGGTTAGACTCTGAGCCCTGCTGCTTACTAACTGTGTGCCCACCAATATGATTTTCCTCAGCCTCTGCTACATCTTCTGCCAAATGGAGGCAGGAATAGTACCCACGGAGGGGGCTTGAGAGAGTTCAGTGTGCCAAACTGTTAGAGCACGTTGCTCAGTGACTGGTACTTGGCATGGCTCAGCAAGGGAGGAGTGCATGTTAATAGGAGATGACTCTCCATAGTGGGGAGCCGATGGCTCGGGGAAGATGGGGGCTGCCGTCCTGGGGCCATGTGGGCAATTGTCTTGCGTGCAGGTTGGGGATGCCCCTGCCTACACCAGGACAGTGGTAGGGAAGGGAAAGGAGATGCTGAAGATGACTCACGACGTTGAGATTAGATGGCTGGGACTTGGCGGGTGTGGGAAGTGGGGCTGAGGTTCCCAGGTCTGGGCATCTCGGAGGGAGGGTGGAAGAGTGTTGGATTGCCACTTCAGGTGCTGGGGGACATCTGCGTGGGCAGGTGCATGAGCTAATTGCAAATTCAGGGGTGAGGCCAAGGTCGCGTTATGTGGTGACAGGGTAGAAGTGGCAGCAATCTTCCAGGGAGACAGGTAGAGGCAGAAGAGAGATGTGTGGTGCATAGAACCATAGGAAACATTTCCATTTAAGCTGGAGGTGGAGGATGAGGAACAGAGAGTGGGAGAGAGAAGCATTCAGGGAGGAAGGAGAGCCAGGAGAGCAGGGTGCATGGATCCCAACGCAAGAGAGGGCTGACCAGGAAGGGGGCACAGGAGGAGGGGGCCCTGGTGGAGGTGCCTGCATGGTCATCAGGGCATCCAGGTGAGCCCGGAGGACGTGCTTCCAGAGCATGGGTGAGAACAAGACCAGGAATGACGACAGGAGGGTGGGGGGCAGGACACAGGCCAGTGAATCAGGATAGAAATCAAACGTGAGCTGGAGAAAGTGCAAATGGAATTTATTGAATAGTGTGAGTGACCGAGAATAGCAAAGTGTCTGGGAGACTTGGAAAGGAGAGAAGAATGACTCTCATTGTTGCTTGGGGTAGGGGCTTATGTTAGCAAAGGGTCTACGGTACGCTTTGCTCCAGGAATCCAGGGTAGGGTCCAATCAAGCACAAATGTCGGGTGAACAAGACGTGTTATTCCGTAAGTTACTAAAAGTTCTGGTGTGGATGCCCATGTCAGCTGAGGGTTATTCGAAGTTAATGTCCTAGAACATGTTTGGGATCTGGCTCTTCTTGGGTATTATCAGGGGTTTGGGGCCTCAGACAAAACTCTGCGAATGATTAATTTTCTGGCTTCCCCCTGGAGATGGGAACTTCAAGCTTCTTTGGCTTATTCAGAAATGGAGCCTGGCAGAAACACAGCAGACACGGAGCCTTCCTAAAATGGAGCCCCTTCAGCTTCCCTGTCTCAAAAGGAAGGACAGGATGCAGATCGGGATGGTGGGAAAGGGAGCTGAGAGAAATGTTTTCAGATGGTGTGATATTTGGGCATTTTTACAGGGTGAAAAAGGGAGAGTGTGAGGAGACGGAGCTTAGAGATGCAGAGGGAGGAGGTGGGGGATGGAGCCAAGTCCAGGAACAAATGGGGGGAAGCTGAGCTGAGCCCAGGGTGGAGGTGAGCTTTATAAATGGGCAGTGGTGCTGAGGAGGAGGCATGGCGAGGGGGAGAATGGGATGGATGGAGGCAGGAGGCACTGTGAGTGAAGGCGACAGTATTCACTGACCTGGGGGTGTGTTCAAGAAGTAAGAATGGTGGTTTAGGTTTAGGGAGTGGGGTGGAATTCTTGAGGAAGGTTTGGAACAGCCCCCAAGGGAATAAGACGAGGCACTTACTAGGGGCTCTCCACCACTGACAAGCAGGACAGGAGCTCAGGTGATTTGAGCATCTGCCTTAGAGGTTGAGCAGATGAGTACATGTATGTGTGTGTGGATATATATACGTGTATTTTGTTTGTTTTTTGTTTTGCTGTTGTTGGTTTTCTTTTACACTGTTTGGCAGCATAAACAATGGGAAAAAGAGAATGGGTTTCTGCTGGAAACTCTGCCTGTCTGTGGTGCCTCCCGGAACTAGCAGCATTTCACATACGGTCAGTGCATAATGAGGACCGGGACACTAAAGACCACTGGGATCTGTTATGTGCCACAGCGTGGGAGACCTCTCCCATAACCCCTATTGGCTCAGTTAACACTATAAAACCCCCGTGAGGGGGTGCCTGGGTGGCTAGGTTGGTTGAGCGTTGACTCTTGGTTTTGGCTCAGGTCATGATCTCAGGGTTGTGGGATCGAGCCCCGCATCAGTCTCCACCCTCAGCATGGAGTCTGCTTGAGAGTCTCTCTCTCTCTGCCCCTTCTCCTGCACACACACACACACACACTCTCTCCCTCTCTCAAATAAATAAATCTTAAAAAAAAAAACCCAAACTCCGTGAGGAAGGCTATGCTTTTATTCACATTTTGCAGTTGGAGAAACTGAGGGCTGGAAAAATTAAGGGACTTGAGTACGGTCATATACAGAGTACGTGGTGAAGGTGGAAACGGGCATCTGAGACCACGTAAGAAGCCGGCATTTTCTCTGACATCCTGCACCCGCGGTGCAGACTTGTTTTAGAGCTACCTAGACGTGAAGGAGCAGCATTTGTTGTTAGGCCAGATGCACCCGTGAGCACAGGGCTCTGACTGTAGAGGAGAAACCAACCCCACTGACCCATTGAGAACCACCGCCCTCCCATTGCACGGCTCTCAGGCAATGTGTGTGGGAACTTTTCCTTCCCTTTCTCTCTCTCTCTCTCTTTTTTCTTTTTTGGAGACTGCTCAAATGCACAGGAATTGACAAATTCTAATGATAGTCTATTTTGGGGTGAGTGTTAAATTATTCAGATGCAGGCACAAATAGAACGTCTCTAGCAGCCTCAACTTCCCGCTCGAACCTGCAGATGTCAGTTAGGGGAGCTGGGCGAGGGTCTGCAGATGACACCCCAGGTGGGTAGGCAGGAGGTAGGGCTTGTGTCCACTGTCCAGGAGCCTACAACTCCAAACCCTCCCTGTTTCCAGTCCCAGACTGTGGTGTCCCTGGGCAGGACTGGTGCTGCGGTGACCAGACCCTGGCTGGAGCTTCTTTGGGTGCACGTAGGTGTGACTCCCAGGTATGCCATCCACCAGATGTTCGCACAGCTGCAGCCTGCTTTTGTGGTGGCCACAAAATGTGGTTTTGCTTTCCTCTGAGCTCCCAAAGGGGCTTTGTGCAGGATCTTTCCAAAAGGGAGGCGGGCTATGATTTCGGAATATGGGAGTCCTCTCATAACTCTCCACTTTTCTTACTACCGCTCAGCCTCCTCTCCTCCAGGAACTTCTTTGCGTCCTCTGAGGAGGGTGTTGCTGCACGAGGCTATTCAGGGTTGCTCTGATCCCAGCCCTCCTTATGGAAATACCTGGAGGGATGGACAGTCCAACAGTGTAGCTGTGATGTAGGCTGATTACTTATTATCCAAACCAGGACACTTACCAGAGTGAAAAGGGGATGCTCTTTCATATGGCTCCAGAACACCAGGCACCATCAGGCAACTGTCTGGAGCCATTTGGCAAGATGGCCACTCTGGAAGGAACACAGGCTTGGAATGAACCGTATGCTTAACTTCAAGGAAGCTCAGTTTTCTCATCTGTTAAACTGAAGCCTACTTCTCATGATCACATGGGAGTAATACAGTTCATACACCAGGCACAATTCCTAGCACATAAGTGTTCAATATATATTAGCATTTTCTTCTTTGTAATTTAAAAAATACAGAGACTCAGGGCACCTGGGTGGCTCAGTTGATTAAGCATCTGATTTTTGGTTTCGGTTCAGGTCATGATCTCAGGGTCGTGAGATTGAGCCCGGGGTAGGGCTCTGTGCTCAGCATGGAGTATGTTTCAGATTCTTTCTTTCTCCCTCTCCATTTGCCCCTCTCCTTGCTTGCCTGCACGTGCTCTCTTTCTCTCTCCAATCAATCAATCACTCAATATTAAAAAAGAACACAGACCCAATAAAAAAAAAAGCGGCGGCAACAAAAACCATCCACACCAAGATCATGTGTAGGTTTCTGGCAGGTGGGATTGAACTCCACCTGCTTTCAGCCCCTCTCCCACACCCGACACTCTTGCTGACCCAGATGGGGTGTTGCTCTTTCCTTCAGCCCTTTCTTCTTCTCCCCAGATGTCTCTGGTCTCCTTATAGTGGTATTTCTCAACTTTTTTTTTTTTTTCATTATTAGCCCCCAGGAAGCTTTTTAGACATCCCTCCCAATTGCCAACCCTTCCCTCCCCACCATGAAATTTTAATAACACAGATGCACCATGTATCTGTTTATGTATTGTGGCCCTTTGAGGAGCCACCAACAATTGTGATACCTAAGGTCCCCCTCCCCTCGCAGAACCAAGTTTTGCTCCCTCCAAGAAGTGATTTTCACACCCTTGGGACTGAGGTCACCCCCTTTGAGAATTCCTGGCATAGAGCATGGTCAACGTCTATCTTCTCACTCCACGTTAGATCCTCCTGTGCTGGGGTGAGGTGCTCCTGGGTCAGAGCCCACGTGGTGGGGATGCGGGAGAGCCATGAAAACCAGGAAGAGCTAGCTTCTGTTGAGCAAGTGCCTCAAGGCACTTTATCACTAACTCTCACAGCAACCCTGCAAGGCAGTTTTTTTTTTTTCATGGATGAGAAAGCTCAAGCTCAGAGAGGGAAAGTCACCCATAGCTGAAGTGACAAGTGACAGAGAGTTTAAGACTGTGTCTGTCAGATAGGAAAATTGAAACCACTAGGCCACACTGCCTCTTCCTGAAGGCCAAGGAGAAGGTGATGGTAGAAGAAACCAGCCTTAGCTGAGCTCCTACTATATGTCTGGGGGTCTCGTAGCTGCTTATCTCTGTGAAGTGGGTGTCCCAGTTTTAGAGATGAAAAATGGGTTCACAGGGATTAGTTTGTTAAAGCTCACATGGCCAGCATTCATGAAGGCTGGGTTATAACCTAGGTCTGCTTGCTCCTAGAACCCCTTTCTCTGACCATTATGAGAGAGGAAGTGCTCTGAGCCTCTACCTTGCAGGAGGGTGATAGAACCCCCATAATTGTAGCTTCCTCCCACTGCCAGTATTTTATGTGTTTCAACTCCCCTTTCCCAACACACACACTCAATTTTTTGGGGGCACAGACAGGAAGAGAAATATACACTATCCTGTTTTGAAAACTTTGTAAATATCACTACAATCCACAAACTGTGAGGCTCTGAGAATCCCAGATTAAATCACTGGTCTCTGATATGGCAAAGAGTGACCTGTGCTCTTGGGGAATAATATAGCAGGATGGCATTCGGGCAGTCATAGGCGGATGGTGTGGCTTGGGTACAAACGTCAGATCCGGAGGAAGAGAATGGCCCTACCTGAGCAGGGTGCTGGGAGGTTCAATGCAGGGTGAATGCAGCTGACAACTCCAGAACATAAGGAATCAGTTTCTGGGGGCGTTCCTCTCTAGGGCCCTTTGGGATGTCTTTGGGGGAGAGAACCTTAATCTGTATGTGCTGTTTCCAGCCAGTGGAACAGCTGTGAGAGGGCCCAGTCCCCTTGAGTGTTTTGCCCCAGGCAGAGAACCATGCAGTAGAATAAGAGATCGTGGAGGCAGCATCCCCAAGCCCCTTACGTCTTTCATTTCATCATTGGCCTGATTTGCTGAGCCCCAACCTGACAGCCAGGCAGGACCCACCCAGGCTTCCATACCCTTGAGCAAGAGCTCAGGCTCCATTAGACAGGCTGATTTTCTAGTCATCATGTCTGTCTCTCCAGGAGCAGCAATGGCTGCCTCCTTCCCCAGGGAAGGAGGGGGCGGTGATAGCCAGGGTTGGCTGGCTCTCCTGCTGTGCTGACAGGCATCTGGAGGCTGGCTCCCGGGGATCCAGAGCTGACGGTGATAAAACACAGGGAGGCAGCTTTGGCTGGAGAAGCAAGATGCATCTGAGGGGGCTGCTCGTTCCTGCCCTCCTGGACACAGGCTACTTCACCTGACTAGTGTTATGGCAGATTAAGAAAAAAATATCTGGTCCTAAATGAAAAATTAGATCCTGTGCAGAAGACAGTCTGCAGGCAAATCAAAAGTGCCTGTGTCTGATCTGTGGGGAATGGAAGTCCCAACTCATAAACCAGCTGTTGGGATGACTTGGGGAAAATCAGGCCACTGGCAAGCCTCCGTTCTCCAGCTATAAGATGAGAGGGGTGGGTCGGATAACCTCCACACACCATTTATTTTTTTTCCTGGTTCTATACATTTTTTTTTAAAGATTTTATTTATTTATTTATTTGACACAGAGAGAGAAAGAGAGAGAGCACAAGCAGGGGGAGGGGCAGAGGGAGAAGCAGCCGCCCTGCTGAGCAAGGAGCCTGATGTGGAACTTGATCCCAGGACTCTGGGATCATGACCTGAGTGGAAGGCAGGTGCTTAACTGACTGAGCCACTGATGTGTCCTGGTTCTATACATTTTTAAAATGGTTTTATTAAAAACTTGAATATGCTATTGGGACACCCCTCTAGACTCTAATTATTAGGCACCCCAACTAATGAGTGGTTAAGCCATGCTCATATCAGAATCCAGCAACTGAAGACGAGAGTGGCATCACAGCATTTACTTAAAGCTATGAGTTGTTTTCTAACTTATTATTAGGTTTACTATGGACAAAGAGGCAGCAAATAACTAGTGAGTAGCTATATGCCAGGCATGAGATGGTGAACACATTACATGTGCATTTACCTTGAGATTCAGAAATCTTACTTCTAAGATTTAATTACAGAAGTACAGCAATGGAAATACGAAAAATATGTACCCAATGTTATTAATTGTAGTTAAGAACATCAGTTGACCTAAACACATCAAATAGGCTTTATTCTGAGTACCATAAGTTCATAATGGTGCTCAGAATAAAACATCTCGTTGGTCACTTTGGAGGATGCTAGGGTACCAGCTTATTATTTTGAAAACTGGTAGATAAGGGGAAAGAATCAGATGTCTACTTTGCTTTTCCTTTACAAACTGTATCTCAGGACAAGCAAAGAGTAGATATGGGGGAAGTTTCCCTTTATATAAGCATTCCAGCTAATAATTGAAGAAATAACTTTATAATTAGGATTTTGGAATCCTGAGTTGCGGGGTCTTAGCAATGATCACTGGTGTCTATGAGCATCATGGGAAGAAAGACAGCAAGATTTTATGTGCCCTTGATAGAAGTACCGCAACACTGCCCTTGAAGTACCCTCGACACACTCCCACTCCTCTCAAAGCTAACCTGAATATAAATAAGAATAGCTGTCCAATAGAAGTTTCTGTGATGATAGAAAAATTCTGTCTGCGCAGTCCAACATAGTAGCTACTAGCCATATGAGGGTATTGAGAACTTGAAATAAGACTAGTGTGACTGAGGTACTGAATTATTAAAATTTATTGCATTTTAATTATTTTAAATTTAAATAGCTATGTGTGGCTAAACACTGCTACATTGGCAGCCTGGCTCTAGACTTATCTATGAACTATGGGAGACACAGGGGACAGAAGAACATGTCAAATGACACCATAGGAATGCAAACAGCCGAACACACTCTATAGGAAATTTTATAGGACAAACTATCTGGTCTCATCAACAGATAAGATAAGAGATAGTGAGGGGGAATGTATAAGTTACTAAAGACAAGTGATATCAACCAATTATAAAGGTATGGGGCTTATCTGAATCATTATTTGAACAAATGCTCCAGAAATATTATGAGATGATATTACAAAGGTATTACTGTTTTAGGTGTTATAATGCTATACTGATTATTTTTAAAAGGAGTCCTATTTTTTTAAAGGAGTCCTATTTTTAAAGAGATACTACTGATATATTTATGGATGAAATCATGTGATATTTGGGGCTTAATTTAAAATAATCTGGTGTGTGTAAAAGGCAAAACTGTGTGGGGTGTAGATGAAACAAGATTGGAATGAGTTGGTAATTGTTGAAGTTGGTTGGTGGGTATATAGGAGTTCATCATATCACTCTCTTTAGGTTGGAAGGTATTTAAAAATTTTCACAATAAAATGTAAAAAACAAAAAGAAGTAAAGGAAACTTCACAGGATACTCTCTCCAATGTCCAAATAACACCAGCCATAATAGCAACAAGAGCCTCACCCTTGAGCTGAAATCAGAGCTGGAAGGCAGGGGCAGAGGATGTATGAAGGGTGGTACCCCAAGGGGAAGGCAGGGTCCCCTGAGGGAAAACACCACTATCAACACTGCAATAAGGAAAGTAAGTCTAGGGCCAGGGTCAGCGTTGTGGGACAGGAACTAAGACTTCTCCAGCAAGCTGCAACCCCAGCTAAAGGGATCCCAGATCTATAGCATCCTTGGCTCTCAGAGAAAGCAAAAGCAAATTCTCTTTGTAGGACGGCATCCTCCATTTTGGCATGTGGGATTCCCATGGATTAAGATCAAGCAAATATGAACAAAGATTAGGGTGTATATAGCACCTGTCATCTAAACCGGGGCACTTTTGAAGATGAGGGGGTGTGACAAAATAGCTAGCACGTATAAATTACTGCAAAAGGCATAAACCCAGATTGTTCTGGAGAAACGGAGGCTTATGGCCCCCTGGCAAACAGGAGGGAGGAGGACAAAGTCTCTTCTGTTCCTGGAGTTTGGTGGCAGTGAGAACTTGCGTCTCACCCCAGATCATTTGGAAGTTGAGCTCATGCTCTGGATCAGTGGTTCTCACTCAGTGTGTGGTCCCAGGACCAGTAGCATTAGAATCACCTGGGAACTTGTTAGAAATGCAAATTCTTGGGCCCTACCCTAGACCTAATAAATCAGGTGGTGGGGCCCAACCAGCTGTTTTGGAACAACTCCTCCACGTGATTCTGATGCACCAAGTTTGAAAACCACTGGTCTAGGTGAACATCTTAAAACTGATGTCCATCAGCTATTATTATGTCAGCTAGACATTCCATGAACGTCACCATGCCAAAGATATTTTTCTTAAAAGTAATAGCATATAGGAAAAAAGTTAACATTTTCCCAACAATAAACATTTTAATGGCACTAGGTAATTCTATAAATAATGTGTAATAAAAGTCACTTGGCAATTATCCATTAAGAAGGATTTAAAAATAATAAAACTGCCTTTTAGCATTTTATGCAAATATTTTCTATCCCAAAGGCATGGTGATTATCCCAGAGAAGGACAAAATATCACCTTCTCTAAGGAAGTTTAATTATATATATGCCTCTCCTGTGCACCATTTCGTGGATCCTTCCTCCAAGGACTTCCAGCTTTTGGCTGGAACTATCTTTAATGAGCATTAGCTCATTTAGGTCTGGTTTCACTTAACCTGGGATCTGGGCAGCAACTATTCCTGTCTCTACTCTTTGATCTACTCCAACAAAAATTGGAGAATATGGCTGATGTTTAGTTTCTCTTTCCCCACCGGGCTTCCGGAACTAACTGGACTGGTTTTGGGGCATGTAGCAGATATTTTTGCGGCTTAAACCACCCTCTTCTGCTAAGGGCATGCTTGTGCTTGTCCTGAACAGGGTTTTGGCATGTCTCAGTGGCTGTTTATCACCTCTGTATTAAGCATAATAGGATGGGCCCCTCATTAATTACAGTCTTGCTGGGAGTTAATAAACAGATGGAGAGAGAGAAATCTCCTGCTTTCTTATGGCCACAGGCACCAAACAGAAACCCATAGAGCCTCAGATGAACATATGTTAATGCTACAATTCCCCACACTTCCCCCAACTTCTCTTAAAAATAGAGCAGTTATTGTGATGGAATCTAGAAGCACTAGCAGCACCAGAGGGGTAAGGACTATACCCAAAGACTGGCCTAGAATCACAGCATTTCTTAAACCCCACTTCTGGAACTGGCCACATTATTTGGGGACCTTTCAAAATATACAGTCTCTTTTGCACCCCATCTCAAAAGAATTTCCATTAGCAGGTCTGCTAATTTGAGACCTGAGAAACTCCACTTTTGGAAGGTTAGGGGATTCCGACGTACAGCTTGAGTTTGGAACTGCTGATGTGGAGTCAGAGCTGGTCTGGCGAGGGCTGGAAGTTTTCTCAGGTCCTTTGCTGGTGTCATCTATGGTCTTTCGTGGAGTAGGGACACGCTCTTCTCCGGGAAGGCTTGACGTTTTCAGGGGCATCTCTGCAGTTTGCTACTCCAACCTAGTCCCAATCCAGTGAAGGGTGAGTCCATCAGGGTGGCCTGGTCAGGAGCACAGAGAGGCCCCAGCACAGACAAGCGAACCCTGGCTCTGCTACTCACCATTTGGGGCAAATTAGCACGTTTCTGTGAGCCTCACTTTGCTTATCTGAACAACGGTAAGACTAATATTTACTTGGAGGTCTCTTGTGGGGATTAAATGAGAGAATATAAGTAAAATACTTAGCCAACAGCCTGGCATATCATGGATACTCAATAAATGGTTGTTTGTTTGTTTTTTCCCCCTTGAAGGTTCTAGCCTGTAGAGCTTCTACAGAGTGTTTTGTTTGTTTGTTTTTCTGGACGGAGCTCACATTTTGGTAACACTTTTCTGCTAAGGGAGATGATAGAAAGTTTCATTCTGAGAGTGAATGCTGTACCTGGAAGAACATGGGTTTAAAAGACTGACACTTTCTGATGGAAATTGGCAGTAAAGAACATAGGGTTCCCCCAGTGTCGGTGCCAGGCTCCCGAGCAGCTGGTGGAGTAGCACTGAAGGAGTAGAGATACAAGAGAGCAGGTGGCTTTTGCAGGAATCTTAACTCAGCCCAGGTTTTAGCACGAAACACCCTGACTCTTCAGAGCTGGGTATGGTTGGCTTGCACTGT
This sequence comes from Halichoerus grypus, assembly GCF_964656455.1. Taxonomy (NCBI): domain Eukaryota; kingdom Metazoa; phylum Chordata; class Mammalia; order Carnivora; family Phocidae; genus Halichoerus; species Halichoerus grypus. The sequence goes on from NC_135719.1 coordinate 10,086,946, forward strand.
GGAAAAGCCCCAAATTTCTTGCAGGTCTTGGGAGCTCTTATGCCGAGGTCAACTTTGACTTCTTTCCTCTGCTGACTTTTGTCCTTTCCTCTGGCTCATGCATCAACTTTCCTTGGTTGCCACAAAAACTCTTTGCACGTGTAGCACGTTTTCCTTAAATTTGGAAAAATGGGCGTGAGTTTATATCATAGCAGGGCAACAGCTTAAATAGTAAGCCTCCCTGTTATAAGACCCCTCTTCCTTGTTGTCCCCCAATCTCACTGTTCTGCCAAACCCCTCCTTCTCTTCTCTTTTGTGTTCAGCTCATCCAGTTCATTTCAAAAGCAGAATAATTTCACTACCTCTTTTGCTACGTTTTCCCTTGCGAACTCATGCTCCCAGGGTTTCTGCTGCCCCAACAGGCACTGCAAGATATTTTCCTGAGCAAAGAGAATAATTCCCTGGAAGGAATTGTGAAGCTGGCTCTGAAAATGATAATTTCTTTCTTATCCCCCATCCAAACCTAAATATTTAAGCAAGAAGATGCTGAACAAATATAGGCATGATCGTGTGGGTGGTGGAGGTAGTATTAGTAATGGAAAGAGAGACTGGATCCAAGAGATACTTGGAAATAAGATCCCACAACAAATTGAGCATAAGAAGAAAAACAAAAGGAAGGGGAAGGAAGGAACCAATATTTACCGAACGTCAGTATCTATCTCATGTCATCCCCAAACACCCCTAATTTGACTGATTACACACCTAGGTTTGGGGGACTGTTGGAACAGGTTGCCACGAAAGTCTCCTGTATCTTCAGATTCTAAGACTCTTGTCCTTTGTTAAGAGAAGGAGAGTCACTGTCTTCCCTCTCTTGGATTCTTTAAAGCACAATCTTCTGTTCATGTGGGCAGTGAGAACTGGTCAAACATTATTTCTGTTTCTTTTGTGGGGAAGATATGATACTGAGCTGCCTTTTATTTTTTATTTATTTTTTATTTTTTTAAATTTTTTTATTGTTATGTTAATCCCCATACATTACATCATTAGTTTTAGATATAGTGTTCCATGATTTATTGTTTGTGCATAACACCCAGTGCTCCATGCAGAACGTGCCCTCCTCAATACCCATCACCAGGCTAACCCATCCTCCCACCCCCCTCCCCTCTAGAACCCTCAGTTTGTTTTTCAGAGTCCATCGTCTCTCATGGTTCTTCTCCCCCTCCGATATCCCCCCCTTCATTCTTCCCCTCCTGCTACATTCTTCTTCTTCTTTTTTTCTTTCTTAACATATATTGCATTATTTGTTTCAGAGGTACAGATCTGAGATTCAACAGTCTTGCACAATTCACAGCGCTGAGCTGCCTTTTAAATATCTGGGCTGCACATTCTCTTTGTGATGGAAAATGTTGTTTTCTCTGGTGGTACTTGCCAGTGATGCTGGCAGACCACACACACTTTACTTTGAAGACGCTGGATCCTGTTTATACACCTGCAGGAATTAGCTAGAGAGATCAAAATGAGGTTCTTAGTTGGTATCACGTTTATTTTAAAAAACAGAAGGGTAAACACAGGGCTGAGGTAGTCTGAGCAATGTAGCATGCTTACATACACTTTTCCTTGGCATGCTTGGAGCAGAAAAAGAAAAGGTCTCAGGAGAGTCAGTGGTAAATGTATACTTTCTGGGTCTTGGAGAAGACACTGCTCTATATCTCTCCAGTTCTTGAGTTGAAGCTTTCATGGATTTTTAAAAAGCATTGGCTCATTCTTCCCCAAATAGATGGATGTTAGTAATAAATAATGAAAAAATATTGAATGCTAGGAAAATGACATGCAATTTTCCCTTCCTCTTTGATATAAGCCCTTCTGAATAATTGATGCACACATCTTTTCTGGTGGCAAAGGGCCCTTCCTTGAAGGGAGGTATTACGTGGATGAAGCTGAGAAAGACTTTTTGAGTCTGTAGCCAGCTCCAAGGGCTTGGAGGCATTGGCCACGAAAGCTTTCCCTTCTCAACAGAGCATTATCTCTCAGGTGAAGACAGTGTAGAGAGGTGATGCCTTCCTCTACTTTCCTCACTTTATTCTGTGATGCTGAGTCTTCTTTGGCAGCCGGCCTGTTCCTCATTTTTTTTTTTTTAACCTAGGAAGGCTCTATAATTAACTGGAGCCTATTTCTGCTGTGTTAATTAATGTGTGCATACAGGAGGTTGCTGTTTTCCCTTAAGGTGTGATGAATATAACTCGTTTTCACGGAAGTCACCTCGAGCTTTAGCAGATGTAGCAGCTGCCTTTGGGAAACATTCACATTGGACAGCAAGACACAACCAGTTCTGCTTGATAAAGTCTACTAGGGTCTAGGGTATAAAGGGTGGTCCTCAGACTCCTCTAGCCTCTCTGTAGGCATTTGAGGATGATGCACGGGGTGGAAGAAACCTGTCCACTGGAATCAGACAGACCTGAATCCGAGTCTTAACGCCATGCCACAGTGACTGTGCGGTCTTTGGTACGTCACTTAACCAACTGGAGTCCTGTTTGATCATTCTATAGGTGGGGCACCGAACATCACCTTTTTCAGGCAATTAATTCAGGCAGTATTTGGAAAGCTTCTAAGACATGTAACTCAACTCATGAGTCAAAAGCCGGTCATGACTGTTTGTCCTATCACACTGCCGGGTCTTTGGGAACACACTCTGTGTCCCATTGGATTTTTGTCTCCACTGCTTACTAAGGGTAGGAACTCATTTTCGAAAGCATGAAAGATGAATTGGCCTCACTTGGTTAGTAACGTTCACAACAGTGCAGTGGCTAGTGCTGGTGTGGACAAACTTTTGAGCCATAAACTCTTAATATGTCTCTGTCCATAAAGGAGTTTGGACCCATCACTCAACCTCAGAGTATTGGGCTTGCTAGTCCACAAAGGCTGCACTGAGGATCGACCTGTCCTTCCTGCATGGTCCTTCTGGTCTAGGAGTCTTCTGTAGCTCCCTAAAACTTCACAGATGCCAGTGGTCCAGCCCAGGCAGCCCAGGTACACCGTGCAACCCCTCCTCTCTTGGGTCTTGCTGTTGGCCAGTGACCGTGCTGTCGTCACGCAGAGTGTGACACTCAGCAGGACATAGGTCTCCTCTGCCTCCCCGAGACCTCTCTGCCATCTCTGCTCCTGCTCTTCTTCCTCCACCCCAGGGAATCTCTTTTTTGCCCATGTGAGATCAACTCTCTCTTTTTAAGATACTCAATCCCACGTCCGGAGTCCTCTTTCCTAAAGGCCTTAGGTCTTGGAACACATGAGCCAGAAGTACTTCCAGATGATTTATTTTCTGCTCTGCCATTAACCTCTCCTGGGTGCCAATGTGCAAAAGCCACTCCTTGCTTGAATGGGGGAAGGGAGAGTCAATATCTTAAAATACTATATACACAGTGCCCAGGAGGAAATAATTAGATTCTGGGGCTTTGTCTTATGAGAGATGGCATATCCAGGGTCTATGGGTTCATTGTGGTTGTAAGATGGTGATTTAAGGATTTAAGTCAGGGAGAAGAAAAGAAGAGATAAGTTTTCTTTCCATACATTTCTACTTTAACAAGAAGTAAAACAGCATTTCAGAAGCCCCCAAATATTAGCTTTTATATCTCATTGGCCAGGATTGGGTCACCCAGCTGCCTGTAACTACACAGGAAGCTAGGAAAGCAACCACTGGGTTTCCAGCCTCAATGGGAGGGAGACAGCAAGGGAGAGGGGGTCAGGAATGCTGTTGGCTTAGTCTGTCTTAGTCTGAATTCCCTCAGAAGCAGATTCTGATACAAGGATTTGAACGGTGGTAGTTTGGTTCGTTGGTGGAGTAACTCTGAATAGGGAAGTGGGGAAGTGAGGCAAAGAAGAGAAGCCTCATGTATTAGTAAGAGCTCTCCAGAGAGACAGAGCCAATAAATTACATATATATTTATACACACACATCATATATATATATATATATATATATATATATATATATATATATATGATTATACCACGCACATACCAACACACACACACACACACACACACACACACACACACACACACATTTATCATAAGGAATTGGCTCACATGGATTCTAGAGACTGGGAACTCCAAGATTGGCAGTCAGCTAGCTGGAGCCCCAGGAGAGCTGACGGCATAAATTCCAGTCTGAGTCTGAAGGCAGAAGATGTCCCAACTCAGAGACAGTCAAGCAGAGAGGAAGAATTCTTTCTAGTCAGACTTTTGTTCTATTCAGGCCTTCAGTGGATTAGACGAGGCCCACCACACCGAGGAGGGCAATCTGCTTTACTCAGTCTACCAATTCCAGTGCTAATTTCATTTAGAAATACCCTCACGGGGATGCCTGGGTGGCTCAGTCAGTTGAGTGTCAGCCTTTGGCTCAGGTCATGATCCCAGGGTCCTTGGATCAAGCCCCATGTTGGGCTTTCTGCTCAGTGGGGAGCCTGCTTCTCCCTCTCCCTCTGCCTGCCGGGCCCCCTGCTTGTGCTTACTCTCTGTCTCTCTCTCCCTCTGTCTCTGACAAATAAATAAATAAAACCCTAAAAAAAAAAAAAAAAAAGAAATACCCTCACGGACATGTCCAGAATGATGTTTGACTGAAGGTCTGGGCATCCTGTGGCCCAGCCAAGCTGATACATCAAGTTAACCATCACCCCAAGAAAGAGGGCATTGTCAAGCTGGCTACCACCGAGGCAGCTGGAGCCCAGTCCTGTTGGAGTGACCCTGGGAGCCAGAGTAAAATATGCCCTTGGGAGTTATCAGACTTCCACCAGCCCCTAGTTGAGGGCTGCTGGGTGGGGGTGGGGGGGTGGTTAGTCCCTGACACTTCTTCTTTTTTTAATTTAAATTCAATTAGCCCACATGTAGTTTTAGCCCACATCATTAGTTTTTGGTGTAGTGTTCAATGATTCATTAGTTGCATATAACACCCAGTGCTCATCACATCACATGCCCTCCTTAAGGTGGGTGTGGGGATGGGGTAACTGGATGATGGGCATTAAGGAGTCCCTGACATTTCTGTCCTGCCCATGAGCTGGGAAACAGGCTTTGGCCAGAGAATGCCTTCAGGCAAAGCAGTGCAGGTGCTGGTCATTGGAAGCCTGGAAAAAAAAAAAAAGTAGTAAGATGAGGGGATGCGAGTGGGCACTGAGTATCAGCTATGTCAACCATCAGCCACATAGGGTGTGCTGAAGCACATGGAAATTCAGCAAGTGCTTTTTTTATCTCTAAAAGATTTCATATTTTTATTATTTTTATTATTTTTTAAAGATTTTATTTATTTGTTTATTTGAGAGAGAGTAAGGGAGAGCACAGGCCAGGGGTGGGGAGGGGGAGAGGGAGAGGGAGAAACAGGCTCGCCGCTGAGCAGGGACCCTGACATGGGGCTCGACCCCAGGACCCTGGGATCATGACCTGAGCTGAAGGCAGATGCTTAACCTACTGAGCCACCCAGGCGTCCCTAAAATATTTTAGATTTTAGATTCTAAGTCTCAGATGTTTTGACCTCTAGGACTTTACCTCAGGAAAGAAACTTGTGCTCTTAAGACATGTTCTCTGGGTACAAACTACTGAAGACAGAATGGGGATCCTGTAAACAGAAGCTTAAGGGATGGGACTGTTGATGATGTTGGTTACAACCTGAAACCCTGGGAGCCGAGGTCTTAGTCATTCCATCTAGGCTTTGGTTTGGAGTCCAAAGGGAGGGTGAATCACATGACCTTATGTAACCTTCAAATTCAACCTCGGGCAAGATGGTGCAATCTATTGTTCCCAAGAGAGAAGACTGAGGTCAGGGAAGGGGGAGGGGTTTGCCCAAGTCACACAGCTGGAAAAGTCACACAGTGGAGTCCGGAGCCACCTGACAATAAAACAGGTGCCCTTTCCATGATACTCAGCTGTTCCCCCAGGAAAATGACCTTTCGAAGTCTCAGCATGAATTAATAATACTATAATTATACACTTCTACACTTCTTCTTGAGCTGACTCACATCCAGGCTAGTGGCAGAAAGTTGTTTTTCTAATGGGGAAATAAGTTGCAGTGACCCTCTGACCTCCTGTCTCTTCTCCTCTTTCCTTTCTCCTCTTGCCCGCCTCCCCTCTCCCCCCATCGTCTTCTCTTTCCACTCTCTTTCTCTCTTTCATCAGGTGCATACAGCTGTTCATAGCATATGGTGTCATGTTCCTGAGCCAATCAGGGTAGCTCATGCTGGGCTAACCAGACCCTTGACCTATTGATACTTCCTCCTGAGGTATGTAGTCAGAGAGTTGCATTATCTGAGTTAGACAAATGTAAGTTGCAAAAGAAATTTGGCTTTCTTCCATCCTTCTGTTATTAAGGTTAATACAGAACGGATGTATGAAGCCCCCTCCTTCTCCCTGACGCACAACCCCCGCCCCGCCCCACCAAGGGAGGACCAGGCGTCCGTGGTTGTGTCTGCTCTCATGAGCACAGGGTGGACCCAGTGCTGGAGAGGGGGACCAATGAGATCATATTTTCTGTCCTGGGGATTGAGTACTGAGGCTGGGAGAGACCAAAATAGTCATGCTGTGGCGAACCATGCAGCAAAATCAAGTGTGAGCCTCAGCGATGGGGCAGCAGAGGAGCTCGGAGTGGGCAGAGAGCAGGCAGATGCTTGCCAGGAAGCAGAGATGAGAGAACAGATGGCTCTGTGTGGAAGGAGTTTGGACCCTGCACCCCATCCCTCCCCGGGCTAGACTTTCCTCCCCTGTCTAAAAGAGCCACATGATTTTGCCTAAAGAACCCCACATGTAGCTGGGAGGGGGTGTGGGCTTCTTTTCATTCAGATGATCCCCAGTCAACATGATTTGTGTAAGAGCCTGTGGGCTTTGGCCACAGATGCCTCCTCATGATGGGCGTGGAACTTTGCCTGTGCAGACGTCGAGCACGGACAGCTAAGCATGCTTGTGCAAGTTCAAGCCTGTGTGTTTACTCGAAACATTGATCAAGGCCAGAACTCCTGATTGAAACAAAACAAAACCACAACCATCAAAAAAAACAAAAACAACAACAACAGAAAAACATACCATAACATGAATGGGTTGCCCAGAGAGGTGAGTCAAATTATCAGGTGGTTTCTGTAAAAGAGTTAAATTGCAGTTTTATAATTTTGCTTTGTTATCCCTAAGGGGCAAATTATGATTTATTTGTTTGTTTGGTTATCTAAAAAGGTAAACAGAAATAAAAAGAGGTGGGAATATACATGATCAGCCTAGGACCATCATCTGTGGCCTGATGAAGAGGTTTTGGCTAATTGCAATGTGTGTGTGTGTGGGGGGGTCTTCACCGTGGAAGAACCACGGGGCATCTCCCCCAACACAGGAAAAGGTAGCATGGTTATAGGATTTTAAGGAAGCATAAAGTTTAGGTAAAATGGAAATAAAGGTTCAAAACAAAGCAGAGATGGATATCAGTGTGTCAATGTCAGTTCTGGACTGTAAATTGGTCCAGGCTCCTGTTTCCTTGGAAACAACATAGTTAAGATAAATGTGAATGTCTTCCAAACCCCCTTCTCTGAAGCTCTGCTCCTGGGCTGGAAATCGGGCTGCATCTCTGTGTCAGAGTGACTTAGATCCTCCACCAAGAGAGAGTGAGATGTTTTATTCTTACCGGTATAATTTCCACAGCCGAGTTTCTGGTCGTCTCTGATTTTAGACTTCAAGGATTTTCAGGATCTGAGAAAGCCATGGTTAACTCAAAGAAGGTTAAAATGGGCAGTGTGTCCTTGGGAGAAATATTGTTTTCTATTCCTTTGCTGCTGGCTTTATCTGTGTGTGTTATCCCAGCCTGATGAAGGGCCGGGCAGATTTTTACTTCTTCTGTCTGAGCTAATCTTTACTTTCTCAAGACTCCGGGGCTTTTTGGGGGAGAATATGGGGGAAATGGGTCAGTGCTCTTTAACGTTTCCAAAACTTGTGAAAACGTGTAGGTATTCTAAGTGACTACAAACTGTTTGAAGAGCAGAGAGGTGGGAGCTGCTGGCTGGGCTGGGACCTCCCCCCCCTGAGTCCCAGGATGTGGTAACACACAGGGCGCTCACCGTTCCTTTCTGGAGTCTCTTGTGCTCCATCTTCTGAGTGGTCCATATTGGGTGTATCACGTACACTGTTAATTTTTAAGAAGTGGAGTCACATGCACTTAGACAAATGCATGGCAAAATGAAGCCTTTCATCACTACCGTGGAAGGAAAAATGGTATCACTTGCACGAATTCAAAGTAACCATAAAAAAGAAATAAGATGATGACCACTATCATTTTTTTCCCTCTTGATGGTTGCCTGTCAAATTGCCTGAGTTGGAGGCTTGCTTTTTTTAAAAAAAACCAGGGAGGGTGGTGGTGGAGGGAGGGATGGTGGAGAGGATAATAGCGAATATCAGAAATGAGATGCCACTCAGCACCAAACCAAGACCTTCTCCATGATATGACCAGAGAGATGGGAGAGGGTTAAAAGGGGAATCTCATGCCAGGAGTCAATATGAGGACCTCCCCAAATCGTGGTGGTGCCAACAGGACTGTGTGTCCCACACTCAGGGAAACAGGCATTATGCTCTGGGACCACTGGCTGCACAGTTAGAGGCCCAGGGAGCTGTGTGACCTTGGAGGCAGGTATCCAACCTTTCCAAGGCCCAGTTTCCTTATCTGAACAGTGGGGATAGGAATTGCTCTTCCCTCTTGGGATTGCTCTGAGGATCTAATGAGCTGATCCATGGAAAACCATTAACACCATGTCTGGCATAGACTAAGTTTTGCACACTTGAGAGCTAGGATGCTGGACCAGCTTGTGTCGTGTATCTGCCAAACAACCAGTCCCGGAGTGGGTCCTTTCTGGTCAGATCTGGGTCACATGGGATGTCCAACCAAACTGATGGGGAGGGGGGGAGGGGAAGGGCAAGTTGAGTGCTGAGAATCAGTTCCTATTGTATCAAGGTCATGAGAGCAGGGCTGGGGACAAAGGTCAAAACAAAATACATAAGAGCCCCATGGAAGGGAGCAATCATCAAACATCTGTCAAGATCATGGTAGGAGCAAGATAGAAGGTCCCCAGAACCAGGCAGGTGGTGTTGAGACCCCCCTTGTGTGGGTGGGCAGTCCTGATTAAGGGAGACACAGCTTCTTCAACCTCAGTTCCCCTGAGACAATTATGTCTAGGGTCCTTGGTCTTGTCCCCAGAACAAGACCAGTTGGATGTCATGCATTCATCATCTTTTGTATGCCTGCTACATGCGGGGTGCCGTGCTAGGTATCAGGCAGGGTGGTGCAGAAACATGGTTGGCCAGGAAGGTTCAGTGTGTGGGGTCCTGGACATACCAGGACCAGAGGACAGAAGCTGAGTGTTAGAGAGGGATGCTGTGCGGGAAGGAGCAGGTGGGATGCGGGACAGAGGCCCAGCCCCACTTGGCTTGTCGAGTCAGGTGAATGGTCTCAGTTTCTGTCCTCACTCTCCTGTTGTGGGTTGAATTTTGTCCTGAAAAGATATGTTCGCATCTTCAGCCCCAATACCTGGGAAGGAGACCTTACTTGGAAATAGGGTCTTTGTAATCAAGTCTCAGATGAGGTCATACTGGATCCAAGAGACTTGAGCATTGCAGGTGCAGGCCATGGGCCTCGAAGAAATGCCAGCCGCCACCAGAAGCCAGAAGAAGCAAGGAGAAGGACTCCCTTACTGGCTTCAGAGGGAGCACGACCCTGCAGACAGCCTTGAATTTGGACTTCTAGCTTCCAGAACTGTGAGAGAATACATTTCTGTGATGTTAAGCCACCCAGTTTTGTGGTTGTGATGGCAGCCCTAGGAAGCTGCTCCCTCCACTGCTTGTCTGGTGTGGGGGGAGTCCTTCCCCCTCACAGTGGTCTTTATGAAAAGAAAAACTTGTTAGTTGAATTGCATTTCATCTAAAGAAGGGGTTTAAAATAATCTGTGCCGTTTGACAAAACTAGAAAGTTTGGGTAACAGGTTTGTTTTTTGTTTTGTTTTTATTATTATTTTTGTTTGTTTTCATTTTTTGATATTGCTTGGCGGTCATTGTTCTGGACAGTTAAAACTGTCGCCTGGGTTAGTGGAATCTTGTGCATTTAAGCAGTCCCCTAAACCCATGTGGCCACTCCAGATTCACATTACCTCAACTCTGAATGCTCTCTTCCCTCTTTCTAAGAACTCGTAGGTCCAGATACTGTTCTTCTGCTGAGCTCAGATAGACATTAATTTCAAACATGGGAGTTTGGTTAGAGAGGAGCAGGAAGATCAGATGGAAGACAAGGAATGGAGAAATGGTTGATGTTCATGCCTGGGTCCTTCAGGTCACTCCAGGCTGGAGCTCAGGGAAAAATATCTCAGGGGGACTTGGGGGCAATGCACAAGGGACTTAGGAAAGGAGAGGTCCCAGTAAGCTTGCATTCTCTCTGCTAGATTTCAGGGAAAGGGTACAGATGGCCATCCTTCCTTCCCTGGAGTGGAATGGGAGGCCCAGTGTGACCACTTGGGACTTCTTGGAGATGGGTTCTCTGGTGGGAGGTCACTCGATGAATGTGTGCACCTAGGAAAGCATTGAGAGACTCGTGACTTCCCGTGTCAGAGATGTGTGCCTCATTTGGCCACTAGGGCCATAGGCATAGCCTTCCTTTTCCTGATGATCCTCCTTAGGAGCCAATATGGGGCCTGCTTTGCTTTTAATTCCCTGTGATGCAACTATGGCAGGAGAAAGTACACAAGACACCCGGGCTAAAGGAGCCCTGGCGTTGGAGATGCATAGGAGTATCTAAGCTTCAGACAAATGAAAGCTCAGAAAAATAAAGCCATAGGCCTAAAAAAAAATGGCTGGATTAGAGTGGGAACCAGTAGCTGAAACTGAAGGCAAGGTGCTGGGAGAAATCACAGCAGAATGGGAGCAGGTTAGTGACGGGAAGATGTACAGGGGGGACTGGTGCTAATGGTTCTGGACTGTCTACCCTCGATGGCCATTAGCTTGGCTTAAACATACAAGGGCAGGTACTCATTTCTTGGGACTCTCTAGTTGAGAATCTCTAGTTGAAGGCAAAGTCAGATAGATGGAGAATGAAAACCAAAATCCCCCAAGGAGCACAATATCCCCTGCCTCTTAAAACTGCCTGGAAAACCTCCAGGTGTTTCTCCTTTAGCCCATTGTTCTTGGGCATGAGCAACCCCCCTGGTGTATGAGCCACAGGGATGCAGAACTCCCTACCTCCTTTATGTGGGCTGTCAGTTGCCATTTCTATGTTTACATAAAGCACTGGGACAGATGCTTTATTTGGAAGCTAAAACCTCAGGTAAACAGGTGTGGGCACAAGCCCATGGCTTGCTGCCCAGGGCTCTCTGTTGCTGTGCTTGGCCCCAGCTGCAGGATCAGTCAGCCTACGGTAAGGGTGTGGTTAATGCCCTGTGCGTATTAAACATTGAAGTCAGGAGGGCAGGTCAGGGATGGGGGAGCTTGGAGAGGTTAAGGACAGGGGAGCAAGATTCAGGCAGGATTTTCTCCCATCCCCCATTTCCATCCCCATCCTGAAGGAACTGGGTGTGAAATCACTGTATGCACAGAGAATAAATGGTTTCTGTGTTATTTCATCTCCCAGAAGGGACAAGAAAGAGGCATGAAATCAGAAGAGGTGTTCTAGATTGGCCATGGGAGATGCAGCCATCCTGTTTCCTTTTTCCTCCCCTCTCTTCCCATCCCACACAAAAGGTGATGTTAACGCTTCTCTCATCTCTCCCTGGCTCCAGGATAATTTTGGCCAAAGTAACCATCTGAAAACATGGTTTTCTTCATGACTCTCTCTTGATCAAAAATAGTAATGAAGCAGACACTTTCTGATGCTCACAACATGCTGGGGGGTGTTCTGCGCGCTTTGCACATTGCAGCTCATTTATTTCTCACAACACTGTGATGTCGATGCTGTCATCATCACCTATTTTCAAGAGGAGAGAACTAAGATGTGCAGGGCTTAATTCACTTGTGCCAGGTCAGAGCTGGTAAGTGGCAGAGGCAGGGGATCTGGATCGAGAGTCCATGCTGTTATCTGCTCTGCCTGTAGGATGCATTACAGGTTCACTGGCCTGGCATTCAGTGTCCTCCACCACCCGGACTCCATCTGCTATGTGCCTGAAAGTACTCTGTGTGCTTTCTTATATCCACCTGGGGTGTCCTCTCTGATCTTCTAGGTTCTGGGAGGGCAGATGGAAGCATTGGTGGCCTTGGATTCTGAGGATTTTGTCTAAGCTCATTCTGCGACTGACCTCTGTGTGCCCTGGGGTGAGCCAGCGGTCCTCTTTGGCCTCTTGTTTCTTCACCCAGGAAAGGTGGAGGTTGGACTTCATAGTTCCTCTGCTCTCTCCAGTTCAGACATGCTGGGATTCTATGATGCTCTTGCATCACGGTGTGGTCTAGATGGACGTTGATGAATGACTCCTTTATTCTGGGCACAGTTTGGGCCTTCCATCCTGCTCCAGTTTCTGTGCATGCATCCCTCTTGATGTTTCCCAAGAGAGGCTCTGATTTGGTGCATTTGTGTTCCTCCCCTATGGAACACCCCATTGCACAGAGTTCTACACCGAAATTCCTCAGAGGCAGTTGACCTATCATGTGCATCTGTGTGGCACAGGCATTGTTGGTCCCTGGTCCAGATGGCTGTGGTCAGTGGAACATATTGGCTTTTCCTAACACATGTGATGGGAGTCTTAACTTGGACCACTTTCCTTAAGAAGTCCCTTGAGGTTCCATGGACATTTCCCGTTGCCTGTCCAGTGTAGCTTAAAAATATTAAAAGAACATGACCGTGAATGCTGTTTTTTGTAGCTCATATGAAAAAAGGTTCCATATTTGTAGTATACTGCAATAATATTTTTTACATCCAGCTCTTTAAGTGATCCTTGTTCTGGTGGCTTTGTGTAAATATGTTTGCCCTAGTTGAATTAAGAAACTTTAAAGGTTATAAAATGAAAACAAAAAATAAAGTATCTGTTTTCTGCTAGATGCAAAAATGACTAAGCATGTATATTTTATCAAGCTCATGTATTTTTTGAAGTTATGAACTATAAAAATGTAAAAAAAAAAAAGAACATGACTGTGTACCTTTGGAGTAGATATGATTACCTTGTGGTTAAAAACACGGACTTGCAGTCAAAGATGGGGGTGTGAGAACCTGCTCTTCCCTTTCCTTGCTGTTTGACCTTGGGCGAGTTACTTAACTCTCTTAATGGAAACTTAACTCTCAGATCCTACCTCATGGAATTGCAAGAGCTTACCAACTCTCTGGGCTCTCCCAAAAGGTAGAAGGAGACAGGATAGCAGGAAATGGTGGGATCTTTAGGAACATGGAAGAGGGAGACACAGCCCGACCTGGGAGCTTCAGAGAAAGTGTCCTGGGGAAATGACACCTGAGTTGAGGCCCAAAGAATAAAGAAGGGTTATCCAGCTGAGACAAAGCATGTTGGAAGAGAGCCGGGGGGTGGGGGTGGTCCGGGAGCAGCAGTAAGGCCTTGTCTATCATGCTTGGGAGATTGAGTCTTACACTGCAGGGGATGGGAAGCTTCTGGATGATCTGAGTGGTGCAGCATGTGGTCAGAGTTCCTGTCTGGAGAGATCACATGTGGGGCAGCAGAAAAGGATTAGAAGGGAATAAGCCCAGAAGGCGGGAGTCCAGGTAGTATGCTGTTGTAGATAGGGTGCATACCACAGGTGTGTTTGTGACTTTCACAGGGTGCCTGGCCATGTGGGTGAATGGGGGGGGGGAGCTAATTAAGGCCTGGAGAAAGGTGGCCTGTTTTCTCTTCTTTTAAAAATTGTATTTCACCTCCCCCTCCCTTCTTCTCACCCTCCTTCCCTCCTTTCTTCTCTTCTTCCTTCCTCCTTCTTTCACAAAGTCACCCTCTGTCCCTAAGCCACGAAGGTCTGAGTCAGCATAGAGGGGCACCTTTTCTAACTAGTTGGCCCTTCTGCAAATTTCATCCAAGGTACCCTATAGGCTCAAGGCAGCCCTGGTTGTGGCGATGCAGGAGGGAAATGAAGTGAGGCCAGGCTGAGGCCAGCTGGATTGGGGGGCATGAAAAGGTTTGGTTATTAGAGATACAGCTGACAGCCTCAGTGGTGGATGCAAGGTGGGGAGTATGGGAGCAGGAGGAGAACTGGAGACACTGGGTTTGGGTGACGGGGTGGCGAGGCATGAGGAGGCTGAGTAAGTGAACTTGAGCTCTCTTAGTCAAGAGCGCCAGAAATCAGCCATCAGGAGCTCTGTGAAACCATAGTCACCTCGCTTCTTGGCTGCTCCGGAGAGCTCAGCTGCTTTATCACTTTGACTCACTGCTGCTTGGCCAGCCTACCCACTGCCTCAGCTTCTCACCCCTGCTGCTCAGCTTCCCTGGGTCCGGACTTGGCAGCAGGACTGAGCTCAGCTCTTGGATGTAACGTTCAGCCTTTTCCCTTCATGATCTGGACAGACGATCTTGTGACTGGGAGACCCTCAGCCTCTATCCTGGCTGGCAGACTCAGTCCATGTGAGAATTTTCTTTTTGGTGCTTGTGCATGTTGAATAGTTAGCAATGAAAAACATACAGTTCTTTAAAAAAATTATTTTTAACATTATAGATAGAAAAGATGGAAAATTCACAAAGAATTTCTTGGAATTACATGAATTAACTTCTTTTTAGATAGATTTTAAAAACATTATTGATTCAATAGATATTTTTTGAGTGCCTATGTAGCAGCCCAGGAGCTACAATGATGAGTAAAACAGATGAGATGTCTGCCCATCAGGAGCTTGTGGTCTAGTGGGACGTTCTAAGTTAATTGGCAATCACACAAACATGCAATTACACCCTTTGCAAAGTGTCCTCTGAAAATTTGTTGTTGTTGACTTTTGTTTGAGAAGGAAAGCAGGCAACAACTTTGAGTTTATTTAAAAGATTTATACTGTTTTATCCTACAGACCTATTAGTATTTTCTCAGAAGAGAAGCATAGCTTCCATTTGTCTGGACCAAAGTTAAAGAGG
Source organism: Halichoerus grypus (assembly GCF_964656455.1). Lineage (NCBI taxonomy): Eukaryota > Metazoa > Chordata > Mammalia > Carnivora > Phocidae > Halichoerus > Halichoerus grypus. The sequence goes on from NC_135719.1 coordinate 10,101,957, forward strand.
CAGAAAATGCAATCAGTGAAGTTATCTTTGGAACAAAATTATTTCCTTCAAGTGCACCTCTAGTTATAGATTGGGAAGGTCTAGCTGCACAAAGAAATCCAAATGATTCACTGGGTAGTCAGAGGTAGGGTTGAAAATAAAATTTCTAGATATTCAGATGATTAGCCTACACAGTGAAGTTTTGCTCTACTGAAAAGGGGGTTATTTTAAGCCTGTCGCAGTGATTTAACACTGGGAAATCACCTAGCCAAATAATTGCATTAACAAATTAGAGGGACAAAATAGGGCCAAGTCAATAGATAACAGAAGAGCATTTGCTAATATTCAGCAACCATTTCTGACAAAATATTGGGAAGTAACAGTAGAAGAAAACTTCATAAAAGGAATAAAGAAATGTATTAAAAACAAACAGCAAGCATTATAGCAAATAGCATAAAACATTCCCATCCAAGTGTTGTATAAAAAGTGGGGATACTTGTTAACACTGCTATCGTTCAATGAAAAATTTAAAGTTCTAATTGATGGAATGCAACAATAAAGATACATGATTTAAATTCTGAAAGAGAGGGGTGCCTGGGTGGCTCAGTCGTTAAGCGTCTGCCTTTGGCTCAGGTCATGATTCCAGGTCCTGGGATCGAGCCCCGCATCGGGCTCCCTGCTCGGCGGGAGGCCTGCTTCTCCCTCTCCCACTCCCCCTGCTTGTGTTCCCTCTCTTGCTGTGTCTCTCTCTGTCAAATAAATAAATAAAATCTTTAAAAAAAAAATTCTGAAAGAGAATGATAAAATTATTACTACATGCTTCTGATACACTTTATATCTACAAAAGCTATGAGCCCGAATGAAAAACTATTATAACTAATAAGAGAATTTAGCTAGAAATAAGATGTATATGCAAAAATAAATCTTCAATTTTCCCCTGTCAAAAATGATTTAGAAAATAAGGTGGAATAAAAATGAGTGGCAAAGGGGCACCTGGGTGGCTCAGTCGTTAAGCGTCTGCCTTCGGCTCAGGTCATGATCCCAGGGTCCTGGGATCGAGCCCCGCATCAGGCTCCCTGCTCCACAGGAAGCCTGCTTCTCCCTCTCCTACTCCCCCTGCTTGTGTTCCCTCTCTCACTGTCTCTCTCTCTCTGTCAAATAAATAAATAAAATATTTAAAAAAAAAATGAGTGGCAAAAACTATCAGATACCTAAGGATAAATTAAATAAGGAATATAATAGCAATGTGAAGAAAATTTTAAGCTTTTACAGAAGAACATAAATTCTACCAAAGGAATAATGAAAGGATGTGCCATGTTCTTGGATAGAAGATTGACATCCTAAAGATAAAAATCCTTCTAAAACCAACGTAAATATTTAATGCAATATTGATAAGAATCATAACATTATCTTTTTGGAGAGGTGGGGAACTGAAAAATGTATTCTAAGTTTCATATCGAATACTAAGTGTGTGGAAATGGCTAAGAAATCTTGGAAAAAGAATAACTACCCTACTAGATATTAAAATATAACATAAAGCTACTGTGGTCAAAACAGACAAGCAGTGGAATGAAAGAGGAAGTATAGAAATAGATCCAAGGATAAATGGGAAGTTAGTATGTGATAAATGTAGTAATTCTAATCAGTGGGGTTAATATTACTCACTAAATAGTGGTGGAAGAATTGTTACCCATTTAGAAAAAAATAGATCCCTACATAAAACCTTATAATAAAAATAAATTTCATATGGAATAATCATCCAAGAGTAGCTCCAAACTGGAAACAATCCATGTGGTACCAAGTGGTGATTGGATAAACAAAATGAAACTTATTGGTACAATGGAATACTAACTACTCAGCCTCAAAAAGGACTGAACTCCTGATATACACAACAACCTGGATTAAGCTCAAAAGCATCATGCTAAATAAAAGAAGCCAAACACAAAATACTACGTCTATGTGATTCCATTATATGCAATTTCTAGAAAGGCAAAATCTAGGACATCAGTGGTTTCCTGGTGGCTGGAAGGGGAGAGAGGATTGAAGACAAGCACGAGGGACATTTTTAGGTGTTTGATGTGTTCTAACACTGGATTGTGGGGATGGTAGCACAACTGCATAAATTTACTACATGTTATTGAGCTGCAGAATTGAAATGGGTGATTCTTTTTTTTTTTTTGGCAAATTGTCCTCAGTAAAGCTATTAAAATATTATGGGTAAAAAAGAAAAAGAATAAAATATTGGAGGAGCATATTGGAAAATATGGTTTATAACCTTATGGTGGAGAAGGCTTTCTTAAACAGGCATAAAACACAAAAGCCATGAGAAAAATGTACATTTGATAACAGAAAAATTAACAAAAATCATGGTGAAAGACATTTAAAATGTAGAAATACAAATAATAGATTTGGAGATAGTATTTGCCCTCATTTGTAAAAAACAAAGAATGACTGCTTCTATTATACAAAACCTCATAAAACTTAGAAGAGGCAAACAATCTAATCTCAAATTAGCAAAATATATTCACAGATGACAATCAAATGGACAATAAAATGAGTAAGTTTGCTTAGGTAGCCATGGACCTGAAAACTTAAAACTTACTGACTGGCAAAATTTATAAAATTTAATAATACTTGGTATTATTTATAATGGTGTGAGGAAATGCACAGTCTGTTTTTGGGAGTATAAATCAATTCAACAACTTTGGAGATTAACTGGATAATAGCTATTAAAATAAAAAATGTGCATGCCTTTGGTAAAATAATTGCTCTTTTTGTAATTTGTCTTCCAGAAAAAAAATAGGATAGATATTTCAAGACAAATGCATTAAGATGTTTGTTGGTAGGTTATTTGAAAATAACAAGAAACAGGAACAGGTGCATTTCTATAAATAGGGATATGTTTGACTATGTTTTGCTATATCAATATAATATCAAAACAGTATATTATATAGCCTTGAAAATAAGTAGAAACATTTATCTATATTGACTTGGAAAGCTATATATTGTTATTTGTTTTTTATTGCTGTGTTACAAATTACCACAAATTTAGGAGCTTAAAATAACACCTACTCAAAAGTCTGGTATGGCTGGGTTCTGTGCTCGGAGTATCTCAAGGCTGAAATTGAGGTATCAGCTGAAATGAGTTCTCATTTGGAAGCTCTGGGAAAAATCATCTTCCAACTTGATTCTCCTTGTTGGCTGAATTCAGTTCCTGTGGTTGTAGGACTGAGGTTCCCATTTCCTTGCTGGTTGTCAACTAGGGACTGCTCTCAGCTCCTGGAGACCCCTTGTGGTACTTGTCATGTGTCCCCTTCCATCTTTAAGCCAGAGTAGCACATCAAATCCTTAAGATTTAAATCTCTGACTTCCTCTGTCTCTGACCTCTTGACCCAGATTCAAAGTGTTCATGTGATGACATCAGGTGCACCTGGATAATCTCCCTATCTTAAGGTGAATTGATTTGGGGCCTTAATTACATTTGCAAAATCCCTTTACAGGAATGCTAAGATCCATGTTTGGTTGAATAGTTGGAGAAGGTGTGTGTCACTGGGGTCCAGGAATAGTGGGTGCCATCTTAGAATTCTGTCAACACAATGAAAAAGCTACTCCTAGATCAAAAGATTGAGCATGAAGCTATTAAAAATGTTTATGTTTATATGTGGCTAGACATACAGATGGATATGTTTACATATGTGCAGACACAGTTTTATATGGAGCTGGACAGTGGAGAGCCATTCAAGAACATTCAAGGGCACACTGTTCACAGTGATTATTTATGGGAGTGGGGCTGGATGGCACAGAGGAGACTTTTAGTTTTTCTTTATGTTTTTACATGTTTTAAATTATGAAATTATGGATGTTTATATAAGGGTTTTTAGTATTTTTTTAAAAGACTGCACATCCCAAGAACTCATTTGAACACATAAGGTCCCAGACATCACCTTAGTAGACAGATCTGTGGGAGGAAAATGGTCTATCTACAGGTCACACTGTCTCTAACTTTTTTCTGCTCATCGCCCAAGACATGGTGCTTTTCCCTTCAAAGGTAAAATTAGACAAATCTGGGGAATGGGGAAGCCTCCTAAGGGAAAGGATTCTGTCCCACGGCTGTGGACAGAATGTACACATGTAGTGAGCACACAATTAGCAATGGACTTAAATTATGCAAATGAAGGAATGATGAAGCAGGAGGGAGTCATACAAACAAGTAGGTTGTGAAAGATGCAACACCCAGAATAGACCCAGGAGGCAAAGCTTTTCCCTATAGAGGAAGTGTGTGGAAAGATAGTGACAGATCACATTTCCTTGCTTTCCTGAGGAATGCAGAATGAAGGATGCTTAAAAGTAGCACCAGTGGTATAGTTTCTGCTTTGAACAAAGATTCTATGATAAAGAAAATTATAAGAAAGGGACTAGAACACATGGAAGCCTTGACAAATGGTTCTAGATAAGATTTGGTTAAGGAAATAAGTGGCCTTGAGGAAATGAGACACTGAGATTGGTAGAGGTTGGAGCTGACATGGAGAGCCACACAAGAGCATTTGAACACAGGATGAACATGCAAGAATGTCTCAAAAGTTATAGTAACCCAAGTGTTTCTTTGTCATGTAGCACTGATCACTCAGCAAGCAAAGCAGCATATAGTTGAGTCTTTTTTAAACCCAATTTACAATGTCTTTTCATTGATTGATTTACACCAGTAATGTAATTATTGATATGGTTGAATTCAGATCTGTCATTTCAGTGTCATTGTTTTCTGTTTGTTCTCTGGTTTTCTTTGTTCTGTCTCTCCTTTCCTGCCTTCTTTTTGGATTTGAACTATTTTTAAATATTTTATTTATTTATTTTTAAAAAAGATTTTATTTATTTGTCAGAGAGAGAGAGACAGAAAGTGAGCACAAGCAGGGGGAGCAGCAGGTAGAGGGAGAGGGAGAAGCAGACTCCCTGCTGAGCAGGGAGCCAATGCGGGGCTCCATCCCAAGACCCTGGGATCATGACCTGAGCTGAAAGGAGACACTTAACTGACTGAGCCTCCCAGGTGCCCCTTAAATATTTTATTTTATTTGTTGGCTTTAAAAATTATATTTCTTTGAAGAGTCTCTCTTTCTCTCTCTCTTTTCTTTGAAGATTTCATTTTTTTATTTGACAGAGACAGACACAGCAAGAGAGGGAACCCAAGCAGGGGGAGTGGGAGAGGGAGAAGCAGGCTTCCTGCTGAGCAGGGAGCCCGATGCGGGGCTCGATCCCAGGACCCTGAGATCATGACCTGCACCAAAGGCAGATGCTTAACGACTGAGCCACCCAGGCACCCCTTTCTCTCTCTTTTTTATACAAAGAATTACAGTGTAAATATTGTAATGAATTACAATGTATGTAATACTTCAGAGATATTGTGGTTTTGGTTGCAGATTGCCACAAGAAAGTGAATATCACAGTAAAGTGAGTCAAATAAATTTTTTGGTTTCCTAGTGCATATAAAAGTATGTCTACATGGGGGAAAATGTGGCAATCTGGAACCAAAACCACAATATCTCTTAATTACACTGTAGTCTATTAAGTATGCAATAACATTATGTCTAAAAAACCAGTACCTTAATTAAAAAATACTTTGTTGCTAAAAAATGCTAGTCACCATTTGAGCTTTTGGCAAGTAGTAAACTGATCACAGATCACCATAGCAAATATAATAATAATGAAAAAGTTTGAAATATTGTAAGAATTACCAAAATGTGACACAGAGACACAAAGCGAATAAACGCTGTTGGAAAAATAGCTGTTAGACTTACTCGATGCAGGGTTACCACAAACCTTCAATTTGTAAAAAATGCAGTATCTGTGAAGTGCGATAAAGCAAAGCACAGTAAAATGAGGTATGCCTGTATTTAACTACTTAAATGATTTTTTACCAATTGAAGAGAAATTTAGAACCTTTACTTACAAGCATATGGGTTGCAGTTTTCCTGTATATTACATCTTCATACGTTGAAAGTCTCATCAGACAATGTTATAGTTTTTGTTTCCAACAGTCATACATATTTTAAAGAATTGAAGAGGAGAAAAATAGTCTATTATATTTACCTGGATATTTACCAATTTCTGATTTCTTTGTAGTATTTTTTCCTTTCCACCTGGTAAGTTTCCTGCAGTGTTTCTTTCACATTGAATCTGCTGGCAACAAATTATTTTTTTTCCCTCTTCATCTGAAAATGTCTTTATTGTGCCTTCATCCCTGAAGGATTTTTTCGCTGGATAAGAACTTTAGGTGGACAACTCTTTTGGCACTTTAACAATGTTGTTTCATTGTTTTCTGACCATTGTGCTTTCTGATGAGAAATCTCTAGTAATCTGAATTGTTCTCTTATTTCAGCGTTCTGGATTTCAACACTATTGACATTTTGGGCTGAATGATTTTTGTGGTGGGGCTGTCCTTTGTCCTGCAGGATGTTTAGCAGCATCCTCCCTACTGGATGGGGTAACATCCTACTTCTGGCCTACTAGATGACAGTCACAAACAAAAATATCTCCAGACATTGCCAAATGTCTCTTGGGAGGCAAAGCCACCTCAGTGGAGAACCACTGTCATGCCCTATATGTAATGTGAAAGAAAATTCCTTCCTTTCTCCCTGTCTCTCTTCCCCCCTTCCCCCCTTCCTCCTTTCCTTCCTCCTTTCCTTTCCTTTCCCCTCCTTTCCTTTCCTTTCCCCTCCTTTCCTTTCCTTTCCCCTCCTTTCCTTTCCTTTCCTTTCCTCTCCTTTCCTTTCCCTTCCTTTCCTTTCCTTCCCCCCTTTCCCCCTCCTTTCCCTTCCCTTCCTTTCCTTTCCTTTCTTTCTCTTTTTCCCTTTTCCTTTCTTTCTTTCTTTCTTTCTTTCTTTCTTTCTTTCTTTCTTTCTTTCTTTCTTCTTTCTTTTTCTTTCTTTCTTTCTTTCTTTCTTTCTTTCTTTCTTTCTTTCTTTTCTTTCTTCTTTCTTTCTTTCTTTCTTTCTTTCTTTCTTTCTTTCTTTCTTTCTTTCTTTTCTTCTTTCTTTCTTTCTCCATCTGTCCATCCATCCATCCATCCATCCATCCATCTGTATGTCCATCTGTCTGTCTGTCTATCCATCCATCCATCCATCCATCCATCCATCCATCCAGCTAGCTTTGGTTTTCAGCAGTTTGATTACAATGTATCTGGTCATGGTTTTCTTTGAACTTATCTTACTTGAGTTTCACTGAATGTCTCAAATCTGCAAATTTATGTTCTACATATTTGGGATGTATTCAGCCATTATTTGTTCAAATATTTTCTTTCCTGCCTTAGTCTCTTTCTCCTTTCTTTTTGAGACTCCAGTGACATGGATTTTAGACCTTTGGATTTTGTTCCCCGGGTCCCTGAAACCCTGTTAATTTTTTTTCAATTTTTGTTCTGCTTTTGTTCACATTAGAAAATTTCTGTTGATAAATCTTCAAGTTCATTGATCTTTCTTGAGTCATCATTCTTCCGTTAAACTCATCTAGGGAATTTTTAATTTCAGTTATTATATTTTTCAGTTCTAAAATTTCTACTATTTTTTGTAGTTTCTACATCTTTGCTAAAAATCTCTCTCTTTCCATTTATTTAAAGAGAGTTTGCCTTTACTTCACAGAACATGGCTACAGTGGCTGTTTTAAAGTCTTTGTGTGATAATGTCAACATCTGGTTCACCTCTGGGTTGGCATCTGTTGACTTTTCCTTGAGAGTAGATACGATTTTCCAAGTGTTTTGTGGAGTAATTTTATTTTATTTTTCCCCTCCTCTTCCCCTATGTTGAGTAATTTTAAATGGTGTATCAGTTTCCTATTGCTGATATAACAAATTACCACACATTTAATGGTTTTAAAAAACCACAAATTTATTCTCTTATAGTCCTGGAGATCAGAAGTCTAAAATTAAGGACTTGTCAGGGCTGCATTCCTTCTGGAGGCTTCAAAGAAGACATTTCTTATGGTCCCTGTATTCCTTGGCTTATGGTTCCTTTGTCCATCTTCAAAATATATCACTTTGACTTCTGGTTTTATCATCATATCTCCGATTTGTTTGGTCCTAATCTTCCTGCTCCTTTGATGTAAGGACCCTTGTGACTACATTGAACCCAACCAGACAATCCAGGATAATCTCCCCCATTTTAAGATCCTTAACTTCCTCACGTTGGTTAAATCCCTTTTAATATATTCATAGGTTCTGGGAATTAGGACATGGACATCTTCTGGGGGGACATTATTCAGCCTATTCCAAATTGCATCCTGTACATAGTAAATAGTGTGTTTATGAGACCCTGGGTTCTATTAAAATCTTCTGGAGAATGTGGGATTTTTGTTGTTGTTGTTATTATTATTATTATTATTTTTAAAGCAGGTAACCAATTCAGTAAGGCTCATATTGCAAGTCCTGCATTCTGTAGGCTCTGGTTCCAATGCCAATTTTATTTTCAAAGTATTTGTATTGCTATTTGGGGCTGCCCACTCAGGGGCCAGTCTGGGCTCTGTGGGATGGTCCATGCTATAGCTCAGTGATCAGGTTTTGTCTTCCTGCTTTGGGAAATTCTATACATGGGCGGCTTAAGAGTGAGCCTAGGGATTTCATCCTTAAATTTAGAGGATAGCTTTTGCCAACCTATTCCAATTGGTGATTGCTTCCATACTTTTTTGATTCTCTGGCTAAAAGTCTGGGGTTTCATTCTTTCTGCCTAGTTCCACAATTCATGTGAACACGTCCACCTTAGGGTGAAACAGGGGGACAAAAGAGAGAGAGAAAAAACAGTGGGGTGTCTCCCACACTCTGCATCAGAGAGGTTCTTTCCTTCAGTCGAAGAACAGGATTTTTTCCTGAGTTTTTGGTGCCTCTGTGGCCGAAGCTGTTGCCACTACTATAAGGAGTTCATGACTGGGGCTTGCTTGGGGCAGAGCCAGGAGAAGTAAACAGAAGAAAAAAATATGCGGATACCGCCCCATCCTCTGTCTTATTGGGCCTCCCTTTCTGGTTTTCTGGCCAAAAAAGGGAAAATTTCTCCTGGGGAATTTTTTTTTTTTTTCTGTCTGTGCCTGCTGTGTAGTTCTGGGATTTGGGCTGCCCTGGGGTCCAAGCTGGAGAATTGAGTTAAAAAATTAAACCAGGAAACTTACGGCTGTATTGGTTGTTCTTTGACTTTTGACTTTCCTCCCCAGCATGCTTGCTATTATTTGCTTTTTACAATTCTTACAGAGTTGTTTTATCTAGCTTGTCCAGAGATTTAAGCTGCAACCAGTGGGAGAGATAGAGCAGAGTGTACTCATTCCATCTTCCCCAGAACTGGAAGTCCTAGCTAGATTATTAATAATATAAATGACGACATGGCTATGGCTTTAGATAAGAAAGTGAAATACATCATCAGTCTTGGCCATGGTGATTCATCTTATCTGCAGGAAGAACTTATACTGAATTCTCCTAGTTATTCCTGGGGCAGATTATTGGTACTTTTTAAACAACCCCAGTAAATATTTGTGGCTCATTTGATGTCTGTAGGTTACTCTGTCTTTTTGCATATAAACTACTCATCATCATCATCCTGAATACTTTCTTCTTTGTCATCAGTTCCTGAGTGCTTACTATGTTCCAGGGCCCATGCAAGGGCTTTGCATATATCATATATTGTACATCTTTGAAATAGCCCCATCAGTGTATATTTTTGCAGATGTTCCAGGCTTGGGTTTGTGCAATAATGGCTTCTTTAAGAACCTGGACTACATCTATTTTATTCTCCTGCACGTACTCAGAACTTAGCCCAGTACCTGGCCCACGGTAGTTGCTCAGTAATTATCTGTCCAGTGAATGGATGGATGCAGGACCACCCTTGACCCAAACACTGCTTTAGAGGCTATTTAAGGAGAATTTAGGACATGCTTCTTTTTCCTTGCTGCAGCTGAGGGGAAAGACCCTTTCAAAGAAATATATCTGTTTTGCTCTTCATCTGTTAACTCAATGAATATGTGCATCAGGCAGCAAGCATTCTGGCTGCTGTGGATACAGTAGGGAAAGGCAGGTGGGACCCCAGCCCTGTGGAACTTACATTTCAGTGTGTGAGACAGACAACAAACAAAATAACTGATACACAAATGAGATAATTTCAGGTGGTAGTAAGTGACATGAAGAAATAAGATAGGGTAATGGATAGACCCTGGGGATGTGGGGCTACTTTAGTTAGGGTGGTCGGGGTGGGGTGTGGGGGGGATGCTCTGAGAGGTCACATGTGAACTGAATTGTGAGAAAGGAAAGGTCAGACATTCATTCATCTGCCGGTCACACACCAGCCTGGAGTTTTCCTCTTGCTTAAAATGCCATTGTTTTCACTGGGAAAATTAGTAGTGTACATAAGACTGAAGGAGAATAGAGAGCCCAGAAATGGACCCTCAACTTTATGGTCAACTAATCTTTGACAAAGCAGGAAAGAATGTCCAATGGAAAAAAGACAGTCTCTTCAACAAATGGTGTCGGGAAAATTAGACAGCCACATGCAGAAGAATGAAACTGGACTATTTCCTATACTACACACAAAAATAGACTCCAAATGGTTGAAAGACCTCAATGTGAGACAGGAGTCCATCAAAATCCTAAAGGACAACACAGGCAGCAACCTCTTCGACCTCAGCCGCAGCAACTTCTTCCTAGCAACATCGCCAAAGGCAAGGGAAGCAAGGGCAAAAATGAACTATTGGGACTTCATCAAGATAAAAAGCTTTTGCACAGCAAAAGAAACAGTCAACAAAACCAAAAGACAACCGACAGAATGGGAGAAGATATTTGCAAATGACATATCAGATAAAGGGCTAGTATCCAAAATCTATAAAGAACTTCTTAAACTCAACACCCAAAGAACAAATGATCCAATCAAGAAATGGGCAGAAGACATGAACAGACATTTCAGCAAAGAAGACATCCAAATGGCCAACAGACACATGAAAAAGTGCTCAGCATCACTCGGCATCAGGGACATCCAAATCAAAACCTCAATGAGATATCACCTCACACCAGTCAGAATGGCTAAAATTAACAAGTCAGGAAATGACAGATGTTGGTGGGATGTGGAGAAAGGGGAACCCTCCTACACTGTTGGTGGGAATGCAAGCTGGTGCAGCCACTCTGGAAGACAGTATGGAGATTCCTCAAAAAGTTGAAAATAGAGCTACCATACAATCCAGCAGTTGCACTACTGGGTATTTACCCCAAAGATACAAATGTAGGGATCTGAAGGGGTATGTGCACCCCGATGTTTATAGCAGCAATATCCACAATAGCCAAACTGTGGAAAGAGCCAAGATGTCCATCGACAGATGAATGGATAAAGAAGAGGTGGTATATATATACAATGGAATATTATGCAGACATCAAAAAGAATGAGATCTTGCCATTTGCAACAACGTGGATGGAACTGGAGGGTGTTAGGCTGAGCGAAATAAGTCAATCAGAGAAAGGCATGTATCATATGACCTCACTGATATGAGGAATTCTTAATCTCAGGAAACAAACTGAGGGTTGCTGGAGTGGGGGGTGGAGTGGGAGGGATGGGGTGGCTGGATGATAGACCTTGGGGAGGGCACGTGCTATGGTGAGCGCTGTGAATTGTGTAAGACTGATGAATCACAGACCTGTACCTCTGAAACAAGTAATATATTATATGTTTAAAAAAAGAAGAAGAAGAAGAAGATAGCAGGAAGGGAAGAATTAAGGGGGGGATATCGTAGGGGGAGACGAACCATGAGAGACTATGGACTCTGAAAAACAAACTGAGGGTTCTAGAGGGGAGGAGGGTGGGGGATGGGTTGGCCTGGTGGTGGGTATTAAGGAGGGCACGTTCTGCATGGAGCACTGGGTGTTATGCACAAACAATGAATCATGGAACACTACATCAAAAACTAATGATGTAATGTATGGTGATTAACATAACATAATAAAAAAATTAACAAGGCCAACTGAATGGCCTAGGAGATATGCAAAAAAAAAAAGAAAAAAGACTGAAGGAGAAATAGTTAAATTCAATGGAAGAGAATCAGTTACTGTCGTATTGTTGAAGGTGTCTTGGAGACCATCCAATGACTTGTGTTAGTTCAGTGGGATTTTTTTTTTTCCTGATCATCAAAGGTTAATTTAAAAAATTACTGATTTAATTTCTCTCCCTAAGTCTATATTTTCAGTTTCACCACCAAAAATCAAAACAAACAACAACAAAAAACCCCAAAACCTTAATTAGTTAAGTAGATTTCTCATGGGGTTGCAGTTCCAGTCAAAGTTTATAAATAAATACACCCAACATGGGGCTCAAACTCATGACCCCAAGATCAAGAGTCGCATGCAGTTCCAGTCAAAAGACGGACATTTGACTATGTTTTTTTACATTATTTGTGTTGCCTTATTATAGGTAAACATGTTGGCTTGTTAGAACTTTATTTATTTATTTTTAATGAAAAAAAATTTTTTTTGAACTCATGACCATGAGATGATCAAGACCTGAGCTGAGATCAAGAGTAGGACACTTAACTCAGTGAAACACCCAGGCACCCAGTATGTTAGAGCTTTTTAAAATTAAAAAGAACCTTATACCAACTTGATTAAAAATACATTAATCTAACTATCCTTGCCCATAAGGTCAAAGATTTTCTCTTAGGTTTATCATTGTATTTTCTGAAACCAAAATAGTGCTTGGCACTGAGTAAGTACTTGATACTTGTCAAGTGAATACATGCTTTCCAATTTAACAGAATAATAAAGGTTTTATTAAAACCAACAAAAGGGGGTGCCTAGGTGGCTCAGTCCATTAAGCCTCTGACTCCTGACTCTTGGTTTCAGCTCAGGTCCTGATCTCAGGGTCATGAGATAGAGCTCCGAGTCAGGGTCTGTGTTCAGCGGGGAGTCTGCTTGAATATTCTCTTTCCCTCTCCCTCTCCCCTTCCCCCTACTCCTACTCCCTCTTTCTCTCAAAATAAATAAATAAATAAATAAATCTTTTTAAAAAATAAAACTAACAAGAGTATATTAGTACTCAGGTTTTTTTGGTGGCTGTTTGACAGTGAAGTTTGAATACTACATACCTTGTAATTAAGAAGTTTGTGAGCTCCCAAATAAATACTGTCCCCTCCCCTGGTCATTGTGGACTCACTCTGTGCCAGGCACTTTTACACATTTAAATCCTCACAACTCTGCCATTTTGCAGATGAGAAAACTGTGGCTAAGAGAGGTCAAGTTTAAGGTCATGCAGCTGGTTGGTGGCAGAACCAGAATTTGGGTCTCAGTAAGTTTGGATCTGAAACCCGTGCTCTGAACTGTTGTTCTGTGCAAAGGCAAGAAAGCGTGGGGATCATGGTCTCGAGGTCTCAAGGTCTCTGAAGCTGGGCTGCCTGGCGTTTAAGTCAGGGCTCTGCTGTGTGACCTTGGGCAAGGGGCTAGACCTCTCTGTGCCTCAGTTTCATCCCTTCTAAAATGGAGATAAGACTCATACCCACATAATAGGGTTGTTAAGATAATTAAATAAGTTTCTATGTAAAACAAATAGTAAGTTCGCAAGTGTCACTTCTTATCATTATTTCTGAGCACAGGAAGTTTAGGTATGTGGTCTTCTGAGCGGGTGCAAAGTGCCAGGCTGGTGGTTTACATGGTCTTGATCATCGGGGCTAGGCTGCCGAAATTTCTGCCGTTGCTTCTGCAGTCTGGCAACAGCCCTATGAATCGACTGCAGTTGTTATCAGACACTTTACACTTGCCTGGTCTGCTGGTTTGGGTCGTGTGTCAAGTTGGCAGCTCATTTTCCCAGAGCAGTTGGTTGGAATGGGACTCTGAGGCTGTGCCTATAGTCATAAAACACACAGACCCGGCTAAAATGGTCATCATCTTTCCTCGTGATGCGTATGGATTGCTGCGGCTTTATTGATCAGGCAGCAATCTCTTGTTCTCACGAAAAGCCCTGTGCTTATCCCACAGAGACCAGTTCCGCTGTTTTGTGCTTTCTTTTTTTTTGACATTTTGACAAAGTCTGCGAATTAACAATGTTCCAGGGAGTGTTTTGAAGTGGTTGTGGCTGTTTATGAATCTATCTTGCTCTGTGGATCAAAAACTGAGATGACTGAAGATTATTATTGCCTCCTTGATCCACTCCCTCCCTGTGTCAGTTGCAGAATCATCTTTCTGGAACACCAATCTGATTGTGTCACTATTTTGCTTAAAAATCTTCAGTGGTGAAGGAAACTTTGGGGATGATAGAAATATTGATGGTCATGATTGTGGTGGTGATTATGTATAAAAATTCATCAAACTAAATTAACATCACATCGTTAAAATTTGTGCAGTATACTATATGTAAATTACATCTCAATAAAATAAAAGTAACCAGGAGCAGATAAAAACCCAAACTCCTTTGGTGCTCATTCAGGGCACTCTTCTGCCTGGCCACAGTGTCTTTCCAGACTCCTTTCTTGCCACTCTGCTTCCCTGTCCCCAGCGCTGTAGCCACGCACCTTTCCTTGCCTGTCATACCCGCACACAAGCCCAAACATTTGCATGTGCTGTTTCTTCTTCTAGGAAAACTCTTCTCTGTCCTCCCCTCCCTTTCTTTCAAGATCTCCTATGTGCTAGGCTCTCTGGATCCCACTGAACAAGTCTATTACCTCCCCTCATAAGGCATTTCTGTCCCCACTGGGTCTTTTCTTTTTCTTCTTCTGGAACATGGGATCTTTAGAACAGAAGGAAAGGAGGGAGACAGGGGCAGATAGGAGGGCCTGGATATAGGCAGGCTGATGTAAATAAGATTCCCCAAAGCTTCTGCTTTGTGGCTTCTTCTAAGAAGCCTCCTGTTCTCCCTCCAACAGCAGAAGCAGGAGAGCAGAGTGGTTAAGAGTTTGGACTCTGAAGACAGTCTGTGGAGGTTCCCAGCTCTTGTCCTTACTAGCTGTGTGACTTTGGGCAAGTTACTTAACCTCTCTGTACCTCAGTTTTATATCTATAAGATAATGAAGACAATGATAGTTTTCTACCCCAGAGGATCAAGTGGATTAATACATGTCAAGTACTAAACACAATATCTGGCTCGTAATAAAGGCTATTTAAGTATTGATATTATTATTCTTGCCCACCAAAGATACTGAGATGAGTAAGAGCCCACCTTGAAGGAACATTTTTTCCTGGTGAAGTTCAGACAATCAAATGAGCAAGTCAATACCAAGGTGATACCACATTGTAATAGTTGCTATGAAAGGAACAAAGAAGGTAAGGTGCTAGGCAGTAATTGTTTTTGTGGGCAAGAAGAACTTTTTGGCTGGTGTGGTGGGGCCTCTATGAAGGGAGTTACTTAGCCTAAGTGCTAAGAAGGAGCCCGGCATGCAAAGACTACAGGAGAGGTATTCCAGGAAGACAGAATAGCAAGTAAAAAAGCCCCATGGTGGCACGAGTGTGGTGTGTTTGAAGAACAGAAAGGAGCTCCTGGGGCTGGAGCACAGGGGGGCTGGGAGATGGGGCCATAGGACTGGCAGAGGCTTTGTCATGCAGGCATGTACCAGCTGTGCAAGAAGGTTGAATTTGATTTTAACTATGTGGGAAGCCACTGGAGAGTCTTAAGCAGGTCTGATCCTACCAGAACATTGAATACTTTCCATTTCCAGCGGAAGCCAGATCAGGAACACTGTCTTCTGGGTTATTCCCTGCAAAGGTTCTCCCATGCTGGTATGATAATACTGTTTCCTCCAATAGACTGACCCACCCAGGCCTGCCCTGTTCTCAGTGCTCTCTCAGCCCACCTCTTTGTCCCCCAACCCATCGAAACTGACCCAGCCTGTGTCCACACCCTCATGAACTTCCTAAACAACTGTCCAGCTCCAGCCTGGGTGAAATATTTCCAATCTCTTCCAAATGACTGAAAGTTCTTTAGCAGGAAACCCGACAGAGGAAGTGCAGGTATGCATAGGGGAGTATTTCCAACAATGGAATTAGTCATCCTGCAAGCCAGCTAGGGGAAAATGTTGAGCAAAAGGGCCATTCTTTGTGGCTCTCTCAGATCTGGCCATGCCTCTGATGTGCGAGCTTCTTCCTTGGGACACCCTCTCAGTATTTTGATGTGGGTTTGCCTTGATCTTACCTGTCTGAGGATTTCCACCTCATCCCTGGCATCTTGGTCTCAGTGTATATTGAGAGCCACTGCAAAAGGTCCTCAAACCAAGCCAGCTACTGCCTATCTGAGAAAATACACTCAATTGTCGTCTCCCCTGATTCTTTAGCCATTTAGTATCCTATTAGTATCTATTTCTGGCTGGAAATTGAATGTTGAAGGCTGTGTTATCATTTAGTTTAGTGGGCTTTGACTTAAAGCCAAAGGCCACATTCTCCCAATAGTTTAAGCCCCTGCACTATCCCATCCTACCTTCCTTTACCTTCCCACTCAATAACATTCTTTTTTAAAAAAAAGATTTTATTTTTAGGTAATCTCCACACCCAAATGGGGCTCAAATTTATAAGCCTGAGATCAAGAGTCCCTTGCTCTACTGACAGAGCCAGCCAGGCACCCCAATAATATTCTTCATTAACGGGATCTAGCATGCATAAAGCTGCTGGCTAGCTCGGGCAGTTTATAATTCAGGGAACACCCCTTGGAGGGAATTTTAATTCGGGGGCAAATGAAATCTTACTGTAGTGATACAGAGGAAAAACTTTTTCTAAAATAGCTCTCCAACTTTGTGGCATTTCTATGTAGCTCATTAAAAGGTGGTTCAGGCCACTCTTGGATGGGCCAGTCTTTCAACATTGAGCCTTCTGAGCCTACTGGCATCCCCAGCATGGGATTCAGCTTGAGTTGTAGACAGTGAGAGAAAGGAAGGTAAGCTTCCACCCAGCTGTCTTGATCTGGAGGTGAGGGAAACATTGCCCATCCTGTAGTTCATAGAAGAGATGAAAGAAGAGGTGGATGGCCATGCAGTTCTTTGAGTTCATTGTGTCAGAGAAGGTGAGCATGATGATGGGGTGATGTCTCTAGAGCATGGATGTGGGAAGTCTTCTCTATCAGCCCTGTAGGGGAGCACATTTCAGACACATGAATATGTAGTGAGATTTCTTGACATGAATGAGGCAAGTCTGTTGAAGAGTAACTTTCCAACAAAGTATTTGTCATACTGAAATGTAACGTGATTTCCTCCCCCATCTCTCCCACTGGTGAAAGAAAAGTAAAAATTCCATATCACTGATGTGTCCCAAGCTGATCTACTGGGTGTTTTAAGTAAAGGAAAGAGAACAAACATTTCCTTATTTCCTAGTAAGTGCTGACATTTTATGGGCATGATCTGGTTTACCTCTCTCCTTATCCTCGTAATGTAGGTTCTACCTACCTGCACACTTGACAGATAAGGAATCTATCATGTAGAAAGTTTAAGCCATTTGCCCAGGGTCATGTGGCTAAGAAATAGAGGTCAGGATTCAAAATCTCATGTTTCTGACTCCTGAGACCACCAATTTCCACTTCCCTACTGCCAATGGGCACTCTGGCAAGTTGTTTTCATGCTCAAGGATTTTGGGGGGCTTTATTCGATGGGACTTTGTGACAGGTCTGTGCTAGGTACCATGCCACAGGGATAAGTGAGACATATATTCTTCAGGTCCCTCTCATGCTTTATGAGTTCACAATGTTGTGAATGTTAAGTGTTCCAAATGCTTCATAAGAGATGAAGGTGGATATGGTTTCTTCTTAACAAGACCAGAAATGAAGTTTTTTTTTTTTTGGCCCCAGGCAATTATTTAGGGTGTTAAGCTACTTGTGAAAATAAGACATGTAGAAATGATGAGCAGATGAAAATGTCAACATTTTCAAAGGCCAGGAGGAAAATTCAATTTGTGTTCCATCCTGTCCTTGGCAAATAGTCAGTTTCCTCCCCCCTCTGTTTTCTTATTAATCATAAGTGAATGTGGATCTGGCTTATTTACTTCTTTGATCTGTTTGCTCATTGACATTCACGCAGCTTTGGGACTGGGGTTTTCATTTCCTTTGTCATCATCTTGATGAATGCCTGGGTAGTCACACAGCAAAATGATGATGCAGGTCAAGAAAAATGGATTCAACAGTAGAACTTAGTCTATGAGGAAGTATCAATGACACCTTATAAGCAAGGAAATAACCTAGGATGGAATCTACCATCATAGGTATGAAGAGTTTTCAGGAGATGTGTCTCAGAGTTTTGACCGGTTCAAGCCCTAAATCTTAAACTGGATACAAGTGTCCCAAGTGAGGTAGAGAACCCAAGCAGCTGTCTCTATAGTTCCTATCTAATCACTTTTCATGAAGCGTCAATATGATTATGGAAACATATTTTCTGGTCCATTGCTTTGACTCTCTACTTGGTATTTCAGTAGTTTACAACAGAAAATCAAATTGCAGGATCTGGGTCATTCAAGTGAAGACCAACTTACCCCATATTTATCTAGGTAATTTAATCCTAATTTGTATGGAATCAGGATCACATGGTGACTGTGGCTGATTTTTTTTTTTTTTAAGCTGATTTTCATCCTCAGGCCACCTTCCTTCTTGATCTTAGACTCGGTAAAGTCCTGGTGTTAGTTGCTGTAAATGGTGCTTTCTCCTTTGTTTTTACAGAATTATATATTTGTAATGTCTATCTCTTTCTTAGAATATGTACTCCATGAGGGCAGGTCTCTCCAGCCTTGTCACAGGACGTGCCTGGCACATAGTAGGTGCTCAATAGAGGCTGTTGAATAAGTAAAGATGAGCAGGTAAAGCAAACTTTAGAGTCGCTCGATATATAGATAAATGGCAATTCTCTGTAACAGTTTCCAAACTTGAAAGTTTTATGTGTTTTTGAGCCTGGTTTATGATTAAGTAATATCCAGTGGAATTGTGGACTTTTCCCATTCACAAGTGGCATTTTTAAAAGTGGTAGGGATAGGAAGATTAGGAGGGAGTCCTTAAAATGAAAGACCCAAAGAGGTGCCCCGACCTCCGCCATGAGAATAGGCACTTGGAATTGTTCCATCCAGCTGTGACTCAATGCTGATTCATCTGAGATGCCCTTGTGGTCAGCAGCATGCATTTGAGAGATGGCCCACTGGGCCCCTGGCTTAGAATCACCAAATCTGGCTGGCTCCCAGGGAATCAAGTTCATGAACGTAGCTTGAAGAGTATCATCAGTACTATCATCACTGGGACTATATTCAGGTTCATAATATTTCAGACTCTTGAAATAGGAACTTCTAGATTTTGAGCTTTTTGAGATAGCTTTTATTGGGTTATGAATATGTATGCATGCATCCAACAAATATTAATTGAGCATTAGCTATGTGTCAGCCAGAGTGCAAGGCACTAGATTGCATGCAGGGCTTGAAGCAAAGCAGGTGCTCAATCACAATGATGGTTGGATGGATGGTCACACACTCACCTTGAGAGGTTTCTAAAAAGGAAAGCGCTCCCTGCTTGAACTGATCCTTGCTTTAAATTAAACATAGGAAAAACATTCCTCTTCTGTTTAATACAAGCCATGTTTCTCCTACTTAAATTTATTTTGAAGTGTCACTATGTTTTTTATTTGAATGAATTTTTTTTTTTTTAACCAGAAGGCCAGCAATAATGTGGTTCTAGACAATCTTATTTGAGATGTGTATTTCAAAATGAAAGAAGAAAGTGCAAAATCCCTAAGGTCTATTCTCGCTCCTTGTCTTTTAGGCTCAAACTCTTTTAAAAATGCCTGTCATGTACATACACATATACACATCTTCTGTCTATCATCTATCTCTAGATATCAACCACAGAGACATACAATCCAGCTTGAACTAAAATCTTTCTCATTCTAAGAGACCATGAAGTTTCTTTCTTCTTTCTTTCTTTCTTTCTTTTTCTTTTTCTTTCTTTCTTTCTTTCTTTCTTTCTTTCTTTCTTTCTTTCTTTCTTTCTTTCTTTTCTTTCTTTCTTTCCTTTCTTTTTTCTTTTTCTTTCTTTCTTTCTTTCTTTCTTTCTTTCTTTCTTTCTTTCTTTCTTTCTTTCTTTCTTTCTTTCTTCTTTCTTTTTAAGATATATTTAGTTATTTGAGAGAGAAAGCGTGCACGGTGGAGAGGGACAGAGGGAGAAGAGAATCTAAAGCAGACTCCCCACTGAGCCTGACGTGGGGCTCAGAGCCTGATGCCAGGCTCAATCTCACGACCCTGAGATCATGACCTGAGCTGAAACCAAGAGTCAGATGCTTAACTGACTGAACCACCCAGGCACCCCATTTCTTACATTATTTTACAAATAACCCAATTCAGTTTCAAGCATGACTCCCACATGAGAGAAGTGACATGTGACAGCCCCTTTACTCAGAGAAGTGACAGCCTCATTTTGGCTGCCAAACTGATTATGCCACTTATTTATCTAATTAGTTAATTGGGTGAGTCATTATTTGAAGACAATGAATTGAAATATTTTTAAAGGAAGACTTAGGGCAGTAAGAAGTAGTGGGGTTTTTGTATGCATAAAAGGCAAGGGAGAAAATACTACCTAGCTTAAGAAAGTCTCTGATGCTATGGAATGTTATCCCCATGGTTCTGGACTCTCCCATACTCTCAGTTTTAACTAGGGTATGGCTGGGTGAGAATATGAATAGATATCGAATGAGATTTTACTACTGAAAGAAGAGGGGCTGCATGGAATTCTCCCTTCTTCGTATCATTGGGTTGAGCTCTATTAAATTTTTTTAACTTTTAAGCAATTTATCCCATTATGTATATAAAAGTGCAATTATGTAGTTAAGAGCATGAGCTCTGTGTCACATTTCCTGGTTCATAATTGGGCACCACCATGGATTTGCTCACATCCTTAGGCAAGTCATTTAATTTCTCAGAGCTTTAGTTTTTTTCCTCTGAAAAATGGGGATGATAGTGGCTCCGACCTGGAAAGGTTAGCGACTGCTCATAAAATGCTTCGAAAGATGCCTGGCACATAGTAACTTTTCAATAAGTGCTACCTCCTAATATCTTCTTTGGGCATCATGAGCAAATGGTGGATGTTGTGAGACTTGATGCCGAGGGGCCAGTTATTTATTGGGGGAGTATTTTGGCCTTGGTAATGCTCTCTAAAATGTCCCTGGAATCTTTCCTAAGGTCCCACAATTGGAACCTATACTGCCTTCTGATTCATCACCCCAGAACTTTCTATTCCCCCATTTCTTTTTTTCTTTAGCTTGTTTTTTTCCATTGCTAGTCAGCTGCTTCTTCTTTTGTGAGCTTGGAAAGTGCTTACTCATGACTTATCTACTATTTCAAAGCAGTATGTTTCATTTTATCATTGACATCCAACTTATCTATCTGACCTTCACTACTTTATTCAGAATTCGAGTAGTCAGAAGCAATTGCCCTTCATCTCCTCAAATGTTTGCTTGGAAACTCTAAGTCAAAATGTCACCATGGTGTCTTAGGATTTCTCAGACTATTTTGCATAAATGTAGATAAAATATGCATATATACTTGCTGTACTAATGTTAGTAGAATAAAATTATTATGCATTTTCTTCAATGAAGATAAATATTTATAAAAATTTATTTCAGTTTTAAATGAGGTATGGTATTAGAAATTATTCCATCTTGTCATGGAAACTTCTTTTTTTTAGAGAGGGGGAGTGGGGAGGGTCAGAGGGAGAGGGAGAGAGAGAATCCCAAGCAGGTTCCATGCCCAGTGTGGAGCCCGATGCCTGGCTCGATCTCATGACCCTGAGATCATGACCTGAGCCAAAATCAAGAGCCGGATGCTTGACGGACTAAGCCCCCCTCAGGCACTCCTGTCATGGAAACTTCTGAACCAGATGTTCTCTTTATCCAGTTGAATATCAACTTAAAGACATTTAAGAAAAAAACCTCTAAGAATCAAATTTATTTTGATTTTGCATTCACAAAGATCTGCAGCACATTTCTGGTTTGTTTTGTTGTTTTTTCTGTTTGCATCTATTTGGCTTTTTGCATGTCATTCTTTTGACATGATACAGATGGCATTTTCCTTCCTTCCATTTAAATAGTCAATGGGCACTGTTTGACCTGTAAGATATGCAGCTGTCTCCCACATACTGATAAATACCCTGGTCTTGTGAGTCCAGAGCTCACAGCTCTATTAGAAGATATTTTGTTTTTCCCCAGCAAAGCATACGAGAATGAATGAAATGGAATGGAGATGATTCTGCCCTTCATACCCAAGGTCAGTGTCCTTTGAGGCTTCCTGGGAAAAATAGTACATTTACAAAGGTCAAATTGCTGAACTGGAAAAGTGGTATAATGGTGATTAAGGTGATGATCATGGCTCAAATTTGTTCAGCCTTTACCCTGCACTCAGTAAGTCATTGAACTCTTTAAATACACTGTAGGGTAGATCTCATTATCTCCTTTTCCCAGCTGAAGGAACTTAAAACTCAGGAGAGTAAAGTAACTTGCCCAAGGTCATGTTGCTGTGGCCTGACTCCAGAACCCACACCCATCATTCCTTTATGAGGCTGACCAGTGTTTTGTCATCAGCATGCCCTGATGACCCAATGGGGTCTGGCCAGACCCCTCTGAAGATAGGCTCCTGCCTATCTGATGCTCTCTTTGGGCCCTTGCTCTTTTTCTCTCCTATCTTAATCATTTATAAATAAGGGATTATTACACTATGGTATTTTTCTTCTTTGAACAAATGTGGGTGTTGGCCCCAAATTTCCTGCTTACTTTCTCCTAACACAATATGCCCTGGCCAATCTGGATATTTGTCAGTGAGATGTGGAATGAAAGGCTGAGACTGGTTTCCTTTACATCCAAAGCTGGTACCTACAGATCTTTAGGAGACTCATTTGACAGCTCACTGTCATAAACATGTTTTCTTTTATGTAAATAGAACTAATGATACAGTTTAAATTTCTTTATGCTTTGCTAGAAGTGAGATAAAGTGCTGAGAAAAAATTATTTGTAAAGCATATTAAAGGGGAGCAGCATCATGACAAATATAAAAATCATTATGTATGGAATTGGCCAAAGCTAGTTTCAAAGCTCAGCTCCACTACTAGCTGTGTGTCCTTTAGCAAGCCACCTGACCTCTCTGAGACTTGGTTTTCTAATGTTTAAGGGGAGGTAAACTAATCTACCAGCAGAGTTATTGAACAAGCTGCAGAAATGTGAAAAGATTTATGTGCTTAATGAACTTTAAAAAATAAGTCTCATCTTTCCTAAGCAGTTAACTTGGAAGCATGATGTATCCACCAAATGCACAAAAGAAATTTATTTGGAGGACTTGTTTACCTTTTTAAAGCACACATTGTTTTTGCACACATGTTTGAGCATGCTCTATTCTTATAATGAGTGCAGGAGAAGTCCTGAATCACGCACAAAGCATACTTTTAAGAAAAACTGACAGGCATTAACATTTCACAGGCACCCATCCCTGGATGCGTGAATATTGCATTAAAAAAACCTACTGGCATTACACTTTGTGGCATATTGTTGGAAGTGAATAATTTATCTGGTGCGACTGCTTGAGGAAATATTTCTCCGTATCTGCAAGTGGATTCTTCTTTCTCATTTCTCAATAGATATATTGCATAGGTAAAATGAATTTTATAATGCTCTTAAATGTTTCTCAGTAAGAGATGAACTTCAGAGTCTCACATTTAATCAATAATTTTCTACTTGACAGCAGAATAAGAGAGCATTCCAACCAGTTTGTGCAACAGCCTCA
This sequence comes from Halichoerus grypus, assembly GCF_964656455.1. Taxonomy (NCBI): domain Eukaryota; kingdom Metazoa; phylum Chordata; class Mammalia; order Carnivora; family Phocidae; genus Halichoerus; species Halichoerus grypus. The sequence continues at coordinate 10,125,631 of NC_135719.1, forward strand.
GAAAACAGCAGGTAAAGGTCACTGTCCAATGTGCTGAAAACTACTACGGCTTTTGAAATAAGTGGTCCTGCTTTGTTTTCTAATATAAAATCTAAATTTAAAAATACTTTGCAGTATTTAAAGTAATTTTTGTGGCTTGTAGGATAACATCTGTCAAATACTGGTTTGATACCTGAAAGAATAGTAATAATCCTGAAATTATTTGATTTTATGTTATTATGACAATAAATAAGAATTTCTCCTGCTGCAAAGATAAGTGGATTTGTATAATTTTATTAAGTGTAAATTATGACCAATTTAATAATTTTCTATATTCATTTATTAGGAAGCAGCACTTGGGATTTGTGGGTTTTAATCTGCACAAAACTCTGACTATATTCTTTTAAGGCTGGTATTTGGATGCTTAAAGCTTTTGAAGAAAAACTGAACCACATAATTGAAGGTTAAATGAACTTTGATTCACTATATTGGATTTTATTTAAAACTACAAAATCATGATAATGAAGTTAATTTATACTCATAAGATATCCAAATATGAATTACTAAGAAATTTGGGGTTGAAATTTAACATGTTGTATTAAGACTATATATTAGCTTTTATTTAGTTATTTTGTTTTATCCATAAGTTTTCCTATGCTCACATTATTTTAAAAGGAATAATTACAGAATCATAAATACAGAGAGCAAACCAGTGGTTGCCAGAGAGGAGGACGGTGGGGGGGATGGGTGAAGTAGGTGAAGGGGATTAAGAGGAACAGACTTCTAGTTATAAAATAAATAAGTCATGGGGGTAAAAAGTACAGTATAGGGCATATAGTCAATAATATTGTAATAATTTTCTATGGTGATAGATGGTAGCTATCTTTACCATGATAAGCATAGGGTAATATATATAATTGCTAACACTATGTTGTACCTCTGAAACTAATATAACCTTGTATGTCAATTATATTTCAATTTTTAAAAAAGAATAAGTATAGAGAGATCAAGTGAGATAGACAGAGCTCCACCACCTGCTTTCTACAGAGGCCTAGACAGGTCCCAGGAAGATGTCTGTTGGTTGAGTATATGCTTTAACTTCTTGAGTCTGGAGAATTTGGAAGCCAAAAGAATGCCTTTTACTTTGAACATGAATGTATGGTTTGAATGGTGAAAGTTATCTAAAGACTTTTTTTGAAAAAAATTATTTGGAAGCTCTCATTGTTATAACCCATCAACTATTATTATAGGTTGCTTTTCTTATTGTTCTCATGACCTAGCTTTTAATACGAAGCCTTAGCTTATCTGCATTCTCTTTCTTACCTTAGTTTTTTTTTCTCCAAATTTTGCCCCCTCCTCTATTCCTTTTGTGGATCACATTTAGTTCATGGCACACTGTCATAATTGGTCCTTGGAAAGATGTCCTGTGTTTTGTGATCTAGTTATTGTCATTCTTTCCTCACCTCCATCCCATTTACCTCCACTCAGAGGCATCCACTCCAACATGTTTAAGGAGTGCACCTACATATATTCTTAAAATATAGTCATAATTTTTTTTAAAAGATTTTATTTGCTTATTTAGAGAGCACTAATGGGAGAGGCAGAGGGAGAGAGAGAATCTCAAGCAGACTCCTGCTGAGTACAGAGCCTGACACAAGGCTTGATCTCATGACCCTGAGATTCATGACCTGAGCCAAAACCAAGAGTCAGCCGCTTAACCAATTGAGCCATCCAGACGCCCCTCATTATTTTATTTTTTATGTATTTTATACACATAGATGGCACTGCACCATAGTTTTGTTATGTTTCTTCCTTTTTCATTTGATGCTATTTTTAAAGATCTACCCATGCTAATAATATATATGTGCTAATGTGTATATACATATATGGTTATATGTATTTCAGTGCTTCTGACTTTATAAAGAAGTCAATTTTCTCCAAATTAACTTCCCAATACAATCTAATTGTAAGAAAATCCTCCCTTTATATATAATGTTGCAATCTCATACATGAATATGGTAAATCTCTCCATATATAATATATAATATAAAAGTGTTATGTGGCAGAGTTTTAGATTTTCTCCATAATGGTCTAATACACTTATTTTTAGAATAACTCCTTGATACTTGTTAGATTTTACTGCTATTGTGTATATTATCTTATTTCATATTATGTTTTCTTTTTTTTTTATTTTTTTTAAAAGATTTTATTTATTTGGCAGAGAGAGACACAGCGAGAGAGGGAACACAAGCAAGGGGAGTGGGAGAGGGAGAAGCAGGCTTCCCGCGGAGCAGGGAGCCCGATGCGGGGCTCGATCCCAGGACCCTGAGATCATGACCTGAGCCGAAGGCAGACGCTTAACGGCTGAGCCACCCAGGCGCCCCGCATATTATGTTTTCTTGTTAGTTACTGCTGATAAGGAGAAATGTTATTTATTTTAGTATGTTGATCTTTTATTACCTAGCAACCTTGGATTATTACATCTATATGAATAATCTACCTGAGAGATCACAACATTCATCAGTAATGCTCATTATGCCTTGTTAGTTCCAATGTTCTCTGTTTTTCTCTTGCTTCATTCTTTGCCTAATTCCATTGGTGAGGACCTAATACTATGTTGTACAGTTGTGGTAAAAGTGTGCATTATTTTCTTGATCTTAAAGTGAATGCATATAAAATTTTCTCATTAAACATGTTGTTTCCTGTAGGTTTTTGGTAATGTATTTATCTATAGTCATAAATACTTATTTAGAGAGCTTTCTTTTTCACTAAGTTCTGAGAATCTTCAATTTCCATTTTTATATTTTTATTTTTATTTATTTTTTATTTTTTTTAAAGATTTTATTTATTTATTTGAGAGAGAGAGAACGAGAGACAGAGAGCATGAGAGGGAGGAGGGTCAGAGGGAGAAGCAGACTCCCCGCTGAGCAGGGAGCCCGATGCGGCACTCGATCCCGGGACTCCAGGACCATGACCTGAGCCGAAGGCAGTTGCTTAACCAACTGAGCCACCCAGGCGCCCATCCATTTTTATATTTTTAAAGATTTATTTATTAGAGAGAGAGAGGGAGAGTGGGAGGAGGAGCAGAGGGAGAGGGACAAGCAGACTCCACACTGAACATGGAGCTTGATGTGGGGCTCGATCCTACTACCCTGAGATCATGACATGAGCTGAAATCAAGAGTCAGATGCTTAACTGACTGAGCCACCAACGTGGCCCTCCATTTTTATTTTATCTTTATCCCAGACACAGAATATTTCTTATTTTTCAGACATATGATGTTGATTTCTAATTTTATTGCTTTGAGGTCAGAGACCAATATGTAGGAAGCTTCTGTTGTGGCCTGGTACATTGTAAATTTTTGCAGACATTTCATATGTATCAACACACCTCTACATAGAAACTTTGTTAGTTCTTCTGTGAAATGACTTTGTGTTTGCCTATCTTTTTCTGAGAAGAAAGTATTAAAATCTCTAACTTCTCTCTGTAGTTTTAGAAATGTTGCTTCATATATTTTGATATGGAATTATTTAGAGCACTGTGTTCATGACTATTATAATTTCTTGATCTGGTGCTTCTTCTACCAGTATATGTCATGTCTTTATCCTTATGATAATTTTTACCTTAAATTTTATCTAGTCTGATATTAAGGTGTTCCCATGAATTTCTTTTGATTCACATTGTTTCATTCCTTTATTTTCAACTGATAAAGCTTCCCTCCTTGACCAAACTTCTGCCATCCTCCTTTTAGCGCTCAAAAGTACACCTTGACCTTCTAGTCTTTGTAAATATGACCTCTTGGGGCCCCTGGGTGGCTCAGTCGTTAAGCGTCTGCCTTCGGCTCAGGTCATGGTCCCCAGGTCCTGGGATCGAGCCCCGCATCGGGCTCCCTGCTCAGCAGGAAGCCTGCTTCTCCCTCTCCCACTCCCCTTGCTTGTGTTCCCTCTCTCGCTGTGTCTCTCTCTGTCAAATAAATAAATAAAATCTTTAAAAAAATAAGTAAGTATGACCTCTTGAATTGAGTGTTTCTGTTATAAGATCTGAGGGCAGTCTTGGAAGTGACTTTTGGCCTCACTGAACTTGAAGTTCCTCATTTGCAAAATGAGATAATATGAGTATGTATTTTATAGTGGATGTGATAAGAAATTAATAAAATAGTGTGTGAGACATGTGATATTCTTGATGTGCTCATGGACAAGAGAGTAGTCACTGAGCTGCCCCCACCATGGCTCTAAAATTTTTGATAAAATTCTTTTACAAAAGGATCAGAAGAAAAGGGGAGAGCAGGTGATGTTTTATTCTGTTTCACAAGGTCAGGGAATTTGCTGTGATTTTTAAAAACCATAGGGGTGCCCGGCTGGCTCAGTCAGTGGAGCACGTGACTCTCGATCTCAGGGTTGTGAGTTCAAGCCTACGTGGAGCCTACTTAAAAAAAAAAACAGAAAAACCAAAAAAACCCCATAGAACTGTCCAGGCTGTGGACAGTTAATGACTTCTATCTAGCAGCTTCTTTTTATGAAGTGGGCCTTAAGGATTGGCATGTGATTCCTAGCTTGAAACTAAGCTGTGCTCTTTGCCAAGCACCTGCTGTGCAGGCTCCCAAGGCTAGATAGGATGGATGTTGTTTGCTGCAAGTTCACACCTGTCATTTTCAGGCACGTGGCTGCTTTCATACCACACATTACTTTTTTGCCCATTTTTTTCCTTTCCAAAGTGGAAAAAAATGCAAATCTGGTCATTAATTTGTTTTCTGTTAATACATAGTGGTCACTTCGACTCAGTGAGGCGTCTGTTTCTTGGGCATCTGTATTGGCTCAACAGCATGCCCTCTTCAGCTCTTGGAGGTGAGCGAGTGGGGGAAAAGGCAGCAAGCTAGAAGGGTGCTCCTGCAAGTGTTGTGGGAGGGGAACCCCTACAAGGAGTTTTGGCCATGCCATCCTGATGCCCCACCATAGAGTAGTACCTCAATAAACATTTGTTGTACCCTGTTGACTTGACGTATATGGTTAGCCTCTCATTTCCAATGAAGCAGGGCTAACTTTGCTCTGCCTTGACATTTTCCAAACTGAATATTAAAAAGAACAAGAACAAAAGCAACATCAGAACCAGGGAACCCCCTCAGGAAGACCCAGACCACCTGTGGTTCCTCCTCTCCCTTGGAGCAGAGCAGATGGTGGCTCCACTTGCCAGGTTTAGGCTAGAAGAGGCAGATCTGAGAGCGGACCCACACCATGCATTTTTAAAATGTTAAGGCCTTTGAAGACATCCATATATATGAGAAAAGCACAAAGACACTTTGCTGGCACAGAATGAAAGCAGCGATCATCCCTAGTTGCTTCACATCCTACTTCTGGAAAGCACTCAGCTTTTGTAGCTGTCCATTTATATTAACATGAGGACTAATTCTCAAGTGAAATGCTTGTACAATGACCCCAAAAGAGATCACTGGAATAGATTTAAGTGGGATGAATGTGCTTATCAGCTCAGAAACAGCAGGCCAGAAAAAATATTTTATTTGTTTTCCTCCACATTATGGCATGTTTAAATATATCAAACCTAGATTATAACCTCGAGGACCCACCAAGTTTTCCCCTCCTTTTATAGTGGAAATGTGGGAATTGCAAACCTGTGTTTGTGTTAGTTAACTAATCATCAAGGGAGAGATGAGTCAGAGAGCTTTCTTTCTCATAGGAACCCGGCCAGGGCACCGGCTGCTGGAATGGATAGCTGTGCAGGACAGGATCGTATTTAGGCTGAGTCAGCTGAGATTAGTTGAGGGCAGTTTCCATTAGTGTCTTGTACTAGGGGAACTCTAGAGAGAAGATGATGTTCCAGTTAAGCAGGAATGGCAGGATAGAGAAGCAGGCAGCTCTGGCTCTCTCACTTGAAGGACAATGAACAGTGCCATGTGCATGGCACGAGAAGGCTTGGCTTCCCCCCTTTTGCTCCGCCTTGTAAAAGTGTGACCGTGGGCAAGCCCACACATGTCTCTAGGCCTCATGAGCTTCAGCTCCTGTTTTGATAAAGTTGGGGTAATGCCTTTGGGCAGCTGAGTTGCTTCCAGTTTGGGGCGATTGAGAGTAATCTCATTTGGAAACACCCTCATGGACACACCCAGAAATAATATTTAATCTGGGCACCCCATGGTCCGCTCCAGTTAACACATAAAATAAACTTTCCCTACCTTCTAGGGTGCTGGGCTGGTTAAATGCAACAGTGCAGATAAAGAATAGCAGAGTGCCTGACACTTGATGGTTACCTGCTCTCGCTGCCTTCACTAGGTTATGGATGTGGATATTGTTAACTAGGTACATTTTCTGTCAGCATTAGGATCGGACAGCACAGGGGAGGGCTGGTGTTCTGCAGTTGTATTCTATTATAGCTGGAACAAAATATGTCTCTCTCTTTAAAAAAAAATCTGCAGGCCCCAAAAACATCCATACAAGGGAAACTGTTTAAGTGCTTTAGGCTTTGTGCTCATAATAATTTATTAAAGATCTGCTACTAAAAGTGTCTTCTTTCAAAAATAAATCAATAGTTCACACATAGGCCAAGATACTAAAATTCTCTTCTTCTTGCTAGAAATTAGTCATGGAAAGAAAAATCACATTTGATGTATTTGTGAAACATTTATTCACTCTCCTATGTCCTGGGCGTGGCACAAGCATAAAATGATGCAGAAAGCATCGGTCTAGAGGATGTATATAATTCTATATAAAGAATTAAAGCATGAAAATAAGATGCTGTAAGTGCTGTTATATCACCTAATTACATGGAAAAGCTGGGAGGGACATGTTATGTCTAGGTGGGGCTTGGCCAAAGCCTTGATGAGGAAGAGACATTTGAATTGGGTTTTATAGGCTAATTGGACACCCCTTGGATATGGGGGACCCTGTGGGGTAGAAGGAGGCATGGACTGGGAGACAGGCTGTGGAATGTGGCTACAGATGAGGCAAGTAGCTGAGGTTAGTTGTAGGGCCCTCCATGCCAAGTTAGGGAATTTGGATTTGATTCTGCAGCCAAGGGAGGGATGTTGTAAAGTCATATGCATTTGGCACATATGCCTTGGAGAAACACCAGAGACAGAGAGGAAGGAAAATTGGCAAAGTTATGAACTATCCTCTATTTATATATCAAGGAAAGCTTTTTTTTTTCTTTTTCTTTTTCTTTTTTTTTTGCCGGCTGAACAAGGTATGTCTACTGAGGTTTGTCCAGATGATATTGCACTAGAATAAGGGCTATGCCATTTGGGACTGTTAACGAGTAGAAATGTCTCCATGGGGTAAGTATAAAGGAAAGGGGAGATGCAGTAGGGAAGCCCTGGGATTCTAGCCAAGCACAGGGTCAGGCAGGTAATAAAAACAATGACTATTTTTCACATAACGCCAGTGACATGCCCAGCTGTGACACTCAGCCCTTCCACACCAGGTAGTTGAGATCTAATCCCAGAGCCATGGGATCTTGCCCTTCTTCTGCTCAGCCTGTCAGCCCATAGATGCTGGTCTTAGATGGTAGCAAATGAGGAAAACCTGTATACCCTGCTCCTGATAGATACAGGAGTGAGGCTGGCCTTATCAAAATATCATACTTCTTCCCAGAGAGTCAATATCAGTTAATGTAAAAGAATGTTCTCATCCTAGTTTTTAATAGCAAAAAACCTTGCCATAAAGAAGAGAACAGATCATTAAAGAGAAATGTACAGGGGGCTATGATATGGCAGTTAAAATAAATTAATTAGCTACATATATGCTAAATAAATGTAATATAAATCTCTAAAATATAGTGTTGGGCTGAAAACCAAAGATACTTACAAATAGGATATGATTTATAGAAAGCTTAAAACACATCCAAAACATACTGGACACAGACATTAATATGTAGGAAGATATAAAAACCGTTGAATCTCTGGAAGGAAGAGAGAGGGACAAGTTGGGAAGGGTCTACACAGGGGGCTTCAGTTTTATCTGTAGTGCTTCCTTTGTTTTGAAAACAAAGCCAGTGAGGTAAATGTTAAGTTACATAAAGCCAGCAGTGGGTTCATTATATTATTTTTCTCTTCCTGTTTCTGAAGAGAAAGAGAAATTTCGTAATACAAGAAAATTTTAAAAGGACACTCTTTAACCAGGGCACCAAGGCCTACTCAAACAAAGATGTTACTTTTGACATTGAAGGAAAATTTGAATTGCTTTTTCTTCCCAGTGGCAGCTTTTGGTTTTTATCCATGGTGCACGAGTGTGAGTGTTTGGGGGTCTGTTAAGTGGAAGTGGACACATTTGTCCAAATAGAGTATTATGTTCATACCAGAAACCTGAAAGCATATTTTCTTTAAAAGAAAGGCAGGATATGTTACCTTAATGAGAGAAGGGCTTGTGCTCTTGGTAATGGGCCTAGGCCACAAAAGATGCGGGGCATCAAAGGGGTAAGCGTGAGCTAGACCGGAAAGCAGGAACCTGGCTGTGGTGATCTTGCCCCAGGGGAGTGGCTGGAGATCTTAATTCTAATTTTCAAACCTGGAGACTGACCCAGGCTAGTGTGCATGTGGCCTGAGCTGGTGGAGGGAGCAACAGGAGCAAGGATTCTAACTATGCGGAGATTTCTCTCTAGAGCTGTCACCATCTCCATGTGTATTTAAAGTTGGAAACAGCGTGTTATATACTTTCTATTTTGAGCATAAATACTCTTTTTGTCATGTAAACCACAGAAAGTTAAACTCAACAGATCTTGGGGGAAGAATTTTCAGGAAATCATCTGACTCTTAACTGCCCCCATCAGTCCTTGCGAGGAAGAATGAGGATTTGGGAATGAATGGCCATGAGATTTGTTGGAAGAGTGAGGAGCATGCTCAGGGGACCAGAATCTTGGTGGTGATGATGAGAGGGCAGGGGCAGGGGGGAGGAGGTGGGTGGAGAGCGTTTGACAAGCAAAGTGTGCTCTCAGTGAGAACTCCCCACCTGGAATTGGGGTGAGTGGGTGGGTCATGATTCTGTTTGTTAAATGCTGCTGTCACAAACCAGGGTGCCTCTGGGGAAATGTTAGGCCCTTAGGTGTTTTGGGGCAGAGCAAATGCTTTGAGAATCCCAGTTGTAGGTAGTGGTTTTCCTTGTCTGTTTCCAAGCCTGTTCTTGTTGAATTGGGACCACAGGCAGTATGGGCTGAGAGGAATCCATCAAGGGATGCAGGTTTCAGTGCCCAGGTAGGGTGACGGGTAAGCCAGGTAATGGAGCAGAGGCCCAGTGGAGGTTTCTGGACATGCACAATGGGGATGAGGGCTTGGGGGGTTATTCTGGGTGAAGGCTATTAATTTCAGGCCCACTTGCTGATGAGGAAGTAGCTTTGAACTACTGAGGAGGAAAATTATTCTTTTCCTCTATCCATCTTAGGTTTGTTGGCCAGGACCCTGTCAATTAAACTGACCAAAGACAGGTGAGCAAGAGAAATAAACTGAAGCTCTGGAACAAGTGCATTGCACACAGGTGTGTTCAGCAATGAGGAACTCAAAGGGATGGTTAGAACTCGGGCTTATATAGCATCTTAAGCAAGAGAACAATACATTTTGAGAGAAGTGACAAGACAAAAGAGAAACACTTTGAGCTTCTAGGGTGGCATATTGTGGGAAGGCAAATATGGGGGAAACTAATGGAAGGGAAGGGCTTGTTAGTAAGATTAGTTATGTAGACTCCTCCTGGGCCGCCTTAGGCCGATAAGTGTCTAGAATTGTCTCTGGTGATGAAATTCTGTTCTTCCTGGTAGAGAGGAAAGAGGGGACACCTTTACAAATTTAAGTCCTGCTTTCAGGCAAATGAGAGAAGACAGAGACCTTTTCTTGTATATGCTTCTTCTCAATTGTCTTCAGCTCAAAACAATTAATATGCCAAAGTGGTATATTTATGCGTGGCACATTCTGCTGCCCTTCAGAACGTATTGTGGCAGTTGGATGATTAGGTGTGCTTCTCACTGACTGGGGACCAGATGGGGCTGGGCCTGAGTGCCGAAGGGCTTCAGATGTGTGGGCCAGCTGGGGAGGCAAGTTCTTGGTTTTCTTCTGAACTGTTACCAGAGTCTGGCTTTCTTCTGAACTGCTACCACTGGTTAGGACTTTCCATATTTCTATATCTGAGGTGCATTCAAAAGTCTGGGAACTGCCTTGATCCTACACAGGTGCAGGCCTTCCCTATTGCTTATGTTCTGATATTTGATAATTTATGAAGAGGTAAGGTTTCTGCTGAGGGAATCAGATGCTTTATTTTTGTGTCTAGTCTTTGTGGCCCATCTCACTGACATCCAGGTGGAATTGCTCTGCCAGAATCAAGCTTTTGACCTTTGAAATGCTATTTCTAGAATTGATAAGAATGGTGAGATACAGAGAGTTTAGGGATAATTATTGAACCATATGTCTTTTTTTTTTTTTTTAAAGATTTTATTTATTTATTTGAGACAGAGAGAATGAGAGAGAGAGAGCACATGAGAGGGGGGAGGGTCAGAGGGAGAAGCAGGCTCCCTGCCAAGCAGGGAGCCCGATGCGGGACTTGATCCAGGGACTCCAGGATCATGACCTGAGCCGAAGGCAGTCGCTTAACCAACTGAGCCACCCAGGCGCCCCTGAACCATATGTCTTGAAACATATTCAAATATACAGGTTCTCCCCACTATTTGAAAGTAGAGCATTCCCATGAAATCCTTCCTGGACCAAAATGATGTAAAATAAAGAAGCAATTACCATTAATTTATACGGAAATTTTTTTGAGCATTCCCAGACCCCCCAAATAACCTCTCTTAGGCTTTTCTGATACCTTAGGACACATCTTGCTCACAGATACACAAAATAAATCGAGATAAAGCACAGCTGCTCACAGACAGTTCAAAACTCTGGTGCTTGGTGCTTAGGTACTGAGTGTAGTTCTGGGGAAGGATGTTGGCAGAGGGGGGCACTCTTGCTGCTTGGGGTGCATGCTGCCTCTATAACGGTTTGCCACAGAACAATCCCAGAATGCTATTTTCACTTTTTTCACAAAAGCAAGACTCTTCTCCAGATTTCTTTTGGTTAGCAAAAACAAGTAGGTCTTTCTTAAAAGCAAAGTGGTGTAGGGTAAGGTGAACTTTCGAAAAGTGGGGGATACCTGCAGTTAGAAGAAAAGCAAATGTTAGCTGCTGCTGATGACTTTTTGAACACGTTTGTCTGGGGGATAAGAGAATAAACATCAGAGGGGCTGGCAGGGACCATTAGCAGCTGTTGGGCACTCCAGTGTGTCAATGGGGGCTTTCACATGGTCAGTGATGGCAGACCTGGCCCAGCTCATTAAAGGCAGATGCATGAGAAGGTCCGATGGACTGGGCCAGAGTTAATTTATTTTCCATAAATAAATTGAAAGCCATTATTTTTCTCTTTAGACATATTGCCAATTCTGAGATCAAGGAGAAGGATTAATACAAATGTCATAACTATTTCATGTTGGCTATAGTTTTGGGGAAACAGACATGCTGGCCCCTCTGTTTAAATGCTCCCCCACACCCCACACCCTGTGTCCATCTGACTACCCCCTATTCATCTTTCAAAGTCAAGATCAGGTTTCATCTCTGGGAAGCAAGTCTTCAGATACAGCAAATCTCCCTTCCTGGGCACCATCTTGTACTAGATTGGGTTCAGGGCATGCTACCCCAAAAATAGCACCTTGGCACATGGAATATTTTAAGATGAAGGAGTTTGAGAAAATGGCAAAAACAGGAAGGTCATTCTGACCTGCCTTTCTTTGTCCTTCTTCCCTGAAACAGGTCATAAAACCCGCATGTGAGAAGTATCCTCCCTATACCCAGAAGAAAGGAGCATCTTTATCTTTGAAGCCAAAGGAACTCTGAGAAGAATCCCAACAAATAGGCCTTACTAAGTTTCCCCCAGTTTACTAACTTATCTCATGTTCTATAACCTATCATATGTCTATCTGGCTGCCCACTCTTCATCAAAGCTAGCATAAATATACTCAGCTATAAGTATTTCTTTGGGTCTTCATTTCCTTACAAAGGATCCCATGTCATGTGAAATGTATATTAAATAAATGTGTAGGTTTTTCTCCTGTTAATCTGTCAGTTTAATTTTCAGACCCAGCCAGGGACCCTAAGAGGGTTAAGGAAAGCTGTTTCCTCCCCTACATACTGCATATGAATCCTCTAGTTTGACATCAATTGAGGGGATAGTTTTTATTTTTAAATATTGTGCTTATTGAATAGAACCCCTGTTCTAAGCACTTCTACATATATTTGTTCATTTAAGTCTCATAGTGGCCACAAGAGGTAAGTACAAATATTCTCCCTGTTTTACAGATGAGAATAATGAAGCCCAGAGAGGTGTAGTATCTTGCCAAAGGTCACACAGCTCATAGTAGTAGAGCTGAGATTCACCTCTGCCTATGGAATCTGCGTTCATAACCAGTGTGCCACGCCACCTGTCCCTAAATGCTACAGCCTAATAACAGCTACCTTGCATCCATCTGGATCTCCCGATCCTGTCTCACCTTCAGCCAAAGCTGGTCTTCCCTCGAGTTTTTCTTTTCATCTCTGTTCATGGCTCCTGTATCCTTGGAATTGCTCAGACCCACAAATCCTTGATTCCCTGACTCTTTCCTTGCTGTCACACCCACATCTGATTCATCTGCAATCCAGACGGCTTTACCTTCAGCATCGAGCCAGATCTGGCAGTTCCTAACACTTCCGTTGTGGCTGTGCTGGGCTAAAGCCCCTGTTATTGCCGGCCTGGATGATGGCAGGACACTCTTCCTGTTAGCTTCCCTGCTTCCTTCCTCGTTTCCCCCACCCCTGGTCTATTCCCAACACAGCAGCAGCCAGAGCGATCCTTTTGAAATCTGTCAGATCATGTCACACCTCTGTTCAGTATCTTTCATTGTTCGTGACTTTATACTTGCACCCTTTACTTGAAATACTCTTTAAATATCTACATGGCTCACTCCCTTCCTTACTTCCCAAGTCTACTCAAATATCAACTCACCAGAGAAGTCTTCCCTCACCTTCCTACATAAAACAACCCCATCGTTACTGCTGTAGGTTCCATCCCCCTTAACCCGATTTCTTTTTATGCACATCACCTATTTTACATTTACTTGTTTATTTGTATACTTCTTGCTGCTCTGGCTAGAATGTCAGCTCTATGAGGGCAGAGACTTTGACTCTTGTGCTCCATGCTGTGTCTGCAGTGCTGAGAATAGCACTTAGCATATAGAAGATGCTCAATAAATATTTACAGGGAGATCAAAGAACATTAATGAATGAGGTGACTACGTACTGTGTGCTAGTCACTATCAAAAGCGTGTTTATAGACATCATCTCTTTTACTCTTTCACAAGCCCTCTGAGGCCCCCTAGGTGACTCTGGAAAAATTATTTACCCCCGTTTAGCTCAGTTTCTTTGTCTCTGAAATGAGCATAATAGTATTACTTGCTTCTAAGAGTTAAGCACATATAAATCCTGAGAACAGTGCTTGGCACACAGTTCCTGTCCCAGGTTGGTTCCCTGAGAAACAGAGGAGGTGGGGGTTAGCATGCAGGATTCGTGATTTTGGGAGCATCACAGGAGGGAGTAGAGAAAAACGCAGGAGTAGCCAGAGGGAGGAGGTCGCCGCAGTCTCATTACTCCTGGGAGTGCAGGAGCCGGAAGGACCCAGTAGAATCAGTTTGCACTGGGGCAACTGTGCCTGGCCTTTGTCTCTGCCTTACTAAGTCATTGGCTTCAGGCTTCTCTGGAAGGGGGCACGGCCTTGGGCAAGGCCATTCTCTAGGGTAGGCTGACAACCACCCATACTCCCAGCAGCTGGGGAAGGAGGGCTGCAGTCTTAGATGTGTGTGAAGATCTGGGAGCAGCATGCCCGTACCCCCTTCAGTAAACTTCAGTAAATGCTCGAGATCATACCTTCTTACTGCATTGCCTTAGCCTAGCAATCACTTGCCTGCTAAGAACCTCCAGTTATTCTAGGGCCCATCAAGCACAGGGCAAATGCCACCCTTTGAGAGTCTCGGCTTGCCTGCAAAGATTTAGGATTGGATTTGATTTACAAGCCTTTCTCCCTGTAGACTTCCTCAAGTGGGGGCTGTGCCCAGATGCCCCATGACTTAGGACAGGGCTGAGATGTCAGCAGGTTCTTCCTCATCCCCTGTGCTCAAGTGATTTAGAACAAAACAGAATGAGCCCTTTGAACCAGAACAAGATTATGCTTTTAGTGAAAACAGTCTGGATTTCTTCATTTGGACATTTTCTTTGAGGGGAGTTGGGGTCCAGTAGAACCAGGGCTTTAGGCTAGAGAAGTAGAGTCTAGTGTGAGATGTGTTCTGGAAGGTGATGAACTTCTGCCAAGTTCCTTACTGTCTCTGAAGCTCATTGCCCCCTTGGTGGAATGGGTTCTATCTAGATCTGCATTGTCCAACACTAGCCCTGTGTGGCTGTTTGAATTTAAATTTAAATTTAATTCAGTGCCTCAATCCCACTAACCACATTTCAAGTTCTCAATGGCCAGTCATGGCTAGTGGCTGCTATAAGGGGTGATGCAGAAATGTTGGGGTTCAGAGCCAACAGCCAAGGAAGAATTCTTGAGATATCTTCAGTGCAAAAAGGTGGTTTTATTGAAGCACAGTGACAGGACCTGTGGGCAGAAAGAACTGCATTGGGGTTGTGACAGGTGACTGATTATATACTTTCAAGTTGGGAGGGGTTTAGGGATAGCACAAGCCTCCAAGGAATTTTGGAAAGAAGGTTTCCAAGATCCTGAGGGGGCTAGCTATTGTTAGGAAAAGGTCCTTTATTACTGTTCAGTAAAAACTCAGTCATGAGACCCTTTAGATGTATATCATTGGGCCATATGCTTGGAAGATGATTGCTAACATATATCTTGGGGAGGAACCAAGGGAGTTTCCAAAGGAATTTTTATATATTAAAGTAGACTTACAGGATCCTGGTGGAGATGGGGGGCAGATAGTGTTAAGCTAAGATTGCCTTTTGCCCTTAGCCAAGTGTCCACATTGAGGGACCTGAGCTCTCAAGCAGACTCCCTGCTGAGCCTGATGCAGGGCTTTATCCCATGACCCTGAGATCATGACCTGAGCTGAAATCAAGAGTCAGACACTCAGCCGACTGAACCACCCAGGTGCCCCAAACCTGTTTTTAACAGAGGGGCAAACCGACATTGAGGGGGTCAAGTAACTTGCAGATCTGAACTTGGATTCCAACCCATGTTAATGTAATGCTGAAATAGGGGCCCCAGTTTTTGTTTGTGAATAAGTATTTGCTAAAAGCTCCCCAACTCAAAGTGCTTTAGAAAGAAGTTCAATGATTCTTTATTGTTGCATTTTCTCTTCTCCCTCTTTTGTATCCTCTTCTACCTCTTCTTCTAGAAGGCTTTATTGTCTTGGTACAATGTACATGAGTCTCCTTTCTCAGAGGTAACTACTGCTAATATGTTGTTCCAAAAATTCAGCCTTCCAGCAGGTTCTCCGTGCATATAGACATATGTATGTTATTTCTACATATGGATGATTCACTGATCCATAGGGGGCTGCTCTTCAGAGGCCTGGTTATGGCTACTGTTTTGAATTTTAGTTCAGAAAAGTCAGAAACCCCTTTAGGAATTTCTCTGGATTATAATCAGATTGAAAACTTTCAGTTTGCCAGGGACTTCAGAAGGGGACATAGTGTACAACTCCCAGTGGGAAGCTAATAGTCGCACAATTGCTTTGAGTGAATGGGAGTGGGCGGGAGAGGATCCACGACTTCTTAGGAGGATAATGGGGTTGTCTTCTGGTTTGTCAACTGATGTGTTCATGAAGCTGTAAATGTTAGACCTGCTTAGTACCTGTTACCTTTCCTCTGGACTTGATTGTACTTGAAAGAGAGCAAGTTTAAAGTCAGGGGTGTCCAGAGGAGGGAAAATGGGTCCTCAGATCAATCGAGAAGTTTGAAAGGCTGATGCTCTGATGTTAGGATCGCTTATTTTGCTGCATCACCCCAAGTAGGAAAGAAGATTGTGACCCAGGTCTGGGGATGTGTGTCTTCCAGAGAGGCCCGGGTGAGTGAGAAGGGGGCACTTTGGTTGAACAGTTCTCTTGAAAGCATTCATCTGCTGCAAATTTTAAAAGGTGGGGCTGAAGAATACCTTTGTGGAAAGCATCCTGTGTCGAGAGCCAGTAGTTGCCCCAATGGGGCATCTTTCTAATCTCTGTATCTGAAAGTGGCCTGTGTGATGCCCACCAGGGAAGTGATTTGTTCAGTTCATGCAAACAAAGAGCCAATTTTTTAGGAGCACGTCTCTCAAGTGTGTGTGGTCAGCTTGAGATCGACAGCCGAGCTGAGGTCTCTGAGCCCAGAGGAAGCAGCGGTTGCTTTTCTGATTTGGTAGAAACTGACCAGCTGCTGGTTTCCAATTCTCCTAGCAGAGACCACTCCCATTTTGCAAAAAGTTGTGTGCCTGTCCTTCTATTTATATGCACAACAGCTTGCAAAGTACCTCTCTTTCCTTAGATCTCTAGGGGGAATCATTCCTGTGTGGTTTATGATGAAGAAGAAAGTGTTATTTTCCCCTTTGAAAGGAAAACAGCACTGGGTGAGCTGGTTTCAGGGGCGAAAGTTCCCAAAGATCATTTTGCTAATGACGCTCTCATATTCACGGAACACAGAACGACATCGTATATTTGGTTTCAAGGCTCCTGATGACAACAGCAGGCTGCTCTGGAGGTGGACCCGGGATGAGGCCCGAGGAGGAGCTGTCCTTCATGTGATATATTGCGGTGATGTGCCATCTGTCTCTAGGATGATTCTAGTAGCTGTGGAGGAGCCCATGAAAATATCCCTGCCAGGTCTTCTCAAAATTCATCTTTTTCCCTCCTTGTCTATGACAGTCCTCTATATAATAAGGCAATTTAGGAATAGGAGGACAGTAAAGACCCATCTTTTAAAAAAAATGATGGTCCTGTCACCCAAATTCTCTCCTACCTGCCCCTCCCTTTGATTCTCGCTCAGGATGCCAGGACGTCGCTCTCTCAGAGTTCATTTTCATCTCAAGGGCAGTTTAAAGGATGCTGTGATGGGTTTCTTGGGTTTCCATGGCCCTGGGCTTCATTTGGGCAGGCGTCCAATCTCCTCTTTATTTTTCTTTTGTAATATTATATTTATTGAGGGCCTATCAATGCAGAGTCCTGCCACCTACTACCTAGGAGACAAAGATGAATACGAGATGGACCCTGCCCTCAAGGTGCTTACAATCTAGGCAGTCAGCTGCAAGAGTACGCAATAGGAGCAATACTACTTTTGGTGGCGTAAGCAGAGTTCTTTAAAATGTTGACATCATTTGAAAATTGCGCTTGCCAAATTTGTAGGAGGAATTTCAACAGTAAAGCCAAACAGTGGAAAAGGGTGTGTCGAAGAATTGCATCCCCCGATTAGCCAGAGATGCCAGAGAGATAAATATGTGATATTCTGTGATAATGTGGGGAAGCCCGCAGACCTCTGCAGAGGCCATGAGATATAGCGCTGCCTCTCTCCAGGTTTGTGACCTTGGGCAATGCTCTTGGCCTCTCTGAGCTCCTGTTTCCCAAACCCACCTCCTAGGTCTTTGCGAGGATTATATGAGATTGAGTGAGAAAACTCCCGACATATACTATAAGCTCATTAAAGGGTTTCTTCCTCTCCCCTGTCCTTTCCCTGTTACTCTAGGATTTGGAGCAGAGCCCAGAACTGTACAAAATGCTAGGCTCCAGCACTAAATATGTTTGCAATCCTGGCAACATTTTAGCCCTTTCTAATTACAAAGTTTATACTTTGCCAAAGCTGAATTAGGGGTGAGGACAGAGAGAAGTTGGGGGGGCTAATTATAGAGACTAAATACACTGGAGTGGGGGGAGGGGAGTGGAGGAGAACCACAGGGCCAATCACACCCAGAGGCTGAGTAATTCCAGGATAATAAGAAGATGCAGACAGGAATTCAGACATGCCCAGAATAATTAAAAAAAAAATTATTTCAGGGAAATACATGAGACTGATAAGCACAAGATGAGCTAGCTATGAGCCTCTACTTATGGTTTCCCCAAAGTGAGAAGTGTGGGGAGGTTTCTGGGGCTGAGAGAGCTGCAGGTTGATGGGGACCAGGGTGGAGCTGTAACTGGGCAACAGAGAGCAGGTGACCCTAGCCAAGCAGTGTCGGTTAAGTCCAGGGGCCCCAGCCACAGAAGGTGGGAACTGCAGGTAGTCCTAGAAGAGGGAGCATTTCCAGAGCTGGGTAATTGCAAGGCTAGAATGTAGCAAAAAGCTGGTTAGTTTCAAGAAGAAAAAAAAAAAAAAAAAACATGCAGGAGCGCTAAGAGGAGAGTACAGGTGAATCAGGACGCCAGGATGCCAGGACACCACGAAGCGCTCCCCCAGCCTGCCATGGCTCTCTGACTTGCCTTTGGGGCAAGTTGGGAAGGTCTTGGATCCTCCTTGATATCACCTACATCAGTTTGTCCATCTGCCAGTCTTTATGTTCCTCCCAGATCTAAATCTACAAAGTTTTTAAAGATCCAGACTTTCAACCAGTGTCCCCTCCTGGACCAACACATTTGTCTCACGCCAGTTCTGTATTTTTACTTTTGGGGGTATACTTCCAAAGGATCTAACAAACAGCAAGCCTGTTGTTTGTAGATTTAGTAAATATGTCTATCAACTAGGATATGATCTTGTTAATATTCTCCTTGGGGTTCAGGGCGCCTCCCATGTACTAGGAGCCCCCCAAAGTATTCATGAAATAGTGAACAACTGTCATGATGACAATTTAGTAAGGCTCGAGGATGCAGAAAGAGAGGAAATGAAGCTGGGGAGGTGGAGTAGGTGTTTCATGAGGGTCTTTCAAGGCCAAATTAAGGACAGTGTTTTGAAGGTCTCGAGAAGCCACTTAGGAGATGATAGTCAGGCTGCATGGAAGTGGGCTGACCTCATTGAGGGAATCCGGTTAAGCAATGAGCTAAGGCAGTGCCAGGGGGATGGAGTGCAGGGCATGTCTCCAGACCTTGTTTGTTCAGCATAGTGTCAAAAGTTAAAAGCGAATAGGGTCAGCTGGCAAAATCTGCAGGCCACACAAGACGGGGATCTCTGGCTTTCTTTGATATGGCCATGGTAGTCTTCAAAGACACATTCAATTCTTTTATTGGAGTAGTTGTCTAAACTATTTGTTCCTTCTCTTCAAGCCAGTCTTTCAACCAGGAGAATTGTTTTTGAGTCACATCTATTTGGGGAAGGACAAAAATGTGTCTGAAAGGCCCAGCAGGTTCTAATAGCTCTTCTTGCTCTGGGAGATTGAAGTCCACCAGCAACGTGACCTACCTAAAAATGCTCCCTTAGATAACACCGTGTTGTGTTCTCTGAGCCCCCCGGTGGATCTGCATAGCACAGGGGGCTCTTTTCTTTCCAAAGGAAGTATTTCTTCAGGATCTCTAGAGAAGGGAGCTGGCACGGGGTGGTGGGGAGAGGTGGTCAAGACCCTGGCCTGGGGGTGAGGGGTGGGGGTGAGGATTCAGGGTAAGCCCACACAACAAAATGAACAAAAACCCAAAAACTTGCCTCCATTCCTTTCCCTTTTTCTAGCCTAACCTAAAATGTGTCTGTGCCAGTTTTGCTCTTCAAGCTTCGAGGCATCAATTAGTTGAACACCCTCTGTTGTCACTCAAAGGCCTTCCCAATCTGGCCCTAACTTCTTTTCCACATTGATCTCCAGCCATCCTCCCAGGGTCCCCCTAAGCTCCCTCTTGACTCATCAGCTTCCCTGGAGTTACATCATTAGGTAATTTGGCATCACCGAAGGAGAGCAGAATATGCCACCCCAAAAGATGTCACCTTGGCCAATTGATTATTTTGAATTGAGCTTACTTAAGAAATAGTTGGTGCAAGAAGGATCCATGGAGCCTCCTTTGTTCCTTTGGAAATAAATCCCCCTTGTGAAAAGTATGCTCCTTGTACCAGCAGGGTAGGAGGCATCCTCATCACCAGACATAGGGAATTTAGGGCTAAGAGGGCTGTATAAAGAACACTTGTCACTTCTAAACTAATTTACTACCCCAAGCCCAAACCCCTTCATCGGGTCAATTCTTTACAAATTTATTGTTTCTTTGTCTAAAAGGTATATAAGCTACCTGCTTTGGTCACTTGAGTATCCTATTCTTTTTTTTTTTTTTTTTTTTGGTACTCCTGTACATACAAAATTAAAATTTTTTCCCTGTTAATCTGCCTTATGTCGATTATTAGGCCAGCCAAAGAACCTAGAAGGCAAGAATGGAAAAATTTCCCACCCCTGCATTACCCAAATTTGCAAGATTCACTGTATAATTTTGTCAGTCTGAGCATTTACTCGGGCACATATATTCCTAAGCGAACACACAGGGATGTGCTCAGTTGTTGGTGAACAGTGTATACTCTCTGTTGAATGCACTTGATTGTAAGGTAAAGTGGAATTGTAGAGGAATGTTTTGGTATAGAATAGAGGAGGCCAGATCCCAAGGACCTGGGTTGGGGACTCTGAGTTGTCTGGCAGGCAGGCCCTTCCAGTTGTAGCCAATAGATTCCTGCGCTCATTTAAGGTTTCTTTGAGCTAGCCCTGGTTTCCAGGAGAGGAGGTAAGTGTATGGTGGAGGAAGCTTAGTATAGGTGGAGAGTTTGAATCTGGACTCTCGAACTTACTGGCTGTATGACCTTGGCAAGTGCCTTGACCTCTCTGAGCCTCAGTTTTCTCTTCTATGGAATAGAGAAATAAGGATATCTATCTTGCACTGTTGTGAAGTTCAATGAGATGATACATTTTTTGTACTCAAGTGAGAAAATGTTGCTTTTTTTCTACTTGGAAGGCAGCGTTTTCTGTCTGGGTGGTATTTGCCAGTTTTCCAACAATCATGCACGATTCTCGAGACTTTCACCATATCACTGGCAAAGATCAAACATCACCTGTACTCCCATTTAATTAAAAAAAAAAGAACTCATTCTTACTAACAGAATACATTTATTTAGGAAGGAGACTATATCAATCCTATAAACCATAGGATAACTATAAAAACAAACACAATGAAAACAACACAGTGTTATGTTACTGATGTTCAGCCAGATACTGTTCTCTGCTAAAGGCTGTGAATCTAAGGCTTGTTTTCACTTTGTTGCAAAAGGGCAATTCGTGAGTTAGCAGGTAGGTGGTAGAGCTGTGCTGGTCCCCCAAAGAAGATTTTGATGTCCTTGACCATCAAAAGGGATTGAAAGAACTGAAAAAATACAATCACACTTTCTCTATGTGATTCAGTGTTATTTAATGCTATGCTTGAACACCTTTTGAAATCATGTCAGTTCCCACAAAAGATAGCATCTTCCACTTTGGGAAATGCTGGCCTTGATCATCAGTCATTTGAGAGCACAATATTAGCCCATGACTGCAGGGATGTGGGTCATGGTCAGGATCTCTAGAGAAGGGAGCTGGCACTGGGTGGTGGGGAGAGGTCAAGAACCTGGCCTGGGGGTGAGGGGTGGGGGTGGAGATTCAGGGCAGGCTGCAGCAGAGTGGAGTGCTAAAAATCCAGAGGGTCTCACCTCAAAGGCTGCAGATTTGCTGCTCAAGTGGGGTGAAGGTAAGGCTCTTATTGTGCTTTTGGCTGTGTTATACATTGCTGCAGAGGTGAGGGAATATGGAGAAATGCAGATCTGGGTGCTGGGCATTTATATAATTATAGCTATTTTTATGGAGCTCTTCCCAAGGTTTCTGAACATATTAACTCATTTAATTCTCATAACAACCCAGTGAATAAAAATCTGTATTCTCTTCATTTCACACATGAAGAAACTGCAGCCTAAAGGTTAAATAACTTGCTCTGATTTTCTGAGCCTGTAAGCGGCAGAGCTGGTATCTGTAAATGTATGCGGTGGGCAAGAATTTGCTTTACAACATCACCCAAGGCAAGAAAGTGCATTCAAAGTGTTTTTCTTAATCAAATCGCAGTAGTGTTGGTAGATGGCCATTATCAGTCTTTGTTAGGTTTCCCTTCCCCACTCCCGTGGGTGGACCACTTAAGTGGTCCCCCAAACAGTGGGGGTGCCTGGCTCTTAGCCCATGGCTGTGGCCACCATGGTTTTCCTTGTTCTTCCTGCTACTCAGGGCTGCCCGCAAGAGCTAGCTTTGCGCCCTCTGCTAGGCAATTCCGGTCTGGATAAATACAGTGACACCACTCAACAATCTGTTTACAGATTGTACGGCCGGGTGGGACCCCATTGCTGATCCCAGGGCTGCAGGATTAATAGTCTCCATAGCTGCCCCCCCAGCTCTCCTCCATCCAGAGTGCTGCCTGTAAGAGGGACTGGGGTCCATCTCCTCTCAGGGAACTCACTTCCTACTTCTCAGTGTTCCCCTCTCCCAGAGCTTGGGCACCTCATCTATAAGTCAAAACACCAGCCCCTCTTCCTCTTCCCTTCTAGCTTAGCTCCTGGGAGAGTCTAATTGTCTGGAGGGTTGGTTAAAGGCTTCTTTGGCCTTGCCCTTGAATCACACACACACACACACACACACACACACACACACACACAAATGTTACCTGTTTCCTATGGAAAGAAGAACAGAGGTTCTTGACCTTGAGTTAGCACAAAATTACCTGGAGAACTTGCAAATAAAACAGGTTTCTGTCCCCTTTTTGTTTCAAAAGATTTGGAATGGGGCCCAGGAATCTGTATTTAACTGGCAGGAAATGGTTCTGCTGCAGGTGATTTGAGGACCACACCGTGGAAAACACTGGCTTGCCTTTAGGACACAGAAGAACCAAGAGGGAGAAAATTAACATTTCAGGGAGTACTAGGCAAACATTAACATCTTAACAAATCAACCTGCATAATATAAATACATGTTTGCAATATGTAATATTATGGAAATTATTGGTATAATGATACGAATATATGATTTGCTTAGCATTTCCAACTACTATTATAGTGTGATCATTTTCTTCTCTTTCCTAATAAGTCCTTCAAAAACACAATTTTTATAATGCCATAATATTTAACTGTATAAGTATGCTAACATTTATTTACCATTTTTAATACATGCTTGTTTTCCAGATTTGATGTTCTAAGTAACGTTTTGATCAACATATATCTCCATACATTATTCTCTTGCCTTTATGTTTTAAAATGAAGAACTGTTCTGAACATCCCTAGTACTTCAAGGATTTAGTATTGCTTTGAAAAACTTGTTTTTTTCTTCCCACTGAAAGATCAGGTGGTTTGGTTTGTGTTTAATAATCAAAGGAGATATGATAGTTTGTGCGGCTTATGCTCATGAACTCCCAAAGTATGGTGTGAAGGTTGGCCTGACAAATTATGCTGCAGCGTATTGTACCAGCCTGCTGCTGGCCCGCAGGCTCCTCAATAGGTTTGGCATGGACAAGATCTATGAAGGCCAAGTGGAAGTGACTGGAGATGAGTACAATGTGGAAAGCATTGATGGTCAACCTGGTGCCTTCACCTGCTATTTGGATGCAGGGCTGGCCAGAACTACTACTGGAAATAAAGTTTTTGAGGCCCTCAAGGGAGCAGTGGATGGAGGCTTGTCTATTCCTCACAGTACCAAACGATTCCCTGGTTATGATTCAGAAAGCAAGGAATTCAATGCAGAAGTACATCGAAAGCACATCATGGGTCTGAATGTTGCAGATTATATGCGTTACCTAATGGAAAAAGACGCAGATGCTTACAAGAAACAATTCTCTCAATACATAAAGAACAACGTAACTCCAGACGTGATGGAGGAGATGTATAAGAAAGCTCATGCTGCTATACGAGAGAATCCAGTGTATGAGAAGAAGCCTAAGAAAGAAGTTAAAAAGAAGAGGTGGAACCGTCCCAAAATGTCTCTTGCCCAAAAGAAAGATCGGGTAGCTCAGAAGAAGGCAAGCTTCCTTAGAGCTCAGGAGCAGGCTGCTGAGAGCTAATAAACCAAACCACAATTATCTATGAAGATTTTTCAGATAAAGACAATAATAAACTTATTCATCAAGCAAAAAAAAAAAAAATCAATTGTTTCTCACACCTTGGAAACTAGCTTTCTGTTTTAACACAATGGAAATAGCTGGGTGATTCAGCTAAGAAGGGAGAAAAGTGTACTTTCCATGTCATACTAATGAGCAAATGCTGTTGTAAGTAGGACAGGGGCAGTGATTGTGGGGAGACTCAGAGAAGCTGTCTTCCAATACCAGCCAGAGAAGTCTTGGTATTTTCAGCCCATGGATTGATGTAACCTACCCCAGAATCATCAAGCAGTGTGTTTCAAGTAGCACTGCAAGTGGCTAAAATGTTACGGTCAGGAAGTTGTTAAATAACTCAAGCCTTCCTGAGAACCCCTGCACCACAGTCATCTCAGGGGGGAACTTGGTGGTAGTAGAAGGCCAGTTAGCGAAGCAAAGGAATGAACGGATCCTTGTGAAAGGTGGCATCTTCAGGATGTCAGCTGACCCGACTTTTTTTTTTTTTTTTTAAACATAGGTAAACCAGTTGGTCTATTCACAACAAATGCAAGGGCACTCTGGTCCATGGGCCGTTTTAGACTTGCTTTCAGCCTGACACTGAATAACTATTAACCTTTAACGAGCAAACATTTTCAAAGACTTTCTATGGTTAAAGGCTCTGTGTTTGTTGTTGGAGATGCAAAAATAAGTAAAAACCCAGTGCATTATCTATCCTAGAATTGCTTACAATCTCTTGGCAGAGAGACACATAAACAGTTACAATAAAATACGATAATAGAGATATCATGGGACCTCATGGAGTAATTCTAAATATTTAAGAATAAAGAGCCATCAAATTTCCAAAAAATGGCTTATCAGTTTGTAAATGTTGCTCTTAATTTAAAACAGATACTATTCCTAGATATTAAACTAATAACAATTATGTTTTAAATATTACTTTGATGGTTCAAAGCATTGTCAGAGATACAGAAGAAAATGTTGAGTCTGATACTGGAAAGGACTTTAAGAAGTCACCTAGTACAGCCCCTCTTTTTAGGGACCTCAGAAAGTCAGTGACTCATTCAAGGTCCCCCAGTAACTTGATGGTAGAGATAAGACTATAATTCAGGTCCTCTTTCCAGTGGTCCAGTGGTCTTTCTCTTCCACAGCGTACAATATTTTATACTGAGTCCCCTGCCCTCTCTTAGTACTCATTTTTGGTATGACCTACACAATTCGTATGAAAACTTAAGGAAGAGATGTCTGCAAAGCTAACTGACACATTGGACATCTCATTAGTACCCATCGGAGTTTGTTGACTTCACTATCTCTTGTTCATGTAAAATAGAATTCACTATCTTGTTCATGTAAAATAACATTTACTCAAGTTATACCTTTATATGCCTCAGTTCCCACTAAATTCGTGTCAAATAGTTTCAGGGGTACCCAAGTCTAGCTCATGTATTGGGGTACTAGTCCTTCCAGTCCAGGTTATCCACCATTTTCTTCTGCCTTGATTCACTGGGGTGAATCTCCCTTCAAGGCCAATTGCAATTGAGGGGACAGCTGCTCCTGAGGGGGACAACCAGTGGGCCCAGCTTTCCAGGGGTGGGTGCTGAGGACACTCGTATCTTTGCTAAGGGGACCATCTTCTGTTACTGCTTGTGCTAAAGTTGCTACATTCCAGGCTCTTGATACATCACGAAGATTTGACCGAATCTGGTTTATCCCTTCCTCCAGTTGTGACCCACTGGGCTGTGACCAGGCTGTGCTCCCCGATTCTCTCTTACAATAGGAAGCTCTTGGCCCCACATGCAAATAGACTTTGGGATGCTCACCAACTGGGCTCTCAAAACATGAGAAAATCCTAGGATTAATAGACCTTAGACTCGAAGCATAAAATCAGTACCTAACTGGAAAAGCCTGGATTTCATGGATGTTAACACAGGTTCCAAGGACAAAGAGGCTGTGGTCATGGGAAACACTGATTTCAACAAGTGAAATAGATTTATTTTGGTGGGGGAAAGAACAGCAGCTTTTTTTGAGGTATAACATATAACATTAAATCCACTCATGAGTGTACAACTCGATGATTTCTTAGCAAATTTATGAAGCTGTGCAACCGTCACTATAATCCAATTTTAAAACATTCCTCTCATTCCCCCAACCTGAATTTCCTTAAGTTTACTTACAGTCAATCCCCGCTCCCACCCCTGGCCCTGGGCAACTGCTTATCTACTTTCTGTCTCTGTGGATTGCCTGTTCTGGACATTTTATACAGGTGGATTCATGTGATATGTGGCCTTTGGCATTTGGCTTCTTTGACTTGGTATGTTTTTGAGGTTCATCCGTGTTGTAGTATGTATCAGTACTTTGTGCCTTTTTATTGCTAATTATTATCCCATTGCCTGGATATACCCATTTTGTGATAGACGTTTGTATTGTTCCCAGTTTGGGGCTGTTATAAATTATATTGTTATCAGCATTCTTGTATTAGTCTTTGTGTGGGCATTTTTTTTTTTTAAATTTTTATTTCTCTCAGGTAGATACTTAGGAAGTAATTGCTGGCTTATTTTGTAAGTGCATGCTTAACATTTTAAGAAATGTTAAAACTTAACATTTTAAGAAACTGAAGGAGCTGAACCGTTCTTCATTCCCAGCACCGATGGATGAGGGTTCCAGTTCAGCACATTCCAGCCCACCCTTGCTATGGTCTGTCTGTGGATTGGAGCTGTTCTGGATGTGTATGTGGTGCAGCTCATTGTGGTGTTAAATAAGTATCTATTCAGGTCTTTCACAGACTTGAACCTAGCAATGTGCAGTTTGAATCTCCAGAAGAGAATAGTGAATATGGTATGCCATGTTTCCTAAACTCAAATAAGCTCTTGGAATTCTCTCTCTCTCTCTTTTTTGCCCCCCTGAAATGAGCTTATGAAAGGCTTAATGTTCTAGAGCATACATTTTGGGAAGCATTACATCATTCTATTCGAATATTATTTTTAGCTTTGTTCTCGGTGATATTTAATTACACACAAGAGTTTACCACCCAGTGATGCTGAGTCGAATAGCACAGACTCAGAGGTTCAGAGAACTTGAGAGGTGAGGGAAGAGGCTGACGAGGTTAGGGCTGGCTTGCGTCTGAGAGATAGTGGTTTTCATGAGGAACGAAATGTCAGTTTGTTTTTCTCTGTACTTGGTTCCCCAGCACGGCCCAGATGGACCCCCACATCTCCAGTGGAGCTGGGCTGGGCTCAAGCTGAGATGTTGGCTACACTTTAATTGTCAACGCTCAGTCAGATAATGATCATAATGACAGCAACAACAAAGATAATCAGATCAAATTTACATCAATCACATCTGTGCCCGGCACCATGCTAAGCGCTCTTCGCAGATTATCTCACGTGGGTGCTTTTATTACAACAATTTTACAGATAAGAAAATTGAGGCCCGGAGTGGTGAAGAGCTTGAGCTCACATCATAGGACGTGGCAGGGTCAGGACTTGAACTGGGATCCCTCTGGGCCCCCTCTGATGCCAGAGTTTGTGCTCTGTGTCCCACCACCCCACCAAAAAGACAATCTGAAAGAAGTCTGGAAAAAGATTTTTGTTTGTTTTAATTATACAGCAACTGGAGGATTCCGGAAAGGTTTCCAGCATAGAGTTTGCTTCCCGAACGTCACCACCTTCCTGGTCGCCTCACCTTCTCCTTGTCCTCTGAC
This sequence comes from Halichoerus grypus, assembly GCF_964656455.1. NCBI lineage: Eukaryota > Metazoa > Chordata > Mammalia > Carnivora > Phocidae > Halichoerus > Halichoerus grypus. Next base: position 10,153,306 of record NC_135719.1, read on the forward strand.
AGGAAATGCACCATCTGTTCTCCTGTGGGAGACTCCTCGTGTCCATCCTTCTCTTCCAGTCCCACGGCCACCACCTTTGTCCTGGCCTCACCACACCTCTGGATTATTACCCTCCCGGCCATGAAAACTTCTACCTAATTTCATTGTTCCCAGGTTTTCTCTTAAAAACCAGGTCACCTATCCCCACCAGGGAGATCTTTCTAGATCCCTGCTCTGTGTGACACACTGCTCTGCTCACTTCAACAACTGTCATGGCTCCCTTTGCTCAAAGGAGGATTCCCAGTCCCTGAGCAGGGCATTCGGACTGACTGCTCTTCACTTCCCCACTGTATCGCTCTAAGTCTCCCTTCTTGGATCGACCGCTATAGGCGGGTGCTTCACCGCTGCCCAAACAAGCTAAGTCATGTTCTCCTCCATGACTTTGCTGATCCTTGGTCTCCAGCGTTCAGTGGCCTCCTCTCCTTCTGGCTTCTCTAAGCCCTTTTCTGCCCTTGACAGTCTCCAACCTCTAGGATGCTGTTCTGGCACATCCTAGCCCATAACGACCTGTCCCTCTTCTGAACCCCCTGGGAGAGCCTACGATTGTGACGTCTTCAGCATCAATCTCGCTTACTGTGAAATGAGTTCGTAATAATAGTCCTTGCCTCATAGGATCGTTGTCCTGGTTAAAAGACCAGGATACGCATGATACACTCAGTCTAGTACCTGGCACAAAGCCACAAGGCAAGTTTTATAAAAGATACTATTAGTAATAATTAAGATTGTCATTTTTATTATTGCATGATGCTTTGCATTGTTCCATCTGACTCTTCCATGAGGGGTGGATGTCTTGAGAATGGGGCTGAGGTCATGTCATATCTATCATGTTGCCTGAAGCACCAGAGATTCTGGGGGATGTTCGTGGAGGATGGGTGCACAAAGCCTAACCTGGGGGTCAGAGGCTTGATGCTACTCTTGGCTGTGTAGACAACTCACATGTGACCTTGACTTGTCTCTTTGGAGTCCAGTCTCTTCCCGTTGTACCCCCTCCCTAAGGTTCTCTGTGAACCTGCTTCAAATCCAATCCCTGACGGTCAGTTCTCTGTGTTAACTTGGACACCTTTTTAAATCCTCCCTAACCCTCAGTTTTCTGCATCAGTGAAATGGAGAGAATGGTTTTGCTTCACAATTGGCTGTGAGGATAAACAATTATTGCTTTTCAGTTAATAGGTGCTCTCGTGCTTATTCTGTTATTGCTGGTTAGGTGATAAATACTTGGCTTGTTAATGTTGTTGAGTGAATTTATTTCCTGGGGCTGCCTTAACCAAGTACAACAAAGTGGGTGGCTTAAACGAAGAAATTTACCGTCTCATGGTTCTGAAGGCTAGAAATCTGAAATCAGGGTTGGTTTCTTCGGAAGGCAGTGAGGGAGACTTCTCTTCTAGCTTCGGGTGGCCTCAGGCATTCCTTGGTTTGTAGATGGCGCTCTCCCCGTGTCATGTCATCTTCGCTCTATTCAGATGGGTGTCTGAGTCCAAATTTCCCCTTTTTATAAGGTCACCAGTCAACCTGGATTAGAGTCCACCCTAATGATCTCATCTTAACTCAATTACTTCTAGAAAGACCGTATTTCCAAATAAGGTGACATTCTGAGGTACTGGGTTTAGCACTTCAATATACCTTCTTGGGGATTCACATTTCAACCCATAACATTGAAAGTGATTAATGGTTGTATTCTCTGGAAAATGCTTTGTTGGAAAAATAACTTGGCCTTTCTCAATGGAAGAGAAAACGACCCCACAACACCCAACAGTGACTCCTCCCTACTCGAATGCACTTGCCATTCGCAGAAGCTCATTTCACGGGATCAGATGAGTGGAATTGGCTTTGACAAAGATCTCCTTCTTTCCACAAAGCGAGTCCCAGGACCTCTGCCCCTTGTGACATTTCCCACATATACTTTTAGAATTGCAAATCTATCATTTCTGGTTCATGACATTTTTTGCAGAGCCCCCAGGATGGAAATAACACACCAGATCTCAGGCAGTTGGCATTCTTTCTCTGTTTTTTTTTTATAGCACTCTGCAAAACTCTCATGCTGTTTACATGTGATTTATATTCCTCCTGTGGTTCCTAAATGGATATAATAAAAACAGATTTAGAATATTAATCTGACATGATTCAGGCCAGCATGGTCCAATACAAATTTATTTACTGGGGGAAAAATCTGAAAAGATAAAGTGAGAATCAGTCCTTAATAAATCTTTCTTGCTGTCTCTTACGACACTGTTCCTGAGAAGGCCGTCCACTGGAGTTCTTGGGATATTTGTGGAAAATGTAGGTTTCCAGGTCCCACCCACCACTCTACAAGTTCTGAGTCTCTGGAGGAGGGGTCCTGGGATTTGCATTTCTAATAAGTCCCTCAAGCCCCTGTGGTTCTGGCCCACCCTTCGTTTGAGAACCACTCGTCTCTGGCATCGCCCAGAAGAAATATGTTTTTTTTTTTAAGATTTTATTTATTTATTTGAGAGAGAGCACATGAGAGGGGGGAGGGTCAGAGGGAGAAGCAGACTCCCTGCTGAGCAGGGAGCCTGATGTGGGACTCAATTCCGGGACTCCAGGATCATGACCTGAGCCAAAGGCAGTTGCTTAACCAACTGAGCCACCCAGGTGCCCCTGTGTTTTGTTTTCTTTTTTTTTTTTTCCCTGTGTTTTGTTTTTGAGTCACTGAGTTCCAGAGCTGGAGTCTGTCCAGGGCTGAAGGTGAAGAGAGCCAGGCAGGTAGACGTGGGGCAGGGGGATGAGTGTGTCCAGTCCATTGTGGGATGGCATCTGCTGAGCATGGATTTCAGATGGGACAGGGAGACCTGTAAAGGTTGACAACACACACACAACAGTAGGTGGGTTGAGCTGTGAAGTGAGTCTCTGGCAGCCCCAGGGAAGGTGTCCAGCAGCCAGGGAGAGCTGAAGCGGGGTCAGGTGTCTGGGAGGGGCCCTGCCTCCACCCCTGAGGGTTGCTCAGGGAGCAGCTGGGCCTCCGTGTCCCTCTGGGGAGCTGTGTGAAAACTCAGACCCCCGAGCTTGAACCAGCCCCTCTGCATGCTCGGGAATCTGCATTCTAAAGCCCTCCAGGTGATCTATGTGACAGTCCCCCTGAATAGCGTTTGGGAAGCACAGGGACCATGGAAAGAACTGACTTTGGGAATCAGTGGGTCTGGCGTTGAGTCTTCATTGTTTGATCTTGACCTAACTCCAGCTGAGCCACAGTTTCTTTATCTGTAAAATGAAAGTACAAATACTTTCTTCTTGCTGTTTTGATCACTGTGACAGTTAGGGAGAAGGGACATGACACATTTAGGACAATTTCTGGCACACAGTAGGCTTCATGAAGTGGTGGCTCCAAACCTTCCGAGAACTGAGATTCGAAGGATGTGATTGGGACAGGGTGCGCCAGTCGCTGGGCGTGAGTATCAGCAGGTGGCCTCGGGGATTGGCTTTGGCTCTGACAATACTGGGTCCTGGTTTCTACAATTGGGACTAGGGAAAAAAAGGAGTGGCAATCATGTCAAGGCTAAAATAATATTTCCCACGCAGGTCCCAAGCATTTTATGAACAACCTTATGAGGTAGCTAGTATTATTATCCCCATTTTACAGATGAGAAAACAAAGCCTCAGAGAGACATGAGCATGGTCACACAGCCCTGATGTGGCAGCATGAAGCTTTCCGGCTCTGGGTCTTCAGCAGCTTTTCCTCCCTAGTTAAGCCAAGTATGAGGTCAGAGGGGCCTTCGAACCATCAAAGTGCTGAGTCTCCAAGTGAGCCAGGCCTTCGGAGAAATGGTCCTGAAGGTTTGCCACAGCATTCTAGATATAAAATCGTATAGCCACCTCATAACAAAGTTAGAAAAGCTGGCATTTTTCTAACAGAAGCTGAGCTATAATAAATCTGTCCTGTTGCCAAAGGCTTGATAAATTCTAACAGAAAATCCCATAACACAATATCGTCTTGTATTGAGAATCCCTTGCCCACTTTCTGCTTCCTTCTCGTGTAAGAGTTGACCCTTTTCATAGGTTAATCAGCACCTCCAAAGACCTCTCTGACCACTGTTGTTTCTTCCCTTCCCCTTTGTCTCACTGATTCAGTCCTTATTCATTTGATACAAATCCAAATGTCTAATCAAGATTTCCTCCACCTAGCACCTGAAGCGCTGGCATGTGTAAACATATTTGTTTAATTCTGAGAGTATTTTAAGAATTTCTGCATTTTGTAACACTCCTCTCTCCCTTTTCTCTACTCCCAGGGCATAACCTTCAGTAGCAGAACAAACCAGGCCAGCTAGCAAGCTGCCAAGTCCTGTGGGCTCCTTGTCAAGGAAAACAGCTGACCCCATTTCTAATCAACCTCTCCCCACAAAACTCTGCTGGGTCACTGAAGGAGACCAGATCAGAATTTGAAACTTTCCAAAAACTTCCAATATACACTGAACGCAAAAGGATACTTACGTCGTCTTTGCATAAATCTGCTCTGTTTGGGAGATAAGGGGGAGAATCACCCAAGAAGTCACACGAACAGATTCTACCTTGAACGCCTCTGCACTTATAATGGGTGATGGTTATCGAAACAGCCCAAACCTCTACCACAGTGCAAGAGATATAGCTCGAGAGGCGACCCGGCAGTCCCGGAACCAAGGAATGGATGACTACAAGTATCAGGACAACTATGAGGGGTATGCCCCCAATGATGGCTATTACCGTGGCAATGAGTCCAACCCAGAGGAGGATGCACAGAGCGATGTTACAGAAGGCCATGATGAGGAGGATGAGATCTATGAGGGCGAGTACCAGGGCATCCCTCACCCAGATGATGTCAAGGCCAAGCAGGCCAAGATGGCACCCTCCAGGGCAGATGGCCTTCGGGGCCAGGCTGACCTGATGGCCGAGAGGATGGAAGATGAGGAGCAGTTGGCCCACCAGTATGAGACCATCATTGATGAGTGTGGCCACGGGCGTTTCCAGTGGATCCTCTTTTTCGTCTTGGGTTTGGCTCTGATGGCTGATGGAGTGGAGGTGTTCGTGGTGAGCTTTGTCCTGCCCAGTGCGGAGAAGGACATGTGTCTGTCCAGTTCCAAAAAAGGAATGCTTGGTAAGTAGAAATTTCCAAAGATCATTCTCTTTGTGACATTAAATTATGAAGGGGAAAGAGCAGTTAAATTTATATAGTACCTGTCACTCTTGGGCACCTTAAATCTATCACGATGGCCTTGCAATGCTCTCATTTTACCTCCATTTGCCTTTAAGGCATTTTTATCTCAGAGAAAATTAATTGGCTCAAGTTTACCCAGTTAATAAGTATTAGAGCTTGGATCCCTGCTCAGGTCTGTCTGACTCTCAAGTTCTTAGTTCTTTTTCCAAATCTTATTGCCTTTTTGAGAGTTAGACCTCTCTCATCTTCATAGTAAACCACTTTCCATATTGAAACGGCAAATACATTTTGTGAGTGGTAGGCCAGAAGGCCTCTTCCTCTCAGCCCTCTCTGTGTCCTTCTAGAATCTGATGGCGTCTGCTCCTGGTTTCTCTTGTATGTAAGTGTCAGTGGGCTAACTGCCCATGTACCTTGGGGATGCATGCTGGGCTGAGCTTACCCCCACAACCCCTGCAGGCCACTGGGAGTCACACTGTGAAGCACAGATGTATTCCACAGGATGGAGGACCAGCCTTGCAAATCAGTAATAGACTGGTACCGTGAGAGCCAAGCCTCAGATATCAGGGCCTGAGACAAAGAGGATTTTGTGAAGTTAGAGAGAGGATGGGTACCAATGGTGTGGTGTAGAAGAGATTCATCATAATACAGACAAGGATTTGTCTTGATCATTAAATGTCTTGGAAACATATCCATTCTCTACATGTAAAGTCCATGCAATTGATTATTTAGCAAACATACAGTTATTGAGAACTTACCATGAGTCATGTTCTTAAGAACCCTCAAGAACTCAAAACCTGTCTAGCAACTTAATTCATTCACCCAATAAATATTTATTATGTGTATACTGTGTGCCAGTCTCTGTGCTCAGCCCTTGGGAAGAAAATATTGAACCAGATAGACATGGTCCTTGCCTCTCGAGGGACTCACACACAGCAGGACAAACAGGCATTAACAGACACAGAGAGTTATTCAATTACTGTAGAGATAAGTGCTATGAAATACTTTGTAGGACTCTCTTCTCTAGTACTTGCTTTAAAGAAAGCATTGACAGGGGCACCTAGGTGGTGTAGTCAGTTAAGCATCCGACTCTTGGTTTTGGATCAGGTACTGATCTCAGGGTCCTGATCTCAGGGTCGTGAGATTGAGCCCCTCATTAGGCTCTGTGCTCAGTGTGGAGTCTGCTTCAGATTCTCTCTCTCTCCCTTTGCCCCTCCCACTCATGCTAAAATTTCCCACTAAAATAAATAAATCTAAAAAAAAAAAGCAACTGTTGGCAAACATTTTCTATAAAGACCTAGATAGTAAATATTTTAGGCTTTGCAGGTCCAGATAGTCTCTGTTACCACTACTCAACTCTGCCTCGGTAGCACAAAAGCAGCTATAGACAACACACATGGGCATAACTGTGTTCCAATAAAACTTTATTTATGAAAAAAGACAAAGGGCCAGATCTAGCCTATGGGCTGTAGTTTGCCAGCCCTGATTTAAAGCCCCTCTAAATAAGATTGGGATATAAAATAAACACCTGCAATAAAGAGTTGTTCCTGGAAGCTTTTAAAGTTTGTTTAATCCATTTATGCTTAACTAAAGGGCCATTTAAAATGATTAAACTGTGTCGTATATGACCAGTAGGGAACCGAAAGAGACTGAGTATGTACAAACAGAAGGAATGACTTAAGGAGCAAGGCTATCACCCAAAATTTTTAAACACCATTAGAATTTTAGTTGCTTTTTAAAATTGTATTTTTATTGAAAAAATTCTGCTATGTGCTTTTAAGTGTGAATCCTTTTTTTTTTTTGGTAAGGGCAAAAAACAAAACAAACCCCAAGTCCCAAACAAAACCATACAGTCCCCAATTTATCTAAACATTTGCAAGGCCTTAATTTGCTTTGCGGTATTCTCAACTGAAACCCTGGGTCCCTGTTAGGCCAAATTGGCAATGTCAGTAACGATTTCACGCCTCTTGGTCTCTCTACCATGTCGGTTTCTGGCAACCTCATTAACAGAGCTGCAGCATGGTTGGAGCTCCTGATGGCTCCCAGGGCAAATGTTCGGAGTCGAGGGAACATGGTCCTAATCTAGAGAGCTCATATTTGTGCAATTTTGCTTTTGGTGTTTGCCAAGAAGACGTTATGACTCAGCCCAAGAAGGGCAGGCAGACTACCTGAGCAGAGATGGACTTCCTATGCACTTATGGGCCCCCCTGTGTGGTCAAGGAAGTGGATCCGGGTGGTAGATGATGGGAAGGTCTCCAGGGACCAGCATTTCCACACGCTGTTTCATCTGACCTTCATGGTCACCATGGCGGTTAGAGGAGTTTCACCCCATTTGTACCTGTCAGGGAACATGGAGAGCTATATCCTAGGTTACATAGAAATTGCTGGAGCTGAGATTTTAACCCAGGTTTGTCTGATTTCAAAGTCTCCTCTCATTCTGTTCCACCATCCTGCCTTTCTTTCCTACATGGTCTTTGGAAAAGAGGTCGTGCCATGGGGCAGGCCTTCTTTCCATGTCATCAAGCACCCCGTAGATTGCTTAGAGGAACATAGATTGCTTCCAACAGAGAGGTGGCATGGTGTGAGAAATGATGCTGTGGGTGCTAGAGTCTGGCCACTAGGGTTTGGCCACTAGTTATGCCATTTACCAGTTAGTGACCTTGGGCGAGTCATACATTCTCTTTGTTTCCCATATGTGGAATAGGGTAATAATACTTTTTTTTTTGGTGAGGACTAAATGAGATAAAGCTGGTAAAGCAACCAACCCTGCATAAGGCCTAAACAACTGTTAGTTCTTGCTATTTTGTATCTTGACATTCTCCTTCCCCGCATTTGGGACAAATTATAGTTGCAATGACATAATGGGGTGGCATGCACCCTGGAGCCAGGCAGCCTGGGTTTGAGTCCTTGCCCTGCCAATTCTTAGGGTGATTTGGGGAAAGTGGCTTAGCTTCTCTGTGCCTTGGTTTCCTTGTCTGCAAAATGGAGACGACAATGGGATTTACTTTATAGGGTTTTGTGAGGATTCAATGAGTTCTATGCATTTAACTTGCCTAAAACAGTGCTTGCACATAATTGGTGCTCAAGTTATCTTAGTTGTTTTGTTATTATTATTATTGTTTATTATATATAGTTGTTATTGTTACTAAACTGATGACTTGGTAATGATGAGCCACCCAAATTCAGGGCTAGATCTTCTCAGGTGATGACATTGCCCATTTTTTTCAGGCCAAATTATTTTTTACAGGCTTTTAAGCTGCCCTACGTGGGCTGGTGACAAGGCCCCCTCTCTTCTGTGCTAACCCAGTTCTTTCTCTCTTTCTTTTCCCTGTATGTGTGTGTGTGTGTGTGTGTGTGTGTGTGTGTGTGTATGTGCATGCTTGTGTGTGTTTAAGATTTAAATTTTTTAGGGCAGTTTTAGGTTCACAGCCAAATTTTGAGAAGAAGGTACAGAGATGTCCTGCATGGCTCTGTCCTTATAGACATGCCTAGTCTCCCCCCATTACCAATATCCCCCCCGCCAAAGTGAAACATTTGTTATAATTGTTTAACCTATGTGGACACATAATTGTGACCCAAAACTTGTACTTTTTTCAATTTAGGGCTCGCTCTTGGTGTTAAACGGTCAATGCATTTGGATGAATGTATAATGACATGTATCTATTATTATAGTATCATACGAGGTACTTTCACTACCCTAAAAAATCCACTGTGCTCTGCCCATTCAGCCCTTCCCTGACTCCAATCCCTGGAAGCATCTGATTTTTTTTTATTGTTTCCATAAGGTTGTGCCTTTTCCAGAATATTCTATAGTTGGATCATACAATATGTAGCCTTTTCACATTGGTTTCTTTCAATTAGTAATGTGCATTTAAATTTCTTTCATGTTTTTTCATGGATTGATAGCTCATGTCTTTTTAGTGCTGAATACAATCCCATTGTCTGGATGTACCGCAGTTTATTTATCCATTCACCTGCTGAAGGACATCTTGGTTGCTTCCAAGTTTTGGCAACTAGAATAAAGCTGCTATAAACACCTGCATGCAGATTTTTGTGTGGACATAGCTTTTCAAATCCTCTGGATAAATACCAAGGAGTGTGATTGCTGGATCATATGATAAGAATACATTTGGTTTTGTAAGAAATGGCCAAACTGTCTTCCAAAGTGGCTGTACCATTTTGCATTCCCGCCAACAGTGAATGAGACTTCCTGTTGCTCCACATCCTGGCCAGCCTTTAGCATCCTTGGTGTTCTGGTTTTTGGCCATTCTTATAGGTGTGTTTCCTTGTTGTTTTAACTTGCCTTTCCCTGAGGACATACCACATGGAGCATCTTTTCATATACTTATTTACCAAATATGTATCTTCTTCTGTGAGTGTCTGTTAAGGTGATAGCCCTTTTTTAAATTAGGTTGTTCCCATATTGTTTTAGGAGTTCTTTGTATGTTTCAGGTAACAGTCGTTTAACAAGATGTGTCTTTTGTAGACATTTTCTTCCAGTCTGTGACTTTGTCTTCTCATTCTCTTCTTGACTCCTGAACTTTTAGAAAGATGAGAGTTGAGCTCCTTCAAGTGCTGCATTTTAGTGGGTCACTCATCTAGAATTGTCTCACTTGGGGAAGAAAAAGTCTGTGAAAATATTGTTAGCATTGAAGGCCCTGCCCTGCTTACTATCAAGTGGTCGGTCTCCTTCAAGACAAGGAGAATGCATTCATTTGTTAATTAAAATCTTCCTGCATTATTTTTTAAAACTACTGAATATTATCACATGCCTGGGATTCCCTCTGGCTGATGGCCACACAAAGCAGGCAACTCATAGGACTCAGTGAGTTTTATTCTTTTATATATGTGTGCTAACTTATTAACATTATTACGTGAAGGGCGTCTTGGTAGTTTATTATGAAACAAGAAGGAAAACTCTGCATACTACTTTTCTGGACTAAGAAGTATTTTTCATGGAATAAAACTACTTTGTTTTCAAAACCATGACTTCCTTACAAACAGTATATCAAAGAAAATCAATGCAAGCCCAGTGCTTTCAGTAACTGTTTTCAAAGTGCGTTTCAGAACATTTCAAGAATAGATGGCTCTAGCAAGGCCTGTCTGCACACTGCAGGACAGAGCAAAATGCTTTTATTTATTTAAAGTCCATTTTAAAAAGTTAAAAATTGGGGAGGGGGGAGGATAGGCAATGCTTAATGTCCAACTGTACCATGTATTTAATTAAATTTATTTTTTTTGCAGTTTTACATTCTGCTTTTTTAAAATTTAAATTCAATTAGTGAACATAGAGTACATCCTTGGTTTTTGGTGTAGTGTTCAATGATTTCATTAGTTGTATGTAACACCCCGTGCTCTGCTTTTTTTTTAAACGCAAGTGTAGTTGACACAGATCAAGGAGTTTTATTCTAAAGGCAGAACTAGAGCTCACACAAAAGATATAAAATATAAAACAGCATGGGGCACTTGCAGTGTCACATCCAATATTATCCTTTTGGCCCAAAGATGAAGAAAACAAAGGGCTTGTAAGGGATGGAGCCTGAGATCAGGCTGCTCTGAAGTCTTTCTCTGAGATTCCATGATCTTAGGTGGTGGACGAATGAATTCACATTTCTTTTTAATGCCCTTTCAGGTCCCATTGATGTATATTCCAGTTATATGTAAAAAAATCATTCAAAGAATTGACGTTAAAGGTAGGTAGTTCAGGATCGTGTTTGGTGTTTTCAAATGACACCCACTTGTTGGCATCTCAGTGCCTTGTTCCCTTGCATTTAATGTTGGGGATACCGATAGCATCCTCCTTTGCCTGCTTTGGGTCCACTGACGCCAAAGTTTCTCCACAATTGCAAAAATACTCCTTAAGCAGCTGGATTTAAGGTGGACTCTTCCCACCTTCCTGCTGCCCAAAAGAAAGAGAGTCCCATTTTCAGGCAAAAGTTTCATTTTTGCCTTCAGGATTTTGATTTCCTGGAAGGGTCTAGTTGCTTGGCGTGTATTTTATTGGCTCTTAGTTTTTCTTGCCATCTGCAGTGTGACAGCTCAGGGAGTCCTATTCTTCAGGCAGTAATTTAGAACCTCACAAGGGACCCCTGGGGCTTGGTGTCTGCATGAGCTATAGGGCAGACGCAGAGCAATGTCACACGGGATGGATTCATTAGAATAAATTTTGAGCTCGATTTCCACAGCAGCTCAGAGGTGCCCTTACTACTCTGCTGTCACGGAAAATTATCCTTTAATTGTTTTATGTGTGAATTCGAGGTGAACATCAGGGTAGAACATGTGATTTATGAACTACTTTTTCATTAGCCCTGAATTCAGAGTATCAGTTCCTGAAAGGAAGGCCACTCTGGGCCCCTGGTCCTGGCACAAAATATGTGCCCAGTGAATACTTACCTACCACAGTGAAAATAAATACTAATGATGGTGAAATTCACTGCTAGGAATATGTGTGTGTGTGTGTGTGTGTGTGTGTGTGTGTGTGTTTTATTTATATCAGTTGTTCTTATTTAGATTTTTTAGATGATGGGATTCTTTAGAAGAAAAGCTAAGGGATCCCTGACCGCCATATTTCGGCTTGATTCCACAGGCAATGGGGGGCCGTTTAATGAGGAGCTATCAAACGCCTTTGAGGAAGAGGATGATGAGTTGGGACCTGTGTTTTAGGAGGGTCACTCTGCTCCAGGGGTTTTGGTACTGAGAGTGGTTCTAGAGGATGAGAGTCTGAATTGATTCTGGAGCTTCTGGAATTGACTCTCTAATCTGATTCAATATAGACACGATTGACTATTCCAGTAGTAAAGACATCACTGATCGCCCCGGGTGTGATGTGGCAACAGAGATACTCAAACTATGATCCTTGGATACTCCTAATGAAACACTTCGAAGAGGCAAGGTGACCACGTACAGAATCCCTTGGACCTTTTTGTCCAACTAATGAGTAAAATGAGCTTGGCGGAGTCAGAGCAGCAATCAGACCAGTCTGACTTGTGGAGACTGTGGTGATTCCAGAAGTGAAACAGGTCGGAAGCGTACTAAATTCTCACTTGTTCTGTATAAGCAGAAAAATTCTAGGTAAAGTGAACAAAACTCCAACTTGTATCATAAGAACAGCGTCATGTCCAGTTCCAGACTTGAGCCAGTTTACAGACCCAGAACCCCTGAACGAGGAAGAGGCTGAGTCTCCTTGAGGAAGGATCCTGGTACACTGAAAACATGCTTTCTCCCAGTCTTTCCAACTGTGCACTGGGGAAAAGGAAATAATCAGAACTTGTGAAGATGATGGGACATTGGCTGTGAACTGGCTCTAATTCCAGGGGACCCAAACATCTCTGTGGTCCACCAGGCAGAGTGGGGGCTCATGGAGGTAGGTGATCAATGAAGATTTAGCTGAGGTCCCTCTCACAGTGGGCTCAGTGGGTCCCGAAACCCTCCTGTGGTTATTCCCCCAGTTCTGGAATGTGTCATTGGGGTAGACCTACTGAGCAACTGGCAAACCCCCACACTGATGAAGAATGGATTGTCAGGGAAACTAGAGGTAGGAGAGATGACAGAAGATTACTAGAATAGTCCAGGGGAGAAATATGCAGTCCCTGGACTGGTATGTAGAGGAAGTAGTAGATGCCATGTGAGTGTTTCGAAAAATTAAGATTTTTATATAGAGCTTTAAAATATTTCTACTCTAAGTACCATTTTTCTTGTTTAATTTATGCAAGGAAGGAAGCAGAGGACCTAGGCAAAGAAGATAGCCCCTCTCTAAGAGATTTACTTTTCCACGGCTCGTTGTATTTCTTATAAAATCAGTGCATTCATAGCAAAGGGTTGACTATTACAAAGCTGATGAGTAAATCCAGTATTTTTGTAGCCAACATACAATGAATAAAAACAATTTTCTGTACAACCAACCAACCCACTGGCCAACCATCCATCCAAAAAACCAGCATCGTGTTCTCAAGATGAAGAGGGTTTTTTTCATAATTAACCAAGGGGGTTTGAAAAAAAATAAATCTTACAAGGATAACTTCTTGCAAAGAAAACCCTCACTTTCATGATGTGAGATACAGATTAAGTATGGATTTAGCTTTGAGTGAGGCGCTTTCCCACTTGTCTACAGGTGTTTCGGTTTCTGTGCCTTTCCACTTCTGCATCAGAGGATAGCACCTACCTCTGTCTCAAAGCACTTGTGTCAACCACTTCAAATTATTAACTGCTGGTGCAAATTTGTGGATCCTGGGTTATACTCTGATTTTAATCTAGATTGAATCAAAGATATTTGGAGCTTATGTATGTGTAGTTTTTAGTTTTACTTGGAGTAAATATAGCATTGTCTGGAGAGAGAGGGAGGAGAGACAGAGATAGAGACACAGAGAGAGAAAGGAGAACGCAGCAGAAGATGGTATTTAGCTCCCCAGGTTGCTGGGAGAATTAAATGGAATAGCTCAGGCTAACCGTGCAGCTCGGGATGTGCACACAGTAGGTGCTTAGTCAGTATTCATCCTGCTCCTCTGATCCATCTGCAAAACCTGATGTTTTAGCTTCTCACTTGTTTTAACCTTGGTTAGGGTAAGGATAGCTCAGCAGATTCTTTCTATTCTGCTTACAGAACATCTCCTTTGGCAATAAGACCTCCAAAGACTTGAAGGATTTTTTTTTTTCCTCCACGGTTATATGCACATTCCTTGAGACCTTGTAAATAAAAGATGTTTGGTAACTATCGACTTACTAATTATTAATATAAAAATGTTGTTATTTATTTATATTGACCTCCCTGTATTTATATTGTCCCTACCATGGAAAACTTCAGCAGATAAAAAAAAACTCATAAGGCTCTTAATCTGCATATTTGAAAATATAATTACCAGACCATGGAAAATACAACAGGAATGAATGAGGGGGAATTCTTAAATAAACTGGTGTATTTATTGCAAATGGAGGGGAAGTTGCAGGGTTGGGCATGGGCTCACAAATGCCCTCCTTCGATCCCATCCCATATTTCACCCATCCCTCCACCCACCTCCATTCTGGTCACCAGCAGTTTGTTCTCTATAATTAAGAGTCTGATTCTTGGCTTGCCTCTCTCTCTTCTCTTTTTTTCCCTTTCCTCGTTTGTTTTTTTCTTGAATTCCACATATCAGTGAAATCATATGGTATTTGTCTTTCTCTGACTAACTCGTTTTGCTTAGCATAATACTCTCTAGATCCATCCATGTCGTTGCAAATGACAAGATTTCATTCTTTTTGTGGCTGAGTAATGTTCCATTATGTACATATACCACTGATTCAAAGGGAAACATGCACCCCAATGTATATATAGCAACATTATCTACAAATGCCAAATTATGGAAGCAGCCCAATTGTCCATTGATTGATGAATGGATAAAGAAGATGTGATATGTATATTTCATGAGGGAGGGGAAATAGACCCCATCTCCTGATTGGTTCTGGAGAGCAGGGAGGAGGAGGGACCAGAAATATTGCTGAGCCATTTTGTGTGGTACAGTCAGCGACTGATTGTTTTTTTTTTTAAGATTTATGTATTTATTTGAGATAGAGAGAATGAGAGAGAGAGCATGAGAGGGGGGAGGGTCAGAGGGAGAAATAGACTCCCTGCTGAGCAGGGAGCCTGATGCAGGGCTTGATCCCGGGACTCCTGGATCATGACCAGAGCCGAAGGCAGACGCTTATCCGACTGAGCCACCCAGGCGCCCCAGCGACTGACTGTTTTGAACCAATTCTCTGGGTGGCCCCTCTCAATAGCACACATCATTGCCATTTGGGGGCTAGGTAATTCTTTGCTCTGGGGCCCTGTCCTGGGCATTTAAGGCTATTAACAGGATCCCAGGCCTTTACCCCACCAGATGCCTGAAGCACCCAGCTCCCACTTAGGACAACAAAACTATATCCAGATGTTGCCAGATGTCCCCTGGGGAGGGGTGGGGGTGAGGGTGAGGGAATCAGCTCCAGCGGAGAACCACTTCTAGATGAGTATTCTCAGCCCTGGCTGCCCATTAGGTCACCTGAGGAGCTGTTAAAAAGAAACAGGCCCCGCTCTAGAATAATCAAGTCAGAATCTCTACGGGGGCGGTGTGAGCATGGGCATTTGCTAACAGCTTCCTGGTGATTCCAGGGTGCAGCCAGGTACGAGAGCTAGGTATTTTACAGAATCTCAGAGGTAGTGGGAGATGCTGAGAGGTCAGGGTTTTGCTTGTTGTGCTCTGTAGGAACTGTCCCTGAAAGGCTTCCTTCTTATGTTTGTGATGATGGTTGGGATGTTTGCATGCACCTTGACCAGCATGAAAAAATGGGGTTGCATCCAAAAACCACATTTCCTTTTGCACGGTGCTTTACAGATCTTCAGTGGTGTTCATGGATATTCTGAATTTTAAATTACCCCATGAGACGGTCAGAGTGATAATCCCCCGTTTACATGATGAGGGAAATGATGTCGGAGATCTTAGGGGATACATGCTGGCCGGCAGTTCGGTTCCTAAAGCCGTTTTCCTGTCCTATTTGTTACTCACTGCCACTCATCTTCACCGGGGGCTACTTTCTAGTAATGAGGCTGGGCAGTTCTTTTCTCTTGCACAGATGTATTCATAGAAAACCAAAGGAGAACCAATGCTAAAAAGTCAGTTATTTCCCAATGCCTGGTACAACCTCTGTGAACTTTCTTCTAATTTGAAAGCCAATTATAATAATTATACTCCCACCACCAAGGGCTATAATCTGATAATATATCTTCCCTTGCAACCATTCTGTACTAGGCATTTTACATATGACATTTCTCATCCTTTTAGCAACCTGCAAGGAAAGCATTGTTTTCAGCATTTTACAGATGGGAAAAGTTAGGCTCCAAGAGGTTGAAGTAACTTGTCAAAAGTAGTTAGTGATACATCTAGGATTTGAGACCAGTGATTAGGTCTGATTTCAAAGTCTATTGCTTCTCCTTTCCCTTGCTGTCCCATCTGTAGAAGTTGTTTCTAAGTGCCTGTTAACCTTAAACAACGTTTTATGTGAAATGTGTCACTCCAGTATGATGCAAGCATGGGGCCCCCGTGGGAGTGCTGGAGTGGGGTACAGCCCATCTCTGTAGGTGAGAGCAGGATGTAGCCCATGTCCCAACCAGCTGCACCAGAAAGGCAGGTGCTGATTTTACTGGGGATTCACAGCAGTCCCTGAGGCATAGACCATCAGCCCAAGTAGACTGTCCAGGGAGTGAAGAACAACACTGCCCTCCTGTATCAGACCATGGGAGGGCTCCTAAAGAATGATCCATCACCCTGTAGAGACCAGAGCAGTAAAGGTGAAAAGAACTCCCCCATGCCCCCACTGCCAAGAATCATGTCAGATGTGGAGTTCACAACTGCTCAGCTAAAATGGTCCTTTGTAGGCCAGTGGGTGTAAAAATCCCTCTTTATTTATAAACTATGGGAGGCACAAGCCCAGATGAGCTGGTTTTCACTTTGCAAAGGATTGTTTTAGTTTCCAGAAAAAGTCTCAGATAGTATCAGGGCAGGGAAGAGGGAAGGGAGAGTCAGATAGATGGTCCTGGGATTGTAATCACCTTTGACATGCCCCATGGGGTCCCCTGAACAGACTGAACACCTTCCACTCCATGGGGGCTACCTGGGGCTGCTCAAACATGCAGAATGAACATTTTCTGTTTCACTGCTGGAACTTTTGCTGACTGAGAGGCATGCATCAATCTCTGCTGGGGATGTGTAGGAAATGTCCCAGAGAAGTTTCACCCTTTCCTTGGGCCCTCTGCCTCACCTCTCTTGAGTCCCAGAAAAGGAAGTGTTATCCTTGAAAGGAGATGTGATGACAAATTATAAGGCATAAGACATTAATTATAACATTATGGAGTCATCTAATACTAGAAGTGAAAGGGATGAAGGAAAACTCCTACCATCCCCTTCATTTCTAATTGGAGGAAACTGAGCCCCAAGAGCAAGTGAATTGGTCAAGGTCAGATACTCTGAGACTGGAGCCTGGGACCCCTGAGGCCTGGCACAGAGCTCTTTCCTCTATAACAAGTTGTCTTGTCTTTTGCTCTTAAGGAAGACTATACAAATCAATCAGATGGTCTTTTATCTATGATTTCTTTTTTAAGAGGCGGTATGTGTCTCGGATGCATTCAGTTGCTGATAACAGCGGCTTTGAATCGTAGAAGTGTTTATTATTTACTTATCAAGAATTCCCAAATTAGGTGGTTCCAGGGGTGGGTCAGTGGTTCACCGACGTCAGGGCATAAAGCCTGGCATCTCTGTCATCCTCCTTCCCTTTTCCTCATGGTCACAAGATGATCACTGTAGCTCTAAACTCTCCATACTCCCATACTGGCTTTCCAAGCACAAAGTAAGAGATGGTGGCAAGAAAGTGCTATTTCTGCTTTTATTAGGCACAAAATATTGCCCAGAAGCTGCTGACAAATATCCCCATATGTCTTATTGCTCTCCTGAATAAATCACTGGCGAGAGGAATAGGATGAAGATGGCCATCTTAAATTAACTATGATCCACCCCCTAAGGTTGAGTATGTACATAGGGGGGCAATTTCTCTGAGCATATTTTAATACCCAAGTGCTCCCTTCTTCTGTCTCCAGCTCACTCTGTATAGTTTTCCAGCCCCTACTGATGTTCAGCCTTGAGGACACCTTCTAGTTTTCCTGGTGTCTGCCCCCCAACTCCCCCCGCTGGTCCTTCCCAGTCTCTGCTGCTGGCTTCTCCTCATCTTTCTGACCCTTAAACATTGGAACATTTCAGCACTCGGTCCTGGGATCTCTTCTCTATTGCCCTTTCTTTGGGGGCTCTGGTTGTCTCTGCTTTAAATACCATCCATTCTCTTGACTCTACCTTTATTTATTTTTTCTTTTTATGTTCTTGATATGTTTGGACTAAAATATGTTTTTTTTTTAAATTTTATTTTATTATGTTAGTCACCATACTAACATCATCATTAGTTTTTGATGTAGGTTCCATGATTCGTTGTTTGCATATAACACCCAGCGCTCCATGCAATACATGCCCTCCTCTAGTGGACAGAAACCTTACTAGTGACCTGAATCCTTTCTGTTGCCTTTGCTCCTGCTATGGCTGTGGGCTTGTCTTCCACTCATCAAAGACATGGCCGGGGATCTGAGGTCTGGTCTCCTCACAGGCTCATGGCTTGGCCCAGAATGTTGCCTCGTGGCTTAAGCTTGGTCACACACACAGCTGGGAAGGTGAAGTCTCCAGGCTGCCTCACAGTGTCTGTATTTCCCATAAGTATGGTTGGAGAGAGAGCCCCTTCCTGACTTAAGGTCTTACCCTTACATGATGTTGCTAAAGCAAGGGGCTTCTGTCCCTCAGACTCCCCAGTCTGTCTGCAAACTTCCATCTTTGGACCTGTTGGTCACACGCAGAATCTAGAACTTCCAGAAGGGGTAATTCTACTCTTCCATAGGGCTGTGGCTTCTCCTGAGCTGAAGGGCCAGATGTGAGTGAGTGTGATGCATCCTCAGCCAGAGCGACAAATGCTTTATCCAACCCGGGTATCCCTGAAGAGTCCTGGTGTATCTTCTCTTGGGGGTTACTCTATAATCTGGGTCATTGATGAGTCACTCAACTGCAAGCCTGGATTTCTTCCATCAGACATCACAAAACTGTGGTCAGAGAGGAAAACTCTTAATCTCAATTTCTTCATCTGTTAAATCAAGATATTAATACTTCCCTCACACTGTTGGAATGGCAAATTGAAAGTATTACCTATGTCACCTACACGTGGTAGGAGCTAAACAGATACTAACTAGTTCCTTTGTTCCTTCCTTTCTCCTCTGCCCATTTGTTTCTAAGTAAATATGTTATGTGAGATTTGGGGAAGAGTTCCAACTTTTAATAGATTAGGAAAGTTAACCTACTTCCAAAGATTCATTCACTTGAGCTTATTGGACACATAAAGTACTAGAAAAGTCCAACATCATGATTGCCAGATTGGTTTTCACTTGACAAACCTTTTCACGAACCAAACCTTTTCTGTGCCAAGTACCTGGATCCAAAAGAAAGTGTTTATTCATCTCAGAAGTTTCCAAGCATCCACATGTCATATACACACAGAACTTGGCTCACTTCATCGAATGCATCTGATCTCATGGAGGTGTGCAGATAGATAGCCTGATGTTCTTCCATGACTTAATACCGAAGTGAGACTTCACTAGGGGATTCCCGTATACATTAAATCTTTAGCACGTTAACCTCCCAGGCCCTGGTCCAAGAAAATATTGCCCTTTTAAAAGGTATATTTGGTTGAATAATAAAGAAATGGAATGGAGATAGTTCATTTGGAAAGTGCTGATTTTGATCCCTGAAAAGCACAGTCCAATAAATGAGTGGTTGCAGGCAAAGGGAGCTTAGAATCCTCCCAGGATAATTAATGCATTTAATTTCTATGTATTCAAGCAAAAAAAAAAAAATTAGAAATGGCTTATTTTCCTTGGTTAATTGTGTACTTCCTCCTATTGCCTCTGATGCTCAGAGGGTATATTCTGTTTACATGAAAAGCATCTCTAGAGATCCCAAGAGGTTTGTGATATGTACGAGCTCTCAGTAAGGAAATTTGGCATCATGTCTCAAGAGCCACAAACTCATTGAGCCCCTTTGACCTCATGATTTCATTTCTTGGAATCAATTCTGAACAAATGACCAGCAAGGCAGACAAGGACATATGCACAAAGATGTTCTTTGTGGAGTTATTTATCAAATGGAAAATAGGTCCTGAAACTTCCAATACAGAATGATCTCAACCATGTAAATAGAATATGTCATTGTATGTGGACAAGTAGAAATACAAAGACTAAAACAAGCTATAACAACAGCTTGGGGTGGACAGTTTTTGCTTTCACTTTTCTACTTTTTTATTTTTCAGATTTTTCTATAGTGATTATGAATTATTTTATTTATTCCTAGAATGAATTTTAACGGAGTGCTTACAAAGTGCCAGCCTCTGAGCTGGATGCTAGAGACACAGAGAGAATTTCACTTGAACAAAGCCAACACAGTCCCTTCTTCCAGGAGTCTGTGGTCTGAGGGATTGGACCTATGTTGAAGAAATAAATGTATAATAGCAAACAGACATATGTGATAGGAAGGAAGGAACAGTATGTTGGTGGAGTACCAGCAGGGAGGACAGAATTTCCTTTGGAACAGGGGTTCTGGAAACTATGGCCTGTTTTTGTTTGTACATTTTTAAAGGATTGTTAAGAAAAAGAAGAAGAAGTCACAGAGACCATAGGACATCTGCAAAGTAAACTATTAACAAGTGAACTATGTTTCTCTGGCCCTTTAACAGAAAAAGTTTGAGTCCTAGTTTGGAAGGAACATCAGGGATGCCTCTCAAAGGAGATGACAATCAACCTGGCAGCTTAAGTATGAGTTAGCAAAAAGAAAAAAAACAATTCCCAGCGAAGTTTTATTAGAGGAAACTTGAAAAATGTTTTTTTTTCTTTTTAAGCTTCAGGTTTTTTTTTTTTTAAAGATTTTATTTATTTATTTGACAGAGAGAGACACAGCGAGAGAGGGAACATAAGCAGGGGGAGTGGGAGAGGAAGCAGGCTTCCCGCCGAGCAGAGAGCCCGATGCAGGGCTCGATTCCAGGACCCTGGGATCATGACCTGAGCCGAAGGCAGACGCTTAATGACTGAGACACCCAGGCGCCCCTGAAAAATGTTTTAGTTAAAAAAAGCTTTTTATTGGAACCTGGCTTCTGCTTCAGGTATGGAGAGAGGGAGGTGCGTTTAAAGGGCGTGCTACTATAAATAAGTTTCTTCTGCTAGTCTCTGTCCTCTTGCCTCCAATTCCTTTAACATATGGTTGGTTTGATTTTAAAATACCACCAACTTGTTTTCATTCTTCTAATTCCGTGGCTTTCTTAGGTCACAGCCGGTTCTCCGCTGCCCTGCTCATAACCACAGTAACAACTTTTATTAATTGTGCATTTACTTTTGTGCCAGACATCCTGCTAGGTACTTTCAATCCGCTGTGCCATGTCATCCTAACAACTCCGCAAGATAAGCACTATCATCTGACTTTTATAAAGAAGGAGCAATGATCAGGGAAGCTGAATGGGTTGCCCGAGGTCGTGCTGCGGGTAATTCGCGGAGCCAGGATTAGGAGCCGGATCATCTCGCTTTCAAGACTGGGCTCTTCCTCGGTGTGGGCTCCTCCTTCTTCCACGGAGGCATATTTCACTTCCTCTGGCCTTTCTCATCCTCCCACATCCACCTCCTTTTGCCCCCCTCCCCCCTACTCTGCAAGTAACAGTTTTGGTTTTTAATTTCCTTAAAAAGCTCATGTATTGGGGGGCATTTCCTTAATATGCCAGCGAGCTTGTGGAGTGGAACTGAAGGATGACAGAGTTTCCAGCTTTCTAGCTAGTCCCTTCTCTGCTTCGTGCTAAAGTAATTTTTGATAAATCCATTGCATTTCAATTTTCCAAATTTATTGTCTTAATTTCCTCTGTTAAAGACAGATTTTAAATGAGTTTAATAGCACAGCCATTTCAGAGGCATTGTTAATTTTATATTTCTCTTCTCTCTGGATCGGCCCTTCTTCCCTCCATTCTTCCTTGTCAGACCCTGCCACCAAGTGCGGAGGAGGAAAAACTTCTTCCCTCAGCCCTCCCCTGGCAGCAGGCCCTGTGAATTAAACTGACAAAAGACAGATTAGCAAGAGAAAAACAGTTTATTAGCACGTGCACAATGCACAGACGCAGGTGCCATTCCAAGGGATGGTTAGGACTTTGGTCTTAGATAGCAACTTCACAAAGAACAATACATTTGTAGAGAAGGAACAAGGACAAAGGAAAAGGGTTGTAGGCTTAGGCTTCCCTGGGTGGCAAACGGGGCAAACTAACCGAAGACGAGGTTGTTTTAGGAAGGATTGTTCTGTCGATCCCTCGTGGTGCTGTCTCTGGGCTGGTAAGCACCTGTGGTGATTAAAAGCCACATCAAAAACTAATGATGTATTGTACGGTGACTAACATAACATAATAAAATTAAAAAAGTAAATAAATAAAAGCCTAAGCCTGCTTTTAGGCAAATGTGCAGGAGGGCAGAGAGCTTTCTGTTGGAGTCTGTGGTTTCTCAACCATCTTCAGCTCAAAATAATCCTTAGGCCAAAACGGCACGTTTTGGGGGCAGCATATTCTGATCCCCTGCAACGGCATTTTGTAAAGCTCTTCTTATTCTTTCTAGTTCCTCCTCTGCCTTGGACAGTGAGTAGCAAAAGCACCAGGCTCAGAGCCAGGAGACCAGAAGCCCAGCGCCAGCAGGGAACTTCCAGGAGAGTCTCTGACCTGATCTGGGGCTCAGCATCCTCAGCTAGCGAAGCGAAGGAGTGGGATTCAATATCGAATCTCCATGCTACATCAGTTTGCCAACGTGTCTGCATCGGTCAGGGCGTAGTCAGGAGATACAACTCATACCAGTTATTGGAACAGAGAGAATTGAATATAAAAAGTGATGAGTGGGGTGAGTGAAACGTGTTGATAAACGATACTGAGATAGTGGATGCAGGCAGCAGCTCCCTCCCCGGGACTGGGGGAAAAAAGGGAAGAGAATGGAATTATTATACCTCAAAAGCTCAGAGAAGGGAGCTCAGGGAGCTATAACTCAGATCTCTAGAGAGGGGACCCTCGCTGGCTGGTGTTGGTGTGGGAGTGGAGGGGAGAGCAGGATGTAGCTGCTTCTGCTAATTGGACCCAGCTGCTCCCGTGTGGCACGGCCTTGCTCCTGGTGAACAAAGCTGGGGTGGAATTCATAGGAACAGAAAGCACAGGTCCCTTCTTCCTGCTCCAGCCTTTCAGCGCCCCCCTCTAGTGCCCCCTAGTGGCAGGACCTAGCAGCGCCTGGCCGGCAATGTGCAGATGTTTGTGGACAAAATAGGAAGGGTGGTTTCGGGGCTGAATGACAATAGTTTAATAACTGACACAACGTTCATGGTTGAGATTGCACACTGGTGGTCTAGGAGCTACTTTTGGCCACTGGCCACGTATGATCCATAGACGTGTCTCTTGTGGCATTCATGATAGTTTAATCAAACGTGTGTCTGGGTTAATTTTTAAAATCTGAACATGTGCTTCCTGGGAAGCCCACACAACTTTATTGTTCATGATTTACATTTTTAAAAGGCAAATGAGTAGGAAGGCAGCTTGGAAATTACCTAGTAATCAGTTTACACATGTGATGGTAAGGCCCTCAGAGGGTGCAAGAATTTCCTCCCAAATCTCAAAACCAGCGAAGGAGATTTTGGGGTGCTAAGTCCAGGATTCTCATCACTACCCCTCACTGTGCTTCCAGGAAGATGGGTGTGCTCTGGCCTCCCATTGCTCAGAGTGTGGTCCATGGATCAGCAACACCAGTCTTGTTAGAAATGCAGAATCCTGGGGCAACTGGGCAGCTCAGTCGGTTAGGCGTCTGCCTTCGGCTCAGGTCATGATCCTGGGGTCTTGGGATTGAGCACCACGTTGGGTTCTCTGCCCAGCCGGGAGACTGCTTGTCCCTCTCCCTCTGCTCCCCACCCCCACCCCCGCCCCGGCTCATGCTCTCTCTTGCTCACACTCTCTGTCTCTCAAATAAATAAATAAAATCTTAAAAAAAAAAAAAAAAAAAAGAAATGCAGAATCTCAAGGGTGCCTGGGTGGCTCAGTTGGTTGAACGTCTGACTCTTGATTTTGGCTCAGGTCATGATCTCAGGGTCTTGAGGTCCAGCCGCACGTCAGGCTCCATGCTGGGCATGGATCGTGCTTAAGATTCTCTTTCTCCCTCTCCCTCTGCACAGCCCCCTACCCTGGCTGGCACACGCTCTCTCTCTCTCTCAATTAAAAGCAAATGTAGACTCTTAGGCCCCACACCAGACTTATTGAATCAAAATCTGATTTTAATGAGATCCTCCCATGATTTGTGTGTGCACAGTAACATTTGAGAAGTGCTGAAGATAGCTTTTTTCAGAAAAGGAAAATAAACTTTAATTGGTTGCTAGTGTTTTTCTCTGGGATGGAACCAGGGTAAGGAGTATGCAGACTGGTTCTCAGCAAATCTTCTGACCACTCCTCTGATTTCTTGTCTCCCTTCCTCCCAATTTATAGGCCCACACACATGATGCAAACAGCCACGTGCACACACATAACTACATGAGCATGCATCCGAAAATGCATATGTATTCTCTCCCTCATACACAGACACGCACACACCCATTAGCCATTTATGACATGGTCTCTGCTCTACCGCTTCACCCCAGTCCCTCACCAGGTCCCCCCACATGCACTCTGCTCTACTCACACTGAACTACTTGGGCACCATTGCCCAAATATATCAGGTGTTCTTTTTGCCTCCCTGTCTTTTGCACCTGCTGCCTACCACTGCCTGTGATGCACTCCCCCCACCACCAAGATGGAAACCTGACTAGCTTCTCTTTGTCCTTCACCCACAGCTCAATGACTTTCTTTTGGAAGCCTTCCCACATTGACTGAAGTGCATCCAGGCTGTGCTCCTTCTCTGTGTTTGTATAATACGCAGCATATGCCTTTATTGGAACATTTTTTCTCACCAGGAGGTAATCATGTAATGTATTGTTTATCTCCTTGAAAGGAAGGAACCATGCCCCCACTTAGCAAGCAGTTCTGGGGATGAGCAAACAAGGAAAGAATAAACGAATACAGAGCTAACAGATCTGTCTGATGCTTATCTATAAAGAACAGTAAAGCATAGTAGTTAAAGCATCAACTCAGGTTGGAATTCCCAGATCAAAATCTTGGTACTTCCACTAATTATGGGACCTTGGGGAACTACTTTGCCTCTCTGTGAATCAGTTTCCTCCTTTACAAAACAAGGACACTAGTGGTATCTACTGGGTTGTTACGAGCATTAAATGGGACCAACAGTGCTCTGTGAAATGCTTCACATGGAGCCAGGCTAGTGGTGAGTGCTCACTTTGCGTTTGCTACCTTGGTGCTATGATGTGATATATTATGCTCTCATGATCTATTGTTGTATTACTTACTGGCTTAAAGCACCCATAGCATTTACTTTGCAATTTGGGCAGGACTCTCTCCCTCCCTTCCTCCCTTCCTTTCTTCCTTTCAGTATCTGTGTCTTTATTCCAAACGCGATTGACCACGTATCATGAAAGAACCACAAGGTATTTGTCGGCTGAATGGAGTATTGGAAATTTTTGACAAGGAGTTGAGCTGAGGCCAAAAAAGTTTGGAAGCTGAACAGACTTAACGTGGAAAAAGATGTTCCCTCTCTGCTCTGGTGTAGAAATCTAAATTACCAAGTACAAGGGCTTACTTCGTGTTGGGCTGGTGGTGACATCCCTGTGGTCTATCTGAAAGGGGGAAGAAGGACAGAGCGTCTCAGATATGGGACTCCTGATTATGGCCATCATGTTAAGTGGGTTACCTAAGTCAGAGGAAGTAGAATCTAGTTCTGTCCTGGGAAGGACTTGCTTAGGCATGGACAGAGTTTGGGTCTTTTCCAATTGGTTGGGGTATCAGATGCTAATCAGAAACTAGCGTGGGGATCAGGATCTCAGGACCAGGCACAAAGCCAGTCATGTGGACTGGAACCACAGGTAAAAGTAACAGGGAGGCTGCAGCCTGACCCTCACTCAGGCTTATGTGGTGGGGATGGGTCATGGCAGCAGAAGATGGTTTTAAGCCCCCATCAGTGAGTAAGGCAGTCCTGCTGGACACGACTCACAATGGCTAAGAACTGAGCATGATTAAGTCTGCAGGGAACTAGATGTTGGAGACCCTCGGTTGGTCAGGGTGGGATAGCAGATAAACTCATAGTCTAGCAGAGCACACTGACCCACACATTATTATGACACAGCATGACACATACTCTGAGTTGTGTTTGCAAGTCTTGACTCATTTTCTGAAACACAAGTGTTGGTGACCTAATATTAGTGGGAAATTGCTCACTACATTTTCTGAGCTTTGGACTGGGAAACTGGTGAAATAGGGAGGAGGGGGTATCCTCACTCTATTACTTCTCTGTGGGTCCTCTGAGGATGCAGAGAAATGGCAGAACCAGGAGCACGGGCTCAGCAATTTCCCCTAGACCTTCCCATGGTTGACTTTCTTCAGGTCTTTGCCCAAATGTCCCATCTCAGCGAGGGCTTCCTGAACCATCTTCTTTAAAATTGCCACCTCCCACCCTGGCTCTCCCTATTTCCCTCCTTCTTATTATTTTTCTCTAGAACTCTTATCAGTCACCCACTAACTGTATATTTTACGCATTTATCTATTATCTCTTTTCCCCAACTAGAATGTAAGCTCCGTGAAGGCAGGGATTTTCATGTGTTTGGACCTTGCTATATCCCCAGTAACTACAAGAGTATTTACCTAGTAACAGACATTTAATAGATACTTTGTAGACTCATAGACATATTCCATGAAGTAACAGCATATACCAAAATGTAAAAGAAAATAGCATCTTTCATACTTAAAGGCTAAGAGTTACAACCCAGGTGAGTGAAGAAAATCTTTGTGAAAACCGTTGACAACACCAAAGTTATCATTTCTTTTCATCTCGTAGAATAAGATGACAAAAGAAGGAACTCTGTCATGGGGAAGATAAAACAGGCCGTGGTCAAATCTTTCCTTTTGGGGACCAACCTTCAAGTTGATTAACCAGCTAATTGAAGCTCTTTGCTTTATGTCGGCCCTTCCTGGTGCACATCTGAATAAATAAAGCATCTGTAGGTCCAGAGGCTTCCTTTCTGTCAAAGACAATTTGTGTTTATCGTTTGATTTACAGTTAAGGCTGGGTGAAAGGATCCTTCCATAATTTGCATTCAGTTATTTTCTCCTCGTGAAGGATGGTCTGCAAAGTGATGGTCTGCAAAGTTTCCTTCACAGGTATCGTAAATCCCATATGGACTCAGCACCGTCGTTAATAATTAGTAAGAGCTCAATATTTAGCAGGAAGGAGTTATCCATGTGATTCTGGAGATGGGCCACGTCTGTGAGGATGCTGACTTTCCCTGAAACACCATAAACATGTCAACAACAATATATTTATATGATATCTTCAATTAACTGATCTTATTATTAGAAGGCAAGTACAAGGTGCATGTGTTAAAGAAAGGATGGCTCATTGCTGGTCTCTTCTGCATTCCCCTAAGGAAGCTGAACGTCGGTTGTAGCATGGAGAAGATCTTTTTTGGGAGTAATAAAATAGCCAGGCTTATTGGTAATTGCTGTTTTACACTTGTACCTTTTCCTTCCTTCCCATGATCCTTACACCATTTTGTCCTTTTTTCCTGGAAATTCTCTCTTTAAACCTACCCCTGCAGGTAAGGATTTTTATAACACAAACACTCTTTTTGCTTAAAAATAAAATGACAGTGCTACTTTCTGCAGATTATGCCACTAAAAGAGCCATCTTCAAGAAAGGTACATCAGACTGAGCTACGGTTGATCTATTTTAGTATGTGCACATATGTATCAATCTGTGAGGCTATTTTTTTGAATAGCATTCTTAAGAATTTGAATTTGTACAGCACTTCTAATTTGCCAGGAACATCTGTTAGCGTCCACCTTTTATGTCTGTGACACGGAATTTCTAGAATGCATAAAAACAGGCATCAGATTTTCTGGCACATTGCATGATTTCTAATGTCTTGTCTCTTTTTTCCACCCCCTCTTCTCTTTTCTCCCCCAACCCTTGCAGGGCTGATAGTGTACCTAGGAATGATGGCTGGGGCCTTCGTCCTAGGGGGCCTGGCTGATAAGCTGGGGAGGAAGAAAGTTCTCAGCATGTCTCTGGCCCTCAACGCCTCCTTTGCCTCTCTCTCCTCCTTCGTCCAGGGATATGGAGCCTTCCTCTTCTGCCGACTCCTCTCAGGCATAGGGTATGTAAATGCAGGGCTTTGCTGGACCCTTGTAGACCAGTGTTCCATCTATCCTGCTACTTGAGCTCTGAGTGGTGCCTCCAGAAAACCTTGGACTATGTTTTGTGTTTGACTTCAAAGATATTATATTAAAGTTGAACCTTAGAAAATGTTGTAAAGTCAGTGTATAAGGTCAAATAACCTGACACTACTTTGACTGGTCTTTCAAATTCACAAGGGTGGGGTATAAGGTAACTAGGCTTCTGCTATGACCATTTTTAGTGTATGACTTGATTGTTTCTTTTTGGCATTTTCTTTATACAGGATTGGGGGTGCTCTGCCCATTGTTTTTGCCTATTTTTCGGAATTCTTATCTCGGGAGAAGCGAGGAGAACACCTTAGTTGGCTGGGCATCTTCTGGATGACGGGGGGCATCTATGCATCTGCCATGGCCTGGAGCATCATTCCACACTATGGTGAGTGCACTGCCTTCAAATAGCCCAGGGGTTCTTCTTACTATGGCACCTGCCTCCAACAATGTTTCTGTCCTTAACCTTATTCCCCGTACTCACACACGGTTCCCTTATATGACTTTTATCTTTCTATAGAACTTCCAATACTGGAGACACCTCGCTAATTTCTTCTTTTTTTTTTTTTAAAGATTTTATTTATTTATTTGACACAGAGAGAGACAGCGAGAGAAGGAATGTAAGCAGGGGGAATGGGAGAGGGAGAAGCAGACTTCCTGCTGAACAGGGAGCCCGATGCAGGGCTCGATCCCAGGACCCTGGGATCATGACCCAAGCTGAAGGCAGACGCTTAACTGACTGAGCCACCCAGGCGTATGTATGTAATTTCCATACACCTATCTTTCTGGAAATAATACAGTCTGTTCTTCCTGCCTCCCTCCCTCTCCATTCTTCTCTTCTTTTCTTCCTTTATTTGAAAGAATGTCAGTCTTTATCTCCCCAGCCCTCCTCCCCCAAGCAAGTTAGGCAGTTAGGCTTCAGTGACCCCATTTAATAGAAGATGTAACAGAAGCCAAGAGAAGTTGATGACTTGGCTAAGGTCATGTCCCTGGCATGACCTTGAAGCTTGATGCTCTGTCTGCCCCCTGTCCCCATGCGGAACTCTTGTGCACTTTCCAGTCTAGTGCCTGCTGTCACTCTTGTTTGGCTGCAGAAGTGGAGAGCCCTTACAGACAAGGTCTTGGATTCAGCTGGGACAATTTTATTATCCTGGGTAATTGCAAAAACCGGATTCTCTGGACAGAGACCTGGCAACGTTTACTTTCACAATTGGTTTTGTTAAGAGTAAAGTAGGGAGAAGGCAGCAGTTTTGAATTTGATTATGTCTTTTGAGCATCCTGGGCAATAAATGCTATCAGCATCCTTCAAAATTTTTTTCGGTAAACCAGTGATTATGGGTGTAGGCTTTGTCATCATTTAGAATCCTGCCGACCTGTAAGGTAGCAGAAAACTGCCCTGAAGCTAACCAACACTTCTCTATCCAATGAACTCCTTGGTGTCCTTGTTTGAAACCTCATCCTCTTTGTGTATTCTGAGGTGATGGAGGCTCCATGTACATCTCTTTAAGAAGCAGCTTTGGTGTAGACAATGCCTACACTACTGGTTAATGTAATGCTGGGTGTATTATCCTGGTAATCTGATAAACCCTGAAATCTCAGTGGTTTAACACAATAAAAGTTTCCCCACTTGTAAAGTATGGTGAATGTTTCTGATCTGCAGGTGGCTTAGCTCCATCAGTAATATTGGGGCTCAGACTCTTTTCTCCATGTGATTCTATCATCTTTAACATGTGGCTTGACGTCTCTGCTTGGGGAAAGAGCATAGGCAGTTGTACATGGAGATTTTGAAAGACAGGCTGGGAAGTGGACTGTGTCCTCTCTACTTACAACCCACTGGTCCCAAATCTGTAATATGATCACCCCTATCTTGCTGTGTGCCAAGAAAGTAGAGTAAATGGATTTGGGAACAAGTAATCTTTGCCCTGTCTAGTCTTTGAGAACCCACTGGGTTTTGTATAAGTAACAGAGAGGAAATATGAACAGGAATAATGAAATAAAGAGCTGAAGAGTTTTCCAGATAATTCTGTCACCCAAAGCAGTTCTCCATCATTTTAGATACAAAATCATATTACTCCTAACATCATTTCTGCACTCTGCCCTTCACCCAAAGGCACACTTAACACACACAGTACACTCCATGTTGGTTATATGGGTCAGAGAAATCGCTTACCCTCCCCCCAATTCTTGCTGTATTATTTACAACTGTTAACTGGTCCAAATGTATGAGTGCTAAGAAACCATTTCCACATTTAAATTAAATGGGTAAAAAATCTTTTTGGGGAGTGTGGGGGACAAATAAAATCTTAATAAAAGCTGAGCCAAAATAGTGGTGCTCTGTGACTGGGGACAAGTCGCTCCATCTTGTCTGGCGTGGTTCCTTCACCTATAAAGTGGAGAGGGAAGGAAGCAAGAAGAGCAGACTGTAGAGATCACGCCAGCCCTCAGGTTCAGTAAAAAGGAGAGTGCTGAGAATACGTTTAAAACAGTTCTTGTACTCGAGCTAGCTCCCTTCCCGGGAGCATCAACAATGTCAGCCTCCCATTTGCAGCCTGCTTTTTCCCCAAGGGGAGTTTGCCCTCACACGTGACCAGGGAGCCTCCCATTGGCTCAGCTTAGGTCATGTGCCCACCTCAGCCAATCACTACACCCCAGAGGATGCCGGGTCCTGATTGGTTCGGTTTCTGGGGGATACCTCCTTCCACAAATCCGGCACGGTGCGGGGGGGTGGGGGGGGTGGGGGCGGGGCAGGGTCAGTCCCATGCAGACCACGTGTCTGCCATACAGTGGAGCCCGCAGGGTGCGGGGTGTTACGACAGGGGCCACCCACACTAGTCAGTACGTGCTGCATCACTTTTTCCACTTTGCTTTACACACACAAGCACACACCCACGTCTGGGGGTATGGTTGCTAAGGAAGCGATACAAAGATTCAGATGGGAGCGTGTTGACCAAGACTGACTGGGATGTCCATGGCAGAGGGGCCGTGCTGCTGCGCGCTGACGGCAGGGCTTGTGATTCAATATTTTACCCCAAACAGACAGGATGTTTTTCCTGTTTGCTTGCTTGTATGAAATCTGTGACTTTGATGTCCGTTTTTAAGATCCAAGCCTCTTGGGTGATTAGGCTTCATTGAAACAAGCATTAGCTGGGCGGGGAGTGGGGGAACCCACCCAAGAAACACGGTAGATTAGAATCACAGTACAACAGGAGCGATTATTTACTTTAAGCCTCATTTTACCAGGAACAGATGTTTTGTCCAGAGTGAACCAGACATTTGATGCTATTTCTCAATGTGCCCAAGACACTAATCCTTTAACACCCTTCCACTTAGCAGGGACAAATGCCAGGGTAACTACAGAAAGGAGACTGATGTTTGTGTACTGCTTGTGAAACCCATTTAATTGCTTTTTCAGGAATGAAGTGATGGGAGGTCTTGGCACCAGGAATTCCGGTGACTGAGTCATTGAGAAAGAAAATTACAAATCTCAGAATGTTTTCCTGGGAACTCATGGTCACAGCCCAGAAAAAATTAGATATATTATGGAAGATTAATTCCCATTGTAGTCAGCACCACCAGCTATTTGTGAAAGCCTGACGGTGAAAAGTAGGGCAAGCTAAAAGATCAGTGAACAGAACCATCCCTGTCTCCGAATTAATAGTTGTTCCATATATTTGGAAGCAGTTCACTATTTAATTTTATTTAATTTCAGGTCCCAAAGATCTGCCTAATGAATGCGATAAATGGAGATTACTAAAATCACCATAAAAACCACAGAGGCATGAGGGAATAACGTATTTTGGATAATTTACACATATTATCACAAAGAAAAACATTTGTTTTGGGCAGAATACTTTATAAATGTACCCACTTCTGCTCTCCTTTCCTCATTATCCACCTGAGTTTGACTGCTATGTCGTTTTGATCAACTTGACTTCTAATTATTCCAGAGTAGCTTTTGGACATGAGCTGTAAAATGTGTCAATATTACTATGTTTTTATCTTCCTCTTTCTAGTGTTGCTGTCAGGAGAAAGGAAAGGCTTTTTTAATTAAAATGAAAACCAACAAACCCCGGAGAGAGCATGCTGTGAAAAAAGAGATTTGATTCTGGTTGAGAAAGTTGGATGATGTGTGTATTGTGTGGCTCAATGTGTCACAGCAGCTTCAGTCCCATGTTTCCCCACCTGGCATTCCCTCTGGCATGTCCTTTAGTTGCACAGACTAGGAAATAACAGCAGAAAGAGCAGTGCAGATAGAGCGAATAGAAGCGCAATGGGTTAAGAGTCAACGGTAAGTAGAAGGAGTCGAAAGGGGAGTAATAGTGTTCAAGACGTTCACTGCTCACCACTGTAGCTGATCACATAGTATACGTTTACATATAGACTTACCTCATTTTATTGCACTTCACTTTATTGTGCTTCGCAAATAGTAAATGGAATAGAGATTTTATGTCCCAATAATGATATCCTCTGAACTTTAGAAATCAATATATTCACTTATATTATACAGTTTTGTCTTTTTTTAAAAAAAAAATGCTGTTGGAATTGTCTTCAGAGTTACTTGGAGTGGCATGAGAAAACCAAGCCATTTTATAACCTTGGATTATCTGATTATTTATTTTTAAAAGATTTTATTATTTATTTATTTTATTTTATTTATTTATTTATTTATTTTAAAAGATTTTATTTATTTATTTGACAGAGAGAAACACAGTGAGAGAGGGAACACAAGCAGGGGGAGTGGGAGAGGGAGAAGCAGGCTCTCTGCGGAGCAGGGAGCCCAATGTGGGATCGATCCCAGGACCCTGGGATCATGACCTGAGCCGAAGGCAGACGCTTAACGACTGAGCCACCCAGGCACCCCTATTTATTTATTTATTTAATTTATTTAGCAAGAGCACGGGTGGGGGGAGGGGCAAAAGGAGAGGGAGAGAGAGAATCTCAAGCAGACTCCCCACTGAGTGCAGAGCCTGATGCGGGGCTCAATCCCACGACCCTGAGATCATGACCTGAGCCAAAATCAAGAGTCAGATGCTTAACAGACTGAGCCACCCAGGCACCCCATAACCTTGGATTTTTTAAAAAAGCAATTATTTTGCTGATTTTTGCTTATATTCATCTATTTTAGTCAACAACTTTGGCACTTAATGTCATGTAGCTATTTCTAAGCAAATCAAATCTACCCTCAAAGCAGATGAATTATTATTGGTTGTCAGGAGCTTTTGCACTTAGCCAATCTGTGGTGGTATTGTTACCTGCATTCTGTGAAAACCCACCAATACCACAATGATGTGGGAAAGCCAGGATTTGTACTCTGATCTACGTGACTATGAAGATCTAGGCTCTTTCCACTGTGCTACCCATTCCTTAAAAGAGAGACTTTTGAGACCCATGAGGATGTTTGAAATAATGTTTTGTAGGTCCAGAGGCAATTTCTAAAAATGTATTTTAGAAATGCTTTCAAGAGGCACCTAGGTGGCTTAGTTGGTTAAGCGTCTGCCTTCAGCTCAGGTCATGATCCCAGGGTCCTGGGATCGAGTCCTGCATTGGGCTCCCTGCTCAGGGGGAAGCCTGCTTCTCTCTCTCCCTCTACCCTTCCACCCCCCCCCACTTGTGCTTGCTTTCTCTCTCTCTCTCAAATAAAATCTTAAAAAAAAAAAAGAAATGCTTTCAATAATGAATGCTGAGTAGGAGCTAGTCATCTCTCCATTTCAGTAATGATAAAATTCATTTGAATTTAGAAGCCCTGTCTCTTTAAAATTAAAAAAAACCCACGGTCTTAAGGGCCTGATCTGGTTTTCTTTCCTAGAAGGCAAGGGGTCCCTGAGGTGTGTGATCACCCTCCCTTCCATCCAGATCATGCTCTGGGTACTCAGAACCCAGGAATTCCCACTAAACTCAAGGAATTGTGACAAAGATGCCCATTCTCATTGCGGTAGAGTGTTCACATATATCACCACGAGGCCCCTCACTCTGTGAGAGGGGCCAGGAGAAGAAATGAAAGACGTCTCACAAGGGTAGGTCATGGCCTGGCCTTCCAGCTCCTTATTTGTCAAGGCGAAGGGCTAGAACATCTGTTATTAACAGTTGGTTAGCTTAAGTTTTAATGACTATAGAGAAATATGGGATGCAGCCCAAGGCCCTGTAAATGTCAGGCCTGGCCAAACCTGGGGGGTTCTTGAGATGCATGTTCCCCATGCCTGTTCCAGACTTCTGCCTCAGAAGGTTTGGGGACAGTCGGGGTTTTGCATTTTAACCTGCTTCCCAGGCGATGCTCTTGTGCCCTCATTTGAGAGTGAGTGATTTAAGGTCATTCTAAGATCATGTCAGAAATCCTCTGACTGCTTCTTCACAGGCTGGGGCTTCAGCATGGGCACCAATTACCACTTCCACAGCTGGAGAGTGTTTGTCATCATCTGCGCGCTGCCCTGCACCGTGTCCATGGTGGCTCTGAGGTTCATGCCAGAGAGCCCGAGGTTCCTGCTGGAGGTGAGTCAGCCCTCCCCCCGCCCCCACCCGATGGGAGAGCGATAGCCCTTTGGCCGCCCCCCCTTCTGCTTGCATTTGCACACCACCCCCATGTCAGCCCGCCTGGCCCATCATCACGTCTGGCTTTATTGCTGTCTGATGGCTGCATGCCCTGGATTCAGGGACTGTCAGAGGCTGCTTCCAGCTCCCATTCTCTCCAGAGGCTCTTCAAAACTGTGGCATGTTTTTTCAAGTTGCTACAGTGAGATCTGTGGGAAAACTTGTGTCTCCCGCAAGCCCATCAGGACCCCTCCCCACAGGAAAGCTGCTCCTGGTGTCTTGAAAGAAGAGTCCTTCCAACTTGGGGGGCCTCTTGTGCTTGCAGGGGTCAGACTGGGTGGGACTGGCAGAGGACTGATAGGAACTTGAAGGCTTCTACACCCCCATTTCTGAATCCATTTCTGTGTCTCCTAGATCTTTCTACAGAGTGATCGTCCTTGTCAAATTCCCTTGTGTCCCATTACCAGGGGCAGACACCGCAGGGAGTTTTTTTTTTTAACCAGGGATCTCTCAAAATTTACCCTTTGTGGTGTATTAGTTTTCTAGTG
Organism: Halichoerus grypus; assembly: GCF_964656455.1. Lineage (NCBI taxonomy): Eukaryota > Metazoa > Chordata > Mammalia > Carnivora > Phocidae > Halichoerus > Halichoerus grypus. Next base: position 10,188,514 of record NC_135719.1, read on the forward strand.
CTGCTGTGATAAAGGATTTTGTCACAAACTGAGTGGCTTCAAGTAACAGAAATTGTGTCACAGTTCTGGAGGCTGGACGTTCAAAATCAGGGTGTCAGCAGGGCCACGTTCCCTCTGAAGTCTGTAGGGGAGTCCTCCCTTGCCTCTTCCAGCTTCCGGTGCTTTGTTGGCCATCACTTGGCTTGCGGCTGCACCACGCTTCCTGCCGGTGTCATCTCACGCGCTCCCCTCCTGTCTCCGTATTCACATGCTGCCTTCTTATAAGGACACCAGTCGAACTAGATTAGGGGCCCACCCTACTCCAGTATGACCTCGTCTTAATGACATCCACAACTAGTACAACTAGGCGTGTTGTACTATGTAGTGGGAATAGTGTGTAATGTTTACACGTTACGCCCCGGAGGCGTTACCTTAGTATCCTTCCAAGATGGGCTTGGGACAGAGGCTTGTCCCAGTCCTTCCCAAGACCTGACTGGCCCTGCATCCATGTCTAACCACTTCACGCTCAGGGTTGGATGCCCCCCGTTGGGTTTCCACCCCTCGTCAGGAAAAGATTTCTTATACCTCTTTCCTTGCTTCCACCAGATGGGCAAACACGACGAAGCCTGGATGATTCTCAAGCAAGTCCACGACACCAACATGAGGGCGAAGGGGGCCCCCGAGAAGGTGTTCACAGTGAGTGTGCGGCACTTAGGCCAACAAAGGGGGGCTCCCCTCTTTACTGTTTTGGCTTGCTAAGAATTTTATTATATTATGATATTTATTAATTTGACAAAGAAAATGTATCAGAGGGAGAATAAAAGCCTGATAGTCCTATTATTGTGTCATAATTATTTGTTCATTTTGATGGATATCCTTGTTACTGCTAATTGTTAAAAAAAATGCTGAAGGAAAAAACTAGCTGTGTTCATATGGGGATAAGCATATGTGCATATATTTACATCTACTTTTTTTTTTTTTTTTAAGAGAGAGAGAGTGTGAGTGAGCAGGGCGGGAGGGGCAGAGGAAGAGTGAGAGAGAGAGAATCTTAAGCAGGTTCCATGCTCAGCGCGTGGGCTCCATTCCACAACCCTGAGATCACGACCTGAGCTGAAATCAAGAGTTAGATGCTTAACCAACTGAGCCAGCCAGGCACCCCTCCATCTATATATTTTTAAAGAGTACCCATAAGCATTCTGTATGTTGTCTTGTGGCATTCGTAATTATCCTTTTAACCAACATTAATATTGGGAACGTTAACACAGTCTTCCTAAACATGCCCCAAATGCTAGAAATTTTTTTACCCCATTTTATTACCTTGTTCCTGTAAATATTGTCGCAGTGAACCTTCTCACACACATAGTTCCTTCCCGTTCATGTTCTCGGTTTGTTTTCCAAGATAGACTCCTAGAAATAAAATGACTGACTGAAAAAGCACTAGTATTTTTATAGCTCTTGAGTTATATTGCCAGATTACATTTCAGTAGGGTTGTGCCAATCTACAGTGCCATAGGCAACAGGATAGCCATTTTTCTCCTCCACCCTTATCAGCATTGGCGCTTAGCCTGAATTTTGTTTCTTGCTTGAAAAACTAGTGAGTGGTGATTTCCATGAAGATGTCCTGTTAGTTACCAGGATCTGTGTTCCCCCAACCACAACCCTCTGTGGCCAACGAGGAATGCGTGCCCTGGGTCCCTGTTTTGCATAACTTCCCTTCCAGGCTGACTTCAAATCCACTTCCACAAGGAAGCCCTCCTGGGTTAACCCCCTCCTACTCCGATTCACTGCTTTTGCAGCTTTGGCCTCTGCCATTGATTCTGGACAACACACTTGTCCTTGTTAACTGTTGCTTAGAAGCCCTGATTCTCAGGCTGGGCCACGTGGCAGGACCACGTGGCTAAGAATCCATGACCTGGAGCCTGACAGTCTGGGCCCAAATCCCAGTTGTGATACTTTCTAGCTGTGTGGCCTTAGGCAGGGTACTCCCTCTGCCTCAGGGTCTCTACTGGGAACAGAGGGATAATAATATCTCTAAGTATGGTTATGGTAAGGATTAAATAAAGTACCGAAACCAGTGTCTGCCTTGGAGTAGGGGCTACATAGATGTTAACTATTATTCAAAAATGTTATGACATAGGGGCGTCTGGGTGGCTCAGTCAGTTAAGCATCTGCCTTCGGCTCGGGTAGTGACCCCAGGGTCCTGGGATCCAGTCTAGCATCAGGCTCTCTGCTCAGTGGGGAGCATGCTTCTCCCTCTCCCTCTGCTGCTCCCCCTGCTTGTGCTCTTTCTCTCTGTGTGTGTGTCAAATAAATAAATAAAATCTTTTTAAAAAAGATTTTATTTATTTATTTGACAGAAAGAGAGAGAGACAGCGAGAGAGGGAACACAAGCAGGGTGAGTGGGAGAGGGAGAAGCAGGCTTCCTGCAGAGCAGGGAGCCCGATGTGGGGCTCAATCCCAGGACCCTGGGACAATGACCTGAGCTGAAGGCAGACGCCTAACGACTGAGCCACCCAGGCGCCCCAATAAATAAAATCTTAAAAATGACATATTTTTTCTTAAATTAATTCAAGCAATGAATTTTATTGCTGTTCAGTCACCTATTTCCCTCAATTCCAATGCTCCTAAAAATATCTAAAATACGGGACCGGTGCTTTTATCAGAAACATTTATTAAGAAGCACAACTAACAGTAATAGTGCAGATGAAAGATGTTAAGGGTGTAAATGGTTCTCCCAAGTCCCCTATCCCCACCGCTGTCTGTGGCGGATTATAATGCTGCAGCTGGACTGCAGGTGTGGACCCCAGATGTTAGCGGAGAGCCCCCGCTCCGGGACCTCGGTGTGCTTGGCTCGGTCCTGCCCCACCCCCACCCATTGCACAGACTGCTCTCCAAGCTCCTGCTTATTCCCGAGAGACATCTTCATGGTCTGTCCCTGACTCAAGCCTCTGAATCCACATCAGCTGGGTTGGATTGTGGGCCACATCAACCTCATGTGAAATACACACGAAGATGCATAAACACACACACATCCACAGACACACATCATACATACAGACACACAGACATACCTCACTCATACCAAGCATTTGCGAGTTTAATAACCTTCATGACAATTTGAGGAACTTCCTCCCTGCCCCATCCCCCCCTCTTTTCCTCCTCCCTTTTTGCCTTCCCTCTCTTTCTCCTGTTCTCCCTCTGGAATATGGCAGATTCTCCTTGGCTCATGCACGGCTCACGCACTCGTCCTCCCTGGCATTCCCTGACCCGTCAAGCAGTCTGTTAGCCTATTTATTCCAAGCAAATCCACAGCTCTCTTGAGAGGAGTCCTGAGGGATGATTGCTCTCCACCTCATTTGTACACCTGTCCCTGACTGCCCCAGGGGACTGGAAACTCTTCCAGGCCTTTGTCTTACCCGGGTGGCCCATGCAGCCTCTCACACCCAGTGGCTTCCCTGACTGTTGCTTCCGGAAGGACCACTTCTAAATCAACCTTGTGGGCTTGCCAGACTGGGAGTCCTTTTTAGAGACGTGATCCCACATTCTCTCTTCACAATGGGTTTATCCTTAAGCAGCCTAATTTTGAAGAATGAGGTCTTAGCTTGGAAATCAATAAAGCCTCCAGTTTCCAAAGGCACCATCTCAGTCTTTCACTTGAGCATCAGAACCCCTCCCCTCCGGGATGGCTGTGCAACCCGAGGAAGTCAGAGATCCCGGAGCGGAACAGGAGTGTGAACCATGGGTGGGCACTCTCTCTTACCCTGCCCTGCATGCTAGCCATGCTTCCACAGCCCTCACCTCTGCTTTTAGTAGTTTTCGTCTCACAGGAAAGAGAATCAGAAAGGTTTTGGCTTCAGCATTCCCTGCTGACTTGGTGATCATATTAATTGGGTAGAAGTGGATGACTGGATGGGCCAGGGGAAAGAAAAGAAAGAAATAACCAGAAAGTGTTGACGGGTCAGAGAGCAGAGGCAGTCGGGAGTGAACTCCTGCCAGATGGGGTTAACTGCTTGGCTCTGGAGTGCTCTCCTCAGTAAATAATGCACCCTTGATTGTACTCAGAGAGCCGCAGATGCTAGGGTCCTCGCCTTCACCTTTGAGCCGCTGGGGCTCAGGACACTTACCCTAAAATATGGCACCTTGACATATTAAATATCTTTAGCTGAAGGAGTTTGAGAAAGTGGCAGAAGCAGGAAGATCACTCTGACCTCTCCCCACTTGCCCATCTTCTGGAACAGGTCATAGATCCCCTGTGTGAAGTGACTGTCCCTGTACCAGGAGGAAAGAAGACATTCTTATCACCAGAGATGGGGGGAGGGGTCAAGAAGCCTGCATTGACAAACCTTGTTAAATCAACTCTTTCTTCCTAGTTACTGCTTCACCATTGACTACCCTTAGCCCCACACCCCTTTGTCTTGTCAATTCTTCACAAATTCATTGTTTCATGGCCTCAAAGGTATAAAAGCTTTCTGCTCTGGTCACTTCCTCAGGCCTTCATTCTCTTTGGAAGGCTCCCTTGTTCATGTTAAAATTCAATAGAATGTGTAGGCTTTTCTCCTGTTAATCTGTGTTTGTCAGTTTAATTTTCAGACCCAGCCTGGGACACTAAGAGGGGCGAGAAAAACATGTTCCTCCCCTACAAAGCCCTAGGTTTCAGCCATCCCATTGGCTGGCTGCCACACAGTTTCTGATCTGCCACCTGGCAGGTGTCCCCAGTAAAATGTTCTGCAGGGCTAGGGTGAACACAGGCCATATTCTGATTTAGACCCAGTCAAAGACAAGTATCCTAGTTAATTGTAAAGTAGAATAATTTTGTTTGAGGTTGTCCATATACCACTCCCAAATCCCTAGGGAATAGAATGTTATTTTCCCTAGGAGCACCAAAAAGAAAAACATTGCATTTGAGTGGATATCTTAATGCTTTGGAGTATGATTTTTGACATGCTTCCTGATTTGATGTCAACCTTGCCCTCTGGCCTCTTCTGGCTACGGCAAGGGCTCAATGGCTTCCTGGGGATATTTGATACCATGGAGCTCCAGCCAAGAGTTCTGTGGCAGGGCCTGTGCGTTCACTCCCCCATGTCCTTGTCAGAGCCCAGGAGGAGAGATCTGCAAAGGAGGAACACCTGCAGATGGTAGGACATGCCAGGAGCTTAAGAACTACTATTTTTAGGGTTTAGAAAAGCACAGCCATGCCGTCCTAGACTTCATGCTCAGAGTTAATGAGTCTGTTGTCCACACCCAAGGGCTGTTTTTTTCCTTGTGGATTAGCAGCCTTATCTCCTTCTCTCTTCCCATCTCCTCACATTCTCAGATGGCTGAAGAAAGCGATGGAGATGCTTGTAGGACTAAAACCTTTTTCTTTAGACAAAGTTCGTTGGAGGGGGTGATGGAAACTGAATTTTTTTGAGTGTGCTCCTCCATTTTCCTCTGAATAAGTCTGCAAGCATGGACCTTGCTAACTTGGATAACCATCTCCTTAACATGATGGCTAGTTATAGAATTCAGTGGTTGCTTTAAACACTAGGTAACTTGACAGTCACTGTCTTGGTGAGTCAGGATTGCACATTGGGGCTACCTGCTGACATTGGACAAATCAATTTTTTCTGGGGCCCTTTAGGGGGAGAACTGAGATATATAACCTTATCCCCATTCCCCATTTCTTTGATTTCCACTAGGAAAGCCAGAGACAGCAAGGAGGACATGATTTTTCATATTCTGTTGTGTTTTAAAAATATCTTAAGTAGTAGGGCACCTGGGTGGCTCAGTGTGTGAAGTGGCCAACTCTTGATTTCAGCTCAGGTCACAATCTCAGGGTCTTGGGATTGACCCCTGTGTTGGGCTCCATGCTCAGTGGGGAGTCTGCTTGAGGATTCTGTCTCTGCCCTCTCCTTCTGCCCCTCCCCCTGCTTGTGCACACATGCTCTCTCTCCCTCACTTTCTCTCTAAAATATATAAATCTTAAAAAAAAATCTTAAGTAACAACCCTCTCCCGCAACACACACACACACCATTGCTTACATGGGTTCTAGACTTCCGTGATGTTAATTGTTAATACCTATTAAGGATACACTTGTGAATTTTAAGGTGGAGTCAACTCTACTGTGGGCAAATCAGATGTACATGGGAATTCAGCATATTATGACTGACGAATATAAATTTCTCAAAAGCATGATCTAGTGAAAAGATGGATTCATCTTGTCTGCAGGGAGACATATCTCCCTGAGAAAGATTTCCGAAGAGAGGCCATGTACATCTTTGGTTAAGAATCACTGAACTAGAGGGTCATCCAATGCTCCTGTAGCCTTCGATATGTGACATAAATTCAGTTACATTAATTAAATATTGAAAAGTCTGACACAGAGTGGGGTTATGATTCTCTAGCCCATCTTTGTTTTGCAGGTTTCCCACATCAAAACTCCCAAGCAAATGGATGAATTCATTGAGATCCAGAGTTCAACAGGAACTTGGTACCAACGCTGGCTGGTCAGGTTCAAGACCACTTTCAAGCAGGTATGATTGGGAACATGTGGGCGATGAGAGGGGAGGATGTCTGGAATTCTGTAACTTTGGTGGATGAAGGATAAAGACCATGAATACCCCCATCAACTCCAGGCAGTGTGATGGGGAGGGAGTGCCCTGGATGGAATGTTTGGGACACAGTTGTGCATGCTTCTCACTCACCATGTGACTTGAGCCACAGACTCTCTAAACCTTAGTTTCTTTTCTTTGCTCTTCCTTCCCAAGGAGAGATTTTGAACACAAGCAGAACATCTATCTACTCTTTTTTTTTTTTTTTAAAGATTTTATTTATTTATTTGAGACAGAGAGAATGAGAGAGGGAGAGCACATGAGAGGGGGGAGGGTCAGAGGGAGAAGCAGGCTCCTTGCTGAGCAGGGAGCCCGATGCGGGACTCGATCCAGGGACTCCAGGATCATGACCTGAGCCGAAGGCAGTCGCTTAACCAACTGAGCCACCCAGGCGCCCACATCTATCTACTCTTAGTAAACATCCTTCTCTCTATCATCTTGTCTTTACATAATCTGTAGGAGGAAAGGAATGAGTGAAGTAGATGGCCCTTTGAGGTGTGTTGGTGGTTTCTGGGAAAGTCTCCATGAAGGGCAAGGCCATTTCTCTGGAGAAGTGACTCCTGTAGGCAACTCAGCTGTCCAGCACTGAGGCAGCCAATGAATGGTTGAATGGTTGTTAAATGTTGGAATATCACCCACTCCCACAGGCAAGGAGCAGAGCTCACTACTCAAGGTTTTCGAGTGTCTTAAAATCCCAACTCAGTGTGCTTTTGATGATGTATTACTATGTTCCCAGGGAAGATGCTCCAGAACCGTTATGTTGGAGGCTGAGGCCAGGCAGTAAGAAGAGAAGAGTCTTTGTTATTTGAACAGAATTGCTGCTTCTGGGAGATCATGGTTTTCCATTCTCTCATGGGGTCCTAGGAAATTTATCAGAAAATCCTAGAAATGAGCTCTTTCAAGTCACAAGTCTCTTGCTTTAATAACCCTTCTGTGTGTGGGTTACAGGTCTGGGATAATGCTCTGTACTGTGTGATGGGGCCCTACAGGATGAACACGCTGATTCTGTCTGTGGTCTGGTTCACCATGGCTTTAAGGTAAATTCTATCTTACTTAACTTCATTAACTTCCCTATGCCTCCAGCGCCTCATCTATAAACCAGAGATTTCAATTTGTTCTAACTCCTAGAGTCTGGATGCTTTTGGCTGCAAGTAACAGACAGCCCACTCTCATGGCTTCTACAACAAGGACACGTCTTGTCCTTTGTAACAAGAATTCCATAGAGAGGCAGGCTCCACGTGGGGTTTCAGCCCCAGGCTCTATCTCTTGGTGGTTGCCAGATGCTTGTGCTCTTCTTGGCATCCCATCAATGTGGGAGAATGTCCCAAGGAGGAAGAGGCTGCCTCTCTCTGAGCTTCTCTTTGTAACAGCAAGGAAAGCTTTCTCAGGAGCCCCCCGCCGAAAGCCCCTGCATCCTTTTTCTCTATTAACCAGATGTGTGTCACATACCTAGTGCCAAACTAACTGGTGAAGGGGATGGGATTTCCCAGTGACTTCAGACTAATCAGGATTTGTGTCTGAGCCAAAGATACCGTAACCTTCCCTGAGGGTTGATACCCAAACAAAATCTAGTTTCCAAGGAATGAGCAGGGAACGAGTGCTGAGTAGGCAGCTGTCACTTGCACTATGGCCATGGGATAAAGCAGTGAGACTCTGCAGTACTGTGCCCTACAATAAGGAAGAGCTAGTGTAATGGGAATGTGATTAGCTGGCTCTTCTCTTAATTGGTAGGTCATTTCATGCACCTCCAAATATCATGACCCTCTTTATGCCACTTAAGCCACTTAAAGCGTCTTGAAGCTATTTACTGTATAAAGAAAGTGCTTGCAATAATTTCTGGCACTTAGTAAGTGCTCAATTAATTGCTATTATCAGCGAGGAACTGTCAATGAGATTTAAAACTTCCATCTGTGAAATTGCTTGGTTCACCATCACCTGTGCCCAAAGGAAGTGAAATGGGGTCTAATGACCTCTTTGATTCATGGAGGAACATGGGGAGACCTGATTTCTTTCAATACCTATTCATGGAGACCCAAATGGGTAAAAGTAAAGAGGAAGCCAGACCCTACTCCCCTCCACTTAGTCTGTCTAAGTGAGGAGGGAACATTTCAGAAGCCAAAGATGGTAGACACTAGGATTCAATTCACTGAAAGTTCTAAAATATGTCTTGTTTATATTTACTTATAGCTGATTTAATTTTGTTGAATAGGTAATGCATTTCAAATGTTGAAACAACAGAAAAATACATGTGCATAGCTTTCCATAATGTAGCATCACACAGTCTTCAAACAGGGCCTTATTGCTAGACTCTTGGGAGGTCTTCAGACTTCTGCTATTACGAACGATACCACAATGAGTACTTGTTTGTAGGCGACTTTGTACTTGAGCGAGCTGATCAATGGAATAGGTTTCTAGAAATGGGATTATGGAGTGAAAGGGGTAAATCCATCAGTAAATTTTTTTGGACATTGACCACTCCTCCATATGGTATTGTACAAATTTTTCCTGCGGTGTATGAGAGCATCTGTTTACCTATAACCTAGTAGTTGAGAATGATAATGGTGTGGCTTTAATTTGCATTTTTCCTATTATGAGTGGGACTGAGCATCTTTTTAAAATGTTTAGTGGCTAGTTTTTTGAGTTGAAGATCTTGAGTTCGGCAGGTATAAAGTTATATCATCTGCAGATGCAGGTAGTTTTGCCCCTTGCTTTGCAATTTTGTATTCCTGCAATTTTTTATTTCTTTCTCCTGTCTAACTGAGTTGGTTAAGCCCTACAATGTGGTGGTAAAGAGTAGTGGTGATAATGGGTGTCTGGGTCTTGTCCCTGACATTAGTGGAAATGCCTCTACTATTTCCACATGAAGTAAGATTCTACCTTTGAGCTGAGGTATGTATTTTCTTACATGTAAAGGAAGTGCCCACCAATTCCCAATCTATTTTTTCTTTAATCAGGAATGAATTTTTTTTAATCAAATGCCTTTTCAGAATCTATGGAGATGGTCATGATTTTTCTCCTTAGATCTGTTCATATGATGAGTGATGGTGTGGCACTTAGTAAGTGCCTTAATTTCTAATAATGAACCATATTCGTACATTTAAAATGAGCTTGATTTATATCAGGTTAGGGATACAGACTCTGATCACGAAAGAATAAAGCCTGTTGCTGCTTGAATATTCTGTCTTCTCTATTACAGCTACTACGGACTGACAGTTTGGTTCCCTGATATGATCCGGTATTTTCAAGACGAAGCATACAAGTCCAAAATGAAGGTGTTTTTCGGTGAGCACGTGTATGGCGCCACCATCAACTTCACGATGGAGAATCAGATTCATCAACATGGGAAACTTGTGAATGACAAGTAAGTGAGAGAGACCACGGGCTTTCCCCAGATCGGGGTGATGGTCTGTGGGGACTGTTCTTGGGAGAGGGGCCATTGGAAAGAGAATTCAGTAGGGCAGGTGAATGAGCTCCAAGGCTGTTGTGGTACCTCAGAGACACAATGAGGCCTGCTGGCCTCCAGTCATCCCTAATCACCTGGCTAGAACTTATTCATCCAAGGATAGAGACATTTGACTGAGGAGAGGCAATCAGACCATTTTTCCTGTGACCTCACACCTTTAATGGAGATGTGCACAGGGCTGTGGCCTCCTATTGGTGCCTGCCTATAAAGAGGGCCTAGAGGGTTGAGAACCCTATACTAATCCACTGCCTGGTTTTTGAGCTTTTTCTTTGATTTTGGAAGCTTCTCTAGAAGCAAATCCAGAGGCTAATATGACACTAGTCGGGAGATCTTGTGCTGACATTGCCCATGAAGAAATATTGCCCAAAGAACACTTTGGAAATGTTGAAAACGAAGGGACATTATGGATGGCCAGATGTCACCCATGACATGACACCATTCTCTGCAGAGACAAATTCAGTAAAAAGAGACCTCATTTATGAAGTTTCCAAAGTTCATTGACACTCTCATGTGATATTAGTAATAAATAATGATAGTATGACATTGATCATGAGGCTCATAATCATAACCATGGCAGCCAACATCATAAAGCATTTCTAGGTGTCAGCAGCTGCCTTAAGCACCCTCATAGACTGTTATGTAATCCTCACAAAAATGAAGGAAGCCTCCAGGAGGCAAGACATATGCTTTTCATTGTACAGGTGGGGAAATAGAAGCTCAGACAGGCTGAGTAGCTTGCCGAAATCACGCAGCTAATATAAATAGAAATGTCTCTCCCAATCTTGGCATTCGGACTCCAATCCCATACCCTTAATAACTGGATATTGTCTCACCGGGAAACTCTCCATTCCCACAGAGGCCCTGTGTTATATGGTGTCTTCTGCATTTAAAAGTTCATCGTGGGACGCCTGGGTGGCTCAGTCGGTTAAGCATTTGCCTTCGGCTCAGGTTATGATCCCAGGGTCTTGAGATCGAGCCCTGTGTCGGGCTCCTTGCTCGGTGGGGAGTCTGTTTCTCCCTCTCCCTCTACCCCTCCCCCCTGCTCATGCTCTCTCTCTCTCTCTCAAATAAATAAATAAAATCTTAAAAAAAATAATTTAAAAAGTTCATCGCAATGCCAGCATCCTCATGGTTTGCAACAGGCTGGTTTTGTAGTTCTTAGACTTAGCTACATAAAAAATGAGAATTTCTGATCCACTCTGTTCTTTTAATCTTTCTCAACCTCTGGAAGCTTTCATCAAGCTTTTGGGTGGGAGTGAGGGGGAAGCAAGTGTTCTTGAAAGCAGTGGTCTCCTGTGGACCCAGGACCTCGCCTGGCACCATACAGTTATTGCCAAGGTCTGGGAACGCACAGTCATGCCAAGGATTGTCTGAGAGTAGATGTGAATATTCTGCATGCACAGATATGCTGCCATGTTTCTATGTTTCAAGAGAATGTGGTTGTTTGGTGTAATTATTCAAATATAAATTCCTTCAGAAGTTGCAGTGAGTTAATTTTAACTTGTCATTTATATGGTTGTTTTGTTTTGCTTTATTTTGGAGAGAGCAGGGAGAGGGGCAGAGAGAGAATCCTAAGCGGACTCCATGCCCAGCACGGAGCCTGACTGGGGGCTTGATCTCACAACTCTGAAGTCATGAGCTGAGCCCAAATCAAGAGTCAGATGCTTAACTGACTGAGCCAGCCAGGCGCCCCTCATTTATGTTTTTTAACCAATGGATCCTGAAAGCACAACCATTATCACATGAAACCCATCATTTTTACCCCCAGCAAACTGAATAAAAAGGGTGTTTTTCTCCTTGGAAGATTAGGAACCTTGAAACTGGTTTCTTTTCTTGAGTTATGCTGCCACCTGCTGATCATGGGCTAGAAAGCGCCTCATCTTTGAAAACCCTAACCCTCCTTGGAGAGTTAACTTTAGCTGGGGTGCCACATTTCTCCATATGTACCCTGTATTCCTCCTTTGACTTTATCCACACTTTGCTAATTTAAAAATTAAATAGAAATTATTTACCTTATTGACTGTCGCACACCGGGGAAAATGACTTTGGTGTAAGTAGGGCTTCAGACTTCACCCTCAGACTTTGTCAATAAAGGAGAACCTCTTGAAGCCTGAACTTCATCCTGTTGTAAGACAATCCCTTTGGCCCCAAGAAGAAATGAAAGTACACAGATTAGTTTGGGCCTGTTCCCCAAGCAGTATCTGCAGCTCTCCTGGTGCATCTAATGGGACCAGGTGGCTCTGAGTTCTCATCCTGCTTTTGCTCTAGAACTCATAAGTTTTTGGAAAATGCAAGAAAGGCAAGAGAAAAAGTTCATATTCTAAACCCTGAGCCAAAATGTCAGGCCAGGCTTCTCATACTGTTAATTGAAAGCAGTATAGTTTTATTTATTTTTTTCCTGAGAGCATGTATAAACTAATTAATTACCCTCTCTGCTTGGGGAGACATTTCTGCTTGGCAGGGCTAATTTCTGTGAGGGTTAGGACGGTGAAGAGTATGATACAAGATAATCAGCCAGGAGAAAAATAGGAGAAAAGCTCTCATGAGTTTTCATGGAAGGTCAGGGAGTTGAACTCTGAAATGAGGGTGGCTTTGCAGAAAAGAGAAGAAGGTTGGTTTCATGCATCACCCTGAGGCATTCCCTACACTGTTCAAAATTCCTTTGAGTGAGGCAGAAATAAGAATTTTTTTTAGCTGCAGTGGGTCTGTTTCAGGGCAGTTAAGTCCCATGAAGCTGCCATGGGTGGGAAATGTGTAAATTCACCTTCTGGCTTCCAGGTCTGGGGAAGGAGCTTGAGGGACTGGGTTTCAAGCCTCGATGGGTCAGAGACTAGCTGAGCCATCTCTGACCTGCGTAAGCCTCCAATTCCACATCTGAAAGCCATAATATCGATAGATAACATACCTCATGCTTCAGAGTTGATCAAATCTCTCAATTTAATATAGGTCCTGCAAAGATCTTTGTGGAGACGCTTCCGGGATATTTTATAACCTCACTGGCTACTGAAAATTGGCTTGCTTTCTCCCCATCGAATATTTACACAGGTTATTGCAAATAAATAGAAATCCTGTTGATTTGGGGATGTTTATTTGATATCTAAGCTCTTTCATTAGTCCTAACAGTTCCCCTCTGTTATTGTTGTATGATCCCATCATCTGCAAATAGCCATTGTTTTGTCTCCTTTCTTCTCTTTTTTATTCCATTGTGAAGTACATCAAATATGCAGAGAATAGAGAATAATGCAAACAACCCAGTTCAGAGCAGCTGGCTTTATAAAATCATCAACTGTGCTATATTTACTTCAGATTTTAAAATAGATTAAGCATTACTCACTCTGTGAGCCTCGTTGTGATTCCTCTCCCTCCCAAAGCATAATGATTACCATTGTTAATAAACCTGGTGTTTCACTGGACCAAATGGACTTCACAGATATATTCAGAACATTCCATCCCAAAGCAACAGAATACACATTCTTCTCTAGTACCCATGGAACATTCTCCAGAATAGATCACATCCTAGGTCACAAATCAGGCCTCAACCGGTACTAAAAGATTGGGATCATTCCCTGCCTATTTTCAGACCACAATGCTTTGAAACTAGAACTCAATCACAAGAGGAAAGTCGGAAAGAACTCAAATACATGGAGGCTAAAGAGCATCCTACTAAAGAATGAATGGGTCAACCAGGAAATTAAAGAAGAATTAAAAAAATTCATGGAAACAAATGAAAATGAAAACACAACTGTTCAAAATCTTTGGGATACAGCAAAGGCAGTCCTAAGAGGAAAGTATATAGCAATACAAGCCTTTCTCAAGAAAGAAGAAAGGTCTCAAATACACAATCTAACCCTACACCTAAAGGAGCTGGAGAAAGAACAGCAAATAAAACCTAAACCCAGCAGGAGAAGAGAAATAATAAAGGTCAGAGCAGAAGTCAATGAAATAGAAACCAAAGAACAGTAGAACAGATCAACGAAACTAGGAACTGGTTCTTTGAAAGAATTAACAAGATTGATAAGCCCCTGGCCAGACTTATCAAAAAGAAAAGAGAAATGACCCAAATCAACAAAATCATGAATGAAAGAGGAGAGATCACAACCAATACCAAAGAAATACAAACAATTCTAAGAACATATTATGAGCAACTCTATGCCAGCAAATTAGATAACCTGGAAGAAATGGATGCATTCCTAGAGATGTATCAACTACCAAAACTGAACCAGGAAGAAATAGAAAACCTGAACAGACCTATAACCACTAAGGAAATTGAAGCAGTCATCAAAAATTTCCCAAGAAACAAAAGCCCAGGGCCAGATGGCTTCCCAGGGGAATTCTACCAAACATTTCAAGAAGAATTAATACCTATTCTTCTGAAACTGTCCCAAAAAATGCTATTCAACATAGTATTAGAAGTCCTAGCCACAGCAATCAGACAACAAAAAGAAATCAAAGGCATCCAAATCAGCAAAGAAGAAGTCAAACTCTCATTCTTTGCAGATGATATGGTACTTTATGTGGAAAACCCAAAAGACTCCACCCCAAAACTGCTAGAACTCATACAGGAATTCAGTAAAGTGGCAGGATATCAAATCAATGCACAGAAATCAGTGGCATTCCTATACACCAACAACAAGACAGAAGAAAGAGAAATTAAGGAGCGGATCCCATTTACAATTGCACCCAAAACCATAAGATATCTAGGAATAAATCTAACCAAAGAGGCAAAAGAATCTGTACTCAGAAAACTATAAAATACTCATGAAAGAAATTGAGGAAGACACAAAGAAATGGAAAAACGTTCCATGCTCATGCATTGGAAGAACAAATATTGTGAAGATGTCGATGTTACCTAGAGCAATCTACACATTCAATGCAATCCCCATCAAAATACCATCCATTTTTTTCAAAGAAATGGAACAAATAATCCTAAAATTTGTATGGAACCAGAAAAGACCCCAAATAGGCAGAGGAAATGTTGAAAAAGAAAAGCAAAGCTGGCGGCATCACAATTCCGGACTTCAAGCTCTATTACAAAGCTGTCATCATCAAGACAGTACGGTACTGGCACAAAAACAGACACATAGATCAGTGTAACAGAACAGAGAGGCCAGAAATGGACCCTCAACTCCATGGTCAACTAATCTTTGACAAAGCAGGAAAGAATGTCCAATGGAAAAAAGACAGTCTCTTCAACAAATGGTGTTGGGAAAATTGGACAGCCACATGCAGAAGAATGAAACTGGACCATTTCCTTACACCACACACAAAAATAGACTCCAAATGGTTGAAAGACCTCAATGTGAGACAGGAGTCCATCAAAATCCTAAAGGACAACACAGGCAGCAACCTCTTCGACCTCAGCTGCAGCAACTTCTTCCTAGCAACATCGCCAAAGGCAAGGGAAGCAAGGGCAAAAATGAACTATTGGGACTTCATCAAGATAAAAAGCTTTTGCACAGCAAAAGAAACAGTCAACAAAATGAAAAGACAACCGACAGAATGGGAGAAGATATTTGCAAATGACATATCAGATAACGGGCTAGTATCCAAAATCTATAAAGAACTTATCAAACTCAACACCCAAAGAACAAATGATCCAATCAAGAAATGGACAGAAGACATGAACAGACATTTTTCCAAAGAAGACATCCAAATGGCCAACAGACAGATGAAAAAGTGCTCAGCATCACTCGGCATCAGGGAAATCCAAATCAAAACCTCAATGAGATACCATCTCACACCAGTCAGAATGGCTAAAATTAACAAGTCAGGAAATGACAGATGTTGGCGGGGATGCGGAGAAAGGGGAACCTTCCTACACTGTTGGTGGGAATGCAAGCTGGTGCAACCACTCTGGAAAACAGTATGGAGTTTCTTCAGAAAGTTGAAAATAGAGTTACCCTACGACCCAGCAATTGCACTCCTGGGTATTTACCCCAAAGATAGAAATGTAGTGATCCAAAGGGGTACATGCACCCCGAAGTTTATAGCAGCAATGTCCACAATAGCCAAACTATAGAAAGAGCCAAGATGTCCATCAACAGATGAATGGATAAAGAAGAAGTGGTATATATATACAATGGAATATTATGCAGCCATCAAAAGGAATGAAATCTTGCCATTTGCAACGACGTGGATGGAATTGGAGGGTGTTATGCTGAGCGAAATAAGTCAATCAGAGAAAGACATGTATCATATGACCTCACTGATATGAGGAATTCTTAATCTCAGGAAACAAACTGAGGGTTGCTGGAGTGGTGGGGGGGTGGGAGGGATGGGGTGGCTGGGTGATAGACATTGGGAAGGGTATGTGCTATGGTGAGCGCTGTGAATTGTGCAAGACTGTTGAATCACAGATCTGTACCTTTGAAACAAATAATACATTATATGTTAAAAAAAAAAGAAGATAGCAGGAGGGGAAGAATGAAGGTGGGGATTTGGAGGGGGAGATGAACAAAAAAAAAAATAAAAATAAACCTGGCGTTTTACACTGAAGGGTGTTTTTATACTTTTCCCGTGTGTTTCTATATCTGTAAATGTTGTACAGTATTCTTTTGTATGGTTTAAAGTTTAGATAAATATCATACCATGTTGTATATGTAAATGTATAATTATACTATAAATTTTGCACACTTTTTTGGTATAAAATTAGGGTTTTTTAAAAAAGATTTTATTTATTTGAGAGAGAGAGTGAGAGAGAACACGAGCAGGGGGGAGCTGCAGAGGGAGAGGAAGAAGCAGCCTCCCCACCAGGCAGGGAGCCTGACGAGGGGCTCCATCCCAGGACCCTGAGATCATGACCTGAGCCGAAGGCAGATCCTTAACTGACTGAGCCACCCAGACACCCACACTCAGATTTCCTTTTACCCACTGTTCTTTCTCTATCCCAGCATCACACCCAGGCCACCACATCACATTTTAGTAGTCATGCCTCCTCAGGTTCCTCTTGGTTCTGATAGTCTGTGGCTTGCTTTTTTACTTCACTTCAGGAGCCCTTTCTTGGGCAGATGCTCTATATTCTAATGCTAGGTTTGTCACCTTTCCCTTTAAGGTGTGTGCCTTTTGGCTCTTATTTAAGAAATCTTTCATGTTTGAAGTGAGAAAAGTCATTTTCAGTTTGTTTCTCTTTTTTAAAGCTTCTTTTCACATTCAAGGCCTTAATTTCCCTGAATATGATCTCTGTCTATGAGAGAGGAATACTTTGATGTTCCCCCCATGTGAATAGCCAATTGTTTCTGCATTTGTAAAATTGCCCATCTTTTCCCTGTTGGTATATAGTCATACTTCTAGGGTAAGTCAGAGTTCCTCTTATGTATCACTGTGTTTCTGGGCTCTCTGGTTCCATGGTTTTATTTGTCTCTCCCTTTACCATACTGACTTCATTGCCATTAACTTTATTGTTTTGTTGTGTTTCCAGGAGGATTAGTGTCTTCCACCTCGTTCTTAACATTTTTCTTGGCTGGTTTTGCCCCTGTGCTTTTTCAGATGAATTTTAGGATCAAGTTCTAAAATCCCATTAAAAACAGCTGGTTGGGATTTTGATTGGAATGATATAGAATGTCTAGATTCATTGGGGGACATCTTTAGAGTATAGGGTCTCCCAGTCATTGCATATTGTATTTCTCTCTGTTGACTTACTCATTCTTTGATGTCCTTCCATAATGGTTTATAACGTCCTCTATAAAGTTTGTGTATGGGGGCATCTGGGTGGCTCAGTTGGTTAAGTGTCCGACTCTTGATTTCAGCTCAGGTTTCCTTCTCAGGCTCGTGAGTTCAAGTCCTGCCACTGGGCTGCACGCTGGGTGTGGAGTCTCCTTAAAAAAAAAATCGATGTTTATGTATTTTGTGAAGCTTATTTGCTGATGCTTTATTGCTCCTGGTGCTGTTGTGAGTGGGACTTTTACACTCTCCTCTTTCTCCTCCTCCTCATTTTCCTCCTCCTCCCTCTTCTCTCTTGCTTCTCTCCTCTTTTCTTCCTCCTCCTCCTTTTTCCTTTATACATGATTTTTTGGGATCTAAAACATTGGCCCAACTCTTTATTCATTTTGATAGCTTCTTGGTAGATATGCTTGGCTCTTGTATGTGGCAGACACACTGACAAATATTAATGACAGTCTTATCTCCTCCTTTCTTATCCCTATAATTGTGTTCTCATTGTGCTGCATTTATTGGGACTTCCAGTTTGGTGATGGATAGGAATAGTGCCAATGGGTATCTTGACATCTGTGGGTGCTTTTGGTGTCTCCCTCTTAAATATAACATCTTCTGTGTGTTTTTGAATCATAGTCTTTAGAAAGTTAAGGAAATTCTCTTCTCTTTTGAGTATACTGAGATTTTTTTTTATCATGATAGTATATTGAGTCTGTCAAATGTTTTTCTGCGTCTATTACGATAACTATGTGGTTTTCTCCTTGGACCTACTAATGTGACATATTGAAATAAGTTTTTCTGGTTTTCAACCATATGTGATTCCTGAGATATATCTTACTAATTCATTGTTATTTTTTTTTTTTCAAGGCAATACATTTACAAATTTGATTTGCTAGTGTACTATGTAGGAGTAAGTGAAATTGGTGTATATTTTCCTTATACTGTTCTCATTCAACTTTGGTATCAAGTTTATAGCCCCCCCCCCTTTTTTGCTAAAACAAACTGTGTAAGGTAGGGGTTGTTGATTCCTTGAAGGTTTGGTAAAGCTAGTTGCTATAACTATATCAGCTTGCCATTAATTGAGGCAGCAGATTTTGATTACCAATTTATTTTTAAATGGCATTAATATATTCGAGTATGCTCATTTTTCTTTTGGAAAATTATTTCTTTTAAGCTTTAAATATATTGTCATAAAGTTCTTCATAACATTGTTTTATGAAGTTTTTATTAGATTTGCAATAATAAATCATCCCTTTTTATTGCTAATACTGCTCATTTGTGCTTTTGGTCTTATTTTATAATCAGTCTTACTGGAGTTTTGCATATTTTATATTTAAGTAATAATATTCCTTTCTTTAATGTTTCTTTCTTAGGATTTACTTTTTTATGTCTCTTTAGTTTCCTTACTGTGTTTCTTGATTTTTTTTTAAAAAAGTGAATGAATTTAATTAAGTACATTTCCCTCCAATTTTGCTTTAGCTCCTTCAAACAACTTTCTCTGCTTACCAATATATATTTTATATTTTCTGGTAATATTTACTCTTCATCTCACAAATTATTTAGAAGTGCATTTTAAGTGTCAAAATGCTATTTTTAAAAAAGATTTACTTATTTGAGAGAGAGCTCAAGTGGGAGGATCAGAGGGAGAGGGATTGAGAATCTCAAGTAGGCTCCATGCTCAGCTGAGCGCAGAGCCCAACGTGGGGGTCAATCTCATGACCCTGAGACAACAACCTGAGCCTAAACCAAGAGTCAGATGCTTAACTGACTGCACCGCCCAGGTGCCCTGCAAAATGCTTTTAATTATTGATCATTTATATATATTTATGTTATGGACAGATAATGCAGTCTGTATGATATAGGACTTCCATTTTTAAAGCTCTGTTGTTAGGTGCATACACATTTATATTTGTTGTGTCTTATTGGTGAATTGATGCCTTTATCATTATGCAAGTCACCCCTTATTCCCTGATAATATTCCTTGTTTACTAAATTTACTTTATCTTATGTTATCAGATAAATACTGAATCTCTAGTATTCTTTTGATTGGTGTTTACTATTTCCATTTTTTTTCTTTAATTTATTATGTTTTTAGAGTTAAGTAGGTTTCTTGTAGAGAGCATATAATTGGGATCCACCTTTTCTATCATCTTGCTAGCTATTTTCTGTATCTTCTGCTCTATTCTTTAAAAAAATTTTTTTTTTCTGCTCTAATTTAGATTATTTTCATTATTCCATTTTACCTTCATTATTGGCTTATTATTTACTCATCTTTTAAAAAATGTAGTGGTTGCCTTGAGCTTACAATATACATCTTTAATAAATCAGTCTATTTTCAAATAATATATTAACTTCACGTGTAATGTGAGAGTTTTACAGTAGAACACTCATTTTCTCTCATGTTTTATGCTATTGTCATGCATTTTACTTTTATGTATGCTATAAGAACACAATATATTGCTACTATTTTTGCTTCAGACACTCAATTCTCTTTTAGAGTGATTTAAAAAAGAAAAAATGTCTTTAGATATACCTGTAATTTAACCATTTCTAGAGGTTTTCATTTCTCTATGAAGATCCAAGTTTCAAATGTAAGTTGATATTGTATTCCTTATGCTTGAGGAACTTTACTATTTCTTATAGTGTAATTATGGTGGGAATAAATTTTCTCAATGCTTGTCTTAGAAGTATTTCTTCTTAATTTTTTTTGTAGGATATGTTTGCTGGGTATAGAATTCTGGGTTGACAGTTTTTTCTTTCAGAAATGTGAAGATTTCACCCAAGTGTCTTTGGCTTTCATAATTTCTTATGAGAAGTCTGCTAAATTCTTAAATTTGGTTTTCTCAATGTAGTGTGACTTTTCCCTCTTGTTCCCTTCCAAATTTTCCATTTATAGTTGGTATTCAGTTATTTGAATATAATGTACTTAGATGTACCTTCTTCCTCTTCCTTCTCCTCCTCTTCTTATTCTGTATTTACTCTGCTTGAGGTTCTGTGAGTTTCTTGGAGTTGTGGTTTGACCTGCTTCATTAATTTAGAAAATTTTGGGCCATTATCTCTTCAAATATGTATTTTTTAAAAAAGATTTATTTATTCATTTAAGAGAGAGAGAGAGAGTGCATATGTGAGCAGGGGAAAGGGAAGAGGGAGAGGGAGAGAGCGAATCTCAAGCTGACTTCCGACTGAGCACAGAGCCTGATGCAGGGCTTGACCTCATGATGCTGAGTTCAAAAATCAAAGATCAAAATCAAGGGTTGGCCGCTTAACCAACTGAGCTACCCAGGCACCCCTTCAAATATGTCTTATGACAAGTTTTCTTTCTCTTTTCTTAAATTCCAGTCACACTTAAGTTTGTTTGATAGCTTCCCAAAGTCTTTTCTGGAGTTTCCCCTTTATGTTGTAGTTTCAGTAACTTCTCTTGAATTATATACAAGCTAAGTAATTCCTTCCTTAAACATGATGAGTCTACTGATGAGTCCATCAAAGGTATTCTTAATCTGTTTTACTGCTTTAAGAAATTTCTAGTATTTCTATTTGACTGTTTCTAATAGTTTGCATCTGTGTGCTGGAATTCTCCACCATGAATGCATGTTATCCACTTTTGCCATTAAGGCTTTAATATGCCAATGATAGTTATATTAAATTACATAATAGTTCCAGCAATGATGTCATATCTACTTCTGGTTTTTTAATATTATTTTGTTTGACATAATATTGTTTTACTCTTGCTTCTTTGTGTGTCTTGTAATTTTTGGTTGAAAGTCAGATATGTAGGACAGTAGAGACCTTTGTAGGAATGGGTACATCTCTTTTGCTAAGCACTTATAGGGTGTGGGAGTGTTGAGTCAATCTAGTCAGTATTTGAACTTGTTTTGGGTTTTTTTGGGGGTAGATATTATTACTTTAGAAATTTGTTGGGACTTCCTTTTTATTGGTGTATAACTTATAATTTATATATAGTAAAATTCACCCTTTTTATAGTATAGTTCTGTGAGTTTGCCAAGTGCATATAGTCATGTAACCACCACGAATCCAGATACTATTACTCCCCAGATTTCCTCATGCCACTTTGTAGTCAATCCTTACTCCATCTCCAGTCCCTGGCAAACAATGCTCTTCTCTCTGCCACATAAATGGAATCCTATAATATGAAGCCTTTTAATCCTATTTTTTTCACTTAGCATTATGCACTTAGATTTATCCATGTTTTTGCACATTTAAGAGTTTATTTTATGGCAGAGTACTATTCCATGGTATGAATGTACTAATACATTTTTATCGATTTACCAGTTGAAGGAATTTTGTGTTCTTTTCAGATTTTAGCATGTTTAAAGTAATGTTTTATTTAGGATGTTTACAACAATATTTGTATATGAAGTTGTTCTTTTCCTCTTGCAAATTAATAATTGCTTTTATCTTTATTATTTCTCTTTTTTCCCTATATTCTATTTTTATAATTCTGCTTAAGATTTTATTCCCAAAGGCTGTACATGTGCTAGGATCTTTGTAAAAGGGACAGGATACAATCTTGCGACTTCAGCACTTGGGTAGCCTTGAGTGTAAAAGAAAAGGAAGAAAGGAAGTTGGGTTTACTGGCAGATTCACTGAGGCTCAAGAACATATGTTTTTAGAGAGTCTATTTGACTGACATTGGCCCCATTATTTCCATGAATACTTCTTATTTTCCATGAAATAATGTTTTCATCATTTGGAGAAGAAAGATGGCCATATCCTAGGTCCACTCTTTTATTTCTTTTCAGGCAACACACAGTTAAGACACTCCTCATTTATAGAACCATATAAAGCTAGAAAAAACCACCTCCTCAATACCCCTACTTTAAAGATTTTTATATGCCTGCCTGGAGAGGAGAAAAGACTTGCCTGAGATCTCTTGGTGATTAAGCTCTGAAAGTTGGACTCCACTCATCAGTTTTTGGAGAGTGGTATCAGAGGTGGGGGACAGGCCTGATGACGACATTAGAGAATTTAACAAGTTACGTGGAGCATTTAGGCAAGATTTCCACCTTCTTCCTCTCTTTAAAGAAAATAGATCCACACATATGTTTTCTGAAGCAAATGATCCTCTTCTTTATGCTCTGCTTTACCTCAGGTTAGGATCTGACAGGAGGTAATATGTGAGAGACTAGAATTCCAGTTCTTTTCCAAACCATTCTGTTTCATTTTACTATAGCTGGAAGGTATATGATAGTAGGATACGTGTATGGAACCTTTGGAGAACTGTACCCTTTGTTTATTTTCTCCCCAAAAAGTGATTTAATTTATCTGGGAGAGAACTCTCTACTTTTCAAAAAAGGCAGTTAAAGGGTGTATGTAATATGCCTCCATGTCTTTGCACATGCTGTTCCCTCTGCCTGGACTGCACTTACTCCATGTCTTCACTTGGATAGCTTTTACTTGTCCTTCAGGATACGTCATCTCATGCTTTTCCCAATCGGATCATAAGTGTCCCCTTTGAAGTGATCCTAGAATATACCCCTATCTTGATAATTATCACACTAAATTTTAATGATCAATTTTCTTGTTTATTAGAAGAATAATTAGACAGAGCTTCTTGAGGATGCCATCAGGTAAAATACAGTGACAAAGCAGATAAAATTTTTGGCATAGTTTAGACCATTTGGTGGACTAGCCATTGGGCCTGAGGGTAACTGAGATAAAGTGTTTGTATTAATAATCCTGCCATAGATTCTGGATTGCCAATGGCTCATGTTTTCTTACAGGACAAGTTCCATAAGATACTTATGCTAACTTTTCTTTCAGCCTTTGAACTCTCATGAATGAAGAATCTCAAGTCAGTTCAGTATATAAATTAGAGATAGGGGATGATTTATATAAAGGCTCATAAAATATGCCTTGGTCCTTTCTCCTTTTATCTCCTTCTTTATAACTTTGGCTTTTTATAACTCACTTGGAGATAGTTTTTAAGGTCTGCTTACGTCAGGCCCATTATGATTTATGGCTCTGCTCCCTCACCCACCCTTGGCAGAACATTAAAATATATCTGAGGGTCACATCAGCAGCCTATTACTATATTAAAGAGAAAGATATATTAAGAAAGGCAAAGACCTGAGACAGTCTCCAGGAATAGCTTTCCTGAGTAAACATATCCAGCATACAAATTACATTAATTTTGAAATCAAAGGCATCTTCCTGTAACACAAGGCTTACCAATTTCCATGGAAATCTGGAGTTCAGTGATAGCCTTTGGAGGCCCCTGTTGAAAAGTCTGTAGCAAATTTGACCCTGTAAAAAATTCTATAAAATAATTTGGCTTCTCTAGACCAATGGCTCTCACATTTTAAAAATAATCTGGCATCTGCCTGAGTGATTCTGGTTCAAGAGGTCTAGGAATATAGGAAACTGCATCTTTCATAACAACCTTTGGTTTTATTCTGATGCAAGTGTTCTGGGGACTTCTCTTTGGAGAAACACTTGCGTAGGCCTTCTTACTCAGGGTGGGGGTGGGGGGAGGTCTTTTTGCAGAAGCTCATGACAGGTGACTCTAGAGTAGGGTTGTTAGCAGAATATAATATAGCATGAAGGGAAAGGAGAACTGGTCATCATATGTGGTCATGGACTGAATTATGTGGTGGCCTTGAAAGAAACAATGACCCTCAGCAGCCTGTGCCACCTCTATCATGGTGACTTCCATGTATTATTGTGTGTTTGCTTGTTTTTTTCCCCCCAATTAGACTTGAGAGCAAGGACCCTGTCTTTCCTCTCTGTATGCATAGCACCTAATACCATGTACCTAAATTTTGCTGAAGACTGAGTATATAAATAAATGAATAGACAAATGAATGAGTTGTAATTCTTCATAAATGAAAACAGATCCAGCCCTTCAACAGACAAATGGATAAAGAAGATGTGGTCCATATATACAATGGAATATTACTCAGCCATCAGAAAGGATGAATACCCAACTTTCTCATCAATATGGATGGGACTGAAGGAGATTATGCTAAGTGAAATAAGTCAAGCAGAGAAAGTCAATTATCATATGGTTTCACTTATTTGTGGAACGTAAGGAATAACATGGAGGACATTAGGAGAAGGAAGGGAAAAATGAAGGGGGGGAAATCGGAGGGGGAGAAGAACCATGGAAGACTATGGACTCCGAGAAACAAACTGAGGGTTTTAGAGGGGAGGGGTTTGGGGGGATGGGTTATCCCGGTGATGGGTATTAAGGAGGGCATGTACTGCATGGAGCACTGGGTGTTATACGAAAACAATGAATCGTGGATCACTACATCAGAAACTAATGATGTATTGTATGGTGACTAACATAACATAAAAAACAAAAAACAAAAAACAACCAGATCCAAGGCTTCTAGCTTAAAAGTTTGACCAAGCTTGGTAAAGGTCCAGCAGAGGATGATGTTAATGTATGTCAGTATATGGTTTTGAATGTAATATTTTTTTTCCTATTAAGTTCATGTAGGAGTTGGAGTACAGCAGTGGTTCCCAAATGTGGCTGCACCTCCTAGTCACCTAGGTGCTTCCACCCTTGTTTTATTTTTCAGTGAAGAAATAATATGTATGCTTGGTATAAGGGAAAAATTAAGCTCATCCCAATGCACCTCCCCAGGGCCACACATCTACCAGTTTCTTGTGTAACTCTTGGGGCATATTCTATGCATTTGGAGGCATATAATTTCTTACATGAATGGTCACAGCTTGCATTTGATTTTTTTTCAGTTAACAATATACCTTGAAGATTGATCCATATTAAGGCATATGGATCTACCTAAAAACTGTAACAGCCACATGGTATTCCACTGCGTGGTATCTGTCTGTCTGTCTGTCTACCTACCTACCCATCATCCGTCTAATAATCAATCCTTACCATAAGAAATGTTGCATCGAGCATCAGTGAATGTATCTCTTTGAATGCATGAGCAAGTATAGATAGGGTCAATTCTTAGAGGTGGTATTTCTAGGTCAATGCAATTGCGCACTTAAAATTTTGCAGGATTGCTCCCCAAACAGGCTACACCAATTATATTTTACCAACTGTGTGAATGAAAGTGCCTATTGCTCTAAATCTTTGTTGGGGAAATTTTTAAAATGAAGATTCTCAGTCCCTCACAAATCTATTGCTTCCAAACCTACTAAGACCAGCTGAGGGACCTGCCATTTTTTTAAAGATTTTATTTATTTGAGAGAGAGAGGGCAGGAGCAGGGGGTGGGGTCGGAGGGGCAGAAGGAGAGGGAGCCTGATGTGGGGCTCGATCCCAGGACCCCAAGATCATGACCTGAGCCAAAGGCAGACACTTAATGGACTGAGCCACCCAGGTGCCCTGGACCTGCATGTTTTTAAAGCTCCTCATAAAGTGCCACGTGATCAGTACCTTCATTTCACGCTACTCCATATCTCAGTGAGTCTGATGCAGAAGGTCCATGACTGCATTTAAGAATCATCGGGCTGCTGCATAGTACCCCCGTATCTACCTGGGCCAGATACCAGCTTCCACACTCCTGCTGTCCTCCCTCCTTTATAAACACCAGCTAAAGAATAGGGAACTAACCTTGGAAAATAATGTTTCAGCACCCTTTGGTTTGAAGTTCTCCTTTTTCTGCCTTTCTGTGCTTTCCATTTTGGTCTCAAGTCTTCTTTCTTCCTGGTTGAATCACTCGGGGACTAATGTCTTTCCCATAGGTTCACAAAGATGTATTTTAAACATGTACTTTTTGAGGACACATTCTTTGACGAGTGCTATTTTGAAGACGTTACATCTACTGATACCTATTTCAAAAATTGCACCATTGAATCGACCATCTTCTACAACACAGGTGAGAACATGGGTGGTGTAGGTGCATGGTATCAAGGGTGGACTGGTCTTATTTAAGAAGCAAAGTGCTCAGTCATAAGCTTTAGGAGTAGGAAGGTATACACAGACATGGTTTCTGAGAGTCAGGTTGGAGAAATGGGTTCTAGCCCCAGGTATGGCACGGATTAGTTGCACCGTCTTTACCAATGCATTTAATTTGTCTGCATGTTTTATCACATGTGAAGTGGAAACGAAATTTCTGGGTGAGTGCTCTGGTCTCAAGGAGACTGATGCTTGTATGCTGCAGGTCTTCGGTAGGAACACACTATGACACAGATGAAAAGCCAGTATTTCAGGAAGGCCGCATTTTATGTGTGGAGTGCTTTCTCGAAGACCTCACGTAATCTGAATCTTGCAAACTTCAAGGTTCCTGTTCTCACAATAATAAAGGAAAAGGGAAAATTGTATCTTTTCAAGCCTTGTGCATAAAGTGAGATGAGAAGCATATTTTAAAATTGCACCATTTTGGACTTCCATGATTAAAAAATAGTCACAAAATCCCACCACTCTATCCCTCCTCCTTACTTTTACTACTCTCATCATACGTTAATAACATACCAAGGGGAATTGAGACGTAAGGAAACTACCTGAGCTTTACCAGGGGCTTCACCTACATTGTCTCCAGTGAGAAATGTACATTTACTCCCAGTTTATAGCTCAGGAAACCCAGGCTTAAGCACTTGTCCAAGGCCACAGCTAGCAAGCTTAGGGAGCTTGGATTCATTACTGAGTTGTTTTGTTCTAAAGTCTGTGATCTTCCCACTGAAAACATGCTTTGTGCCAATATTAGTGCTTTCTTCTGGGCCTCAGCACCGTGGTTGATGCAAGAGTATTTTCTTCTTCCATGAGGTCAGCCCCAAAATGTTCAATATCTGGCCTCCAAATATCCCTCCGTCTCTAAGTGATCCATTATGAGATGTACCTTCATAATTTTTTTTTTAGCCTGAACTTAAAAAGGCTTATACATTGCCTGTTTGTCATTAAAACCTGATGCATCTTTTAGTTTCTTCTTTCAAGTTTTAAGTTGCCTCTTTGTTTGCATACTGTCACGTGGGGATTTCTGCAAACACCTGTACTCATGAAATGTCAGTGCTGGGAAGTGATGGAGAGAATTAGGTGTACTTTTCTAATTTTGTAGGAGGAGTTTCAGGAAGGTTAAAGAGGGTCAACTGCAGAGCCAGTTCCCGAAACCCAGATTTTCTGAGAGCTTGCTTAGGCACTCTTTCTGCACAAACAGTTGGTGTTAGAAGGTGTCGGAAGACTTGGGAACGAGGTCCAAAGCAAATGGTTTATATTTTTTTAAGACTTGATTTTTTTGGAGATGTTTTAGGTTTACAATGAAATTAGAAAGAAGGTGCAGAGATTTCCATAGAACTCCTGCCCCCTGCCCCTGTCTCCCCTATTATCAATATCCCCCCACTAGAGTGGTGTATTTGTTACCATTGATGAACCTACACTGACACCTCAGAATCATCCCAAGTCCAGAGTTTACAGGAGGGTTCACTCTCGGTGTTGGATATTCTCTTTGGGCTTGGACAAGTGTGTAATGGCATATATCCACCATTATCATGCCATATAGAGTATTTTCACTGCCCTAAAAATCCTCTGTGCTTTCCACATTCGTCTCCCCAGCTCCCCACCCTGGAAAATACTGAGCAAATGGTTTTTAATTTTATTTTTAATTTAATTTAATTTTTATTTTTTAAAGATTTTATTTATTTATTTTAGAGAGAGATAAAGGGGGAGCACAAGTGGGGGGAAGGAGAGAGAATCCCAAGCAGACAATCCCTGAGCACAGAGCCTGATGTGGGGCTCGATCCCAGGATCCCAAGATCATGACCTCAGCTGAAATCAAGAGTCGGACACTCAACCGACTGAGCCATCCAGGCGCCCTGCAAATGGTTTTTATTTTGAAGAATGTTCAGGTTTCTGCATGGGCTTTGGAGTGGTCACCTCAATCCAGACGCAATTCTCTTGTCTTCTGCTTCCTATAAGCTGGGTAGCCTCAGAGGAGTGGCCCGGCCTTGGTGTGGACCCTGGTGTCATCTCATTGATAGAAACAGGACCATTTCCTACTTGAGAGATGATGTATTCAGACATGCCTCTCCAGGAGTGTTCGTTTCATTTCCCTTTGCTTATGGGAAGTTGAAGCAGTCATTACATTGTTAGTTTTTTCTCTTCATCCACACCTGACCACACGTCACCTTGACTTTGAGATTATCTGATTGCCGGAGGCTTGGAGCATCCTGCCCAGGGAAGGGGCATGACTCCATCCCTGCCTCCGCCCCATCTCTCCCCAGCCCCTGCTCACTGTAATGAACCCAAGGTGTCCTTCTCTCCCCAGACCTCTATGAGCATAAATTCATCAACTGCCGGTTTATCAACACTTCCTTTCTGGAGCAGAAGGAGGGCTGCCACATGGACTTTGAGCAGGATAATGACTTCCTGATTTACCTCGTCAGCTTCCTCGGCAGTCTGTCCGTCCTGCCCGGGAACATCATTTCTGCCCTGCTCATGGATAGAGTTGGAAGGCTCAAGATGATTGGTGAGTAGCTAGGGATGCCGCATCTCCTCCAGTAGGTAGGGATCGTGGCTTTCAAAGTGTATTAAAGAAGAGGATTTTTTTCTTTTTCTTAAAGAAATCTTGCACTGGAAACCAAACAGGTAAGACGGGATCTGCTGGTGTGGAGCCCAGGAGGCAGGCATGTCTCCAAAACTTCAGGACTCCACAGACATAGTTTGAGACCTATGGTCCAGGTCAGGGACTCATCTTCATTTCCCGACTGAGCGATTCTGTGGTAGTCACTTATGCTATTAGCACTTCAGTAAGAATATTAAACATGCCCATTCTACCTGCTTTGTAAGATTTTTGTCAGAAAAAAATACAAAATGCTCTTCAATGAACATTGGTTCGTCTGATGGGTTTAAAATAGATTGCATTACTTATTATAATTTCATAGTGATCACACTTAGGCTTTGGAGGTGGACAGACTCATGTCCGAGTCCTATCACCTCAAGGCTGTTTGACTTTGGACATGTTCCTTTACTTCTCCAGGCTTCAGTTTCCATATCTGTACCTATAACTAGCTGGTAGGGTTTTGTGAGGCTTGAGCATGATGTAGCCAGAGCATCTTATAGTGCTTGGTGCCCTGTAGGTTCTTGAAATGGTAGAAGTTTTCACGCATGCCTTGCTTCACTGCACCAGGATCCTCAGCAGTTTGCTGCAGAAACACATGCTGTGCATGGAAAATAAGAAACAAAACATATACACCCAGGGGCAGGGAAAACATATCAGAATGTATATATTGTAAGGCCAGGGTGGGGATGAGAACAACACATTGATACACATGACATGAAAGGTCTGTTCTAGGGATGTAGTTGATCAGGAAAATTAATACCAACTCCCTCCCAGCGAAGCTCAAAGGGAAACAAAATAAATCACATAGTCATTTTGTCAGAGAAGAGCACATTGGTCAGAGCTTGGCAGGGGAAGCTTTTGCCGGTGTGGGGCTCATTGAATATTATTATTGTAAAAGTAGCATGAATGCTGTTTGTAGTGAGGATGGAGTCATGTGTAGGCATGGCAGATGGTTAGACCTGAAGCCCCTGAGGGAAGGACAGCGTTGACTAACTCCTTAACTCCCGAGCTTTTCGGCAGAAGGTAGCTTACACCCTGTGCAAGACCAGCAGCTGGGAGTCAGGTGGCCATCTCCGCCAACATTTACTTTATGAGTCTACACACCTTCCTTTCCTTCTCAGAGCTTCTGTTTCACAACTGTGAAAGTAATACCTCCGTTTGCTCCAATGAGATAAGGTGTGTGAGAGTAGACAGGTGACATTTCTGCCATTCTGCCCCTGGCCTTTCCAGCCCCAGTTGAACGGCGAATGCTGTGGTTGAGCCCTGGGGGTAGCCCAGGACATCCTTGGGAAGGCAGGGTCTATGAGGGGTGGGGTGGTGTGCAGGGGTGTGGCCCGCTGCGTGGAGCAACCACATGCTCCCCCACGGAGGCAGAGGGAAGGCTGGGTGTGGGAAGGAGGCAGGGCAGCCGGAGAGCGGACATCTGCTTTGTGGCCACTGCAGTCCTTCTTGGCATCATGCGTGCATTCCAGATCAGAACTGATTCCTGTCATGTTCCCCAAACTGGACAGCTGGAATGAATATCTCTCATTCTTTGTATCCTACTCTTTTATTAATGTCTGTATTTTGGTTCTGAGCTGCACTGTTAAGAGCTCAGGCAGTTCTTTCTTCGATCTTTAGTAGAAGGTCTGGCGCGAGGCGGGTCACCTGTGATATTCTCAGTGATGCTCAGCACATACTAGATGCTCAATAAATAGCTCGGTGGGATGTGGGTGACCTGTTTTGAAATAGTCTTTCCATGAACAGAAAGAGCTATTTCCTCAGAAAAATTCCCTCTTGAATCTGCTGGGGCACAGAATTTGTCCTGCTTACTCTGCCGCGCTCTTTCCTGGGTAGAAGTAGTGTCTTGTTAACAACAGAGTAGTTTTCCTGATGAAGCTGTTAGTCCTCATTTATTCATTCAATAAGCGATAATTTATGCGGCACTTATTCTCTGCCAGGCTGTGTTGGTGGGAAAAAGAATCCAACCCCAGAGAGTTCTAGTGAAGAGACTTTAGGGATGGGATGTGGCTTTGGGGGGTAATCCTACTATAGATCCCTGTGGCCCACTGTACTTCCACTCGGTTAATTCTCATTTCCCTCGTGATGGAGAGGCCTGAGTTCAAGTCACACCTTTCCCCCCCTGTGTGACCTTGAGCAAGTCTCTTAACCTCTCTGTGCTGGCTCACTTTCCCTACCCATAAAATGTTGGCCAAAAAAAAAAAAATAGTACCTACCTCACTGGCTATTTGGGGACAGGGTTATGGGAACAACTAAGGCAGATGAGGCTCCCACATGCTAGCAAAACTGGCAGCAGGTACTGCCTCGACGATTGCAGGGAGAAGAGCTCTCACCGAGCCCAGGGAGAGCAGGAACCATGGAGGTGGAGGCTCCCGGAAAGAACTATAGTCCTGGGGGGGATGCAGCCATGACCAAAAAAGGGCTTTATAGATAGGACGGGAATTGGGAAGAAATACTCCAACCCCTATCTGCTCCCAGCTGGTAAGGGAGCGGCAGGCATGCAGTCCCTGGGGGCTGGCTTCTCAGGAAACAGGCAGGGCTGAGAAGGGCAGATCAGATGTCTGCGGTGGAGATAGGATAGATGGAGAATAAAGAGCAAGGCCCTTCAGGTTTTCTTCTGCAGCCCATTTACAGTTCTGTTCTCAGTAGCACATAAGCTCCAAGAGGATTTTTTATACTGATGTATCTCAGGCACCCAGAACAATGTCTGGGATATAACAGATTCTCAAGGAATGTCCCCTTGGCCTCCTCCCCAATAAGTCTGGGCTGGGCAGCACCACAGAGTGAGGATTTCAAAATCCTTCTGGGAGGCTAATTCTGGTGACATGACCCACGCAAAAGGCTCTAATCCTGTGGCTGGAGTACCATGTGGGGGGTTCAAGCTATGCTTTCTCTGTGTAGAGATGGACCTGTGACTTGAGGTGACCTGTTACTTCAGGCACACCTGTGACGATAGGAGAGGGGAAAGACCTGTGGGTGACAGTCTTGTCTAAGACAGGGGCTTCATGGTTTTTTTTTTTTTTCTGCCCTTGACCTCCCCCTGTAGGTGGCTCCATGCTAATCTCGGCGGTCTGCTGCTTCTTCCTGTTTTTTGGCAACAGCGAGTCTGCGATGATTGGCTGGCAGTGCTTGTTCTGTGGGACCAGCATTGCAGCCTGGAATGCTCTGGATGTGATCACGGTGGAGCTGTATCCCACCAACCAGAGGTCAGTTCTTCCGTGGGCTTCTCTCTGGGACTTGTTCGGACTTCTTTGGCCGGAAGTCTACCCATTCCAACATCCTCCCCCACAGCCATCTTGGTCTTCTGGTGTTTCACGGACCAAGGGAGCATCTCTTTGGTTTTTGAGTTTCTCCTGTATGGGGGCTGGTATAGGCACGGAGGTGAGCAGGCTAAAGCCTGATGGAGTGGGGTGAGGGGTCAGATACAAAGGATAAGTGCAAACCATGTTCGGGAGAGAGAAATGAGGGTGATACCATAGATATCATGCACTCCAGAGAGAGGTGAAAACAGGCCTCCAATGGGAGAGAGGGGGGAAAAGGTGAAGAACTAGATAAACCAAGGGTGGAGGAGAGGCAAGGGCAGATAAAGGTGGGGGTGAGTCCTGATGGTCCAGGGCATTAGCAGAGAATGTGATAGGAATGCCCAGTGCTTACTTTTATTTTTGTGCAAGCCATGTGGGAAGAAGCCTGGTTGAAAGGCATGGGGTCAAAGCCATTATGTAGCAGTTATCTCTCCTTATGGAGAGGGAATTGTGAATTTTAAGGATGGCAGGTAAGTGGCCCTATGGTCAAAAAGGAGTGCGAAGTGATGTGGAAGGCAGGTAAATGAAATTCTGCAAAAAAATCTTAATGATATTACCCAAATTGGTGACAGAGGTATTAGAATATGGCTAGCTATGGCAAAGCACAGCATCCCATATTTGGAGCCCCTCTCCCCTGAACCAAAGAGCTTCTAAGTTTTACAAAAAATAAGAGGAGGAAAAATTATCATTATTTCAATGGTATATGGTTTTACATCTAGGAAACCCAAGACAATAATTAACTAAAGAGACTGCTCAAAACAGAAAACTAATTTGATAAGGTGGTCAATAATAAAACTAACTTAATAACATATGGGATTTAAAAATGTATCCAAAAATTTTAAAGTAAAGTTGAATTCCATTTAATAATAGCAGAAATCATAAAATATCTAGGAATATAAGAATATAAGGGATAATAAGAAAGATGAAACACTTATGTGAAGACAACCATAAAGCTTTACTGAGAGATAAAACAGAAGACTTACATATATGTCAAGATATACCTTATGAAATTCTAAGAAGATTTATTCTTACACAAATTTCAAATCTTCTTTTGTTTCCTTCTAACTTCAAAGAGTCCATTCAGAATTCAACGAGATTTTTTTCCCCCCCTCCTCTGGAAAGTTGGGACAACTTTGGAAATTTCATTTGGAAAAATACACATGTGAAAATATCCAAGCAAATTTTGAAAACAAAAAGATTGGGATTGGGGGCTAGTTATATATAAAGTGATTAAAAATGTAAAAAAATTAATGTACAAAAATGTAGACACATTCTTAGTAAACCTGTGATATGAAAAAGAAATATTTTGCTTCAGTTGAAGAGAGCTGGTGTTGGGAATATAGACTCTGTACACAGATGGAGTCAAGAAAGGACAGATGATTGTAGCTATTATCATTAAGGGGACACCTGGCTGGCTTAGTCAGTAGAATATGTGACTCTTGATCACTGGGGTAGTGAGTTTGAGCCCCACATTGGATGTAGAGATTACTAAGAAAAATAAATGAACTTAAAAAAAAATAATAGTTGCCCCTCAGAAGTGTGATTGAGGGATAATAATTAGGATTAGGTTTTGCCATGGGTGACAGAAATCTCAAATAACTGCAGCCTTAAGAAGGTAGGCATTTCCTTTTTCTCTCCTGTAGAAGTCCACACCAGGGACTGCAGGCTCTTTTTATCTTGTTGTTCACCCTTCCATGAGCTCAGCCATGGGCCAAGATGAGACCATCTACATTTTTGGAAGTGGGATGGAAGGAAGAAAAACGGAAGAGAAGAGAGCAAAAAGTACCACTCATGACATCTCTCAAGGAAATTTCTCAGGAGCTGCGATTTGCACTTATATCTCATTGGCTAAAAGCATAGTCACATGGCCAGACTCCTCAGCAAGGGAGTCTGGGAAATGTAGTCTACATTTGGAGAAATGCTAGTTAGGGACACCCAACAGTGTCTGCCACAAGAGGGTCAGGGTGTTATTGAGGAGGAACAGTGACACTTTCTGCTTCATTCTCTCTGTTTTTTCAGTGTTTCACAATATGCATGTCCTATCTGTGACAATTTCAAAAAGAGATAACATTTGAAAAGAGAAAGAAACAAGTGTGAAGGAAACACTCCAGACTGGTAATAGTGGTGATTGCCTTTCAGTGGTGGGGTTATATACTTTTGCATCTTTATGTTATTCTGTATTTCCAAATTTGATTAAAATGAGAATGTTTGACTTTTATATTTAGGAACAAAAGTTCCCTCCCACACCTTCACTATACCTTCCCTCACAACAGGGGAAAGAAAGGACCCAGTCCTGCTCATCCCAAGGAGGTCTGGTTCATCTTTTAGAATGATTGACTTTCTTCTTCTTTTACAGGGCGACAGCCTTTGGCATCCTTAATGGATTATGCAAATTTGGCGCCATCCTGGGAAACACCATCTTTGCTTCTTTTGTTGGGATAACCAAAGTGGTTCCCATTCTTCTGGCCGCTGCGTCTCTCGTTGGGGGTGGCCTGATTGCTCTTCGGCTGCCAGAGACCCGAGAACAGGTCCTGATGTGAACAACCTCTGGGGAAAGAAGATGTTGGAAGAACCTTATCCAAGAACCTTAAATGCACCCATGCTTCCTGTCACTGTCCAGAGGACACGGGAGGAGAAGTTGATTTTGTGACTCCTAGTTTAGGACCCATTTCAGCTGTCAATATGTTTGTAACTCAGGTGACTGATTTGGGGGTGTCCTGAATCACCTTTAGAATCCCAGAGTGGTGTTCTTGGCTTCGGGTCTCCCCAGCCCAAAGCAGGGGCAGAAGGATCACACCTTCCAGTGGGTGCACGCTCTGAGCAAGGACTGTGTATTCCCCCTAGTGAGGTGCAAGGACTTATTTGCATTTCAAAATGAATCTGAGGGTGAGAAACATTTAAGATCCTCCTCCATAAAGTTTCTCAGAGCCCAATGACCTAACACACTGACTTGCCAGGAAGTTAGAGTCATCATATAAATATTGGGCTTGAAATACAAGATACTTATATTTTTGCATTTAAGAGTATCACCGAGCCTATGTTCCATTTGAAAATTGGCACAATAGCATTGAAGATACTCTAATATAGAAAACCAAATATCTGATCAATATCTATAGAAATCTGCTCCCTCCTCAACCAAGTGTCCTAAGTTTTCCATGACGATTAGGTGGTAAATTTAAGGATGCTATTTATTCCTGTTTTGATCTATTCAAAGAAACTTAATGCGATAGGTATTCTGTAAACTAACTTTGTACATAACTATATCTAGGTTTAATTTGCAGAAATGGTACCTGCAAATATTTGCCAGCCTTTTAGCCATATTTTGGGAGGAGTTGGTGTTTGGGGTCCCAGGAAATTAGGTCTGATTGAATGAAATGCAACCACAATATCTTATAGCCATTTAACTTGCTGTCAGGAGGATGCACTTCGTAAACTCGTGTTGTACAGTTCATTTAGTCCGGGCACTTTTCTTTGTGTAGGTGGAGTAGTTACTTTTCTCTCTTACACAGATCACTTGTGAAACAAGCTCACCATCGTGGGTACCGGCATTAGACGCTGCTGCACCCCCAGAAACAACAGGAGAAGGGTTCAGGGGCTTCTGGCATTCTCTTTATGGGCAAGAATAAAACACAGTGGACAACATGAGTGATTGAGGGAGGGATGGGGAAGAGTAACCACAGTTCTCCAACGCATAAATTCTTTGTTTCTTTTAGCTGTAAAACATGATCCATATTTGTTATCATGGTCAGGTCCCATGAGAAATCTATGCTATGTGTCTCGGTTCAGGACCTTTGAAAACAGATGTCATTGGCATGGGAATCAGGGCATGCAGTGGATGTCAAGTATGTCTCCCTTCAGTGCTCCAAGTGAATTCTTTTCTGAGACCTGCTTGGAACATGAATGGGGGTGGGGTGGGGATGGGGGTGGGGAACCCAGGAAAACTGCTTTGGCAAGGGTCAGCAATAGACTGAAGTCTTGACGACACAGAAAAGGAAGGTTTCATACACCAGAACTATCTAGCCTGGAAGGACAGTGAGCTATGAGCTCTCGTCCCTGGAGGTGGACTGACCGAGGCCCGGTGAGCATCAGTTTGCAAGAACTCATGCTTCAAGTTGATCTGCAGTGTTCTGAGTGCTGTCAAGTGCTACACACTCCCTACCAGGCATCTCCAAAAACCGAAGCAGGGTAATGATGACCACAGGGAGTGTTTTCTCGGCTTTGGGGAGACACTTGGGTCCCAGGACAGCTTCAGGCCCTCTTTCCATTGTTTTCTGGAGTAACAGGTAGACAGGAGGAAAGAGTAAATATTACGACACCTTTCCACCTTGGATCTGAGATCAGCTTTAATGGTTAAAATGTTGACTCTGCTTCTCCTGTCTCCTACCTCTTTATTCACTCTTTTTTTTCTTTACAGGGAAAGAAGACATGTCAACTCTGATTTGACACCCTGATCCCCCCAAATATATAAATATACTATTGTGTATTAACGTTTCTGTCAGTGTTTTATAGGAGTTGCATAACATAAAGGCTACATCAGTAATGAGAGGCCCAGTGTAACATAGGTGTCATCTACTTTCCCTATTCTGATTATGAAATACAGTGGCTAGGTCCGTTCAAGAGAATTGTGTAACCCGGAGATGGCCACATCCCTTGTAACATTATTCTTCAATGGGATGATACAATTTAAGGAGCAGCTACCACTTAAGAAATTTACAAAGCAGGTAGAGTCTGCATTTCTAGTTAAGGTGGATCTTGTAAATCTCACATCCGATTAATTTTTGAGTGTGGAGATGGCTGTGGTAATTTGAGGGTCAATTCCATTTGGGTTTTCAAGCTCTGATATCTGCATTAACTGTATGGCTCCTTAAACCAACCACCTAACCAACCAAGAGCAGTTCCTGTGTCATCCATCACCTAGGCCTTTGTAAAGGGTGCAGCCAAGCTCTGCAGCCTTCCCCGTCCGTGAAGAATTGCCTGGCGCTGGTACCTGGCCTCTTCTTAAATGCTGTCATTCCTGCTGAGATAAATGCTTCTTTAAAAATAGTCTCTGTGGCAGGTCATTGGGGGATAATGTACAGCATTCCTGGCCAGGCCCTTCTTTTTCATTTTGTGTTCTATCCCGAGAAACTCCCAATGGCATCCTTGCGGCGTGGAAGGATGAGGTTCTCCTTCACTGAGCAAAGCTGTTCACGGTTCATGATGTATTTTATGATGCCTGTTTTGTTACTTTTAACAGCCTCAACAGTGTTGTGTCATCTCTTGATGCTGAGTTTTGACCTTCTGTTTTATTGGAAATAATTAGTGAAAGCGGTGTGCCTATTTGTGAAGTTCATAGCACATGCACCTGAGGTCATGTGATAAATAA
The DNA here is from genome assembly GCF_964656455.1 of Halichoerus grypus. NCBI lineage: Eukaryota > Metazoa > Chordata > Mammalia > Carnivora > Phocidae > Halichoerus > Halichoerus grypus. The sequence goes on from NC_135719.1 coordinate 10,226,354, forward strand.
CCACATTCCCAGGGTCCCCTGCTACCTTGTATTAGCTCATTAAAAATAATAATAAAAATAATTATAAACAAACTTTTAAGAACTGAGGCTAGAGGTTATTTCCAGACACTAAGGTTTCTTCTGGATTCCTAAGTTGATTGAATCAGTTGGGGTTGGCCTGTTGAGAATCATTTCTTTCACCTTGTTTTGCATATGGGGACCTTGAGAGATCAAATGATGTGACCAAGGAGACAGGTAGCACTGGGAGTGGGTTACAAGGCCTACAGTGATGCTCTCTCTATAATTCTGGAGTAATCTCTCAGTCCGTAATCCCCTACTGCAGGGCCTCCCATTGAGTCTCTGAGGAATGGGATGGTGAGACAAATGTTTAACCTCCATTCCCGGAGGCCATTCATAGACAACTCACTTGATTGTCTCACCTGGAATAAATGGAAGGATCATCATACATATGAAAAGAATGGTATTTATTAATCCATCTAGTCACTGATTCATTCACTTATTCAATAAATCCTTACTGAGCCCATACTGTGTGCTGGGCTCCATGCTAAGTCCCGGGATCCATTGGTAAAAACCCTGGTCTGGGCCCTGCCTCCTTCTACTTACGGCAAGTGGGCAAGATGGTCATTAAGTTGGCAATAAAAACAACGTACGATGATTTTATCATCAGTAAAATGCACCTTCTGCTTGTAAGAGGATTCTCATTTCCCTACCAGTCAATTGTGGATTTCTGAATCTCATTGTTTTCTTTCCTGTTTCTCTTTTCCTCAAGGAGTGTGCTAATTTCTTATCTTCATAAACCAGTAAGGGAAAAGGCACCCCAGCTCATTTTCTCCAGAAAATACTCCGTTTTTACTTCATTAACTTTGCAGAGGGTTGTATATGGAAGAAGGGATGGGGGCCCAGAACACAAGCAGGACATTGGGTAGTGGGCAAGGCTCCCAGTAGTCCCAGGAAAGTGGTTTTCACTTTCACAGTTGGCTCTTCTAGGGGGCATCTGAATAACACTGACCAATCTTTAGGGTTTGGTTAGGATTAGGTTGGATAACATACAACTGAAAACCCCAACCAGCAGGTTTAGAGTATATTCATAATAAGTTAAAGGTTTATTTCTCTCTTGTATTAAGGAAATCTGGAGGAAAGAAAGCCATAGCTGGTATGGTTGCTTTGTGATCTGATTATTGGGAACAGATTCCTGCCTTTAGGCTCCTCAATTTTTAGTGCACTTTTTCCATGAGGTTGCCTCAGGGACGGGGGTGGCAATTTTCCAGCTGGTCCTCACATCCACAGTTCAGGCAGGAAGCAGAAGGGAGGGCAAGGGGCAAAGGGGCGGCACCTCCCACCTAAGCCCACCTCCCTTGAAACTATTCTCTTAGATGCTCCTTCCAGTTGCTTTCATATGTATATCATCGACCTGAAATGGCTGGGAAATATGCCGTTTCCCTGGGAACACTGCCATCCTTCCTCCAAATTGAGGATCCTGGTGCTAAGGGAAGAGGGGAGAAAGGATAGGGTGGCTCATGATTCTTGAACTTTAGTGTGTATCAGAATCACCTGGAGGGGCATTCAAACTCACACTGCTGGGCCCCACCCCCAGCTGAAACAGAGAATACACATTTCTAACAACTCCCAAGTGATGTGGTGTCAGTCCTTGGGCCATATTTTGAGCAGCACTGACAGCCTGCCAATCTGATTTGTTGGGGAAGCTCTAGTACCCTGATCATTTAAATCTAGCCCAACCAGAAACTCACAAAAGCTAGCTGCTCATGAAAAATGCTATCTTCCTTAAGTTCAGAGACACTCTGCGGGTAGCAGCGCATCAGTAAGGAAGAGCATCAATAAAAATACTTCCTTCCCTAGAAACTGCTTGGTTTCACTCAGGCCTTGAGCTTATGAGCCTATGTCTATTTGTAGGCCTCTAATTATTTCCTAGGCTCAGCAGAGGGTGGACACCCTTTCACCTGGGGTCAATGAGCTCTGTTTTGCCTGTTTCCATGTGGTAATGATTTTTACAGACACAAATATATTTGTGGCACATTGTCATTCACTAGGCCTTATATTGGTTCTCTTTGCTACTAGAAGTTTTCTCCTGTCTAGGGGTGCCCAGGAGGCAATAAAGACATACCTAGGTGTGACCCTGACCTGCTGACAGTCAACCTGAACTTGGTTTGGAAATGTTTCTTGAAAAAGGAGAAAAGATTTCTCCTTTAGGTAAGAGAAAGTCAGAGTGGGATAAATTCCTTTACTTAGACCTCATTCAACACATATTTACAGAATGGCTCCCGTGTGTCCCGTGGTCACAGGTCCCTACCTTTAAGTGGTCCCCACCCCCTGACCCCAGCTAAAGCTTTGTGCTTTTGTGGGGAGCTGTGTTGTGTTCAGGTACAGCCCTAGGAACAGTTTGGAAATAAATCCCTTTGCATTTGAGGCAAGCTTAAATCCCATTTCATTTAATTTTCTTAAGTATGGGGAGGAAATTTATATGCATGGTTTTGGTGACAGCAATGAAGTTTCTAAAAAGATTAATGATGAAATGAAACAGAGACTAGAGCTATCCAAAAAGGTTAACTGGAGGAATAAAAGTTACATCATTGCTAATTACAGAATGAAGAGGGGCTCTGCTTAGCAGGACTGTAATACACCCGGAAATTTTGAGCCATGAGCCGAGTCCCTGTCCCCTCACCTGAAACACATACTTAGCTGTCTATGCACCTCTGGTCCTGCTGGCTTAAATGATTTTTAAAATTTCAGAGATGATAGGGCACCTGGCTGGCTCAGTCAGTTAAGCGTCTGCTTTTGGCTCGGGTCATGATCCCGGGGTCTTGGGATCAAGCCCCGCATCAGGCTCCCTGCTCCTCGGGGAGTCTGCTTCTCCCTCTGCTTCTGCCTCTCTCTCTGTCTCTCATGAATAAATAAATAAAATCTTTAAAAAAATTTCAGAGATGATAAATATGTATTCCTTCAGAAAGGGACTGTCCTCTATCCAAGTTAATGTGGCTGCCACATTTGATAATTTTGCTGGGAAGAGGGGTCTGTTTAATCAGTGACTGTCACTCAAACCCACTGTCCCGTCCTCCACTTCTTATATACAATATATAATCTCAGTTATTCTGATTTCTCAAAATCAGCCTGTGTGATTTCAATAGCGCATGAACAGAAGACCCATAAAAAATGTCTTTGCAGGAAAATCAGACTTTGGACTATTTCACAAAAGACTGCTTCAAAAATACTCAGAAAAACAAGTAGTAAGCTAAAGATGAACACATTTTAAGTAACTCTTATTTATTAACGTGTTTCTCCCAAAAAATTACAAAGCAAATTCCATCGACCTCAAAAATACTTGAAAGTGATAAAACTAAACTTTAAAATATGTTTTATGATATAGCTTGCTTTTTAACTTGGAGTTGGTCAGTTGGAGTCAAGAAAACCCAAGTTTAACAAATGTTTGGAGTGGATCACTGATAGCTGATTTGCTGGTCTTTGTACTAATGATTTTAATAAGGACAATTTACAGAAACCTGCCAAGGCTATATATTTTACAGTGGAAAAAAAAACTATAAACCAAAGCTTTTTTTAAAGATTTATTTATTTATTTATTTGGGAGAAAGAGAGAGAGAGAGAGAGAACATGAGCGGGAGGGGCAGAGTGAGAGAGAGAGAGAGAATACCAAGCAGACTCCATGCTGAGCACAGACCCAGACTTGGGGCTTGATTTCACGACCCTGAGATCATGACCTCAGTGGAAACCAAGAGTCAAACGTTCAACTGACTGTGTTACCCAGGTACCCCAAAGATTTGCAATTAGAATATAGGTTGTCCATTGCTGAGATGTGTGTTAGAACTCAGGCTGTCACGAGTAAAGCATAAAAAGAGTATTGATATGTATCCAGCACATTTAACACATTATTTTGAAAGATAGCTCTCAACATTTTAAAATTACATTTGGGGGAAGACGGAGGTATTTGTGACATATCAAAATAAAAAAATACTCCCACAGCATCTAGATATGAAAACTCTTATTGTTTAATATACATGCCATGGATTAGACAGCTTTGATTTGGGCTATTTTCACATAAGGGATAACATCTAAAAGATATTTTAAAATTTATACGTGTGAAACACTGATCAAGTAGTTAAACACAGATTTGTCAATTCCGCTACATTTCAAATGAGGTCAAACATTAAAATAGCTGATCTGTACATTTCTGGTTTCAGGAATGGAGGAGTATATAAGGTTATTTTTCTGCATGAGATTTGGCCCCAGCTTTTTTGGTCCATCTGAATCCTGGAGGTCCCCAAATCTGAGAGATGAAAGGAGTGTCTGTATCTTTTGTTATCCCTTCTCTGTTCTTGATGTGATGGGTTAGGTAGATATAGCAGGCTGAGGTATTAGGAAGCATACGGGTGCATCTTTCCATACCAATTTGTGCTTATGAATCTTTTTTCTATTTCAAAGTAGTAGGCTATATTTGGAAAGTCCAAACTAAGCCTCCAGGCTCCAAAGAGCGATGCTGGGGGAATTAAGAGCTTTTATTCTCTGGTGGGAGGGGAGCCGAGAGACATGCCATTTTGGGGGAGAGGTCAAAAGTATTCAGATGTGGGTGACTATTCATGGTCTTCCTGAATATCTGGCCAGCAGTTTTGAATCTTTTCTACAGCTGCTGCTACAAACGCGGCTATCTCAGTCCTTGGACTGGATGGGTCACCTTTCCTAGCCGCTCAGGCATAGAGGTTAAGTGGTGATGTCTGCCATAGCGGTTTGCTCCCGGAACAGTGGTGTCTGGGGAAAAGTTAAAGGCACTCTCGCCAGGTATTTTGGTGGCTCAGTGAGTGCTCTAAGACTTGTAAAGAATACTTTGTGGGATAGAAGGCACTGGTAAAACCATCGCTGTTGATGAAATACGCTGACACACAGCCAGGGGAGGAAGGAGGTGTTTCTCTGGAAGCCTGCCATCTTTCTGCCAAGCACCTTCAAGTGAGATGATGAAAAGTCAGGTGTATTTCACAGACCTGTGTCATACTGACCTGTCCGTCCCGTGGCCGTGAGGAGGACAGAGCCACATGCTGTGAACCATGGAAAGAAAGTCTGCAGGTGATGGGCAGAGAGACCCATTACCAAAGGTTGCAAAGACTTGATGACTGGCTAGATAAACCTCTGCCATATGTCTATCTAGAGCTGTTTGGATAAGTCTGTCAACAATGCCATGTGTAGTGAATGCATCCACTGAAAGATTAAGCTCATACTGCGAGTATGGAGTGACCAGAGCCATTTTTGTTTTCCTATTTTTCACGCTCTAGTTACCCTCTGTCTTTAAGTGTTTTCTATCTGACTGTCCCTGGAAAGTGGAATTGCTCTGATGACCTAAGCATTTTTGTTCTTTAGTATAATTAAAATAGTACATTTGATTTGGTGATTGGTGACGAAAATTTTAACCTTTAATACTTTGTGATTCACATATTAACAAACCCCTCTTGAGGACTTACTGTATGACAAGGAATGTGATAAAGATTACCTCCTTTAATTATCATAATAACCTAATGATGTAAATGTTGGTTTTTTGTTTTGTTTTTTTTTCCCTTGAGAGATGGGGAATCTGAAATGTAGAAAGGCAGAATAACTCGCCAAAGGCCAAAGAGCTATTAAGAGGTGAGGCCAAGGACTGGTCCTTCATCACTGGGCATACAATATAGTGTAATCATATCCCTGAATTCCTCCCAAAGAAGCCTGGGTGTAGATTCGTCATTGGCTGCAGATGTTTCCAGGCCACCAAGACGATATTAACCAAATTAGATGCCATCTTAAGTTCAGAGAATGCCACAGAATGGTGATTATTTAATAATCACTTCTTGCTTAATGATGAATGGACAGATGAAGAATCACAATAGTTGGGTGGTGAGAAGCAGTTAAATGTCACATTTAAAATATTTAATCACTGGATGGATTCAAACACTGGCCTAACACTGCACCCATAGCTCTGGATCAGGGTCTAGGAGGTCCCTTGCTTCGCCAAGCATCAAAGCGTTATTGGATGGTGGGGAGCTCCAGGGGGGCGTCCAAAGGAGAGTCCTGGTTCTGGGGTGGTGGTGGGGGTACGGGAGGCATAGGGTGGTGGCTTTTTGCCAACTAGTATAGAAGCATTTCAGTATTTTAACAAGTATGGAAGTACCAGTGTGAATTGACTGCGTAGAAACCTTGGGGGTCGCAACTGGTCAACCCCAGTGTGGCATCTCTTTCTGGTGGTGTTTTCCAAGGACTTCCTAAGGCTGCTGAGACTTGCCATTAATTGAAAAACTGTGAGAGGTTGGATTCAGATTCTACCACGGACACTGTTTGCTTGATTCCTATAACACTAGAGGGCAGTAACTACCTTGAAGATGTAAAACAGGTTTCTACTCCAGGGTTGATTAGCCTTTCGTCCCAGTCTCTGTCAAGTGGAATGAGACAGCTTTTGCAAAACCATGCATATTTCCCCTCTTTTCTTTAACAGCATCCAAATGTAGAGATGATTCCAGAACGCATTTGCTGGAGAGCCCAGGGTATTTTTCAACCATGTGTAATGTACTCCAGCCTGACATAGAAAGACCTTCCTAATCTTGGTGGGGGACTCATCTAGATCAGGTTTAGCAAACATTTATTAAATGCCCATGTAGAAACACCTAGCACCAACCTAGCAGATGGCTGGCATTTAGCCCATGCTTATTTAACGAGTCCTTCTCCATTTACTGTTGCTGGGTGATTTCATATAGGCAAAACCTCGGGGTGTGCCTGGGAACTTGAGAAGATGAAGTGTTATAAATGAGAATGCAGAAGTGAGTGGTGCTTTGTATATTCATAACATGCGTACTCAAAGATTGAGCTCTTCCATGTATGGGAGGTGGCCCTGACATTAACCATATTTAAACACATGTAGCCACTGCCCTAACTGGGCTCATGGGAGCAAATCTTTCCAGCACAACTGATCCATGGAAAGGTGGTCAGATACACTAGGAGAAGCTCAGTTTGGAAGCCCAGAGGTTCTTGGCTCCCCTCCTAACTTGTGTGATCAAGGGAAAGGCTGTGAGTCCTTGGGCTGGTTGCTTAATCCCAATTTCCTCATCTTTAAGATAGAAGAGGTGGAGAAATGGGTGTAAGGCCCCTCCAAGTTTTGACTTTCTACAGTGAGAACAATGTACCTTAGGGAAGGCTTACAAAGCAAAACACAGAAATAGAATTTTTGAGTGCTATTCTTGGTAGGACAAAAGGAAGAAGATGCATGTAATATTAGGTATGGTTCATTTTGAAATTCTTGACAGGATGTACTTTGCTTGCTCCCCACAGTGACTTCTGCTGAAGGAAAAAGCTGCAGATGACCTATAAGTGTAATGTGGAGGGAAATCTGAAATCTGGGCTCAGGGCTAACTTAAAGAAAAAAAGAAAAATGAAGTTTCTATGGAGAAGATTTATGTTCAGATGTTAACTGAGATATTTACAAAATAGCGACAGGAAACTTTATTTAGCTATAACATGGAGATAATCAGGCCAGAAATTGAGAGAGAGAGAGAGAGATGTGTAGCTAGAAATTCCCAGGGTTCAAATCCTGGTTCTGTCATTTACTAGATGAGTAACCTTGGGCAAGTGAGAGACCTCTCTGAGTCTCCTTTTTCTCATTCAATGTCTGTAAATGTTAGTTGCTTCCTCCTTTTGCCTTCCTTCCCTTGAATTTGTAGTTCTAAGAAAAAAAAAGTGTTTCCTGTTTCATCTATTCAGTACAAATAATTCTCTGAAGCCAATGGGTAGAAAGAGTACCCAGCAAGTGTGTAGAAAAATCACAATATACTAAGTCTGGCCTGAAAAAACCATGCCATTTGCAGAATGTTCCACAGCTAAAGATGAGCACACAGAGAAAGGAGACCAGAAAGACAGATGGGTGAAGGATCTGGAAATGTGTCTGAGCATGAGTCCTGGTGTATATCATGAAGTGGACCTTCCTGGCATTAGTCTGCACAGCAGAATCCTTTTTGGCTGGAGAAGAACAGAGACAGTTGTGTGTACCATGCCTGGGGGAAAGAAGGGTGGGGAAGAAAATGTTGTCTCAGAGATCGGTCACTGGATACTCCTTGGACTTGCATGGGAGCCTTGGGCAGGGGGATGGGGAGGCTGTGGGGCTGTGAACAGCAACCTAGCAATGGTGCTAGTGGGGACAGCTTTGTGGAGGGCTGTACATCAAAATGGGGAACCAAAGCTGGCAGATGAACTTGAGAAAAGCGCTTATATGCAAACGTGTAGCACCTCTTCCAGAAATAACCAGGTGGACTTCCAGAAATAACCAGGTAAAATTCTTAATGGGATTGGAAATCCTAAATTAACAGCCTGGAGGAAATTTTAAGAGACGTAGTTGATTACTGTAAATGTGACCCACTTTACAGGAAACTTAGAGACCTAGGCCATGCGCCATGTGAAGAATGACAGAGGGAGATTTGGGTTTCCTAGTAGAAAACGGGTGTAAGAAGACTGAGTGAAGTTCAGCAGAAACTGATGTCTCTTCCAAAACTCTGGTGTTAGGGTCTCATTGAGTCTGAATGCAATGCCTGAGACACCAATAGAATGTTCCAGAATTGCATGTTTTCATGATTTGATCATACGTATTTCCTTTTTTTTTTTTTTTTTGGCCTGCCTTATATTAAAGAACTTCAACTTCATGATCTTGTTAAAGGAATTTTGGCAAGCAAGATAATGGACTATCCACAATTTACATAATCTTGCTTAAAAATCAATATCATACATGCATGAAGTCTCCGATGTAATTTTCACTGCATAGAGGATTTTCCCCCCTGGGGAAACTAGCCTAAAGGAAAGAGGATCAAAAGGAGAGACAGAGAGAATGAATTAGGTGATGGGAACAGAAGAGCACAGAAGGCGAGGAGGAGGCCAGGACATGGATGGAGGCCAGGTCAGAAGGGACAGCAGGTGGTGCACACAGAAGCAAAAAAGAGGTCATTGTGAGAAATTCTAGGAAGACAGAAGGAGAGTGGGTTCAGAAATTCTGATTCCTCCAACAGGGGAAACTGAAGAGGTGCAGAATCATAGATTATAGGCTTAGGTCACCACAGTGCATTCCAACAGACTGGATTCGTGTCTGGGGCTGCAGACAGTTTCCGATGGATGTACATCCAGCAGAGTAGAGTATTTGGAGAAGATTCTAAAGAGGGAAATGGGGAACTGCAACCTGGATCAGAGATGGACAGTCAGGTCTTTAATACCACATGCCCAAGGAATGACCAGGTGTTCCAGAACAGTGTCTGCCTATCCTCTGCCCTCATTGTGACTCCTCTGATGGGGGGATTGCCTACCTCTGGGGCACCACTTTGAATCCTCACTTTGCCTCATTTCAGATAATGATGCTGTGGGAATCAATCCACACAGGCTTTCCTGCAGTTTCCTGCAGGTGTGACCTGACTGCACCTTTCTCAGGTCCCTGCTGTGGACCTACTGCTTGCTGCCTCTGGCATTTCTGACACCGTAGCTCGGCACACCCAAAGAACTGCTTAGTACTCACGAATGCTCCACTCTGAAATAGAGGGGAGTCCATGCCCTGCAGGGGAAGCCCTGGGACATCAGGGGACAGGAACCTAGGATAAATGCTTTCCCCTTTCTTACCCCAGGAGGATGATTCAGAGACACATTTCATGACTTCTCAGGTGATCGTGTGTGAGTAAGTTGCCCAGGAGTGAGGGCCAATTACAGAATGCAAATACCTCTTTTTTTTTTTTTTTTAAGATTTTATTTATTTATCTGAAGGGGAGAGAGAGAGAGAGAGATAGAAGGGGGAGGAGCAGAGGGAGAGAGAGAATCTCAAGCAGACTCCCTGCTGAGCATGGAGCCCATTGCGGGGCTCGATCCCACAACCCTGAGATCATGACCTGAACTGAAATCAAGAGTCAGACACTCAACCGACTGAGCCACCCAGGTGCCCCTGCAAATGCCTCTTTGTGTCGGTTTCCTTAGTCTCCTTTCCCTCCCCCGTCCCTCAGTCCTGCTCGCTGGAATCATTCTCCCAAATAAACAACTCTGACATCAACCTTTGTCTCAGGCTCTACTCCAGGCTAACACAAAATAATAGACTGAGAAGGAGATAAGGATCGCCTCCCTGGGAAGGTTTCTTGCACATACCTATCACCGTGGGGACTAGGGGTAGGAGGGGCATCAGGACAAACAATGAGGACACCTTCTCCATCCTTTGCTTTGGAGGGGTGGAACATGCGTGAGGCAGGATTCTCCCTGGTTAAGGACACTCCTTTTTCAGTTTCCCTGCTCTTCAGAGATCATTTCACATAAAACACAGATTTTCCGACTTAAAATCCCATATACGTTTCTCCATACCAAAGACTCTCAGTTTCTCCTGGGCTTAGTTTTAAGACACGGTTTCCAAATCTGCTCATGGACTTTTCCTCTAGCTCATGAATGCAGATCTATTCATCAATGTTCCCCTGGAATCGGTCTCCTGAGCACCAGACATCCCACCAGCTGTGGCCCGACTAAAGCAATTGCAGGGGAATTCTTGCCTCTTGTCTTGGAGATTTAGTTCTTGGTCCAATAGTTGGGACCCGGATTGTTGAATGCAGATCTTGGCTTTCAGAGAATTCAATTGCAGTGTTAGAAGCACTAATTACCTGCTTTAAAAACCAACATTATTAGCCAAGAATAATTATTACGGCAAGGAAAGTAAAAACAATCAGGAAGGGACACATCTTTAAAGCCACCTTCAATTTCAGCTCTCCTCCAAGCAGAGCCGGGAATGCACAAATCCCCCATTCTCCTCCTATTAAAAAGGAAATCCTCAACAGCAAGCAATCTGCTACTGAATTCCATTTATATTTTTTACCTTCGGTGTGAATAGTAATTAGACATAGTGACGAAAACACAACATGTGGTGGTTCGTACAACTTTTGGTATTTGTTATTTTAAACTCATTTTCAGGATATAAATGAGTTTTGGAGTTTGAGTTGTGGTTGGTGGGTAAAACATGTCAAGTGTGTGCATGTTTTTGTGTGTGTGTGTGGGGGGGGTGGGTATCATAGTGAGGCTTCATGGTTACCATGACTACACCATGAAACTCCCCTGGCAACTTGAACAGTGTATGGGCAAAAGGAGGGTTTGAAAAATCGTACAAATGAAATCAGAGGGGGTTACAAGTTCCCAAATTGGAAAACTGTATTTCCTTAAATACCGCTACCATCTGGGCACATTCTCTTTTAAGATTCTGTACTCCAGATGCATTTTTGTCAAACAAAGCAGAGTTATCTTTAGTAGTATAACATGGAAGGAGCAGTGACTGAATGTAATAATTTTAAGGAAATCTGGGAATTGGTTTCACAGTGATGCTGGATTTAACTGGCATTGCTGGGGTCTCTGTGCCACATAAATAAAATATCCCCTCAAGGGGAGCAACCTTGTTGAATGAGGGGGGACGATCTGGACAACATGACAATTCTCATCATCCTCCCCTAGCCTGTACCTGCCCCATCTCTTCTGGGCCTTCCTGGGCTCCCAAGCATGCCACAACTTTGGGGAAACACAACAAAAGGAAGGAGGATGAGGATGAACCACTGCCTTGAGGCCTCAGGTTCTACACCTGCAAATAATCAGGTTTGGGGTAAAAAGTCTTCCAGATCTTTTGCTTGTCATTTTACATTTTCATTAATTACAAATGTTGTATAACGTCAGTTGATTGAACAGAGACGTCTGGAACGATAGCGTGAGGAGCTCCACTGATCCACTCACCCATGAAACTGGTGAAAATGTTTTCAAAACCCAACCATTAAGAACCTCTGGGGATGGTCCTATGGGCAAACAGCAAGTGAAAAAAACATCTGTTTGAAAAAAATACCTATGAAAATTTGGTAAGAAAGGGCAGAGTGTGTAGCATTTGAATCAAGACCACTTCCTTTCTCACCACTCCTGCTCAGCAAAGAGGAGACTCCAGTCCAGGCCACACAGCTAAGATCCAGGTGAGTGGGCGTGGGAGGTAGGGACTCCCTTCTTCTGCCCAGCCCCCACTTGTGGGACAGTGTTCTACCTTGGGCACTGTGTGCTGTCGATACTGGGGTTGCCTTTGCCAGAGCTTATGAGGTGGTGGCTCCATACCAGGAAAGGCAAGCCAAGGAGACTTCAGGCTGTACCTCCCTCTCAACCCCAACCTGGTGCTCAGCACATCCAGCCAAGTGGCACTCTTAGCAAAGCTTGCCCTCCTTATCACCAGCTCCAGGGATGTCACTCAGAGATTTGCCCAGGGGATAAACGGACCATAGGACGGATAGCTCCTAATCTCTTCAGGCCAGTGTGGAGAAGTTCAAACCTAAGGGCACTCTCAAGGACAGAGAAGGTTGTGGTGAAAGGTAATTGGGGGGAGACTCATGAATTTAATGAAGATGCAGCACAAAGTGTAGGCAGGCTAGTTTTCAGGAGAGAACTGGGGAATAAAGACGGCTGGGAGGAGCCCTTCTGGGGTCAGAACGAATATCAGACACAAACAGAAACGTTTCCTCCAAAGGGGTCACCATTTGATTGGATTAGCAGAGAGAGCACTTTATGCCATCTGGCATTGTTGAAAACAACTGACAAGGAGTAGAGTTTAAGAGGGGGGCAAAATCAGGGGAAGAGAGAAAGAGAGCCCAACCAATACCTTCATTATCCCGGAATGACTGTGGGATTCCTCAGATCTGCACCTCCCTGAGGAGCAACCCCAGAGGCTTGACGCTGAGTGTGTGTGTTGGGGGTGGGGAGGGGTGCGTGGAATAGACTTCACTAAAATCCAGACACCAAAAAATGCGCAAATAACAAAACAAGCGTTGAAGGGGACACCAGTACCCCGAGTTGCTAAAATATATAATCTCAAATGTCCAGTTACCAACAGAAAGTTATGAGGCCTATAAAGAAACAGGAAAGTAGGACCTACACATGAGGGGAAAAAAAGAAGACAATAGAAACTGCTTGTAGGAGTGACCAGATGTTGGATTTAGCAACCAAAGACTTCAAAGTAGCCTTTGTCCATATGTTCACAGAATTGAAGGAAACCACGATTAAAGAAGTAAAGGAAGGCGTGATGGCAATGTCATATCAAATAGAGAATATTCAAAAAGAAATTGAAATTATAATATATAGCTAAGCGGAAATTCTGGAGTTGAAAAATACATAACTGGAATAAAAATTTACTACAGGGGCTCAACAGTTGATTTGACGTGCCAGAAACAAGAATTATCAAACTTGTAGATTAATAGAGACTGTGCAAGATGAGAAATAGACAGAAAAAAGAATGAATGAAAATGAGGAACATCTCAGAGAAACATGGGGACCGTCAAGCATACCAGTGTATGTGTAATGGGTGTCCCAGGAGAGGAGAGAGAGAAAGGAGAAAATGTTCAAAGAAATAATGGCTTGGGTCGCTCAGTCAGTTAAGCATCCGACTCTTGATTTTGGCTCAGGTCATGATCTCAGGGTCATGAGATCAAGCCCTGCATTGGGCTCTGTGCTGAGTGTGGAGTCTGCCTGAGATTCTCTATCTCCCTCTCTTTCTGCATCTCCCTGCCCTGGCTCATGCTCTCTCTCTCTCTCTCTCTCTCAAATAAATAAATAAAATAGAGGTGAGGGGCGGAGCAAGATGGCGGAGGAGTAGGAGACCTGGATTTCATCTCCTCTCAAGAATTCAGCTGGATAGGGATCAAACCATTCTGAACACCTACAAACTCAACAGGAGATCGAAGAAAAGAAGAGCAACAATTCTCTGAACAGAAAAGCGACCACTTTCTGGAAGGTAGGATGTGCGGAGAAGTGAATCCGAGGTGACATTCAGGAGGATAGACGGCGGGGGAGGGGCCTCCGTCGGCCGCTTCTGGCAAGTGATAGAGCCGCGGAGCACAAAATCGGAATTTTAGAAGTCTGCTCCGCTGAGGGATGTCACTCCAGTGGCTAAGCGGGGGGTGGAACCCTCGTGGGACAGTGTGGTCTCAGGACCCTCGGGGTCACAGAAAGACCGGGGGTGCCTGAGTGCGGCAGAGCTCCCAGGGATCGGAGCGGGGAAGCCGGCTGCAGAGACGGAGCCCAGGCGCGGGCTCTCAGCTCGGGGTTGCCATAAACCGTGATCCGCGGCACAGTCGGGCCACTGCTCCTCCAGCAGGGACCCAACAAGCGGCAGATCCGGGGAGACTCCCCTTCTTCCCCCCGGGAGGAGCGGCGCGGGAGTGCACCGCGGGGATCTGCTGGGTTTGGAGACTCCACACGGGGTCGGGTGCCAGAGATAGAAACGCGTGGTCACAGGCCGGGTGAGCACGGAGTGCGGCCAGAGACCGGGGAGACGGGAGTGACTGATAGCTTTTCTCTGGGGGCTCGCTGAGGAGCGGGACCCCGAGTTCTCAGTTCCTCTGAGGCAGAGATTGGAGGCCGCCATTTTCACTCTCCGCCTCCAAAGCTGTACGGAAAGCTTGCAGGGAACAAAAGCTCCCGAGAGCAAACCCGAGCAGATTACTTAGCCCGGACCGGGCAAGGGTGGGGCAATTTTGCCTCCGGCAAAGACTTTTGGAAACCACGGCAACAGGCCCCTCCCCCAGAAGATCAGGAGAGCAGCCAGCCAAGACCAAGTTTACCGATCAATGAGAACAGCAGAACTCCAGCGCTAGGGGAATACTGCACATAGAATTCATGGCTTTTTTACCATGATTCTTTAGTCTTTCAAAGTTAATTTTTTTTTAACTGTCTTTTTTTTTTTGAATTTTTCTTTTTCCCTTTTTCAATCAACATCTTATCAATCCCTTTTTTAAAAAAAACATTTTTATTTTTATTTTTATTTTTCATTTTTAGAGTCATATTCTATCCCTTCATAGTAGTTACCCGTATTTTTGGCATATATATATAAGTTGTTCTCTCTTTAAAATTTTGAGGTAGTTTCTTCTAACATATCAAAATATACCCTAAATCTCTATTGTATGGTTTTTTCCTACTCCCGTGCCTGATCACATTCTCTCCCTTTTTTTCTCTCTCTCTCTTTTTTTTGAAATCCTCTTCTTTCTTTTTTCAAACAACTTCTTATCAATTCCTTTTATAAAATTTTTTATAATTTCCATCTTTACAGTCATATTCCATCCCTTCATCATATCAACCCTTATTTTTGTACATATATAAGTTTTTCTTTCTTTAAAATTTTGGGAGGCACTTTCTTCTAACAGACCAAATACACCCAAAATCTAGTGTGTGGCACTGATCTATATACCAACCTGATCATATTTGATCACATTCTGTTTTTTTTTGTTTTTTTTCTGTTTTTGTTTGTTTTTATCTTTATCTTTTTCTTTTCCTTTTTTTTTTTTCTTTTTCTTTTTTCTCTCTTTCCCTTTCTTTTCCCACTGCTTCAGGTCTTTTCTAATTTGTTTAGAGTATATTTTCTGGGAATATTGTTACCCTGTTAGCATTTTGTTCTCTCATTCATCTATTCTCCTCTGGACAAAATGACAAGATGGAAAAAATCACCTCAACAAAAAGAACAAGAGGTAGTACCGACTGCCAGGGACCTACTCAATACGGACATTAGTACGATGTCAGATCTAGAGTTCAGAATCATCACTTTAAACATACTAGCTGGGCTTGAAAAAAGCATGGAAGTTATTAGAGAAACCCTTTCTGGAGAAGTAAAAGAACTAAAATCTAACCAAGTCGAAATCAAAAAGGCTATTAATGAGGTGCAATCAAATATGGGGGCGCTAACTGCTAGGATAAATGAGGCAGAAGAGAGAATCAGTGAGATAGAAGACCAAATGATGGAAAATAAAGAAGCTGAGAAAAAGAGAGATAAACAACTACTGGATCACGAGGGCAGAATTGGAGAGATAAGCGATACCATAAGACGAAACAACATTAGAATAATGGGGATCCCAGAAGAAGAAGAAAGAGAGAGAGGGGCAGAAGGTATAATGGAGCAAATTATAGCAGAGAACTTCCCTAATTTGGGGAAGGAAACAGGCATCAAAATCCAGGAGGCACAGAGAACCCCTCTCAAAATCAATAAAAATAAGTCAACACCCCGACATCTAATAGTAAAACTTACGAGTCTCAGAGACAAAGAGAAAATCCTGAAAGCAGCTCGGGAGAAGAGATATGTAACCTACAATGGTAGAAACATTAGATTGGCAACAGACCTATCCACAGAGACCTGGCAGGCCAGAAAGGACTGGCAGGATATATTCAGAGCACTAAAGGAGAAAAATATGCAGCCAAGAATACTATATCCAGCTAGGCTCTCATTGAAAATTGAAGGAGAGATCAAAAGCTTCCAGGACAAACAAAAACTAAAGGAATTTGCAAACACGAAACCAGCCCTACAAGAAATCTTTAAAGGGGTACTCTAAGCAAAGAGAGAGCCTAAAAGCAACATAGACCAGAAAGGAACACAGACAATATACAGTAACAGTCACCTTACAGGCAATACAATGGCACTAAATTCCTATCTTTCAGTGTTACCCTGAATGTAAATGGGCTAAATGCCCCAATCAAAAGACACAGGCTATCAGATTGGATTAAAAAACAAGACCCATTGATATGCTGTCTGCAAGAGACTCATTTTAGACCCAAAGACAGCCCCAGATTGAAAGTGAGGGGGTGGAAAACCATTTACCATGCTAATGGACACCAAAAGAAAGCTGGGGTGGCAATCCTTATATCAGACAAATTAGATTTTAAACCAAAGACTGTAATAAGAGATGAGGAAGGACACTATATCCTACTTAAAGGGTCTATCCAATAAGAAGATCTAACAATTGTAAATATCTATGCCCCTAACATGGGAGCAGCCAATTATATAAGGCAATTAATAACGTAGGCAAAGAAACACACAGACAACAATACAGTAATAGTGGGGGACTTTAACACCCCCCTCACTGAAATGGACAGATCGTCTAAGCAAAAGATCAACAAGGAAATAAAGACTTTAAATGACACACTGGACCAAATGGACTTCACAGACATATTCAGAACATTCCATCCCAAAGCAACGGAATACACATTCTTCTCTAGTGCCCATGGAACATTCTCCAGAATCGATCACATCCTAGGTCATAAATCAGGTCTCAACTGGTACCAAAAGATTGGGATCATTCCCTGCCTATTTTCAGACCACAATGCTTTGAAACTAGAACTCAATCACAAGAGGAAAGTCGGAAAGAACTCAAATACATGGAGGCTAAAGAGCATCCTACTAAAGAATGAATGGGTCAACCAGGAAACTAAAGAAGAATTAAAAAAATTCATGGAAACCAATGAAAATGAAAACACAACTATTCAAAATCTTTGGGATACAGCAAAGGCAGTCTTAAGAGGAAAGTATATAGCAATACAAGCCTTTCTCAAGAAACAAGAAAGGTTTCAAGTACACAACCTAACCCTACACCTCAAGGAACTGGAGAAACAACAGCAAATAAAGCCTAAACCCAGCAGGAGAAGAGAAATAATCAAGATCAGAGCAGAAATCAATGAAATAGAAACCAAAAGAACAGTAGAACAGATCAACAAAACTAGGAGCTGGTTCTTTGAAAGAATTAACAAGATTGATAAACCCCTGGCCAGACTTATCAAAAAGAAAAGAGAAAGGATCCAAATCAACAAAATCATGAATGAAAGAGGAGAGATTACAACCAACACCAAAGAAATACAAACAATTCTAAGAACATATTATGAGCAACTCTATGCCAGCAAATTAGATAACCGGGAAGAAATGGATGCATTCCTAGAGATGTATCAACTACCAAAACTGAACCAGGAAGAAATAGAAAACCTGAACAGACCTATAACCACTAAGGAAATTGAAGCAGTCATCAAAAATCTCCCAAAAAACAAAAGCCCAGGGCTAGATGGCTTCCCAGGGGAATTCTACCAAACATTTAAAGAAGAATTAATACCTATTCTTCTGAAACTGTTCCAAAAAATAGAAATGGAAGGAAAACTTCCAAACTCATTTTATGAGGCCATCATTACCTTGATCCCAAAACCAGACAAAGACCTCATCAAAAAGGAGAACTCCAGACCAATATCCCTGATGAACATGGATGCAAAAATTCTCACCAAAATACTAGCCAATAGGATCCAACAGTACATTAAAAGGATTATTCACCACGACCAAGTGGGATTTATCCCTGGGCTGCAAGGTTGGTTCAACATCTGCAAATTAATCAACGTGATACAATACATTAACAAAAGAAAGAACAAGAATCATATGATCCTCTCAATAGATGCAGAAAAAGCATTTGACAAAGTACAGCATCCTTTCTTGATCAAAACTCTTCAGAGTATAGGGATAGAGGGTACATACCTCAATATCATAAAAGCCATCTATGAAAAACCTACAGCGAATATCATTCTCAATGGGGAAAAACTGAGAGCTTTCCCCCTAAGGTCAGGAACGCGGCAGGGATGTCCACTATCACCACTGCTATTCAACATAGTATTGGAAGTCCTAGCCACGGCAATCAGACAACAAAAAGAAATCAAAGGCATCCAAATCAGCAAAGAAGAAGTCAAACTCTCACTCTTTGCAGATGATATGATACTTTATGTGGAAAACCCCAAAGACTCCACCCCAAAACTGCTAGAACTCATACAGGAATTCAGTCAAGTGGCAGGATGTAAAATCAATGCACAGAAATCAGTGGCATTCCTATACACCAACAACAAGACAGAAGAAAGAGAAATTAAGGAGCGGATCCCATTCACAATTGCACCCAAAACCATAAGATACCTAGGCATAAATCTAACCAAAGAGGCAAAGGATCTGTACTCAGAAAACTATAAAATACTCATGAAAGAGATTGAGGAAGACACAAAGAAATGGAAAAACGTTCCATGCTCATGGATTGGAAGAACAAATATTGTGAAGATGTCAATGCTACCTAGAGCAATCTACACATTTAATGCAATCCCCATCAAAATACCACCCACTTTTTTCAAAGAAATGGAAGAAAGAATCCTAAAATTTGTATGGAACCAGAAAAGACCCCGAATAGCCAGAGGAATGTTGAAAAAGAAAAGCAAAGCTGGCAGCATCACAATTCCCGACTTCCAGCTCTACTACAAAGCTGTCATCATCAAGACAGTACGGTACTGGCACAAAAACAGACACATAGATCAATGGAACAGAATAGAGAGCCCAGAAATGGACCCTCAACTTTATGGTCAACTCATCTTTGACAAAGCAGGAAAGTATGTCCAATGGAAAAAAGACAGTCTCTTCAACAAATGGTGTTGGGAAAATTGGATAGCCACATGCAGAAGAATGAACTGGACCATTTCCTTACACCACACACAAAAATAGACTCCAAATGGTTGAAAGACCTCAATGTGAGACAGGAGTCCCTCAAAATCCTAAAGGAGAACACAGGCAGCAACCTCTTCGACCTCAGCCGCAGCAACTTCTTCCTAGAAACATCGCCAAAGGCAAGGGTAGCAAGGGCAAAAATGAACTATTGGGACTTCATCAAGATAAAAAGCTTTTGCACAGCAAAGGAAACAGTCAACAAAACCAAAAGACAACCGACAGAATGGGAGAAGACATTTGCAAATGACATATCAGATAAAGGGCTAGTATCCAAAATCTATAAAGAACTTATCAAACTCAACACCCAAAGAACAAAGAATCCAATCAAGAAATGGGCAGAAGACATGAACAGACATTTTTCCAAAGAAGACATCCGAATGGCCAACAGACACATGAAAAAGAGCTCAATATCGCTCGGCATCAGGGAAATCCAAATCAAAACCTCAATGAGATACCACCTCACACCAGTCAGAATGGCTAAAATTAACAAGTCAGGAAATGACAGATGTTGGCGGGGATGTGGAGAAAGGGGAACCCTCCTACACTGTTGGTGGGAATGCAAGCTGGTGCAACCACTCTGGAAAACAGTATGGAGGTTCCTCAAAAAGTTGAAAATAGAGCTACCATATGATCCAGCAATTGCACTACTGGGTATTTACCCCAAAGATACAAAAGTAGGAATCCGAAAGGGTACGTGCACCCCGATGTTTATAGCAGCAATGTCCACAATAGCCAAACTGTAGAAAGAGCCAAGATGTCCATTGACAGATGAATGGATAAAGAAGAGGTGGTATATATATACAATGGAATATTATGCAGCCATCAAAAGGAATGAGATCTTGCCATTTGCAACAATGTGGATGGAACTGGAGGATATTATGCTGAGCAAAGTAAGTCAAACAGAGAAAGACATGTATCATATGACCTCACTGATATGAGGAATTCTTAATCTCAGGAAACAAACTGAGGGTTGCTGGAGTGCGGGATGGGGTGGGAGGGATGGGGTGACTGGGTGATAGACACTGGGGAGGGTATGTGCTCTGGTAAGTGCTGTGAATTGTGCAAGACTGTTGAATCTCAGATCTGTACCTCTGAAACAAATAATGCAATATATGTTAAGAAAAAAAAAAGAAGAAGAAGATAGTAGGAGGGGAAGAATGAAGGGGGGGAAATCGGAGGGGTAGACGAACTATGAGAGATGATGGACTCTGAAAAACAAACTGAGGGTTCTAGAGGGGAGGGGGCTGGGAGGATGGGTTAGCCTGGTGATGGGTATTGAGGAGGGCACGTTCTGCATGGAGCACTGGGTGTTATGCACAAACAATGAATCGTGGAACACTACATCTAAAACTAATGATGTAATGTATGGGGATTAACATAACAATAAAAAAGAAAAATAAATAAATAAAATACTTAAAAAATATAATGGCTTAGAAGTTGCATAAGATTGTTGTAGCAAGTGAAGTGATATGATGATGTATAAAGTAAATGCTGCTAATGTTTCACTCACAGCTGTGTTCCCTACCCACCCTCAGGCAACCAATGCCACTATTTGGTGTGTATCCTTCCATACTTTTCTCTAACTCATGCAAAAATAAGCAAATATACATTATTTAGCTTTTTAAGTATATAAAATAGAGGGATAATATTCCATTGTTTGGATGTACCACAATTTATTTAGCTATTTCCCTATTCAATCATTTCCCTGCTAGATCTTTAACAACTATGATTCTGTTTATCTAATAGCAGACATTACTATGTAAAATTTATTTCCAGCCATGTCTAGTCCAATTTTAGAAGTTCAGTGAAATACTTGTGCTGGAATAGGTTTAATAGAATTCATTGTCTTACAAATATTTAAGTGTGGGAGGTCATAGTGGGAAAAGAGAAAGATGACAAAGATGAACTTGTTCAGTATTCCACTTGGTTCAGCCCAATTTCCCATATATCAAGTGTGATTTTAGTAGAAGTTTAGACTGTGTGCTAGTATGGCACAGAAAAAAGACTATGGATTTGGAATGTGTGGCTGAGTTTAAATTCTGATTTAGTCACCATTTCAGTTGACAATGGCCACAATAATTCTAAATCACGACCACTCATGAAATCTCAGTAGTGCACAAGAGTAAGGACTAATTTAGCTCACTTGTGTGTGGGACAGTATGAGGGTTGGGTGTTTAGGGGGTAGACTGACCAAGGCTTGCCTAAGCTGGGGTGCTCTGCTTCATGTGTCTTCTTAGAACCAGAAAACTAGGCTGGTGATGGCAGAGGTGCAAGAAACAAGCCCAGCTACAAAAGCACTTTTGCAGCCTCTGCTTGCATCCTGTCTGCTAACATCCCATCAGCCAGAACAAGTCATGCAACTGAACCCAGAGTCAAAGGGGCAGTAACCTTTACATGGCAACAAGAATGGATGTATGATCCTGTTATTGGGGTTGGAGTAAAGATTGGGAACCAGCCCTCGGTCTATTGTAGTCATTTGCTAGCTAGTTACTTTGTGTTATCTGAAGGAAGGAGATAATAGTACATACCTTGTAATTTTGTTTCAAGTGTTAATTGCAATATTGTATGTACATCCCTTGGCATGTAGTACATAAGCAATGGCTATTAACTTCCTTGCTTTACAAAAGCTATCATGGAATATATGACTCTTTTATGTTCAAAATCTTATACAGTGTTGATCAAACTGAAAACATTTAAAAAAGTGTATACCATAAATTAAAAAATTCTTTTCCCAGCACCTAGTACGATAATGATTTTCACATTACCTATAAATACTACTTGCATAGACACTTTTGCATAGTTGCATCCAGAGTATATGAGACACTCTAAATTTTGCTGTTTTAAATGTTCTTACATCAAAACATTGTTTTACACTTCTTTCACTCTTTTCCTCATAATCCCTTTTGGAGGCTGTGTGATAGCTTATCATTCAGCTGGACCACATGACGTAAACTATTTCATGGAGAGGTTTTGCAGCCTCTAGCCTGAGCATCGGTTACCTGGGCTGGTGTCCTGTTGGTTTCGGAGAATTGGCACCTGCTGAGTGATGGCAGGGAAGGTCTCAGGGCATGGGGGTTCTTGAGCTCCTATAAATCCTCTCTTCCCTGAGAAGACAAGCAAGCGTGCAGGAAAAGTAATAAAGTCCTCAATGTTATATTAATGTGACTGTGCCCGAGGGACGAAAAACAAAGCCATCTGCAGGTACTGTTAATGACAATGACACAGGGCGCCCGGCTGCAGCCCCACCGAGTTGATTTTGTGCTTTAAGATATTTTAGCCAGATGTAGGACTGAATCTGTGTGGCTTTGCAAATCCGATGAAGGAGCCATATTGCCTCATTTGTTAAATTGAAAAGCAGTAAGTGAAGTGGATCTAGAATTGGTTTAACAAGGGAGTAGCTAAGTAAGTGTGGTGAGCAGCAGGTGAACCCCATTCCCTGGGCAAGTTTAGTCCAATTAGGGACAGTTTGGGCAGCAAGTCGCTGGTCTTTGGTGGGGGGAAATCATGTGGCAAGCCACTATTGCTAAGACTAATTCCATCACTAGCCTCCAGAGGCCTCATGTCAAATTAGGGACTCAGTTTAGGCAGGAAAAGGGACTTCTTTTGTTTAGGGTTGTCTGATAAACATTTTATTGTGAACTGCCCAGGGTCTTGTGGACGTGAGGCTGGCTTCTTGTGTGTCCCAACCTCTACTGTATCATAACCAGCTCTCCAGATGTAATTACACCTTATTTCAGGTCTGCCCAGGAAATTCAGAGGATGCTCTGAGTATTCATCATATTTCTCACAAGCATCTTTCAATTTCCCTGTGAAGCATTTCTTCTGTTTTCATGCCTCGATTTACATGTCCACCAGTGGATCCCTGTGTCAATGGATAAATGACATGATGGTTATATAATCGTATAAAGTATTATATAAGTGTGGCCAATATTGGGGTGCCTGGGTGGTTCAGTCGGTTAAGGATCTGCCTTCGGCTCAGGTCATGATCTCAGGGTCCTGGGATTGAGCCCTGTGTTGGGCTCTCTGCTCAGCAGGGAGTCTGCTTCTCCCTCTCCTTCTGCCCCTCCCCCTGCTCATGCTCTCTCTCTCTCTCTCTCAAATAAATAAATAAAATCTTTAAGTGTGGCCATTATTATCTTAATACCTTAATGAACATTAATTAAATGAGATAATGCATGCACCATTCTAAGCATATAAGGATATCGAATTGTAGATATTATCACTATTACTATAAGATGTTCAAGTTTTATCTCCTTTTGGATAAGATGCCTGAGTGTTAACAAGGGCCTCCAACAGATAAAGCCCTATCTGCCTTTTCTCCAACTGAGTGGCTTGACAGAGGAAAGTGTTCTGAGGTCACCTAAGTTTGGGAAATGCTGCATTGTTCTCTCTCCCTGTGTGTGTGTGTGTGTGTGTGTGTGTGTGTGTGTGTGTGTGTGTTTCTAATACATATTCAGACCATAGAGCTAATTTGCCTGAAAAACACACTTTGGAAACATTTCCCCATAACCTATTGAATGAGAGTGGAAATTTCAGATGAGGAGAATCGTCAGGGGAAGTAGAATTCTGATCTCTTTTCAAACAATGCTAATTCAGAAGCTGCCCTTTTCACCTCCAAGGAAAATGAAGGGGATTTATTAGCATCTCCTCTGTGCCAGTCATTGATCCTGGCACTTCGGATACATTATTGCTAATAAAAATATGCTAATAGCTACCATTTATTGACCACCTAGAATGTGCCAGGCATTTCATATAAGTGAGTGATCTTTACCATCCTCAACATTTTTGCAGAGTCGGTATTATCATCCCCAGAGGATGGAGGTTCCTGGGGCGAGTACGGGGAGCTAAGATTCAAGCACAGTTTTGAAGGCTTCGAAGCTTCTCTTTGTGAAACCCTGATGGGAGAATTTGGCATTTCCAGCAGCACTTAAGAAAGACTAGGGAAGGAAAGAGGAAAAGAAGTCATCATAATAGCAGATGTTCATGTTCATTTTACAATTTAGAAAACGTTTCCCCATGCAGTTTCCCATTTGATTCCAAGTGCACCAGATCTGGGCCCAAACTCCCTTTCCAGCCTCAGCTTGCACAGTGCTCCCTGCCTTCCCTGAATACCCGTACAGTTCCTCCAGACAGTATCAATTCTTTGTGCCTTCTTTGTTCAAATCTATTTATTGAAGTTATCACATTGAATCATAATTGCTGGTTAAAAGAACAAATAGAGGAGCAAAGAGCAGCTCTCTTAAGCAAGCATTCATTCTTGCTTGCTTTTTGTTTTCATGTTTTTGAATGGTCATGAAGCTTGGAGAAATTCAGTGACTTGTCCAAGGTCATGTAAGTGGTCAGTGGTGGAGCTGGGGGTTCAGCCTTGAGTTTAGGAACTAGGAACGCCAACCCAGAAGAATTACAGTGATGAGTTCAGTTTTCATAGACTCTTTACTCAGGCTCTTCCCTGAAGGAGTATGACTTTTAAGGCAGGATTGATGAGCTTAACACGAGAACTCTTATAAGATGAGTGAATTAAAAAAGTAGCTCTAACTTCCTCTTTATGTGCATCGTAGAGTTTATAACCACCGCCTATTCTAGCCACTTCAACAGTTAATATCAAGGGGCCACATGGTCATAACGTATTCTTTTTATAACTAGTTGAGATAAATAAGTGTATCTTCTGGAGGTCTTTAAGTCAAAGGTCCTGCTATAGAACCTCTTATGATCACTCTCCCCCCGGCCCCCGCCACTCTAGTGCTTTCCTGAGACAGACCACCCCTTTCTCTCTTCTCTTTTGTTATGTTGTGAAATTTTGGGCTTTTACACCTTACAAAAGGACAATTAAAAAATTAATTGGGGGCACCTGGCTGGCTCACTTGGAAGGCCATGTGACTCTTGATCTCAGGGTGGTTTAAGTTTTAGGTCTTCAGTCAGATGGAGCAGTGAGATAGAACGTATCAGCCGAAGGAGATAGGCTGCCTGGTTTTCCCTTTGAAATCTGGAGTCTAAAGCCATATTAGCAAGTCTTCCTGATTTTTTTTTTTTTTTTGGTAACTTTACTGTGGAGATAAGGAGGAAATCATTAAACCCAGATTATGGTTTGTTAGTTCTAGGAAGTGCCTGTTAAAGCAGCATCTAACACTCTTCTGGACAGTGGAGAATATAACATAACCTCGGCTTGTGAAGGGCTGACACAGGGCCACTCTTGGGAGCAGCTCCAAGCCTGGCCCGTGGATCTTCCTCCTCCATCGGCACTAACCCTGGAGTCTTATCTTCTGATTGCCTGGTTGGGACTGTGGAAATGTGGCTTAAGACTTCTTGAGAAGATCCAAAAAGAAGCTTTGTCTTTTTTATTCATCTTTCTTTTTTCCTTGTCTTAGACTTCTTTTTTCTGAGATCACAGTTGTCTATCGGGGTCTGGCGCCCTCATGTGTTAGGGTAGAGTCCTTGAATGTGCAGCACTCACTGGAGGCTGAGGTATCATTTTATCCTGAAGCCAGAAGCCCAGAGCTGAGCTGGAGAACAAGCTGGGTTGTGCCTGGGCTAGCCTGCCTCTTTCATTAATTCTTCTTACTGACTGTGGGCCTTATGAAAGGTTTACATTTTGACCTTCTGCAATTTCACTAAACCCTTTTTTTTCTTTTTCAAGAACTGAACATCTTGGGTATTACATCTCAGATGAAGACTTTTATGGCCCTATCTTTTTAAAGTAAAAACAAAACCTAAGTAACTAGAGAATGCTGGATATAGTCTCAATTACACCTACATGAACGATGACCTTCAGAGTAGTTGCCTTGGGTGGACACACTATTAGTTAGGGTCATTCAGGTACAAGTGGAAGAAAATCACTCTAGCTAAATTAGACAAAAGAGGGATTTATTTTAAGGATATTGGGATGTTTCACAGAACCCAGGAACACAAATATGACCAGGTCCTGGGATCAGAAACACAGATGCTCTCCAAATTCAACTTCTATTTTTTTTATCTCTGATTTTCTCTCTTTTGCCCTTCCTTCCTTCCTTCCTTCCTTCCTTCCTTCCTTCCTTCCTTCCTTCCTTCCCTCATCAAGGGAGAGAAGGGCTGAGGTGCAGAGGGAGAGGGAAAGAGAGAATCTTAAGCAGGCTTCATGCTCAGTATTCCTGGAACCCAACATGGGGCTTGATCTCACAACCCTGAGATCACAATCTGAGCTGAAATCAAGAGTTGGACATTTACCTGACTGCACCACCCAAGCTCCTTCTGATTCTCTCTACATGCCAGTTTCTTTCTTCCCCCTTTTTATGTGTAAGTGGTCCCTTCATTTCTTTAGTCTCCATTATAGGAAAGTAGAATATAAATCCAGCCTGCACGCCCCATCCTACAGTAAACCACTCAAGGACTGACTGACTTTCTTTCTTGGTTCTAGTTTGCAAGGTTCCCGTGCCAGCCCTTTGATCAGCTTAACTCAGGAGAGGTGCCTGGCTCACGGGGCTCTCCTGGTAGCCATCTGGATGGAGTTGTCAGATGGCAGTAGGTGGTTGTCAGAAGAAGGGCGAAGGTGTTGGGAAAATGAAAAATAAGCATGAAAACCAGCAACTTGTCAATGTATTTGTGAGCAAACACTGAATTCATTAGTTCTGCTAAGTCAGGTCAATCCATTTTCCTAGGAAGTGACCAGTGGTAGGTTTTTAACTCTATGAGCTATACGCCTCTATTATTAATTGAATTTAGTTACTTCAAGAAATCAATTCCTTTATAAAATAACCATTTATTTAAACATATCTATTCAGTGTCCTTTTCCTTAAGAAGCTTACAATAATAGTAAACACATACAGGGCTCACTTTGCCCTCTGCACTGATCTGTATCCTGTACATGGGCACACGCACACTCATTCTGGTCTCCCCAACAACTGTATGAAGAAAATGAGGCACAGAGAGTTTAAAGAATTTGTCCAGGGTCAAGAGATAATTAGTGGTGGAGTGGAATGCAAGGTATATATAATCAAACTGGGGAGAGAAGACATATTCAAATTAACAGAGAATAATGCAATAAAGAGTGGGGTAGAATGACTGTTTTTTTAAGCAAATTTGGAGAACTTTAAGAACCACATGAGCCAGTATTATTACTCTGCTTTGATTTCCACACGCATCAATGTTTTCTGAGCTATCTATAAGGTGTCCATTGATTAGGGAAGGCTATTTTTATAATCAGGACCTTGCTTTTGGCATAAACACCTCTACTTACTCGAATGTGAATTTGTTGTAGTCATAAAATAAATAATTGTAGAGATCATCTAGCTTCGTTCAACCTGCTCATTTTACAGATGGGGAAAAACAACAACAACAACAAAAACAAACCTTGAGATCCAGAATGCTTAGAGCCCACAGTTATTTAGTGCCAGGTCCTAGTTTTCAGAATACACTGGAATGTTGCATGATATTACTTTCTATTGCATTATGTCAATATCCACTTCATTTCAGCTTTCTCATTTCAAGGCAGATATAAAGACATTTCTATTCCTACCAAAAAAAGAAGTTGTTGAAGATAAAATGAACATAAATTGATTACAGATTAAAATGTTACAGAATCTTCCATGCTATTATCATCACCATTGATTTTAGCATAAGACCTATCCTCCTGTATGTTGGATAGGCTTCAGCCAGAGATTGTAATGCTGGGAGGGTCCTTAGAGGTCATTTCTTGGAGCCCTCATTTTACAGATGAGGACACAGAGGCCCAGGGAGGCCTCTGTGACTTGCAGAAGGTCGCATATAATCAAAAAAAAATTATTCAATATTGGGCTTCTGTAAGGATGAACATCTTGTGGAGTGGTTCCCTTGAAATGCCTGAACAAAATCAAGCTGAGGATGTTGTCTATTTCACATATAATTTCCCCTCTGGTATTTGACATTACAAACTAAAGCACAAGGCCAGATGCTTAATTGCTTCGAAATGGAGGCTGGGAAATGATAAGCAACTTTTTGCCATCTTTTTTGTGGGTCATTGTGTCTCCTCCAAAGTCATTGTATTTTTATTGTTTGTTAGCTGATTTCCAAACTGGGAATTATGAAAACAATCTTTTAAGGCATTAGAATGACTTATGGAAAACTATAATGTAGCATTTCTAGATTTTTCAGGCATTGTACTCTACCTTACATTTCCATTTGGTATGCAATTTAAATGACCATAACTGGCATATTTCTAGTCAACTCTTAGCACAACAAAAAGCTGTACATGGAAAAAAAAAAAGACTATTCCTAGCCAGATACTCCTTGACAGTCTGATTTTCTCTCCTTCTTTAACAAGTAGAGTTTATTCTTCTCAGATAATAAATGGCACTCAGGAGCATTGCAGAAAAATTAGAAAATATTTTAAAACATAAGAAAAAGAAAAAATATTCATGATCTCAGCATTCAGAGAAAATATCCTTTGTGATTTCAGCGCATTTCATACCACTTTTTAAAAAAATTTTTATGGTGATAAAAGTATATAAAACATATGTGTATAGCTTAACATATAAAGTACATATTAAGTAATAAAACTTAATGCATATTACAAAATCAAGTATTTTTTAAACACCAATATCCATCATTTGGATCAGGAAATACAATATTATAAGCACCCCAGAAAATACCTCCATGGCTCTTGTGATTGCAACCTCCTCCTTTCCTTTTGGATAATCACTGTAACTTTTTAGCATCTCTGTATAGTTTTACTATCTATACAAGTGTCCCTAAACTATACATTAATTGTAACACTTGTTGCAATGAATGAACCAATACTGATACATTATTATTAACTAAAGTCCATAGTTTATTGTGATTTTCTTAGTTTTCATCTAATGTCCTTCTTCTGTTCCAGAATTCCTTCTATGACACCACATTACATTTAGTCGTCATGCCTCCTCAGGCTCCTCTTGGCTGTGACAGTTTTTAGACTTTCCTTGTTTTTTTTTTTAAGTTTTTATTCATTTACTTATTTTAGAGAGAGAGAGTGAGCAGGGGGGAGGAGCAGAGAGGCGGGGAAGAATCTCAAGCAGACTTTGCACTGAGTGTGGAGCCCGATGTAGGGCTCCATCTCAGGATCCTGAGATCACAACCTGAGTCAAAACCAAGAATTGGATGCTCAACCGACTGAGTTACCCAGGAACCCCTAGACTTTCCTTGTTTTTGATGGCCTCGACAGTTTTGAGGAGTCCTGGTCAGGTATTTTGTAGGACATCCCTCTATTGGAACTTTTTTTGATGTTTTTATCATGATTAGACTGGAGTTATGGGTTTTGGGGAGGAAGATTGCACAAAGTGATACCGTCATCATGTCATCTACAAAAAGTATATACCATTCAGGTGATTTGTGACCGTTGATGTTGACCTTGGTCACCTGGCTAAGGTAGTATTCATCATTCTACCACTGTAAAGTTACTCTTTTTCCCTTCTTTCCACACTGTCTTCTTTGGAAGGAACATATTATGGGCAGTTCATACCTAAACAGTGAGAAGGTATACTGCCCCTTCCTTCAGGGTTGAGTAACTACAGACATTATTTGGAATTCTTCTGTACAGATTTATCTCTTATTTTCCATTTATTAATTTATTCAATTATGTCTTTATGTCAGTATTGATTCATGGATATTTATTTTGTATTTTGGACTATAATACGATACTACTTTATTGCTCAAATTATGGCATCTTTGGCCATTGGGAGCCGTTTCAGTTGTCCCTGTGTCTCCTTGACATGCTCTTATCAATGTGTGTGTGTGTCTGTGTGTGTGTGTGTGTTTGAACACTTCCTTACTTCTTGGCAATACAAGATATTCCAGGTTCATCTTATGTATTTCCTTTGCTGATCTTAGAATTGACCATGTCTCCAAACAGCCCTTGTTCCTTTTAATGGAGAATGATATTAGGAATGAAAATCTGGGCTCTATGTGCACTTATTGCTACTGGAGTATCATTTCTTTTACTTCCTCTTAGGTGACAGAGCAAAGAAGAAATATGTGTGTGTATATTAGCTGGTGTACACATATCTATAAACATTGCTACTATGTAAACATATGTATCTATATTAAGCTAAACGTGAATTCTTATTGGTGTCTCCAGCTTTTGTGCATTACTGCATGGATCATTCCAGCTTCTTCCCTTGCTTATCCATAGACTCAGACTCCAACAATGAGAAACCTGACTCCAAGAATCCATCCATTTACTTAATTGTTCAACTGTTTATATGCATAGAAGTATCAAAATGTTAATCTAGATATTCTATTTTCATTCTATTATTTTTCCATGACTATGTTAATGGTTACCATAGAAATCACAACAAGCACACTGAACTTATTAAAAATTGAAATTTAATAAAATTTTTTCCCTTCCTCCTTAATAAACCTTAGAATACTTCAACTTCAGTTTCCCATCCCCTTATCTTATTGTTATATGGTATTTTAACTCTCCAGGGATGTACTTTTGTGGGTTATGCTATTGCATATATGTGTGACATTATTTATATGTATATATGTGGCCAGAGAGTACTGTGTGTACTTACCTACATATTTATCACTTTCTTTGCTCTTCATTCCCTCTTATCAGCTTTCCATCTGGGATCCCTTTCCTTTTGTTTGAAATATGTCCTTTGTCAGTGAGATGTTTGATCATGAATTTGGTTTTGGAGTGTTTGAAAAGTGTTTACTTCACCTTCATTCTCCAAAGATAATTTTGCTGAGGGTAGAATTTTAGGCTTGTGTTAATTTTCTTTCAGTACATGGGGATTTCATTGTTGCTGTTGAAGTCAGTTTTCTAGCCATTGCTAAACTTTGAGACTAATCTATCTTTATTCATCTTTTATCAACTCCTTCCTTCCTTCCTTCTTTTCTTTCTTTCTTTCTTTTCTTCATTTTTGTTACTTTGTCTTTTGTTACAGTTTGGCTATGTTGCATATAGATAGTAATTTCTTCTTATTTATCCTGCTTGGGTTTTCTGAGCCTGAATCTGTGGGTTAGTTCCATTCATCAGTTCTGAAAAATTCTCAGATATTACCTCTTCAAATATTGCCTCTGTTCCATTTTCTTTCCTCCCCTTCTGAGACTATAATCACCAGTCTTTTTGTCTCTCCTTCTGTCTCTGTGTTGGATGTGTATGCTATCATCTGAATGCTTGCATTCCCCCCAAATTCATATGTTGAAATCTTAACCCCAAGTTGGTGGTATTAAGAGGTGGGGCCTTTGGGAGGTGATTAGGTCATAAGGGCAAACCCTTGTGATTGGGAACACTGCCCTTATAAAAGAGACTCTAGAGGGTTAGCTAACCCTTTCTGCATGTGAAGACACAGCAAAAAGATGCCATCTATGAACCAGGAAGTAGGCCCTCAGCAGATACTGGATCTGCTGGTACCATGACCTTGGACTCCCCGCCTCCACAACTGTGAGAAATAAATTTCAGTTGCTTATGAGCTGCCCAGTCTGTGGCATTCTGTTACAATAGCCGCAGTGACTTAGACACTGGAAAATATCATCTTCTTTCCTAGTCTCCCTTCAGCTATGTCCAATCTGCTGTCTAATACAACTCCTGAGCTCTTAATTCCTTTTACTGTATATTTTATATTCAGAAGTTCTGTTTGGTCTTTTTTTTCAGATCTACTGCATCACTTCTTACAGTTTTCTGTTGCCTCTGAATGTTTTCAAGCTTGCTTTTTATTTCTGTAGGTGTAATGGTTATGGTTTTTATAATCAGCATGCAATTCTGCTGTCTACTCCTTTTGTTGGTTTTCTTTCATGTTGCCTTTCTTCTTTGTACAGCTGGTTACCTTTGCCAACTTCCTGGTCATTGCACTTGAAAAATATTTGTTTGGATTCCCTGAGGTCAAAGGTAAATGTGTCTTCCTCCAGAGTGCCTTAGAAGCTTGAGGCTTCCTGGCTTATGCTAGGCTATGCATATCTATGGTCTGAGAGGATTGTAGATGGTTTTGATCTGATTTGCCCCTATCCTTAAGGGTCATGCTTATTGAGGGAAAGAATAATAATATAATAATAATATAATAACCCCCTATTATAATCCCAACCTCAGGCAGGCTTTGGGCCTGAGCTTCTGCCCTCTTGCTTAGCAAAGCCTTAGGACCAGAGTCTAAGTAGTTTGCTTTGACAAATAACCTCAGAGCAAATGCTCCAGTCATTATACTTGTGATTATTCATTGCATATTTTGTATCCTGATTTTTTCTCTTGACATTATAATATAACTGTTTTCCATATACTCTGTATCCTGATATTTATCTTTTAACAATATTATGTAATTTTTAGAATGTTATCAAAAACTGCATTTAAAAAAAATCTTCACATGATTTCAGCCATATCAAGCACTTGAACAAATTGTCTTAGCAGAATTGTCTATTACCAGTAAGTTCTGGTTACCTTTTAGATCTTTTATAATGGAGAAATAAAAATATTAAAAATCACAAAATTATAATCTAACACTAGAGAACAGAAACTGAATTTGGTAATATATCAGGTGAATAACAACAACAACAACAACAAAACCCATCCCAAGGATGTCCATCCCAAGGATGTCCATCCCAAGGAAAGCTAGTGAAGAAGAGAAGTAGAAGGAAAGAGTATTAAGATCTGCTTGTGGCCGTGGCTGGGCTTTGATTTCTGGACTACTCTTTGCTATTCCAGCTAGGGACTTGTACTTACTTTCTCTAGCATGCTGAAAGCTAACCACCATCAGGGAATGATTCCTGCTCTAATAAGAAATATAAAAATCCCTGGCTGACCCTCCTTCACTTCTGGAAGGAGTGTAAATTGCTATAGCTATTCTGAAGACCAATCCAACAATATTTAGTGCCATTAAGTAATCATTTTCCCTGCAACTCAACAACTTCATTTCTGAATAGTGTATCCAGAGAACCTCTTGCACAAGCGGATGATGAGAAATGTAGCATGAAAAGCTGGAGGCAGCACCACTGTTCATCCTTAGAAGAATGAGTATGTAAAATATAACATGTGTATATGACAAAATGCCATGTAGCAGCCAGGAGGAGTGAAGCAGATCTACAAATAACAACGTCTCAAATACATAATGTTAAATGAGAAATAGTAGGAAATAGAATGAGATCTGTTGCTGCTAACAAGCCAACTCAAACTCACTGGCTTATAACAACTGTTCATTAGCTCGCGAGGCCAGGAGTCCACATTTTGGGTGGGGATGCGCAGGGCGTTTCTGCTGCTCTCTCCTGGGCTCGCTCATCCCTCTGCAGTTGGCTGGCAATTGGAACAATTGTTACAAGGTTATCTAAGATGGCTTCACCTGCCCATCTGGGCATTGATGTTGGCTCCTTCTGTCTGGGAGGGCCTCATTCATGTCTGCTACAACTTGTAGGCTAGCTTAGACTTTCTCACATAGTAACAGGAGACTTGCCAGCAACAAGAGAGGTCAAGCCCCAAAGCACAAGGTGTTATTAAGCCTTTGCTTGATCGTGTTTGCTAACGTTCTATTGCCCAGAGCAAGTTATGTGCACCCCTGGAGTCACATGAGAGCATGGACCCAAGGAGGTGCGTGTGGTTCCCTGGCTGCCAGGACTGCAACAATCCACCACAACAGAACAATAGTTACTATAGGCTGAATTGTGTTCCCCCCACATTCATATGTTGAAGACTTACCGCCAGGACCACGGTATGTAACCATATTTAGTGCCACAGACTTAAAAAAGGTAATTAAGTTAAAATGAGTTTTTTTAGGCTGGGCCCCGATACAATCTGACTGAGGTCCTTACGAGAAGAAGAAATTTAGAAACCAGGTATGTGCACATGCAGAGGAAAGACCATGTGAGGACACAGTGAAAGGCCACCATCTGTAAACCAAAATCTGAGGCCTGAGAAGAAGTCAACCCTGCCGACACCTTGATCTTGGACTCGAGCCTCTAGAACTGTGAGAAACATCTGTTGTTGAAGCCACCCTGTCTGTGGTATTTTGTTATAGCAGCCCGAGCTAAGACGATGGTATTCATGTAACTATAAAGCCATATTTGTATTGTCCATAGATATGAAGGCAGTTGAATAAACATACGTGCAGATTAGAGATTAAATTACCAGAGTGGCGGTGTCTACGTGGGGAAGAGAATGGCATTGGGGCAAGAAAGAAGGTGGAAAACAATCTGAAAAGAGTGCCGTGCAGGACGGATAACAGTGTGCCACGTATTTAAGAAGATGATCAATTCAATGATCTGTACCTGGAGTTGGACTCTTTCCCTCTACTTCTCTTCTTCACTAGCTTTCCTTGGAATGGACATACTGTTGGGTTTTATTGTTGTTGTTGTTATTCACCTGATATATTATCAAATTCAGTTTCTGTTCTCTAGTGTTAGATTATAATTTTGTGATTTTTAATATTTTTATTTCTCCATTATAAAAGATCTAAAAGGTAACCAGAACTTACTGGCATTGGGGCAAGAAAGAAGGTGGAAAACAATCTGAAAAGAGTGCCGTG
Organism: Halichoerus grypus; assembly: GCF_964656455.1. NCBI lineage: Eukaryota > Metazoa > Chordata > Mammalia > Carnivora > Phocidae > Halichoerus > Halichoerus grypus. The sequence continues at coordinate 10,261,115 of NC_135719.1, forward strand.
CAGGACGGATAACAGTGTGCCACGTATTTAAGAAGATGATCAATTCAATGATCTGTACCTTGACCTGGAGTCAAGTAAAACTAACACAGTCTCTCCTGCTTGAGGCAGAATTGGCCTTCGTAGCAGTGATAAGACCATTTTTAAGGCCTAATCTTACTGAATTCAACCACATGAGAGGTTGTCTTACATCGTTGGATTTTTTATATGAGATAACATTGCTCTTATTTAGAGGAGAGGAAACTGAGGCAAAGAGAATTTAAACAAGCTGCCCACAGGTGCACTGTGAGGAGTGGTAGGCAGGGGGTTGAACTCCAGTCTGTGTGATTCCCACCCTGAGTCTTGGCAGCCCCCATCTGATCACCCATCACTTAGCATCTGTGCCTCTTCAGCTCCTTGGGCCCTGTCCTTGTGTCTGGAGTTGGACTCCTCCCTTGCTCTCTGATGCTTGTCTTGTTTCTGAGTCACTGGTCTCCTCATGTCACCTGCCTCCTTCCTCTCTGCTGTGGTTGGACCTGATTTATGAGCTGGCTCTGCCCTGGTGCTGGCCTGGCCCCCCAACACACTTCTGCCTCACCAAGGTGGCTCCAGCATTGCATTCCCAAGGTCGGGGGGCTGGAGCAAGAAAGAACACAGCCAGCAATAGGCAGAAAGAAGCATCAATTGGGTCAGGCTTTAGCTCCCGAGGTTGTGGTTGTGGGCACTTTGAAATATGGATGACCAGATCCCATCTGCAGAGATCCCGATACAACTAGTCTGGGGTGTAGCCTCGGCAACAAACATTTTTAGAAAGCTTGTCAGGTGACTAGTGATTATACTGTATAGTCGAGGTTGAGAACTACTGGTTGGAAGTTCAAATTTTAGTGCTAAATGGATATGTTATTATTATTATTATTATTTTAAGATTTATTTATTTATTTGACAGAGGTGGGGGAAGAGGGAGAGAGGGAGAGAATCTCAAGCAAACTCCACGATAAGCATGGAGCCCAACGCGGGGCTTGATCTCACGACCCCGAAATCATGACCTGACCTGATATCAAGAGTTGGACACTTAATCGACTGAGCCACCCACATGCCCCTGTTTTTATTATTTTTAATGGATAATAATTAATTTTTTATTTTTTATTATTATCCCATTTTATTTTTTTACCTTTATTGAGTTATAATTGACAAAACTGTAAGATATTTAAACTGTACAGTGTGATGATTTGATATATGTATACATTGTCAAAAGATTCCTTCCACTGAGTTAATTAACACATCCATTACCTCATATATTTACCCCTTCCCCCCCTTTTTTGGTAAGAACATTGAAATTTACTTAAATTTACTTAAATTTCAATGATACAGTATGGTTTTATCAACTATGGTCACCATTTTCTTCATGAGATCCTCAGGCCTTATTCATTTTATGACTGAAAGTTTATACCCTTTTACCAACCTCTCCCTATCCAGCCCCTGTCCATCCCCTTATAACGGCTAGTGAGAGCAGATTGTTAAGCCCTGAAGACTTTTCCAAGTTGGCTGGTGGTAGCTTGAAATTAGCCATGGGGAGAGTATTTATGCCACCAAAATTGGCAAATGTGACAAATCAGGACTTGTTCTTTGGAGAGTTGGTTTATCGAATTTGCAGGGGCTATAAAAATTCATGTATGTCAAAGGTCTGAACACAGTACGATGGAGTGCAAGTGTCCATGTGTCAGAGACGTGAGCACACATCAAATGCTTTACAACTTTACAGCCCAGTGATGAAGGGAAAATTATTTTGTCCTACCTGAGCTTTGATTTTCCTAGCTTTTAAGTTGGAATAATAATGCCTACCTCACCAAAATGCTGTGAGGACTAAAACTCATGTGTGAAAGAATTTAGCATTGTGTACAAAATAGGTGCCTGAAAAATATCAGTTGAATATGCCCAAGGAGCGAAGTCTAGCTAATACACCCATCCATAATGCTTTCAGAAAATGCAAATGATAGTCCTACTTACAAATGTTTAGTGTATGCCTGATTTTATATTTTTCACGCATTTGTCTCCTTCACTTACAGCAACCTTTCAAGGTGGATGCTGTGCTTTGCCGTCATTTTAAAGATGATTAAATTCACAGAGCTATTTTTTTTTTATAGGGTGTGGGTCCGTTGGATTTCAGAGCCATTCCTCTTAACCATTCCATGCTACTGGTAAAGGGCGGTAAATGCTACGTGATGATAATGCATGCAATAAACATGATCACATGTGGTAAGTGTGTCTGCCTCATTCAATTAGGCGTGAGGTCATCTGGAAAGCAGCACCCTTTGCATCAATTAACATGGAATCATAGCTTTGTAGGTCCCTCAGGGGCTGCCTGAGATCTTCGCCAGAAAGTGTGCCATAAATTGTGGTCATGTTTTACACAGTGCCATCGCTTTCTTCAATCCTGTGGGGATTAGAGTCTTACTGGAAGAGCTTCTTACCGTCCTTAGCTAAACCAGTGTGAAGTCTCATTCTCATTCCATGATCCGATTCACAAACCTTTGATACAACGGTAGTGATAACTGCCTGCCACTCCCTGATGGGTCTCCCCACTGTCTGCTGAGTCTGGGTCAGTTCCTTTAAAGAATATAAAGTGAAGTCACTCATTTCATCCTGGTCTCCTCGATTAATCAATTCTGCCGTCCCTGGGCCATTAGAAGATCTCAATTTCTTCATTTATTCACACTACGTTTCAAATCAGGGCAAAGATATTTTTTCTCCTCTGGAATTTTCCCTCCGGTCTGGTGTCCTGCAGAACAGAGGCAATGTAAGAAGCTTCCTCCTTTGTTTTCATGGAAAAGAAATCTCGAAAATGGATTTTGTTTTCCTACCATTTATTTTTTTATTCAGTAGCTACACTTAATCCCCTTAGAGAACAAGCAGCTTCCTCTCCTCTCCTCTCCTCTCCTCTCCTCTCCCTTCCTCGCTCCTTCCCTTCCTCCTGCCTTCTCTCTCTCTTTCCTTTTCTCACTTTTATACAGTGACTTCTCCGTAGATCATGTTAAGCATAATTTCACCTCTGAGGAGTTGCCAAAATAGTACTCTGAATCTACAGAGAATGAAACACACAAAATAATCTGTTTCTACAGCAGGGTTGATCAGATTTTGAGAGGAAATTCGAAATCTTGATTTGAGAGTTTCACCTTCAAATATTTTGCATTAGCTCCTAATTAGTGACTAGTATTCCTAAATCACACCTTATATGTATAACTCAGGTGGTTGTTGGAGATTCTTTTTGTACATCTTTCTGTGTATGCGTGTGCACTTGTGTGTGTATGTGTGTAGTATGCATAGATGCACCTGTAGGGAGGTTCTGAGGACTGATTTCAAATGATCGAGAAGGGCTTGAAGAACTACAAGCTGATTCCAAGTAGAACCACATTTTAGGGAGATTTTGGAAAGAGATTGGTACACCCCATTCTAATTAGAGAGGGAAGCAGACCCTGAAACTCTCCAACTACAGAAGGATAAATGTGAGCTTTGGTGTGGGGTGAGCATGTGGCTGGGGGTATGTGGGAGTGCGTGGGAGTGTTTGTCATTCCGCAAAGACAACACCATACTTCTTTGCCTGAGGCTTTCTTTATCTTTGCTATAGGCTCTTTCACATGAGAATTCATGGCATATGAAGAATAACCTGTGATTTGACTCTTTTTTTCCATTAACAAGTTTTATTATAATAAATGCTGGGTTAAGAGTCTGGGCATTAAATAATCTGGAATGCTGGTTTTATCTTTGTTGCCTGTGCAAATCCAGACAAATTCTTAACTTCATGAGCCACAGCCTTCAATTGGAAAATAGAATTGCTCAGTATCTACCTATGGAGGTTAAATAAGATAATGCCTAGAAAGCCCTTTGTATAAGTTGCAGGCACAGAATAAGGGCTCAACAAATGTGAGTTATTTTAATTGTTTTTATCTATTCATTTCATTAAGATACATCAGATTTCTTTAAGTCTTTGCTCAAACATCTTTTCTGAGACCTTTTTCCTGGCCTTTCAAGGTACAGCTTAGGCAATGTTTCATGTCTCTCTTGAAGCTCAAAACATGTTGCTTTGTGGGGCGCCTGGGTGGCTCAGTCTTTAAGCGTCTGCCTTCAGCTCAGGTCATGATCTCAGGGTCCTGGGATCAAGCGCCGCATTGGGCTCCCTGCTCAGCGGGGAGCCTTCTTCTCCCTCTCCCACTCCCCCTGCTTGTGTTCCCTCTCTCACTGTCTCTCTCTCTATCTGTCAAATAAATAAGTAAAATTTTTAAAAAAACAAACAAACAAAGAACATGTTGCTTTGTAATTTATCTGTTTTTTTTTAATCTGTCACTTCCAAAGTGCACTGAATCCTCTTGACTAAAGGGAATGCTGTGAATATTGCTCATCTTGGTATATGACTAACCAGTACCTAGCCCAGTACCTATACATTACTGTCTCTGTTTATTCATCAGATATTTACTGAGTGCCTGCTACATGCCAGATATTATGCTAGGAGCTAGGCATGCAATGGTATGCAGTCCCTATCTTCAGGAAGCTCACAGGCTAGTGAAGAATATGGATGAAGTGTAAATCAACACAGGGGCGCCTAGGTGGCTCAGTCAGTTAAGCATCTGCCTTCGGCTCAGTGTTGGGATCAAGCCCTGGGTCAGTCTCCCTGCTCAGCAGGGAGTCTGTTTCTCTCTCCCCGCCCCTCCACCCTGCTCATGTTCTCTCTCTCTCACTCACTCTCTCTCAAATAAATAAATAAAAATCCTAAAAAAGTAAATTAATATGTATTTTGGTAAAAAGGGAAGTTCAGCTACACTTTTTATACTTAGAAGAGGTCAGAGAAAGCTTCCTGGAGGTGGAGGTTATATATAAAGTGATCATGGGTACATATGAGAATTTGAGGATCTTGCTTTAGGTTCCTCCAAAAGCAGAACCCGAGAAAAGAACTAGTTTATTTGGGAGTTGATCCCAGGACTGAGAGAGGAGGGAGAATGAGAGAAGGAAGGAAGAAAAGCCAAGAAAGATGCAAGATTGAACTGAGTACTGCTCTGGTGAATGGGATGTAGAATACACTATACAAATTCCCTTTGAAGGGCTAGAGGTGGGGCCTTTATTTATCAGCCCAGTCTTCTATTGGATGAAGGTTACCTCCAGAGACATGAACTCTCTCGAATTTCTTGTTCTGTACGAAGGCTGAGCCAGCTTCTTCGACTTCAGAAAGAATCTTTTTTTTTTTTACTCTTTTTTTTAAAGATTTTATTTATTTATTTGACAGAGACACAGCGAGAGAGGGAACACAAGCAGAGGGAGTGGGAGAGGGAGAAGCAAGCTTCCCACTGAACAGGGAGCCCGATGTGGGGCTCGATGCGGGGCTCGATGCAGGGTTCGATGCGGGGCTCCATCCCAGGACCCTGGGATCATGACCTGAGCCAAAGGCTGATGCTTAACGACTGAGCCACCCAGGTGCCCCTGACTTCAGAAAGAATCTTAAGGCAGAAAGTGGAGAAAGGTTTGTGGGAGGTGGGACGGTGCAGTGGGAACTGTCCAGCAGAGCTTCAGCTGAAATCACATCGAAGGTAACTGTGTACAATGCAGAGAGCTTTGGCCATCTACCCATTGGGGTGAAAAAGAATGCCTTACCCTAAACCTCATGGGGAGTTTCTCAGGGTTCAAAACATCTTAAGAACTATGAAAACCATTTCAGAAGTTCCTGAAGTTTCCCACAGTTGCATACTGTCGGGCTCAGTCTGCCTTCCTTCAGTAGCCACCCAACAATTGTAGTTGAGAAATAAACCACTGGTTTTAAAAAATGTGTAATATATTCATTGGGTTTGATTTAATTTTTTCAGAATAAATTCTAGCATTTTTTGAAACTAAAACTTGTTTTATATTCTCTCAAAGCCTGATTCATCTCTCCCCCTTAGCATGCCTTGTCAAATCATCAACCCCCTGAGGAAGCAACTGATGCTGTTTCCTGAAAAACTAACCACTCTTTTCTTAGCAGGAGGACAAGTAGTCTAAGGGAAGGAGAAGAAAGGAATGCATATCAGTTCCCCACAGCATGTACAATATTTGAAAAATAATGCAATGGCCAGTTTCCTCTTGGGGGTGTGGTGGGGAGAGAATGAGTCTCTGAAAATCTCTAATGGTTAGATTCAGAAAAGCTTAGGCATAGTCTTTAGCTCCGCCCCCTCCCCCAAATAATTATTTTTGAAAGAATGGCTACCACTCTACATACTAACCTCTTCAAACTACAATATCCATAAAGATTATGATTCTTTTGTACAGTGAGAAGTGCATGTGCTTTAGAGGCAGAAACAGCTGGGTCCAATTCTGGCCCTGCTGAATGCAAAGTCTGTGACCTCAGGATAAACATTTATTCTTTCTGAGACTCCATTTCCTCATCCTCAAGGGAGAGAAATAATACTTCTTTCACAGTTTTTTTTTTCAAAGATTAAATGAGGTGCTATCTGTTAAACTGAGTAAAGAGTCAATATTCAACAATGTTAGTTCCTTCCCTATTTCCTTAGCCCAAGGGGCATGAAGCAGTGTCAAGTTCCCACTGTAACCAGAGACCCACATTCCTCAGGGGGTTATCTTTCACATTCAGTACAGTCATCACTGTTGAGTTTCCAGAGCTATGAGAAGCAGATGTGAATTAACTGTATTTACTTATTGGATTTTTCAATTATTTACCTAATTAGACTTATTTTATTTATCATTCACTTATTAGATTTTTCTCAATTAAGCTTTCCATGGACTATCTTCTTCTAAAGCAAATAGAATATAGGAATTATTTGGAATAGACTTTTATAAGGGTCATCCAAAAGGAAAAGGAACCGAGAATATGGACATGCAATTAATGGAAGAGGAAAACCTAATGGTCAATAAACACATGAGAAGATCCTCAGTCTTAATCATATAAATGAAAATACATATTAGGGGATGTGATTTTAAATCCATCCATCAGCAAAAACATAGGAGACCGACAATGCTAAGAGACGGTGAGGTGGTAGAGCAGTGGATATCCTTATGTACCGCGTGCTTGTGCAACTGAGTAGAGCTACTTTGGAGAGTGATTTGGCAATATGTAGCAAAGTTGCAAGTACACGCACCCTGTGACCAAGTGATTGCAGCTGTAGGTACATCCTCCAGAGCCAAATCACATGTGTCCATAGAGATGTGTGAGCATGGTTACTAACAACACAAATGAAGGAAGGGGCCATCTAAATGTCCAGCAATGGGGGCGCCTAGGTGGCTCAGTCGGTTAAGCATCCAACTCCTGATTTTAGCTCAGGTCTTGATCTCAGGTCGTGAGTTCAAGCCCTGCATTGGGCTCTGTGCTGGGTGTGGAGACTACTTAAAAAAATTAGATAAAAATAAAATAAATGTCCAGCAATAAACCTGGATTAGAAATAGTGCTTTCCTAACCTAGAATGCTATGAAGATGTTATACGATGAGTTAAACAACATGGACAGGCATGATAATATCTCCAAGATGTACTGTTTCATTAAAAATATATCACAATGGGGTGCCTGGGTGGCTCAGTCCATTAAGCGTCTGACTCTTGATTTTGGCTCAGGTCATGATCTCAGGGTGGTGAGATGGAGCCCCAAGGAGGGCTCCCTGCTGAGTGTGTTTATCACAATCGTGAAAAGTTGAAAACAAGTTAAATACCCACCACCAGGGGAAGTGATGGTAGCTAGATCAAACTAGAGGAGTTGTATCAATATGGGTGATTATCAAATGCAGAAGGAAGTATGTGTATCTTTTAAAAGTTAAATGCATGCAAAATTATACGAGGTATTAGTTAGTAGTACAGTTGGCCCTTGCACAATGCATGGGTTAGGGGCACTGATGCCCCTGCAGTCAAAAATCCGTGATTAACTTAGGACTCCCTAAAAATCTTAACTAGTAGCCCACGGTTGACCAGAAGCCTTACTGATAACACGAACACTCCATTAACAGATATTTTGTATGTTACATGTATTCTATACTGGTATCTTACAATAAAGTAAGATAGAGAAAAGAAAATATTAAGAAAATCATAAGGAAGAGAAAAATACATGTGTGCATATTTATTTGAAAAGAAAATCTGCCTGTAGGCAGGCCGAACTGGGTGGGCTGGACAGGGGCAGTAGCGGGTGGCAGGGGGCCTGGGATGGAGATTTTCCTAAGCCTGGAGGTCTTGGTTCAGTGGGCAGCTGGGGGGCAGACCCGCAGGTGGCTGCAGGGCATGGAGGCACAGTACAGCTGTCTCTTCTGCCTGGAGGTGCACCCCCTCCCTGTGGCCGTGGATAGCTGTGGCCACTCGTGAGCATGCTAGCCTCCAGAAGGCTGAAGGGGTGGGGTGCAGAAGCAGGGAGGGGAACAAGCCTAATCCAGGAGGGATCTGGGGCCCTGGCCACTTTTGTGCAGCCCAGCATGGAGCACTGGGAGGAGAGAGGACAGGGAAGCTGGGGCTGCTGGGGTCCCCGCACAGTACCACATCTGCCCTCTGGACACATTGCTCTGCTTCAGCCCAGTGTCCTGCCCACCAGCCCCCATGCTTGACTCCACCACCCCTTTTGCACGGACAAGGGGATCCTGCAGCTCTGAGTGGTGGCAGCCCCAGGGGTGCTGATGGCCTTGAGGGGCCTCCCCAGGTGCTCAGAGGGCAGCAGGTACAACCTCCATGGCAGTGGCCTTCCATTTGATTCCGTGGACACTGGGGTAGGCAGTTGTGAATAAATGCCTTGTAGCTTTTGCTGTCATTTCTCAAAAAAGAAAAAAATCCACCCATAAGGCAATCCCTGCAGTTTAAAACCATGTTATTCGAGGGTCAACTGTCTATACCTATGTAACTGAAGTATGGTTGCATACGTGGGAAAAGTCACTAAACGGGGAGTAAATGTCATGGGGGATATGGGGAGGAAAGAGAATCTAATGGGTGAGAACAGTGCTGTTTTATGTAATCTGAAATATTCCAAATGACTAATGGAAAATAAGGGTCCTAATGGAGGGGACATTGCCTTTACTAATTTAAATAGTATTTAAAAAAAAAAAAAACGGTCATGTTTCCCTTCCATTAGCTATAAGATCAAGGCAGGAAATGCCTAAGCTGTATTTCTACACTTTGGACTTTTCTGAGTTCATGAGATGAGCTCAGCATCTCTGTCCCTGTTTCAGTCCTGGGCAAGATTCAGAGACAAGACAGGGAAACAGGATGAGCCTGTCTGGAAACTGATGCTCCAACCAGATGTCGGCACATGCCCCTCTCCTCTCGGCTTGTACACTCATTTCCCCTTCGCCTCCCTCTGCACCTCCCAACCTCCCCATGGCTCTTTGGGCTCCATAGTCTTTCAACTATGTCTTTCAATTCAACAAGTTTTTCATCATATTCAAACCCCATGAACATTGCTGAATGGCGCCCAATTCTTTAAAATTTTACCTCAGTCCTTGTCAGTGTGATGAATAAGCCTTCTCATCATGTGCTTTGTTTTAAGCTGCTCTGAATCCCAACTCTTGTCTCCATGGTTGGGAAAAGGAGGGGGGAGGAAGCATTTGCTTTATGGGATTGTTCACAGTTCTTCATAAAACGTCCAGCTGAAGAAAGATGTTTTTAATGGACAGAGACTTTCTCCTACACTGTGCGGAATCTGCACCTCTCCTGGAATTAATCCTGATATGGGAAGTTTTCCTCTTATCTTCAGGATTTCTTCCCACTGGGAAAAAAAGGCAGAATGGCAGACAGGACATGAGATAGGGACTGCTTTTTGCTTTCTTGACAGTCTAAATCCTACTGATCGCTCTGGATGTATCCCAATCTCTTGATATCCTGTCCACAGCTAAACACATGTTGAAGCTGAAAGTGGGATGACCACATATGTGGGTGCAGGAGGGACCCTGCAGGGTTAACTCACTCCCCAGGAGGGTCCAATCCAGGACCAGAATTTATTTTTCACCTTGAAAATAAGGCACGATTTTAGGCATAGGATTCTAGGTGAGCTTCTATTGAGATTTAAAAGGCATGGTGCAGTTTGGTGAATTTTCTTTGCCTTCAAAGACAGGGAATGCAGGAAGCCAGATGGGGAGGTTGGTTTCAGATGGGGCTGGACAGAGCTCTCCAGGCTCTTAGTTCCTACTGGGGAGACGGAATAGTGTTCCAGGTTCTGGACATTTCTTCTTCAGGCTAGTATAATTTTGTTTGCATATGAAACCTGAGAGAAAAGCTATCAGGAAGAAGAAATAACCCTGCTGAGCATGATTTATCAGTTTCTTGATGAAGTGGTCCTGCTGGGGAATTAGTTTAACTCTGTGAGATCTGGCCTTTCACATGCAGGACTTTGGCTTTATAATTCAATCAGCTGCTTAAAAATCTAGAATAAAATGGAGAGCAGAACAGGAAAAAAAAATCAACTCTACTAATAAATGCATCATAAGCCTAGTGTACTGAGTAGATTCTTCCATTCACCCTTTAATTAAGCAGGGACATTCAGTGCTCATAGGAAAGCCGTGCTGTGCTCAGGGCGGAAGAACTGAGCCAGGGGAATTGAGGGCAAGATGGTTGCTCTTGCAGCCTGAGCTTCTTACCTGAACAATGATCTAAAATCAACTTTAAAGTAGGAGCAGAACTGTGACTAGAGGGAGGTCACATGGCTTGCCATTCGTGACTGACATTCAGCTACTCTGCATCCTTACAGGTGTGTCACCTGGCTTTTCGTCAATTGAGTGTCCAGTCTAATTTGTCAGTTACCATTTCATGCAGCTTGTTAAGCGTTGCTAACTATCGTCACAATTCCATTGTTCCGTGGGTATATCATTATTTATTTGATTGGTTCCGTATTGATTGATGCTGAATTATTTTCCTCCCAGTGTGTTTGCCATTACAAATGTTGCTTCAGTAAATACTGTACGTATGACATTTTGCACATGAGCAAGAGTATTCATAGGGCAAATCACTGAACTTCTTGATCAAGTGGTATGCACGTTTTTCATTTGGAAACACCTGCTAATTCTTCTCCATGGAGATTGCCCAAAAGTCATGAGGTGAGAGGAGCAGATGGGGGATATGATATGTGTCTGTGTGAGGCAGACCCTTTTGTTGTTGCTCGTCACATGCCGGTGGATCCATCTCTGGTAGTAGCTGTGGCTGAGTTAGACAGTCATGTATCTGCTCAAGTGGTGGCCACTGCATCCCACCTGCAGTCAAGGCATTCTTCCAGGCAGCTGGGAGTGGGGTTGGAGGCAGTCAATACCTCTCACAGTGGCCCTATCCAAGATGGGATGGGAGGCAGGGGATACGTGCCCCAGTGCTCAGCTGCAGGGTGCTGTGTGCACTCCCCAGGGCTCCCTGCAGAGCCCAACCCTCTTGTCTTGCCCAGGGACTTTGGAAATGCACCTTTCCTGGCCTTCCCTCCTCCCTGCCTTCCTCTTTCCATTCCCCTGTTTGTGTATTTAGGCTTCTGGATTCCTTACTCAGGCTCGGTTCAAAGAAAAATCCTAGGGATGTCTGGGTGGCTCAGTCGGTTGAGTGTCTGCCTTCAGCTCAGGTCATGATCTCAGGGTCCTGGGATCGAGTCCTGCATTGGGCTCCTTGCTCAGTGGGGAATCTGTTTCTCCCTCTGTCTGCCACTCCCCACTGCTTGTGAGCACGCTCTCACAAATAAGTGAGTAAAATCTTAAAAAAAAGAAAAAGAAAAATCCCAAATAAGACACTATGTTAGGGGCTAATCACTTGGTGAAATGCAAAAAAAAAAAAAAAAAAAAAAAAAAAGATAGATATTACGTGTTTAGAATTTCTGTTGGATGCATAACCAAAGCAACCGGCAAATCCATTCTGTCTCCCTGTCCTTCACACTCGGCTTCAAATGTCCCTACAACCCAGCACCTTGCCTGTCATTAACTAACACTCACAATTCTGGGTAGAGAATGTTAATTTTAGGGATAATAAAAGAGACCTTTTTCTCCCTTTCATAGGCTCCTGGCTTGATTGAGGGCAACTTAGGGGAGAAGCTTGGAGTGGGGAGAAAGATACCATGTGTAATAAGTCAGAAAAAATAATTAATTCTTTATTTAATAGATCTCCTTGGTTAATCCCTCACTTCCTTTTCTCTCAGACACTCCTATTATCTCTGCATGGTCTAAGCCCTGGAGTTCATCCTTGTATGTCAACCTGGCAATAAATGACATAGACAGGGCAACTGGGTCTTGTCACAGCTGTGATGGAATTGGAGAAGAGACAAGTTGCATGTTTCCTGGAACATCGTACTATGGGAAGTCGCAGGGCTGAAGGCTGTCCACTCCGCAAAAAAAGTTCCTAGAATAAATAGTGTTAATATATCCCTGAAACCCTTGTGATTCCTTGGCAAGGAAACGGATAGGTTAATACTCAAGTTCAAATCTAAATTAATGGCAAACAAACAAACAAACAAATGGGGCACCTGGGTGGCTCAGTTGGTTAAGCTCCCGACTCTTGAGCTCTTTTGGCTCAGGTCATGTTCCTAGGGTCATGAGATCGAGCCCCATGTCAGGCTCCACATGCAACGGAAAATCTGCTGGAGATTCTCTCTCTTTCTCTCTCTCTGCCCCTCCCTCCAATCTCTCTCTCTGTCAAAAAATGAATAAACAAATAAACAAAATTAATGGCAGGAGAGGAAGGTGACAGGTTTGTCATGCTCTTCCCGGACGTTCCTGGGATAAGAATTTGGGGTTCAAAATTGTGCATCCAGTGTTTTTCATAATATTAGACTTTGTTTTCTTGAATTATTAGTGCAAATTTATTTTTCCTTCGAAGTAGAAGAATGGAAAGAAAAAAGTCAGGGAGAAGGAACAGAAATAGGAATAAGACCAGAAGTAAAGCAATCACAAACTGGGAGGACAGAGAACATACGTAGAGGCAGGTTTCATGTTTTCTTTCTTTCTTCTTCATTTTCCTAGGTTTTCTTCCATAGGAACAAGGCAAATTCTGGAAGGTACTGGAGAAGTCCTCTGGAAAGTAGAAACATCCCAATTGCAATGACTTTAACAACCTTTGTCCAGGAAAGCTGAAGCAAAACCGCGTGGGCACTTGGGGAGAGTCACAGAGATGAGGACTCGCTCTCAGACTGGGAAGTCTTCAGCCCGTTCCTAACCTTGCTCTTGCTTTGGCAGCAAGGCTTTGGTCCAAGACCACATGTAATTGGCCCCACCTTGACCTCAATGGAAAGCTCTTGTCCTTCCAGCTGTTACTGCCAGTTGGTGGAGACCCTGATTTGACAGGGGGCATGAGTTAAGGCAGGAGTTTCTCATCACACTGAGGATGCATACCTTGTGTGCCCATGCACAGGACTGTTTGCTTGTGTTTGCTTCCAAGATTTTTGAGGGCACGTCTATGATCTAGCGTCAGATATAACCATACTGTATGGTTTGCCCGTGATTTTGGATTATCTTCATGTCGACTTCCCGCTCACAGTGTGGGTGCTGGAAGGAGACAAGTTTCAGTTTCCCAAAGAGACTTCCGGTTGGGCATGAAGGAGTGAGCCAACTGATTGGAGTCATTGCCAGTCTTTAAAGGCCATGTTCCCAACAGAAAGAGAAGACAAAGGAAAAAGGACCCTGAAGAAAGCAAAGGCGGTGCGGTGTGCTCTGATGATTCATGTGTCCCTTACAGCTCCCTTTGAGGGAAGTAGTATCTAAGGACACTTGAATCAGGGCAGGATCACCGGGGAAGGAGGAGAGTGATTGACCTCTAAGGACGATACCTAACACTTGCACAGTATGCTCAAGGATTTTCACAAGTATTATTTTGTCTGCTCATCTCAATAGTCCTGTAGAGAAAGTAGAATTAGCCCATTTTACACATGATGACATAGGATCAGAAAGGTTAATTGCCTTCCCCGGGTTCCCAGGGCACATCTGTGACCTGGGTACAGACTCTGGCTTCGTGATGCCAACCGAGTGAGACGTCCATCAGATCAGCACCACCCTCCTCAAGTGGCATGGCTCTAAGTGGAGGCAGCAGAGAAGCATTAGTAAGAAACTATAGCCACATCTAGAACTAGTCTGAACCTCCAGCATGCTGCCCACAAATAAAGCTTACACAAATAAAACACTCTACTGAATGCTTTCGTATAACTGAAATAACCTGAGTAAGAGTGATTATATTTTGCTCAACAATGACAAGACTCTTCCATTCTCTTCTCTCGTGTGCTCTCTCAAATTCTGTATTCTGACTGGTGCTCAGTCTCTTGTTTCTACCAAAGATTCAATTGATATGAAAAGGTAGATTCATTTATAGCATGGACTCTGCCCATGGAAACAGGCAAGTAACATCGCTCCAGTTCCTGGGGAAATAGGGGTCACAGATCCATCCTCTGAAAGACTACAGGAAAGATTGACTCTGATAATGCATTTATTGTGCTCAACACAGTGCCAGAGACAGGATAGTATCTATTATTAGTTATAACTCTTAATAGTCCAGTTTTAAACTAGCTGTGATTACAAGTACGTCACTAGGTCTTAACCTTGGCGGCTAGTTGCTGATGCACCTGCACCAGCTCCCAGCTTCAAGGAACACAATTCCTACTTAAAGGGTCTGGTGCCAGGGTTTTAGAGTATAAGGACTGCCCACTTCTTCCTCTTTGTCAGAATTTGTCTCTGCTTTTTTCCCCATGAAGACTGGCATATTTAAGATAAACTAATATAAAAATGCAAAGCACTCTTGCCTCAGAAGTTCTGTAAGTATGAAATAATAATGCCAGGCCTCTCTCAGCATCATCATCCCACACTCAAAGCCAAATATCTACTTGTTCAGGCCCAGCCCTCCACTGAGAAGCAATAGAGTTAAGGCCTGTGCCCCTGTCTCTGGGCCCAATCAGTCCTGGAAGAGAACCTCCCCCCTGTGATCCCTGGGGCAGACAATGCTTAATTGATTCTAATGAACACAGAACAGTCAGCCCCTGCTCATCCCTGAGATGTGGCCCAGGGGGTTAACCTCCCATCTCCTGGTTAATCAGTTTCCTCCCCAGGCTGAATTAAGCCTCAATTTTTATTTTTGATTGAATCTGTCTTTGCTGACAGATGTTTTCTGGGCAACCCAGAAAGTCCTCAGCATGTGATAATGTGATGAGGCCATAATGAATCCATAACTCCTCTGCTGGAATGATTTTCTGGAGGCTTTAAGATATCAGGGCTGTACTATCACAAGGGCAGTCACTGGGCTGATAAACCACTGATATGATGACTCTTTGGAAGTGTTGCCTCACCCAGCTCTGAGCATATCCTGCTCCTTTTCAGAGGCAACATGGGGGCTGCAGGACAAGGTTTGGTCATCTTGGATTTAAATCCTAGCGTGGCCGCTTACTAGCATTGCTCATCTTGTTATGGAGATCATATTAACAACAGCAAGAATCGTAGGTAATAGCTATGGTTCTTCTATATCCTCATTACTCCAAATGTGGTCCTTGGACCAGCAGCATCAACATCTCCTTGTGGCTTGTTAGACATAGAGAATCTCAGGCCATACTCCGGAATCTGCATTTTACTAAAATCTTTACATAATTTGTATACTCTTGAAAGTTTGTGAAGCACTTGTAATTAGCTCGTTTGTTCCTCATTGTAATACTGAATATTTCTGGAAGGCGTCGCTGGCTCTGCTTCTTTCTTACCCCCACTGCAAAGACTTGGTGATGTTTATTCTTGGTCCTGTAGCGAGGCCATGTAGCCATCCTCTGATAGGCCAGCATCTTGTTCCCTTTCTCTTGACAAATATCTTAGATTTTCCTAGGGCAGAGATGGGATGAATTCAGGATTTTCACCCTCTATTATTTCCTTTTCTCAAGAGAGTTGCATAAATGATCCAGTCTTGGGAGGACTAGAGGTTTCACAATTTATTTGCTTTGGAAAAAGAAGGGATTCTGATTCATAAATACATTTTTTTAAAAGGATGACCATGTTTATTGTTAACAACCAGTTTCTATGGTTTTAGTTTCTCAGTAATAAGGATGATAAATCATAAAGGACAGGAGCATGGTAGAAGTATTTAAAAAAGAGAGAAACATGGGATTGGGACTGAATAAACAAGAATATATTTAAGTACCATGATCCTATCATTTCAGGATCCAATTTTTCAACAGATGTAACTGAGATCTTATTATGTGTTCCTCAGAGGACAGATCAGATAAAGAGTATGTGACACCCACACTGCCTATTCAACCTTATCTCAGGCTTTAGACACGAGTATACCATGAGGAAATTGCTTGGGGGCAAGATGGAAAGCTTCTGGGACATCTAGCTGGGTGAAGGCCATGGAGAATCAGATTACTGAAGCAACATCTTTCATTTGATTAATGTCTCTGAGAGCAACTTTAGGAAACTACTGAAAAATGGATTTATGACTATATTTTAGGGAGAAATTCCTGGAGAAGAAAGAAGAATGTGCACATACTTCAGAGAAACTACTGCCCACAATGGAAAGTATATTAGTTTTTTATTGCTGCATAGCAAATTACTTCAAAACTAAGTGATTTGAACAGCAATATGCATTTATTATCTCACACAACTTCTGTGTGTCAGGAATTCAGGAGCAATCAATTAGGCTGGGTGGTTCTGGCTCAGGGTCTCTTAGAAGATCATGGTCAATATTGTCAGGCACTGCTGTCATTTAAAGGCTTGAATGGGGCTGGAAGATCCATTTCCAAAAAGATTCAGTCACACAGCTGGAAAGTTGGTGCTGCCTCTTGGCAGGATTTTTTTCTGTTCCTTGCCATGTGGACTTCTCCAAAGGGCTCCTGAGTGTCCTCACAACATGGCGGCTGGCTTCCCTCAGATCAAATGATCCACAAAAGCAAGACACAAATCACAATGTCTTTTATGACCTAGCATCAGAAACCATTCATTGTCATTTCTTCCATATCCTATTGGTTCTACAAGTCAGCCCTCTTCAGTGAGGGAGGAGGTGATAGAAGAGTGTAAATACTAGTAGATAGGGATCGCTGGTGGCCATCTTTGAGGCTGGTTACCACAGAAGATAAAATATAACTATTTAGGGACCCAGGGGGAAGTGTCCTGTCTGGATTCCTAACTTTCTCCTTAATTGTATTACCTTAGATCATTTGTAATTTCTTAGTCTCCGTTTCTTAATCTCTGAATAGATGATCTAGAATAGATGTTAGAATAGATGATCTCAAGTGTTGGGATCCTAGAGGCTCTTGAAATGATGGAAAGATCAGAGCCTTGGCAGTCTGAGGACGTCAGTTCAAATTGCAATCCTCTGTCCCTTGCTGGAAGATCTAAGGCAAGTCACTTGCAGCTCTGAAGAAGGGATTTCTGATCTCAAATGGGGACAGGTCTGAGGGTTAAAACAGATCATGGATGTGGAGGTGTCTTGTAAATCGAAGGTCCATGCATGTGTAAGGTGTTGTCTTATTTCCATCTACAAGGAAGTAGATGGAAGTAGAGTCAGCCAGGAGGCAGTTTCATTACCATGCAAAATAAAATCACCTGCTACTCTGTGGTGCATTATGAGCCCTCCAAACAGGCTCTTCTATCTGCCAGCCTAGGTTGTGAGCCTTTGAGTTATGCCAGCTGGTTACTATAATAGAAACTAAAAGCCATATTATTTCAAAAGTGTATTTTGCAATTTATAAATAGCTTTTACTGACATTATGTTATGTGGGTCTTGGTTTTTTATGCCAACATAAAATTACTTGTTTATGAAAGTACTTTTTAAGCTAGTAATGTTTAGAAATGTGAAGATATACAATTCATGCTAATTATTATTTTTATGATTGATTATCATCCTCTCCCATGAAGTAGGTAAAGTAAGCTAGTTAGGTACTATCTTTATTTTCTATCACATGAGAAATTTGCATCTCAGAAAAGTTAAGTCGCTTATCTAAGATCACAGAGCTACTTAGGATGAATCTGTGGAGAGATGTCTTATGTCTACGATTATATTTTATTTTTAAGAATCCTGTTCTAAACTACTAAGATTAAAAAGACCATAAAAGGAATCATAACTATTATTATTAAATTCTATGAACACATGTTATATTTTTCATGGCAAGTGCTGGAGTCAAAAAGAGGAAGAGACTGGTTTTTGGTTCACTTGCTGGTGGACATGGTGGGTATAGTCAGGCTAGATGTACAGTAAGTCATTTCAAGGTAGTATGTGATATATCTCTTTGCAGAAGTTTATAAAAAGTATGTGCTTTGGGGGAAAAATTGGTGAACAAAAGAGTTTTCTGATTGAGGATATGAAAAAGGGGAGTGGTGCTTTGGGCTGGACTTTGAGGGCAGTAAGGGAGTTGCTACATAGATGAAGGTGAAAGCCATTGTGGCAGAGTGGGGAGCTTGGCAATAGGATGCTTGTTTCAGAAGTGAGGGAGAGGTGGGGGCTAGATTTGAATGGCTTTATAGGCATATCACAACTATTTTGGACTTGGTTCTATAAATGATGGAGAACCATTGGCACATTAAAATATTTTTTTTCATGATTATAAAAGTATATACAAGGCTTTTGAACAGGGTGATGATATGAAGAAGGTTATGAAAAATGTGTTTTAAAAAAGCACAAGAATTAAAGCAGTAAGCTCATAGCTGATGAAGTGGATCAGGCCAGAATGGAATGGAGTTTTGTCTTGACCTGTACTTGGGGATAAATGAATTTGTAGCCTTTGAGCAGTAATGTGTCATAGCTCAGGGGTCAAGAAACATTTTCCATAAAGGGCTAGATCGTAAATATCTTAGGCTTTTCTGGCCATATGGTCTCTGTGGCAAATCCTTGACTCTGTAACTGTAGTGGGAAAGCAACCACAGACAATATGTAAATGATTGCATATGGCTGTGTTCCAATAAAACTTTATTTATGGATGCTGAATTTGAATTTTATATAGTTTTCACATAATTTCATAGAATTTTCACATGTCATGAAATATTATTCTTCTTTTGAATTTTTTCAACCATGTAAAAATGTGGAAGTCATTCTTGGTTCATGGGCCTTCCAAAAACAGGTGATGGGACACATTTCACCTACGGGCCATAGTCTGCCCACCCTGGAGTAGCTTCTTGAAATTCCATCGCCATATTTACCTGTGCAGTCTTGGAAAATGCATGCACACCGGTCATAGTAAATACAAACTTCACAGAGCAGCCTTCTGTTTTGTAATAGTCTTCTCCAGGTCACATTTGGAGTTGAAACACACTCATACATAGTAGAACTGAAGCATGAGCAAGGGGAACATGCATGTCTATTCAGACCATCTTCCCCACAGGCTGCTGAGATTCTGTGGGCAGGTGGGGGCACTCCTTGAATTCCTGACTCGGACTTTATTCATGTGCCTCTGCACTGGCCATCCCAGGCTGGAGGGGCTTGTGGCTGCAGTCAGGCCGATGGGTGACGTAGCTTGGCTCAGAAGACATAAAAAAGTACATGCCATTTTAGGTGGTGATGGGAGAGCTGAGTGAAGGGGAGATATGTGAATCTGGCACATTAGGTCGAGCAACTTAAGGTTTAATCTTGTTTGGGGGAAATGTCTATTCAAGTCCTCTGTCCCATTTTTAAATCAGATTATTTGTTTTTATGCTATTGCAGGTGGTCCTTATGTATTTGGGATAGTAATTCTTTCTTGTGGTTTGAAAATATTTTCTCTCATTCTGCAGTTTGCCTTTTGACTCTGTTGATTGCTTCCTTTGCTGTGCAGAAGCTGTTTAGTTTGAGGGAGTCCCACTTGTCTAATTTGGGATTAATTTCATGTACATTAGGTGTCAAATCCAAAAAACCATTGTCAAGCCAAATGTCATGGAGCTTTTCCTCTATGTGTTCCTGTGGGAGTTTTACAGTCTCAGATCTTATGTTTAAATCCTTGATCGAATATATTTTTGTCCATTAATGTTAATAAGTATTCACAGAAATGTACAGAGTAATTGCATTATCTCATTGACGATACTCATAATCATGTTTCATACATGAGAAGAAGCAAAGCCAAAAGGGATACAGTGTTCTGTTTAGAATCACTGAACTAATAGATGGCAGAAGTTGGACTCACCCCCAGATCATCTGACTATGAATTCTTTTATCATTCACCCACCACCCCTAGTCTTTTAATATTTGGTACATTTTTAAAAAAGATTTATTTATTTATTTGAGAGAGAGAGAAAGAGAGAGAGAGTGAGGAGAGCGCATGAGCGGGAGGGGCAGAGAGAGAGAGAGGGAGAGAGAATCTTAAGCAGATTCCCTGCTGAGCATGGAGCCTGACTCCAGGCTCAATCTCACAAACCTAAGATCATGACCTGAGCTGAAACCAAGAGGTGGACACTTAACCGACTGCACCACTGAGGTGCCCCATTATTTGGTATGTTTTGAATGGGGTTGAGGGATGCATGAGGAGAGAAGGGAGGCTGAATGGAGCACCCAAGGGTCTGCCTTCTTCCGAACAAAACATGGCAGGGATGTATTCAGTCTTCTAAGGAGAGAGATCAGCTTTCTTGGTCTATTTTTACTCCCTCACTGCCCCTGCCCTCCTCCCCACCCTTGTCTCTCTTCCCCATCCCTCTTGTTACCTACTACCAGCAGGTGCAAGCAATTATTACTATGTCCAGGCTAAGAGACATATAAGTGAATGATATCTTAGCAGATACGATTTTAAAACACAACAACCGAAGTATTTGAACTTCAGTAATGTGTAGCCAATGCAGATTCTGTTTTTCATCAGTTATATTTTTGGCAAAAAGGGAAGGACAGAACTAAGGGGACTATTTTTTTTTTCTTCAGCGTGTTATAAGTACCCCCCTGCTCTGCCTTTATTTAGCATGGTGAAACAAGAAACTAGGAGCAAACATGAACATTCTCCAGTTTCATTCCTTCTCTTATCCAAATCAGGTATGTCACTTCAAGGTCCGTCAGAGAGCATTTACATGTATGATCCTCTTCCAGGCTTTGTGACAGGATAGAAAACTTTCTGAATGAATGATCTGTGTCCCCACTTTAAGTTGGCTAGACTAGTGGTATCCTAGAAGCCAAAGCTGCTGGTTATATTTTCTCAGATTGTGCAGAATTGAGTGATTTCCTCCCTACCTTCTTCTTTTTGTCTTCAGTCACATCTGATACATACAGTCTAATTACACACCTTTCATCCTCCTTATGCAACATAGAGCATGGGCCCCACTGCTTTCCCATGAGAGTGTCTCAGTGGGAGCTGTCCTGTGTGCTGTCTGTTGCTACTCCTCACCCAATTTCAGATGGGGGTCAGCGCCTCTTCACATCTCTAGGCTCATCCCAAAGCATTTATAAGTAGTCTATGATGTAGGAAAGAATGTTAGGGTTCGAAGTCAACGGCCAAGAAAGAATTCTTGAGACGTCTTTGGTGCAAAATGGTGGTTTTATTAAAGCACGGGGACAGGACCCGTGGGCAGAAAGAGCTATACTGAGGTCATGAGGAGTGGCCCATTATATACTTTCAAGTTGGGAGGGGGTTAGGGATAGTGTAAGTCTCTAAGGAATTTTGGAAGCAAGATTTCTAGGACCTTGAAGGGGCTAACTATTGTTGGGAAAATGTCATTTATTACTGTCTAATAAAAGCTCAGTCATGAGATCCTTCAGATGTATATTGGTGGGCCATATGCTTGGAGGATGATTGCCAACATGTATCTTAGGGAGTTTAGAGATGAAGGATATTTCTAAAGGAATTTTTATATGTTAAGTAGGCTTACAGGATCCCAGGGGTGGGGTGGGGCTAGGATTGCCTTTTGCTCTTAGCAAAGTGTTAACATCAAGGCAGTTGAGTCCCTAGAGGAGTGTCACTCGGCCTATTTTCAAGGACTTGTCAATGGGCTGTAGGTAGTAAGGAAATTTAATATTTTTTTTTTTTTTGCCTTTGTTTCCCACATCAGTCTAGATCTTCATGATGATTCTAAAGATAGAAAGAAGAGGGAGGTACATTGTGCACTCTGGAGCAGATTTCTCGAATCCCTGTGGACATACTCTCTTTTTCTAGCACTTCTCTCTTGTTACCCCCCTCTTCCCCCACCCCTTTTCTCCGATGCTACCCTCCATATCTCTATTCCTTGGTCCTTCCTTCTTCTGAATCATCTTCTGGGTCTTTTAATCTCTTAACCCTGTGTGATGAGCCATTTGGCTCCACCCTGCTTCTACTTTCAAGATCCTCCAGATACCAGGACCCATCTCCTTAGAGAGTTATGTTGTATTTCCTATCGATTTCCTATCTTTGTTTTATCATTTACAAGCTGTGTGAGATTATGCAAAATACTTTACACCTTGGAACCAGTTTCCTTTCTATAGAATGAAACTAACATCTGTTCTGTTATCTGGAGGATCATCAAAATATAAAATCATCATGACAAATATGTGTGGAGCACCGACCATGTCCCAGGCACCATGCTGAATGCTTTAGGCATGTGGTTCCACTTACCTTATTATGTTGGAACTAGTATCACCCCCATTTCACAGACTATTAAATTGAGTATCTGAGCTGCTAAGTAACTTGCCCAAGGTTTTCTATCTTGTAAGAAGCAGAGCCAAGATCAAAATTTGAGACATGAACTTCAGTACACAAAAGGTGCTATTTCAGAGACTCTATGGTGGTACCTGGCCCAGGTAAGGTCTCATACTTATTTGCTTACCGAGTCAGGGAACTAGGTGACATGCTTTTCTGGTAGGATGATGGGAGGTATTGTGTGAATTTCAAAAAAAAAAAAAAAAATCAGGATAATGTGAAATTACTCACTTTATTAGCTTTATTGGTATTTGACTCTACTATGCATGAAGCCATGTCCTACAGAGGCATGTCAGTCTAGTATAGTGGCTGTGGAAAGAGACAAGGACTTAGGAAATTAAACTTTCTAAGCCTCCCCTTTTCATCTGTACTTTTTATAATTCTGATTTATAAAAGCACCCTTATTATAGGTTGCTGTAAAGGTTCACTGAGACCATGCATGCAAAATGTTTAACATATCACTTGGCATATACTAATCATTCAACTCATCTTGTCTGTTAATGACAACCACAATAATAATGAACTAATAATGAATTGCTAAAATACCAGCATGAAAGTTCAAATGAGTTTTGATTTTGTACTGCTCTTATGTCTAGTGGTTGCATGATTTTTATGGTCTCTGTTGAGTGGTTTGACATTGGCAGGGGACGCAGGGATGTTTTGAATGGGAAGCCAGAAGACTTGTATTTATTTTTCTTTTAAATTTAATTTAATTTTATTATGTTATGTTAGTCACCATACATTACATCATTAGTTTTTGATGTAGTGATCCATGATTCATTGTTTTCATATAACACCCAGTGCTCCATGCAGTACGTGCCCTCCTTAATACCCATCACCGGGCTAACCCACCCCCCACCCCCTCCCCTCTAAAACTGTCAGTTTGTTTCTCAGAGTCCATAGTCTCTCATGGTTCATCTCCCCCTCCCATGGTCAAATAATCTTTGACAAAGCAGGAAAAAATATGCAATGGAAAAAAGACAGTCTCTTCAATAAATGGTGCTGGGAAAATTGGACAGCTATATACAGAAGAATGAAACTCGACCATTCTCTAACACCATACACAAAGATAAACTCAAAATGGATGAAAGACCTCAATGTGAGACAGGAATCCTTCAAAATCCTAGAAGACTTGTATTTAAATTACTTCTATGACTTCCATGTTTTATGAGCTTGAGCAAGTTACTTTTCTAAATTAATCTCATTTGTAAAAGTAACAATGAAAACACCTGCCCTTCCTCCCTACCCCCTACAGTGTGAGGTTCTGTTGATATAGCGTTTGCAGTGGGTCTTTATGAACTCTAAAGCGCTTTGTCCATGTTGGTTTTTTTTTTCCTCCGTTCCATTTGAGAGCAGTGCTTTTCAGTTCCCCTTAAATGACCCAGTGCTATGTCTTTGGTTAATAAACACGTGTGTGCATGAGCATTTGGCTAATAACGGGAACTGTTTGCCATCCATGTTTTCCCTTGAACAGCAAAGTGAGCCATTGTGAGCTAAACTGCAGCAGTGACATTTACAATGATAAGTTTATAAGAACAATTGCTCCCTTGCCTGTTTTGCTAGTATGGCATAATAGAGACTATTTAAGATGATTTGATCAGTAAACTGACAGTTTGAAGGAATGGTCAGAAAGGAGAGTGAAAAGAAATGTCTGAGATCCTGAATTTGCAGCCAGATTAAAAGTAGCCTGTGAGAATATCTACCATTTATTTTGGGGTGTGCCGTACACCAGTCACTTTCTAGGAACCTTCTCTAGTGCTTCTGAGAGCTGCGTGATTTACGTATGCAATATTGTGATATAAGAAATCTATTTTTGGTCATTCAAATGATCAAAATATATTCCTTGTGTATCTGGTCCTCCTCCAGGGTTTCTGACTTATAGCTCCTAAAACTCTTGAAGTTCCCCATAATAAGGGCTCTATAAGTGTCTTTTGTTATTTTAATGAGGTGACTTTTGGAAAGCTCTTAGGTAACCAAAGCATGGGGGACTGACTGGTTGCCAGGAGAACCAAGTCTGTGATTGCAAGGGCTGGAACTTTCAGTTCTACCCCTAGACTGCAGGGAGAGGGGCTGGATGTTGAATCAGCCAATGGCCAATGACTTATTAGCCAATCATGACTATATATGAAGCCTCCATAAAGGCCCAAAGGGACCAGCTTAGGAGAGCTCCCAGGTTGGTGAACACGTGGGGGCTGGTGAGAATGGTGTCCTGGAGAGGGCATGGAAACTCTGCATGCTTTCCTCATACCTCACATGATGCATCTCTTCACATGCCTGTTGCTTCATATCCTTGACCATATCTTTACATAAACGGTAAACCTAAGTAAGTGGTATTTCTCTGAGTTCTGTGAACCACTCTAGCACATTCACTGAACCTGAGGAGGAGGTTGTTGGGACCTCTAGTCTGTAGCCAGTAGGTCAGAAGCACAGGTAAGCCTGGGGCTTGCAACTGGCATCTGAAGTGGGGATGGGGGCATTCACCCTTGACCCTGCAGAGTCAGATGCTATCCCAGGGTAGATGGTATAAGAATTGAGATGAATCCTTGGATTCCCTTCTGGTGTCCTAGAATTGCTTGGTGTTGTGTGTGTGGGGACTCACCCCCCCTCCTCCCCACCACCATGTTGGATTGGGTAAGAACACCTAAAAGAAGATATTACTATCCTTATTTTGTAGATGAGGAGACTGAGGTTCAGAGGTATAGGTCACAAGTTGGGTCCCCCTTGAATTCTGTCTTTCAGAGTATGGAACTACCACCTATCTAGTTTTACACACCAAAGTACTCTTAGTCAGCTTTGATGTACCCCTTTCTCTCACTGCTCAGATCCAATTTATCATGAAGGCTTAAATGATTTTAGTTCCTAAATATCCCCTAGATTCTGTTCACTCTTTCTGTCACTAGCTCTTGGATGAATCACGGCTCTGTCCTCCTACCCCTGTCCCGGTGTCCATGCTGTCCTCCGGTCTGTTTGTGCTTGGGTCTGATCATGTCCTACATCCCTCATGCCCCTCAGAATGAGGGCAAACCTCCTAACCATGGCCTCAGGTACCTCTTCATTTCTCAGACCTCTCTACATGCCTCTCCTCTTTGCTCTATGTTGTGCACATTCCATCTCCCAGACTGGACATGGCCCATCTCAGCACTGCGCCTTGCCAGGGATGCTGGCTCTTCCTCACTTCACTGCCCACTTACCCTTCTGATGCCCGCTCCAGCGGCCCTTCCTAAGGGAAGTCTTCTCTGACCTTTGTAACAAGGACAAACCTTCCTGGTGGATGCCCTTGCTGTTCCAGGGACCTTCCTTCTCAGCACTTGTAATAGTTGCATTAACTTGGGTAACAGGTGTGTTGGTTTCTGGCGGTGCCTCTAAAGTGTAAAGTTGGGAAGGCAGGGACGGTATCTGAGTTCTTAGAGCCTAGTGTGCTCAGCGAGATACTGTTGAGTTTATGAGTGACTTGGGCAAGGCACTGCAGCTAGGAAGTTGTAGATTTGGGATTTAAACTCTATTTCTTTCTGACTCTAAAGACTTTGCTCTTAATACCATTCACTTTCGGGCAGTCCTGTTCTAGCAGGAGGACTGATAAGTGTACTTTATAGTAAGATCAAACATATTTTGGATCCATCAGATAAAGTTTGATAAAAATGGATTATTAAGAACAGATTTGATAAGCAGAGCTGCCTACCCAAGGTTTGAGGATTTTGCATCAAAGAGAGATGTAATGAAAATGGATCAACCTGGGCTGATTGGAGGGGGTGGGGCTGGAGGGTGAAGGAGAGTGGCTCCCTCTATACTCCCCTTGACCCTTGCCTCTTCTTCATTCTGGCTGGAACTCCCCACCCCGAGTAGACTAAGATAATGAGTTACCTCTGTCGGACTGTGTGTGTTGGCTTATGTATGAGTGAAGCAATGTCTTTGAACCAACGAAGTTGTGCAATTGAAGAATTTGTAGAAAATTGCCAGAGTGCATTGGTGCTTTGTCCTAAGCACCCTTCCCTGAGGCCACATTATCTTGAACTTGCTTCTATTTACCATCGGCACTGCAGGCTATGGGATAGAGGGGAGGGAGCAAGAGGCCAGTACTTAGCTCCTAGTTTCAATTCTGCTACACATGAGCCGACTGAGTTTGATCAACCTCCTTAACCCGTCTGGGCCTCAGTTTCCTTGTCTGAGAAATCAGAGTGCATAAGCAGGCCTGAGTTCCTTTCAAATTGGACACTCCATTACCTCTCTTCCCACTGTTGAAATACTTACGGAATCCATTGTTCTCTTATTCTCTCTGGTGGACGTTATGACTTCTATATTACAAAGGTGACATCTCCAACCTAAATGACCCCTCAAGGAAATTAAATCTTTAATCATTTCCACCTGGTAAGTGCAAAGGCTGAAGGAAAGAGCTAGCCATCAATAGCTCTGTGGATGGCAAATTAATTCAGTGGGATAGGATCCGTGCAAACACGTGCTCATACAGCCATAATTTGCCTTTCATTTTCCTTTGCAACTCAGAAGAAAGTGAATAATTTCCAATGAGCCTCTCATTTGAACATATTGAAAAAACATGTCATTAGCAAAAGGAGCATTTAATTGCTCGATTACCATATTTCTTCAAGTATGTGGACCAGTTATTTTTCAGTTGGGGGTAACTAGCTGAGCAGAAAGATGCAAAATCTTGAGGCACCCAAATCCTTGTATATCTTATATGGGTGTCAAGATAGCAGAGCGGGAAGGGGAGAGAGGATGAGGCCATTCTACAACAAGGGAAAGGGTCAGCTGCATTTCCTGGGGTTAATCAGAAGTCTCTAAAGGAATGGAAATAAAGCTGTTGATGGAAATGTGTCTGTAGGGTCTCATTGACCCAAGAAAAGTGCAAAATAGAAAAGGCTAAACCTGATGTAAATTTAAAAATTCAGTATTTCATTTGCTTCTCTGCATCTGATGCCTTCTTCCTACCATGTTCACTTTTTCTTTCTTCTTGTCTGTGGCCACACTGGCTTATCAGCTCTAAAGGGGGTGACCTTGCGAGATGCTTAAATTCTCTATATTTTCCATTTGTACACTTTGGGGCAATAATCCTGGATTTTCACACCTTGAGTCATTGCTGTTCGGATCCCCTAAGATAATTGGTTACACATGTGCTTTAGAAAACGCATCACCTAACACACACGGTGGACAACTTCTGATGAGCGAGGGCAGCTGCTTCCTGGGGTTTGGCTGTCACTAACAGGATGGGCTGGAGAGCAGTGTCAGAGGAGGGATGGTAGAATTTTCCTAGATTCTTTTTTTTCCTCCAGAATGAAACCATTGCTCTTCTTTTTGAAGCTACCTCTCTGCACAGGCATATGAAAATCCTAATGTGGTCAGAGTTTTGCACTGATTCTAGAGCAGAGTTTCAAGATTGCTGGGGCAGTGCGGTCATTTTCTATTACAGATCTTAGTCAACAGGCTGGTCATGGCCCCTCCTAACGTGCAAGAATCTTGTTGATGGTGGAGTTGGAAGGCTGGGATCACGTCTTCTTTCCCTTCAGTCTGGGCAGTCCCAGGAGGACAATGTGAAGCATTTAATTGGAATATATATCAGTGGTAATAAGGAATCTATCTCTTAAAGCCTTCCTAGGAGAGTTCCTGACGATTTATAAAAGACATAGCATTGATTAAATGACTCATGCTTCCTTCTCCATGGAGACAACTCAGGTCACTGGGACACTTAGGACCTTATATTCCCCCTTTGCCATAACCCCCACTCATAGAATTTATTTAGGGAATAGCTCTTGCTATTTAACTCAATATTTTGATTAGCAGAGCTAGCATTCACGGAATATCAATATAAATTGCACTATTATACCAGACTTCATTTAAAAATTATCTGGCTCTAATTTAATTCTTCTTTAAGAACAGATTTTTTTTTTTAATAACTAGTTTATCATTAGGACCATGAACATTTTACAAGGTTGGAAAAAATTATTTGAGTTTCTTTTCATTTAAAACCTCTAGCCATGAGGCACCTGGTGGTTTAGTCGTCTGGGTATTCAACTCTTGATTTTGGCTCAGGTCATGATCTCAGGTCATGAGATCGAGCCCTGTGTAGGACTCTGTGCTCAGAGTGGAGTCTGCTTGAGATTCTCTCTCTCCCTCTGTCCCTCCCCCGACTTGCTCTCTCTCAAATAAATAAATAAATCTTAAAAAAATAAAACTTCTAGCCTTTTAAGTAAGCCAACTTTCACAAATACTGTACTTTCCCACTATAGAAAAATTGGTATTCAGAGAGAAGTATGAGCAAAAAGCCACCCATCACCTGGACTCCAAGGATTAACAACTGTTAACCTTAGTCTACTTCTGGCTGTTTTTGCTGCATCTGTATTTCATAGAGTTTCATCATATGTCACGGAAAATTGTATATATTAACTTTAAAATAACCCATTTTTATTGTTATAAATGAAATACATGTTTCAGGGGTGCCTGGGTGGCTCAGTCGTTAAGCGTCTGCCTTCGGCTCAGGTCCTGATCCCAGGGTCCTGGGATCGAGCCCCACATCAGGCTCTCTGCTCAGCGGGAAGCCTGCTTCTCCCTCTCCCACTCCCCCTGCTTATGTTCCCTCTCTCGCTGTGTCTCTCTCTGTCAAATAAATAAATAAAATCTTTTTTTAAAAAAAGAAAGAAATACATGTTTCATATGTACAAATAAGACACATAGAAAAATATAAAAAGGAAAATTAAGGTCACTTAGACTCTTATGATTTAGAGATAGTCACCATTAAAATTTTGGTTTATTTTCTCAGAATATTCTTTCCTATATATTTCATCTTTTTTCTTCCTATTAAATTCTTCAAAAATACAGAAAAGAGAGACTAATGTAACTGACACCCATGTATCCATCATCAAAGTCTCAAAAATATGGATATTTTTCTACATATATTTCAGATTATTTTATTTTTCTTTTGTTCTGTTATCCAGTGTTCCTCCCCCACCGTTTTTAGCAAAATGAAACATCACAGATACAGCTGATGCTATCTGTGCTCATTTTTATCTTTCCAAGATTTATCCATATGGAAATGAGTAGCTCTAGTCTATTAATTTCCCTGCTGACTAATATTCTACCATATGGACATAGCACACCGTAAGTACTCCAGTACTGCCATCGGTACTCCTGTGTAGGTCTCTTAAAAAGAATCTCTTATGTATGTGGCATTGCTAATGTGTGGGGCAGGCCTGTCTCCAACTTTACCAGACATCAACAAATTGTTTAAAGTGGTTGTGATAATTTGTATTCCTGTAAGTGACATTGGACAGATCATTTTGATTTTGGCTTCACTTGGTATTATTGTTAGGCTTTGAAGTTTTTGCTAATCTTAAGAGTATAAAATGGCTTCTTTCATTGTATGTTACCTATACCTTCTTATTGATGACACAAGTAAACTTTATTTCTAAGTCACAACAGGTATGGATTTGCTTTTTGATTCAACTCATTTATTGAGCACTATGTCAAGTGCAAGGCTTCCTGAGGTTGCTATGTAGGGCTGTTGCCAAATCTGGCTTCTCGGATCCACCTTCTCCAGCCCGATGCCACCAGCATCAGTATTACTGTCTTCCGGTTTTAGAGTTCTCCTTCTTCAGGGTCTGGGAAGCTTCTGGCTACAGAAATGAGCTGCAGTAATAGGAAGGATTCTATTAAAGCAACTCTGTTGTCTTTTTACCTACTACTAATCATGCCGACCATAAGCATATTTATAAAAATTACACGGGTTATACATGACACCATGCAATACCAGAATATATTAAAAGTACAAATCCTCTTCCCTTCTCCTCCCCTTTACTGAATAATTAACCACTTGTAGATAGCCTTGCATTTTCCTTCATATTGTGTTTATGTACAAACATGATGATGAATATTCTTGAACATGTCTCTTGGGTTCATGTAATTTTGTAACTTAATGTTATCTGTCAACATCTGGGCAGTATTCTATAATATGGAATAATAATATAATAACTAACCTAATTCTTCTAATGATGGGCATTTAGGCTGCTTTCATTTTTCCATTATTGTAAACAACTTTGTGGAAAATATTACTGTAAATGTCTTTGGACATCAGTGTAAGAATTGCCTCAGGAGAAATTTCTAGAAGTCCTATTTACATGCCAATTTTTTAACTTCCTGATGAATTGATGACTTCTAAGTCAGTTTTGGACAAAGTACCTAGATTCTATGAGCTTTATGTTTTGTGTAAAATGGGAGAAGTAATAGTAACTACCTGATAGGGTAGTTTTGAGGATTGAATGAGATAACGTGTATAAAGTCCATACACAGAGCTTGGATCATAATAGGGGTTTAATTAATGTCAGGTTTTTTACCTCTTTCTCAGCTGGCAAAAGGGAAATGTGAAAAACAGGGAAATGAAATACATTTCCACTCATATCAGACTTTGGTCTAGAGCTGGCACTGTTCTCAAATATCTCTAACAGGTTCCCATGGAAAGAAAAATTTATTTTCCATCCAGAATATAGCAGGACACATAACAGAAGGAAAACCCTTCGATCCTCTGTGTGGAAAGCTATCATGTTGACTATATTTCTCAAAAGGTAAAGTGAGGCATAAAGGCAGCTCTCAATCATTCTTGCTTTCTCACTATCAGCTTCCACTGTTTCTATTTTCTCACCTGGGAATAACTGTAGTGATTGTAACAATTATAAAAAATAATAATAACAATATACAAAATTTCTTGAATGCACTGGATCTAGAAAGTCAGAAATGGTTTATTTCTTCCCTTCACCCTCCAGAGTTGCTCTGGGATTCATTCTTACCCATCCATTGGAACAAATCTTTGGCATCCCATATTTTTTCTGAACAGTTGTAGGGTATAAGAAATCCTGTCCCGGGGCACCTGGGTGGCTCAGTCGTTAAGTGTCTGCCTTGGGCTCAGGTCATGATCCCAGCGTCCTGGGATCGAGCCCCACATTGGGCTCCCTGCTCGGGGGGAAGCCCGCTTCTCCCTCTCCCACTCCCCCTGCCTGTGTTCCCTCTCTCACTGTCTTTCTCTCTGTCAAATAAATAAAATAAAATCTTAAAAAAAAAAAAAAAAAAAAAAAGAAATCCTGTCCCATTTAATGGCAAAATTTAAAAATCTCATCCAATTTAAAACTTATCCTCCCTTACATATTTTAATGCATAGAATAATCAATGGGAAATGATGAAAAGAGACATATCTAAAATTCAATGGATAATTTAAAATGGGATCATAAAAAATATTTAAATATTCCAAAAGAAGTCAGAGAAAAAAGGAACAGGGGAAAAAGCTGGGAGGACAAACAGAAAACAAACAAAATAACAACAACAAAAAAACCCCACAAAAAACAAAAAACAAAAAACAAAAAAACAAAATGATGGACCTAAATCTAATCACATCATTCAATCACCAGGAAGTCAATATTTAATAACGTTAAATGTTAATGAACTACGCATGCCAATTAATATGTCAAGATTGCCAGAATTGATTTAAAAAACCCCAAAACCCAATTCTATGCTGTCTATAAGAGATTCACTTTAAATATAACAGGTTCCTAAAATATAGATAGGTTTAAACAAATATGTTGTAAAAATATACTCTGAAAACAAAGTGATAGAAATCTGGAGTAGCTATATTAATATGAAATAAATAGTGCTACAAGTCATAAAGAAAAAGAAGGTTCTTTCATGATAATAAAAGAGTCTATTCATCAGGAAGACACAGACATTAAAAAAAAGTAAGTACCTTGGGATGAGCACTGGGTGTTATACGTAAGTGATGAATCACCAAATTCTACACCTGAAACCAATTTTACCATATATGTTAACTAACTAGAATTTAAATAAAAAACTTGAAAAAAGGTAAAAAGAAAATAAGTACCTACTAACAGAGCCTCAATCTACATGAAGCAAAATAGGCAGTAATAGACAATCCACAATTTTTATTGGTGATTTTAATACTTACCTCTGAAACAATCAATAGATTAACTAGACAAAACTTAGTAAAGACACAGTTGATCAGAACAACACTATCAACCAATTTGAACTAACTTATAGAAGACTATACCCATCAACCACAGAATACACATATTTTTTCAAGTGCATATGGTATTCACCAGCATAGATCACAGTCTGGGTCATAAAAAAAGATTCAGTAGTTTAAATCAAATTGAAACCATACACAGTATGTTCCCTGACCACAATAAAATTAAAATAGAAATCAACAATAAGATATCTAGGAAAGTCTCAACTGTTTGGAGATGAAATATAATCCATGGGTCAAAGAAAAAAAAAAATCACAGGAGAAAATAGAAAACATTATAATCTGAATGCTAATAAAAAAATACAACATACCAACATTTGTAGAATACAACTGTAGTAGTGCTTAGAGGGAAACTTATAGTGATATATGCTTATATTAGAAAAAGGGGAAGGTCTAAAATCAATGGCCTGAAGAAGACAGGGGGAACAAAAAAGGCAAAGAAAACCCAAAGGAAGTAGTATGAAGGAAATTATAAAAATAAAAGTGCAGAGGTCAGACGAATGAAAACAGAAAAGAAAGAAAATTAACAAAGCAAAAGTTGGCTCTTTGAAAAGATTGAAATTACTAAACCATTAGCTACTCTGATCATGCAAAAAAGGGGAGATAACACTAATTCTCCATATCAGAAGTGAAAGAGGAGTTATCACTACAGATCCTATGGACATGAGGAGGGTAAGACAGTATTCTGAACAAGTTTAAATGATGAGGCCCCACCTTTCCACTCTGGTTGCTGCTCATTTCCCTGCCTGCCACCAATCCTCGAGGATCATCCATCCTTTGGTGCAGACAAAAAAGGAAGTAGCAGTTGGTCAGGAGAGGCATGGCATTGAAACAGATTTCCAGCAACAAGTGCTTTGGAGGATTGTAGAAAGTTTTTGAACATGACAGTGTCAAACGGAACTGCAAAATGAAATTTGCTACCTACTTACCACCAGAGGTAGAAACTGGAAAATGTCCTTCACTGCACGGTTGTCTGGTTTAACTTGCACTGAACAAAATTTTATATCAAAGTATGGTTATCATCAAGTGGCCTCTGAACATGGCCTTGTCGTCATTGCTGCAGATGCTAGCCCTCATGGCTGCAATATTAAAGGAGAAGATGAGAGCTGGAACTTTGACACCAGTGCCAGGTTTTAAGTGGATGCCACTGAAGATCCTTGGAAAACTAACTACAGAATGTACTCTTATGTAACTGCGGAATTTCCCCAACTCATAAATGCCAATTCTGCAACAGACCCCCCAAAGGAGGTCTATTTTTGGCCACTCTAGGGGAGGCCACGGAACTCTGATTTGTGCTTTGAAGAATCCTGGAAAGTCCAAAATCTGTGTCAGTATTTGCTCCAATTTGCAACCCAGTGCTCTGTTCTTGGGGCAAAAAAAAAAAGGTTTTAGTGGATATTTGGGAACAGATCAAAGTAAATGGAAGGCTGATGATGCTACCCAACTTGTGAAGTCCTATCCAGGTGCTCAGCTGGACATACTAATTAATTAAGGAAAAGATGACCAGTTGCCTACAGATGGACAATTACCTGATAACTTCATATAGCTGCCGGTACAGAAAAGAAAGTCCCTATTGTTTTTGGATTACAAGAGGGTTATGATCATAGCTACTACTTCATTGCAGCCTTTATTACT
This sequence comes from Halichoerus grypus, assembly GCF_964656455.1. Classification (NCBI taxonomy): domain Eukaryota; kingdom Metazoa; phylum Chordata; class Mammalia; order Carnivora; family Phocidae; genus Halichoerus; species Halichoerus grypus. The sequence continues at coordinate 10,295,232 of NC_135719.1, forward strand.
GAGCACATCAGACATCATGCAAAATACCTGAATGCGTGAAAAACTTCAGATAAGAGAATTTCTTCAGGATTATAAAATTGTAATAAATAGAACTGCAGGGTGAAAGGATTTCAAGACATTGGATTTCATAGTGCTAAAATGCATCATTCCATAGTTGCATCACTTTCTGAATAAATATATAAAACCTGAAAAAAGAGAGACTATTATGAACAACTTTAAGGTGACAGATTCAACAGCGTGGATGAAATGAACACATTTTTTGAAAAATACACCTTATAACTACTGACACAGGATCTAGCAGGAAAATTGGTAAAAACTTCTGCTAATCAAAAGATACATTAAGACAATGAATATGCAAGCCACAGACTGGGAGGAAATATTTATAAATCCATTTTCTGACAGAGCACTTGGTTTGAGGGTATGTGAAGATTTTTTATAACCTGACAATAAAGAGATAAAACAACAATGGCAACAACAACAAAAACCACCCTCTAGAAGAAGAAAAGATTTCAGGAAACACTTTGCAAGGATGATACACAAATGGGAAAAAGTGCTCAACATCATTATTCATCAAGGAAATACAAATTAAACCTCAATGAGATACCACTACACACCCACCAAATGGTTGTTTGGAAAGATTAAACAATAATGTTGGCAAGAATGTGGAGCAACTGAAATTCTCCCATATTGCTGGTGGGAATATAAAGTACAATCACTTTAGAAAGTTTCTGGAATTTCCTTATAAAAGTAAACATACACTTACCCTATAAATCCAGTCACTTCACTGTTAGGTATTTACTCAATGAAAATGTATATTAAAAAAAAACAAGACTTGTAGAAGAACATAATAGCTTTATTCATAAAGCCAAAAACTGGACACAGTCCTCATGTCCATAAACATGAGAATGCATAAGCAAAGTATTGTAATCCATCTGTGGAATACTACTCAGCAGTACAAGAACTATTGATATGTACAGCAATAGGGTTGAATATCAAAAACATTTTGCTGAAATGAGGAGTCATTACTATATGGTTTAATTTACATGGAATTCTAAAATTTGGCCAACCCAATATATGCTTGAAAAAAATCTAAAAGTGGGTGGGGATTTACTGAGAGAAAACATGAGGGGATTTTTGGGGGTTACAGTAATGTTCTTTGTTTGAAGAGTTTTGGGTTATACATATGTATTTGTCAGAACTCAACAAACACAAACTTAAGATTTGTGATTTCATTGTATGTAACCTTTTTATCAAAAACTGTACTGAACTCTAGTTAATGCATGCTGAGGTACTTAGGAGATGTATATTGATGTCTACTATTCACTTTGAAATGCATAAAAACTAAGATGGAGTAATGAATGCATAGAGAGATGGGTAGATATGTGAGAAAGATAGGTGGTGGGTCTACAGGGGTTTGCTGTAAATTTTTTTCAACTTTTGCTGAATGTCTGAAAATCTTCATAAGAAAATATTGGCAAAAAAACCTCTTCACCCCTCCCCGTCTTTGTGACAGCCTCAAGAAATCTGTAGTGGGAAGGGGGAGGAAGGGAGTGTGTTTGGTGTGTGTTTGTCCAGTCATATACCTTCTTAGTAGTGACTTCTGGCCCTTGCAGGGTTGACTAAGAGGAAGGGAGAGAGGAGAAACATGGAGTCTTATTGAATAGGTCAATTGCATCTGGTATCCCTTTCTGGGTGCAGGTGCACAGTTGCCAGCCCTTTCTCAAGGGACCTATCTATGGGTTCTGCAGAGATTTCCCTAGTAGAAATCTCTGGCTATAGTTCCTGTAATACCTTAGGTAATACCTTTTCTGGATGGCCACTTACAGTGCCCCTAACCACCTACCTCTGATGGCATGGTGCAGCCTCTTCCTGCTGAGATTGACTTACCCCTGGTAGGAAGCTTTTGGGGGCAGTCTTTTTTAAGATCTATGGCTGGTTCCCTATTGTGGAGTCTATATCGGGTGTTTGGAAAACACACATACACACACACACACACACACACACCCCTCTGTGCAACCTAACTTGAAGTATGGGCCACTCCCAATTTAGTTCTTTCTTCTTTCTGCCCCCTTCTTCCAGTCCAAACCTCTTGCCTTTGAACTTTACTCAGATGTGGCAAGATGGCGGAGGAGTAGGAGACCTGGATTTCCTCTCCTCTCAGGAATTCAGCTGGATAGGGATCAAACCATTCTGAACACCTACAAACTCAACAGGAGATCGAAGAAAAGAATAGCAACAACTCTCTGAACAGAAAAGCGACCACTTTCTGGAAGGTAGGGCGTGCGGAGAAGTGAATCCGAGGCGATATTCGGGAGGATAGACGGCGGGGGAGGGGCCTCCGTCGGCCGCTTCTGGCAAGTGATAGAGCCACGGAGCACAAAGTCGGAACTTTTAGAAGTCTGCTCCGCTGAGGGACGTCACTCTGGTGGCGAAGTGGGGGGTGGAACCCTCGTGGGACAGTGTGGTCTCAGGACCCTCGGGGTCACAGAAAGACCGGGGGTGCCTGAGTGCGGCAGAGCTCCCAGGGATCGGAGCGGGGAAGCCGGCTGCAGAGACGGAGCCCAGGCACGGGCTCTCAGCTCGGGGTTGTCATAAACCGTGATCCATGGCACAGTCGGGCCACTGCTTCTCCAGCAGGGACCCAACAAGCGGCAGATCCGGGGAGACTCCCCTTCTTCCCCCGGGAGGAGCGGTGTGGGAGCGCACTGCAGGGGTCTGCTGGGTTTGGAGACTCCACACAGGGGCGGGTGTCAGAGATAGAAACGCGCGGTCACAGGCCGGGTGAGCACGGAGTGCGGCAGGAGACCGGGGAGATGGGGATGACTGACGGCTTTTCTCTGGGGGCGCACTGAGGAGCGGGGCCTGAGTTCTCCGCTCCTCCGGGGCGGAGATTGGGAGGCCGCCATTTTCACTCTCGGCCTCCAAAGCTGTATGGAAAGCTTGCAGGGAACAAAAGCTCCCGAGAGCAAACCCGAGCAGATTACTTAGTCTGGACCGGGCAAGGGTGGGGCAATTCCGCCTCTGGCAAAGACATTTGGGAACCATGGCAACAGACCCCTCCCCCAGAAGATCAGCGAGAACAGCCAGCCAAGACCAAGTTTACTGATCAATAGGTACGGCAGAACTCCAGCGCTAGGGGAACACTGCACATAGAATTCATGGCTTTTTTACCATGATTCTTTAGTCTTTCAAAGTTAATTTTTTTTTGAATTTTTCTTTTTCCCTTTTCAACCAACATCTTATCAATCCCTTTTTTAAAAAACATTTTTATTTTTCATTTTTAGAGTCATATTCTATCCCTTCATAGTAGTTACCCGTATTTTTGGCATATATATATATAAGTTGTTCTCTCTTTAAAATTTTGAGATAGTTTCTTCTAACAGATCAAAATATACCCTAAATCTCTAGTGTATGTTTTTTTTCTACCCCTGCCTGATCACATTCTCTCCCTTTTCTTTTCTTTTTTTTTTAAATCCTCTTCTTTCTTTTTTCAAACAACTTATCAATTCCTTTTATAAAATTTTTTATAATTTCCATCTTTACAGTCATATTCCATCCCTTCATCATATCAACCCTTATTTTTGTACATATATAAGTTTTTCTTTCTTTAAAATTTTGGGAGGCACTTTCTTCTAACAGACCAAAATACACCCAAAATCTAGTGTGTGGCACTGATCAATATACCAGCCTGATCATATTTGATCACATTCTGTTTTTTTTGTTGTTGTTCTGTTTTTGTTTGTTTTTATCTTCATCTTTATCTTTTTTTTTTTTTTCTTTTTCTTTTTTCTCTCTTTCCCTTTCTTTTTCCCCCGGCTTCAGGTCTTTTCTGATTTGTTTAGAGTATATTTTCTGGGAATGTTGTTACCCTGTTAGCATTTTCTTCTCTCATTCATCTGTTCTCCTCTGGACAAAATGACAAGACGGAAAAAATCACCTCAACAAAAAGAACAAGAGGTAGTACCGACTGCCAGGGACCTACTCAATACGGACATTAGTACAATGTCAGATCTAGAGTTCAGAATCATCACTTTAAAGATACTAGCTGGGCTTGAAAAAAGCATGGAACTTATTAGAGAAACCCTTTCTGGAGAAGTAAAAGAACTAAAATCTAACCAAGTCGAAATCACAAAGGCTATTGATGAGGTGCAATCAAATATGGGGGCGCTAACTGCTAGGATAAATTAGGGAGAAGAGAGAATCAGTGAGATAGAAGACCAAATGATGGAAAATAAAGAAGCTGAGAAAAAGAGAGATAAACAACTACTGGATCACGAGGGCAGAATTCGAGAGATAAGCGATACCATAAGACGAAACAACATTAGAATAATGGGGATCCCAGAAGAAGAAGAAAGAGAGAGAGGGGCAGAAGGTATAATGGAGCAAATTATAGCAGAGAACTTCCCTAATTTGGGGAAGGAAACAGGCATCAAAATCCAGGAGGCACAGAGAACCCCTCTCAAAATCAATAAAAATAAGTCAACACCCCGACATCTAATAGTAAAACTTACGAGTCTCAGAGACAAAGAGAAAATCCTGAAAGCAGCTTGGGAGAAGAGATATGTAACCTACAATGGTAGAAACATTAGATTGGCAACAGACCTATCCACAGAGACCTGGCAGGCCAGAAAGGACTGGCAGGACATATTCAGAGCACTAAATGAGAAAAATATGCAGCCAAGAATACTATATCCAGCTAGGCTCTCATTGAAAATTGAAGGAGAGATCAAAAGCTTCCAGGACAAACAAAAACTAAAGGAATTTGCAAACACAAAACCAGCCCTCCAAGAAATCTTGAAAGGGGTCCTCTAAGCAAAGAGAGAGCCTAAAAGCAACATAGACCAGAAAGGAACACAGACAATATACAGTAACAGTCACCTTACAGGCAATACAATGGCACTAAATTCCTATCTTTCAGTAGTTACCCTGAATGTAAATGGGCTAAATGCCCCAATCAAAAGACACAGGCTATCAGATTGGATTAAAAAACAAGACCCATTGATATGCTGTCTGCAAGAGACTCATTTTAGACCCAAAGACAGCCCCAGATTGAAAGTGAGGGGGTGGAAAACCATTTACCATGCTAATGGACACCAAAAGAAAGCTGGGGTGGCAATCCTTATATCAGACAAATTAGATTTTAAAGCAAAGACTGTAATAAGAGATGAGGAAGGACACTATATCCTACTTAAAGTGTCTATCCAATAAGAAGATCTAACAATTGTAAATATCTATGCCCCTAACATGGGAGCAGCCAATTATATAAGGCAATTAATAACATAGGCAAAGAAACACATCGACAACAATACAATAATAGTGGGGGACTTTAACACCCCCCTCACTGAAATGGACAGATCGTCTAAGCAAAAGATCAACAAGGAAATAAAGACTTTAAATGACACACTGGACCAAATGGACTTCACAGACATATTCAGAACATTCCATCCCAAAGCAATGGAATACACATTCTTCTCTAGTGCCCATGGAACGTTCTCCAGAATCGATCACATCCTAGGTCATAAATCAGGTCTCCACCGGTACCAAAAGATTGGGATCATTCCCTGCCTATTTTCAGACCACAATGCTTTGAAACTAGAACTCAATCACAAGAGGAAAGTCGGAAAGAACTCAAATACATGGAGGCTAAAGAGCATCCTACTGAAGAATGAATGGGTCAACCAGGAAATTAAAGAAGAATTAAAAAAATTCATGGAAACCAATGAAAATGAAAACACAACTATTCAAAATCTTTGGGATGCAGCAAAGGCAGGCCTAAGAGGAAAGTATATAGCAACACAAGCCTTTCTCAAGAAACAAGAAAGGTCTCAAGTACACAACCTAACCCTACACCTAAAGGAGCTGGAGAAAGAACAGCAAATAAAGCCTAAACCCAGCAGAAGAAGAGAAATAATCAAGATCAGAGCAGAAATCAATGAAATAGAAACCAAAAGAACAGTAGAACAGATCAACGAAACTAGGAGCTGGTTCTTTGAAAGAATTAACAAGATTGATAAGCCCCTGGCCAGACTTATCAAAAAGAAAAGAGAAATGACCCAAATCAACAAAATCATGAATGAAAGAGGAGAGATCACAACCAACACCAAAGAAATACAAACAATTCTAAGAACATATTATGAGCAACTCTATGCCAGCAAATTAGATAACCTGGAAGAAATGGATGCATTCCTGGAGATGTATCAACTACCAAAACTGAACCAGGAAGAAATAGAAAACCTGAACAGACCTATAACCACTAAGGAAATTGAAGCAGCCATCAAAAATCTCCCAAAACACAAAAGCCCAGGGCCAGATGGCTTCCCAGGGGAATTCTACTGAACATTTAAAGAAGAATTAATACCTATTCTTCTGAAACTGTTCCAAAAAATAGAACTGGAAGGAAAACTTCCAAACTCGTTTTAGGAGGCCACCATTACCTTGATCCCAAAACCAGACAAAGACCCCATCAAAAAGGAGAACTCCAGACCAATATCCCTGATGAACATGGATGCAAAAATTCTCACCAAAATATTAGCCAATAGGATCCAACCGTACATTAAAAGGATTATTCACCACGACCAAGTGGGATTCATCCCTGGGCTGCAAGGTTGGTTCAACATCCGCAAATCAATCAACGTGATACAATTCATTAACAAAAGAAAGAACAAGAACCATATGATCCTCTCAATAGATGCAGAAAAAGCATTTGACAAAGTACAGCATCCTTTCTTGATCAAAACTCTTCAGAATATAAGGATAGAGGGTACATACCTCAATATCATAAAAGCCATCTATGAAAAACCTACAGCGAATATCATTCTCAATGGGGAAAAACTGAGAGCTTTCCCCCTAAGGTCAGGAATGCAGCAGGGATGTCCACTATCACCACTGCTATTCAACATAGTATTAGAAGTCCTAGCCACAGCAATCAGACAACAAAAAGAAATCAAAGGCATCCAAATCGGCAAAGAAGAAGTCAAACTCTCACTCTTTGCAGATGATATGATACTTTATGTGGAAAACCCAAAAGACTCCACCCCAAAACTGCTAGAACTCATACAGGAATTCAGTAAAGTGGCAGGATATAAAATCAATGCACAGAAGTCAGTGGCATTCCTATACACCAACAACAAGACAGAAGGAAAGAGAAATTAAGGAGTTGATCCCATTTACAATTGCACCCAAAACCATAAGATACCTAGGAATGAATCTAACCAAAGAGGCAAAGGATCTGTACTCAGAAAACTATAAAATACTCATGAAAGAAATTGGGGAAGACACAAAGAAATGGAAAAATGTTCCATGCTCATGGATTAGAAGAACAAATATTGTGAAGATGTCAATGCTACCTAGAGCAATCTACACATTCAATGCAATCCCCATCAAAATACCATCCACTTTTTTCAAAGAAATGGAACAAATAATCCTAAAATTTGTATGGAACTAGAAAAGACCCCAAATAGCCAGAGGAATGTTGAAAAAGAAAAGCAAAGCTGGTGGCATCACAATTCCAGACTTCCAGCTCCATTACAAAGCTGTCATCATCAAGACAGTATGGTATTGGCACAAAAACAGACACATAGATCAATGGAACAGAATAGAGAGCCCAGAAATGGACCCTCAACTCTATGGTCAACTCATCTTTGACAAAGTAGGAAAGAATGTCCAATGGAAAAAAGACAATCTCTTCAACAAATGGTGTTGGGAAAATTGGATAGCCACATGCAGAAGAATGAAACTGGACCATTTCCTTACACCACACACAAAAATAGACTCCAAATGGTTGAAAGACCTCAATGTGAGACAGGAGTCCATCAAAATCCTAAAGGAGAACACAGGCAGCAACCTCTTCGACCTCAGCCGCAGCAACTTCTTCCTAGAAACATCGCCAAAGGCAAGGGAAGCAAGGGCAAAAATGAACTATTGGGACTTCATCAAGATCCAAAGCTTTTGTAAAGTAAAGGAAACAGTCAACAAAACCAAAAGACAACCGACAGAATGGGAGAAGATATTTGCAAATGACATATCAGATAAAGGGCTAGTATCCAAAATCTATAAAGCACTTATCAAACTCAACACCCAAAGAACAAAGAATCCAATCAAGAAATGGGCAGAAGACATGAACAGACATTTCAGCAAAGAAGACATCCAAATGGCCAACAGACACATGAAAAAGTGCTCAACATCAGGGAAATCCAAATCCAAACCTCAATGAGATACCACCTCACACCAGTCAGAATGGCTAAAATTAACAAGTCAGGAAATGACAGATGTTGGCGGGGATGCGGAGAAAGGGGAACCCTCCTACAGTGTTGGTGGGAATGCAAGCTGGTGCAGCCACTCTGGAAAACAGTATGGAGGTTCCTCAAAAAGTTGAAAATAGGGCTACCATATGATCCAGCAATTGCACTACTGGGTATTTACCCCAAAGATACAAAAGTAGGGATCCGAAAGGGTACGTGCACCCCAATGTTTATAGCAGCAATGTCCACAATAGCCAAACTGTGGAAAGAGCCAAGATGTCCATGGACAGATGAATGGATAAAGAAGAGGTGGTATATATATACAATGGAATATTATGCAGCCATCAAAAGGAATGTGATCCTGCCATTTGCAACGATGTGGATGGAACTGGAGGGTACAATTTAAATTTTTAAAATTTTTTAAATTTAAAAATTTAAAAAGAAAAATGAACTTTACTCAGATGTGCACGGCAGTCCCGGAGTTCTTCAAACTTCAGGAGCACCTGTCAATCTCTCTGAGTGGTTGCTTTGAGGCTCATCTTCAGGTAGCTCACCTGCTTTAAAATGAGGGGAAAGCATTTCCCCGCCTATGAGAAAGGTGTGACGAGGGGGAACATATGGCATATACCCCCCGCTTTTAAAAGATTTTATTTATTTATTTGAGAGAGAGCACGTGAGCACAAGCAGTTTGAGCGAAATAAGTCAAACAGAGAAAGACATGTATGATATGACCTCACTGATATGAGGAATTCTTAATCTCAGGAAACAAACTGAGGGTTGCTGGAGTGGGGGGTGGGGTGGGAGGGATGGGGTGACTGGGTGATAGACACTGGGGAGGGTATGTGCTCTGGTAAACGCTGTGAATTGTGCAAGACTGTTGAATCTCAGATCTGTACCTCTGAAACAAATAATGCAATATATGTTAAGAAAAAAAAAAAGAAGATAGCAGGAGGGGAAGACTGAAGGGGGGGAATCGGAGGGGGAGACGAACCATGAGAGATGATGGACTCTGAAATACAAACTGAGGGTTCTAGAGGGGAGGGGGGTAGGAGGATGGGTTAGCCTGGTGATGGGTATTGAGGAGGGCACGTTCTGCATGGAGCACTGGGTGTTATGCACAAACAATGAATCATGGAACACTACATCTAAAACTAATGATGTAATGTATGGGGATTAACATAAAAAAAAAAAAAAAAAAAGAACTTTACTCAGATGTGCACGGCAGTCCCGGAGTTCTTCAAACTTCAGGAGCACCTGTCAATCTCTCTGAGTGGTTGCTTTGAGGCTCATCTTCAGGCAGCTCACCTGCCTTAAAATGAGGGGAAAGCATTTCCCCGCCTATGAGAAAGGTGTGACGAGGGGGAACATATGGCATATACCCCCCGCTTTTAAAAGATTTTATTTATTTATTTGAGAGAGAGAGCATGTGAGCACAAGCAGGAGGAGGGGCAGAGGGAGAGGGAGAAGCAGACTCCCTGATGAGCAGGGAGCCCCACACGGGGCTTGATCCCAGCACCCCGGGACCCTGAGATCATGACTTGAGCTGAAGGCAGACACTTAACTGACTCAACCACCTAGGTGCCCCTGGCACATACCTCTTTTTAAAGAAGTCCTCACTCTAAGCCTCCAGTGAAATTTTAAATAAAGCTTGGGAGTAAATAATAGTCTACACTGGTAAAACTGGCTCTCTACTTTACCCTTTGCAACCTTGCATAGAGGGTCTAGGACCTGACTTTAAATGAGGAGTTTCTTGACAACTATTGTTTGGTACTTAAGCTTTGGCTCAAATGCAAAACTCGGGGAAGATAGCAAGTTTCCATTATCCTGTAACAGTGGCTGTTCTGTTTCTCTTTACTGTCTCGTGTGTAGCAGAATATTTATAAGGTAGACATGTTTGCAGAAGAGAACCCTAATGTGAACAGGGGTCTCACAGACCTAATTCCACCTCTTTTTCTCACCGAAGAGATACCAAGGTTTGCCTGGGGAAATGCAACTAACAGGGGAGATGAACTCATTTCTGGTTCGCTGCTCAGAAATCGGCTTTTATAACTTCCCCTCTGCCAGTGAGATAAAAATGAAGGCGGCGATTTTCTTCCCATTTCTGAGCCCGTGCTCCACCACTCCACACATCTCAACCTTTGGCTGCGAGTGGCTGAGAGCAGAGCACCTTCCCCAATTGCACTGGTAGGACCCCCAGGCCAGCTGAAATGGCTTACACTGCACATCACCTGAGCAGCTGCCCCTTTCAAAGAGGAATTGGCTAGAAGCACTTTGTTTGGCTTCGTGAGTCAGCTGGAAGGAGACCCGTGGCTCTGAACTAGGATTACAGAGAAAAGGGGCCATTTGTCTGGCAGGGTGGAGGAGCCTCGCATTGGGATTTCTCCATTACCTTTTTTTTTTTTTAATTTTTTATTGTTATGTTAATCCCCATACATTACATCATTAGTTTTAGATGTAGTGTTCCACGATTCATTGTTTGTGCATAACACCCAGTGCTCCATGCAGAACGTGCCCTCCTCAATACCCATCACCAGGCTAACCCATCCTCCCACCCCCCTCCCCTCTAGAACCCTCAGTTTGTTTTTCAGAGTCCATCGTCTCTCATGGTTCATCTCCCCCTCCGATTTCCCCCCCTTCATTCTTCCCCTCCTGCTATCTTCTTCTTTTTTTTTTTTCTTAACATATATTGCATTATTTGTTTCAGAGGTACAGATCTGAGATTCAACAGTCTTGCACAATTCACAGCGCTCTCCATTACCTTTTGAATAACCCTTGTTTTTGGCTGGAATCCTATTACTGTCTGAAGTTCAGGGTGGGCCTCTTTGCTCCTTACCTTTCTTCCGAGAAGAGCAGGGCAGAACTTGCATTTGTGGTGCTTGCTCTCTGGGGGTGAGGGCAGGTAGAGTCAGGTAGCAAGTGAGTGACCAGAACACAGAGCAGGCAGTTAGCCAAGGCTTTAATGCTTTGGTCTGAGCCTTGTGTTTATCCTGCTCCCCAGAGCTGTGGTTGTCTTAGGGTCCTGCATACGGTGTGGCATCAGAGGGAAAAGAACTAGATTATTCTATTCAACACTGTGTGAGGACTCTAGGCTAGGAATTTTATGGTCATTATTTCGTTGCAGACTCATGACAGCGTTGGAACTATGTTTCCCTTTCATAGATGAGAAAGAAGTTAAATAGTTGTCTAGAGTTACACAAGTTAGAGGTTTAGAAGGAGGTCAAGTTCTTGAAGCAATCCATGGGACCTCCCCACAAGAATCCAGAGATAAAAACTATAGCATTGATCTCAGAGTTAAATTAATCAAATTGACATATAATGAAAAGCAACGGCTTGCTTCCTTGTAGCCCCAGGAAGAGCCACTTGACTATAGCTAATCAGTGATATAAATGCCTCTTTCAAAGGAATATGTGATCAGAATTCACAGGCAGTAGGAATATGGGAAAGAGAGGAATAAGCCTCAGGGGGTGTTGGAGAGGAATTCTTCCAGTGCGCCCCGACCCGGGCACGGGGGTGGGGGAATTGGGATGTTGGTCAGAAGGTATAAACTTGCAACTCAAAGATGAGTAAGTTCTGGAGATCTAATGCACAGCATAATAATTGTAGCCAACAGTACTTTATTATATACTTCAAAGTTGCTAAGAGACTAGATTTTACATGTTCTCACCACAAAAATAAATAATTATGTGATGTAGAAGTGTTAATTAACACTACCTTCATAATCATATTGCATATATAGAAATACTCGAATCAACAGGTTGTGCATCTTAAACTTCCACAAGGTTACGTGTCAATAATATCGTAATTAATACATATCATGAGGCAAGCCCAGATCAATGAAAAGAAATAAATCTTTTTTTTTCTGGGGGAAAAACACAAACAAGGGAATACAAACCTACTCTGTTGGTTTGTACCACTCTGCCCCAGGAAAGGCTATCCCATCTTGTTTGAATGGCCTTCATCAGTGTCAGAATTTTTCAGTTTGGCGAGAAGAATTGATTTAAGATTGTCTTCTCCTAACAGGATTGTTTCAGCAGAGAAAGAAACACAGCTTATGGAGTTCTTGATGTGAGGAGGCATTTTCAGAGGTTCTGAGGGAACTTTTGGGACATTCTCAAACAAAGCCCCTATGGACACACTCCTCTGCCAGACAAGAGCCTGTGAGTGGGGTATCCCATCCTTCCAAATCCATCCCTTTGTTGGTGTAATGAGCGAGAAAGGGCCAGGGTGGGGGAGATCTCTTTATTTATAGCTGGTATTAGGTCTGCACCCATCAATCACTAGTCAACCAGTTGGTCTTTGTGGATTTCTTCATGGGTATGAATTGTACAACATGTAAATGCTGTCTTTTCCTCTCCCTTTCATTGCCATGACTGTGCTTCTTGCTCCATATCCTTAATCAACCATTCCATGCCAACACCTGTTGAAGTGAAACTTGTAATACAAATGATTGCTCTTCCGAAGTTGAAAGCCCTGGGCAGTGTTGGAAGGATGAAAATTATGCTTTGATGTCTCTTTCTTATTTGTGATGTTGATCTCTCTCATTTTCCACGATGCCTTCTCATTCTTTTTTGGTTCCAGCCAAACCACTTCCTCCATTTTCCTTTTCCTCTAGGTACAGGTTTGCTTTTCTGTTTTGGATGTAGCCTATATCCATTATATGTGTGTGTGTCTGGAGATTCTTTAAAAATTGACTTTGAAGTTAGAACTTTTCACATGCATGTTGTTTAAAGGGTCAGGTGATTCTATAAATCTTATTATGAATCCTAGCATTCTCCTGCCTCCAGTGCCCATGTTCTGTGCTCTTCAGAGGCAGTCACTTTCAATTGTCATAGCTACTTCTTTTGGTAGCTTTCGTATCTCTAAATAATATATTTATTGTTACTTCTCCATTCTGGGGGATTTAAGCATTCTGTAATTTCTCCTTTCACTTTTCTTTATATCAGCACATTTCTTATCCTCTCCTTCACCCCATTCTCCCCAAATAGTTATACCACTTTGGTTAGATCAATATTCAGCATTTACATTTTTATGACTTTAAATAAATGCTATTCATAGCAGAGCCATATGTATATATATGCTATGAAATATTTTCCCTTCTGGTGTAATATTTGCTTTCTCTGAAGTTAACAATTGCTTTCTGAGTTGTTTTAGTTTTCTATGTAGTTAAATCATCCCTAAGCTCTTCCTGTTGCTTATTTCTGCTTTAGTAACCTTAAAGCCCCGAGCATTCTACATATTTTATCTGCTCAAAGTCTTTTAGAGCTTGTTTCTTGCTACAACATGGAGTGGTTGTCTCTGGCCAGCATGTACTATTGTCAACTTGGGGTCTCCCTTTACCTTCAACATGAAAATTGTTTTGGCTTTTTTTATTGGGTTGAACCCCCATTTCTTAGATACAATACCTTCCTTAGTTATTTTTTAAAAATACTCTCTCATTTTGGTGCCACCCATCTTCCAATAACTTCCTGATAAGGGATCCATTGTGATTGGTGGGGTGTAGAATTCTTCGTTGGAAATATTTTTCCCTTCAGATTTGGAACATATTACTCCATTCTTCTCTAGTTTCTGGTGTTGCTGTTCAGAAGCCTGAAACCACACTGATTCTTCATCCTTTGTAAATCATTTGTTCTTCTTCTTGGAAACTATTGGACTATTCTCTTTGTTCTATCTTCCAAATTTTCAAGATGGTGTGCCTTGCTGGGTGTTAATTTTCATCTGCTTCAATATGGGAAGTTATGCCTTTCAACTGTGGGAACATTTCTCCTTCTCCTGCTCTTCCCCCTCCTTCCTCCCTCCCCCTCTCCCTTTCCCTCCTCCTCCTCCTCTTCCCTTCTTCTTCTTCTTCTTCTTCTTCTTCTTCTTCTTTCTTCTTCTTCTTCTTCTTCTTCTTCTTCTTCTTCTTCTTCTTCTTCTTCTTCTTCTTCTTCTTCTTCTTCTTCTTCTTCTTCTTCTTCTTCTTCTTCTTCTTCTTCTCCTTCTCCTTCTCCTTCTCCTTCTCCTTCTCCTTCTCCTTCTCCTTCTCCTTCTCCTTCTCCTTCTTCTTCTTCTTCTTCTTCTTCTTCTTCTTCTTCTTCTTCTTCTTGTCTATTCTTTTTCTGTCTGTTTTCCTGTCCCTGAATCTCTCTCTCTCTGCCTCTGTTTCTTTCTCTCTCTCTCTGGAATTCTGATTATTTTGGTATTGAGCCTCTTCTAATCTTCCTGCTTTTTAAAATTTTGTTCCAATTCTTTTTCTTTTAGCTTTATTTTTGCCCCAAATAAGACTAAATTCATCATACTCAACTTTGTCTTCTTATTCTTCTAATGAGGATTTTAAAAAGTTCTGCTCTCATATTTTTAATTTTAAAGAACTGTCTTATTTTCTGGATTGAGTTCTTGTTTCATGAAAATAACAGTTGGCTTTTATCTCTTTGAGGATACTCATGATGGGTTTTTGAAGGTTTTATCTCCTCACACAGTTGCTTTTATTTGTCTGTTTGCTCTGGTCTCTGCCTTTCATGTTAGAAGCTTTCCTCCGATGTCTGGTGACCCTTAGCTGCTTGTTTCTGTTAACAAATGGAGCCCCTAAAAGCTGTTAGAAGCTCTGTGTTTGTGGCTTCCTTGGAAGGTGATCTGGCTTGTCGGTTTACTGGGAACTGCCCGCCTCCCCACTTTGATACCAACATCTTTAGACATTTTTCATTTGGGCAGGTGAGATTCTTTCCAGAGAAGAATCTTCTTATCTCCTGCCTGAGTGTCTGATACCCTTTTTATAACCAAATGGGAGGAGAAGTGGGAGATCTCATATTCACTTTGTAAATATCACGTATTGCAAGTGTTTTCAGGACTCTGTGTATGGAGAGCTCCTTCCCAGAGACACTGCATTTTACCCCCAGAGAAGAAATCTCTGGAGTGCTGAGACCTTAAGGAGTAGGTAGATGATCTGGGCTCTACCAGCTCATTAAATAGAATTCAGCCCTGTTTTTGTCCTTCAACCTTTGCATCCAGAGGTAAATTACACTGCCAATTCTTGAGCATTGGGTTATCCTGGTTGCTTTCCCATTGCTGGCTTAGGGTTCTACATTCCTGATCTATGCCAGGTGCCACTTATACTTTCTGCTTTCCAGTTTCCTAAATTCTATAGGTATTGTGTTTTCTCTCTTTCTTATCCTTATGGTTTGTTTATTTTTTTAAAAGGCCCTCTCATTGTTACTTTAATGTGATGTAATGAAGGAGTGGAAATGTATTATTCAGTTGCTCCTCTTAGCTGAAGTCCCTATTTTTCTGTTAAAGTCTTAATCATTCAATGTTTTGATTAATTAGAATTCTATATATGCATTCTGCTTTGATGGGGAGAAAGAGAATGAGGGGGGGCATGATATTGTAATAACTGAACCCATTTGTCTATGTTTTTTTGGAGTCAATATGGATTTAGCCCTCTTTCCTGTTTAAAAAGAAGTGATGTTCAGAAAATGATCCTGAATCATTCTTGGGACAATGAGGAAGACTCAGCTGTATTCAGTTTATAATCCTTGGGCCAAAAGGAGCAATATTATAAAACACATTTTTAAAAAAGTTTTTACAAGTGATGTTTTCTGATTAACCCTCCAATAACTGGACATGGAAGGTAGCCCATGCATCTTTGGCTACATCAGGCTTTGTTGAGATTTTCTCTGTGTCAATGAGTTCTCCTTTACATTGATATCTTTTCTCTTTTCTCTTCAGCTTAGCATCAAAAAGAGAACAGGAAGATGCAGAATAGTTGAAATAAAAGGAACAGATTACCCATAACTTGCCCCCTTTCCCTCCCACCCAAAGATAACCATTGTTAACATGTTGCTATATTCTCATTTAAAAAAATTTTTTTAAGGCACTTTTTTCTCAAAGATATTTTTGATCATGGAATTGTCTTAGACGATGAATAAGTTGTCAGAAAAGACCACCCACTCTCCTCACACTCTAGCTTCCCCAGTTGAAGGGGACTGATTTTGGGAACCCCACGTCTTAATTTTATAGGGTTGACATTATGTTTTGTGTTTGGTTACTCTATGGTGGTCTCTCCCTAGAACCCTCTCCTTCATTTCCCTCCTGCTTCACACACACACACACACACACACACACAATGTGTAGTCCATGCAGAAAAACAATACTATCACTTTCCAGAAGGAGGGACAGCCACACTTTTACAAATGACAAAGGCAGCTCTGTTTATTAGACTTGGCAAGAAACTGAAAGGTTTTTTTCTCTCTATCTAATGGGAGTGTGTGTGTGCATGAGAGAGAGAGAGAGAGGGACTGGGAGAGAGAGGAGAGAGAGATGAAAGAACAAATGCATTATTGAGGGAAGCACATCCTGACTGAATGGGGAGCAGGCAGCTGCAGAAATGAGATAGGAACTTGGAATGCTTCACGGTGCCAAGGCTGTCAGAACTGCTCCTGGGGTCTGAAAAACGACAGCAGGATTCAGCGTTCCTCTGCCAACCACTCGGAAAATAGAATGTGAAGAAGTCGGAAGAAGGGAAGATGTGGGGCAGGACATCACAATACTTCCTCCTTCTTTATGGACAACTATGAAATTTTGGGCACTTCAAGGGCACAGGTGAGGGGACATTTGGACAGGTGGTCGTTATGGTGCTGCCAAGCCACATAGCCCACTCTCCAATAGTGCATTTTCTTAGCTTAAATAGTCGAGAAGATTGCCCCTTAATGTACACAGCCTTCCCTTATCCTAGACTCATATTTCACTTTTCTCAACTGATCTTTCCCAACTGATTGTCTATGCCAGGGGTCAGCAACCATTTTTCTGTAAAATGTCAGATAGTTAATATTTGAAGCTTGGTGTCCCATACGGTCTCTGTCACCACTATTCAACTCTGCTATTGTAGCATGAAAGCAGCCATAGAAATTCATAAATGAGAGAGTGTGGCTGACTTTCAATATAATGTTATTTATGGACACTGAAAATTGAATTTCATTTAATTTTTACATGTCACAAAACATCATCATTCTTTTGAATTTTTCCAATGCTTTGAAAAGGTAAAAAAGCATTCTTAGCTCATGGGCTATACAAAGACAGGCCACAGGTTGGATTTGGCCATTGGGCCACCACTGGCCAAACCCTGGTCTCTATCCAAATCAGGGCATGTGGAGGCAGACAGAAGGGGTCTCCAACTGTACCTCCCTCCCCTTCCCTCTTCTTCCCTCCCCTTCCCTCCCCTTCTCTCCTTCTCTTCCCTTCCCCTCAGCTTCCCATTGTTCTGATTTAGAAATAAGAACTTTAAGTGGAGAGAAGTGAAGGGTTTCTTCTTCTTCAACCCATTGGTGAAGCTCCTTAGGATTGCTCTGGGTCTAAAACTTACTTCTTTTTTAAGTTCCTGTTCTAGAATTCTGTGTATTTAACAGTTAGTTTACACTAATTAGTGTGCCTTGCACAACTGGGCTGTAGAGATAAGCCAGGTCCAACCATGCCCTTTAGGGCTCACTTTGTCAGGGTATGATTTTGAATAATACATATGAACCTACTTATGTGTAGTCTTGCCCTTAAAAATGAAATCTAGGTATATAGGTTACAATTATGGTTAAAGTTTGGGAAGAAACCCATCCTTGGACCAAGCAGGCAAAAGGAAAAAAAAAGCAAATATATAAGTTACCCTTGTTACCTGTGCAGAAGGGTTTAAAATAACAAGACGAACACTCTTACACTGTTGGTGGGAATGCAAGCTGGTATAGCCATTCTGGAATACAGTATGGATGTTCCTCAAGAAGTTAAAAATAGAGCTACCTTACCATCCAGCAATTGCATTACTGAGTATTTACCTGAAGGATACAAACGTTGTGATCTGAAGGGGCACCTGCACCCCAATATTTATAGCAGCAATGTCCACAATAGCCAAACTATAGAAAGAGCCCAGATGTCCATTGACAGAGGAATGGATAAAGAAGATGTGGTGTATATATGCATGCATATTACTCAACCATCAAAAAGGATGAAATCTTACCATTTACACTGACGTGGATGGAACTGGAGGGCATAATGCTGAGCAAAATAAGTCAGTCAGAGAAAGATAATTATATGGTTTCACTCATATGTGGAATATAAGGAACAGCACAGAGTATCATAACAGAAGGGAGGGAAAACTGGGAAGAAATCAGAAAGGGAGACAAACCATAAGAGACCCTTAATCATAGAAAAAACTGAGGGTTGCTGGAGGGGAGGTGGGTGGAGGATGGGGTAACTGGGTGACAGGCATTAAAGAGGGCATGTGATGTAATGAGTACTGGGTGTTATTTGCAACTGATGAATTACTGAATTCTACATCTGAAACTAATATATTGACTAATTGAATTTAAATAAAATAAAATAAAACAAGACCATTATTTTAAATTTTGACTCCAAATGAGTATAGTTCCTATCAAGTTCCCCATCCTCTGTTTCCAGACATTTCTGGAAGTGTCCTTACTGCTTAGGTTACTGCCTTCTGTAAAGCACTACTTGTCAAGTCTCTATTCTCTATAGTTGGATGTTTGTTTTTGAAAATGATAATTTTTTTTGTGAAGTCACATTTTTGCAAATTAGCTGAGTTATCTTGCTGGGTGATAATATATGAGTCAAAAACTTCATGAAAAGGCCCATAGAGATGAGTTGTCATGACAAAGACCCCCAAGCATTGGGTTGAGGTAGAGGGGTGTAAAGAACACAGACTTTAGAGTGGGACAAACAATTCAGAGCCCACCTCTGCCATGTGTTAGCTATACGATGTCAGAGGAGAAACTTTACCTCTTTCAGACTCAATTTTCCCATCTGTACAGTGGGGCTAGAAATGCTACCCTTCCACTGTTGTAAGGATTAAAGATGATGTATGTAAAATGCTCTGAGCATGGTAAGTGTTCAATGTATATCAGATACTCTTACTTGGCCCGTTTACTGTAAAGGATAGTTTACATGAGTCAGAATTTTTTCAAAATAAGCTTTAAGAGATGGATTCTGTAGCAGTATTAAATAAATGAATCAAGATACTTTTCACTTCTGTTTTTGAATATGTGCCTTCTTGTTTTTTTTCCACATAAAAATGTGACACCTCACTTCCTAATCACACTAGAAGCACCATGTTTCATCCCTAGCTACTGTTTTCTAAAAAAAAAAAAAAAAAGTGTTATTTGTCCAGCTTCTCTTGAAAGATCAGCTAAATGTCACATTATCTTGCTTCTGATAATCTTTCAAAATGCTCACTGCAACAGTCATAGCAATTGCTTCATGCTCAAGTTGTTTAAGAAGTGTGTCTCTAAATATAGTGTTAGTGAATTTTTATTTTTATTTAGTAAGTCCAGGTTTATGTTTCCACATACAAATATGGATTCATTATAAAACATCTGGAAAACATAGCAAAGTCAGTTTAAATTTTTTCTCCTAATCTTATAACACAAAGTTAACCGCAGTTAAATCACTGCTGCCATTTTGGTATATGTTGTTCTAACCCGTTGACCAGTTTTGCTATAGCTGTACCCGCCCATAATAATGTGGTAATAATGTGATGTGTATGTGAATGTGTATATATGCATATACACAATCCATCAATATTTATCTTTGAAATGGTATCTAGTTATTGTTGGCCATAGTAATTTACAGACTCATCATAGGGAAGTTGAAAAATACTGAAAGCTGTAAAGAAGATACAGAAAACATAATACCCTCCAGTTCCATCCACATAATGTATGGTGATTAACATAACCTAATAAAAAAAAAAAAAAGAAGATACGGAAAACATCCCATAATTCTATCATACATAAATCATTTCCTTAATATTTTTTCTATTGTATTTTTAGGGTGTTGAGATATTATTACATATTCTGATTATTATTTTAAAGACTTATTTATTTATTTTAGAGAGATTGAGAGAGAAAAAGAGAGAGAGAAAGTTGGGGGAGGGGCAAAGGGAGAGAATCTTCAAGTAAACAGAGGGCTATCTTTTTACCATTGTATTGCCTTGGCTCCTTTGTCAAACTATATTTGTGTGGTCTATATCTGGGCTTTCTATTTTGTTCCATTGATCTATTTGTCTCTTATTTTGCCAACATCACACTGTCTTGATTATTATTGCTTTATAATAAGTTTTGAAGTCAAGTAGCATTTGTCCTCCAACTTCGTTCTTCTCCTTCAATATTGTTTTGGCTATTCTGGGTTTTTTGCTTCTCCATATACACTTTAGAATCAGTTTGTCCATATCCACAAAACATCTTGCTGGGATTTTAATTTGGATTACATTGAATTTATAGATCAATTTAGGAATAACTGACATCTGGACACTATTGAGTCTTGTTCATTGCTGGTACATAGGAAAATGATTGATTTTGTATTCTGAAACCTTACAATAATAGCTTATTAGTTCCAGAAGTTTTTTGTTGTTGTTGATGATTCTTGTGCATTTTCTACAAAAACAATCATGTAATCTGCATACAATAACAGTTATTTCTTCCTTCCCAATCTGTATAGTTTTACTTCTATTCCTTGTCTTATTGCATTAGCAAGAACTTGCATTATGATGTTGAAAATGAGTGGTAAGAGGGTACATCTTTGCCTTGTTCCTGATATTAGCAGGAAAGCTTCTAGTTTCTCACTATTAAGTCTGATGTTAGCTGTAAGTTTTTGTAGGTGTTCTTTACCATCTTTATAAACTGAGTAATTTTCCCTTTATTCCTTGGAAATTCAAGTGGGTTAGACAGTTAAAAGCGTTCTGCAAAGCTTATTCTCACAGAGGTTCCAAAATCCAATTCTTTTCTATGTATACTCTTTTCCCACTACCAGGTATTGGATTTTGCCAAGTGTTTTTCTGCATCTATTAATATAATCATGTAATTTTTCTTTATTAGTTTGTTGATATGATGAATTACATAATTAATTTTTGAATATTCAACCAGCCTTGCATACTTGGGATAAATCTCACTTGGTTATGGTGTGTAATTCTTTTTATACATTGTTCAATTTGCTAGTACTTTGTTGAGAATCTTTGCATCTATGTTATGAGAAATATTAGTTTGTAGCTTTCTTATCCTGTAATGTCTTTTTCTGGTTTTGGTATTAGGGTAATGACCTCATAAGATGAGTTGAAAAGTATTCCCTCGGCTTCTGTCTTCTGAAAGTGATTGTAGAGAACTGGTATAATTTCTACCTTAAATATTTGGTAGAATTCACCAGTGAATCATTTGAGGAAGAGCTTAGTTTTGATAGAAGAAAAACAAAAAGATGTTTGAAATAGTAATATTTTCAGCACAGATTCCAAACCTCACAAATGGTTCTATTTTTACAATTTATTTTCTTTTAAAAGAAAAGAACCATTTATTTTTAAAAGAGGTCATCAGAAGTTGTAAGGGAGTCTATCTGAAAGTGAGTTAAAGGATAAGGCTCAAGGAAAAAAAAATCAATTTCCTGTAGCAGGAAAAGAGTAGGCATAGAAGAAGAATTGAATTTTGGAACCTCTGCAGGTATAAGCTTTGCAGAACCATCTTACTACCCAACCCACTTAATTTCCAAGTCCCAGAAATCTTTTCCATGAACATTCCATTTTAGGGTAATAAATTACGACCATTTATTTATTCTTATTTTTTTTAAAGATTTTATTTATTTATTTGACAGAGAGAGGCGCAGCGAGAGAGGAAACACAAGCAGGGATAGTGGGAGAGGGAGAAGCAGGCATCCCGCTGAGCAGGGAGCCGGACGCGGGGTTTGATCCCAGGACTCTGGGATCATGACCTGAGCCTAAGGTAAACGTTTAAACCACTGAGCCACCCAGGTGCCCCTAAATTATGACCATTTACTGTTAGCCAATGTGTGTCCTTAATTTTTTTCATGGAGGGTGTACATATGTAACACTTCTTGAAACTTTCCATGTATGAGATTCCTGGGGTCCAGTGAAGAGTGGATACAAACACAGATATTGCTAATTAACAGTATCTCTATTTCTTCCAGGTTGGAGATACTATTTTGGATAACTCACTCTCTTTTGGGAAAATGCTTAGTCTTTTAGATTCCTTCCCTTCCCTACCTTGAATATCTTTAGAACAACTGGGGACAAGGGACTTTGGATCCATGTGGTGTATTCTAAATCTGCATTGGTCTCTGTTGTAGAGGGATGGGTGGGTAAGATTTGGTTCAACCTGGGCTGGTGTCCACTGAGAATTGACAGGCCTCATTTGTCCCTTTGGGGCATGGTGTGCTGGTGCCCACTACTGAAGTACTGGTCATTTGTCTCTGGTTTTGATGTCCCTACAAACAGTGACCTCTTTGTCCTGACTGAAGACTCTGCTGAACACTATTCCTATTGGCACCTCCTCTTTTACTCCTATGACATATGGAGACTTTTGCATCTCTATGCTACTCTTTGGGGAATGTACTCTTGTTTTTTAGGTGTCATCTTGCTCAGGTGATCAACTGAACGCCAATCCTCTAAATGAAGTCTTATAATCTTCTAGTCTATGTCTGAGAAAGTGAGGGAAAAGTCCCACTAGGATCTCCCAACTTACTTGGTTGTTTTCAAGACAGCATCTTCTGGGATTTTTTTTTTTTTTAAAGATTTTATTTATTTATTTGACAGAGAGAGAGAGACAATGAGAGAGGGAATACAAGAAAAGGGAGTGGGAGAGGGAGAAGCAGGCTTCCCACCGAGCAGGGAGCCCGATGCAGGGCTCAATCCCAGGACCCTGGGATCACGACCTGAGCCGAAGGCAGATGCTTAATGACTGAGCCACCCAGGTGCCCCTTATCTTCTGGGATTTTGTCCTAGCCAGTGGACCAGATCAATATATTTGCTCATGTGCTTACCCTTCTCTTTCCAAAATTCTCTATCTTCCTGTCCCAGAACTTTCTCTCCAGTCAACTTGAACTTTTATTTATTATATGCTGAGTTCCTTAACTTCCTTTTACAGTAAAACTACATGAGTTCAATCTCAAAACTCAAATGAGTTCAGATCTCATTTGTACTGTACATTTGATTTGATTAGTAGAGTGTTTTTCTTTTGCTTATTTGTTTTTTAATTTAGAAACTCTTTTCACTTTTGACAAAGGCTGATTTTCAATAAGAGCCCTGTTTGTTCTAAGTAATTCTTGGCTCCCTCCTCCAACAGAAGGCTTTGGGTGAGGAGCCACGTGGCAACAAGATTTCTGATATTTAAAAATGCACCTGAAAATATTTATAAAATATTCTCCTATTATAGATCATTCCTGAGCATAATTGGTCATTGAACATTTGTTGACATCCTCAGGGATGCCAATGTTCTGTGGAAAACAGAAAATGTGGGCTTCTACAAAGTTTGAGAGCTTTGGTTGTGACACTGTTGTAGAGAGGAGATGGGTGGGGATCCCTGTGGCTGGTGTGACTCAAACACTAAAATTACAAAGTCAATTCAGGATCTTAAATGAAATCATTTAGAAGTTCTTTTCCTCAATATACTTATGTAGTACTTATCACCCCAGTGACTCAACTGTCCTAGGAGCAAACAGCCAGAGCAGAAAAGGATTTGGAAGAGAGGGCAGAATATACTTCTCAAATTTCTTGACTTCCTCCAAAGAAAGCAGTTTATTATCAAGGCTTTGGCTTGATTTTCCATACTTAACAATCATAAAATAAGTAATTATTCTTACAGCTCAGTTGTTTCATCTCAGTCACTAGGCTGGTGATGGTAAGAGCTGTTGCTCAACTGTTTAGGACATAACAGGCATTTTTCTGAAAAGGCCATGGTCTTGATTTTATTCAGGGATGAAATTTATTGTACCTTCTCTAATTGGTGTTTGTTTCTTAAATGAAAGATATGTTCCTGTCCACCTCCCAGCCTCTATTCCACCCTCAGTTGCTAGTTTCTTCTAGTTTTGGTTTCACCATCTACTTAAGAGGGTCGATTGAGTTGATCAGACATGAGCTCACCTTTGGCCCCTACCCTGATAAGTCAGTCCTCCAAATTCACTCCTTTAGTCAGCTCTAGAGCTTCAGGGAAGACCTCACAATTCCAGAATGTTGTTCTCTCTACCGGATGTCTGTGGAATAGCTGGTTTGGCTGGAAGTAACATACATATGCAACATGGCAGTTAATTGACACTGCATAGATATATATTCATTTTCAGGTATAAACGAAGTCTGGTAAGAAGTGGTCCATGTGTATGACAGCTTTGCCCCTAAGTCCTCAGAGACCCAGACTCTTTTAGCTTCAACAGTCTACTCTCCCTAAACATGACCTACAGTTTTTTAGCCTTTGGCAGTTTCTTCATTCCAGGCTGTCGTAAGAACGAAGGGATGAACAAGAAGGTGAGGGTCCAGGGCATGTCCCAACTATCCCTCAAAGCAGGGGGCCTGGAAGCTGCCATGTGACTTTCCCCTTAACATCCCATTGGCCATAAATTAGTCACATGACCACACTAAGCCCCAAGGAAGTCATGTGCCAAGGTGAAAATTCTCTTTTTATGGAAGAGGGGGGAATTGATTTGGGGAGGCATCCAGCACCTTCTGCTACAGCCAAGAAACTGGTTTTCCTTTGTGATTTATAAATCTGTTCTAAAGCTATCTCAACATATTTTTTATAAAGGCAATATCTCAGGGCAGGATTCTGGCCCACTTAGTTTAAAAAGGAATTACTTAGTGGGGTATGAGTTTTATTTGTTTGTTCTTAAAATCTTTTTTAATATGATTAGAGCTATATTAAGATTATTATCTTAATTACCTTCTCTCCTAAACTGCCCGTTTATCATTAAGCATAAGACATTATTCTGTTTTGGAAAGAGAAGAATTATAAAACTCAACTTGCAGGCTTTTTATGAAATCATAATAATAGCTCTTCAATGGAAAAATGGGCTTTTGAAATATTTCCGTCTAAAATAATAGCCTTAGAATGTGCCAGAGTGCAGAGCAAAGAATGATTAAATCGAGGGTGTTTTAGAACACGGGTGTTCTGGTTGGTGGCTATTACTGCCCTCCCTCCACAGCTCTGATAAGAAGCTCTCTCAAAAACAGGACTCTCAGCTTGTCCACTCGGTGGGCAATAGAGCTCAAAAACCGAAAATGGGACTCATCTCTAGACAAAGTTGTTTCAAAACTGCTAACAATAAGTCAAGTTTGCCCAAGGCAAAAACACCATTATTTATCTGCTGCTGCCATTTGGGTCCATACTAGAGCCTGATGAGGATGAATGGATCCTTATTCACTCCATAAAATTTTACTGAGGGCTCATGATGTGCCAGACACTGTCCCGGAATTTGGAAAACAACAGCATGCGGTTATTTGCCATTTTGATTACTTGACCCATTGTCTGATGTTCCCCCACTCTGCTGCAAACAACATTTTTCAAGTTTCTTTGCCAACTGGCTCCTGGTTAGGTTTCAACCAATGGGAGGAAATCAGTGGTGAGAGAGAAGAAAGCCTGAATATTTCTTTTTAACTCTCTTCTGTTGATAATTATTCTTATTCGAGATACAGTGCCAGGTAGACCAGATGGCTTGACCTGGCAATTGTGAACTGGATGCTGTCTGATCTGTCAAGACATGTGCTTGTGTGTGTGCAACAATACTACATCATCAAGTGGAAATACTAAACATGAGACCAGGCTCTAGAAGTTCAAGAAGACACAAATAAGGTGTATGAGGAAGTGACTCAGATCCCCAGGGCATTTACTTCTGTGACTTTGACACCCCTCCTTCTAGCCACTTCCATGCCTAATGGAGAGTTTCCTATGACTGCTTGATGGAGGAAGTAGAACTTGGACCTGGTGAGTTGATGGGTCTGCATGATACCCTGACAATAGCTGGAAGTGGACTGTTTCTGCTTTCTAGCTCCTTTTAGGAGTAATGAAGGGAATCCTCCAAGTGTGTAGAACTTCTGGCAATATATGTGGTCATCTGTTTCATAAGGAAGGAGATATGGCCATAAATTTGTGTCTACACTAATTCATGGTAGCAGCTTAGTGTTTGGCTGGTCAGTCAGGGATGGAGAATGAATCAGACTGGAATATTGGTGACAAGGAAGTCTGGAGAAGAGGAACGTGGATGGACTTCATGGAAAGGGCACAGAGTGTGAGTATTCTCACCTCATGAATGTGGTCCCCTTAGGGCACCCACCAAGGTGGAAGTCCCTAATAATGAAGAGAACAGAGTGGCCTGGTCTATGCATATTAGTTGGCCTCTCTTCCAAGCCACTTCAAAGTGGCTAGAGCAGCAGTGATAAAGGCCATTCATAGGCTCAACTAAAGGGGACTTCCCTCACCAAGGCTGAGCTGACTGCTGCCACTAATGAGTGCCCAAGCTGGAGCTGCAGGATAAGTGCTGTGCAGTATCATACCAAGCTAATGACACTGAACTCTTTCCATGTAAAGGGGGTCCATCCTGGAAATTGATTTATCTTCCCTTCCCCTGGCGTTCCTGTCAAATGCCATATTTACCATCATGGTATCACATTTAATCATGCTGTTGACCAAGGAATTCATTTTATAGTGAGAGGGGTTGACATCAGTCTCAGCATAGACTTCAGTGTCGTACTATGTAACCCTGTTGCCTGTAGGACAAGGCATATCCTTTGCACAGTACTAGAGGTATGCTGGCCTCAGCCAGAATACATGGGTCTGGGAATTAAGGGTGGAAATGGAAGCATTTCTTCCCACTATTACCTTAAATAGCCCCACTTACAATGTTTGTGGGTTTTTTTTTTTCCTCTATCAGCAACTATGGTTTAGAGGTCTTAATTCCCAAAGGAGGGATGCTTCTATCAGCAGACACTATAATGGTCCCATTGAACTGGGAGTTGAAAATTGCACCCAGATGTTTTGGGGCTCCTTGTGCTACTGAACCGGCTGGTGAAGAAGGGAATTCAGATTTCACCCAGGAGACATTGGGTTGGGGCTACACAGTGGGGGCAGGAAGGACTGTGTTTGGAATTCCCAGAGATGGGGACTGTAGCTTCCTTTGCAGAAAGAGATAAGAGTGCCTTGGTTTGTATGAAGGCCTGAATCTGCTGTTGTGTGGGAGTTTATCCTGGGTACCAGGGTGAGAATAAATGCTGAGTAGCTGAACTGGTAACGACCCCAGTCATTTTTGCTGGTTTGCTTTCAGATTCAGCCCCTGCCCTTCTCAGGCTTCTTACCAAGTGTCTTCTAGTTACACTTAGCCATGGGGGGCCCATGGGTGGAAGATTGGAGGGTAGTAGAAGGAAGAAGCAAGGATATTTCTCTGTCCTTTCTGCCTGTTCTGAGAGAATCCTACGGTAGTTACACTTCCCTCCAGGTAGCCTGGCACCGGGGCTCCAGTAGCTTCGTTTCCTTACTTCTTCCCAGCCCTGGGGTGGGGGTGGCTTCAGGTGCAGGTTCTAATTTCTGGTTTGCCTCACCTCTTCCTGTTTGCTCTTTCAGCAATTCTAACAACTTCGAGGCTGGTTCCTGTTTCAAATTCCCTCCAATGAACTATCCGGCATGGCCTTCAAGTTTCTCATAGCCCAGTGGGTGAGATACTGAAAAACAGACAATTATAGAGCAGTGTGATCACTGGTAAGAAAGGGATAAGCATGGTGTCCCCTGGAGGCACAAAGGAGGGATGCCTAATCTCTTCTTTGGGATGAAGCAAACAAACAAACACATCCAAGAAAGTAGGCTTCCTGGAAGTGGTAACATCTAAACTAATCTCTAAAGGACTAACAAACCACTTGAGATTTGGGGGGAGATTTGGGGAGGTGGGTTGCCTGGGGCACAGGAGGGCAAACACTGTGATTCAGAGAAATGTGGAAAACCTGGAGGCTCTGCCTTTCACCAGTGTATCAAATAAGATCCTGCTCTGCTTTGTATAAAGCATAGAAATAATGTCAGGACTTAATGTTGCATGGTTTATATTTGGTCAGTAGAAAAATACAGTTGGAAGCCTAATTCAGCAAATATTTTGTGTTCCTATTGACTTAAAAAATATTTTTGCCCCATTTTCTTGAATAAAATATTGTTGAAAATTTGTGGGCTCTTGGCTTAGCTGTGGAAGTTCCTCCTTTAAAGATAGATTATAGTTGTAATAATTTTGTGGAAATAGTATTTTGGGTGTAGAACGAAAGGATGTGTATTATGATTAACAACACTCCTCAGCCACAACAGATGCACACGCACGGGCACACACAACTGTTTAGTGGGCAGTATTGATAAGAAGGTCTATTGTGTTATTGATACAATAACCTTGTATCAAGGTTATTTGGAAGAAATAAAATAAGTTGAGAAAATTTAAGAGAAAAATGTATGGTTCAATGAGACCTTGTGGAGAAAGACAAAATAAAGGAGTAGAAATGGTCACATGTTTACATTCTTGGGATGACAAGAGTGAGGGAAGCTGGGGGTGCAGTTGGAGCTGGCGCTCCGATCAAGCAGGAGCTCCAGCTGAGGATGAGCAGAGGCTGCAGCAGACCTGCTTACTTCCATAATGGCCACTTCTGTTGATGGTACTCACATGAGAAAAATCTTGCAATGGAAAGAACCTAGATGTCCATCAACAGATGAATGGATAAAGAAGATGTGATATATATATATATATATATATATATATGTGATATATATATATATGTGATATATATATCACATATATATATATATATATATGATGATACCATAATATCATCATATTATGATGATCATTTTATCGATGAAGACAATGGGACTGAAATGGGACACATAATGTGTATGTATATATATATACATACACATTCCATATATATATCCAAGATGTGATATATATATATATACATATATGTATATATATACATATATATGTATATATATACATATATATGTGTACACACACACACACACACACACACACACAATGGAATATTATGCAGCCATCAAAAAATGAAATCTTGCCATTCGCAATGACATGGATGGAACTAGAGGGTATTATGCTAAGCGAAATAGGTCAATCAGAGAAAGACAATTATGATATGATCTCACAGATATGTGGAATTTGAGAAACAAGACAGAGGACCATAAGGGAAGGGAGGGAAAAATGAAACAAGATGAACTAGAGAGGGAGACAAACCATAAAAGACTCTTAATCTCAGGAAACAAACTGAGGGTTGCTGGAGTGGAGGGGGGTGGGAGGAATAGGGTGGCTGGGTGATGGACACTGGGGAGGGGTGTGCTATGGTGAGTGCTGTGAATTGGGTAAGACTGATGAATTACAGACCTGTACCCCCTGAAACAAATAATACATTATATGTTAACAAAAATTTTTAAAAAAATAACCAGAAGAAGCATAGTCCTACATGATTCAGTGTGCTCCACCTTAGAGGGAGTCTGTGGGGGAATCTGGGAAGGATCATGTTACACAATGGATGAGATAAAGATGGAAAATTCTTGGCTCTGTATAAAAGTAACTGGAACACCTGCTTGTGAATTTTGGGGCACTTCTTCACTTTGTGTTCCCTGCTAAATTTTGTTTCCATCAGGGTGAAGAATAAACTCTGATGATCGTGGTTATCACTTGCTGGATGTCTATTATTTCCCCGAAACTGTACCAGGACCTTTGTATGAGCCATTTAATTACGTTTTCCCAACTTGCCTATCAATTAGATATTATGATGATCATTTTATCGATGAAGACAATGGGACTGAAAGCAACTATTAAATTGCCCAAGATTAGATAAAACCCTTATCAACCTAATTCTCAAGCCCTTGCTCTCTCAACTATGTGACCAAGCTGATCGCACACAAAAAATTACTCCATTTGTTGAGGCTGTTTTACTATCTGCTTGATTTGTCTGTGAGACAAGCTAATCAAATGAGTAGGAATACATGCTTTAGAATTTGAGAAAAAGATTAAATTAAAATGTTTGACACATGATCAAAGTCATGTCAGTGTTTAAAAATGTATATGAGAAAAAAATTAATACTGACATAAAAATCATTGTATAAAAGATGTTCAATTCTTCATATACAACCTTGGAAACAGCTACTGATAAAGGAAAGATCTATTTGCCTAGAAAAACTTGGGGTGGTGACCCAGTCACAGCCATTCCTGGAGGTGAATGTCCATTTTATCCTGGGCCTCTGGCCATAGTCAGCTGCTACCAGGGATAAAGATACTGACCTCAAAAAGATGCTCTTTTATTGGCATTCAGAACATGCAAGGGTGGAGAGATCAAGGCTAACAGAGCTGAGTTGTATGGATGACAACCCCTTATAGCGAAAAGAACCACCTTAAGCTACCATGCTCGATAGGAAAGGTTGCCAGAAGCTGCCGCAACGTCAGGTAAGCTGACACTGTAAGGGTCTAGACCATTCAGGAATAAAATATCAGTAACTTCCCCAGGGCCAGGAATCCTTATTAGCTGAGTTTCTGGCTATAGGTAAGAGTCAGCAGGAGGCAAGAGTCTGCAAGGAAGTCAGAAATGTCAGCTAGACTCTCATGATCAGTTTCAGCAACAAAGGCAAAAATCTGCTAGCATTTCTGTTTACAGTATGTCTATAAAGTATCTCTCTTAACCTTTATTTTTTTTATTTAAATTCAATTAGCCAACATATATAGTACATCATTAGTTTTAGATGTCATGTTCAATGATTCATCAGTTGCATATAACACTCAGTGCTCATCACATCTATTAACCTTCAGTTAGATTTTTTGAACTTTCTTTCCCTTTATAGGGCATGTAGTTAGAGAATACCAAGATAGAATTACTATAATTCTATGGTACAAATGGATATCACCTGGATAATCTGGATGCAGAAAAATGTGGTCACATGACATTTTCTCTGGCTAAGTAGCTGGATATAAATTGGCCTGTTTCCCACAGAAGCAGAGAGTGTGTTAGTTATTATATATGGAATAATTACTTCTAGCTGTATGGAAGCATCTATGGATGTTTTGGAGAAAGGGTATGGGTATGCACAAACACAGAAACACACACACACACACACACACACACACACACACCCCAGGCAGCCAAGAAGGTGGAAAGTAGGAGACACAAACTGGGATGTTTGCCCAGCTCCTAATGATTTCCCCAAATATGCAGTCATGATATACTCCGTCCCCTGGGCATGGCTATCTGTTCCAAGAATAGAGATACCTGACCCAAGCTGAATCAATTAGATCCTCTCTCCTAGCAATTTGAAACCATCGAGACACATGGGAATAGAAAGTGATTGGAGCTGTGTAATCCTGGGCAATGCCTTACAAAACATGTCTCCAGTCCCCAGCTGCTGGAGATCCTGGAACTTCTCTGTTTCAGTCTTCCCAAAGCTGAATTGTTAGGGTCTTCCTTTCTCCTATGACCATCTCCAACATCTTGGTAATACATCCTTGGCTTGAAATAATAAAAAAAAGAAAGAAAAAATAGGGCAAAGTGTCTGATCTTAAAATTAAACAGAACTGAGAGGGCAGATGAAAATATATGTATTTGTTTGGAGGGCTGTGTTCCTGTATTACAGAAAGAAGAGAGGGAGATATGCTAGGGAGGTATGCATTTTGGATGAAACTAGTCCAATACGACCCGGAAATAGATTCTGTCTTCATTATCTGCATTGTTCATGGACCCGCCCCCACAACTTCTTTTCTGAACACCAGTTCTTTAAACTCGGCTCTTCCTTACATCATTGAGAATTGATTTTGGCTGTAACCAAAAGGAAAACAAAACAAAATGAGATGAAAGAAAATAAAATAGCGTAAGCAAGTACGAGATTAGTTTTTCTTGCAGAAGAAGTACAACGGGAGAGCTCAGGTGGCAGCTCACTGGTACTGTAGGAGCTCAGGCACCATCTGTCTTCCTGCTGTACTAACCTCTGCCTGTGGCTCTCATTCCTGTGGTTACAAAATGACTGCTGGGGCTCTAGCCATCGGGCCAGCATGACTAACAGAAGAAGGACAAAAGGCAAGACGTTGTATGGAACCAACAGAATTCTGCTGATTTTTCAGTTGCTAGAACTCTGGTGTATGGCCCCTCTAGCTATAAGGAAGGCTGGAAAATTAATTTCTTAAGCAAAAAAAAGTAAGAAAGAATAGGGTTGGAATGGGTGCTGAGTGAAGCAACTAATTTTCACAGCCTTCCAGAACAATCTTAATGCATCTTCTTGGGCATAATAATGTTTAGAAATAAAACCCAAAGTCAGCTCCCAGTCCAGTTTTCTGGTTTCCTGGATAGAAATTCAGTCACACACTGAAACCTGCCCTCACTCACAGCTGTCGCCAATAGACCTCATTCACAAATCTGTATCACGGAGCCACTCAGCAATCCAGTGTGTGTGTGTGTGTGTGTGTGTGTAATTCCGTTTTAAAATGAGCAATGTACTTACAAGCAACAGAGTCAAGATACACACAAGTTTACCTCTCATCTGTGTCCATTATGCATTCAGTTCCCCCAACCAGCTGCCATCAATATTGTCAACTCTTTGGAGATCTTTTCAGAAAGGGTTCATGTATTCATAAGCAAAACTATTTATGAAATGCAATCCTCTCTTCCAACTGCTGGCTCCGTCCTTGCACACTTCACCAAGCAGGTGACCATGCCAAAGTCTTTACCAAGGGAAGAGGAAGGGCAATCAACCTTTACTTGGTGAGTCTGTGCCAGGTGCCTCCAGACACACGATCTTATTTAACCCTCACGATGACTCTCTGAGGGAGATAGTATTTACATGTTCAGGTTGGACATCTGAAGCTCAGAGTAATTAGATGACACATATTAGGCTAGTGATGAGCTAGTAAAGGGTTGAGCTGGAACCTGAATCTCTGAGTGATGGTTTGCCAGCCTCCGAAGCACCTATTACTGAGCCGTAGCCCTGGGGCGCCACCCTCCATTACATTTCTGCCCAGCAGTTGGCTCTTCCTGCCGCAATTGACTGCACAGGTTCTTCCTTCTCTGCCGCACTACCTTCTCACTGATTCCTTGAAAATACATGCTTATGATTGTGAAAGCTTGGATTTTTTCCTCATGGTGCTTACAGCAGTGATTTGCAATGAGTTGACTGTTAATTAAATGATCTGGACTCACTCTGAGCTCAGCCTGGAGCTTCTCCATCGTTTCCTCTGCTCCTAACTGCTACAGCGTTAAGCTTTATTTTTTTCCTTTTAGAATTTCTCCTCTTACCATCCTTGTCTCTCTAGAGCCTTGCTACTCAAAGCGTGGTCTGTGGACCAGCAGCATCAGCATCCCCTAGAGCCTTGTTATAAATGCAGATTCTCCGGCACCACCCAGACATACTGAATCAGAATCTGTGTTTTCAGAAGAGCCTCTGCTGGTTGCTAGGCACAACAGTGTTTGAAGAGTGCTGTTCTAGATATGCCTGCAGGCCGAATCTAGTCAGCTGCCCGTGATTACATTTCACATAGTTATATAAGTACCCATATGATACACTCAATTTCTCCTCTTGGCCTGAAAGGCCTATAAGATCTACCATCTGGCTCTTTAAGGAAAAGTTTGCTGACCACACCCTAGAGGATATGCCCTGCTGTACTTGAATTCTGGGTGGATTTTTTCTTGCTTTTACCCAAACACCACCTGAAGGAGGATGGGCACAGGATCCCCCATCTTCATGCCTGTGCACCTGCAGACTTTGGTACATTTGTATTCATGCCTTTATGTTATGATTTATTTTTTGTTTGTATGTCTACAGGTATGTTTCTCTACTAGGCAAAAAGCTCCCTGAGGACAGGATGAGACCAGCTTCCCTAGAAGCAGAGACTGGGATGGGGATTCCATTCAAGGGGGTTATTGAAGGACTGCTCTCAGGAGGAACCTATAATAAAGGGAAGGAGCCAGGCCAGGGTGGATGAAGAAGATAAGCAAAGATGAAATGGCTGCACCAGAGTTGAACTTCATCCTGATCTCGTGGAGAGCTCTGGAGTATGAACGGCACCACAGAATTGTCCCACCTGAAGGCAAGGGTCTGTGCTTTTTGTACCCTCATATTATTCATTGGTCTGGGCTGCCCTGGGGGGAGGCTGAGACTCTCAGACTTTTCTGGATGAAGCTGCTCTTCCTGGAAGGCCACCTGCGAGCCCTTGGCAGCCACTACTCAGGCAGCTGGGAGTGGGAGTCAGTTCCGGTGTGTCTTTTTATTTTAATCTCTGTTTCCCTAGTTGCTAATACAATTCCTGGCACTTAGCAAGTGTGCAATAAATCTTGGTTACATGAATGAGTCTCTTCCTAATATAATACATACTTGCTTGTTCATTAAGACAGGTAATATCCATTGTCTTTGTTTATGTTCATCCAATTAATAAAGTAAATCATCTTCTAACTAGTTGGTTTAACAAGACTAAATGAGATAATCAGATAAAGATACCTACCAAACCACCTGATATATAGAACAAGCAACAGTAAATGTTCGTTTATTTCCCTTTAGAACTAAGTAGGCTATGTAATATATTTTATTAGGAAGAGTGTCAACTTTCTGGTTTACGGCTTATAACAAATTCAAATGAATCAAGAGAGATTTTCATTTTTATTACTTGCGCAGTCTCTGCTTGGGGCTTCCCCACCATCACCTTTAGATGTGAGGAGGCATAATGGGAATATAATCTAAGATATTATAATAGCAATGACATTAAGAAGTGTAGGAAGTATTAAGAAAATATGGGCACTGTGAAAATGGTCTACAATGCAAATAATCATCACTGCCATAGATCTGAATCCTATTATAGGCCAAACACTATGCTAGGTGCATTACTTACCTTATTGTTGACCCTCAGAATGACCCTATATGTTGGGAATTAATTATAAGTGCTAGTCCACAATAGGTGGGCAAGGTATGTAATTAGGATACCTAATGCAGGGGCACCACTATTTTTTTTAATACTAAAAAATATTATTGGGGCACCTCAGTTGCTCATTTGGTTAAACGTCCAACTCTTGATCTCAGCTCAGGTCTTGATCTCAGGGTTGTGAGTTCAAGCCCTGTGTTGGGCTCCATGCTGGACATGGAACCTGCTTTAAAAAATAAAAAAATAAAAATATTCTTAAATTTGTTATGCTAGAAATCAGAACTTTGTGAATTTCTTTACACTTATCTGTTTATGATTCTTTTTAAAAAATTTTGAGTTATACATGGGGGTCACTATTACCTTTTTAGTGCATAGGATTCCGAAAAATCCTAATTGCATTCCCTTTTACCCCGCAGATATGATTAGCCCAATTTTAGAAATGGGGAAATTAAAACTCAAGAGTTAGACAGCTCCTGAATCACTTAGGGGTCTCTAGAGGAACAGAAAGAAAGAAGAGGTGATATTTAGATGAGAAGCTATATTAGTCCCTTAACTGGAACTGAGCTCCCAACCCCATAGAAACCAGTTAGGAATACCCCAAAGGGGTGCCTGGACACCTAGGTCTGGAATCGGCTTGAGCTGCCAGATTCTGGAATAATCCAGATGAACACACCTACCAGTGTCCAGCAACTGCCACCCTACTGGGGTGAGAAGCGGAGGCCTCTCTTGTCTTCCTGCCTTCTGATCTTTTGCCTATTCCTTCTGTTACTAGAATGGAACAGGAAACCAGCAGGTGAAGGAGACCTAGTAGTGGAGCCTGCAGACTCCCAGCCCTGCAGAGCAGAATAGAGGAGGGTGGGGATGGGTGGGAGAGGTGACAGGCAAATACCCAGGACACACGTACAGCTGGAAAGGTGCATGATGAGGCTATCCTATGCTGCCTATCTGTAGAATGTTTATATTTAATGGCAAAGCGATACTATTGAGTTAATCTTACTTTGCTTGAAAATTCATGTTTGAGCTAATCTAATTCTCTTTGCTTGAAAAATGCACATTTCTAAGAACTGAAAACTGGTTCATTTGTCCTCTGATTCCTGCTCTTTATTCAACTTTAGAACTGATCTTTCAAAAGAGAGGAAAATTTTCCATATTGGTGAGTTTATGAATATTGGCATTGGCACCCATGGGTTGAAATCATAACATTCTGGAACCCTGCTGGGATCTTCTACAGCTACTCACTATGATATTCTCTCATGCCCCAGAAAGCATGTTTAAAACTGAAATGGCAATTTATATTCCTATTTGCAATATCTCAGTGATTTGGTAGCAATTCTTAAAATTTTTAAAATAGGGCCAAATGGCATTGGATTTTTCCATTTCTGGGTGTTCTTTCAATAATGACCATTTATAAAACACCCCTGAATTAGGTACTGGGGAAACTAGAATAGATGAGATAAAATTTCTGTTAATGGGGGGCTCATACCCTAATATTTAACCTAAACTGGGATAGTTTTTATTAGTTCCCAGCACTTTTCTGTGAGAGAAACATTTCAATGGAAGCTGTCTATTTTATTTTCTTCTTAATGATACCAATTCTCCACTTCAATACAAAGAATCAAAGACAAAGGAAAGGCATTAAGAAAGGTAAATTTTCTATCAAATAGCATTCCTGAAATGGTCCCCAGGTAAGCCAGATCTTCATCCTAGTTTGTAACATTGGTCCTCTATATCTTTGCCGGAGCAATAATGGCTGAGAAGTGACTTTGCCTTGAGAGTACCTATTGTCTGATAATGGAAAGACAGTCAGGAACACTTTGGCCTGGTTTCATTCTGATGTTGCTGCCACACAAGGATCATGGCTGTGACCAGCAGAGGATAGATAGTAAAGGAGACTGAATGTATAAGGACCATCACAATTCTCTCCAGCAACAGACTATGGGACATGGCCAACTGCAAGGCATTTTTCTCCATTTTACATCTTTATTTTTAAAAATTGATACTACTCATCACCTATTAAATTAATTTAGAATCCTTGGCATGGAGTTAATCTGTTGAATCACTGATGATGTTTTTCTTTTCCAATCTTGTCTACCATTATACCCAACTTCTATTTGCTCCAGCTTTGAGTTGTTTGTTAAGTAAAGCAATCCTTTTTAATAAATGAATATAGCATAGATAAAGGCAGATTCAGAGCCTGAATGCCTTGTCTTCTCTGTGCTCTGGCCATGGAAGGATCTCTTCTAAATCCCAGGCTGCTCTGGCCATTCATTGTAAATGTTTCATCTTTCCTATGCCTTTTACTCTGTCCTGCTGCTCAATTGGATGTTTTCACTTGGCATGCCCTTCTTCTCTAGCACTTCTTGTTCAACTATATCTCCAGCCTAAATTCTACCTCTTCCAGGAAGCTCTTTATGATTTGCTCCACTTGAAACCAATCTGGACCTCCTCTGCTTTCCCATAGTACTTGTGTTTCCACAAGTTTGTTGGTTGTTTACAAGAAAGGTTGCCCTACTATGCTACAAAACTGCCATGAAGTCAGGGACTTTTTGTCCACCTTAGTATCTTCATCATGTTCTGCCCATATTAGATAACTGCATTGCTTTATAGAGAGGATAACATTTACTCTTATGTAGGTTATTGATGATTCTCTTTATAGACAGATCAAGATTTTCCAAGTTTGTTTCCCTGTTTTCAGCATATGGAATGACTTCTTCCCACCTAGTCTCTGTTCAAATGCCACATCATAAATAAAGCCTTTCTTGAATCTTCCTAGATGAAAGTAATGTCGTGTTCCTTTGAATGCCCAGTAGCAGGCACAGTTTCTATCCCTCTCTGAGGACACTGGGCCTTCTATCATCTATTATACAGCCACATACATGCCTATTCTGCACAACTGTAAGTTACTTAGGAAAAGATCCATGTTATAGAACTGTAAGAATATCAAGTCCGCGATGCAACAAACACGGCTTCAAAGGCAGCCATACTAGTTAATATCTGGGGGTCCATGAACAAAAGACTTCATGTCTTTGAACTCAGTTTCCTTACTGTAGAATGAGGCTAGTGATGTCTCCTTCAGAAACTGTTTTTTTTTTTTTGTGAAGATTACATTCAGTATAAGATCAAAGTAACTTACAAACATTGAGCATTCAAAATGATAAGTCCCTTCTCTTAGATTCATCTTTGAAACTTCCCCAGAACCTAGGACAGTCTTTTGTATGAAGTATACACTCAATTTTTTGTTTGCTGAATTGAATTTTCCAGAATATGTTAATGAGAGTTATGTGGGAAAAAAAATGGCTTCATTGCCAAGAAGATTGGAAAATATCAAGTTGTATCTGAATACATTTTTAAAAGAATTTTTAAAACGTTTTGAGATTCTAATATGCATTATTTGATTATACAGTTAACCTTTGAACAACACAGTTTGGACTGTGCTGGTCTGCTTATATGTGGATTTTTTTTTCAATAAATACAGTACAGTACTGTAAAAGTATTTTGTCTTTCTTATGATTTTCTTTTTTTTTTTAGGTGGTGCCTCAGTTTTTTTTAATTTATTTAAAAAAAATTTTTTTTATTATGTTATGTTAGTCACCATACATTACATCATTAGTTTTTGATGTAGTGTTTCATGATTCATTGTTTGCGCATAACACCCAGTGCTCCATGCAGAGCGTGCCCTCTTTAAGACCCATCACCAGGCTAACCCATCCCCCCACCCCCCTCCCCTCTAGAACCCTCAGTTTGTTTCTCCGAGTCCATAGTCTCTCATGGTTCATCTCCCCCTCCGATTCCCCCCCTTCATTTTTCTTACGATTTTCTTAATAACATTTTCTTTTCTCTAGCTTCCTTTATTGTAAGAATACAGTATATATTACATATAACATACAAAATATGTGTTAGTTGACTGTTGATGTTAGTGATAAGGCTTCTGGTCAACAGTAGTTAAGTTTTTGGGGAATCAAAAGTTATACACAGATTTTCAACTGTGGGGGGTGGGGAGGTCAGCACCCCTAACCCTCACATTATTCAAGGGTCAACTGTGTATCTCTTCACAGAGAGTCTTATAAGACTAGTGTTCACTGCAGGGGAGGCAGGGAAATACAGAAATAAGCCACTGGGGGCGCCTGGGTGGCTCAGTCGTTAAGCGTCTGCCTTCAGCTCAGGTCATGATCCCAGGGTCCTGGGATCGAGCCCTGCATCGGGCTCCCTGCTTGGCGGGAGGACTGCTTCTCCCTCTCCCACTCCCCCTGCTTGTGTTCCCTCTCTCGCTGTGTCTCTCTCTGTCAAATAAAAAAAAAATCTTAAAAAAAAAAAAAAGAATTAGCCTTATTAAAAAAAAAAAAAGGAAAAGAAATAAGCCACTGGCCCTAAAGATGTTGGGAGGAAAGCCTGTTTGCTCCCAGGGCACTTTTCCTGCCTAAGGCTGGCAGGCAGGTTCTGTAGAGAGCCTGCAGGCTGGCATTTCCTAAGTAGATTCCACATGGCCCACAGTCTGATCTTGTAGACTCCTAAAGGTGCCTTGTCAGACAAAGGATGTGGACTCTTCTGTCATAGACTGACTCACATTAACCAAGTTTAGAGACTGACAAATAAACAATCTGAATTTGTTAATTTGTCATGAGCATCCTTACTTCAGGTGGAGGATACGTTATGCACTGGCCCAATTACATAAGGATTTCCTTCATAGGCTGATCTACCAAGAATGTCAAATTATAATGAGAAGATTTGTCTGTAAGCTTGAATTGCAAAAAGTATGGAATTACTGTACTGATTTTAAGAGATGTCTATCAGCCAGGCCATCCATTCATTCTTCCCTCCCTCTCTGTCTTTTCATCTATCCATTCAGGAAATACTTCTTGAAAACGAACTGTGTGAAGCAGTATAGCAGAGAGCTCTAGGGTGAGACCTCCTATTTTTCAACCACAGATCTTCTGCTTGCTAGGCATGTGACCTTGGGGAGGTTACTTAACTTCTTAGCGCTGCAGTGTCTTCCTGTGGAATAGTACCACCTCCACCCAGGATAAAGAAATTACCGTATGCAGATGACTTAGAACAGGCCTTGGACTGATGGCTTGCATACCTCTTTAGTGTGCACATGGGATAGATAGGTTGAGCTTTCTCATTTTGATTTTCTTTTATTTTTTTGCACAAAGAAATTGAGTTTCAAAGTGATTAATTGTTCTGCCCTAGGTCACACCCAGTTAATAAGTAGCTGCATTTGTTCAGGACCAACTTGCAAATCTACTGTTTATTTTAGAAAATCATGGATTTTGACACCTTGGGAGAGGCAATAAAATATAACAATTATGTGGGCTTTCATTTCTCTTTTAAAAAGAATTCTAAGCCTGTAGAAATAAAGGGTAGACTCTAGTTTCTTGTTTATCATCAACTTTTGATTGATTTTGTCATTTTCCATATTTATCTCCTGTGACTTGGACCTCCCTCAAATTATGCCCTAACAAAGGAGATCAATTTTCCTCTGAAATAGTTTTTTTTTTTTTTTTTAAAGAAATTACAGTCATCCCAGACTCATGTTCTTAGGGAGGAAACAGTACATTTGGCAATTTCCATTGCTTCTGGTTGTGATCAGATTGAATTTCGGGCAGTCATCTTCAAGCTATGCCCTAATTAAGATGAACAGATATTGTCAGCTGGCTTGTTTAATCAGTTTCCCATCTGGTGTAATCATGTTTATGAGCAGGATCTGCTTTTGCTTGGCTTGGGCAATAGCTAAAATCAACAGAACGAGGCAATCACATCTCCTAAGGTAAGAACCAGGGCTCCTCTTCACCTCAAATCCTTGCT
Source organism: Halichoerus grypus (assembly GCF_964656455.1). Classification (NCBI taxonomy): domain Eukaryota; kingdom Metazoa; phylum Chordata; class Mammalia; order Carnivora; family Phocidae; genus Halichoerus; species Halichoerus grypus. The sequence goes on from NC_135719.1 coordinate 10,335,941, forward strand.
GGGAAATCACAGTTTCTAACCTATAGAATAAATGTATGGGATATTTGCACTGCTGGAACCCCATTAGGCTCATGACATCCATCCATCCATCCATCCATCCATCCATCCATATTTATGCTTACTTCCATCCATTCCATTCTAGTAAATATTGCTTGAACCCCCCATATGTGTTAGGCTCTCTATGACCCAGGTCATTACTATTATGGAAAACAGTGTATTTCTGCTCTCAAGAAGCTCTTGGTATAATAGAAAAAGTCTCAAAAACATATGGATCTGAAAAATAAAGCCTAGTACTTTTTTAGTGAATAGTAGAGTATGAAAAATTATCGCATTGAAAATAATTGTCTGTACAGTTTTGTATTCTGTCTCTGAGAATGGTGATTGTGCCAAAGAAGGGTATAGAAGCTGACCTTTGTTACACTATTCCCTCAAAGGAACATGCCTTTGATAAATTAGTTGTATTTCTATGATGGATGATGCTTTATTGATCTCCTGACTAAACAAAAGGCAGACAATACTGGCAGAGAGATTTGAAGTTAACGTGGGTATGAGTGAATTGAAAGCATTGCTTTCCATCAGGAGAACAAGTTGGGGATCAAAAAAAATATCTTTGGGAATGGTGCTGCCTATTCCTAGTAGCCTCCTCAGATCTCAGCCAATGTTGTAGCTCTTGTAATGTAAACAGATGCATGAAAGACACTAAAATGCTCCTTGGTTCAATAGTGCCCACAATGTTACATTTCACAAGGGATTTAGTGAAAGTTGTGCTGATAGGAGACTTATGAGACTGTTATTTTAGGAAGAGAATGAATAGATGCTAAGGAGAGATGTGCTTGCCTTTAGGAAATACCATTAGACACAGGTTGCAACCCTTACTGGAGGACAGAATGAAATGGAATAGGAGTCCCCAACTTCTTTTTCTCATTCTCAGGGTCCAAGCCTTCAACAGCTCCCTGAAAGCTTGGGAAGACTGGGCAGAAAGAAACCTCCACTAGCATATGGGAAAAGTCCCTTGGAGATTTGGCTTCCTTTCTTATGTAAAGAGGTTGGAGTTTTCTTATGAGGTAGTGTTGAGGTGTGACTATAGGAGGAAGACATGAACCAGGAGCAATAAGAGAGGTCATTGAGAAGGAGAAGGATAAGGAAATGTAGAACATCTACATGTACAGCCAATAAAGGCCACAACCACAAGTCCTCTGACATCTCTTCCAAAAGTCATAAGTGATTCCGACCAAGTCATAATCTTCTGTCTCTATTGTTTTGATGCTTGCCTGAATCATTAGTAAAAGAGCTCCTTACACTTCCATTTGAGTTCTGTGTCTGTTTCTTTAAGGAGGAGGGTACAGGATTATTCACAAATGAAACCGTTCCAGATAGCACCTGGCGATGCTCCCTGGGAGGCATGGCAGGTGGAAGGGAGAGTGTTGACCTTCCCTTGGAGTTACCTGTGTTGAGAAGACCACCCATCATCAGGTGTCCTGCTGGTCAATGTAGATTGCAGAGTGGATTTCCTATATTCCCCTGATAACCTCTCCATGTAGGGACAGGAAGGGGGCCCTGCCATACTCTGGTAATATAGAAAAGGACTTCATAATGGTTTAACTTGGTTTTTTAAATAAATATTTTATTTATTTGAGAGAGAGAGAGCCAAACAGGGGGAGGGACAGAGGGAGAGGGAGAAGCAGACTCCCTGTGGAGCAGGGAGCCGAACACAGGGCTCAATCCCAGGACCCAAACATCATAACCTGAGCCTAAGGCAGACACTTAATGGACTGAGTCACCCAGGCACCCCTGGTTTACTTGTTTAAATAGGAAGTGGACTATGGAGGGAGGAAGTGAGGGCTTGATGCTGAAAGTGTTTTAGCAGATGTTGATCAACTAATCAGAAGGGGTATTTGAGATAGAACTCAAACATTGTCAGGATGACCAGAAGCTCCCAAATTTGAAAGCACATCAAAATAAGTTACTGAACTGTTAAAAATACAAATATCCAACTCTGAGATTTTATGTTTCACATGAAAACCAACCGGAATCTCGTAAGTCTGATAAGCTTTGGCAGCCCCCTACACATTGGATCACTTTTAAAGCTCTGGTCCTTCAGTATCTTGTAGAAATTGGGTGAGTTTTGGTTGTTACACTAAGAGTGGTTGCATTTCAGTTGCTACCTGCAGGGGTTGGCAGGTAGAGCTGTGAGTAACCTGTCATGTGGGTTCCTAGAGATCTATAAATAAGCTGAAAGAGGTTTCTGGAACCTTTCTTGGGACATTGAGAGCCTTGTACATAGCCACACCATCTGGTACCATTTTTTTTCTTCTTTGTGTAGGCTGAGCTCAACAGTGAGGGAGAAATATAATGATGAAGGCAAAGGTGTACAAAACAAGTGGTGTAATACAAGCATTTCTCAACATCAACTTTCCCACATTGGTGCTGTGTAAGCAAGGGGTAGAGGACCATACTAACTGGCCATTTTATAAAGGGTCCTGGCAAAAGCCTCCTCTCTGAAGCTCAGTTTAGGAGTTGTCACCAAATAACCAAAGAAAGGCTTTTTAAAGATAGATCCAGGACAGACCCCAAAGTTGGTGGGGCATAGTGCTAGGAAGGAGGCTGTAGAAATTAGCACATGAGCCTAAGTACTTGTTTTTGGGCACTTCCACACTTTCACATCAACTTTAGTGATCTGGTTCACCCCAACTTGCTTATCATACTCTTGCCTCCATGGAACATTCTCTCCAAGTTTGCCTCCACCCATCTGCCACATCAATTTTCCCTTTCTTGAAATATTTCAATGACTCTCCGTTGATGAAAAGATGAGGTTCAGCTTCTTAGTATAGTACATCAGCCCTCATGATGTACCTTCTTCCCACCTCCCTAGATTGATCTTCTTCCACTCCACATTTTTCATGCCCTACACTTGAGCTATAATTCCTACCTACTCCTGAATAAGCTTTTTTGGGCTTTGCTTGGCCCATGCCATTTTCTCCACCCACATCTCTTGATGACCTAGTGATTCTTCAGGCTACAGTTGAAGCTTCTTCACAATTTTTCATCTGATTCTTCACCCCTAAGCAGAGTTGATCTCCAGGCTTTGGGCTACCAATGTACCTAGAACATAAATTTATGAATCACTTAATACACTCTTGTAATTACTAGTTTGTAAGTCCGGTCTGTCTCTTCTAATGGACTGTAGATCATTGAGTGAAAGCATGGTTTATTGTCCTGTTCAACACTATGTCCCCATTTCTTGCCCAGTATCTGGCACCTAGAAGGTGTTGTATATATATTAGGGATGAAAATATGACAACTGTGAGCCAATAATTAGGGGATTTTAATTTTCTTTGTGAAATAGCAAGTTCCAGGAACTTTGGGAGATACTTATGTATCAGGAGTATGTTTGCTGTGTTCATCCTGATTCAGACCAACCTGGGTAAGTCTAGAACAACAGATAGTTAGATACTAGATATTTCTGGAAAAGAAAGTATGCCAAAAGAAGAATTACACATTTATTCTGAGGAAAACTGGCTAAGTCAGAGAGGAAGAGTGATTTTTGAGCACAGCTCAGTGCTTACTATTCTAAGAACTGTCTGACCTAGTCCTCATGAGCCAAACCTCAAATCCTGGGAGAAAGGACCATAATAATATGGGGTAAGTAATAAGAGAGAGTTTAGTGGGATCCATGTGGGACATTTAGAGGTATTTTCTAGCAAAAAGGGGCCCCAGTAGGGTTAGAAATATAATTGTCCCACTTGGAGTGATACTGTTGAAACACATGTTGATAGAGAGTAGAAATATTGGCCTAGCCAGGAAGCCAGATAAGCCTAAAGCTTGGGTGGGAGGGAAGGGGGGAGAGAGAGAGAAAGAGAGAGAGAGAGAGAGAGAGAAGCAGGGCCACATAGGTGAGGAGTGGAGAAAAATGATGAATACATGGTGATTGAGCTCAAGTAAGATACCCTCCAGGATTCCCTGAATTATTTGGGAGAAGGTTTTGTTTCTTCAACATGGAAGCAAGGGAGAAGCAGAGAAATATTCTTTTTTTTTTTAACTTAAATTCAAGTTAGTTAACATATAGTGTAGTAGTGGTTTCAGGAATCGAATTTAGTGAATCATCACTTACATACAACACTTGGTGCTCATCCCAACAAGTGCACTCCTTAATACCCATCACCCACTTAGCTCATCCCGCCACCCTTCTCCCCTCCGGCAACCCTCAGTTTGTTCTCTATAGTTAAGAGTGAGAAATAATCTTTTTTATAGTGACAATCTTGCTTTTTAAATCCCCTTCCCTTTCCTTCCCTTTGATGTAGTCTTGAAAAACACAGATTGCAGAAAGGAGTATATAATGTGTATGAGTAAAAAGAAAACCATGTGGGAGTACTTTAGGAACTCCAGGTCAAGTGTCCTCTCTTTCTAGATTGAACTTCCTGGTATATAACTTTTAGGATTTAGTACTGCCAGAGGTTTTAGCTGTTATTTTGTCTAAAGAGAGGGCTAAAGATGGGAAAAAATAATTCCTTCTCACCAGGCTTAACTTTTCATCAACATATTGCCATAGTTGGCATCTGAAAAGTGGTTAGTTTGGAAGGTTAGGTTTAAAAATGAGGTATTTTAATTTTACTTCCCTTGTAAAGTTCATGTGAATGAGAAATTATTCCAGCAGCTGTTAGAAATGCATGGTCAAACAGCAGCTCTCAGTAATATGGAAGTAAAGACTCCTTTCTTATTGCTGTTGACTGAGAGAATGTTCCAAAGAAGTGGATTTGGGAGCTACTTGCCTAATATTGACAAAACAGTGACACTGGCCTGTTTTCATTTTAACTGGAAATGAAAAACTGAGAATTTGCAGTTTCAAGATTCTTTTTGGCTTAATCTCTTTGGCCATAGCACTCCTGCTCAGCTAGAAGGTGAGAAATCTATGAGCAGTTCCTGACATATAAAGAGAAAAGTCAAGCAATTCAGTTGGCATTAATTTTAAAGAATCAAACATCAACAAACTATCACCTAAGATCTAAGAACATGGACCTGAAACATAGAGCTAATCTATCTGGTGAGGATGTCATAAGCTTTATGAGCAGAGGAACTGTCAAGATCACCATTCCAATGCCCTCTTCTCATTAATGGGAAATCCAGAGAAATACCATACTACTCTATGCTGTAGATCTCCAGATTTTATTTACCTTGCATAACTAAAACTTCTCCATTTCCCCTCCCCACAGCCCTTGGCAACCACCATTCTACTCTCTGCTTCTTGGAATTTGCTATTTTTGATTCCACATGTAAGTGGGATCATACTGTATTTGTCTTTCTGGGTCTGCCTTATTTTTACCGCAGTGCTCTCTAAATCTATCTGTATGTGGCAAATGACAAGTTTTCCTTCATTTTTAAGGTTGAGTTTCTTATATATTTTGGATATTAACCATTTATCAGCTGACTGGCAATAATATGCAGAAATGTGAGACAAAAGATGAGAGTCAAAGAATTATTAGTACTGGAGTCCTGGATCCAGTTATTCTGAAGGTGAATTGTCCCCACTCTCTCCCTTTTGGAAGTTTGCTTATGTGTGGCTTAAGTTAATTTCAAATTCCCCTCTGTGGCTTAAGTTAATTTCAGTTGACTTTCTGTCACTGCCATCTGAACCTGTCCTAACTAATACTTTTCATCCTTCTTCTCTGTCCTTTATTGTCCTATATTTTAGTCATTAAGTTTGTAGTAGGCACAATAATGGCCCCCAAAGATGTTCATGTCCTAATCCTTAGAATCTGTGAATGTTACTTTACATGGCAAAAGGGATGGGGAAGGCAGCAAGATGGCCTGGCTTTCATCTCAGTTTTCAAGACAATGATTCAGGCACAGGTTGCAACATAGGGGTCTGCTACAGGATTAAGGTCCAAGGTGGGAAGGCTTGATTTCATGTGGTCAGGATAGAAATCCAGTATTCAGGTCTGGAAATTAGTCCAGAGTGTTCTGTGCTTCTTAAATCTTATCGTCAATAGTCCTGGTTTCAAAACCTTGAGAACAGAAGAGTGTGGGAACAGGAGCACACACTGAGATCAATTGTCAATTCTGGGGAGAGAAAAACAGTCTGGGAAGGGACAGATAGTTTCTTTATCTTAAGATAACTGTTCTTAAGACTCCACAGGAACAAAGTGTTGGGATCATTCACTTCTTCTGATGGGCAGCAATTCCAAATTATAGAACATTAGTCCTGAGATAGACCCAAAGGTCATATGGTGTAGCCCCTTCTTCTTTTTAATCAGGGTTTCTCAAAGATTTCTCCCTGGACCACCAGGGAGAGTTTAAATTTCATTAAAATAGAAAATCCTTAATCTCCATTCAAGTGTTCTAAATCAGGCTCTAAAGGTAGCAGGTATGAGTGGGTGAGTGGGGAGACTAGAAATATGCATTTTAACCACCTCCCAGGTGATTAAAAACCAATGGTTTTGTGGTTCTTAATCATCTAGGGATGATATCCTAACTATGGGGCAACTGAATTGGAATTTCTGAGAGTGAGTCCCAGGTACTGGTACTCTAATGAGCAATTTGGTGGTAAAGTGACTTTCAAAAATGCACTCAACTGAACAGTGGCTGAGTTGGAACCAGAATTCAGTCTTACCTAAAAAATAAAACAAAGCCTGACTGGTCTCCAAAACTGAGTGAACAAGTACCAAAATCAGGAATGAAATTGATGATTTTAGAGAAAGGGTCTAGTGTAAGCAGAGACTGATTGGGGACTATTTGGGCTGTTTTTATGTACTAGCCATGACTCTCATATACCATGGGCTGACTGTTTAATCAGGGGTGTACTGACAGAAATGGAGCTTCTGAGCACTCAATTTACAATGAAATTGCTGCAAAAAAAGCCACAGCTAAAACAATCCTAAGCATTATTCAGTTAGTGGTCAATACACTACCTTGCTATTAAGAAATCCCATAGCTCCAGGTAACTATCCAAATTGATGAGCAGGTACATACAGAGCTGGCTGTGGAGCTGGGATGGACACCCGAAAAGAACAGCTATCATTAGATGCCAGGAGAAAGAAGGAATTAATGTGTATTGTAGCCTCCTTTTCCAAGTGCATGGTTTTATTTTAGGAAGGCAGGTCCATCTCAACTTCAACCTTCACTAATCTCTCCATGCCTTAGCTCCAGACACAAATTAAGTTCCTAGTCAGCAACAGTTGAAGAATTTAATCTGCTGCTCATTCTGGGGGGTTATGTATATTGTGTTTGCCGTGGGCTCTGAGTTTCTGTTTTCTGATAAGTGAAACTGATTCTAGTGGGAACTCTTGGTGGATCTAAGTAGTGAAGACCTTTCCCTGGAGGGTGGCTGATCCTGTCTTTATTTTTGTCACTGGCTTAGTTGTTCCTTGATGCTGCCGGTTACACAGATAAGACCTGAACAGAACCAGGTATGACTTAGGAATGTAGTCTAATCCAGTGCTGTTTGTGGTGGGATGATCCACTGAAGATGTAATGTAGTCTTTTATTCTTTTTTGCTTATCAAATTGTATACTTTATGTGTAGGTATATTAGGTATACCACAATGAAAACAATTTAAAAATTACATAAAAGACTTTGCTCTCAAGTTGCTCATTGCACAGCAATAGATAGACAGATAAACATATTATTATCATGCCCATATTCAGTTCAGTTATAGGGGACTTTGGCAATGTGCAGAATCAGGCCCATGAGGGAATGCCTTCTGTTTGGAGGAATCAGGGAAGGCTCTAGAGAGGGATGATTGGTGAAGTGTAGGGTTCTAAAATAATGCAGTTTAAGATAGGGATGGATGATGCATTTAGATGCCAGATGGTGAAGGGCCTGTGTGCCACATTAGGAAGATGTAAGACAAGGAGAGCAATAGGACCAATGAATATATTAACAATATTAATCCCAGTTTTTGGAGGAGGCCCAATTTTCTCAGGAAGATTTATGATTCACAAGTCTAGTCATCAGTGTGTGTGGGGGGGATAGGAAGATATTGGCATAGGAAGATCCTGAACCCACCTCCTCCCATGGGCACACCAAATCTATAGCTACATGTGAAACAATATCCTCTGAAAAAGAACTGGAAAGAGCTGAACTGCTCCTCTACAACAAAGGATAAAACAACCACATTGAGATGAGTAGGAGAGGCAGAGACATGGTCTCACCAAAAACCCCATCCCTGGTGTGGTGCCCCACAATAGGGAGGGACCCCACAAGTCTGGACTTTCTCCTGAAGGAGCAAGGGGTTTGTGACCCACATCACATACCCCAACCCTTGGGACATACAGAGGAGCAATGAGCTCTTAAATGTCAGGCTTAGAAAACCAATAGAATTTACATCCAAGGGACTTAGAAAGTGGTAGGTAATTTAAATACACTTTTTATTTTTTTTAAAGATTTTATTTATCTATTTGAGAGAGAGAGCACATGTGAGAGAGAAAGAGAGAGAGCACAAGCATGCAGAGAGGTAGGCAGAAGGAGAGGGAGACACAGGCTTCCCGCTAAGCAAGAAGCCAGATACAGGACTCGATCCAAGGACCCTGGGATCATGACCTGAGCCAAAGGCAGACATTTAACCAACTGAGCCACCCAGGTGCCCCTTAAATACACTTTTTAAAGGACTTGTGTGTGGTCTTACTTGCCATAGAACCTAGGGCAAAAGCAGTTCAAGCTGTTTGAAAAGCATCTAGACTATATGTGGAAGAGATTCATTTCCTAATCTTAAAGCAACTGCTTAAGGGACAGAGGACAGTTAGAACACTCTCCAGAGACGAAGGCTTTGACTGGTAGCATTTGTGCACTCACCCTCTAGTGCAGAAGGGTGTGTGTAGACCCAACACTTTTCCACTGCCTTGCTAGGGCTGAAGGGTACAAGTAATCACAGCATTTTCTTGTTGCCTTTCTGGAGCTGATGGGTGCATGCAGATATGGCACTTTCCTACTGCCTCGCAGAAGCTGATGAATACACATAGCCAAAGCATTCTCCCACTGCCTTGCTAAGGCTGGTGGGCATGCCTGCCTCTTTCACTCTCTAGATGCATTGCTAAAGCCTGCAGGCATGTGCACTCCACACAAAGGATGCCCCTTGATTGTCTGGCCCTGGAGGCATGGGGGCTTGCATTCATGGGCTCCATGGGACTGTAACGATTGGAAAGACAGTTCTTGGCAGACTATCACCCTCAGGGCACTGCAGATGGTAGGCTGAAACACATCCACAGTCATCCTGTGAAAAAGACCTACTTACTTGTGTGGAGTTTCAGCCTTAGGGACAGGCTTCAGGTCTGCCACACACCTAAAGACTAAGAAGGAGCTCCCAGGGAACATAGGCAGGGAGACACCATCCTTGTACTCTTCTCTGGCCTTGTTACAGCCCACTGATACCTCACAGAAAAGAGCTTATATACCCTCTGGAGCCTTGAGTTTTGCAAGAGTCACCCAGGAGACACCTCCAGATATCCTGGTCTGGAAGCCTACAGGGTTTATGATTGTGGCCCCCCAGGATTATATATATTTGCATACTTTAAAAGCTGTGGCCTAAAGTTCTGGCTTCCAATCAACCTGCAACTAGGTGCTAACTGATACTTTTTTCCCCTTGGAACAGAGACAGGTCTTGGCACACCTTCAACAATAGGGACCTATCAAGAATAAATCAGGCTGTTTAGACAATCATAAAGGTTTAGGACCTTTACCCAAGAGCCAGGGTAAAATTAAACAATAAAGTTCATCACCTACACAAGGCATATCTCTCAAGACTGGAAAGGTAGCTGTTTACCTAATGCATAGAAACACAGACAGTCAAACAAAATGAGGAATCAGAGGAATATATTCCAAATGAAAAAAGATAAAACCTCAGGAAAATACCTCAATGAAAGGAGATAAGTAAGCTACCTGATAAAGAATTCAAAATAATGGTCATAAAGATGCCTACCAACTCGGGATAAGAATGGAAGAACACAGTGAAAATGTCAACAAAGAAAGAAAATATAAGAAAGTACCAAACAGAAGTCACAGAGCTGAAGAATGCAATAGCTGAACTGATAAATACAGCAGGTTAGAGGAAGTAGAAGAGCAAATCAGGGATCTAGAATACAGAACAGTGGAGTTCACCAAAACAGAGCAGCAAAATACAAAATAATTTTAAAAAGTGAAAATATCTTAAAGGATGAATAGCTCAACATCAAGAGTAATAACATTCACATTATTGGGGTCCTAGAAGGAGAAGAGAGAGAGAAAAGTGTGGAAAACTTATTTGAAGAAACAATAGCAGAAAATTTCCCTACTCTGGAAAAGGAATAGACATCCAGGTCCAGGAGGCCCAGAGAGTTCCATATCAAAGGAAGCCAAAGAATTCCACACCAAGACACATTATAATTAAAATGGCAAAAGTTAAAGAGAAAATATTAAAAGCAGTAAGAGAAAACCAATTTTTTACATACATGGGAACTCCAATAAGACTGTCAGCCAATTTTTTTCAGCAGAAACTTTGCAGACCAAGGGAGGAATGGCATGATATATTCAAATATATATATAATGTTATAACATCTGTTATATTATATATGGTTATATATATATGTATACATATACAATGTATACAACATCTACATATATGGCTATATATTATATATATGGTTATATATATGTTATATATATACATTATCTATAAAATGTATACATTTATATATAACATCATATATATGTGTATATCTATCTATCTATATATATATCTATCTATATACACATATATATGATGTTGATGTATGAGAACTTCATGATAACCATAAAGCAAAAACCTCTAGTAGATTCACAAAAGATAACAAGAAAGAAATCTAAACATAACACTAAAGAAAGTCATCGAACCATATGGGAAGAGGGCAAGAGAAGAAAGGAACACAAAGCAACTACAAAAACAGCGAGAAAAGAATGAACAGAATGGCAATAAGTTCGTACCTATCAATAATCACTCTAAATGTAAATGGACTAAATTTCCAATCAAAAAACATATAGTAGTGAAATAGATTAAAAAACAAGACTCATCTATATGCTGCCTACAAGAGACTCACTTCAGATGTAAACATACACACAAGCTGAAAGGGAGGGGATGAGAAAATATAATAAATTTGGTAAAGGGCAGGGTACAAAATAAATGCAAAAAACTGGTAGCATTTCTAAGCACTAACAAGGAACTATCAAAGGAGAAATTTAAAAAACAGCCCCAGTTATAATTGCATCAAAGAGAATAAAATATCGGTGGAGCAAGATGGTGGAGGAGTAGGAGACCTGGATTTCCTCTCCTCTCAGGAATTCAGCTGGATAGGGATCAAACCAATCTGAACACCTACAAACTCAACAGGAGATCGAAGAAAAGAAGAGCAACAACTCTCTGAACAGAAAAGCGACCACTTTCTGGAAGGTAGGACGTGTGGAGAAATGAATCCGAGTAGATATTTGGGAGGATAGACGGTGGGGGAGGGGCCTCCGTCGCCGCTTCTGGCAAGTGATAGAACCATGGAGCATAAAATCGGAACTTTTAGAAGTCTGCTCCACTGAGGGACGTCACTCCGGTGGCTAAGCGGGGGGTGGAACCCTCGTGGGACAGTGTGGTCTCAGGACCCTCGGGGTCACAGAAAGACCAGGGGTGCCTGAGTGTGGCAGAGCTCCCAGGTATCGGAGTGGGGAAGCCAGCTGCAGAGACAGAGCTGAGGCGCGGGCTCTCAACTTGGGGTTGCCATAAACCGTGATCCACGGCACAGTCGGGCCACTGCTCCTCCAGCAGGGACCCAACAAGCGGCAGATCCGGGGACACTCCCCTTCCTCCCCCGTGAGGAGAGGCGCAGGAGCACACGGCAGGGATCTGCTGGGCTTGGAGACTCCACACGGGGTCGGGTGCCAGAGATGGAAACGCACGGTCCCAGGCTGGGTGAGCACGGAGTGAAGCCGGAGACGGGGGAGACGGGAGTGACTGACTGCTTTTCTCTGGGGGCTCACTGAGGAGCAGGACCCCGAGTTCTCAGCTCCTCCGAGGCAGAGATTGGGAGGCCGCCATTTTCACTCTCGGCCTCCAAAGCTGTACGGAAAGCTTGCAGGGAACAAAAGCTCCCGAGAGCAAACCCGAGATTACTTAGCCCAGACCGGCAAGGGCGGGGCAATTTTGCCTCCGGCAAAGACATTTGGGAACCACGGCAACAGGCCCCTCCCCCAGAAGATCAGCGAGAACAGCCAGCCAAGACCAAGTTTACCGATCAATGAGAACGGCAGAACTCCAGCGCTAGGGGAATAATGCACATAGAATTCATGGCTTTTTTTTACCATGATTCTTTAGTCTTTCAAAGTTAATGTTTCTTTTTTTAACTGTCTTTTTTTTTTTTTTTTGAATTTTTCTTTTTCCCTTTTTCAACCAAAATCTTATCAATCCCTTTTTTAAAAAAAAAGTTTTATTTTTCATTTTTATTTTTCATTTTTAGAGTCGTATTCTATCCCTTCATAGTAGTTACCCGTATTTTTGGCATATATATATATAAGTTGTTCTCTCTTTAAAATTTTGAGATAGTTTCTTCTAACAGATCAAAATATACTCTAAATCTCTAGTGTATGTTTTTTTTCTACTCCCCTGCCTGATCACATTCTCTCTCTTTTTTTCCTCTTCTTTTTTTTTAAATCCTCTTCTTTCTTTTATCAAACAACTTCTTATCAATTCCTTTTATAAAATTTTTTATAATTTCCATCTTTACAGTCATATTCCATCCCTTCATCATATCAACCCTTATTTTTGTACATATGTAAGTTTTTCTTTCTTTAAAATTTTGGGAGGCACTTTCTTCTAACAGACCAAATACACCCAAAATCTAGTGTGTGGCACTGATCAATATACCAGCCTGATCATATTTGATCACATTCTGTTTTTTTTTGTTTTCTTCTGTTTTTGTTTGTTTTTATCTTTATCTTTTTCTTTTCCTTTTTTTTTTTCTTTTTCTTTTTTCTCCCTTTCCCTTTCTTTTCCCACTGCTTCAGGTCTTTTCTGATTTGTTTAGAGTATATTTTCTGGGAACGTTGTTACCCTGTTAGCATTTTGTTCTCTCATTAATCTATTCTCCTTTGGACAAAATGACAAGATGGAAAAAATCACCTCAACAAAAAGAACAAGAGGTAGTACCGACTGCCAGGGACCTACTCAATACGGACATTAGTACGATGTCAGATCTAGAGTTCAGAATCATCACTTTAAAGATACTAGCTGGGCTTGAAAAAAGCATGGAACTTATTAGAGAAACCCTTTCTGGGGAAGTAAAAGAACTAAAATCTAACCAAGTCGAAATCAAAAAGGCTATTAATGAGGTGCAATCAAATATGGGGGCGCTAACTGCTAGGATAAATGAGGCAGAAGAAAGAATCAGTGAGATAGAAGACCAAATGATGGAAAATAAAGAAGCTGAGAAAAAGAGAGATAAACAACTACTGGATCACGAGGGCAGAATTCAAGAGATAAGCGATACCAAAAGATGAAACAACATTAGAATAATTGGGATCCCAGAAGAAGAAGAAAGAGAGAGAGGGGCAGACAGTATATTGGAGCAAATTATAGCAGAGAACTTCCCTAATTTGAGGAAGGAAACAGGCATCAAAATCCAGGAAGCACAGAGAACCCCTCTCAAAATCAATAAAAATAGGTCAACACCCCAACATCTAATAGTAAAACTTACGAGTCTCAGAGACAAAGAGAAAATCCTGAAAGCAGCTCGGGAGAAGAGATATGTAACCTACAATGGTAGAAACATTAGATTGGCAACAGACCTATCCACAGAGACCTGGCAGGCCAGAAAGGACTGGCAGGATATATTCAGAGCACTAAATGAGAAAAATATGCAGCCAAGAATACTATATCCAGCTAGGCTGTCATTGAAAATAGAAGGAGAGATCAAAAGCTTCCACGACAAACAAAAACTAAAGGAATTTGCAAACACGAAACCAGCCCTAGAAGAAATCTTGAAAGGGGTCCTCTAAGCAAAGAGAGAGCCTAAAAGCAACATAGACCAGAAAGGAACACAGACAATATACAGTAACAGTCACCCTACAGGCAATACAATGGCACTAAATTCCTATCTTTCAGTAGTTACCCTGAATGTAAATGGGCTAAATGCCCCAATCAAAAGACACAGGCTATCAGATTGGATTAAAAAACAAGACCCATGGATATGCTGTCTGCAAGAGACTCATTTTAGACCCAAACACAGCCCCAGATTGAAAGTGAGGGGGTGGAAAACCATTTACCATGCTAATGGACACCAAAAGAAAGCTGGGGTGGCAATCCTTATATCAGACAAATTAGATTTTAAACCAAAGACTGTAATAAGAGATGAGGAAGGACACTATATCCTACTTAAAGGGTCTATCCAACAAGAAGATCTAACAATTGTAAATATCTATGCCCCTAACATGGGAGCAGCCAATTATATAAGGCAATTAATAACAAAAGCAAAGAAACACATCGACAACAATACAATAATAGTGGGGGATTTTAACACCCCCCTCACTGAAATGGACAGATCGTCTAAGCAAAAGATCAACAAGGAAATAAAGACTTTAAATGACACACTGGACCAAATGGACTTGACAGACATATTCAGAACATTCCATCCCAAAGCAACAGAATACACATTCTTCTTTAGTGCCCATGGAACATTCTCCAGAATCGATCACATCCTAGGTCATAAATCAGGTCTCAACCTGTACCAAAAGATTGGGATCATTCCCTGCCTATTTTCAGACCACAATGCTTTGAAACTAGAACTCAATCACAAGAGGAAAGTCGGAAAGAACTCAAATACATGGAGGCTAAAGAGCATCCTACTGAAGAATGAATGGGTCAACCAGGAAATTAAAGAAGAATTAAAAAAATTCATGGAAACCAATGAAAATGAAAACACAACTATTCAAAATCTTTGGGATGCAGCAAAGGCAGTCCTAAGAGGAAAGTATATAGCAATACAAGCCTTTCTCAAGAAACAAGAAAGGTCTCAAGTACACAACCTAACCCTACACCTAAAGGAGCTGGAGAAAGAACAGCAAATAGAGCCTAAACCCAGCAGGAGAAGAGAAATAATAAAGATCAGAGCAGAAATCAATGAAATAGAAACCAAAAGAACAGTAGAACAGATCAATGAAACTAGGAGCTGGTTCTTTGAAAGAATTAACAAGATTGATAAGCCCCTGGCCAGACTTATCAAAAAGAAAAGAGAAAGGACCCAAATCAACAAAATCATGAATGAAAGAGGAGAGATCACAACCAACACCAAAGAAATACAAACAATTCTAAGAACATATTATGAGCAACTCTATGCCAGCAAATTAGATAACCTGGAAGAAATGGATGCATTCCTAGAGATGTATCAACTACCAAAACTGAACCAGGAAGAAATAGAAAACCTGAACAGACCTATAACCACTAAGGAAATTGAAGCAGTCATCAAAAATCTCCCAAAACACAAATGCCCAGGGCCAGATGGCTTCCCAGGGGAATTCTACCAAACATTTAAGAAGAATTAATACCTATTCTTCTGAAACTGTTCCAAAAAATAGAACTGGAAGGAAAACTTCCAAACTCATTTTAGGAGGCCACCATTACCTTGATCCCAAAACCAGACAAAGACCTCATCAAAAAGGAGAACTCCAGACCAATATCCCTGATGAACATGGATGCAAAAATTCTCACCAAAATACTAGCCAATAGGATCCAACAGTACATTAAAAGGATTATTCACCACGACCAAGTGGGATTTATCCCTGGGCTGCAAGGTTGGTTCAACATCCACAAATCAATCAACGTGATACAATACATTAACAAAAGAAAGAACAAGAATCATACGATCCTCTCAATAGATGCAGAAAAAGCATTTGACAAAGTACAGCATCCTTTCTTGATCAAAACTCTTCAGAGTATAGGCATAGAGGGTACATACCTCAATATCATAAAAGCCATCTATGAAAAACCTACAGCGAATATCATTCTCAATGGGGAAAAACTGAGAGCTTTCCCCCTAAGGTCAGGAATGCAGCAGGGATGTCCACTATCACCACTGCTATTCAACATAGTATTAGAAGTCCTAGCCACAGCAATCAGACAACAAAAAGTAATCAAAGGCATCCAAATCGGCAAAGAAGAAGTCAAACTCTCACTCTTTGCAGATGATATGATACTTTATGTGGAAAACCCAAAAGACTCCACCCCAAAACTGCTAGAACTCATACAGGAATTCAGTAAAGTGGCAGGATATAAAATCAATGCACAGAAATCAGTGGCATTCCTATACACCAACAACAAGACAGAAGAAAGAGAAATTAAGGAGCGGATCCCATTCACAATTGCACCCAAAACCATAAGATACCTAGGCATAAATCTAACCAAAGAGGCAAAGGATCTGTACTCAGAAAACTATAAAATACTCATGAAAGAGATTGAGGAAGACACAAAGAAATGGAAAAACGTTCCATGCTCATGGATCGGAAGAACAAATATTGTGAAGATGTCAATGCTACCTAGAGCAATCTACACATTCAATGCAATCCCCATCAAAATACCATCCACTTTCTTCAAAGAAATGGAACAAATAATCCTAAAATTTGTATGGAACCAGAAAAGACCTGCATAGCCAGAGGAATGTTGAAAAAGAAAAGCAAAGCTGGCGGCATCACAATTCCAGACTTCAAGCTCTATTACAAAGCTGTCATCATCAAGACAGTATGGTACTGGCACAAAAACAGACACATAGATCAATGGAACAGAATAGAGAGCCCAGAAATGGACCCTCAACTCTATGGTCAACTCATCTTCGACAAAGCAGGAAAGAATGTCCAATGGAAAAAAGTCTCTTCAACAAATGGTGTT
The DNA here is from genome assembly GCF_964656455.1 of Halichoerus grypus. Taxonomy (NCBI): domain Eukaryota; kingdom Metazoa; phylum Chordata; class Mammalia; order Carnivora; family Phocidae; genus Halichoerus; species Halichoerus grypus. Next base: position 10,352,802 of record NC_135719.1, read on the forward strand.
GGGAAAATTGGATAGCCACATGCAGAAGAATGAAACTGGACCATTTCCTTACACCACACACAAAAATAGACTCCAAATGGTTGAAAGACCTCAATGTGAGACAGGAGTCCATCAAAATCCTAAAGGAGAACACAGGCAGCAACCTCTTCGACCTCAGCCGCAGCAACTTCTTCCTAGAAACATCGCCAAAGGCAAGGGAAGCAAGGGCAAAAATGAACTATTGGGACTTCATCAAGATAAAAAGCTTTTGCAAAGCAAAGGAAACAGTCAACAAAACCAAAAGACAACCGACAGAATGGGAGAAGATATTTGCAAATGACATATCAGATAAAGGGCTAGTATCCAAAATCTATAAAGAACTTATCAAACTCAACACCCAAAGAACAAAGAATCCAATCAAGAAATGGGCAGAAGACATGAACAGACATTTCAGCAAAGAAGACATCCAAATGGCCAACAGACACATGAAAAAGAGCTCAATATCACTCGGCATCAGGGAAATTCAAATCAAAACCTCAGTGAGATACCACCTCACACCAGTCAGAATGGCTAAAATTAACAAGTCAGGAAATGACAGATGTTGGCGGGGATGCGGAGAAAGGGGAACCCTCCTACACTGTTGGTGGGAATGCAAGCTGGTGCAGCCACTCTGGAAAACAGTATGGAGGTTCCTCAAAAAGTTGAAAATAGGGCTACCATATGATCCAGCAATTGCACTACTGGGTATTTACCCCAAAGATACAAAAGTAGGGATCCGAAAGGCTACGTGCACCCCGATGTTTATAGCAGCAATGTCCACAATAGCCAAACTGTGGAAAGAGCCAAGATGTCCATGGACAGATGAATGGATAAAGAAGAGGTGGTATATATATATACAATGGAATATTATGCAGCCATCAAAAGGAATGAGATCTTGCCATTTGCAACGACGTGGATGGAACTGGAGGGTATTATGCTGAGCGAAATAAGTCAAACAGAGAAAGACATGTATCATATGACCTCACTGATATGAGGAATTCTTAATCTCAGGAAACAAACTGAGTGTTGCTGGAGTAGGGGATGGGGTGGGAGGGATGGGGTGACTGGGTGATAGACACTGGGGAGGGTATGTGCTCTGGTAAGCGCTGTGAATTGTGCAAGACTGTTGAATGTCAGATCTATACCTCTGAAACAAATAATGCAATATATATTAAGAAAAAAAATAAAAGAAGAAGAAGAAGAAATAGGAGGGGAGGAATGAAGGGGCGGAAATCGGAGGGGTAGACGAACTATGAGAGATGATGGACTCAAAAATAAACTGAGGGTTCTAGAGGGGAGGGGGGTGGGAGGATGGGTTAGCCTGGTGATGGGTATTGAGGAGGGCACGTTCTGCATGGAGCACTGGGTGTTATGCACAAACAATGAATCATGGAACACTACATCTAAAACTAATGATGTAATGTATGGGGATTAACATAACAATAAGGAAAAACATAAAAAAAACCCAAAAAACTAATGATATATTGTATGATGACTAACATAACATAATAAAATTAAAAAAAAAGAGAGAATAAAATATGAAGGAATAAATTTACCCAAATAGATAAAAGGCTTGTATACTGAATGAATATTGAAAAAAAGTTGAAGGAGACACAAATAAATGGAAAGCTATGCCATGCTCCTGGATTGTTAAATTTGTTATTGTTAAATGCCTATATTACCCAGAGCATTATACAAATTCAGTGCAATCCTTGTCAAAACTTCAATGGCAGTTTTCACAGAAATAGAACATTCTTAAAATTTGTATGGAACCATATTGAATTATATTCTAAATATAAATGTGTGTATATGCATACATGTATATATATAAATAAAATCTTAATCTTTCATAAAATCTTCAATCTTTCAAAAAACTCTTTCATAAGAAATGAAATCTTACTATTTGGGAAACATGGATGGAACTTAAGGGAATTAGGTTAACGAAATAAGTCAGAGAAAGACAAATACCGTATGATATTACTTACATGTGGAATCTAAAAATACAAACAAATGAACAATAAAACAATACAAAACAAAACAAAACTGGTAAAAAATGCACAGAACAGAATGTTGGTTGCCAGAGGGAAAGGAGATTGGGGGATGGGTGAAATAAGCAAAAGGGTTCAAAGTACAAACTTCCAGTCATAAAATTAGCACGTCATGGAGATATATTGTACAGCATGATGACTATAGTCAATAGCATAGTAGTGCATACTTGAAAGTTGTCAGGAAAATAAATCCTAAAAATTACATTGTGTGGGAACAGATAGTAACTAGATTTATTGTGGTGATAAATTCACAATGTATACAAATATTGAATCAATATGTTGTACCTCTGAAATCAATATAATGTTATTTGTCAATTATACCTCAATAAAAAATTTAAAAGAAATAAAGATCAATGGGCCTTGATTGAATGAATAACATCATTCATTTACCCTCCTCTCTCATATAATTGACTGCATGCCCTAGAAAAATTGGTGCACTAACATGAATGTGCGCTTTCCATTTCTAATAGAGCTGTAGTGTTCACACCAGTCAGAACTAATAATTTATCTCTGTCTTTGCATTATGTATTTCAACTTACTTTCTTTGAATGTAGTAAAACACATTTTTCTCCTTAATAGGGTAAGTTAAAATTTTCTCCTAAGCTTGGGCTTAATAATATATTGTGATGAAATAATTTTTTTAAAGATTTTTATTTATTTGTTTTAGAGAGAGTGTGTGAGCAGGGGAGGCGGGGCAGAGGGGGAGAGAGAAGGAGGGGGAAAGAATCCCAAGCAGACTCTGTGTTGAGTGTGGAGCCGGACATGTGACTTGATCTCACCTGAGCCAAAACCAAGAGTTTGATGCTTAACTGACCAAGCCACCCAGGCATCCTGAAATCAATTTGTTTAAAGGTCCAGGGAAGGGGCTTTTGTGGCAACATTCTCAAACCATTATGGTGAGTATTTCAAGTTAATTTTGTCCTCAGGTGACTTTTAGGTTGGATGAGTAGGAGAGAAATGAGAGGAAGTAGCAGGAGGAAAAGTAGAGGAGGAGGAGAAGGGAGGAGATGGAGAATTATGTGAAACCTTACCATTAAATGCTTAATAAATAATGCAATAAAATTGCTATCAAAGCCCTTTCTTGAACGTTTATTGGAATCTCTATTTTAATGGATTTGCCCTGGATTTGTAATTGCAAAACAGCCAGAAGGAGATTTACTTCTTTTGGTTCTCATTCTATGTTATTCTCTCCAAAGTATAAATAAATCAGATACAAGGATTTTATTTTTTAAAGCCTCAGAAAGAAAATAAAATTGTTGGTATTGTAAAAGAAAACAGGCTCTGACTCTCAATGTGTTAAAATAGTTAGGATTTTTTAGTACCTCTATTATTCTGTCTTTTTATTTAGTCCCCACAAGCCTACTAAGTAATTTTTATTAGACTTATTTAGAGATGAAGGAAATGGAGGGACAGAGATTACTTAGATTGCTCACAGTTAAATAGTTAATAAGGGCGCCTGGGTGGCTCAGTTGGTTAAGCGACTGCCTTCGGCTCAGGTCATGATCCTGGAGTCCCTGGATCGAGTCCCGCATCGGGCTCCCTGCTCGGCAGGGAGTCTGCTTCTCCCTCTGACCCTCCCCCCCGTCATGTGCTCTCTCTCATTCTCTCTCTCTCAAATAAATAAATAAAATCTTTAAAAAAAAAAAAAAAAACAAAACCTTTACAAAAAAAATAAAATAAAATAAATAGTTAATAATTATGATCTACCAGCTCTAATTTAAACCCAGTCTTCTGTATTCAAAGCCTATGCTATTTACTTTACTTCAGATTTATTCAGGTTTTGTGCATTAGAGATTTTTAGGCATAGATAATACAGCCCTCATATTAACCACTCAAAAAGTATTTTTTTAAAATAGAAAATTGACCTAATTTTCCAAGTCTGTTTTCTACACCCCAAGTTCTTTTTTCTACATTTACTCCACCTTTATAAATGATATCTGGGGGGGGGGTGGTTTTAAGGGATTTATCTTGCCTCCTCCCTTTCCTGGGAGGAGTCCCCCCAACCACCACTGTTACATGTCTGTTTGAGATGGTTTTTCTTGAACTTGCCTTTTTGTCTCATAGTGAAGGATACAAGGATGGTCTGAGTGAGCTAATTAGAGTTTATCCACAGGATTTTTCTAACTGTATCAGAGAAAGAGAATCTCTCTCTCTTTTTTTTTTTTCTTGAATTTTTTGTATGTAAAAGTCAGAGCTATTGGTAGCCAACTTTGCTCAGGTCATAAGAGAACGAAAGCAGTGGTCAGAGAGAAGCAGATACAGAGAAATAGCAGAGTCCCTGAACTCTTGATTGTCCAGACTTCATTGTGTTGAAGTCCAAATTCATCCCTCCCCTAACCACAATTTATTTGTTTTATATTTTTATTTTTTAAAAGATTTTAAAGAGAGAGAGCGAACTAGTGAGGGGAGGGTTAGAGGGAGAGGGAAAAGCAGGTTCCCTGCTGAGCAGGGGGCCGGATGCAGGGCTCAATCTCAGGACCTGGGATCATGACCTGAGCTGAAGGCAGCGGCCCAACAGACTGAGCCACCTAGGCAACCCTCCCCCCAACCTTACCACAATTTAATTCTTCAATTGTATCTGGGATCTTGAGAGCCAAGTGATCTTTTTTGTCAACATGAGCCAAAGATGATTTTCTGTAACTTGTCACCAGGAGTCCTAACTGATGCAACCCCATCTGAAAAGTAGTGTTTCTGTTACCATTTTAAAGTCAGTTTGACAATTCTGGTGCACACAAAAAGGATAAGCTGCCATGAAATAACACTTGCTCATGCATTTTCAAAAAATGTTAAAAAAATAAGTGGTGTTTAAAAGTTCTATCTAAACAGTGTTTTCAAAAGGTAATACTCATCTGAATTGGATTTTAAAGCTATAAACACCTGGATCTAACTAGATAACTTATGTCAATCTTAATTATCAGTCAGTACTAGTGCTAGCTACAAGTAAAGGAACTAGTGCTAGTTATAAAATTTTCGACTGAATCAATGCAGCTCATTTAAGCAGAAAACATGTCACTAAAAGGATATTGCAGGCATTTCAGTAGTAGTAATGGCAGGGTAGCTTGGGTGGGACAATTCTCTTACAGTCCCTATCACAATGATAAACTCTGGATAAAGTCAAAAAGCCCCCAAGTATTTGAAAGCACTAGGGCATCCAAAAGGAGGCAGAAACTTGAGGGAATCAAACACTTGGAAGAAGAAAACAAAACCAGATGAAATCTCCATTACATAGTTTTTCCATGAAGACACACACCAATCCCCATGGCATGGGGGCAGCTAGATCTCAAGCAGAAAAGTATAGTTTTATTGGTTTGATGTTTCAGAGAATCAAATTTAAGACTGAGAGGACAGCTATACATTAGAGGGGAAAGGAGGGATCTTTAGAGGGTAAAATCCCTAAATATGTATATAAATTTCCATCAGATCTTTAACTGTATATGTATGGGGGAGGCTCCAAGTAGCAGAAAAGAAAGAAAAAGCTGGAAGTTTAAAATCAGAGCAAAGATTTCATCTGCTGTCCATTGCAGGGGAGACATTTTGAAGTCTGGATCCATCTAAGTAAAGGGGTTTGGTAAACACTTTCGGCTTTCCACTGAAACCCAAAAGAGAAATTCCCTGAGTGAATGCTATTTCCCAGGTCTAAAGATCTTAAGAATGAGAAAAAAATCCCAAGCAGATTCACCATAGAAAATATAATACCAAGGTTCCACAAGTTCAAGGTTGTCACAAGTAAATTTCTGACTAGATGGACATATCTTCTATAATATCCAATATACAGTAATAATAATAACTATATATGCAAAGAAACTGAAAATTGTGACTCATAGTCAAGAGTAAAGGCATTCAAGGGGCGCCTGGGTGGCTCAGTTGGTTAAGCGACTGCTTTCGGGTCAGGTCATGATCCTGGAGTCCTGGGATCGAGTCCCACATCGGGCTCCCTGCTCGGCGGGGAGTCTGCTTCTCCCTCTGACCTTCCCCCCCCTCATGCTCTCTCTCCCTCTCTAATAAATAAATAAATAAATAAATAAATCATCAATCAATCTTTAAAAAAAAAGAGTAAAGCCATTCAAAAGGAACAGAAATCAAGGTGATATACATTATTAAAGGTCATATAAATATATCTAAGGACCTAAAGGATAAGACTGTCATGATGATCCAAATGGCCAACAGACACATGAAAAAGTGTTCAATATCGCTCGGCATCAGGGAAATCCAAATCAAAACCTCAATGAGATACCACCTCACACCAGTCAGAATGGCTAAAATTAACAAGTCAGGAAATGACAGATGTTGGCGGGGATGCGGAGAAAGGGGAACCCTCCTACACTGTTGGTGGGAATGCAAGCTGGTGCAGCCACTCTGGAAAACAGTGTGGAGGTTCCTCAAAAAGTTGAAAATAGAGCTACCATACGATCCAGCAATTGCACTACTGGGTATTTACCCCAAAGATACAAAAGTAGGGACCCGAAAGGCTACGTGCACCCCGATGTTTATAGCAGCAATGTCCACAATAGCCAAACTGTGGAAAGAGCCAAGATGTCCATCAACAGATGAATGGATAAAGAAGATGTGGTATATATATACAATGGAATATTATGCAGCCATCAAAAGGAATGAGATCTTGCCATTTGCAACGACGTGGATGGAACTGGAGGGTATTATCCTGAGCGAAATAAGTCAAACAGAGAAAGACATGTATCATATGACCTCACTGATATGAGGAATTCTTAATCTCAGGAAACAAACTGAGGGTTGCTGGAGTGGTGGGGGGTGGGAGGGATGGGGTGACTGGGTGATGGACACTGGGGAGGGTATGTGTTCTGGTAAGCGCTGTGAATTGTGCAAGACTGTTGAATCTCAGATCTGTACCTCTGAAACAAATAATGCAATATATGTTAAGAAAGAAAAAAAGAAGAAGAAGAATGTAGCAGGAGGGGAAGAATGAAGGGGGGGAAATCGGAGGGGGAGAAGAACCATGAGAGACAATGGACTCTGAAAAACAAACTGAGGGTTCTAGAGGGGAGGGGGGTGGGAGGATGGGTTAGCCTGGTGATGGGTATTGAGGAGGGCACGTTCTGCATGGAGCACTGGGTGTTATGCACAAACAATGAATCATGGAACACTATATCTAAAACTAATGATGTAATGTATGGGGATTAACATAACAATAAAAAAATTTAAATAAAAAAAAAAAAGACTGTCATGATGAGTGCACGGATAGAGAATTTCAGCAAAAAAAGTAAAACTATAAAAACAAAGAATTAAATTGACATTTGGAAATTAAATAATGTATTTTAAAATAACCTACGGATTACAATGACATGGATGGAACTAGAGGGTATTATGCTAAGCAAAATAAGTCAATCAGAGAAAGATATGTATCATATGACCTCACTGATATGAGGAATTCTTAATCTCAGGAAACAAACTGAGGGTTGCTGGAGTGGTGGGGGGTGGGAAGGATGGGGTGGCTGGGTGATAGACATTGGGAAGGGTATGTGCTATGGTGAGCACTGTGAATTGTGTAAGACTGTTGAATCACAGACCTGTACCTCTGAAACAAATAATACATTATATGTTAAAAAAAAAAAAAAAGAAGAAGAAGATAGCAGGAAGTGAAAAATGAAGGGGGGGAAATCGGAGGGGGAGAAGAACCGTGAGAGACTATGGACCCTGAGAAACAAACTGAGAGTTCTAGAGGGGAGGGGGGTGGGGGGATGGGTTAGCCTGGTGATGGGTATTAAAGAGGGCATGTACTGAGTGGAGCACTGGGTGTTATACGCAAATAATGAATCATGGAACACTACATCAAAAACTAATGATATAATGTATGGTGATTAACATAACATAATAAAATAAAATTAAAAATAATAACATAGATTAAAGTGAAAAGAACATTAAAAGCTACTTTAGATGGAATGAAAATGAAGATAAAATATATGTAATTGTAGGATGCAGACAAAGCAGCACTAAGAAGGAAGTTTATAGTTTTAAATGCTTATATTAGAAAGTAAGAAAGTTTTAAAATAAACGACCTAAATTTTCATTTAAGAAACTGAAAAAATGAGCAAATCAAACCCAAAGAAAGTAGGAGGAAATAAAAAAAGATAAGCAGAAATAAACAAAATAAGTAATAAACAATAGAAAAAACTAACAAAGACACAAATTATTTCTTTGTAAAGATTAATAAAATCAATAAACCCTAGAGAAAAATAGAAGAAACACCAGTGAAGGTGAGGATACCACAACAGATTCTACAGATATTAAGCATATAATAAGAAAACATTATGAATTGATTTAAACCAGTAGATTAAACGCAGGTGAAATTGACGAACTTTTTAAAAACTAGAATTACCAGAACAGATACAAGTGTTAACAGAAAATCTGAATAGCTCCATAACTACTATTATTATAGAAATAGAATTTTTAATAAAAAAACCTTCCCACAAAGAAAAATCCATGCCAGATGTTTTATCTGATGCATTGTAGCAAATATTTAAGGAAGAAATAATACCAAACTTTCACAAACTTAAAAAATATTATATATATAAACAGAAGAGGAGAGAACATTTCCCAACTCATTTGATGAAGCTTGCATAACCTTGATATCAAAAACAGACAAGGACATTACAAAATAAAATTGCAGACCAATATCTTTCATGGAGATATGTGCAAAAATTCTGATGAAAATATGAGCAAATCAAATCTTAGAGATTACAGAACAGATAAAACTTCATGAGAGAGGAGGATATGTCCAAGGAATGTAAGTTTTTTTAATTAAAAAATAAATCTGTATAATTCACCATATTAACCTTATAAAGAAAAAAACAATAATTTCAATAGATTCAGAAAAAATTTTTTGAGGAAATTTAATACCTTTTTAATGATAGTAACCGTCAGAAAATTAGAAATAAAGGGAACTTCCTTTGTTACATAAAAAATATTTATTAAAAACCTGTAGTTACCATCATGCTTAGTGGTGAATTATTGGATGCCTCTTCCTAGAAAATAAGAAGACAAGGATACCAACCTTATCACTTCTATTCATCATTTTCTAGAAGATCCTAGCCAGTGCAATAAGAAAAAGAAACAAAAGACATAAAGAATAAAAAGGAAGAAGCAGACACATGATTATGTGTTTAGAAAATCCTACACTATCTAAAGTTACTAGAAATAATAAGTGATTTTAGCAGAGTCATGGGATACAAGCTCTGTAATATAAAAAATTAACTTTAGGTAATAACAAAATATTGGAAAATGAATAAAAGATGCATTTCTATTTCAATAGAATAAAACATAAAATTATTAGACATAGTAAATTTGTAAGACATCACTAGAAGATTGCAAAACATTAATGAAGCAAATTAGAGAAGAGCCAAATAAAAATAGATAAACCATATTTATAAATTGGAAGAAACAATATTAAGATCTTTTTTACATTGATTTATAGATTCAGCACAATCTTATTCAAAATACCAATAGGATGTTTTTGTACAATTGACAAGTTGAATCTAAAATTCACGTGGAATTGCAAACAACCTAAAAGAGTCAATACAATTTTGGAAGAAAACATGTTGGAAGACTTATACACCCTGGTTTTAAAAGTTTCTTGATAGTCATGGCACACATGAAGGATGATTCCTTTTTTCTTTCAAAGTGAGAACATTGGGCATGATTTCAAAGAATAAGTATGATTACTAGACTTTGTTTCCAACTTCTTTTTTCATTTTGAAGATTTTCTAGAGAGGGTAGGAAGCATTTCTGACTCTTCATCCCCTGACTGATTGATGTAACATGGTAAATGACAGGAGGGCAGATATGACCATCCAATGTTATTTTTATCTTTTGTATATAATCTTGCTTTCTGTTACTATTTTAAGATATTTTCCATTCTATGGAAATGAAAATTTCAATTCTATGCTTCATGTCTCTCTAAAACTTTCACACATCCTGTTTCTTTATTTTCTTCCCAATTCTAGCTTCCAGTGTTGTAATCCTCTCTTTGGCTGTGTCTAATATGTGATTATGTTTCTCTACGGAGTTCAATCTCAGTAACTATGATTTCATTTCTTTTTTCTTTTTAAAGATTTTATTTATTTATTTGACAGAGAGAGACAAAGCGAGAGAGAGAACACAAGCAGGGGGAGTGGGAGAGGGAAAAGCAGGCTTCCCGCTGAGCAGGGAGCCCAATGATCCCAGGACCCTGAGATCATGACCTGAGCTGAAGGCAGACGCTTAACTGACTGAGCCACCCAGGCGCCCCTATGATTTCATGATTTCATTTCTTGAAACTCTACTTGTTTCATTTTCAAATTTGCCTGATAATTTTTATTGTCTTGTTCTTTCATTGTGATTTTTAAAAAAGATTTTATTTATTTGCCAGAGAGAGAGCACAAGCAGGGGGAGTGGCAGGCAGAGGGAGAAGCTGCAGGCTCTTTGCCAAGCAAGGAGCCTGATGCAGGACTTGATCCCAGCATGCTGGGATCGTGACCTGAGCTGAAGGCAGATGCTTAAACCCACTGAGCCACCCAGGCATCCCTCATTGTGATTTTTCCTTCTTTTATCTCTTTAATCATTGTAAACATACATATTTAAGTAATCTCTTATTGTTCTATGAATTTGAATTCTTGGGTGCCAATTTTTCTAATATTGTACCTACAATCTTCTTGGTGGTTTGTTTTCTTATGTGTTTTCTAATTTTTATTATGAGCTCACTTTCAGTGAGAAGAATTATTAATTCTGTGGAAATTAAATGCAATCTTATTTGAGGAAGTTTTGCTATAAAGTATGGTTCTACACTTGCTAGTGCCTGATACTTGGGAGTTTTCCCATTACATAACCACTTTCTATGTTGAGCTCTCAGCATTGGTATTTGTACACCATAGAGACTAAAATCTTTGAAGTGCCGAAAAATTTCATTTAGACTCTATTCTAGAAAAGAATTATAGCTAGTGAGGGAGGGCAGATGAGTCACTTGGCAAGGATATGGAGACCAGATGCCATTTCTAGTGCTTTTGCATGGACAACTGAGCTCCTTAGTATCTGGCTGTTAAATTCTGAAAAATCGAAAAGGGAGATAATCTCATCCTGGCCAAAATGATTCTCCCTTTCAACACTGACAACAAGTAGCTGCTTGTATTCCAAGGGACACAGAGCTGGAAAATTCATGTTCTGTGCTTAACACTCCCAAAATGTTCAAGCTGCTCTTCCCTTCACTGAAAACTGAGTGCACAAGACGTTCTTAAATATGGTTAGCATCTTAGGATTCTAAGTTTTATTTGCCTGCTACAACACATGTTGGCTTTCTGCAGACACACATGACTTCCTGGCAGTACATCTCAGGTGGGATCAGATGCAGATACCCTGTGGCTCTCATAGCCAGGACTGATTTAAAAGCTTAGGACTAAGTTCTATTGGTACTTATTTGATATTGTGGATGATAACAATGATACCTACCATTTATTAAGATTCATATGGGCCAGACAATACATAAATGCTTTACATTAATTATGTCATTTAATCATTCCAAACGTCCTAATTACTCTACTTGATAAATCAGAAAAATGTGACTTGGAGAGCTTAATAACTTGCACATGGTCATGGACTTCAGGGAATTTGGATTTGAGTTCAGGCACTCTGATTCCTGCATCACACTCTCAAGTTCAGTGCATTTTGCTACTACTGTTATTGATACCTGTTATTCTTGCAAGCAATGGAGATAAAAAAAAATTTAAAGCAACAAACAGCTACATTCAGAGTCAGTCCAGCACTTTAAGTACAATTATCAAACACAACAGTGTTCTATAACCAATTCAATTTCAATACTTGTCCTATTTCCCCAGGAACCATCCCCAAATGTCACTCATTAAGTATATATATTTTCCAGATAGTGCTTGCTCTCAGAGGCAGCTCAAAAATCCTTTGTTGGTTATTGTGCCCTGAGTTTCATGTTGAAAAGAATGGTTTCCATGACACTTTCTTAGTTGTAAAAATTTGAAATAATATTGAAAGGAGATAGGCACTATGTTGGCAGCTGTTGGGTCTCCTAGAGTTTGTCAGGGCGGAGTAAGCAATCAAGTATCAACTGCTTTTTAGTCATTCAGCTTCCTCCAAATCTAAGCATCAGCTCACAATATCATATTCTCTTCATCTGCTCCACCTTGTGTGCAGGCTTGGGTGATGATTAATAGTGTGCCAGGAACAGCAGCTGAGGCAACTCGTAAGAGAAAATCGTGTCCTTTCCAGAGAAAAAGAAAGAAAACAAAGTAAATTCCATCTTTCAAAAATATTTTTTCTATTGTAAAAGCACATGATTACTCCAGAGAGTTTGGAAAAAGGAGAGAAGGAAGAAAACTACTCCAATTTTAGCAGCCAAGACAATCACTGTTAACAGATATGTGTATGTCCACCTTATCTCTTTTATGTGTATAGTTTTGTACTTTTGTTTTTGATAAGATCATCCCATAGAGTCAAATATCTTCAAGTTTGTGTTTTTCCTGATGTAAATACTGCCTATATGTATAGACACATGCTCTCTGTGTTTAGTGTGTGTGAGGCATTCTACCTGAATTGGGACTGGGTGCCCTATGAAGTCCTTAAACAACAGGCCCCCATGGAGTCGTGTTTTCTGGCAGCTAATGCTAGAAAGTGCCCTCCCATTCTCTTCACATCTTCTCCTGAACTCTTAAGATGCATCCTACCAAGATTTCTTCTGGTTGCCATTCATCTAAGTTTTGGTTAATCCTAATGGGCACCAGTGATATATAATACTGCACTTTATAATGGCAAAGAACCCTCACCAACTCTTAATTTGCCTGATAATCTTTTGTAAACCAATTTCTGGGAAGTATCTTGAGTCACTATGAAATGAATATTTTGACATGCTGTATGATACTCTTTATATATATGTTGTTTCCACTCATTCCTTCCCAGGCTCTGCACTATCATTTAGTCACATTCTGTTAGCCATTAGGGGTCAAAACTCTTTATCAGAACCCAAAATAAATACCAAAAAGAGAGGCCACTGCACAATAAACCAAATGATCTTAGCAATCTCTCAAGTTAGGGAAATGGCACTCACTGGCCAGGGTCTCATCTGCTTGGATAGGTTTAATAGAAATTGAGACCCTGGCCAGTGAGTGCCATTGTGTGTGGGAAGAGAGAGAGGTATATGGTGTGTGTGTGTGTGTGTGTGTGTGTGTGTGTGTGTATCTGTGTATGTACGTCAAGAGAGAGCGAGTTGAAGAGAAATATTTCAGAGATAAGTAGCAGTATGACAAATCAGTCCTTCAAAAACATAAGTGCAATCCAACTTTAAAAAGGGTTTTCTTGCATTAAATTCTAAGCTCCTTGAGATGTTTATCTCTGTGTCCTTCATAGTGCTGAGCAGAATGCCTTCACAAACATGCTCAGTGAGAATTGCCTCTCACCCCTTTAAAGTCCTCCAGGTGGACCTCTCATGGCTGCTAGAGTAAAAGTACCCATCTAAAAAAATAGGGGGAAACAATGGGTATATTGGAAAGAGCAAGAGTTAAAGAGTCAGATGGACCTGTGACTTTGTCACATTCCAGCTTGGCATGTTACAAAATCTCTCTGACCTTTACTTTTTTTTTGGTAAAATTCAGGAAAATTGAGAGTTGTTTTGAGGATAAAGAAGGTAACACATATAAAGTCCTTTGTGTTAAATAAGTTTTTTTTCCTATCTTCATCCTTCCTTTTGGTTGGGTAGGATAAAGGCATTTAGCTCTTTATGAGTGCCATTTGCCATACTCCTGGACTGGATATAAATAAAATCATCCACTCTTCTGTGACCAAATTAGAGATGGCTTTGAGGTTTCAGGCATCCACTGGGAGTCTTGGAACATATCCTCTATGGATAAGGGGGACACTGTTGAAATCATATGTAGTCCATAATACATAATAATCACATAGTTGTACATAGTACATACATAATAACCACATATATCATACAAATAACATAAACTTTGTAACTAATGTTTGCTTGATATCTTACAGCCTGTAAGAACCTTGCATGTATATTTTTTTATTTTTTGATATGACTATAGGGAGGCACAGAGGGAACACTTGACATTTTACATGAGTTGAAATATCAGAGAGAAATATCTAATATGATGAATGAGAGAATCACATTTAAAATGATATTAGCAGGTAAAATGGTGAGCAGAAAAATAAACAATTGGAAATAAAATTAACTAGATCAAAGTAAAATACTATACATAGGAGGGAAAAAATTCAAAATTGTTCACAAGGATCTGTTTATTCAACCCATTATTTGAGCATCTTTTATGTGCCAGGCACTCTTGTAGACTTTGGAGATACACTAAAAAAGATTTAAAAAAAAAAGAAAGAAAAGAGGTGGAAGAGATACACAGTAAACAAATAAATGTGAACTATAATTTCAGGTAGTGATAGGCATCTCTGTGTGAAAACAAGTAAAGCAAGATAAGGGGCTTGGCCAGATGGAGGGACCAGGGAGGTGATGATTGAGTGGAGGTCTAAAGTGATGTAGGGAGTAAGGCAGGCAAGAGTCTCCGGGGAGGACCGTGGGAAGCATCAGGGCTGGGACAGGATGGATGGGAATGCAGGATGGATGGAAGGCTAATCTGGGGAGTGCAGTGAGATAGGGCTGGAGGGAGGAGGGGCACTTGGGAAGATGAGCAAGGCCAAATGACACAGGCCTGGTAGCGGACCATTAGGAGTTTGGATTTTATTTTGGGTACAAAGGGAATAACTTGGGGGAGTTTGGAGCACTGCAGTGACTTGATTTGACTTGTGTTTTTAAAAAAAATATCATTCTGGAAGGGGGGGAAATCGGAGGGGGAGAAGAACCATGAGAGATGATGGACTCTGAAAAACAAACTGAGGGTTCTAGAGGGGAGGGGGGTGGGAGGATGGGTTAGCCTGGTGATGGGTATTGAGGAGGGCACGTTCTGCATGGAGCACTGGGTGTTATGCACAAACAATGAATCATGGAACACTATATCTAAAACTAATGATGTAATGTATGGGGATTAACATAACAATAAAAAATTTAAAAAATATATCATTCTGGTTGTTCTGTGGGGCTTTAATCGTGGGTGGGCAAGAGTGGAAATTCATTTAGATGAATTTCTCTTGACTTTTGTACAAAAGTGCTATGGATTGAATTGTGTCCCCCTCAAATTCATATGTTGAAGTCCTGACCTCCAATGTGATTGTGTTTGGAGATGGAGCTTTTCATGAAATAACTAATAACTATATAAGGGCCCTAATCTGATAGGATTCGTGTCCTTATAAGAAGAGAAAGAGTGCGTACTCTTTCTCCTCATGCACAGAGAGAAAAGGCGACGTGAGGACACAGCAGGAAGGTGGCTGGCTGCAAGCCAGGAAGAGGGCTCTCCCTGGGAACTGAATGGGCTGGCACCTTGATCTTGGACTTGCAGTCTCCAGAACTGTGAGGAAATAGAACTCTGTTGTGTAAGCCACCTGTTCTGTGATATTTTGCTATGGTGACCTGAGCATATAATACAAAAGCTTTATATGAAAAGCACTTGGGAAGATTTTTTATTTCTTTTGTTTTGTTGACCCTACTTCCATGCATGAGGAGTGCCTGAACAGCTAAAGCAACTTTGTTCTGCACTGCTGGTGTTGTTTATTTCCATCCAGGGAGAGGACAGAGCCCCTGCACAATGCACAAGTCAAATCACATCTGAAGACCATGCATGACATCTGGTACCACATTTCCAGACAATGGAGAAGGACAGTATAACCATATCAGCAGAGGGAAGATTTTGGGAAATCACACTGTATGTGGAAAAGTTCAAGGAACAAAGGATGTCCAAAATAGAAGAAACTTGGAGATAAATGGAAATGCTCACCTTCAGGATTGGAAGGGGAGCACCCAGGAGAGGAATTTTCAGACAATCAGATTTTATCTGACTATCCTGTCTTGCACAATTATTTAAAACTGGGAAACCTTACCCTAGAAAGCAATGTTTCCTATCTCTGGAAGTGACCATCTCAGGCTAGAAAAATCTGTAAAGGGGCCAGAGCAGTGGGTTTCCTTTTCCTTGAGGGGTCAGACATGCTTCAATACATACGCATGGCAAAGCATAAACTAGAAAAGCAAACTGATTCATAAAGCTGAGCACTAAGGTCATATTTCGGAGATAACTATACATGTCTCAATATTATGCATGAAATCAAAGTACATGGCCAGGCTCCAAATATGCTGCATTCTTTATTCATTTGTGAGGTTCTTGATTTGGAAAGTGTGCCCCCCAGGCAAACAAATATTCACATTATGGATTTTGATGTTGCTCTTCATATTTGTGAAGTAATGAGTCTATTCCTTTTTCAATATTGAAATCATTTTAGGAACAGAATACAAACAAATGAACTTCCATAAACAAAAGGACGTTCTTTTTATGATTATAAATGTAATGCATGTTCATGGTAGAAAATGCAGAAAAGTATGTAAAATAAAAATAGTCACCCAGATTCCTATTTTTAAGAGACAATCATGGTTAACATTTTAGCGTATTTAATGCCAGGCTTTTTGCTATGTATAATTTATATATATATATATATATATATATATATATATATATATATATATATATATACTATAACTATGCATACACACATCTCTTTTTAAATTAAAATTGGGTCATATAATTTTCACAATACATAATACATTAGGAGCAATGCCCTATGTCATTAAAGAATTTGAAAATGCGATTTTTTTTAATAGCTGCATCATATTCCATGCATGAATTTACCACAATCACAATAAATTTCAATATTTGCCCATTGAATATTTATAACATTGCCAGTGTTTCCCTGTTATAGTCAACACTATAATCAACATCCTTGTGCAAATATCTCTGTATACATCTTTGATTATTTTAGTATAATTACAAAGGGTAGAATTAATGGGTCAGTGCATCTAATTTGTAAACTTCTTGATAGAAACTGTCTGTCAGGGGCACCTGGGTGGCTCCATCGGTTAGGGGTCTGACTCTTGATTTCAGCTCAGGTCATGATCTTGGAGTCCTGGGATGGAGCCCTGTGTGGGGCTCCCCAGTCAGTGGGAAGTCTGCTTGTCTCTCTCTCCCTCTGGCCATCCCTCTGCTCTCTCCCTCTAGATAAATCTCTCTAGATAAATCTTAAAAAAAAGAAAAGAAAAGAAAGAAAAGAACAAAGGAAAGAAAAGAAAGGAAATTGTCTGTCAAATGGCCCTCTAGAAAGATTGTAGTGGTTTACATTCCATTATGGGTACAGAAGGCATGCAATTTCCAGTACTTCCATCAATGCAAAAAATGTTCTTTAAAAATTAATTTTGCCACTTTTGATTAGCCGAAGTGTACTTTCAATTTCATTGTAATTTATTTAATTAGCAAGAATTATTTTTTCCCTCTATATGGTTATGTGATTTAACTTTTTTCTGTTGAGGATTGTCTGTTCATGTTCTTTGCTAATTTGTTTTATTGGCGTTTGTCATTCTCCTGATAATTTGTAAGGGCACTTCATAACATAAAGGAATAAACTCTTTGTAATGAGTCTTTTTTTTTTATCTCGTCATTTTTCTCTCAATCTATTTTTCACCATCATTGATTTGCAGGAGGTTGTCCAGAAACATTTTTGGTGAAAACTACACATCTTTTCTTTTGTAATTATTTTTCTATTAAATTTATGCCTAGAAAGTTCTTTCTAACCTCACAATTAGATAAATACGCAGCTATGTTTTATTCTAATTTTTATGGCATTTAAGAACTTTGCACCCATTACATTTTTAAATGTACTGTGAGCTATAAATTGAACTTACTTATTTTCCCAAATGATTAATTGGCAGCCCCACATTATTTACTGAATATTCTTTTCTCCTCAGTTATCTGAGATACCACCCAAAATGTATCAATTCATACATTATTGTTATACTTTTATAATTATTGGAGTTCTACAATAAGTTTTATCAGTTAATCTCTTGAATGGTATTTATACAAGATGGGCAAAATGTTGATTATTATTGAAGCTGGGTAATGAGTGCTTGGAAGTTCATCATGGGGGTTCTCCTACTTCTACTTTGTACTTAAAAGTTTCTCTCATGAGTTTATTACAATTATAATTACACGAAGTTTAAGCCTTCATATTAGAAATTCTATCTCTTTATCAAACTCAACATCCAGTAAATTACCATCAAGTCCTAACATAGCCATTAAAACATCATCACAGCTTCAGACAGCTCTCTTGTCTTCTCTGGACCTTTAGCCTGTGGGCTCGTTGCTGCAACTGCCCTGTGCGCAGATCTTTCTGCCATGCTCTTCCTTCTGTGCTGGGCTCTTTTCCAGCCCCACTCCACCATGCACCCTGGAATCTGGCCTTAGCACACCAATTGCTCTCCCCTGAATTCTCTGCTGTATCTCACCTTTGTTCATGTGCACCCAGCCTCTTCTGCCTGGAAAGCATCTCCTCTCCTTGTCCACCTGGCAAATTTGTGTGGCCCCTCGATACTTAAGGGGGACACCAGCTTAGGAAGCCTGCCTTGGGTCCCCACAGCAGCCCCAGCCCCAGCAAGCTGGTCGCTCTCTGCCTGGGGCTCCCACCATTGAATACACTACAGTACATTTGTTCACGCAGCTGGTCTTAAGGGGATCTGAGAGTCACATTTATTTGTATACCCTCAGTGCCAAGCAAAGGGTCAATGAATGGTTGATATGTAAATAAAAATAAATAAAAGGGAATAAATAAATAAACAAATGGAAAATCAGCCCTGTAAACCCACATGAAAAAAACCCAATTAACCTAAATTGGAATTTAATTGTAGTAATTTCTCAGTCTTGCATTGCCCAAGGATGGCTCCCCCTCCAGGTTCTGTCCTAATGAGATGCAGATTTACCATGAAACTAATGGAGCTTAAGCTTCTACTCCTTCAATTCCTCCGCCCTACCAATGAAAATTCTTCCATTCAAGATACCATCCAAATCCCACTCCTGTTATATCCCAGAACATTGCCAATGTAGGCTGTCTTTTTATATACTAATCTCCAGAACATCTATTCCCATTATCAACCATCTGGCAGAGTAGCATAGTGAAGAGGGGGATGGGGACCTTGTTGTGTGCCTACTGGGTATGTGACTTGGAGCCATAACTCCATGTCTCTGAACTTCCACTCCTCTGACGTGTATAATGATGGAAATGAGCTATCGGCATGTCACATGGGGGGCACCTGGGTGGCTCAGTCGGTTAAGCATCTGCCTTCGGCTCAGGTCATGATCCCAGGATCCTGGGATGGAGTCTGGCATAGGGCTTTCTGCTCAGTGGGGACCCTGCTTTTCCCTCTGCCTTTCCCCCTGGGCTTGTGCTTGCTCTCTCACTCACTCACTCTCTCTCCCAAATATATAAATAAAATCTCTTTTAAGAAAAAGGAATGTCACATGGTTTTTGTGAAGATTAAATAAGCTAATACGTATAAACCTTGCAGCACATTGCTTGGCCTTGTGTGGCTCTATGGTTGTATTCTCGGGTCTATGTGTTACCGAGAGGCTGCGTACGAGAAGGCAAGGGGGAGTCACACTCTGGCAGGTGTTCTTCTTTCTCCATTCTTGCTGCAGAAGATGGTGATGTTTTTACACATTGAAATGGGGAAGGAAAATGTGGAACTGACCAAATTTGGCAACCCAGCCCATTTCATCAGTAATTTGTGTATCCTAATACTTTTCTGAGAATTATTTTTCTTTGTGGTTGGGGTCTCTGTCTGAGAAATGGTCTGAGGTATGTGGGTCCGAGGTCCCTGAAACAGAGAAGAGCTATGGACAGGGTCCGACCGCATCTTATGACACAGGGTGGCTGCAGCTGTGGAATGCAAAGTGGAAACTATTTGTAGGTCTTCTAAAAAAATGTCAGTTCCTTCTTAGTTTGCCTCTCACTCATGTCACGGCACTTTTGCAAAGAATATTTTTTCACCTTTTGAACTGGATTGTCATCTCCCAAAGAAGGAAACTCTATGTGTTGCAAACCCCAGGCCACCAACCATAGACTGGATGGTCATCCAGCTCACAGTGACTCTCCCAATGCCATGAATGCCCTACCCACATGGTCACTGGACATCACTGTTTGATGAAGACACATGGCTCATTGTGTCTAGCATGTTGCCTTACATAAGGCAGAAGCCTGTGTCCTTATCCCTAGGTGGTTAATATGCATTCCTCCCAAAGTCTTGTTAGTTGTACTTGAATACCTCTTGTGTCTGTCTTCTTCTGTCTCATTTATCACCAACACCTTCATTCAAGCCACTGCCATCTCTCACCTAGGTTCCTGCAGTCACCTCCTGACTGGTCCCCTCATAAGCTTTCTAGACCCAGTCATCTCTTTGTTGAACCATAGGTGAAATAGTCTTTGAAAAATAAATCTAGCCACTATGGAAAAAAGTATTGAGATACCCCCCAAAATTAAACATAGAGTTACCATATGATCCGGCAATTCCACTTCTGGGTAGATACCCAAAAGAATTGAAAGCAGGAATTCGGACAGATATTTGTATGTCCATGTTCATAGTGACATTTTTATGGATGGATAAATAATATGTGTTATAGTACATACCATGCAATATTATTCAGCCTTAAATAAGGAAATTCTGACACACGTTTCAACATGTGTGAACTCTGAAGAGATTATGCTACCTAAAAT
Source organism: Halichoerus grypus (assembly GCF_964656455.1). Classification (NCBI taxonomy): domain Eukaryota; kingdom Metazoa; phylum Chordata; class Mammalia; order Carnivora; family Phocidae; genus Halichoerus; species Halichoerus grypus. The sequence goes on from NC_135719.1 coordinate 10,373,552, forward strand.
AAGCCAATTATAGAAGAAAAAATATTTATAATTCCATTTATATGAGTTATCTAGAGTAGTCAAATGCATAGAGACAAAAAACAGAGCAATAGTTTTCGGGGGCTTGGGGAAGAGGAGAGTGGGGAATTAGTGTTCAGTGGATATGGAATGATGAACAAAGTTTGGGAAGATGAACAAAGTTCTGGAGGTGGATGGTGGTGATAGTTACACAACAATGTAGCAATATACCTACTATCACTGAACTGTACACTTAAAAATGGCTAAAATGGTAAATATTATGTTATTTATATTTTACTGCAATGAAAAGAAAACATGTAAGGGGGGAATAAATTTGATCATTTTACTTGAAAGACCATCAAAGTATTCCTACTCTTCTTAGAAGAAAACAAGAATCATTAGCTGAGTTGACCAGGGCTTGTATGATCTGCCCTCTCTGCCTGTGTCTTCCCCACCTTGTCCTCCATCTCTGTGCTCCAGCCTCTGGCCTTCTTAACTTCCTCAACTAGGTTTGCTCCCTCCTACTTAAAGTCTCCCCTCTGCTTGGGATGCCCTTCACCTAGACATAGTGATGTCTTGATAACATAGTAATGGCCTGTTGCTATACAGAACTAGGATCATGAATCAGTTCTACCAGAAAAGTCCGTGAAAATTCTGGTCTGTCACGATAAGGAGTATGTGTTTCTCCAATGGGAGAGCAACTTTCCAGCTTTAGACTTCTAGCACAGGAAGTCACTAGCCCTTTATTTTTATGTTTCTGCTACTTCGGTAAATATAATCCCAAGAAATAGATCTTGTCTATATCTAAATATCTGATACTAAAAGATGACATTGAGGATTTCAGCCAAAAAACAAAAAGTGAGCCTGATTGGTATTCTTGGAAAAATCAGAAAAATGTGAATTAACTAGCATCTCACGTTATGGGTGGTCAATGAAATAAAAACAGTGTTACCAAATTTGTCTTTTGGAAATCTGTAGAGCTGACATTAAAATACATTTTTTTAATTATCATACAGAAAATTGACCTTTGTTTGGATGTCAAATTCTCCTCCCTTTATAAGAAAATGCCAAACTATTTTTGCAGAGTGGCTGTACCATTTTGCATCCTCACCAGAAACGTGTGAGAGTTCAGGTTGCTCCATATCCTCACCAGCACTTGATTTTGTCAGTTTTTAAAAAAATGTTTTATACTTCCTATAAGGTGTGTAGTGATTTCTCATCATGGTTTTAATTTATATTATCCTAACAGCAAATGATGCTGAGCATCTCTTCATGTGCTTATTTATCATCCTTAAATCCTCTTTGGTGAAAATTCTGTTTATCTTTTCCATGTGTTTATATTGGGTTGTTTCTGTTCTTGCTGTTAAGTTTTGAGAGTTTTGAAAAAATATATTCTGATTATAAGCCTTTTATTGGATGTGTGATTTGGAAATGTTTATGTTTGTTTGTTTTGCTATTGTGTAGGTGTCTTTTCATTCTCTTCATAGTATCTTGCATAGTGCAAAATGCTTATTATTTTTTTATTTTTATTTTTTAAAGATTTATTTATTTTTATATTTATTTATTTATTTATTTAAAGATTTATTTATTTGAGAGAGAGAGAGAGAGAGAGCAAGAGCAGGGGGAGGGGCAGAGGAAGAAGCAGACTCCCCGCTGAGCAGGGAACCTTATGTGGGGCTCAATCCCAGGACCCTGGGATCATGACCTGAGCTGAAGGCAGTTGCTTAACCAACTGAGCCACCCAGGCACTCCAAGATTTATTTATTTATTTTAGAGAAAGAGAGAGCAAGGGGAGGGGCAGAGGAGGAGGGAGAAGGAGAATCTCAAGCAGACTCTCTGCTACGCATGGAGCCCAACTGCGGGGGGAGGGGTCCATCTCATGACCCTGAGATCATGACCTGAACCAAAACCAAGAGTCAGGCACATTAACCAACTGCACCACCCAGGTGCCCCACAAAGTGTTTATTTTTGATAAAAATCTAATTTATTGATAACTTTTCTTCTATAGATTGTGCTTTTAATGGTATTTTAAGACATCTCTACTTAACTCTAGGTCATGAAGATTTTGTCCTACGTTTTCTTCTAAATGTTTTATATTTCATATTCAGATTTATGTTATATTTATATTATGTTTTATATTTAGATTTATAATCCATTTTGAATTCATTTTTGTTTATGGCATAAGGTTTAGGCAGAGCTTTAGATTTTTGCATATAAACATTTATTGATTCCAGCACCATTTGTTGAAAATGCTATCCTTGATCCATTACTATATTTCTCTTGGTAATTTCTAGCTTGTTTCTATTATGGTCAGAGAATATACTTTGTTAAATTCTTTTAAATTTGTCAACATTTGTTTTATGACCCAATAATAGTTTCTCTTGATGAATGTTCCATGTGCACTTGAAAAGAATGTGTATTATGCTATCACTGGGTGGAATGTTCTAGAAATTTTAATTGGATGCACTGAGTTTATGGGGATGTTCAGTTTTCCTATATCCATGCTGATGTTCCATCTGCTTATTTGACTGATGACTGAAGGAGTGTTAAAGTTTCCAATTATAATTATGAATTATTCCATTCCTCTTTCCAGGCTTATCAGTTTTTGCTTCATATATCTTGGGGCTGTGGTGTTGGGTGCATACATATATCAATTATTACGAGTCTTAATGAATTGACCTTTTCACCAGGATGTTATTTTCTCTTCAGCCCAGGTAATTTTTCTTGTTCTGATATCTACTTTGTCTGACATTAATGTAGACACTCCAGCTTGCTTTTGATTCATGTATGCAAGATATATCTTTGCCCACCCACTCACCTTCAACCTACATGTATAAAGAGGGTCTCTTGAAGACAGTATATATTTAAGTGTTGGGGCTTTTTTTTGTTTTTGTTTTTGTTTTTTAGGGATCCTGACATTCTCCATCTCCATCTATTATTTAGCATGTTTAGGCCATATACTTTGGGGAGCATGGTTTTAAGAGCTGCTTTAAATTCTTAATTCCAACATCTGTGTGACCTCGGGGCTGACATCTGTTAATTATCTTTTCCATTGTGAATTAAGGTTTTCCTGGTTCTTTGTATGCCGATTAATTTTGGATTATGACCTGGGCATTCCAAATATGATGCTCAGAGACCTTGGATTTTGTTTCAGTTCTATAGAGAAGGTTGGTTTGGTAGTTCCTATTGTTGCTGTTGTTGGCATTGTTTTGGTAGGCAACCATCAGATGAGGTTTGGGACATAAATGCTGACCTGCTCTCTCTGCGTTCTGGTTTCCACCCAGTTCTTTTTTGAAACTATTTTCAGCGCTACTCAGATCAGTTGGGGTGGCTCATTTGTGACCCTGCACTCAGTTCTCCAAGCCTGTGTTATGGTGGCTCAGCACATGGGCAGGTGGGAGGGGTACGAAGGAGTTCATACTCAACTTCATGGAATCACTCTCCTCTCTGCAACTCCACCACTTTCTTGTTCTCTGGGATTTTTCTTCCCAGTTCTCTGACCAGAAATCTGGGGCATTGTTTCCCTGCTGTTCCTGCAACTGTGCCAATGTCTATGTCCAAGTGGTGGGAGGAGTAAGGGCCAAGGAATATAGAGCTACATGTGTTCACTGCACACTCTTGGGAACACAGTCCCTTTGATCAGAGATGGTTCCCCTTCTTCAGAGTTTTAGGTACCTGCCCACTGCCATTGCTGTCACTGTGCCACCAACTGGTACCACCAAAGGATTGCTTGGAGGTGGCCATGGGAAAGGAGATACACACACACACACACACACACACACACACACACACACACACACAAGAACGCAGGGGATTTTTCTCAATTGCTTTGACCTTTTTCCACTCCACAAACAAGAAAGGGATGTGTTCTCTTGATGCTCTCTATCCATCCCTGGTGTGTACTTCTGGGCTTCAGGCTGCCTTTGATTCCTGGCTGGAGATTACAGGGAAAAAATGATAAATTCACCACTGGTTCAGTGGGACTTCAAAGTTGGGTCTTCTTCCCCTACCCACTTGCTACCATCCATGGTTAGAGTTCTCAGAACCTCCTCTTTGCATGCTATTCAAGCTCTGTAGGCTCATTCAACAGGAGAGGCAGGATGAGTGTTCTCTTCCATCTTCTCTACAACCAGACCGTACCTTACATCTTAAAGATTTTTTGCATAATTACAAAATAATACCTATTTGTTGTAAATAATGAAGGGCATGTAGATAAGGAAAGGAAGTGAAAATGACCCATAATATTAACATTTTTTATTTGTGTTTTAAGCAAACTTAGGTCATGCTGTGTATGTGGCTTTTTTCTTTTCACTTAATGCACTATAGCATGGTAACATATGTTCTTCTTCAAAATCATTTCATTTCTCACAATTGCATGGCAAGCATTCCTTCATTTAGATGTACCCTCATTTTAAAAACCCAATTTCTTATCATTAAGCATTCAGGTTACGCAGCTTTTATATTGGTCGTAGCCAATGGGTAAGTAGCTGGAGAAATCGCAATGGAAGCTAAATTCTCTTAAATACTCTTTAGTCCCCATTTGGACTTTTGAAACAAAAGAGTTGTATGCTCTTTTACAACTCAGCCCCCACCCTAGCAAAATTAGCAAAATTTATGCTCTAGAAAGAGGTCCACACTCCAAATGCAGTGACCAGGAGCTTAGAGAGAGGGGTAAGGAAGAGCCATACTGTAAAAATAGCATCTTGCAACTAAGCACAGAGGGAACTCCACCTGGGGTTAGATGCCTGGAAGAGAAGCCAACAGTGTGGTGTCCTTAAAACTATGTGTATCGCCATTGTTTGTATGTGTCTCTGCACCTCAGCTCCTGTCACACATGATAAAGACGTGACTGTGTCTGCACCACAGTGATAAGACGCCGTGAGGAAGTGTCTGCAGATGGCTGTGGGTTTTTTTTTTTCAAAGCCACAAAGAACTCTTTAATTAAGTCTTCCTTTCACCCCTATTAAAATTCGGGGAAGATTGCCATGGAATTTGTACTGTATCTCAGAAACAAATCATAACAATTTCATAAGGCTGCCGTAGGCTGCCTGGAGTATAGCTTATTATTTCGGTATGGCTTGATAAATGGGAAAATGTATATGAAAACCTTCAGCACACATTTAGAAAGCCCTCAGCTGAGGCTGCCTGTCCAGCTGACGCTGTTAGAGGACTGGCTGTATTTGGCCACGTAAATAATAAGGCCTGGTAAGGTTACAAAAGCACACGTCCTGACATCTCATCCACCCACGCATGTATCTGTGTGTGTGTGTGTGTGTGTGTGTGTGTTTATATCACAGTAACTTCATCTGTGATAGTCCATCAGGCCTGAAACTTGAAATTCTCTAAGGTGTTTTAAGGTTTATTGAAAACCCCATGGCCACGTTGTAGAATAATATATGATATTTAAGTATAAAAGAATGGGGAAAACAAAGAACTTTATAAAAACTGTGGATCTCAAAAAGAATATGAAATATTCTACGAGGTTAATCCATACACAACCTAATGCCATGAGAATAAACAGGCAAGGAGTTGAGGTTGGATAGTAATAAAAATAATCGTAATAACTGACATTTAAGGAGCATTTACTTCGTATCAAACTCAGTGCTAACCTTCTAACAGTTTAAATTCAGTCTTGTTATTTTTCCAGCAAGGTTGAAGAACTTCAGAAGCATTAAATAACCTGCCCAGAGCCCCGCAGCTGTTAAGTTCTGAGTGCAGGATTTGAACCTGGGTCTTCCTTACCCTAGGGCCCCGTTTTTACCACCTGTTTTCTCTTCCCTGGTTTCCCTGTTCCAGACCCAGAATTCCCCCAGTCCTCATATTCATTTGATCTCACCCCAATTTTGGTTTCTGGGTGCCATTTCATTATGCCTCACTTGGGGAGGCATCTTTTACAGATTTTATATATATATATATATAAATTTTTTTAAAGGTCTTTCTGGATTCTTCTCTCCTTTTGCTATAGATATTGAAACAGTTTCAACAAGTAAAGCAACTCTGCATAGGTGATAAGGATAAAGGAAAACATTTGACATGATACCGTTTACCTCCTTCCCCGTTCCCTGCCCAGTGGGGCGAATCGCGCTTTGGCCTCAGAGCTCCTGACCCTCTGCATCTGCCGGGTGGATGAGGAGACCGGCAGCCTAGCCCCTGGGCTTTGGTTGGGCTTAATTAGAACAATGGTGAAAAAACATAAAACCAGAAATGCAAGGGTGGAAGTTGCTTTGGAAAAAGCTGACAATGGTTTGTGAGGAAACAAAAAAAATAAAGGAAGAAAAGTGGGAGGAAAGCTGCAAGGAGAGGGCAAGAAAACTGTAGAGTAATGTATGATGGGCCGGGAGAGGGGGTCTCTGGGGAGCTTAGGGAAATAGAGACAGGGAAACTTCGAGGTGACTCACGGAAGAGACAAAGATGAGGAGCAAAGAAGAGCGAGCGGCATTGCTGTGCTCATTCACTGGGTCTCCTTACAGATCCTTCCAAAGATGGAGGAAATGTCTGGCAGCATTTTCAGTATTTTCATGGCTGGTCTGCGTTTCTGCAAAAGTGACCCCCAGTCAGGGCTGAGCTGTATGGGCCCCCGTTGCAAATATGCAACACGAACCTCTTTTTAAATGGGTGCTTTATTTTTTCTTTGTATTTTTTTTTTTTATTTTTTAAGACTTTATTTCTTTATTTGAGATAGAGATAGCGAGAGCGAGAGAGAGAGACAGAGAGAGAGCGCACGAGCTGAGGGGAGGGGCAGAGAGAAAGGAAGAAGCAGGCTCTACGCTGAGTGTGGAGCCCGACATAGGACTCAATCCCAGGACCCTGGGATCATGACCTGAGCTGAAGGCAGACGCTTAACTGACTGAGCCACCCAGGCGCCCCTAAATGAGTGCTTTAGTTTATACAGTTGTTTAGTTTGTATAATTTGAGATTCAGTTATATCTTTTTTTTATTGGATTCTGAAATCTTGGTTGTCAGCTTAAAATCTCCCCTGGGGACCTCTATAGTTTTCATGGACAGACTTCCCTATATGCCGGGAAGAGAAGGCGTGTGTGAAATGAATAAATCCTCCAAGGATCAGAAGGTTTTGTTTTTATGTAATTCTCTCGAAAATAGAATGCTTCTTTAAATGATTTATGGAACCCCTTTAGTGTATTTAAAATTAATACAATCAAGCAGCTCTGTTGAAGTGAATAATTAGCATTTACAATGGAAATGTCAAACTTTCTATATGGCATGCTAATTGTTGAGCAACTACTATGTGCCAGGCATCTGGCTGCATGCCTGGAATACAGTGATAAACTCAGAAAATGATCTTTGCTCTCAGGCTCACAATCTAGGAGGGAAACAGGCTTGGGATGACAGGCGGGCAGCTCAGCTCACTTAGTCCTCAGAGAGATTCACGCACGCAGCAGTGCACCCTGTTCTGTGCTGATGGTTCCACTCCGAGTAAACTCCACAGCTGCAACATTGCTAACAACGGTTTGGTGAATAAAAAGGAGTCTGCAGAGAGTTTCAGACTTGCAGATGCAATGACTCCCCCAAAGGAATTTCTATGTGAAAAAGGTTGTTGCAGCCATAACCATAGAGTTTTAAACCTAAACAGCATCTAGCAAGTGCAACGTTTGCATATTGATAGTCAAGAAAATACATCACAGGGGCCTGAAATAAGGCCATTACCTGTCTGGCCGTTCCTTGCCCTAATGCCTTGTCCCTTGGCATCCCCCTCAGATGCCTGACGCTCCAGGTGACCACAGTCGTCTTATCCCTGGCATACTTGAATGCATTATGTCTTCACTTTCTATAAACATGGGAGGAGTAAATATTTAATGAACAAATGAATTCAAGTCTCGGTTTCTATACTGCCTCCTTGATGAAGCTACCTGTGACCTCCTCCAGGCAAGAAAGTTGCTTCTTCTCTTGTGTTCCTGCCGTATCTGGCTTCACCTGTGGTAGAGCCCTGACACCAGAGTACACGGAGTTTTATATACTTGAGTCTTCATCTGCTTGGGCGGCTGGAATGAAATGCCATAGACTAGGTGGCTCAATTAACAGAGAGTTATTTCTCACAGTTCTGGAGAGTTCTGGAGAGGCTAGAAGTTCAAGATCAAGATGGCAGCATGATGGGGTTCTGGTGAGGACTCTTCCTGGCTCATAGGCAGCTCTCTTCTCCATGGCAGAGAAGGAGTACGCTCCGGACTCTCTCCCCATCATGAGGACCTCACCTTCAGGTTCTCATCTAAACCGAATCACTCCCAAAGGCCCCACCTCCGAACACAATCACATAGAGGGTTAGGGCTCCCGCATATGAATTTTGGGGGGGGACACAAACATTCAGTCTATAATGACCTGTTTCTACCACTATATGGTCCATTCTTCATATACTGTGGATGTTTCCCATTCACCTCTGAACTCCAGTAGCCACACTGAGATACTGCCTAGATAGATAATAATTGAATATTTACATACATATGACCTCATGCCTCCTTACAAATGTTCAGATAAATATGACCTCATCTTCATAAATGTTCAAATAAATATCATCTCACCCTACAAATCAAAAGCTGTCCAAAAATGAAAAAGGAAGAAAATCTTAAGATTTTGATTTGATTAAGAGCAAAAACATTTAGTTTTTTTGTTGTACAAGTAAAATGCTCAGAAAGTACATTTTAAGTCAGCATGCTACAAATTCCAAGGGCCTAATTTCTGCATCTCTACTAAGACACTAGACATTAAAGAATACATTTTATAAGTTCAATCACCCAAAGTCCCCAGAACATCCCTTGGTGACATTATCTCGAATCACAGCTTTGGGGACCGAAGCACAGAGAGGCTGCATCAGTGGTTCGAGAGGCACAGAGGGATTTAACCGATACGTGGAGATTAGAAGGTATAATTCCAAGTGTTTAATCCCCTCTTCTGTTCCCTGGCTTTCCACAGGCTTCAGAGAGCTAAGAACAGTTTGGAGAAGGTGACAGGGTTGGAAAAGCAGGGAGGGGCAGCTTAAGCCACTCTGTCTTGTCATCTTCTGCTCCATCTCACAGGCAATGTCCAGCAAGTAATGAAACAGCGGCTCTCTGCTCCTGCATCTTGTTAAATTCTGATGGTTGCAGAGTGGAGGCCTTTGCTGGCTCATGGAGGCTGTAAGCATCTGGGGGAAGGACAGGGAAATAATTGCTGGAGGGGGGTACTGCTAGGAGACCTGCACTGGGGGTGAAGTGAAAATAAATATACTTTCAGCTCAAAGACTAAAAGAGGAGAGGAGATTGCAATCAATTCTGAAATAAGCATCTGTGAACCCATTTAAGCACAGATCTTTCAGATAAGAGCAGTAGCCTCCCAGGAGGCCAAATTGTAAGAGAGTCTCCAGGGGAAGGTGAACAATATGGGGTTTGGGGCCTCTGAACACCCCCAATCAATGGGAATCTGGGCAGGAGGGGACATAGCCAGCTCCCTTCTTACTCTCTGAGGAGTGGCAATCAATTCTTACATCTACGTAGCCCCTCATGGCTCCCAAAGGACATCCTTATGTGGTATTCATTTATCCTCACCATGGTCTGGACACGTAGGTGTCACCACTCTTGTTTAACAAGGAAGCAGGTTGAATGATTTGAGTCAGCAAATACAAGCAGGGAGCTAGGTGTTGAACTCAGACATTCTGGCTCAATGTCCCTTGGACTGGACTTGGCACAGGGATGTGTTAAGCCTTAACGTGCTGGGCTGTGTAAGATGCTATTACATTAGGCTCACTTGAAACAGGAGCGGACGGGGAGCTGAGGTTCGTTAAATCATCCATTCAAAGTATAATCTGGTGTGTGCTGGTTGCCAGTCTAGAGGCTGGGGATACTACAATGAACCACACAGATGTGATCCATGCCCTGGTGGATCAGTGTGCCACTCCCAATTCAGAAGAATGTAGTGAGCCAGAAGCTGGCATGGCACTGCCCTTTTCCCTGAAATTCCTGAATAGAGGAATTTGGTCTGTGGCTGTTGAGGTCGGAATGGCTGTGGTTCTAAGCAACAAGATGGGCTCCCAGGAGCTAGCCAAGGAAGCTTCCCTGAAAGCATGGTATCCCTCCAATTCCCATTCTTTCCCTGCCCACCCCCTCCAGGGCACTCAATCTACCCAGAACGTGAGGCATAGGGGAGGCTACACATAGCATTTTGCCACAAAACACTGAGGACACCTGCTGTGTCAAATTGCTTTGCCTTTGCTGCCAAGTGGTGATGGGTAATGAGCGGTGATGCCATAGTTCACAGGTGGCCCATCCAGTTCCACGAGATGGGCTGAACCCGAATTTCAGAATTGCAGGATGAAATCACAAAGCCATCCCCATGCTGCACCTTCTCAAATATCACCAGATCGCAACATCTTAGGGGCTGAAGAACAGTGCCAGATTTCTTATTGCCATTTTTCTAAATTGTAAGAAAAAATATACATTAAAACAAATACATATGTGCAAATGAGAATTTTCAGCCTGGGACTCCCTTGTCTGGGAGAGAAAATTAGAGCCTTGGGACTTAGACTGAGTTACTGCATCTAATCTTGGAGACCTGGATGATGAGGTTGAGGAAGAGAGCTCTAGGTACAAAGTGTGTTTTCAAAGAAAAACCCCTCTAGATCCCTTGACCCTATCTCCATGAGTATCCTTGCAGGAAATTACTTGTGTGGGTATATAACAAAAGAGCCATCCAATGGCAAGTACATGGCTACCATGACATGGAGCTACCATCGTTGAACTTGACTCGGAAGGAGAAAGTAGTTTTCTCTTTTATCTCCATAGCCAGAGAGAATGCAGTGGCAAACCAGCAATTCAGGGGAAGCCTTTGTCAATGAAGGCCTTTCCTTCAGTGGGCAGGGTTCACACCACACCTAGCTTCAGAGTCCTCCATGTTTTGTGTGTGCCTGTGGCCAGGTCACCAGATACGAGTGATTCTTAGACTTTAGCATTCACTGCATCAGCATCACCTGGAGGGCTGGTTGAAATACAGATTGATGGGTTCTGTGAAGGAGTTTCTGATTCAGTAGGTCTAGGACGGGGTCCAGGAATTTGCATTCTGAGCAAAATTCCAGGAGGTGGTGATGCTACTAGTCAGGGGACCACAGGCTGAGAACTGCTGACTTCAACTGTTCATAAGAGGACAAGAGGGGCATGGGAGTGGTTGGATTACCTGCTTCAAGAAGGACACCAATTGACAATGACAGCAAGTAGGGCAGAAAATCAAGCAACTCCTAGTCTGGTGGGGCAGGGTGTTTGGTTCTGTCTTCTTGAAGTTGTGGGCACCAAGACTTGGGAGAGGTCAAGGCTAGAGGACTGGGAGTTATAATGTTAGGAAAGACTCTAGAGTGGCAAGGAAGACTTGCTCTCAACAAGTTGGATGGGATCCAATAAGCTGCAGGGAATACATCATTTCATTTAAGTGTTCAAAGAATTTTTTATGTATGATGTAAGTCCGATTTCATTATTCTTCATGTGGATATCTGGTTTTCCCAACACCATTTATTGAAGAGACTATCCTCTCCCTGTTGGGTGTTCTTAAAAATTGTAACTGTGAGGTGGTGGATATGTTAATTAGCTTGATTTTGGTAATCATTTCACAATGTCTATGCATATCAAAACATCACATTACACACCTCAAATGCAATTTTTATTTGTCAAGTTATATCTCAATGAAACTGGAAAAAAGATAACTGTATTTTTGTATCACTTGAGTAAAAAAATCATTAATAATTCAAAAAGAAAATAAATTGACCTCATTTTGTTCCCTAGACTGGTTGAATGAGATACACTGATTACAAAAATAAAAGCATATTTGTCGACGGGTACAGGTACACAACACATCCTAATTGTTTTTTCAGAGCACTCAATGATTTTTACTAACTTCTAAAAACAAATCAGCTTGGTTTAAGTTCTCTAGGGTTGTATACATTTTGAAGTAAACTTACATAAGAATTAGTGAAGAGTTTTCCCCCCTTTTAATGCAAAGCAATAGTTTTCTGGCTCTAGAATAAATATCCACATTCCCATGTTCAGTCTTATTCCATTTTTCAAAAGATGGATGCTTTATCCTCTATTTCCTCTTATTATTTAAATAGATCATCAATTATCATGAGATCTTAAAAGCTGGCGGTTAATACTGTATGTATTCTGTAATTTTTAAAATATAAGTTAGTTAAGCTATCCATCCTCTGGATTTTCCATCTTACAACTCAATCTGTCAGGTGAAAAAATTTTTCCTATTTCATTTTTCATCAGTTACTCAATTAAGACTTACTGTTGACTTCTAAGACTTCTTTTCAAATCTTAAAACACTTTTTAAAGATTTACCAAAGAAATGTGAAGGTAGTTCAGAGAATTCCCCACGTATTCATCACCCAGCTTCCCCCAATGTTAATAGTTCCATCTTCCTGAAAATTCCCTTGTGTGGGCCATTTGTAGACACCCTGTGTGTCATCCTATGCTTGTCAACCACTATTCTGCTTCTTGTACCTTTAATTCTGCCTTTCCACAGTATCGTACAAATGGAATCATACAATATATAGCCTTTTGAGTCTGGCTTCTTTGACTTAGAAAAATGTATTTAAGGTTCTTTCAAGTTATTATGTGTATCAATAGTCCATTTCTTTTTATTATTCAATCGATGTCCCAGTATCTGTTTAGTGATTAACCTGTTGAAGGGCATCTGGGTTGTTTTCAGATTTTAGTGATTATGAATAGACCCACTATAAATATTTGTGTGCAGGTTATAGTGTGAATATAAGTTTCCAGTTCACTTGAGTAAATACCCAGGAGGGCCAATGCTGGATTATATGGTAAGTGTATGTTTAACTTTATAGAAACCTGCCAAACTATTTTCCAATGTGGCCATATTTGACACTTCCCCCAGCAATGAATGAGAGGCTCTGCATCCTCCCTAGTGCTTGCTATTGTCAATTATCTTTATCTTCATACTTCTGGTACATTTGTAGTGTTATCTCATTGTGGTTTTAAGTTTCACTCTCCTTATGCCTAAGATGTTGAGCATCCTTTCATGTATTTGTCTTCTGTATGTCTTCAGTCAAGCATCCATTTGGGTCTTTTGCCCATTTTAAAACTGGGATCTCTGTTTTCTTACTGTTAAATTTTAAGAGTTCTTCATACAGTTGATTTGCAAGTCATTTGTCAGATAGGTGACTTGGAAATATTTTGTCTATTGTGTGGGTTGTTTTTTCATTCTTACAGCAACATCTTTTGTGGAGCAAAGTATTTAATTTCGATAAAGTCCAATTTCTCTCTTTCTCTCTCTTTCACTCTCTCTTTCTCTCTCTCTATATATATATACACACACACAGATATGAATATGTATGTAGGTATAGGTTATAGATCATGTTTTTGGCATCCTAAGTGCTCTTTGCCAAAAACGAAAGACACATAGATTTTCACCTATGTTTTCTTTCTTTTTTATTTATTTGTTTGTTTGTTTGTTTATTCATTTATTTGAGAGCTAGAGCACAAGCAGGTGGAGGCTGGGGAGAGAGGAAAGCAGACTCCCTGCTGAGGTTCGATCCCAGGACCCTGAGATCATGACCTGAGCCGAAGGCAGACACTCAACTAACTAAGCCACCCAGGCGCCCCACCTATGTTTTCCCATAGAAGTTTTATAGTCTTACATTTTACCTTTATGTCTTTGATCTATTTTGAATTAATTTCTGTGAAAGTGTGAGTTATGTGTCAAGGTTCATGTTTTGCATATAGATATCCAATTCTCCCAGCCCTGTTTATTGAAAAATCTATCTTTTCTTCATTGAATTGCCTTTGCGTCTTTGTCAAAAATCAGTTGACCAGGAGTAGTTTTAGTTCAGAGATGATCAGAACAGAATCGACAGCTGGAAGGAACATTGCTCCAATCCTACAACAAGAAAAGGCTGGGCAAACGAAAAATCAGCAACTTTTTTGTGAAACTATCAGAGAACTGAGATCACAAAATGGACAACTAAAATTGATTTTTATACGGATACAGGTGCCTGCAGAGAGAAATAGCACCTGAGCAAAGCTTACCTGGGGCACAGAACACCAGCTGCTACATGAACTGATAGGGAGATTAAAAGAATTTTAAACAAACTATTAAATACTAGGCATGGGCTAGAGTAAAACTGTGCAGCCCTTAGGTGCAAAAGATATATAGGGATTTTCACCCTTCTGTTGGCCTTTCCTCCAGGAGCTCACAGGGAAGATAAAGTAGAAATCAGTGAGAGCTCCCCATCACCTCCCCACCTGTGGTGCCTGTTGGAGGAGAAACAGCAGGAGCTACTGTGAAAGGCACCCAGGTTCATTGCCCCAGAATAAAAGGCTTCATCTGCAGGGAAAGGTTATTGAGGCTTGTAGCTGGGGCTCTGGTGGAAACTTACTGCAACTTGGGTAGGGGCAAAATAGAGCCAATCACCAAAACTGCCCAGACCCATCTTCCTACACCCTTAATAATAAAAAAAGGACTGGGCTCCTGGGTGGCTCAGTCAGTTAAGTGTCTGACTGTTGATTTTGGGTCACGTCATGATCTCACAGTTGTGAGAACAAGCCCCGTGTGGGGCTCTCTGCGCTGGGTGTGGAGCCTGTTTAAGATTCTCTCTCTCCCTCTCCCTTTGTCCCTCCCCCCATCTCAAAAAAATCAGTTGACTATATTCATGTCAATTTTGGGCTATTCTGTTCTAATGATCTTTGTATCTATCCTTTTGCCACTGTCTTTTTACCTTTATAGTAAATCTTGAAATTGGGTAGTGCAAATCCTCCAATTTTATTCTTCTCTTTCAGAATTGTTTTGTTATTCTATTACTTTTTGCCTTGCCATGTACATTTTAGAGTTAGCTTGTTGATATCTACACAAAAAAGCTTGCTAAGATTTTGATTGGGATTGCATTCAGAAAAACTGATATCCTTACCATGTTGAGTATTCCCATCCAGGAACATGTTATTTTAGATCTTCCTTTATTTATTTCATCAGTGTTTTGTAGTTTTTAGAATATAGCTCCTGAACCTATTTTGTTAGATTTAAATATAAGTATTTCACTGGGGGGTTGGTGGGAGTGTGCTATTATGGATGATATTGTCTTTTAAATTTTAAAATCCAATTGTTAATTTCTGCTATCCAGAAAAATGATTGATTTTTATAATTCTTAAACCTTGTTAAACTAATTTATTAGTTCTAGGAGCATTTTGGAAGATTCTTTGGGAAGATAATCATGTTTTCTGTAAATAAAAATAATTTTTTTAAAAAGATTCTATTCATTTATTTGAGAGAGAGAGAGAGTGAGAGCGAGAGACAGAGAGAGCACTAGCAGTGGGGGGGGGGGCAGGAGCCCAACTCAGGGCTTGATCCCAGGACCCTGAATCATGACCTCAACCAAAGGCAGACACTTAACCAGCTGAGCCAGCCAGGTGCCCCTAAATAGAGATAGTTTTATTTCTTCTTTTCTAATCTGCATTTCATTTCATATTCTTGCCTTATCACATTGGCTTGGCCTTTGAGTATGATGTTGAATGAGAGTGATAACAGAGGATGTCTTTGGCATGTTCCTAATCTCAATGCAAAATGGTGAATTCTCTCACCATTAAGTAAGAAAATATTTTTGGAGAAAGGCAAGTCATTTTCGTACTACAGCATTGATACTGATTTTAAAGTGATCCTGTAGGAGAAAGTACACAATTTTTCCATGTAAATATAATATATCATAGCTTGGGGCCAGTTAAAAATCTTAAGTTGTAAATATGCATTAATTTTCTGCTAATCCAGGAAAAAGTACAAAATGCTGTAGTTATGAAGAAACACACGGAGTCACCGAATACTGATGCATAGCAGACAGTAAATAACTACAAATCAGGGCACTCAGACCAGCTCTACATAGCATACATGAGCTGGCAGAGAGGGCTGCTGTCTTGGGCAGCTCCTATATAACCTGCAAGGTCTTTCCAAGTATGAGAAAGCTTTGACCACACTGAATCCTGTGCTTTGTGAAATATACGCCCGTCCAGGGTTGGTGACCTTCTGCCTGGGGGTATATTGGAAAGCAAGGATGGTCTGGGAAAGGCGGGCAGAAATATATCTCCCATCCTTGGCAGGGCCACATGATTCTCCTGCCCAGATTCTTTCAAAATTAACTGAATCTGGTGTTCGATAGAAGATTCTCTCTGTCGATAGAAGGTTTGGAGCTGCCATTAGCCAGAATGATCAGAAATGTGTTGGCACCTGGCACTAACCTTCCACTGGTAGAACAGATTGGCAGGGTGAGTGGTTTTCTGTGTAAGTAAATGGAAGAATAAGAAAGAAGCAACTATTATTTGTAGATTGTCCTTCTTTGGGGGAATAATTCAGATCACTTTGCTTCTTTGTCATTCTTTTTGGTATTTTTTGAATTATTCCAACAAATGTGCTTCATTTTTATAATTAAAAGATAAACCAAAGAACGAATTTCATCTTGAAAAATTTGTGGATAACAGTCAGAGGTTTTTTTCCTCCTCCCTGAATAGTCCCACATACAAAAGAAATGTAGCTCACCATTATTCTGGGGGATTTGGAAATCTCATGTGACTTTTGTGTTTCTTCCCCAGTTTACTGATCTTGAATTGGAAATTTCAGCTCTCCTTGGGTGGAATGGAAGGAACACCAAAATCTTGGCTTAGATTTATGCTCATTCAATGTGGAGCCAGACTGGCATATAATGGGCAGATTTCAGCTGTCTTCCAGTGATTGCTGATCCTGAAAGAGAATCCAGAATTTCTTCTTGTGCTGAGATAGCTAATCTGCTATTCCTGTATGTAAACATACAGCCTCGAAGGTCTGGAGAGCTCTGTGACTTGTTCAGATTCTCAAGGGTTCTTACAATAGATTTCCAACATAGATCCTCACATTTACTCTGTGATATGGATTCTGAAATTCATATTCCACTAAGAGTTAGAATGCCTTTAAAAATAAAAACATTTATATTCCCATAATAACTTCCATTAATTATCCATATTGATGTCCAAATACGATTTGTTCCTGCAGCTAAACATTTAAATTAAATGATTTATAAGTTCATCTTTTCTCCAAATCTCTCTAAAAGGAGTTATTCCAGAGTCACAGCACTCTGAACTTTCTCTGTCACCTCCAACTTTGCTTCCCTCTTCCTGCCACACGTTTTTCTTGGTTCAGGTGGACAAAGTGAATGTTCCCCTTGTGGGAGCTTTTGTCATCCTTTTGACTGTTGCTAAGGTCCTCCCTCTTATGTTTTGGAAATTCCCCAGTTGGAATCTTGTTGGGAGGTAGTTTCCTTCCACTGTAAATGTCCAAAGTCCAGACACTTTCCCAGCTCCTGGCAGGCAGTTAGAACATCTCATGAGACCATGAGACTCAGGTTGGATTAATCAAATGCATTCACCCACAGTTTTTAATAGGAACCTAGTTAGTGGTGCACAGTGAAGAACCCATTGTATTTTTTTTTTATTTTTTTATTGCAATGTTAATCACCATACATTACATCATTAGTTTTTGATGTAGTGTTCCATGATTCATTGTTTGTGCATAACACCCAGTGCTCCATGCAGAATGTGCCCTCTTTAATACCCATCACCAGGCTAACCCATCCTCCCACTCCCCTCCCCTCTAGAACCCTCAGTTTGTTTTTCAGAGTCCATCATCTCTCATGGTTCGTCTCCCCCTCCAATTTCCCCCCCTTCATTCTTCCCCTCCTGCTATCTTCTTCTTTTTTTCTTTTTTTCCTTAACATATATTGCATTTTTTGTTTCAGAGGTACAGATCTGTGATTCAACAGTCTTGCAACAATTCACAGCGCTCACCATAGCACATACCTTCCCCAATGTCTATCACCCAGCCACCCCATCCCTCCCACCCCACCCCCCACTCCAGCAACCCTCAGTTTGTTTCCTGAGATTAAGAATTCCTCATATTAGTGAGGTCATATGATACATGTCTTTCTCTGTTTGACTTATTTCACTCAGCATAATACCCTCCAGTTCCATCCACGTCGTTGCAAATGGCAAGATCTCATTCCTTTTGATGGCTGCATAATATTCCATTAAGAACCCATTGTATTAATGGCAGCATTGCCACCAGGGCCAACATCCAGCATGTGTGATCCGCAGAGGTATCAGGGCAAGCTTTGCCATCCCGATTTCAAGGGCAACTCATAGATGGGTCCTGTCTGCTGCCAGGTCTCCCTTGTCACGATCTGTTTTCCAAACTTGCTTCTCCTGTCATCCTGGCAGTTTGTGAGCCATATATAGGGCACTGAAAAAAGGCACCTCCCTTGAGAGAGAGCTCGGTTGGGGAGAATCTCCACCATGATGAGCAATTTCGCCTCCATGTCCAGGCTGTCTAGAACCCAAGCCAAGGGGAATCACCCTGTTCTTTCCTCTTCATCTCCATCACATTGCCAGCTGGCCCACAGGCTGGGGACTGGGGTCCTGCACAGCCCCTCCACCAGCCTGCATTTCTCTTTGATGGCTCACCACCAGATACTTTTCAGAGGATGTTTGGAATTTATGTTTGTAATACTGCCAATTAAGGAACTCAAAGAAGTTGGGTGAAAAGGAAATAATTTCAGAATTTTTCTTGTTATTCTCAGGTTGATGGCAATTCTGTGATTATGTTTTCTTGTGTTTTAGAAGAAAGTTGTTCTGTAAGTCTTCTCCATTGAAAGCATCTGCCCATATTTCTCTAGCAGTTGAACCACATCACTCAAAGTCAGTAGGCAATATATAAAACTTTTCAGTAAGTCTCCTCCTACCCCCATCCAAATAAATAAACAGAATATATGGCATTTCCACCAAAGACAGCAGGACAAGACATCCCATTTCATGCTTCAGCAATCTGACTAAGGAAACAAATATAGATTTTTCTTCCAAATGCCTTCAGGTTATAAGGCAAGTTGATTAAGGCCTTCCTTTAAGCCCCACCAGAGAAATAAATGGATGATGGAGTTTGCCTACCCTTAAAGAGAAAGAGGTTATGTCTAATATTGACTCTCCTAACCAGTCTGACATCAAGCATATTTCTCACAGATATGGCACTGCAACCCATCTCGATTGCAGGAGAGATGAAAGCCATAAGGATTTCAGTTTCCTGTTAGCTGAGAATAAATTAAATCATGTTCTTTTCTCATCTTTACCACTCCTTTGTGGATTCAATCACCATGTAGACATGTCTTGATATTTTTTTAGGAAGGAGTTAATAAATTGCTTTTTTTTTTATCAAACTGATATGATTCTTGCCTTTCTCCCCCTTCCCTCCCTCCCATGCCAATGATGTAATACAGAGGATAAAGTGGGGGGGGGGCAGTCGTGGATTGTGATATTAGTGTGACCTTTGAGAGGTTGCAGGAGAGCTGATCATAAATCCTGATGGTCCACAGGTCAGAATTTTTCCCAGAAACTCCCCAAGTATAGTGGTGTTCTTAACAAAGAGACTTATTTTACAAGTTTTGAATAGGATATTATATTAGTTAAGGTAAAACTAGCTGTTGTAGCAAATGAAATCCAATGTCTTTGCAGCTTAACATCAAAAGAAGCTTATGTTTCACTCATGTAGGGTTTGTTCAGTGATGGGGAATGGAGATGAGGTGGGGTGGGATTGGGTGGAGTGGATTCTGCTTCATGAAGTCACTTCAGAATCCAGACTGATGAGGGCCCTGCTATTCTCAACCTGTGACTTTCAAAGCTGCCTTGGATGTTCACTTCCAGCCTGGGTATAAGAGAAAGAGAGACAGTGGGAGAGAGGGAGAGCCACCCAGAGGGAGGGAAGAAGGCCGGAAGAGAGAGAGAAGAGAGTTGCAGGGTAGGCTTTATGCACCAGGCCTGGAGGTGGGGTGCATGTCTCTGTACCCATTTTATTGGTCAAACACTGTTGCATGGCTTGGAGAGCTAGGAAATACTGGGTAGCTGTGGGTGCAAGAGCAAAGGGCTAGCTAGCTCCTGGTTTCTTTGGAGGGATTAGAATTTTCATCTGAGACCGTTTTGGGATTTAGGACCCAGATCATCGCAATTAGATTATACTGTTCATAGTATATGTTTTATCTTTCATGAATATTTCCTTTTTTTAAGACTTATTTATTTATTTAAGAAATCTCTACACACAACTTGGGGCTTGAATTCATAACCCTGGGATCAAGAGTGGCATGCTCCATCAACTGAGCCAGCCAGGTGCCCTTTTCATGAATATTTCTGTTGGCTTCATCTTGTGGTCATATTTTTCATCATATTATATGGAGGTATTTCAACTTGTTCCTATACTGCTGGTCTTTTTTCCACCACACTGCCCTATTTCTGTGCTCATAATTTAAATTAATCTTCCAATCAGATGGAACTATACCCTGAAGTAAGTTTTTTTTCCCCAGGCAGATTATATGAGTGTGTTTTCTAAGCCCTTACATGCCTAAGATTTTTTTTTTCTGTTGTCTTGACAACTTGACCGTGTCAATGCGGATGATGGCTGATTCTCATATATGGGCAATCTAAAGCATGCAATAATTTCACTTGTCATGAGCTGACAAGAATAAAGAAATTTCCATGCTTCCTCCTTTAAGTGTTCGTCAGCAGTTTCTCCTTCCAGAAGAATAACTGAGGAAGAAAAAAAAATCCCCAGAGAAGGAATATTTACTGAAGGCGAGACTGATCTCCTTATGTTGAAAATTCCAGAAAATCCTGCATCTTATAGAATTGTTAAAAGCATGACACTGTGTATTATTAAATTGCTATTCACTATTCTCAGAGTCTATCAGTCACTAATATACCTTGTAGGAACTTCTTATCAAAAGACTTGTTAGTCACTAAAAATATTCACCCAAAGAGAACTTTGCGCCCACTTGAGAAAAAAAAAATTCTTTTAAGATGTTTAAATCTCTACATGTTGTATTAACATTACTCCTGCTATATCCTATGGTATGTATATTTTTAAAAGAAGCTTTATTTTATTTGGGGGACAGGCAAGGTTAACCAGTGGTAGCTTTCAAGTTTCAGATCTAGTGAAAAAGAATAAAGAAAGCTAGGCTCAGCTGATTCTGTTTTTTTTTTTCCCCCAGCTGAGCAGATGTCTCACTCATGCCAGAAATTGAAAGTATATAGATAAGGAGGAATTTTTTATTTATTTTGAAGTTACTTTTTTGTTGCATTTCTTGATCATATTTTTATCTGTTGTTCTGTGATGTTGATATATTGGCATCTCTAGTCATGCTTTAATAGAATGCTTGCATTCTTTTTTTAATTTTACAATGTGTGAGATCAGGCTTTTTAACTCTGGGGCTTAAAATCTCTTGTCTTATCTAGAACTATTAATAGGAATTCTTACAAAGCTCAGATTGCTTTGGGGGATATAAATTGAAAGATAAATGAATACTCTAGGCTCTCTGAAAATGTCTAGTATATAGAGTTAATTACTTTCTATGACCCTACCTGACCCTGGTTAATGAGGTCAATAGAGATCTTAAACGAATCATAGACTTGAATTTGACTCAGGAGCCAGTGATGGTGACCTATGGAAGACACATACCCCTTTGCTTAAATAGAGAGCTTGCTTTCATGTCTCTTGCTGACTCTCCTCTGACTAATTTCTCATCTTTTTCATTAACTCTTCTTCCTTCATCAGCCCCTTTGATTTTAGGCTTTCTCAGAGGTCAGTCCTAGGCTCACTTTCCCTTCTTACTCTACATGCCCTCCCTGGGAAAATCTTCACTATATCCATGGCTTCAACCACCACCTGTGAAGACAAGGACTCTCGAATCTCCACCCACATCTAGATCTCTCTCCTGACTTACAGGTCTCTGAGAGATCTGTCCTTTGCTTACCTTTCTTACCATAAACCAATGTTTCAAAGCTAGTGTTGATGGAGGTGGTAGAGTGGGCAAGAGGAGTGGCATTCTTTTACATTGTTTTTGGTAAGGTAAATTGAGATTCTTCCAAATCCTTTGGAGGAAAATTTGGCATGTCTATCCAATTTTAAATGGGCATTCCCTTTAACCCAGAAATTCTACTTCAGAATTATCCTAAGGAAATTATCCTAAGGAAATAATTGGATATGTGAATCAAAATGTATATACAAAGTATTGCTATATTGTTTGTAATATCAAAAAAAGTGGGAACCTCTTCAATTATGGAATATATGTACAATGATATACAAAACAGCCATGAAATGGTCACATGTGTTTATTTATAGACATAGACAGTTATCTCTTATAAGTTGTTAATAGAAAAGGGAAGGCTATAAAACATTATAGATGTTATGACCCAATCTTATAAAAAATATGTTTATGTACATTTCATCATAAAAAGTCTGAAAAGTTATACCACAGAATGTTAACAGTTATCTCTGGGTGAATCTGATGGTGTTACTGGTAATTTTCTCTCTAATTTATTGTATTTTCTCATTGTTATTTATAACTTGCTATTTGAATATATATATGGTAGGTATGCATTGCTTTTATAATTAGGAAAATCCATAAGCTTATTTTTATTTTGAAAAATAAATGAGTTATTGCTTTAAAGAATATCAGAGATACTTTGGAAAAATAATCTGTCCATGTATTAAAATTGTTGAAAGGAAGTCTATCTAGAACTCAGACTTTTCTCTCATGTGTTCTAGTTTATTTTACTCAACAAATGTTTATTGAGTCTCTATGATGTGCCACCACTTTATCCAACTGCTTATTGACCATTCCTACCTGGATGTCTCACCTGCTCCTGAAGTCAGTATGTCTAAAACTAAATGTACCCTCATATCTGTCTCCTCCTATGTTCCCAGTCTCAGTTATACAGGATCCCCACCAAAATAAGTGGGAAATCTGGGAGTCATCATGAGGCCTCCACGTACCTCACCCACCACATTTAGTAATGTACAAATCCTATAGCTTCACTATTCTTTACAATCTCTCTCCTCTTCTCCATTTCCTGTTCAACAGAACTGGTTAAAGTCCCTAATCCTTGTTTCCTTGGATTGCTGCAGTTGTCTCTTATACTCCCAGAGCATTCTATTCATAAAATCCTAAAAGCACACTGCCATGCTTTTGCTTAGATCACTCCTTCTTCTCCCTACTCCTCTTCTTCCTCCTACCTTGTCCTCCAGGAAACTGGCCAGTCAACTTTCAAGACCTGGGTCAAATGTCACCTTCTAATATTTCTGTTAGAACTGGCAGATCTTTCCCTTGTGGTCCCTATTGGAAAACCCCAAATAGGCCTCCTAATAATGATGGTAATGGTTAACATTGATTGAGCTTTCACTGTAGGCCAACCACCATTAAAAATGCTTCATATGTTTTAACTCATTCAATACTTGCAACAACCCAATAAGATATATGCTTTTTTTTTTTAAATTTTTTTATTGTTATGTTAATCCCCATACATTACATCATTAGTTTTAGATATAGTGTTCCATGATTCATTGTTTGTGCATAACACCCAGTGCTCCATGCAGAACATGCCCTCCTCAATACCCATCACCAGGCTAACCCATCCTCCCACCCCCCTCCCCTCTAGAACCCTCAGTTTGTTTTTCAGAGTCCATCGTCTCTCATGGTTCTTCTCCCCCTCCGATTTCCCCCCCTTCATTCTTCCCCTCCTGCTACGTTCTTCTTCTTCTTTTTTTCTTTCTTAACATATATTGCATTATTTGTTTCAGAGGTACAGATCTGAGATTCAACAGTCTTGCACAATTCACAGCGCTTACCAGAACACATACCCTCCCCAGTGTCCATCACCCAGTCACCCCATCCCTCCCACCCCACCCCCCACTCCAGCAACCCTCAGTTTGTTTCCTGAGATTAAGAATTCCTCATATCAGTGAGGTCATATGATACATGTCTTTCTCTGTTTGACTTATTTCGCTCAGCATAATACCCTCCAGTTCCATCCACGTCATTGCAAAGGGCAAGATCTTATTCCTTTTGATGGCTGCATAATATTCCATTGTATATATATACCACATCTTCTTTATCCATTCATCTGTCGATGGACATCTTGGCTCTTTCCACAGTTTGGCTATTGTGGACATTGCTGCTATAAACATCGGGGTGCACATAGCCTTTCGGGTCCCTACTTTTGTATAAGATATATGCTTTTATTATCTACATTTAATAAAGAAAACTGAAAGGTAAAGAAACTGAAGTTCAGAAAGCTTAATTAATTTGCCAAAGGTCAAACAACCCATAAATGGCAAAGCTAGGACTTGAATCCAATCTGGCTTGAGAGCCTGCATCCTTACGTCTAAGAGTGGTCATATACACACGTGTCCTTAACCCATACTTTATTATAGCATGACATCTTACCATATATTTCTTTTTCTATCAATACCTGTGGCTCCATGCAAAGGCTACACAGACAACCTCAATAAAGGTGTGCTGACCAATTGATTAATTAACCAATCTTTCTGAAATGGGACATCTAAACCAAAGGGAATTAGCATAATTTAAACATTTTTGTTGCTTGTTTTGTTTATATCTGGATGAGCTCCAAGGTCCTTTTTATTCTTAGAATATGATAGTGTTTTGTTCTCCCTTGTTTCTTGCTTAATAAGCTAGATCTTACCTCATGATAAAGAAAACATCTAGAGAAGAGTCAACTGATCCAGCTCATGCGCACTGAGTGTAATGGAACTTGACCAAAAAATGGTGGAGATGATCTTTGTGGAAAATGCAATACTCTTAGAAAAATGGTAAAAGCTGACTCTCAATTTATCTGAGAAAGACTAAGAAACCTTACTCAAGGCATTGTGTAAAAATGGCATCTCTCTTTGTGAATATTTGGAAGAAAACTATAAAACCATTAAGTGAACACCCACCACTTCAGAGTTCTATAGGTACTAAAGATGGTTCAATGGTCCTCAGGAGTCAGGTTCACATCCTGTCCGTCCTATCATCTAGATGTCTTTTAAACCCTTAAGGAGTCAATCCCATTTACAATTGCACCCAAAACCATAAGATACCTAGGAATAAATCTAACCAAAGAGGCAAAGGATCTGTACTCAGAAAACTATAAAATACTCATGAAAGAAATTGAGGAAGACACAAAGAAATGGAAAAACGTTCCATGCTCATGGATTGGAAGAACAAATATTGTGAAGATGTCAGTGCTACCTAGAGCAATCTACACATTCAACGCAATCCCTATCAAAATACCATCCACTTTTTTCAAAGAAATGGAATAAATAATCTTCAAATTTGTATGGAACCAGAAAAGACCCTGAATAGCCAGAGGAATGTTGAAAAAGAAAAGCAAAGCTGGCGGCATCACAATTCCAGACTTCAAGCTCTATTACAAAGCTGTCATCATCAAGACAGTATGGTACTGGCACAAAAACAGGCACATAGATCAATGGAACGGAATAGAGAGCCCAGAAATGGACCCTCAACTCCGTGATCAACTAATCTTCGACAAAACAGGAAAGAATGTCCAATGGAAAAAAAGACAGTCTCTTCAACAAATGGTGTTGGGAAAATAGGACAGCCACATGCAGAAGAAACTGCACCATTTCCTTACACCACACACAAAAATAGACTCCAAATGGTTGAAAGACCTCAATGTGAGACAGGAGTCCATCAAAATCCTAAAGGAGAACACAGGCAGCAACCTCTTCGACCTCAGCCACAGCAACTTCTTCCTAGAAACATTGCCAAAGGCAAGGGAAGCAAGGGCAAAAATGAACTATTGGGACTTCATCAAGATAAAAAGCTTTTGCATAGCGAAAGAAACAGTCAACAAAACCAAAAGACAACCGACAGAATGGGAGAAGATATTTGCAAATGACATATCAGATAAAGGGCTAGTGTCCAAAATCTCTAAAGAACTTCTTAAACTCAACACCCAAAGAACAAATGATCCAATCAAGAAATGGGCAGAAGACATGAACAGACATTTCAGCAAAGAAGACATCCAAATGGCCAACAGACACATGAAAAAGTGCTCAACATCACTCGGCATCAGGGAAATCCAAATCAAAACCTCAATGAGATACCACCTCACACCAGTCAGAATGGCTAAAATTAACAAGTCAGGAAACGACAGATGTTGGCAGGGATGTGGAGAAAGGGGAACCCTCCTACACTGTTGGTGGGAAGGCAAGCTGGTGCAGCCACTCTGGGAAACAGTATGGAGATTCCTCAAAAAGTTGAAAATAGAGCTACCATATGATCCAGCAATTGCACTACTGGGTATTTACCCCAAAGGTACAAATGGAGGGATCTGAAGGGGTACATGCACCCCGATGTTTATAGCAGCAATGTCCACAATAGCCAAACTATGGAGAGAGCCAAGATGTCCATCAACAGATGAATGGATAAAGAAGATGTGGTATATATATACCATGGAATATTATGCAGCCATCAAAAGGAATGAAATCTTGCCATTTGCAATGACGTGGATGGAACTGGAGGGTATTATGCTGGGCGAAATAAGTCAATCAGAGAAAGACATGTATCGTATGACCTCACTGATATGAGGAATTCTTAATCTCAGGAAACAAACTGAGGGTTGCTGGAGTGGTGGGGGGTGGGAGGGATGGGGTGGCTGGGTGATAGACATTGGGGAGGGTATGTGCTATGGTGAGCACTGTGAATTGTGTAAGATTGTTGAATCACAGATCTGTACCTCTGAAACAAATACTATTATATGTTAAAAAAAAAAAGAAGATAGCAGGAAGGGAAAAATGAAGGGGGGGAAATCGGAGGGGGAGACGAACCATGAGAGGCTGTGGACTCTGAGAAACAAACTGAGGGTTCCAGAGGGGAGGGGGGTGGGAGGATGGGTTAGCCCGGTGATGGGTATTAAAGAGGGCACGTACTGCATGGAGAACTGGGTGTTATACGCAAACAATGAATCATGGAACACTACATCAAAAACTAATGATGTAATGTATGGTGATTAACATAACATAATAAAAAAAAATAGATGTCTTTTAAACCCTTCCTTCCTTGGAGTTGTTACCTCCTGAATGCAGGCCTGGCAACCACCTACTCATTGGTGCTTTTCCTTTGTGCGGCCTGCACGCTGCACACAGTGCTTCTGAAACACAATCATCTCATGTGATGCCCCTTCCTCAAATCTATGATGTCTACTTATTGTCCCAAGGGTAAAAGTCATATGCTGTTGCCAGGTCCCTACAGTGGCTGCCATTCTGCCTCAGTGACACCTGACTCCACCTTTTGCTTCCGCTAGTCACTAGTCCACCATATGAAAAGGGCTGCCATTCCCTGGATATTAGGCTTTCTCTGCCTGGAATGTCATTTACTCTTCTTTACTTAGTTTTCAAGATCCAACTATAATTTCTCTACATCTTCAAGGAATTTCTTTTGTTTAGTTACACATTTTCTCCACTATGTTCCCATAATTCGTTCTGTGTTTGGACCTTAATTACCTGTTCACTTGATTACCTCCTTAGAATATGACTTACTTGAGGTCAGAGCCAATCTTATTTTTTACTTTTGTCTTAGAGCCTTGTGAACTAGTGCTTCTCAGACTTCAACGTGCACACAAATCACCTGAGATCTTGTAAAATGCAGATTCTGATTTAGCAGGTCTTTCACGGGGCCAAGTCAGAATTTCTAACAAGCTCCCTGAAGAATGCCAACACTGTTGGCCCCTGGATCACACTTAGAATAAATAGCAGGGAGGTGTATTTGGGGAAGTTACTTTTTTAGTGAACGAACCAAAAGAAAAAAAAAAGCCAAAAATTAAACATATTGTCAAATTATGTTCTGCTTTATTTTAAACTTTTTTAAAATAAATGATTAACATTTTCATTCTATGTGTCAGTATATTTTTATAGCTTAACATTTCCTCACATTTTAATATTGTTAAATTTTTTTCTCCTTTAAAATTTCCCCCTCTTAAAATTAAATTTAGGATTTGTTTCAACCAGGACCAATACTACATAAGTCTGTTATGACAATGGGGCAAAATTTAAATCTTGAAATATAATTCATTTTTGAAAAAACATTTTTGTAGATACTAACAGCCCTATTTTAACCACAGCCAATACTGCATAGAATCACAATACAGTGGGGTAAAGTGTACCTTCAGAAGTTAATCAGTGTTTACAGGGCATTCCCTCACAATGTTCTTGGTTATGTTTTGAACGAGTGTTTTTTAAAGAAAGAGTTGAGTTGGACTTTAAAGATGAGTACTTGCTTTTCTTCAGTCACTTGCTACTCCTGTTAATATTTATTTTACAGGTATGCCACACAAAGCAATTAGCTCACTACAATTTGGCTTATTTGTGCTCAAACTTAGCATTTCCACATTCTTTCCCCCTAAAGTTAAGAAACAAAATAAACAAGCAAAGGGGGGAAAAAAGAGAGAGAGGGAGGAAGACCAAGCAACAGACTCTCCTTTTTAAAAAGATTTTATTTATTTATTTGAGAGAGCAAGCACAGAGAGATAGTGAGAGGGAGAAGCAGACTCCCCACTGAACACAGAGCCCAATGTGGGGCTCAATCCCTGAGATGGTGACCTGAGCCAAAGGCAGACGCTTAACAGACTGAGCACCCAGATGCTCCCAAGCAACAGACTCTTAACTACAGAGAACAACTGATGGTCACCAGAGGGGAGGTGGGGGGGGGGGGCAGTTGTTAAACAGGTAATAGGGATTAAAGAGGGCACTTGTCATGATGAGCACTGGGTGATGTATGGAAATGTTGAATCATTATATTGTACACCTGAAACTAATAATACACTATATGTTAACTAATTGGAATGTAAATAAAAACTTAAAAATAAATAAAAATAAATTTTAAAAAGAGGGAAAAAAAGTAAAACAAGAGAAAAGATGAAATTCAGTACTATATACCTGGAAAGGGTCTATGGACATTTCCCACCAATGCTGAGTATTTTACTCACTGTCAACATCTCTACCTTAGAAACCAAATAAAAATGCACAGATGAATCAACTAGATCACAAAAAATTCAGATCTATTGCCAAGCATTGAATGGGATTAACAGCTGGTTATTTTGATGGCCACATTGACTAAACCAGTTCACTCTGATGCAACTCAATGAGAATCACCAATCTGATCCAATACAACAGCAACAAAAGATTAACTCAAGATAACTCATCATTTGTCAGTCTCAGGTTTACTTTCATTGTTTGGCTTAAGAACATTGACAAACAGACTTCCTAAGTTTCATTGGAAAACCTATATAACAAGGACCCGTCAGGCTCCAAACCTCTGTGACTCAATGAATAATGTTATTATCTTCCCTGCAAGGTTTCAGTTTCCTATTTAGATGTCATAGTCTGCTTTTGCTGCAATTTATAGGTACTTTTAATTTCAAACATGTAAAATCTTTCATCTTAAGGAGACATGCGTTATATATTTGTTTTATTGTACCTTGGGGAGCAAAACCAATGTGCATTGAAGATTCAATTAACAACAGTGAGGGTGGTGATTAAAGAGCTTCACTTGTCTGGCTGATTCATTTGATCTCTTTTCATCTAATTTCTTAGGGACTAAATGTAGCTTGAAATAAAGTTTTATTTTAAATTAGTGTTCAGTGCAACCCAGCCAAGAAAGACTGTTTTGTTTTGTTTTGTTTTGTTTTTAAATTTGTTCCCTTTGTATACAGAGAAATTCAGGATCAGCTTTCCACCAAAAGCTAGTGTGTAGAAAGATGATCAGTTGCATTACCAGATTACCTTTCACCTCACTTTAAAGTGGAAATCACAAACCAGTGATGTGTGGATTGGATCAGTGTTTAGAAACCTGAGTTAGTTGACAACATCAACAACTGGAGAGGTTCCACATAATCTGGATTTCTGGCTTCAGTGCCAAAGGCTTTTCACTGTTTGTGTAGTTCCCACCTGATCAGTGGTACTCATTTATGTGGGCTGCCTGGTGCCTAGAACATCTGTTCTGAAGTTTTAGGTTGTTCAAATCTTCCTGATTCCACACAGCAACCTGGGGGTGAGGGTTAGAGAATTAGAATGTGCACCAAGTACAGGACATCTAATACTCATCCATCCAATGGAAGGGCAGCAGAAGCGATGTGGCAGGGCTCCCGCCAGTAAGGAGGATGCAGAGGATGGGAATTGTGGTGGGGAGTCCATCTGAGAAGATTTCTAAGGAGTAGCGAGGAACCTTCCTGCAAGCAAGGGGCTTAGTGCCTCGTCCCCAGGAAGGGTAGGAGGAATGAAGCAGAAACCCAATGCTACAAGTAGAGGTTCATGATGACCAAGACATAAGACCCTGGGTCTGTTGGGAAAGCAATGTGGCGGCTCATTGGTAAATGCTGGGACAACCAGATACGCCAATTGGCCAACGCTAAGTTTCAGTGACTGGTAGTCTGAGGCTGTAGTCTCCCTCTCTAATTCAGGAATTTGAATCTAACTTCAAGGACCCGGAGAAACAGATGCACAATAATTACAGCAGGTGCTGGGACTCTGGGATGGCTGAAAGGAGGGTGAAAATATCTTGATCTCATACTTCAATTAGATCAAAGTAATTCATTATTTGCTACTTCAACTCTTCTGCTTAATTAGCAGAAAGTTAGAAAGTATATTATTCTAAAAAAGACTTGATGTGGAAATCTCTGCAAACATGTTATGGCAGGAATATGAGACTATAAAGGATAACCCCCTTATCCACTGATGTCTATTCAACCAGTATTGGCTGAACACACACTGAAAAACCACTTTTACGTCTAAACAGGTATTAGGGTTTGAAGCCCACAGTTCTTGCCCTAGCCTCCAACTTGGTCCTCTCCATGAGAAAAATGGTCTTTTGCCTCTTGAACTCCTGAGGGTTAACTAGCCGAGAAAGGGGTTACTGCTTAGGCAGAGGAAGAGATCAGAAGGGAGATGATAAACAGGCAGCTCTTGGCTGATAGACCTCTGGCCCCCTGCTCCTGATAGGCATCCCTAATTGATTACAGCACTCTTTCCTGCTGAGCTGGGATGAGGCCTCGGAATCCCTCCCAATACCGTGCCCCAGGAGCCAATCAATTAGGATTGACACTGGAGATGAAATTCATCTGCCCTTCTTTGATTAGGTTTTTACTGCCAAGTGTGTTGTAGAGGAAGCCACTGAATGGGGTAGAACATCCAAATCCAGGTTGAAAGCAGGCAAATTGACAAACGGAGGTTTTTATCGGAATACATTTAAGGTATTAATTTATATTTATCTCTCTTTCCATCCCACCTTTTCTATGTAGGTAGACAAGTCCCTATAATTCCTTGCCTGTGGCATTATGGTGGGGCAAAAAGTGTAAGGAGGAACAGTGCCTCCTGTCATTTGTAAAAGCTTAAACTGAATGAAAAAATTCTTTGCTATGGGTTCCAAAAAGAAGGGAGGAGGAAGCCACTTAAGCTCATTCTGGTGATAGTCCTGTAAAAGAATGTGGATGGAAGGAGAATATAGATAACCTGTATCAACCAGGGTCCCAGCAGGAAGGAGATAATGCCCTCAAATTAGGGTAAAGGAAGCCCCAAGGAAGAAGGAAGTACCCCGCATGTAGTAACAGCAGAGCTGTTCTTGCCGCTTGGCCCAAAGGGATGAGGGGAGGTAATGGTTGTCAGAGCAGGAAGGAGAGGGTGGTTTCGAGAGGCTGATCTAGATAGTGTCAGTGACCATTAGTGGAGGAAGAAACCAGCTTTAGGAAGTCATGCAGGGAGGAAGCCAGGAAGGTAAATACCCCTACCTCACCCTCTTCCCTCTCTCTTCTCTCCTGCTCCGCCTTCTTGTGGCCAAAACCAATCAGAAACCAAAGGGCAAGGGAGCCCATTGTTGCTCGTGTAAGTTAACAGGGAGCAGGGTAGAAAAGGGTGGGGCACAAATCAGAAAAGCAAATAGAATGCCTCTGCCATTCCCCAAACCATTTCCTTTCAGGATTTACTCTTGCCTTCACCTGGGTGGGAAGAGTTTTGTATTGATCATGAGGGACAAGTGAAGCCCTATCAGCTACCATATTATTGAGGGATGCTATAAAATCAGCTGTACTTCCCGCTGAAACCTAAAACATTAGCCACTGTCAGTATTCTGCTATAAAATACTAGAGGAAAAAGGGGGGAACAGAATAAGTAACAAATATAGCTACTATAGTCCCCAGTTTGGTAGTCGATTTTTGGTCAAATTTGGGACTCCTGTATTTGTGGTTTTCTACTCTCCTTTCCCCTACTCTTGCCAGCACTTCAGGGGGATGGAACTCTCTACTTGTTGAGGTGACTCAAACCTTAATCTCTTTAGTATCTGAGCTCTTTATGTTTTTTTTTTTTCTTGATTTTGTTCCCACAATATTCCAGTATTGAGACTTTTGGGCAAGGTAGCTCCTTGATGAGGAGCAGCAGTTCAATTTCCCTAGATAATAAGTATGCTATGAACACCTGAAGGTACAGTCCTGCTCGTCTCTGATTGTTGGTTCAGCATCATGAGAAGCTCGTGGCCAGCTGCTAATTAAATGCCACCATCACCTGTCCTTGGTGGAAGCATTCCTTCTTTGGCACTAGGATCTCCACCCCACCAGGCCCAAGGTCGCAGGAACAAGAAGCAAAAGTTCTGTGAGTTACTTATTATATGTAAAAGTGAGAGGGTTGCTCTCACCTCTTGATTTTCAGACTGAAGCATTCTGGGGAGATAATGCCATATTTTGAGCATTCATTTAAGACATATACCATGTCCAGCCTTGAACGGTGTGGTCTTCTAGTTAGCACTATAACAGAGCCTTTAGCAGGGCATTCCACTCTTCTATTAAGCACACTGCTTCTGAAAGCTAGCTAACCTAAGAAGACATTGTATTCTGTATCCCAATGCTGTATTTCTTTGCTTATAAATTTGATGTAGTGTTCATTGTTCATTGTTTTCATATAACAATGAATCATGGAGCACTACATCAAAAACTAATCATGTACTGTATGGTGACTAACATAACATAATAAAATTAAATTAAATTAAAAAATAAAATAAAATATGTTCTGTGGATGGACATGATGGCATATGGTAACCCATGGCAACAGGTAATTGATTATGTTAACCCACAAATGGTACTGGTAAAAAGGCTTTTAAGGAGTATCTGGTGAATAGGTCAGAGAAACATTCTAACATATAGCATATGTGACCTCCAAAATTCCCCATCTTTGCCATGGGTGGAGTAGGTTGCAATACCTTTTCTCAAAGACAGAAATTCCAACGTTTTATCAATCAATAGATTTCTAGAAACTTTAGCATCATGGCAGGCCCCTAAACTTTCTTAAAGGTTCTCTCTCATATTTTTCCATTCATATGTCTCAGTAAGGTATCTAGAATGCTTCATACCTTCTGTTCACTAGATCCTGTTAGCATCATCTGATCTATATAACAAATCACCATGATGTTCTGAGAGCTATCAGAATGAGCATGATTCCGTTGGCTCATATTAGATGAGAGAATGAGAGAATTTACACAGCTATGAGACAATGTAGTAAAGTTTTACACCACTGTGAAACAATACCATAAAAGTAAATTGTTGTGCCTGCCATATAAATACAAACTCCTTTTGTCTGGAATGGAAGAATAAAGCATTTGTCAGGTCATTAACTGCCTACCAGGTAGCAGGAGCTCTGTGAATCTGCTCCAGTGAAGGACCACATCTGAAATCATTTCTGTGATTGGCTTTATTCCCTGATTACTTTTATTACCTGAATAAGCTTGCAATAATCTGCTGCCATTTTCTAGAACCCGTCTTGCTTTTGCACCAGTAATACAGGCAAATCAAAAGATTTATGGTAAGAATCACCACCTCTGCAACTCCCAGGTCTTTGATGGCTGTGCTAATCTCTGCTTCTCTTCCAGGGATTAATTTCTGCTTTCAGTTTGCTATCATGGCAGACGAGGCAGATCCAGTGATCTCCATTTGGTCCTTCTTTCTATAATGGCCCTCACTTTACAGGTAAGAAAACCAACGTGGACTTTCTATCAATCAGTAAGTAATCTATTCTCACTATTCGTTCTGAGAACTCAATCCCATTAAAACCCTTATTCTGAATAACTGACCATCATGTCAATCATGTCTCTGAGGATGATCATAATTTCAGAACCAATTTCTTTTTTTTAAGATTTTATTTATTTATTTGAGAGAGAAAGAGGGAGCAGGGGGAGGGGTAGAGGGAGAGGAAGAAGCTGGCTCCCCGCTGAGCAGGGGCTCCCAGGACCCAGGGACCATGACCTGAGCCGAAGGCAGATGCTTAATCGACTGAGCCACCCAGGCACCCTTTGAACCAATTTCTAATAACCCCTGGAAGGTCTTTATATTTTCTCTTCCTAGTACACAGCAACACTGGTAAATGGCCATGGGTTCCTCTGGGAATTGGTTAAAAGCCATGAATCCATACCAAGGTGACTCATGTTAGGTTTCTTCCCACCAGACCTCAAAATTTTCCAACTATATAAATGTCAAGCTTTATTATCTCTTTCATTTCTTGAGATTCCATAGTCAATACACTATTGTTGAATATTCCTGAGAATCAAAACACTCTGAGTCCAAGATGGTGTCACTAAAGAGTTATATTAAATGTTTAAGGAATATATGGTACCAATCATACATAAGTCTTTCCAGAGGATTAAGAATATAGACTTTCCAATTCATATTATGAAGCTAGAATAACCTTAATACTAAAGACCAAAAAGATCAGTATGATAAAGGAAAATTATAAGCCAATATTATCATAGATATATTTGCAAAGTTTCTACACAAAGTATTGGTGAACCAAATCCAGCAAAGTATGAATGGGTTAATATTTTATGACTAAGTTGAATTTATCCTAAGAAGAGAAGTTTATTTTAAATTTGAAAATAAATGTAACTTACTGTAACTGAATATAAAAGAAAACCACATGATTTTTTCAATAGATACAGAAAAAATACTTTATAAAATTTTGAATTCATTCATGATAAAGGAAGAATAGAAATGCAAAAATAAAACTAAAAAATTCTTGAGCTAAATGGCTTATTATACTGAACTTAGTAAGGAACGTATGATCTTTTCAATGATTTGTATTGGGTCAGTTGGATATCTATATTTAAAAAGTGAACTTTGACTCTTACCTTTCACCATACAGAAAAATTATTTTGAGTTGGAGCATAGGTTGTATCCTAATGCAATTAAACTTGTAAAAGTGAACAGAGGAAAATATTTTCATTATATAAGGGTAGGCAATGATTTTTTAAACAAGGTGTCAAAAGCACTCATTATAAAAGAAAAGGTTGATAAACTAGATTTTATTTAAAAGGGACACTATGAATAGAGTGAAATAGCAATTCCCAAGACAGGATAGTTGTAATGCATAAATCTAAAACAGGACCCATATCCAGAATATATTTCTAAAAACTCCTAAAAATCAATTATAAACAAATAAACTCAAAAAATGGGTAAAAGCCAAAAAAAGGGGGGTAAAAGCCTTGAACAACACTTTACAAAATAGGATATCCAAATGTCCCTCCAAATATATATAATATACTATATATTGAGATGCTCTATATCGTTAGTGATTATATAAAATGGAAATTGAAACCACAATGTGGTTAGGTCAGGATCTGAATAGGCATTTTGCCAAAGAAGATATCCAGATGGCCAACAGACACATGAAAAGATGCTCAACATCACTTATCATTAGGGCAATATGAATCATAACCACAAGGAGATACCACCTCACACCTGTCAGAATGGCTAATATCAAAAACACAAGAAATAAGTTGGTGAAGATGTGGAGAAGGTACAATGTTGGCAGGAATATAAATTGGTGCAGCTACTATGGAAAACTATGGAGATTCCTCAAAAAATTAAAAATAGAAATACCATATGATCTGGTAATTCCACTGCTAGGTATTTACCCAAAGAAGATGAAAACACTAATTTGAAAAGATATATATACCCCATGTTTATTGTGGTATTATTTACAGTAGCCAAGATATGGAAACAACCTAAGTGTCCATAGATAGATGAATAAAGAAGATGTGACATATGTGTGTGTATATATATATATGTGTGTGTGTGTGTGTGTGTGTACACCCACACGATGAAATATTACTCAGTCATAAAAAAGTAAGAGATCTTGCCATTTGTGACAACACAGATGGACCCAGAGGGTAATATGTTAAGTGAAATAAGTCAGAGAAAGACAAATACCATATGATTTCACTTATATGTGGAATCTAAAAAACGAAGCAAACAAACAAAAAAAGCAGAAATAGACTTGTAAATACAGAGAAAAAACTGGTGGTTGCCAGGGGGAGGGGAGTGGGGAGGACGGGTGAAATAGGTGAGGGGGATTAAGAGATATAAACTTCCAGTTATAAAATAAGTAAGTCACACAGATGGAAGGCATAACATAGGGGAAAATAAATACATACACACACACATATGTACATACATACATACATATATACCACAGTGTGATACTGCTATACACCTTCCAGAAAAGCTAACATTAACTGTATGATTTCACTTATATGTGGAATCTAAAAAACAAAATGAACAGATAAAGCAAAACAGAAACAGACTCAGATACAGAGAACAATCTGGTGGTTGCCAGTGGGGCGGGAGATGGGGGGATGGGTGAAATAGGGAAAGGGGATTGAAAGGTATCAAGTTCCAGTTTGTAAGTCACAGGATATAATGTATAGCACAGGGAATATAGGTAATAATATTGTAACAACTTTATATGGTGACAGATGGTAGCTAGATTTATTGTAGTGAGCACTTTGTAATGTATATAAATGTTGAATCACTATGTTGCACACCTGAAACTAATATAATATTGTTTGTCATCTACACTTAAAATTTAAAAAGCTGATGATACCTAGTTTGGCAAGGATGCAGAACACTGGAAACTCTCATACTATTAGTTGGAGTGTTCAATTGCTACAATCACTTTATAGAACTGGTTCTCAGCACTTCACAAAGCTAAACACATATCTACCCTATGACCCAGCAGCCCTATTCTTGAGTATATATTAACAGGAATGAGTGCTTCTGTTCACCAAAGGACATGTTCAAAAATGATCAGATAGAGCAGCCTTATTCATAATTATCTAAAATTGAAAACAACCCACTCTCAATCAAAATTATAATGGAGAACAAGGTGTACTGCACCCATACAATGCGATTACGCACAGCAATGGGAAAAAAAGAATACAAACTACTTATACACACAATAACATGGATGAATCTATAATGTTGAATAAACTGAGTCAGAAACAAAGGTTCGCGTGGTGTATGATCCCATAGATGAGCCCCAAATATGGCCAAATCTATGGTGAGAGGTGAGGAGACTCATTACCTTTGGGGGTAGGATACTGAGGAGGAGGGGGCTGTGATGGAGCCTCATCTGTACCTGTAAAATGATACAGAATAGAAATATTTTATATCTTTTGATGTCTGGTGGTTACACGAGTATATATTACATTTAAAAGTACATCACGCTCTGCACATAAGATTTGTTAACTTTACTATAAATTTTGTTTGTAAACTTTTCTGAAGCTATAACTCAACTTTGAAAATGATTTTCAAATGTAGGAGGGGATGAGTGGGAGCCGTGGTAATAGGAAACTTGGCTGGATCCACAGACATTAACACAGGGGCAAACATGTCTCAGTACTGCAATTCACTTGCCTAGCCATTCTGCTCCTATTAATACTATGTGGATAACAGAAAAACAGTATAGCGAGACTCTCCCTTTACTGCTTTTTGTTGTTGTTGTTAGTCACACAGTAACTAAGCGGTCAAACCAACATTTTAACCCACCCAGTATGACTCCAGGATCTGTGCAGGAACACACATGAAGATTGTTTCTCAGGCCACTGCATAATGAGGTTATATCAGTGTATTATTTATAATTTTCTGAATGTATGGCTGACTCTATTAATTCCTAGTAAATATGATTACATAGTACGATTCTTTTTTTTTTTTTTTTTTTTTTGAGTTTTCTTTATATAGGTCTAAGTTAATGGAATCACTTCAAGTGTTAGTAAAAAAAAAAAAAAACAAAAAAGTCCCTTGAATTTTGAGACCTGGTCTGATATTTGTAATCAAGTGGCCCAAATTAGGCAGACCAAATAAGCCACCATTTTTCTTTTTGGAGAAGCATACACTCTTATGACAAGAGGTAAAATGATAACCACTCTCTGTGAAAGTAAACTTCTCTGAGCCACTAACTGTTCAAAATACTGTACTTCTGAAATATTTGTCTTCCCTGGAAAGGAGAGTTCTCTCTCTCTCTCTCAACCACCAGTGCAATGCTCCCAAGAGTTCTTTCCTGAATTGAGAAAAGAAGTAACAAAACTTCAATTTGCAAATAGCCTGTCATGCAAATTTCCAAATACCAAATGTATTCTCTTTCTGGTAAGCTCAGAGTAACCCGCTTCCCTTCTGACCAGATTCTCTCCAATTTTAAGTGCTCTGGGCCAATGGTACCATCTGGTGCCTGGAGCTGGAAACTGTTCTCATCTGTGTATTTTCTATACCACCTTCTTTCTTCCTCTCTGCGAATACGGTGCTCAGATGAGGGTGCACTTGCTACCTTTGTCTTTCATGATCTGAAACAGTACCAATTCAGCTAATCCCACTCCCAGCCATCCTTTCTTTTTACTCCTGGGTCTCAGGAATGCATTAGCAGATGCAAGTTGAACAATACATCCCATTCCTGCCTTTACCTGCTCTCTTTCTTTCAAATTTTATGTAGTGACTTTCTAAAAAGTTTCCATCTTAACTTTAAGTCAGGGAGACTGAGGATTGGAGAAGTTCATAAACTTTCTTACTGTCACAGTGAAGCAGAAACTGGGCTGAAACAGTAGTATGGATTGTTCAGAACTGCTTGGAGGGACAACTTGGAGGATTCGGGGCAAATAGAAAGTGAGAATAATCTATGTTTTTTATTTTCAGTCATCTGAGCTTTCCTGGAGAATGTGGTAATACCTTCAAATAGCAGGTAAGTGAAGGTACCTCTGTTTTATCAGGGTGTATTAGTGAGGGTTTCCTAATGTGTGGGTTTATTTGATCTGTCCACCAGCTCTTTTTCCCTTTTAATGTTTCTGTAGTGGGCCCTCTCTGTTCACCTGAGAAGCAGATGGTCTTTGTCAGTTGAATTATACCAGACCTTTGAATTTCCCCCAGAAGCATATCCATGTTCCAATTGCTTTTCTCTATAGGCCAGAATAATATGCCATCATCTTTATGATTACAAATGATACACCTGATGGATGTTGGAGCAGAAATGAAATACAGATACCTAATTATTACATAAATAGCACACAAGATACAGAGTCGACTGAATTTAAGTCTACTGTGATTTTGGTAAATTTATCAAATTAAAAGGGTTAGTTGGTTGCTTTGTCTACAAGCCTCTTTTTTTTTTTTGTCATTTGATCATGACTGGTGAGTTTAAGGAAAATGAATTTTGGATTGCTTAAGTTTGGGGCACAAATTAAGCACCAAAGAGAATAATGACTTCAGTGGATTAAAATATATCAAATATGTAAGAATTCATAAAAATACTACCTTAATTGGTCACCTCTGGATGTTGCTAGGATACCAAGTCACTGTTGTAAAAACCGGCAAATAGAAGTAAGAAATCAAGTATTTATCTTGCCTTCTTATACAGATTATATTTCAGGGTAACCAAGTAGTTGGTGAGAGAATATTCTCTCTCTCTCTTTTAGTAAAAGAATATTCTTTACAGGTGAATTCCAGCTAAGAAATAGCTGGAGGACTAATAGAGTTAGAATTCACTATTTTGCAACTCATAATAAAACAGTGTTTGTGGTTAACACTCATTGGAAAGGTTGGTAGTGAGTTCTGTCGTGGATGGATTGGGCTGGTGAAACCAGACCCAGACATCATGGGCCCACCGATGTCAGGTGGTAAGAAGAATAGATCCCCAACCATGAGGAGGTTTTGCAAAGAAAAAGCCAAAGCTGAATTTAATCAAGCTTCTAAATCTAACCACCGGTTTACAGGAATAATAAAGGATTAGCATTACTTAAAACCACAAAGATGCAATTGGTCAAAATCATAATGGGGAATTTCTTAAAGATGAATGATGTGATTTCTTCAACAAGTATGTGGCATTAAAAAGAGAGGAAGAACTTTAAAAGGAATGTACCAAGCTCATGTAATGTATGCAATATATGGATTCTGATTGGTAAGACTCTAAGTTTAATAAGACATTTCTGAGCCTCTAGTAGATGGTATTAAGGATTTATAATAATATTTTTATGTATAATAATATAGTCATCATACTCACAAAAGAAAGAAACAAAGTCTTTGTTAGTTATACACTGAAAAATATGGGTGAAGCTGCATGCCTGGGATTTTCCTGATAACACTCCCTGTCTTGGTCCAGGTCCCCAGAAACAGACCCTGATGCCAGGATTTATATGCAAGCAACACAGTATGGAAGTGTTCTCAGGAGAGACCGTTAGTGGGAGTGGACAGGGAAGCAGGGCAGGAGGGGGAGAACTCACCAACAGCACGATTTTAGGCAAAGTCTCATGAAGGGTAACTTCAGCTTCAATCCTCAGGGGAACCTGCCATGTAAGTTACACCTCAGAGCTGCTTTGCCCTGAAACTAGGGAGCTGGGCTCTCACACTTCCCACCCATCCATCAACTAGCTAAAGATCACTCCAGAAGATGTAATGCTCCCCACGCGCCCCCTCCCCCCCGATGTAGTACCTGGGCAAAGCAGCTCCAGAGCCCACAGACAGGCCTTGGAAAAGGAATCCCAGATGCAGGTCTTTGGAGACAAAAGCACACTGAAACTTAGAGAGGGGAACAGGGAAATTGGTAAAGGGATTTGAGAGCATCTTGGTGGAGCATAAACAGTGCCCACTAAGGATGCTCCAGCAGCAAAAGAAAAGAATGTGTGTGATAGAGGAAGACGCAAGATGCACATAATATTGCAAAGTATTGAAGCAAGCTGTGTATGTTCAGAAACTTCCATAAAAACTTGGAAAAGGAAGCAATCATGACTACCTCACCTGTTAGATACACTGTATGAT
This sequence comes from Halichoerus grypus, assembly GCF_964656455.1. Classification (NCBI taxonomy): domain Eukaryota; kingdom Metazoa; phylum Chordata; class Mammalia; order Carnivora; family Phocidae; genus Halichoerus; species Halichoerus grypus. The sequence continues at coordinate 10,414,504 of NC_135719.1, forward strand.
ATAAGTAATTCTAATCTAAAAAAAAGATTCATTTTATCAGAAAGTTTATTTCTAATTCAACTGTTGAGAGCTTGGAAATGACTGACCTTTGGAAACAATGTTATATGTTGGTGTGTTTCTAAGATAACTCCCCCAAAACACTTTGACTCATAAAAGGGAGGAAAACCATGTGCTCACAATGAAACAGTAGAAAATAGCACAAAGGTAACACAAGTAATTAAATCACGGGTTACTTCTGAGAAATAGGTTAGTTTGCCTTGTCTTTGATGTTCTAGGGAAAACAGCTCTTCTTAGAACTCCTTTGGTTTTAGTTTATTCTCTGCTGAAGGGGCCACTTTACAACTTAACCACTGGGTAAGAGATTGTTGGAGGTGTGTGCTTGGGAGGAATGCTTACTTCTTAATGATCAAGGGTTCTCTATGGCTGCCATTGTTCCAGATGGTATCACACTCAACACTCAGAGCACAGGCTTCCTAACACAAAGTTTTCTTTCTTTCTTTCTTTCTTTCTTTCTTTCTTTCTTTCTTTCTTTCTTTCCTTTCTTTCCTTTCTTTCCTTTCTTTCTTTCCTTTTTTTTTCCTGATCAAGGTGAGAGTTTCATCTAGAGAGGAAAGTAGAAAAGGGAGGCTCCCACAAAATGAAGCTGTTTATTCCAACCTACTATAGCACCCAAGCATGAAGGTTGACTAAGATAATTTTTCATGCAACCTGGTCTATTATGAATTCGTCTTTGATCCGCCATGCAAACTCCTTTTGAGATCTCACCACCAAAGTGAGATGGCTTTACCATGTGTTTCTCTGGCCTCTAGGTCTATTGACTTCTTTGTCATGTAGATTTTCTCATTACATCATACCATGAGGGAAGTACACATTACCAGGGTGCACACACAGTCCACTCCAATCAAGATTTCCAAACATTGTGCAAGCTAGCTCAAGTTCTCCGTGACCTGGATGCTCCTTCACGAATGCACTTAGGATTCATATCATTGCTATTAGCTAACTTTGATGTCTTTTTCTACTCCAATAACTATTTCTCATCTGTGCAGTACAAAATAATCATGCACATTATTTAGTTTGGTGCTCATAATAACCCTCAGTCCTCTTAATACATGAGGTTCAGAATGATGAGGTGACTTCCCCAAAGTCACAATACTGCTAAGAAGGAGAGCCAGGATATACACAAAGTCTGGCTGACTCTGTCCACGTTCTTTTCTATTTTATTCTGCCACAGAAGAGCTGGGGAGATGTGTCATGGTCCCTGTGTCCTTCTTCCAATCTTTTTCCAGATTTCCTTTGGAAAAACTGTCACTGTTTTACCAAGAACAGGAAAATGTTCTTTCCACCAAAGAAGCGATACATGTAACAAGTAATAAAAAATAATGGCTAGCTTGTTTACTGTGTGTTCGGCACACTCATATACTTCTCCATCACAGTATTATGAAGTTATGTACTATTACTGTTTCTATTTTGTAGATAAGCACCGAAGCCAAGGAGTTAAATTATTGGCTCAAAGTCACATAGGTAAGTAGATGGCAGAAGCCAACAGTGAGGGACTGTCTGACTGTAGAGCCCTCCTCATTACACCACCTGAAAGAAGGAGCCTAGGAAAACGTAGGTACACTCCTGACAAAAGGCATTCCCTTGACTGACAGCGAGTGAATAAGGTGGGGAGCACAGCGGGATGGACAAACACATCCATCAGTAGCTGGCTATCAGGTGGATTCTAACCAGGGGCAGGGAGTGACTGCACTAGGGTAGCTCAGAAGGCCATGAGCTGCTACAGTGAGCTTATGGGTATAACTGTGAGGTGAAGTCCCCACCAGTTAGGCCCCATTCTGCCTGGTATTTGGTGGCTGGTGCTCGCCAGAGAGCACTACTTAACCCTCTGATGCTTAAAAATGCTAGGGCTTAAGGCCCCCATGCTGTTGGAAAAAGTGGGAGATGCTAAAGCACAATGCTTGATTCTACTTTTAGAGCTACTCCTTGCTTCGGCCCTTATTAAAATCTCTCTGTCAACCCTGGGCATCTCTGATCTGTTCCAGGGGATCCAGCCAGCCCCGAAGGACTGCTCCACCCCATCCCAAAGGAAAGTGTGGACCCAGTAACAGGACAGCTGTGGGCTCAGGCCCCCCTGGTAAAGCCTTAGCTCAGCTTGTAATTTCCCCAACAGCAAATATTTCAGAAGAAAATTGAAGGCAAGGGAGCGGAGGTTGTGAAGACGATTTCCCCTAACCTGATGGTAAAGGACCATTTGTGGAGAAAAACATGCTTTAAAAATAGAGTCACCTGTTCCCACTGTTTATTCCAATTCTGAGGCAAAGGATATCTGCTTGGATTTTTAAAAGGGAGGGGGTAGGGAACACAACCTTTGTTGCCATAGGAATAAGAATTCTCTTCTGGGGCGCCTGGGTGGCTCAGTTGGTTGGGCGACTGCCTTCAGCTCAGGTCATGATCCTGGAGTCCCGGGATTGAGTCCCACATGGGGCTTCCTGCTCAGCAGGGAGCCTGCTTCTCCCTCTGACCCTCCCCCTCTCATGTACTCTCTCTCTCTCTCTCATTGCTCTCTCAAATAAATAAATAAATAAATCTTAAAAAAAAAAAAGAATTCTCTTCTGATCAGAGGAGGATGAATTCAAGTGAAAAATTGGAATCAAGAGAAGGTGAGCTATTCTAAAGGAACAATCATCCATTGTCCTATAAAAATCTACAGCCAGACAGGAGAACTAAAAACAGAAGGATGCGGAGAGTGCAGAATTCTGAATTTCTGCATACATTTATTGCTTGCGTTTTCAGTAACAACTGGGAATCTTTGGTTGATGTGGTTTAGAGACTAACTTCGGTATAATTTAAAATCAACATTAAAATGACTTTTCATCAGTTTCCCTCACGTTGCAGAAACGATGGGGGCCCTGACAGACACTTGAAAGCTTTAGGGGAGGTCTGTGGCTTTTGAGAGACCAGGAGTGAAGATGCAGGATTCCTTATTTCTCTGAAAGAGCCGGGTAACAGATATTCGATTCTGAGATCTGGAGCTGGACAAGTTTACAGTTGAATCCTGGCTCCATGACAAATTGTCTAAAGTGACCTTGGGCCCATTCTTTCACCTCTGAGCAAAATGCAGACAGCGGTGCCTGCTCCACAGACTGAAATAATAGTGTGTTTAAAAACTTGAAATGAGTGGCTCAGTTGGTTGGGTGTCTGCCTTCCGCTCATGATCCCAGGGTTCTGGGATTGAGTCTCGCATCAGGCTCCCTGCTCAGCAGGGAGTCTGCTTCCCTCTCTCCTGCTCCCCCTGCTTGTACTTGCTCTCTCTCTCTCTCTGTCAAATAAATAAATAGACTCTTTAAAAAAATAAAAATAAAAACTTGAAGTGATGCCTGGCACATAATGGGAGGCCACCGAATGGCAGTTTTTATGGCTGTAATAATTCAGTCCAGTTGACTGGGCTTCTCACTTCTTCAAATCAACTCCAGCCCCATATTTGGGGATCAGGTCTCCTGGATGTGGATTACATGGCATATCAGGTAAGATTATGTTTGATGGCATGTGACAGATACCCAAAATAATAGTAGTTTAAAACAAGATAGAGGGCGCCTGGGTGGCTCAGTTGGTTAAGCGACTGCCTTCGGCTCAGGTCATGATCCTGGAGTCCCAGGATCGAGTCCCACATCGGGCTCCCTGCTCAGCAGGGAGTCTGCTTCTCCCTCTGACCCTCCTCCTTCTCATGCTCTCTGTCTCTCATTCTCTCTCTCACAAATAAATAAAATCTTTAAAAAAAAATTTTTTTTTAAATAAAGCAAGATAGAAATTTATTTTTTCTCTTATGTAAAGTAAGACCTAGCATCTGCTGCGCAGGGCTGGTGCTGGCCTCAAGGACCCCAGCTTCCTGGCGTCGGATGTTCTGTTTGTAAGACGGGTGGGAGCACAGGGGCTGCTGGGCAGCCAACAGTGGGTGCTGTGTGTGGATTCTCTGTCGCCTCTTCCTCCTTAGCCCTCATAATGGGATATCATGTCTCTCAATGGAAGGAAAGGGAGAAACATCCAAACTGGCCACACTAAATAGAATACTTTTTCTATCCTAATAATGAGTATACATTCCAACAGAAAGAATTCATCAGCATTGCACTAAGTGCATTAAATGTTGCAATACTGATAGCATTAATATATTATTAGATATTATATTATGTAGAATATTGTTTTCCATGGTATAGTATTCTAAAATTAGCCAAGCAGTGGGGGCCGGGGGGCCACCTGTTCCAGGCCCAGCATCTGGATCAGATTCCCTTCCCGCTGTAGTTCACCGCACTCATGACATATTAAGGCACAGGGGCCTGGTGATAAGCTAGCTGTCTCACCACGTGCGCCGTGCGGCATCAGACCCAGATGGCTATAGCTGGGCTGCAGGTTTGGTCCTGCGTCACTTGGAGAGGAAAGCTGACAGGTCGTGGTTTTGCCTGGAAAACCCTACTGGAGGAGCTAGGGCAGCAGGTCAGGGGGGCATATGACCTTGACTTACTGCCTTTTTGCTTGGGGGAAGGACAGAATTTTGTATTTGTGCCACTAACACAGCTTAAAACCACATTTCAGATAATCATGGCAAACCTTTTACAACCTGGAAAATGTTGAAAGCAGCCATCCTATTTTTGTTTGTTTTTTAAATTAAATCTTGCACACACACACACACACACACACAATATATATATATATATATATGTATACATAGAGGATTGTATAAGGTGTATATATAAAATGTATATATATACATGTATAAATGTATATATATAAAATGTATATATATACATTTATACATGTATATATATAAAATGTAAATATATAAAAGGATTATATAAGGTATATGTATAATGTATAAGGATATATATAAAGGATATATATATAAAATCTTTTATTGATATAAGATTTTATTGATAGGATATTGATTTATAAAATCACATATTCAGTATTTTCCTCTCTTATTTGAAGTTTTTGTTCTCCATAAGAACAAAGAAAGATTGAGGCTAATCGCTCCACAAAGTCTTTTCTAGCAATGACAGTCTCCAAAGGCGTGTAGCTACATAAGCTCAACAATGCACTGACAGTCCTCGGTCCTCTTGACTGATAGTCTGTGAATGTGGTCACTCCACTTATTGAGTCACTTGAAAAAAGTACAGGAGCTTAAGGTCATGCAGTCTGAATCTATAAGGAACTCCCAAGGTCACCCAAGGATAGAGGCGACTTGATACAATAATACTGTTCTGCTCCTTTTTTCTCATGAGCGGGAACCAGGAAGGATTTTCTACATTGGTAAGACTGGTGTTTGCAGTAAGAACCAACCAATTACTTAATTGGTGGTTGGAAGTCAGAATAAAGAAACTAGGATTTTAGGATCACTTAATAAATATTAACAGTTTTTACCTTATGAATTGGGTATTGTTTGTTATCTCTTCCTTGAAGGTAAAGAAATGAGGTTCAACAAAGGAATGTCCCCATAGTCACACCACTGGTGAGATGTGCACCACTATTTGAACCTAGCTGTTTGCCTCCGAGGCCTGGGCCATTTCTTCCATGAAAAAAAAAAAAAAAAAGAAGACTACCTAAGCATTCTGTAAAAATAAATAAAACATAGTCATAGAATAAATTCAAAAAGTAAGTACCAGGAAAAGAGCAGAATATAATATTTTATTTATAGTATAGACATAATTGTGAAAACACAGCAAAAAGACTGGAAATAAACCACTCTCAAGAATTTTGAGAGCAAACCGTTAAACTGTTGTTAGCTTGACATTGCCATAATGGGTGTATTTACACCATGGGAAGTGGCCAAGACTATAAATCATGGCTTTATTTTTTTCTTTCTCCAGAAAGCCAGTTTACAAATATACTACTCACGTCTTCCATGCTTTGTGCATTGTGTTCTGCATTAAACCATTTCTTTCTTTCTTTCTTTCTTTCTTTCTTTCTTTCTTTCTTTCTTTCTTTCTTTCTTTCTTTCTTTCTTTCTTTCTTTTGGAGAGAGAGAGACAGCACAAGTGGGGCAATGGTGGGGGAAGGGAGAGGGAAAGAGAGAATCTTAAGCAGGCTCCATGCCCAGTGTGGAGTCCAATGTGGGACTGGATCTCACGACTCTGAGATCATGACCTGAGCTGAAATCAAGAGTTGGACGCTTAACCGACTGAGCCAATCAGGCACCCCTGAATTAAACCATTTCTACAGTGGCATAATTTAGCTTGTAACCAAGAAGAAAGAACTATGGCAGGGTTAATTAAAGGATGGAATGGACTAAACCCAAACCAGTAGTTTCCAGAAAACCTATAGATGATCCAGACATGGCTTTCCCTCAGCCCTGCTAATGTCTTTGAACGCAGAATTACCTGTGGGTTCAAAGGAAAGGTCAAGTTCTAAATATTTTCTCTGGGTGCAGGGCCATTCTTGGCTCTTACCTTGCTCACTGGAGAGGGTGTGTGCATAGCTCAAATAAGGGAAACCAGCTGTGTGTGCTGGGCTGTGGATCACACATCACATTTTCCCAAATAGTCTTGTTGGAAATTGATTCATCCTGTTGTCACACACAGTCTTCTGGGACCTTGTGTGGCTTGGGATTTCCTTTCTTTCTTTCTTTCTTTCTTTCTTTCTTTCTTTCTTTCTTTTTCTTTCTTTCTTTCTTTCTTTTTCTTTCTTTCTTTTTTTCTTTCTTTCTTTCTTTCTTTTCTTTCTTCTCTTTCTTCCTTTCTTCTTTCTTTCTTTTCTTTCTTCTCTTTCTTCCTTTCTTCTTCCTTTCTTCCTTTCTTCTTCCTTTCTTTCTTTCGCTTTTCTTCATTCTGTAAACCTAACTCCAAAGAGGGAAAAAATGCTTAACTTAGGAAGATCTGTAAGGAAACCTTGACCTCCTCAGCCTGTCCATGGAAGATGCATAGAAAAAGAAATTGAATCCCTCTGCTTGAGCACTGAAGAGGCACACAAAGGCCACCCCTCCAACACACACGTACATGGTCATGCTTGGCAGGTGCACCCTCCATATGCTATTAGGCATGAAAAGGGAGCTGCATTCAGCAGAGGGCTTCAGCCATCTGCCACAGTCTTGACATCAATATTCTTATGTGTAACGGCAGAGTGTGGGGTTGGCTTGGTGGGGGGGAGGGGTGAGTCAAAGCTGTAATAGGACACCTAGTGCAATTGTGGAGTAATATGAAAAAGGAGGAGACAAGATAAAACAGGCAGCCTTCAATCCAAAGTCCAGAAGAGAACACAGAGACTTTTTTTAGTCCGTTGCCTGCCTGGTGTGCTGAGTCATGGCCCTAACTTCTGTCGTTGGAAAGGTTGCTTGTATCAAATTATCTTGCACCCAGGGAAGCAGAGCAGCCCCATTTGTCCTGGTAGCCTTGCCCCTGTTGAGTCATTGAAACGCAAGACTGAAAAGACCTGTTATTTCCTCTGTCCATCCTCTGGGGACTGATGTAAACTCGATTATGATATGCATTGCCTCTGTTTCTTCTTCCATCTGGTTCTGATTAAAATAGTTGAGAGAATATCCATGGCCTAATTTGGAATCTGCAGAGCATAAGAATGATAGTGGGTGTCAAATCAAATTAACCAGTAGTTACTGAATAACTACACTCGGTTAGGCACTTTGATGCAAAACTCTGTCTATCGAGATTCTTCTTTGCATTCTTTTCTTAGCAGTTTCATTTCCTCAGCTAATTCATTTTCTCCAGAAAAGGGTAACTCATTGATTTGGGTAAATAAAAAAAAATAATGTACATAATAATCGTTAGATACCGTTCATTGATCCTAAGTGACTGATGTTATGCCATGTGCTTTATATTCATTCTCATTTAATTCCTAGTGCCTGAAAGCTAGTAATTATCCTTCCATTTTCTAAGGAGAAAAGAGAGATTCTGAGAAGTTAAGCAGCTGGGTAACTTACACCAGGCCCGTTCAGTGGGCATTCACAGAATTCACCTTGGCCATGAGTTAACACCCGGCCTTGATGCCTCCTCCCCTCAGTGACAGCTTTCTCAAGACTTTGGGACCCATCGCCTCCTCTGTGATTTTCAGAAATAAATTTGCAAATGTTATTATCATTCTTAGAGGGAGAAGTAAGTGGAAATACAGATATTCCCCGGGAAAGGAGCGATTTGCGAGAGGCCCCATCCAGCTCACACTAAAAGGCAGAGAAAAGAAGCGCCCACCAGGGTATCAGAGGTGCCCCTGACAGGCTGTAAAGGCCTGGGGGGCACAGACGTCAGCCTTCCAGGTCTGTGGAAACACACAACGCTCTGTGTAGGCAATTACTCTGTGATAGCAGAACACTGAAAACAAAGCTCCACCGAGGGCATGGAGACGTAAAACACTCTGCATACCTTGCTTACATCCCTGGCAAACAAAAATGTATTCCCAAATCAGCTTTGTCTTTCCCATTAAACATATGCGTTATATCAAATTCTTCAGGTGTCACGTTTTTCTCCAGCACGCAGGTCGAAAAATGCTATCACTATGGAATTCATCAGAGGATGATTTGTTGAGACGTTAATCCAATTCAGCAGTGGGGCGCAATCCCCTGACATGGAGAGACTCTCCTTACTTTTTTTTTTTTTAATTTCCCCATCAAAAGAGTGTAGCAAACGCTCACATTTATTATGCTCTCTCTCTCTCTCTCTCTCTGTGTCGAAGGTTAATCACATAGTAAGTCTGAAGGCTCCATTTCTGTGATTCCTTTCCATTTTATGAGTTACTACATTGGCCTTCAAAGTTTAAATCAACATATATCAACTGGAATTATAACCCAAATTCCATTTGAGCTTTCTGATTGCACGGGTTTTCTGCTGGAATCAATGACAAACATGACCTCCAGAAGAGACGTAAAAAGGTCTCTAGGAAAGGTTGGTCAAGCGACTTTTAAAAAAGTAAAACATCTGCAAATTTAAATTCTGCAACTATAGAGTTTATAGTTGCATCTACTAGGAAAACATATCTACTGAGTATTTTCTTAGTTCCAAATATTCTCAGGATCTCTCATACATATCATTTTCACTCATACATGTGATCTATTATCACACCCCATTTTTCAGAAAAGAAAGCTGTGAGCTAGAGTCTGAAATAAGGATATATCTTGCCTTACAACTCATGGTCTTTTCAATACTCTGCTGTAAAGCAGGGTCAGCAAACTCTGGTCCTGTGGACCCCCACTTGTTTTTGTAAATAAAGTTTTATTGGAACACAGCTGTAGTAATTTGTTTATGTAGTCTATGGCTTTTGCAATACAATGAGAGCTGATTAGTCGTGACAGAGACCATATGCCCAGAGAGACTGAATTATTTATTTTCTGGCCCTTTACAGAAAAAGTTTGTTGACCTCTGCTGCGAAGAGTCCTAATATATTCCAGAATACATGGTGATGAATAAACATGGCTCCTACTTCCCAGTAACTCAAATTCTAGTTGAAGAGAACAACAAATGCCTAGGTGACTCTGTAACGGATATATTCTACCTCAACCGAGTTTGGGCTTCAAAATAAGGGAACATTTTTTATTCTTGTGATGAAATGGCTCAAGCCTCATAGCACTTTGGCAAGAATATCATTTTTCAACCTTTACAATTCCTTCTCTTTGAAAATCCCAAGACTCCCAGGGCCTCCACAATCCAGTGCATTAATCCTAGATACAATTAAACTTTCCAGAAAGAAAATTGGGGTTGTTGATCTGTACCTCATACCATTGTGACAGTTGGAATCTTACCATGTCGCTGCTGAGATGCAGTTGTGTGGTCTGGATGACCAATGTGAAGGGACCACAAAACCTGGTGCCTTCTTTTGTACTAATTGTCACTCAATGACCTTAGAGATCATTCTGAGTTAAGGGGACCTTCCTTTGTGTTGGTTGTAATTCCCCTAGCACAGTGTCTCTTGTTTTTTTGACTCTTGACACTTCCCAAGGGCATCCAGTGCTGAATCAGCTGGCTCCAAGGCCACTTGCCACTCTGTTCTACACTGCTCCCAGTGAGGCTTGACATTGCATAGTTCTGTTTCTTCCCAAAGAGCTTTACGTGCCCTGATTTCCATTTTCTGGGCTTAGTGGCAGAAAGCTAGCCATTCTGTCCAGTCTCCTGAGAGCAGTAAGTCATTTCTTTGAACCTTTTGATTTGGCCAAACTTAAGGGATTCTCAGCCAACCTGTTCTAGCATCCCCTGTTGTTCTACCATTGAATGGGTGTAGTTTTCAGCCATTCAGGTACTTTGTGCTTACCGGGGATGCTTAGATTAAACTCATTACTTGAGACCTTTAAAATATATATATATATATTTTTATGTAGACTTTTATTTTTTTAGAGCAGTTTTAGGTTCACAGCAAAATTGAGCTGAAGGTACAGAGATTTCCATATACCCTTATGTCCATATTTACATGGTTTCCCCCCATCACTATCAACATCCCCAACAGAGTGGTATATTTGTTCCAGCTAACAAACCTACATTAAAACATCATTACCACGCAAAGTCCATAGTGTATATTAGGGTTCACTCTTGCCGTTGTACATTCTATGGGTTTGGATAAATGTACAATGACATGTATTCATTATTATGGTATCATACAGAGTATTTTCACTGTCTTGAAAATCCTCTGTGCTCCACCTGTTCATCCCTATCTCCTCCCTAACCCCTGACAACTGCTGATTCTTTTACTGTCTCCATAGTTTTCCCTTTTCCAGAATGGCATAGAGTTAGAATCATACAGTAGGTAGGCTTTCCAGATTGGCTTCTTTCACTCAGTATTGTGCATTTAAGTTTCCTCCATGTCTTTTCATAGCTTAAATAGTTCATATCTTTTCAGTGCTGAATAACATTCCATTGTTTGGATGTACCAGAGTTTATTTATCCATTCACCTACCAAAGGACATCTTGGTTGTGTCCAGATTTTGGCAATTATGAATTAAATGACTGTAAACATCTGTGTGTGGGTTTTTATATCAATACAACTTTCCACCACCTTTGGGTAAATGCCAAGGAGTGTGATTGCTGGATCGTATAGTGGCAGTATGTTTAATTTTGCACTTGATACCTTTTGGGAAGCTCTTGTCTTCAGGAGCAGACATCACACCTGTGCAACTGTTAAAGAGAGCTAAGAGGTAGGTAACAGAAAACTTTCTTGGATTTGCCTATTTACTTGGCTTTACACAAAGAGAGACTTCCCAGTCCTCCAATTCCCTCTCGTACCTCAAAGCAGAGATCAATGGGTAATTCCATTCCTGCTCATATGTGGAGCAGATAACTATTTTGAGTCATGCATTGAACACTACCCATTCATTGTTATTCTTATTTGTAAAACAGTTTTCTATGGCTGTAATGTCTTTAGCTAAATATTGTTTGGTTAACTCTTTCACTTGAAGGTCCCTTTGAGGGGAACAGGTTATGGTCCAGGACATCTTTATCCTAGCTAACTGGAATACTTCACATAGCAGTAGACTCTCACAGTCTTTCCAGAATCAGAGTGGATGCCAAAGGAAACTGATTTACAGAGGAACATTTATCTTAATAGGCATTGGATTTTTATTTTTTACTTCTCATCCCTGAGTCTCTGGTAGGATAAGATTCTGCATTGCAATGGAGGTGATAAATCACCACAAATGTGTTCCCAATGTTTCAGCTTATAGGTTAAAAAAAAGGTTTCCACACTTAACTAGAGCTATCTGTTTGTGTTATTTCCACATGAACTTCTCACGTTAGAACATTATTCTGCTGTATGATTTGAGACTTACTCTCACAGTTGAAATGATGTCCTCAGATCTCATGGTACCCCACCTCCCACCCCAATCCCAAAAATGTTGCATTCATTACCAGTTCTTTCTCTCCTCAGATGACCAACACAATCAGGGAATTCTCCTTGGGCCTTGAGATGATTTTCCTGTGCCATCCCCCTAGCTTGGGTAGGGGGGTGTGAGGGGTGGGGGAGTAGAGTGAAAGAGGACTCCAGCCCTGGTAGAGAGTTTTAACTTGAATGAATGAATTTAAAGCCTGAACCAATTAAATAATGATCCTAAGGAGACAGTTTGAAACTGGGAGGGATTGAATTACTTTCAGTGGAGATTCTTGAATTACTACATAGAAGGGCTGGAGATAGCTACCTTATTGGAAGGATGGAGTAGGGAACTATGAAGTTTGACATGCATAGAACTTCTAGTGACCCCTTTTAAGCACCAAGATTAAGAAATGCTCAGGAGAAGTGGTGCAGTAAACATTACTAGTGCTTACGACAATGTCTGGATATTCTCTCCCTTGGGACACACATTCCCATAAAGTTTTTGTGTGTGTGCGTTGTGGCCATCTGACTTGCTTTGAACAATAAAATATGAATGGAAACAATTTGTATCACTTCTGTGTGGAAGCATTTATGGGCTGTGGTGTGTGCAATTCTCCACATTCCCTTCTTCTACCCTGGCAAACCCCGAAGACTTCTGTTAAGATGTGATGTCATAAGATGATGGAGATTTTATCACTCTGGGGTTGTGAGTGACTACAATGGATTCACACTGGACACCTACCATGAGTGGGAAACAAACGTTTGTTAATTAACAACGTTGTTGTTAATTGAGATTTGGGGGTTGTTTTTACTACTGTTAGCATAGCCTGATGAATAAAGGAGTTCAGTTATAGAAAAATAAAGGTCTATACTTGCACATCTAACTTTGTTTGTGAATTTCAAACCTGTTACACATTCATTTAGTTTATATGAATTTGGCTGTAGCAGCTCAGCAAGGAAAATAACAAGGATGAAAACTGTGGCTGATTAATCCTGATATCTCTCAAAGAACACATGTTCCAACATTTGATGTAAACCTGCTGCTCCTTCTGGGGGTCTGGGTCCCCTACTCTGCACGTAGTAAAGAATCTTCACACTGAGGGATGCTAGCCTTTAAAGATATATATTTTTTTCATACAAGATAACCCAAACACAAACGAATTACTTCTTCTGGAGTTTTAGTTAAAAAAAGAAAAAACTCTTCCCACATCGAAGCAAAATACAGGTTGTGCCGCTGGTTCCTCATGTTAGAGCAAGGGAATGCAGTTTGTGAATGGGAGAGCAAGTCTTACTATCAGGCAGACTTCTGCTGGTGAAAATTAGGGGCTTCCTGGAACCTACTGTAGATGAATCTGTATGTTCTCAGACCAGTTGTTCCAATGCAGAGAAAGGGTTGGTGGAATCAGCAAATGGTGCATCAGGCCACTGGGGTACCTGAGCACTTGCCCATGTGTGATGCCTGAAGAGCCCAAAATGCTCCAGGTTGGGAGATTGGGCTTTCCTCTGGTCCTGGACCTCCCCCTTTCCTGTTGGTATTCCCAGTAGAAACTGAAGGTTCAAGGTTATGTCAATTAAAGGGTTTTGGAAAAATGGCATACTTTCCCACAAACCTCCTAAAATACTCACTGAACCTTAGAAGGTCTTTAATTCACTTTAATAGGGCTAACTGATCATTGTAATGGTTTGGGGCACTGATGCCCATCCATTTTTTTTTTTTTGATACCATGTGCCTTTTGAAGGGTATCCTTTCAAATGGTTAGAACTCTAAATGAAAGAAAGATACTGTCTTTCTTTGTCCTTTTTCAGAAATAGCCATTTTATAGTATTTACTTCTTAATCCTTTACTGTATAGTTTACTCCCTCGCAGGAAGTCTAGGACATTTTGCTTTAAAGTGTCTAATAGATTTTAATAATCCAAGCATGTCTGGATTTCACCTGTTTTTGTTTGTTTTGTTTTCTTGCTTGTTTTAACAAGCATTTGGACCATGGAACACCAACGTGATCTTGTTATTTGGTAGATTCTAAGGAGGTCTCATAAATGATCACTTTCATGCTCCACAATGTACCTAGGTTTTGTGACCCTATTTGTCGCCATTTGCTCTGAAGGCGCACATTGTTTTCCTCCCATTTTCCTGGTACTAGGAATTCACAAAATAAAAGCTCTCTGGATTAAATTTAAGAGCCCAGTTGGGAAAGCTTCAAGTTGTGAAGCTTTGAGAGGCAGCCCTTGGCTCTTCTTACTTCTATTTTCTGTAGTCTCTGAGCACAGGTGGTGCACGGGAGGATCACCCAGAAAATTTGGCTCTGGGTCAGCATGTTAAAATCCTGGAATGAGTGCCTAGCAATGCAAACATCTTTTGCATATTTTCTGGATCAAAGCATCTAATTGCTCACCCCACCTCTCTTTAAAGTTTTCCATCTTGGCAATCAGATAATGAAGAGAACCTAACACATCCCAATTTAGTAAATTTTTGTAATGAGAATGGCTTTAAGTGATTCTACTAAAATGTACCTGGAAACAAGGGATGCATTCAAGAAAGGGTAGAAAAGACCCAATTAACCAAGTGTGTTAACTGAGTACCTTCTGTGTGCTGAGAATGGGGCTAGATGTTTTACATGCTCCTTCTGGGGTTCTCAGTAAGTACCCCGTTCCTATGTTAGTGTTTGTGATAGAACCCTAGATTTTGAAGTCCTAGGAAAGTGTTTGGAGCTGACTTTGAAAACTGGAGCAGTGGTTCCTTTGTGTTCCTAGCTAGGACATTTGGGGTGCTTCTTCTTAACTCAGATCAGTTCCACTCATATCAACCTAACTCCCCTTCCCCCACCCCAAGTATAGCTGTATTTATTTCATAGGGAGGCTATGAAACCACACTGTTAACTATTTTTAACAAACAAATCAGAACATATACTCCAAAATGAATGGTGTTGCCTATGACATAGTTCTTATCAGATACTAGATATTTGTGCCAGTGATACTTTCAGAGCTCAAGGTGGTACTGGTGCCCTGGATGACCTCTTGGGGATTGTCTCCAGAGTTTTTGTGTCATTTTAGGATATTCTCAGGATCTGCACATTGTCTGCTATGAAGGAGCCATGAAGCAAGTAGCCAGAAGTCAAGTAAACTCTATTACTGTGAATTGAAGGGATGAAGTGAAACCCTCTCTGAAAGACTGGCCAGGGCTTGGCCAGGATGGACATTTGCAGTTGGAAGGCATGGTCTCAGGATGCCGAATGTGCCCCTTAGGGAGGGAGGGCTAATGACACTTGAGAGCTGGGGATCAGAAGAAGGTAAAATTGAAGACATGGCGAAGACTGTGTTAGCCCGAGTCCTCTGAGAAGCAGGTGTTGAGATGAAGTGAGAAGAAATGCCTATGGGAGAGAAAATGGGAGGTGTGGGGAGGCTGGAAAGGTCATCAGACTGCAATACCAACCTGATCCCCAGTGATGGAGATATGGAGGGAAGGTTGGGGAGAAGCTTCCTGGATGACCATGTAGTCTAAGGCAGGTTTGAGAGGTTATGGGGAGTCCTCGAGCCAAAGCCCCCCATCACTGGCCATCAGAGGAGTCCCACATCTCCCTGGTGTCCCTGCCTTGCTCTGTGATTGGCTGGGAGCAGCCGATGGAGGAGGCTTTACCTCCATGCAGAGCACAGCAGCTGGAGCCCTGGGGCAATGACCCTGCTGCTTAACTACTGCTGATGGAAGCCTTTGAGGTGCATTTCCATCGTGTCCAAAATAACCAAGAGGAACTCTGAGAAGGAAGAACTACAGCCAAAAACTGTGATGCCGGAGGAGCCTACTGAGTCAGAACTGAGTTTGGAAGCTGAAATGATCACTGGTTCACTGATGAGGTGGGAGGTGGGGGATCCCAGGTGTGGGGGTAGCATGGACACTGGGCAAGTAAAACGGAAGACGCTGTGGGTGACACGCTCCTCTGCAGCTGCCTGCCATCTGAGCCCAAACCCGGCCGGTGCCTCCCTGCTTCCCCAGGGAGCTCTGGAAGCTTCTGATAGATGCTCAAGCTGTGCAGATTTGGTTCTGATTATGAAAAATGACATAAAATCATCAAATGAGGCTCTTTTCTGGTGTGACTAGTAAACTGGCTTGAAAGATAATGTTCCAATTCCAGAAATAGTTTGATCAATGGCAGCATTGTTGGAATAACTGTTTATGTTCCCAAAGGGACTCCTTTGAAGGAAACAGTGCTCATTTGTACACATAGGGTCTAGTGGCTCTGTTCCAAAATGGTACTTATTAATACTTAATTAGCAACTGATTACTTTTAAAGGGTGCTTCACAAATGTTTTTATCTGCCTGCCCATTTAACATGTTACCATCAACAACATCTTTTATTACTTCTGATTATTTTGGGGAGGCAGCTAGGGGAGCAGAAAAAAGCAGCCTCCCCGCCCACCCCCCCCCAACGCCCAATCCAATCACCAGCACTGAGGAGAGACCTGATGTTAACTATTAGGAGGTCTGGGATGACAAACACACTTCTTTCCTCCTCGGGGCAGGATGATGCTAGAACACAGGAGATTTTTCTCAGCGACTCCTTTGTTCCTTTCATGCTGCTTAATTGGATAAAAATGCTCCCATTCAGCTCACCCTCCTACAAGTATTGCACTAACTTACAGTGCATCTTCTGTAACATCTCTGTGAGTGTATGGGTCTTGGGGAAGGATGAAGAATGCATACTTATCTTCTTGGTATATAAAATCTGGAATTTACAATTTTGAGGTGCTTGAGGGCACCTAGGTGGCTCAGTTAGTTAATCATCTGACTTTAGATTTTGGCTCAGGTCATGATCTCAGGGTTGCAAGATGGAGCCCCGTGTGAGGCTCCGAGCTCAGCAAAGAGTTTGCTTCCCCTCTCCCTCTCCCTCTGCCCCTCCCCACCGCGTGCACACTCTGTCTCTCTCTTTCTCTCTCTCTCAAATAAATAAATAAATCTTAAAAGAAATAAAATATTGAGGTGTTTGAAGTAAGGCACCATGGAGGCTGGTCTATTAGGAATATCAATGGATGAGGCAGACTCTCTAGAGAAAGCAGAAGTCCCCATCTCTCCAAAACATACCCTCCCTTTGTCGTATAGATGGCGTAGGGCTATGCTGGGATGGAGCCAAACAGGGGGGATGGGATTTGGGAATTCTAGTTTATAAAATAATTATGGAAGCACCTCTCTGTGTCTGATGTTTGTGCTTGCGCATGATTTGGAGTGAGGGGTTTGGAGTTATTGCACATCCTAACAAGTGTGTGTGTGTGTGTGTGTGTGTGTGTGTGTGTGTGGTGGAGGGGAGATATGCTTTTTCAAAAAGTCCCCTCCCCTTAACTCTATTGCCCCTTCCAACTTTGAGAATAACTACTCAGATATCAGATTATAAGTTACTCGAAGTAAGATCTGCGTTACAATTTCTCATTTTGCATATGGTAGAAACTCAATTAATATTGCTTTTAAGTACTTTTCTGGATTGACTTTGTTACTGACTGATAGGTGATTTCCTATACCCATGAAAGGCAGAATTTAGGATTCTATGTCTGGGAGAGAACAGGATGCTCCATGTAACATTATACAGTCATTAGCTGTCTTTCCAAAGAAGAAAGTTCTAGGCCAAGAATGCATTTTTCCTTCCCATGGGAGAAAGCTAGTTTAGGTGATGTAAGCTCAGAAAACTTTTAAGAGATAGGTAAGAGGTGGGCAGTTGGGAGGAGGTAAGAAGCAGAGCCCAGGGACCTCCCTGCCCTCCCTAGAAGCTCATGCTCCCTCGTCACATCACAGGCACCTAGACTTTTGGACTGGGCAAGTACACACAACATGACCAGGATTGTATGTCTAGTCCTTTCCAGAGCCAGGACCTTAACCCAGGTCAGGGCTTTCCCTTCAGAACATCTGGACAGGAGGGAGAAGAAATTTCAATCCCCTAGTAAGGATGAGTATTTGTCAATATTCAACATATTTGGACCTTGGTCCCTTTTCTGGCCTGCCAGCCCCTGAGCCACCAATGATAATCCACCAAGATTCAAGGAACACACCCATGAAGACCATTGCCCAAAGCTTCCATCGCTAAGACTTTGGCAGAGACTGGGGCCAAAGCAGGTGCTCAGTTTGGATGGGGGAGGAGTAAGGAAAATGATAAAAACCCTCCAGAGCAAATTCCTCATCCTCTGTCCTTTCGTCCCCGACAAGGTCTTCTTATTAAACAAGTCCTTGTGCTTGGTTCCCAGAGGTCTTCTTGTCTTCACCATCTGAAGAAGTGCTGGAGTCTCCCTGTCTCTCATCCTCTCACGCTGCCTCCGTATTTCTATCACTGTTCTTGTCACTACCAGAAGCTATCCTCTTCACTTCTTTGCTTATTTATTGTCTATCTTCATCCTCTAGAATACATAAACTCGAAGAAAAACAAGGACCAGATCTGTCTTGTTCACTGCTGTGGTTGGCTTCACACATTAGGCAGTAATTATGCGTTCAGTGCTCATGGAACTTAAAGCACACAGTATTTATCTTGTTGTTGGATGAACACTTCAGGTCCCTCTGAATTCTGAAATCCAATGACCCGTGGCATTAATACATTAGCCATCTACATTTTTCTTATAAATCCTCCTTATCTTTCAAAAACAATTCTTTGGAAAAGCCTAGCGGCACACATCCCCCACACCCCCCATCCTTTTAAAGATAAGAAAATCAAGGACCACAGGGATAAAGCACTGACTATTCATACTACACACTTATTTTGTGGTGTGTTGTTAATGTTTCAAACTTCTGACAACATAATTCCCACCACCCCCACCCCTCTCACGCTCCCCACCCCCATCCCCACCCCTACTCTCTCTCACAGGTATGGGGCTTCTGGCTGCAGGTGCCCAGCTCTGAAAGATTCACTATGCCAATTTCCAGGTGTGTTTCACTTCCCCCATCATGTCAGCGCTAGGGCATCACACCAGGGCACTCGGCTTTGCAATCATCATCCATGATGGCCTCCCGGCTCAGCCGCTGCCAAGAAGGCTCGTCAAAAAGAAACCACTTCCGGGACTCACATGGTGTCTTGCTGACATCAGTGTTTGTCAAGAGCCAGCCACTCCATGTGAGCCTCCCCAACCAAAGATAAAAGCAATTGAAGTAATGAGGATGGTGGCAGTATCAACATCCATCATCTCAGCAAAATTACAAATAGAGTTATGCTCAGATTGAGGTGGGGATGCCACACGTGCTCTTTTCATGTGCACTCCCAAACTCAAGGCCTCTGATTTCCTGAAAAGATTCTATTTTATTAGGCTCTCAGGGTAGGAGACAAGAATCATGTTGTCTTTTGGACCCCCATGGTGGAGACTATGGCTTCAGAATCACTAACAGTGAGTGTGCAAGAAAGTAGCCGATATTCTGGCCCAATGTTCCACACACAGAAAACATTCAATGCAAGTTATTGGCAAATGACGTGTGAAGTCTAAAGCTTTTGTGGATATTATTGGAGAGAATGGTCAACTACTAATACAGGGTCTTGGAAAATACTTTTGTCTTGTTGTAATAGGACTCTCCCTTAAATGTACTACAAGAAGAAAAAAACCAGCATATAAATACGCCTACTGAAGTCATTGAAGATGTGGTAATAGAAATTGAGTTTTGCTTCCCATCCTGTCCCCTATGAAGATTGCAGTGTCTGATTCTGAAAGCCACCATGGGCTAACCACAGAAGGTAATCTACATGATTTTCCATGTACATAGGCATCAGTGTGGCATTGACCATGTTAGCAGTGTATTTGGGAAATTCAGTGTGGCCTTTGGAAACTCAAAACCAATGTGTGTATTTGGAGTCATCAAGCACAGCAGATCTTACATATTAGCTTCTAACTTATATAAATAACATTCATATAAACACCATTGAAATGCTCATCTATATGTGACAAGCATTTTTTTTTTCAAAATGAGTTTTCTTGGATATCATTAGGGTGGAGAAACTGATATTCTTTGAGGCAGACGTTCAGATTTTGGGCAGAAAGTGTTTGCTTCTAGAATCCCTCTCGGCCTTCCAAACAAGTAGCCGTGTTGGTCCGGGTTCTGCAATTGACAAACTAGTGTCCGTCCTCTTCCAGGATGTGAAGGCACTGTGTGCCTGACCAAATATCTTCTCCAACCTACATGAAGATGGTTTGTTTCACCATCGCCTACATATGGTATGATTTCAGACCCTCTTACCAAGCTGGTCATATGTTTATGGGTATATTCCAGACTTTTAATGTCCTTCTCCAAACAAATGCCAGAAGCAAACTCAGCTTGAATGCAGAGCAGAAGGGAAACCCAACTAGTAGCCCTTTTGACAACTAGCTGCATCTCCTTTTTTTTTTTTATTATAGTAAAAACACTTACATGAGATCCACTCACTTCACAGGCTTTTAGGTGCACACGACAGTATTATTATGTACAGACACAATAGTGGGTTGATCTCTAGAACTTACTCATCTTGCATAACTGGAATTTTATTCCTCCCCCGCCCAGCCTCTGGCAACCACCATTCTATTCTTTGTGTCTAGGAGTTTGTTGTATTTTATTCTCTTTTTCTTTTATACAGTCAGTGTTGATTTGGATTAAATTCCATATATATGTACATTTCTTTGCTCCTTATTTCTTCCTGCAGCTCAAATGTTTATTCTGGGAATTTTTCCTTCCTGAAATATGGGCTTTAGAAGTTCTCCTAGTGTAAGAGTTGTTGGTAAATCTTGGTTTTTCTTTTGCTGACCATGTCTTTATTTCATCTACATTCTTGTGTAATTACTTTAGTTTAGTTTTTTCTCTCAGTGCATTGAAGATACTGTCCTACTGAACTGTGGCCTAGAGTTTGACCATTTTAGAAACCTCATGTACATGGAATCATGCCGTATTTGTCCTTCTGTGACTGGCTTATTTCACTTAGCATAATGATCTCAAGATTCATCCCTGTTGTCACATTTTGCAGGATTTCCTTCTTTTTTTTAAGGCCAGTGGATGGCAAAAAAACAAAAACAAAACAAAACAAAACAAAACAAAAAACCACCAAAAAAACCTACTTCCAGGTGAAAAGCAGAATAAAGGAACATGCTATGTGGATCTTTGATGAGAATGTGAGCTAAGAATCTTAGTAAAAGAAAATTTTTTCTCTTTCCAACATACCATCAGCATAATCATTGTGATGATCATTTATTGAGTTCTCCTTATGAGTTAGGCACTGTAGTAATTGATTTACTTATACGGTCTCATTTTATGTAAAATTCTCTGTGTCTGGTACAGTTATTCCCATTATAAATGGTAGGAAACTAAGGCTAAGAATAATTAGGTAGTTCCTGCAAAGTCATGCTAGTAGTGAAAGGTAGATTTAGAATTCTCACTTAGTACTGTTTGATTCCAGAACCTTTGGGATCTTGAATATTACACTGTACAACCTAGATATGAACTGTAATGAACTAGTTCAAATTCAGTTACTAGTTCAATTTAAGCATAAGATCATGGCTAGATAGAGAACCTGACATAGTCTTTGTTTATAGGTAGTAACGGGATAGTTTGGTCTCATAGAAAAAAATAGACCCAGAAGTGCCAGATAAAACTGGGTTCACACTTCCTAGATTCGGAGCCTCAGCCAAGTGATATGCTAGATTATGTGCCCTTACCCCTCTAGATCCACTCTGTGTCCTTCTTACCCTGCTCTGTGTCCCAGGAGGCTAAGCTGGACTACAGTGTGTCAAAAGGTTCTGTCTGCTCAGTTCTGGCTGCTGTAATAAATTACCATTCACTGGGTGGCTTACACAGCTCATGTATTTCTTACAGTTCTGGAAGCTGAAAGCCCAAGATCAAGGTGCCAGCCTGGTCTGGTTCTGGTGAGAACTTTCTTTGGGGTTGTAGATGGCTGATTTCTTGTTGGATCCTCACATGGTGGAAAGAGAGAGAAAGTCTCTGGAATCCTATTTATGAAGGGCACCAATCTCATTCAGGAGGGCTCCACCCTCATGAACTAATTACCTCCCAAAGGCACCACCTTGTATTATCATCACACTGAGGGTTAGGATTTCAACATATAAACTTTAGGAGGACACAGACATCAGATCATAACAAAAGTTTCCTTACCCCTGGGCCTCCAGTTGGTTGGGCCAATGCGTAGATGGGCAGCACATCGGAGGGGCGGAGGAGAGTGAGGCCAGTATACTTCCTCCCCTGGTCCTCTTCGTGCATGGTCAGTGTGGGTGCCACTGAAGTCCACCACCGTTGACCAACGACCCTCTCAGTATAGCAACTCCCAGGGGAGTGTGAGCACTCTCTCCTTGTATCTTCAGATGTAGAGGTAAAAACAGCTCCCCACTGTTGCTTGCCCCAGGGTATGATACCATGTTTTGTTGAGTTCTCCAAATCTTGCTTCTTGTCACTCTTTGTAGTTAGCCCCTTTATTAAACGTCCTTAAATTTCCAAGTTTGAGTATCTCTTCTGTTTTTTGCCTGGAATCTGATAGAAAGCACCTTGGCTCAGTCTTCTCATTTATAAAATTGACATAGTGACGCCC
Source organism: Halichoerus grypus (assembly GCF_964656455.1). Classification (NCBI taxonomy): domain Eukaryota; kingdom Metazoa; phylum Chordata; class Mammalia; order Carnivora; family Phocidae; genus Halichoerus; species Halichoerus grypus. Next base: position 10,436,806 of record NC_135719.1, read on the forward strand.
TCGCCGTATAGCATGAGGTTGAATGAGATAAGGAAGGGCCTGACACACTGCAAAGCTTAATAAAGAGTAGATGGAATGATGATCATGATGACCCCCTCCTTTTTTGTTAGCCTCTCCAGGATGAGAAGTCAACCTACTCTGAAACGTGGGTCATAAATTGGTGGCCCATAGACTGGAGTCAAAGTGTGCAAATGTTTTATAGGCTAACATATTGCTTAAAAATACCAGAAAGTGTCGCATGCAATCCAGATTCTAACTTCTCTCACACGGTCAGAGCTCTGGCGACACTGGACTCCCACAGCCACCTTGACCACTCGGTGGGAGCTGAATGGAGGTGGCCTCCTTTAGACAGGACAAGGGCTCTCTAGTTTGCCACAGTCTCCACCAGTCCCTATGATACATTGGCTGGCTGTACATATTTATATGACCCGCCCAGTCCTGTAAGTACAGGATTTGGAGTCCTGATCTAAATTATGAACTCCTAGGGGGCAAGTACCTTAGCTTATTCTTCTCTGTGCATAACCAACTCACTGATATATTTTAGTTGAATAAACAAATCTGCTTTCACTCCTTGGTCTCCAGACATTCCCACTGCTGCCACAGCCCACTGATACTCTAGCCATCTGCCGTTCTAACAACCACAGTGTCCATTCACCTGGGTGAGTCTGGAGAAGGAACACAGTGGGACGACGGGGCAGAGGGAAGGAGACTGGGCTGGGAGGAAGATGGCTGAGGATACAGGCTGCAGGTAATGTCGGCGGGGGGGAGATATGCGAATGCCCTCCTGGCACGGAGGAAATCATCTTTTCTTCATCTTTATATGATGTCTTCCTAATTGGCTTAATAAGAAATGCCCCGATTCCCCCTCATTCCTGTAGCTAAATACTCAGATCTGAATGGCTTTCCAGGTTTGAGTGGTTAACTCTCTGAAAGCTGGGAGCACAGTCCCAGTGGTCTGCTACCCAGAGTTAACTACCCTTTCCACATCCCCAGACAGCACAGATCTGGGTAGAGCCTCTGACAGCTCTAGCAGCATTGGAGGGCCCAGAATGAGCCCATTCTGTTAGCTAGTGGGAAGGTAATGACCCAACAACTACAGATCACTCTCACCATTCTGGCCTGCTTTAAAAAAAAAAAAAAAATACAAACAACCAAAAAAATTCAGGCCTGGCATTCTATTATTCCCTTTTTAATAAGGGCCTGTAAATGTCAGCCTCAGTGATTACGCCAGCAGGTGCCCAGACTTCAAAGTGGGCACCTGTCACTGGAAAGATAATTGACTTTATTCAACCAATTGTCTCCCCATTGTAATCAAGCCATTTCATTCAAATGGATCTTTCAAACTGTTCTTTTGAGGAGGTGGGGGAGGTAGCAGTGTGGGTGGATCACAATGACCACGTAGAGCGAGGGGGAAGCAGAGCAAGCTCAGAAAGCGGCAGCGGCAAAGGGCTGTCAGCCTTTCTGCAAGCGGTGGCTGGCCTGGAGGACCATTTGTAGGTGGAAAAAACACCAAAGAGCAATTAGGGAGAAGTGGGGGAGCCTCCCACTATTCAGCTATTCAAGACAGACACTCCCCGGTAGGCACGTTGTTTTCAGCATCAGGTGCCCTGAGGGGGTCTAAGGGGAGGGTAGACAGACCCCTGTGCCCAAAGCATCCTTTTCCTCCTCTGGGGATCAAGATTCAATGTAAACTTCAAAGAGGAGAGAAAGGGCCTGTGGACGGAAACAGGGTGAGGGTCTCTGCTCTCCACAAGGAGCTAAATCCTCCTTAGTCGTAAGGTGTCTCTCTGGATTTGACAGATCTGGTCGTGCATAGAAGGCTAGGATTCGAGCCACAGGGGGCCGTAGGCACCTGTGGAATTCGATGGCTCTCCATTTCCCCCAAGTGTAGACAAAACAAACGCTGGATTTTGATGGGCCATGGGTGGACGGGACCATTGAGTTCTAGCTGTGCATTTAGCGGCTGTGCAGTGAGGACTCTGGAAGTGCTACATGGCTGATGGCAAATTTTAGAGTAAACGGCAGTGAGGGGTGTTCAGGCTGTAAGCTCTGTCCACGATGAGAAATCTTATGTAGCTGACCTTGGTTCTTGGCGCAGCCACTCAGCTGCTCTCTGACCTTGACTTAAGTCCCTGAGCCTCAAATTTCCCAAGTATGAAACTGGGCAATAGCACATAATGAGATAGAATGAGCTGAGCTCCATGATTCAAATGCCTGAGGCCGATTGGGGTGCCCAGGGAAACAGATGTCTCTTCTCTCAAATGGAATAGGACAGAACAAACCCCAAATCCTGCATTTCCACAATCCCCCACTCTGGTTTCACAGTCTTGTGTGCACAGACAGGGACGCACGACTCCAGGACACCATGAGGGTCTATTCCCATGCCTGAGAGGGTGCAACACCGAAGAGCAGGTTTTCCCTGATCTCACCAACACCAGGCATCTCTCCCATCACTCTTCTGTCTTCTATAGCCATCATTTACATCCCAAACATCATCTCGCCAGAGTGTCCAAGTCCCCTGAGTGTCCTTTTGTAACACCCAGTGTGGTGCCTTATACATAGTAAATGTATCAGTGAAAGTCTTGCTAAGCCTGGGCCTCTTGTAGTATTTAAATATGCTTGGGAAACCAGCAGAATCATCCTTCGCTATCAGGGCTGATTAACTTTTACTGAGAAAACTATCTGATAAAATTATAATCGATGCTACCGAGCCATAGACAGGTAGACCGTCTTCCATTACGAAGTCATTAGTCCTTTTGGGTGGAATGCAAAGATCAAAAGAAGCTTTTGTACAAGAAGAGAAACAGCTTCGGGGTAAGCTAGTGTTCGGAGCTGAGTTGTAACTGTAGGTGGATCAGCCAGATGGGGGGTGAGGGGGAGAGAAAGCAAGGAGAAGGTGTGCCAGAGTGGTTTTCATCCCCTCAACCACAAAGGGGAGGGTGGTTGCAAACACAAAGGGAACCTGATGAACTCTGCACAAGGTCAAAGGGCATACCTGAGTCCTGGGTCTCCCTCACAGCTGCCCTGCACTCGCCTCTCCTGTCTGTTGTGACAGTGACTCTCACCTAGTGGACATGACATCATAAGGAGGAAAGTCCCCATGCAAATGACCTCAGCAGCTAAGGGGACACACTGTGTGGTTTAATCAATGACATCTTGTGTGAAGGTCTGAGGAGGCGTTTGAGAAAAGTCTATACAACAGGAAAAGAATGACATCCACGGGGGATGAATGTGGCACATTCGGCAGAACCCTCATCTTCACTGTAAATTTGCTGTTTGAGTTGGGGAAAACAAAAGCAGTGAAGTGTTGAGAATCTCGTAGGGTTCAACCCACCATGTGTAAGGGTAAACTTGAGCCTCACCTCCAGACTTCTAGGTGCTGACCTCTGGATTGTCCGAGTTATAACATGTGTATTCTTATTAAATAGGGAGTGCTGTAGAATTTTCAGCTGTTGTTAGTATTGCTATGATGATAGACATGTTTTCCTCCCTGACTCTGGGAAAGGTACTAGAAAGAATCGTGGATGTTTTCTCTCAAAGCAATCACTGCTGAAAAGAGCCCCCAGAAACCAGAGCCCTGGACAAAGGCACATACCCAGCAGGGCCAAGGTCATGAGCATCTGGCCAGTACTATCACACAAGGCTCTGCTTTCAGAAGTCCGGAGCTTAGGGATAGTGGTCCATGGGTGCCGTCTAGAAATTCTTAATACTTTTATCATTGAATTTGGTTATGTAGGTGCAGTCCAGTGGGACAATGGAGCATGCACCAGAGGCTTGAAGCCTCGCCCCCTCCCTGACATGGGTCTCTGCTGCCTGCTGCCCAGCATCCCCACTCCACCCCTACCCCCCATCCCCCCACCCCTCCACCCCCACCCAGGAACAGCTGCTGCACTGGGGACAGGTTCAGGGAGGGATGGGCTCGGCAGCTGTTCACCGAGGCACAGGGCGGGGCCGAGCACCTGTGAAAGTCAGCTCTCACTCCTCAGGTATCCCTGGGACCAAGGGGGGCACAGAATTTAATAGCAAATAAAAAAAAAACCAAAACACTAGGCCCAGTTGAGGGAAAAAAAAGAACAGAAGAAAGAAAAAAGCGTTTCTTCCTGCTTTTTTGGGGACAAGAGTCTCCCCATTTTCTTTTTTTAAAGATCTTATTTATTTATTTGACAAGAGAGAGAGAGCACAAGCAGGGAGAGTGGCAGGCAGAGGGAGAGGGAGAAGCAGGCTTCCTGCTTCTGTGGATCTCGATCCCAGGACCCTGAGATCGTGACCTGAGCCTGAGATCGTGACCTGAGCCGAAGGCAGACGCTTAACGACTGAGGCACCCAGGCGCCCCGAGGCTCCCCATTTTCATTTTTCACTGGGCCCTGAAAATTATGTAGCTGGTTTCCAAGTTCGGTCTTTGGGCACCACGTGTAAAAAAGGTTCAGGGCAATTCTTCTCATATACTTTGATACATGAGCTCCCAATGGTGGGCTCATGGAGAGAGAAAAGCAGAGCATGGAGGTCAGAGTCTACACTCAGTGTTTGCCTTTGACATACTTATTGTGACATATGTATTATGTTTCAGATAATGGGTAACTACTCATCCTTTTTAGGGACTAGATAAAGAGAAGACATCTGAAACCAGTGCTCGAGCTATGACTGAACATTCAGTTTTGGGATTACATCCTTGTAATCCCCTAGATTAGTTTTGGTTTATAACTCCATTAACTCAGGTGTCGGTGAGATTTCTGGAAGTAGGTTTTCTTATGGCTTCTTTTACATTGAATATCAACCAGTATAATACAATATTGTGCCATGTATTAGATTATAATCTTCTTTTTAATATGACTGTTTTCTCTGCAAGCTTTCCATCAGCCCTAGGTGACAGGGAAGAATAACTTTAATACTGACTGTTTTATGTGTGTACATTCACACCACAGCATACAGAGTATAATATTGTTTTTATTTATCCTTTAGCGATGGGTAGGCAACAGTTGAGATACTCCAATCAGGATACACACTCCAGAGGTAGTTAGCATTTTAATGAAGTTAACCAGAACCTCCCATCCTAGGGGAACCCTTTCCAAGCCTTCAACTATCTTTAGAGAATTTGCTGATTAGCATGAATGATGTTAGAAATGACTTTTTTACCGGTGAAATGAGCTATATTCAATTTTGTAGACTGACTAGAAATAATTCTAGAAAAACAACCTCCCTTCCCCATATGGGCTGTGAGTCTAGGGTCCCAGTCAGTCAATAACTATTAAGTGGTACATTGGTCAAAGGGCTCCATCAAATCCTGTGCCCTGGTCCCCTTAGGACATAATTTCTTGTTGTTTTTAGATCACAGTGATAAATACTTTTTACATCATAACCTAATACACACACACATACCCAGGCACATTGAAAGGAAGAGTGTCCAGAGAAAGCATTTCTTACTCTCACTTTATGTAATGCATTCTATTCTACTATAATTCATTTTGCTAATTGCTGATTGTAATGCACTCAGTTTATTTCAGATCACCCTAGTGGGATACAAACAACCATTCTAAAAACCCTAGCCTAGAGAGCGAGCAGAATCCTGCCACTAGAATGTTGCCACAGGCCTTTGCTGCAAGGTGCTGACATGGCCAGGAGTGGGGGAGTCATGGAGTTACAGGAGAGATGGGCACATGTTTTTGGGTGAAGGAGCTAATGAAATGGGTGTGCACCAGAATGTGGTCTGGGACTTGCCTGCATTGTAACATACAACCAGGTAGTGAAGAGGTGGGAGAGGAGACCTCTGTTCCATCTATGTTCTCTCACCTATGTTCAACTACTGGACGTTACCAATAATGCCAGGAAGAACCTAGTAATGATGGATAACCATATTGGTTTAGGTCAATTTGCAAGTATTACTTTGAAAAATGAAAGACTATCAGGCACTGTAGTGGGGTGCATGGTGGCACCCCAAAAGATAGGGCTGCCCAGAACCTGTAAACACGATCTTATTTGGAAAAAGCGTCTTTGCAAATGTCATTAAGGTAAGGATCTGGAGATAGGATCACCCCAAATTATCCAGGTGGGCCCTAAATCCAGTGATAAGTGTCTTACAAGGGAAAGACAGAGGGAGATTGGAGACAGAAGAGGAGGAGGGGGTCACAGTGAAGATAGAAGCAGAGACTGGAGGCACACAGCCACATGCCAAGGATTCCCTGGAGCCACCAGAAGCTTGAAGAGGCAAAGAAGGGATTCTACCCTAGGGCCTTCAGAGGAAACGGGGCCCTACTGACACCTTGACTTTGGACCTCTGAGCTTCACAACTGTGAGAAAATAAATTTCTATTGTTTTAAGCTACAAGCATGTGGCAATTAGTTTTCAAGGCAGCCCTAGGAAACCAATACAGACGTTATAGAGACCAAGACCACAGAACTCTCTTTGATAATCTTGCCAATTGCTCAGTCCCAACCAGAATCGCCTCACCCTGAACAAAGGAGCAAAGGTCTGTTCTGTATTTTTTTTTTTTTTTTTTTTTTGCTAGCTTATGTAGAATCAGCTCTCAGGAAAATACATCTTGTTTGATTCAAAATATTTCAAAACATCACTCACTATCTCTGATGGCATTTATGGCTCTACATTCTTTACAGCAACCATATAAAACTTATTTCAAAAAACGTGATGGGCATTCTTAACTATACGTGAACAGGGCGAACAAACTTCTTCAAGAAGGAACAAGCAGATGCGTATAACCAGGGCATTGCTTCTAGGAGATTTTATTTCCTCAAGCAAAGCTGACCTTGGTTGGGCATTGTTGAACGTGGAATTGCTATCCCCATGTTAGTAAGGAAAAAGAGGCAGCCTATATCTCAGGGTGTAGAATTTCAGAGATGGTCCTCTGATGAAACAGCTAACATCCTATTACAAACAGCATGAAGGAGAGAAGGGAGAAAATGAAACACTGGGGAGCTCATATTTACTTGAGAACATCAAAATACATCAGAAAATCAGAGACCCCGATAGAGATCCTCTTAACTTTTTAAAATCGTTTATCTCCAATAACAGTCCTAGAAAATAAGTATTTAGAAACAATTTTTCTGAGGAAATTGTTTCACACCCACAAACCACCTACAGAGCAAGCTTCTTTGTTTTAGCTTCCAGTACAATGTGACTTGGGTGTGTGTTGCAAGGGCAAATGATGGTGGAAACAGAGATCATTGTATTTATCTTCAATGGTTACTAGGAGGGGACAGGTTGATCATTTCTACTGAATCATTAAGTCGGAAAGGTTGCAAAATATCCTGAAAATCGTATATGCAAATTATCTTTGAGAACACCACAATGCAATTGCCTCTGGAATCTAATAAAGCAAACGTGTTAGGCCTGCCCAGCAGCATTATTTATCAGGGCCATCATGAAACATAAACATTATGTTTAGGAAGAATTTACATGACACGAAAGTCATTAGGATGTGATAGTATTATTATTACTTTATTGTTAAGTGCTGTGGACATTTTTTAAGTACTCTGTTTATTAGACAATTTCGTTTCATTGAATTTCTCTTTTAAATCTTTTTAACCTTTTAGGGGCGCCTGGGTGGCTCAGGGGGTTGAGCAGCTGGCTCTTGGTTCCAGCTGAGGTCGTGATTTCAGGGTCCTGAGATTAAGCCCCAGATGGGCTCTGCCCTGGGCATGGAGCCTGCTTAAGATTGTCTCTCTCCCTCTCCCTCTGCCCTTCCCCCCCTCTAAAATAAACAAACAAGCAAACAGATAAATCTTTTTAACCTTTTAAAACAACTTAACTTATTATTAGGGTTTAAAATGAACATGAGCTTTATTCCATCTTAGCAATCAAGGTGGAAAAATAAACTTTCCCCATTACAGGCACTTAGTTCCTGGCAACAGACTCAGATGGCTGGTGTGGGTCACATGACCCTCTGTGTGTCAATCACAGTGGAGGCTGGGGAGGCTGGGGTCCTCTGAATAGCAGCCCTCCCCAGGTCTGCGTGGTGGGAGTGGCGAATTGATGCTTCTCCAAAGCAGAGGTGGCTGGACTGTTAGCAGAAGGAGTAAAGGGCGGGGCTATTCAGAAAAACAGGTGTTCACGCATACACTCAGATTTATCCGCAAATGTGTTTAGACAAACTGACAAAATACTGGAAGCAAGTGTAGCCTTATGTGTGTTAGCCCCAGTTCTGGCTGATGGGATTATGGGGGTTTATAAACATGCTTTGCTTACTACAGTTGCCCAGCCCTTACCACCTCGCCTTTTTATAAACAAAAGGATTTAAGCTTCACTGACATTGGTTTGTTACTATACACGAAAGTTTTGGCAATTTAAAGCTTTGGTTGCGCCCTCGGGGGTAAGAAGAATTCCATGAGGTCAGAGAACTGTGCGTACTCTGTGACTCGCCAAGAAGTCCACCCCATAGCCTGGGGAGTGGATTCCTTTGAAAGGTGTGAACAGTGTAAATGGTTGACCAGTGATGGGGAGTAACAGCAGGGGGCGCCATGCAGGGAAGAGCTCCTGGACAGGGCTTTCAAATTGGCTCTCTCTTCTTTCCATCTCCTAGCTTACTCTGAGAATGGGCCCATCTCTTTCCCCTTTGGTACTCTCATTCTCCATCCTGGATTATACACCATCCTGTTCTGACTAATTCACCCATTCGAGCTCTGTTGGGAAGGTTTAAACTTCTTCCTCTGACAAGGAATCCTTTAATTCAAATGATCCTCCTACCCATGAAAAACAACACATTATTCAATTACAAATGATTCTAAAAGCTATCATTTTCTAAGCATTTATCATATGCACACATGATTTCATTGAGTTCAATAAGTTTTGGGTTACTGGTCCAAATTTCAGATGAGTAAGTGGAGTGACGGGAAGGTTATATAACTTGTGCGAAGTCACATTGCTTATAAATGGCTGTCCCGGGATTTGAATGTGAGTCAGATTCTAAGCCCATGATCTTGAAAAGGGAAGGGCTAATGTTGCCTGTTGGGGAAGGTCATTGAGAGGACGTGACTGTCAGTTGATCCATGAGCTGGACCCAGCAATGGGAGGCTCCTCACTTCCTCTACTGTCCTTGGAATGTGCTCTTTGCTTGGCTTCCCCACTCTCAGAAGCTGCCCCAAGGATGTAGCCTTGAGAGAGTGATGTGTTGTTGAGACCATCTGGGCCGTGTACATGACTGAACACAGTTAAGGACTCTGTATAGATTTTTAAGATTTGGTGGGCAAGTAAAGAAGATCTACTTACTCATCCCGAGGCCACCCAAGATAAGCCTTGTATGCAAGTTCCCTTGCTTGTTAAACATACCACCCTCCAAGCTGGAGTGACTGCCTCTTTCCTTGGTCTCTTTCTGACCTCTGAGAATGGGGGCCAGTTTCAGATTCTACCTGGGAAGTTCCAGGAGGTTATAAACCACCACTGTCACACCCTGGCTTATCTTCAATAAGTTATCTCCACCTGAATCATTATCTTATTATCTTATAAAGTCAGGATATTTCTAAATCCTGCCCAGACTATTCTGTGGGCTTTTGGAAAGTTCTATGAGACAACACATGGAAAGAGCTTTGCACATTATAAGTCACATGTGCACATGTGCTGTTTCTTTCATAGATTGAGCCTCTAGGAGACTGGAGGAGGGAGGCACATCTAATGAGGTTCAAGGACAAAGAACTTCAGCGGTTGCACACCTGGTGAAGAGGCATACAGTGATGAAACATATATACTAAGGCTCCAGCTGTAGGTTGACAAGAGACCCGATGGGATCCAAGTAAAATAAGGTGATTATAAGTCTTGGTTTTTCCATGACTGAGGGGTTTCCTGGGGCATGGGACTTTCTGTGCTAAAACTGGACAGGTCCTGAGCAAACCAAGTTGAAGGGGTTGCCCTGGTTAAGGTAAGAAGTGACGTGTGAACTGGTCATTTAAAAGCAGAGTGGAAAATCATCCCATGGTGGTTGGGCTTTGAGGACATGGCAGCCCTATTGTTCCAAAGATGCCATCACTCCAGCTACTCAGAAGAACAGAGGCATGGGGTACATTTTCCATAACCATGAAAGATCAGTGAACCAGCAATTCTTCCCCAAACTCGTACCGCTCAGGAAGTAAACTCTTGTCTTTCCCCAGTCTAACAGGCACACGGTCATCCACTCCTCGCCATAACACCCAGCCTCCTCCAGGGAGATAGGGAGAGCCCTGCCAGGAGTTAAGAGCCTGGAATACAGGCATTTCATAGCTTACACACAGCCTTACTTTCAAATGGTGGCCCTCCAACTTGCTCTTTCCTTAGAAGTCTGTCTTTCCAGAGTGTTCCTCGGTCTTCTGACTAGTGAGGTCCTGAGCTCTCCTCACATTATGTACCGTTGGGACTGAATGCCCCCAGTGGACCTCCTTTGGAAAGAACCTGGCTCCTGTCTCCCGCACAACCCCCACCCCGTCCCAACCAAGAGCATTTCTATTGGAAAACCCTGCAACCTCATGACTCCCCAGTACCTTCTCGCTTCTCAGCACTCCGCCAAACTGCCTGGGTTCACATCCTCACGCCACCATTTCCTATCACCTGTGTCATTTTAAGCAGAGTACTTCGCATCCCTTTTCCTCATTAGTAAAGTGAGGATGATAATTATGCCACCTAATTTAACGGGCAGTGAAAGGATTAAATAATTTAATACATGGGAAGCACTTAGAAATGTCTGGAAGCTAGTAAGTGGTCAATAAGTATTAGTGCTTTCGTTTTCATCCAACCTACCTGCTTGTTGCCCTAGGGTGGTGTTCTCATCTCTTTCTGTAGAAAACGAGGTTTAAAGATTCCCTTCCTTGGTGTACTAGAAGAAGCCTAAGCTTTGGAAGTGTGTGATTATCTCCAACATTTTGGTTTCCTAGTCTGCTAAAATGGGCTAAGAATCAACTTATGAAGGGCTCAGAGATAATGCATGACAGCTCTGTCCTTTGGGACCCCCCCTCCCCTCCGCCATACCTTACGCTCTATCTGCAGTATAGCATTGATCCCCCTGACTGATTTAATGTTTGTCACTAGACTGTGAGCATCTTGAAAGAAAGTGTTGTGTCTTTTTCATCTTCTCATTTCCAGGGCTTACCTGGGTACCTGGTGTAAAAGGGGAATCAATGCATGTCTGGTGAAGTGATGGCATCTAGCATAATACCTGGCTTGTATTTGGTGATCAGTGGATTATAGTTTCTCTCCTAAGGTTATGGAGCTGGTTAGTAGCATATGGGGGCTGAACTTGACATTTTTTCCCCCTTAAACTGATTAGTAAAGTTGCCTTCGAAGGAAGATTATTGAGAAAATGATTATAAAATTCCTTTAGTTCATGAGCAAAAATAGTACTTACACATTTGAACTACATTTTTATTTCCGTTTTCCAAATTAAGCCTGCTGTAGGGCATGCACTGTATTTCCTTGTTAGTTTTCAGTTCCAATACATTTTAGATGAGGTGGAAACTTTCAGGACAGAGTCATCAATATTTCTCAGTAAGAGTCCTGCCTCTTTTGTAATTGAATGCCCTCTCTTGCTAATTTGTGTGCATCCATATAATATCCCTTTCTTCCAATTAAACACATCACTCATTGACGATGCTTCAAGTCTGAAGCCAAGAGAAGTGAAAGGAATAGGGCATAGAAGCCTTCAAATTGGACGCTTCCCCTGAGTTAAGGCATTTTTCTTCCTTTATATCTTGGCAAGTGGTCACTTTCATGGTGATACCAGCTGTACTATGGGAACAGATTTGATGGGTAGTGTTTTACATTCGCACATGTCACCAATGCAACATGGCAAGGGCACGAACATTCCATTTTTCTCATCACAAGTTTGTAGTCTAGAGCTATTCATCTCAGATAAAACCAACTTTCTATAGCAACTTCAAATGAAAGCAAATAATGCTTGGTCTGTGACTTTATGTACCACTGATGTGGAATTAGAAGAACAAAGTGAGTCAACTAGGATATCATTCTGTTTCTGCAACATGAAATGTAAGCCCTCTCTCATACAATTTTAGAAATTCAGACACTCAACTCCAAAACAATGAACCAATGGATCATGGTCACAACTTGAGATGGAATGTGTATGGAAGCGGAAACATTTTCCAGAACTTGAAATAGCAAACTATGGCATGCCTTTAATTCAATTCTAAATGTTTGTAAATCTAGGCCATTGATTCTCATTGGCCTCCCCACACTGTAGTTTATTTTTCCATCTTGACTCTCTCAGTTACTCTGGTTTTCATTTAATGAAGACAGATCTCCCAGTCCTTGTTTCATTAATGCTGGCCTCTTGAGACTGATTTAGCCAGAATGGTGGTAATAATATGGAGAGTTTAATAGGGGAGGGAAATAGCTAATTACATATTATCAAAGCAAGCCAGGAAAGGCCTGGAGAAAAAATACATCTATAAATCTCAGAGTCACACATCATAGCATGAAGTGTCAAGCCTACAAGGAGGAACTGTACGGTTGATGTCAAGGTCTCAGCTAGAAAATCTTCCATGGATAGCCCCCAAAGTTTTACCTGCATTGTTCCCTTCTGGTCTGTCAAATAAATTGTCCTATGACTTTTGAAAAAGATTAATGACACAAATGTTGTACTTCAAATAGAAGGACTACGTAATCACCGAACTAGTAAGAACTCTTAACAATCCCATGATATCGGCCAAATGAAGAGCCAACCCTAGGCAGGGATTCTGTAAGAACCATGTTATGGCACCTCTAGTAGCTTCTTCCCTATGCTGGGCTCCCACCCACTCTGCACCTCCCATTACATTTTTCTCTCATATCCTCTAGTCATACTCAAGTATAAATCCGCTCACTTGGTGTTAGGCAGCCTCAGAGATCTACACCAATGACCTCATTTCACTAGAAGAAAAATGAGGCCAGAGTGGATGAGTTTGGAACAGAATACCCAACTAGTAAGTGCCAGGATTACATCTGTTGACATTTTCCCTGTAATAATTGTCAACAGTTTTAAGAATCATTATAATTTTTCAACATTAGCGAAAATGTTGTAAGAAGCTAGACTAATAGCTAACGGGTCAGCCAGAAATACGGTCATGCCACATCAAAGGGGAATTCACGCTAACAGGAAGAGGGGCAGGAACACAGAAACAATTTGGGGGAGACTACCACAGCAGAGTGGAAGGGACAACAGATTTACCTTCTTGTTTTCAGCAGACATGACTCACATACATCTCTGTTTTCAGCTGTTGCACACTCTTGCAAAAATAAGCCAGGAGAGGTCTGGAAGCATGCAAACAGTTGGGTTTGTTAAACAATTTAGAGCACTTTCAGTAGAATACATTTTCCAGAAAGATCCAGTTGCACTTCCTTTTATCACAGCCTCATGAAATTCATAGCTGCCATCTATTCCAAGACTCTATTTTCCATTTATTCCTTTATTTTTAAATTCACCAGGTGGTGGAACCAAAGTGGTGGGGCACAATAATGCAATAGTGACCCCTATCCTGATGCCAAGGTCATTGGCATCCTCCATAAACTGTGCACTCTCTGACAGCTGCTTAATGGTCCGTCCCATTTGTGGTGGTTGAAATTTTACCACAAGCTTCACTCCTCAAGCTTAGAAATTAAAACGCTTTTGTTGTGATGCAGTGGATGAGACAGGAAATGGGTGATAAGAAGTCACAGAGGGCCTTTGCCCACTACATTTAGGCAGAGCCTGTCCATATGTAAAGCCCACTTCTGCGGCTGGAATATTCAGACCTGGAGTCACGTTGTGGCTTCATCGAGCACTAGCTGTGAGACTAACAGTTTACGTAACCTGTTGGCTCTTTGTTTACCTCATTTGTAAAATAAGGATAGCAAGACATTAAATTAGAATACTTGGCATATAAGAATGGTTCAGTAAGTTCCAGCTATCATCGTATGTGCAAAATGGGAATCCTGACACCTACCATTGTGGTTGCTGTCAATAATGTTACCTACACACCACAACACCCTTAAGTCTCAGTGGCTTTGAACAACATGAGTTTATTTCTCATGTCTGGTCCAATGTGAGTTGTGGCGGAGAGGCTCAGCACCATGTGGTCATTCAAGGTTCCAGGCACCTGTCATTATTTTTTTCTAGAGCCATATCATCCTCTGAATTCAGCCTACAGATGGGAAAAGGCAGCCGGGAAAAGAGGGAGCATGGAGAAGGCACAGCAATCTCAACCACGTCACTTCTGTGGCCGTTCCATTGTCAAAAACTCATCACATGGCCACATCTGGATGAAAAGGGCTGGAAAAGGTTGTCTAGCTATATGCTTAGGAAGACAAAAAGAGCACAGATTCTGGAAGGCTCTTGCAGTCTCGGCCAGTCCCAGTGGCAGCCTCCATAAATGTTTCTATTGTTTCTATTAAGCTCACATCACTGGGTCAAGGTTCTGAGGTTCCTACAGCACACTTGGAAAGAAGAGCGAAGTCTAAAGTTCCCTTCTAGTTTGTCTTTGCTACAGAAAGCCTTTATAGACCCGAAAGTGAGGCAGGCCCTTGGTTACTCTTAGTTACAGTGGCCATCTAGGGACAGGTGACCCAGAAAAACAGTGCTAAGGCCATCCCAGAGTGGCTGGTCTCTGAGAGGAGAGAAAAGAACAAACAAAGCAAAGAAAAACTTAATTCTGACATGTTTGTTTTAAGGTCTAAGGGATTTCTAAATATTGCCACCTTTTCACTTTTTAATTTTTTATGTGTTATGAAAATATTTTGTCCTGGGTCCGCTGCTTTTTAGCTATGAGACTTTGACAAGTTATTTGAATTCCATAAGTCTCTATGTTCCCCTCCATAAAATGAAGATAATAGTTGTTCTATCTCAGAGGGTTGTTTTGGGGATGAAATGAGATGATGAATGGGTGTGTTAGGTGCAAGGTGCTACCTTCCTCCTCCCCCTCCTCCTCCTCCTCTGTTTCTTTATCTTAGTGTGACTGCTATTCCTATTATCATCTATCATCAAATCTAACAATGTTTGTCTCTTTGAGTTTCCCTTCAGCCAAGGGAAGCAGCATGATATGGTTGGAGAAGACTGCACTTCGGAATCTGGGAAGGTTGGATTCCACCCTTGCTTGTGAGTGCGGGTCCTTGGGCAACTCACTTGACTTCTCTGTGTGTAATTCTTCATCTGCAAAATAAGGTGATGGTTCCTAACAGTAAAAGGTTGCAAAGATTTTGGTAAAACATTCATTGATGTGCTTGGCATAAAATGAAAGATCATTTCCTTGTCCTTCATGGGAAATTCTCAGGGGTCCAAGAATTTAGCAAATGATAGCACCCTGGGGCCTCCAAAGAATTGACATACACTCAAGAATTTTTTTTAAAGATTTTATTTAAACAGCATGAGCAGGAGGGACAGAGGGAGAGGGAGAGAGAGAATCTCAAGCAGGCTGCATGCTGAGCATGGAGCCCAATGTGGGACTCGATCCCAGGACCCTGAGATCACCACCTGAGCTGAAACCAAGAGTCCATCTGGGCCACCCAGGTGCCCCTCAAATGAGTATTTTTATTGACAGATCCAGTTCTGTGGTGTTTTCTTTTTTTGCCTTTACTAATAAGTCTAATAATTAAGTGCAAAAGGTCCAAGGTCTGGAATATATGAAATGCTTATAAGTCATTGTTGTCCAAGAATGAACAAATGAAGGGTGAGTGAATGAATGAAGGAGTGAGTGAAGAAAAATGTAGCTCTTGATACTGGGGAAGTGAATTTATGGCACATGATGGCAAATTTTGAGTTAATGTTAAAATCAAGCAGTTCCAGGTGCACCTGGGTGATGGTTAAACGTCTGCCTTCAGTTCAGGTCATGATCCCAGGGTCCTGGGATCAAGCCCCACATCGGGCTCCCTGCTCTGCAGGAAGCGTGCTTCTCCCTCTCCCTCAACCTGCTGCTTCCCCTGCTTGTACTGTCTCTCTCTCTAATAAAAAATAAAAAATCTTTAAAAAAAAAAATCAAGTAGTTCCATTTTTTTCTTTACTCTTTAATCCTTTTTTTCAGAAAATAATTGATCTCTTACAAAGGGACAAATTTACTTTTTAAAAATATTTCTTATTGTGGTAAAATATAGAATATGAAATTTGCCACGTTAATTGAATAAGTCAGCGGCATTAAGTAATTGACAGTTGTGCAACCATCAACGCTGTTTTCAAAGCTTTTTCAGTACCACAGACAGAAACTCTAGATCCATTAGAAATAACTCCCCATTGACTCCTCCTCCCCTCAGTGTACTTTCTGTTGCTATGATTTTGCTTTTGCTAGATATTTCAATTTTTAATTTAATTAATCAATTTATTTAAAGATTTTTGTTTGTTTCTTTGAGAGAGAGAGAGTGAGTGAGAGAGCACAATGAGGGGGAGCAGCAGAGGGAGAGGGAAAAGCAGGCTCCCCTCGTTGAGCAGGGAGCCCCATCTCCAGGCTCCATCCCAGGACCCAGCGATCATGACCTGAGCCGAAGGCAGACAGTTAACCAACGGAGCCACCCAGGTGCCCCTCTGCTAGGTATTTTATATAAATAGAATCATCTTCTTCATCTATTCAACTGCCATCAGTCACTAGGGTTGTTTCTACCTTTAGGATATTGTGAACAATGAACGTGGGTGAACAAGTATCTGTGGGAGTCCCTGCTGTCAATTCTTTGGGGGATATACCTAGGAGTAGGGTCGCTAGATCATATGGTTATTCTGTTTAACTTTTGGAGGAACTGCCAAATTGCTTTCCATTGTGGTTGCACCATTTTACATTCCCACTAGCCATGTAGGAGCATTCTAGTTTCTCCACACCTATGGCAACATGTTATTCACGGATTATTTTTATTATAGCTATTCTAGTATACTGTTGTGAAATGGTATCTTGTAGTTTTGATTTGCATTTCTTTTCTCTTCTTTTTTGTTTTTTTTTAGAGATAGCAAGAGATAGAGCATGAGCCAGGTGGGGTTGGGGGTTTAGGGGCAGAAGGAGAGGGAGAGAGAGAATCTTAGGCAGGTTCCACACCCAGTGCAGAGCCCAGCATGAGGCTCGATCTCATGACCCTGGACTCATGACCTGAGCCAAAATCAAGAGTCAGACGCTTAACTGACTGAGTCCCTCAGGTACCCCTTGATTTGCATTTCTCAAATGGCTAATGGAGTTGAGCATTTTTTCACGTGCTTGTCGGCTATTTGTATATCTTCTTTGGAAGAATGTCTATTCAAGTCCATTGCTCATTTTCAATTTTTTTTTCTCTTTGTTTCTGAGGACAAATTAATTTTAAATAAGCTTTCAGTTCATAGTAATTGGGTTGAAATGAAGTATATCTTTAAATTTATTTAATTTTGTTTACTTGATCTGTCAGATTTATAGAAAGATGTTTAAAATTTGCCCACCTTAATTACGGCTTTGTCGAATGCTTATATTTCTAGGAGTTTTGCTTTACACACTTTGATGTGAGGTTGTTTGATGCTTCAGGGTTCACTGTGGTTTTGAGATCTTGGTGAAATATACCTTTGATAAATTTAAAATGTTTCTCTTTTCTTTTTGCACCTGGTTTGCTTCAATTTTACCTTGCCTGATATTGCATTGCCTACATTTAAGATTTGTTTATGTTTGTTTGGAGTATTTTGGCCAACCCACTTTGCATCCAACTTGGCATTAAATTACTTTATGTAACTTTCCATGAACAGCTTATGGTAGGAGTTTTATTTTTACCCAGGCTAAAAGAATTTGTTTTTTAAACTCTGCTATCATCCTTGGCATGTTGCGTATAATTCTTGCTCTCTATTATGTTTTCTTCCCGAGGTCTGACATTTTATCCTTTTTCTACTTACAGACTTTCTAAATAATCAAGTTCCCTTTGTTTTAGTTTTTCTTTTATTTACGGTTTTTAAGTTTTACATCCTATTACTTTTCATTCTACTAATGTGTACCCTTCATTTTTTACAAACACAAGATGAGGAACAGACTTGGGGAGTGATGATTTCCATTTAGGAAGGACTTGGAGATGGTATGACCACCAGTGCCTGTCACCTCCAAGTCTGAACGCTCCAAGGGTTGGGCAAAGTGCATCAGAGCTCTCTGTCCTTGGCTGTCACAGCACTGTGACCCCATCTTAGAACTGAGTCCTGCTTGTCTATCCTTGTGGAGGTGGGCGCTGTATCTTGTACTAGCCTCTCCTCGGCACTTAGCTAGGGCATACCGGACACCCAGGAATCTGCAATTTAAATCTGTTCCCTGTGTAACACTGACAGAAACATTGCTTCTAGGGCCAGAGACAAGAGGACTGATGTGTCAGCAAGACGAATTTTAGTAGAGACAGCTGCGGGTTAGCCCTGGGGCAATCTTCCCACATTTCAGGGCAGGAACAGTTTCAGTGAAGGGATTGTATCCCAGCTCTTTGGAGCCTTATCATGCCCTGAGAGGTCTCATGCCGTTGGACAACTGCTGGAGGTAAGTGAGAAAACAGTGAGCTTCTGGGCCTCCCTGAGCCACAGACAGCACAGCAGTGCCCTGAGGGAGAAAATCTGCCTGTGTCTTCTTACCGCGGCTAAGTGTAGCAGCCCATGTTCAGTGAATGCATTTAAGCCTCCAGAAGGCACGTCTGAGGCCAGAAGTCATGTGGCTTTTCAGTTCATTCTCAACCATCGCTGAAACAGAGGAAGCATACTTACGTGCATTAGCTCTCATTCCCTGCCCTTGATCATCTCAGCTGCTGAAAGGTAGAGCCGGACGCCAGGGAGGCCAATTGTGGGAGAGCCTGGGAACCTGTTTCACAAAGCTAGGCATCCTCTGGATTTGTCCGAGAGAGCCTCACTCCCAGTTATTTAACCACAGTGGCAAAGATAATCTGTGGCCAGGATAATTGAAATCAAGATCTCCTGTGGCTTTTTTCCCCACCCTGGGAGTTCTGCTTACTCCTAAAATGTGTCATAGGGACCGAGGCTATGTAGGTGGATGCAGAAGGGGATGCCATGGACAGGAAGAAATGGTAAGGTGGGCAGAGGGGCCTGCTGAGACCAGCTGGTCCCTCCTTAAATACAGTCTCACCTGCTTGAATAAGCTGAGGAAGTCTGTGTTACACCAATAGATTTTGCTTCTTCCCCTGGTTTGAAAGCCTGTTGTTATCTCTGGGCTCTCTTTTAGAATTGTGATTAACATAGTGCCTGGATTTCAAGTGATAGAAATTGTGGTATTTACATTCGAGACGCCTGTCTGTTTCAATATTAGGTTTGGAGCTTGTTGGGTATAATTAGATACCAGCGTGGTGCAATACTTTTGTGTTTGCTTTCACTTCAAAACCCTAGACTCAGCCTCATCTCCCCTCTTAGGAAACTGTCTGTTACAGGAAATACACATGTTAGTTGCCTCCTCTTCATCTCAGTGAGGGGGATTTCTGCTCTGGGGTCATGGGGATGGCTGTACACATGACACCTGCCACTGAACAGATGAGATTGGCAGCAGTTTATTAGTTACATCTACTCGCAGCCTGGAAGAGAAGACACTGCATGCCAGGCAGGGTCACGCGGGGGCTGTGCTTGGAGCAGCATGAAAAGCCAGGGATGGAGAGAGAGAGGCTTTGTAGTATGAAGAGGATAAGGTGCCTCTTGGTTCCTGAAGGGGCATGGGATTTGCTTGTTTAAGTGGTTCTATGGGATCGTAGAGAACTAAAGCCCATACTTAAGAATAAGCAGGCACTGTGCCTGGTCCCTTGGAAAAGGAGGGTTGTTGGCTAGAAGACCTTATCCATGGGAACAAAGTGGGGAGGAGAATTTGCTATTAGAGTACTCAAGGCCTTCCCGATTTTGCCAGATGTCAATATCAAGCCTTAATCTCAGGCCCAACACCACAGTAGAGCACCACCCTCAACTCCAAGGAAGATCAGCCTGTTAATCATCTTGAAAACAGAACCAGGCACTCCTGGGCAGCCTGATGATAGGATATAAAGTACAGTTAATGGTGGCATTCTTAGCTGCGATAAACCTCCTAATCTTTTTAATGTTGCTCTAGTACTTAATTTTTTTTATTATGTAAAATTAGCATATAACGTTGTGTAAGTTTAAGGTATACAATGTGTGGATTTAATGCATTTATATATTGAATATGATTACCACTGTGGCATTAGCTAGTACCTCACATAATTATAATTTCTTTTTGTGGTGATTAATAATTAAGATCTAGTCTCTTGGCAACTTGGAAGTTTATTATATAATATTGTTGAGTATAATCACTATGTTATGCATTAGATCTCCAGAATTTATCTACTAGTTGCAAATTTGTACTCTTAAACATCTCCCCCGCAGTATCCCCCCACACCCCAAACCCCACAACCCAGCTCCAGGTAACCACCATTCTACTCTGTATGACTTTGGCTTTTTTAGATTCCATGTATAAGTGATATCATATAGTATCTGTCTTGCTCTTTCTGACTTATCTCACTTAGAACAATGCTCTCCAGGTCCATCCCTGTTGTTGCAAATGGCAGGATATCCCTTCTTGTGGCTGAATAATAGTCCATTGTATACATATACCACATTTTCTTTATCCATTCATCCACTGTTGGACACTTGGGTTGTTTCCATGTCTTGGCTATTGTGAATAATGCTTCAGTATCTTAAAGCAATTACATATTGCTTTATTTCAGAGGAAGGACCAGATAATATCTGCTGCTTTACTTACTTGGAGAGGTAGGGCTACTCAAGGTGTAGTCCCCAGCCCCACAACATCAGCATGACCTGGGAGCTCAGTTAGAAATGTAAATTCATGGGGTGCCTGGGTAGCTCAGTTGGTTAAGCATCCAACTCGATTTCAGCTTAGGTCATGATCTCAGGGTCTTGAGATGGAGCCCCCCCCCCCATTAGGTTCCATGCTCAGTAGGGAGTCTGCTTAAAATTCACCCTCTCCCTGTGCCCCTCCCTCCACCCACGTGCACGCGCACTCTCTCTCTCAGCTAAATAAATAAAATCTTTAAAAAAAGAAATGCAGATCTGTGGGCTGAACCCTAGAAATACTATCATCTGAATCTTGGGAAAAGGCCTGGGAATGTAGGCTTTAATAAGCCCTTCCAGTAATTCTCCTATTCTAAAAGAGTCATGACAGTTACTCTCAATCTCAGTTAGTGGAAAAGAGAGAGCAGTAAGGAGAAAAAATGGTGAATAAAGGCAAGATAATTCTGCACTCCCCCTACTTCAGCCACTGGTAGATCATGAGCCTATTCTTTGAAACAAAACCCTTTACCTGCCCTGGAAAGGATAAAGATGAAAGAAAACTATTAACCTTATGGTTGATATTGCAAAGTGGCAGGAAAAGTAGTGACAGTAATTTTCAGAGAAAACATTTTTTTTTCTCAGTAAAGGTGAATTTATTTGTTTATTTATTTATAATTTAAATTCAATTAGCCAACACATAGTACATCATTAGTTTCCGAGGTAGTGTTCAACAATTCATCAGTTGTGGAGAGAAAACATTTTTCACAATAGAATTTAAAACATGTGGGTTGACTGGTAGTACCAGAATAGATGAAGAAAGCACAGTCAGTACAAAAAAATCAGGGTGAATTTGATTTAAACTGATCAATTGATTTGAAATTTTAAAGTTGAGTTTATTAGACCTTCTGCAGTGAGGGAGAATACCACCACCACAGAGTCTTAGTGGTGTCTCAAAATAGAGAAATTAGAGAAGGATACTTATCAGGCTTAGGGTCTGAGCTGGAGAGTTTTAAGGCAGGTCCTCAAGATGGCAAACCAGTTGGAATTGGACACAGTTCATGGCATAAACCCTTTGGATGGGTGGGCACAGTGTGGCAACATGAAGTAGACTTGATGAGCAAGTTGCAAGTCTTGATAAGTAATACAAACAAAATTAAGAAGCTCATTTACAAAAATGCTTCATAATATTTTAGATCACCTCATTTGATTGAAATAAATCTTCCAAGATTCAAATATTTCTGAAATATGACATGATCAGCATCGAAGAAAGCATGACTGCCATGCTAAAATATATTTTAATTCAACATCAGCTTCATCCTCAAAATTATGTGGCTTATCTAAACCCTGAATATATGTAAAAATATTTATAAATTTTGTCAACTCCAGCTTCTTTCTGATTGAGAGAGTATCACTGCTTATCTGGAAGCAATTATGGACTATTTTAACTGCAACCAATTCAAGGGGACTTCTGTTCCATCAGTTTCTTAATTTAGAACAATATTTTTTTCATGATGCTGTCCTCCACCAAAAATTGTGTTGGTATTACCATCCCCCAAACAACTTTTCTTTTGATGTTGAGCTTTTTATAATTGAATTTATAATTCATTTACAATAATTTCAGAGGTGTTTCACTTTTGTGACAGGATGAGCTTCAAAAAGCTTTGTTAGAATTTCATAAACTTGGTGAAAAAATTGCACCATTTATGGAATCGACCTCATTTTCTACTTGAAGCATCTCATGCTTGCAAAGTTCTTGTTCTTCTAATTGTACTGACACATTAACAGCTGTTGCTTTACTTTTTTATAGGCATAAGAAAACTTGGAAAAACAGCAAGAAAATTATTTTAGAAGTGTCTAAATGATCTAAATTTTATTATTTTCATTTGATCTAAATGACAACTCATGTTTCAGAGTGATATGTAAATATATTTTCTGCAGAACTGCATATGTGAACTTGTCTTCAGGCATGATCTTCTTTAAATAACTCTGAAATAATACGATATATATGCCTCTGACCCCTGCTCATACTGATTTTTCATCTTTGACCCCAGTTCCTGACATAGTACTCATAAAACCCTCTTAATTCCCCAAGTGATAAGAGCATCCTTTGTTCTAATGAGGCGACTCTTGGTGGGGCTCCTGGATAGACAGTGGTCACTAGAAGACCAAGCCATGATAAGAATCACGGAATTTCCAGTCCCACTCCTCATTCTCCAGCGGGGAGATGGGCTGGAAAATGAATTGATAATCAATCATGATCACATGATTAAGACTCTATAAAAATCTCCAAAGTATGGGGTTTGGAGAGCTCCTGGGTTGAACACATCTAAACGCCAGGAGAGTGGCACAGTCCAACTTCATGAGGACAGAAGCTCCTGCACATGGGACCCTTCTAGACCTCGCCCTATGTATCTCTTCATCTGGCTGTTCATCTGTTTACAAAAATGTAATCATATCCTTTATAATAAACTGACAAATTAAGTATTTCCTGAGTTCTGTGAGCCACTTTAGCAAATTAACTCAAAGAAGGGGTCCTGGGAACTCTGATTTGCAGCTGGTTGATCAGAAGGACAAGCGACAAACTGGAGCTTGTAAATGTGTCTGACATGGGGGACGTCTTGTGGGACTGAGCCCTTAACCTGCAAGATCTGATGCTGTCTCCAGGGAGATGGTGTTAGAACTGAATAGAATTATAGGACTCTGAGCTGGTGTTAGAGAATTGGTCAGTGTGGAAAAAACCCACACATATGGTGTGAGAGGTGTTGTGAGTGTGAGTAAAGGAAAATAGGAGTTTTTCCTGAACAACAACTGATAACTTTGACACAGATATGGATGTTTCTTCAGCAGACCCATATCTTCTGATTTTCATTTAAGCTTATTGCTGCCTAAAGGGCTTAATTAAAAAAAACTACCAAAAACTGAAATGAATAAATGTCTGCAGTTTGACATTGTACAATAAATAGCAAAGCCACTCATGCAAGAACGCTCTTGCTGCACATTATAGACTTTACAGTGGAACTTCTTTGTCTCTACTTCTGCATATTTGACACACACTTAACCTACAACCTCCCACATCTGCCATTGGTCTGGCCAACATCAGCTCGGAGACTTATGCATCTTTCAGACTGTGACCCAGACCATGGGGTTGGCCGGGGATGGTAGCACAAAATCCTCCTCCTAAGACCAAGAGAATTAGCTGTTCCCAAACGTTCATGTCATTTTATCATCATGTTCATTTTATCATCAGGTAACTTGCTTGCTGTTGTTTGAGAGAGAAATGTTAAGTTTGTTACATCTGGAAACAGTTGGGGATGGCATGCAGGTTTAGCCATTTGCACGTGCGTCTTACATGTTGTTAGAGGTTGTAAGAAAAGCTGGAACTGCAAAGTGAAACATCTATCAAACCCAACTTGCCTTATTTTGATATAACCGTTGGTCATGATACTTGATTAGAAAATGGAACATCTGGGCAAATGCAAAAGTTGACAAGACCTGAGGACAACAGAAGTAAACTGGTACTGAGCTAGGCAAACCAGGTCGTATGGCCATCCTACTTCCACTTTAACCTGCATCTATTTTCTCTCTATAAATATCTCCCTGGCCTCCTAAGACCCAGGTAAGACAGGCTCATCTTCTTGCCTCGTAAATGCCCAGTACCCTTTCCAGAATGTCTGTGGCCACCAGGGCTTTGCCTTCTCATGGTTCGCTCTGGCCCTAACTTCCTGATTCTTCTGAATTATTGTTCACACCTCTGCTTTCTATTTTAATTTACACTTTGGCATCAAAGGAAATTCAACTCCTTTCTTGATTTCTACAAAACAACTTATGTGGAAGATGTTATTGGATGTTGTTGGATGACAAATCTGGATGTTGGAAGAGGAGCCAATAACTTATGTCCCAGGTGGACTTAAAATGGAACATTTTATATCTTTGTTTCTCAAGTTCTTTGGGTTTCTCTTTCATGTTCTTGTCCATTCTTTCCCTGCTGTCACCTCCTTCACAGGACTTCCTTCTCTCCATCCAATTTATACTTTTTTGTTATGTAGTGTGATTATCACTCACTAGATTTGTACTCAAACTCAGCTCCAGGAGTACCTTGTGAGTTGAGACAAAGCTTGAAATTAGGACTCATAAGGAAGTACCAAATTAAATACTGTTTTCTTTCTTAATCTACACATGGCCAGTGGGCATAATTTTGTTCTTCCATATAGTCCACATTTTTTATACATTCATATATATATGTTTACATATATGTAAAAATATGCATGTATATGTATTTATATATTTCCTTTGAAACATTTCCCTCGCCTATGGGTTTGGATAAGATCACATGAATATTAACACCCAAATTTCATTCATTCACAATATCCACTTCTTTGTAGGACCTCAGGCTCACAGTCATTGCAAATGTAACGGTTCCCTGGGGTCTTATCACACAGATAAATCTGCTTTATCGGGTGCAGCTCTGATTCTATTTAGAATGGTGCTCATCTTCTTTGAGCAGCTCATCTTCTTTGAGCTTCCATTGATGGTCAGCATGTTTTCTGGCCACTATAGTCCCTTCTGGTATGTCACCACAGTTCCTGAGATCATCATGAAAACAGTGGCAATGGGCCCAGCACAGCAGTGATGTGTTCTTCCTAAAGAGCTTCTCTCCCACACTTCATGTGATAGCTCTTCATCTGAAGACCCAAGCAGTAAGGCTCATGGCTCACCCATCTCTCTCTTGACCCTGTTCACAGGCGTCTGTCCAACAAATTTCTCTTGGCAGTCTTCTTCCCTCACTCCCATTCCAATGTAAATCAATTGCCATAGGCACTTGTGTGCCCCTGGCCCCACACACAGATATGTATACATGTCAGCTTAGGTTCATGTGGGAAACTGGCCCTAGTTTTTGTTTGTTTGTTTTTTCCTAGATTCCTAGAACCACTGGTATAACAAGAGCTGTTTTCTTTTCTTTCTTTCTTTTTCTTTTTTTTTGGTTGCTGTTGTGACGGTGGTTGTAGGGGAGAACTGGAAGAAAGAACTACCATATTATAGCTATATTTTCTCCTAAGACACACCTCAATTTCAGAAACTTCCAAATGTGAAAAATGTGAAATGTGAAAAAAAATCAACCTTAAAATTGAAGAAAGAGATATTACTTAGTGGGTTTGGGGGGGTGGTGAGATTTTTTTGTAATTTTGCTTTTGAATTTCCTTCATTCAAAAAAAAAACCTAACTTATGCCTTGCCATAAACTTATTATATATTCAGTATGAATATTTCTATGAGAAATAGAATTTTAGAGCTAGGGGCACCTGGGTGGCTTAGTCAGTTAAGCATTTGCCTTCAGCTCAGGTCATGATCCCAGGGTCCTGGGATGGAGCTTTACCCTCTCCCTCGCCACTCCCCCTGCTTGTGCTCTCTCACTCTCTCTCTGTCAAATAAATAAATAAAATCTTTAAAAAAATTTTTTAGAGCTAGAAACAATGAATTTCCTTTTTAACACATTGGGGCCCAAAGATGTTGGTTATGTTGCAAAGAAACTGAACTGGTATGATGCAATAGGCAAGGTGCAGGTTTTCTGCCTTCCTGTTCATTACATTTTGTCCAAAGGAAGATAATGTGCATTTATAGTAGTCATTTTATCATGAAAATTTTCTTTACAATCAGCTTTGCTCTTATTTTGTTGACTGAAAGAACTGACATATGCACTTCATCCTTTGGAAGGTGAACCATCTGTAATTCAGCAAGAGAAGTTGGGGAATATTTTTGTCTTACTGATGTAAAAAGACAGCTGTAACCAAAAGCAACAGTTTATAATATTCAGTGTGTCTTACTGACAATGTGAATTTTTTTAATGAAGTAAGCACAAAAACATCTGAATATGTTTTACATAATAAAATAAATATGAAGTTATATAAAAATCAAAGACTTGTTTCAGCCAAATTTATATGAGAAATTAAAAAATATTGTGTTCTACAACCATCTTGGGGCTTACCTTTCCCTTTCAACATTCTTGTTGGCTTGGAACAGAAACGCAACCCATGAGAATTCACCATGAAATTACTCATAGGAGTAGGAGAGCTCTGTAATGTAGATGGATACAACAATAAAGATTAGTAATTTTTCTTTCTCTTGTTAATAACCAGTTATGAAAATAGTAGAGGGGGCGCCCAGGTGGCTCAGTCCATTGAACGTTCGACTCTTAATCTCAGCTCAGGTCTTGATTTCAGGGTCATGAGTTCAAGCCCTGCGTTGTGCTCCATGCTGGGCGTGGAACCTACTTAAAAAAAAAAAAAAGGAAATAGTAGAAAAAAGATCTGATTAATAATATCAATAGAAAAATAAATAATAGAATGAATATTATACAAAAAGGAGCTCATTTGGCTGCAAAAAGGAGAGACCTTAAATTAAGATTGCTTGTTAAAAAAACAAAAATGTTCCAAGATAGGCAGCAAAGGGCTAACTAAAGTGGTGGGTCCAGAGGCACCCAGGTACCGTTTCCCTTTCTATTCCACCAACCTTGGCTGCAGTTTCCAACTCCACAGTGGTATTATGGTCCAGGATAACTGCTCCAGTTTTTCCCATCACGTCACATTTGCATTAATCAGTTTCTAATTGCTGAGAACTGAATCTACTTTAGCTACTGCACACACAAATGACTATGTTCCAGCATACTAAAGGGCTTATAGAATCAGAGGCAAGGCTGAAAACACAACCTCTAGGCTAAGATTTCAGGAATAACTCCCAAGTCACGTGAAAAAACCTGGCCACTGAGGGTCCTACTGTCCCTTCTGTGATAGCTGCCACTCACTGCTGGATCCAGAACCGCACAGCTACCACAGAATAAGAGCTACCCAATCCCTGGAAGTCGCATAATCACAAAGCTGCAATGATTGGGAAGTTTGAATCACTGCTGGTGTTTTCAAAACCAAGGTGTTTCCGCTGCAGTCTGCACCCATGACTTCAATGACCAAAAATGGGGTCCTCAGCTAATGCTTCCCCAGCATCACTGGATCCCACACAATGAGACTTGCCAGCAAAAACAGTAGAAGCATCACTTCTGCATTCTGCTTAATTCTGCCCTCCAGATCTTTCATGCACGCCTCAAATAGGTTGAACATTCACCGTGTCCAGAACCACAGTTGCAAGGAAATCTGGGGAAAGCCATTTTTAGCTTTCCGAGTCTTTAAAATATAGGAAGACGCACTTGAAGGGATTTGCAATAGACAATTAGCCAATCTGCCATTCTGCTAAAACATTCCAGGCAAAAGGAAGGAGAAAGAAGGGGGAGGGTAAAAGGACAGCCCCTCTCACTAGATCAGCTGCCTTTAAAAAGCTTTTCCCGAGGTCTCACCCAATGATTTCCATTTGCCATTTATTACCCACTCCTAGCTGCAAGGGAGCTGGAAAAATAGTATTTTAGCTGTGCATATTGCTCTCTGTAATAAAACCAGAGTTTTATTAATAAGAAAGAAGTAAATGAAGAAGACCCTGGACACTTGGCAAGTAATTAACAGCTTCAGCGGCAGCCTACCCTTTTCATTTCTCAATACTCTTCCTTCTTTTCTTACATAGAACACATCACCACTTTCCTAAGGAGACATCACAAGGTCTCATCCAGGTGATGTACCTTGCTCAAGGACCAGAGAGAAACGTGGCACTTTGTATCAGGTCTGAGTGTGGTTTCTTAAGATACAGTAATGTATAAAAATAGAAAAAAAAATATTTGCTGCCAATTATATGGAGAAACAGTAGGATTGTGACGACTAAGCTCTTTCCTTCAGTGAGGGATAAAGGAAGGATGCCTCTGTCACTATTTCATAGCAATTATGAGATCCTGCTGGGCAGGATTAGCAAGGCCTCCTGTCCTGGCAGAGCAGTTAGCTTATCTGGAAGTTCTATGCTCCAGGAGGCCCCTTCCCCACTGGTTCCATTCTGAGCTTGTCGCTTTCGTAGGACTCTATTAAATACAGTGAGTAGCTAACACATGCCAACAGCTACAGTTCTCCTCTGTTTTCCCTGATGTGACAGTTTTACACATTCTGACTTCCACAGTACAACAGGTAACAGTCTGATCATGTGTTTATCACTGCATCACAAAGGTCAACAGCCTTCCAGATAACAGGTTGATTCTCACTGCCCACAGCATAGCTGCCTTCGCAAGACAAACGTAACTATAAGTGTTTATAAGAATATGCACCTAGATGAAAACAGTCTGCTGAGTGAAATTAAAAGACCTAAGTAGATAGAATACAAATAATTGCTTAGGAGGGAAAACAACAAATTTTAAACATCAATTTTCCCCAACATATAGGTTTAACACAATTCAAATTCCAGTCCTAACATTCCTGTGTGATTCTTTGAAACTTAGCAAGTGCTTCTAATCACATGAAAAGATGCTCAACACCACTCATCATTGGGGAAATGCAAATCAGGAATCATGCACAACATGGGAGCACCTCACACCTGTCAGAATGGCTAGAATCAAAAGGATAAGAAATAACATGTGTTGGCAAGGATGTGAAGAAAAAGGAACCCTCGTGCACTGTTGGTGGGAATGCAAACTGGTGCAGCCACTGCAGAAAACAATATGGAGGTTCCTTAAAAAACTAAAAATAGAATCACTGTATGGATCCAGTAATCCCACTACTGGGGTATTTATCCAAAGGAAATGAAAACATGAATTTGAAAAGATATATGCATCCTTATGTTTATTGCAGCATTGTTTACGATAGCCAAGATATGGAAGCAACCCAAGTGTCCATCAATAGATGAATGAATAAAGAATATATGGTATATATATATTGAGAGAGAATATTACTCAGCCATAAAGAAGAATGAGATCTTGCCATTTGCAACAACATGGATGGACTTAGAGGGTATAATGCTAAGTGAAATAAATCAGACAGAGAAAGATTCCACTCACATGTGGAATTTAAGAAACAAAACAAATGAACAAACAAAGAAAAAAGAGACAAACAAACAAACGAACAGATTCTTAAACACAGAACAAACTGGTGGTTGCCAGAGGGGAAGTGGATGAGGGCATGGGGGAAATAGATAAAGGAGATTAAGGGTACACTTATTATGAGCATTGACTATGTATAGAACTGCTGAAGCATTATATCATACACCTGAAACTAATATAACACTGGATAGTAATTGTACTTCAATAAAAATAAAATTAAGAAAAATCAAGTGGCTAAATTATGTTACGTAAATTTCATCTCAATAAAACAAAATAAATGAATATGAAGCATGACAACATCAGTTTTAAGGACATGAAACAGAATTCACAAACATCACTTAATGTTTTTCTATCATTGACCAAAACCTAGTGAGATGTCCATACCTACATTCAAGAGAAATTGCGAAATGTGGTCT
Organism: Halichoerus grypus; assembly: GCF_964656455.1. Lineage (NCBI taxonomy): Eukaryota > Metazoa > Chordata > Mammalia > Carnivora > Phocidae > Halichoerus > Halichoerus grypus. The sequence goes on from NC_135719.1 coordinate 10,466,812, forward strand.
CTAGCTGACTGGTCACCTGCACAACTGACATGTATTGCCAGAGTATTGTGGTGTAGTGTTACTAAAAGCAAGAAGGGAAAATGGATGCAAGGAGACAATAGTCCATCACTTGTCTTTATAATAACTTGCTGAAAGCCATAAAAAACAATGAGTCCACACTCACATTTTGGCTATCTCCAACCATTTTCTTGAATCTGAAAACTTCATAGGCATATGGTCTGTCTTGCAGGGGAATACTGACAAGAGTTTTACCAGACATTTTCCTACAACAAACAAGAGTCATCAGGTTTTTAGCCTTCAGATCTGTTTCCCCGCTTCCTATTACCTGACTCAACACCAGTCATACCTTAGTTTGTGTATTACAGCACCCCCATTCTGATATTTCTCTGCCAATGGATATAGAGGCTAAGATCCTGTATGAAAGAAATCCAAATCTAATGACTAAATGGGGTAATTTTCTCTCTCTCTCATGGGACAGACCAGGTGCGTGGGCAGAGTTTACAAGGTCATCTAATGACCTATGGTAGAAGCTCACATGTGTCTTCCATTGTTGGGTCTAAGATAGCTGCTCCAGGTTTTCTGACTCACAGGACTGAATTTACCTCTCCCATGTCTGCATTTTAGTCAGTGAGGACACAGGAAGAGCACATGAAGATGAAGCAGCTTTGTGTTTAAGGGTACAAAATAAAAGTTACACATATTCCTGCTGCTTATATCCTGGTGACCAAAGCCAAGTCACATGGCAATTTAATTAGCAGAGACAGAATCTGAGAAATGTTTATAATGGTATGGCCACATGACTACCAGAAATGTGGAGGGGGATCTATTAATAAGAAGAAAAAAGACATAATAGACACTGGAGGATAGAAGCAGTCTTTAATGTGGTGTACACAAAACATTTCTAGGAAAAGAATTTTAAAAATATGAAGTATATAATCTCCCCCAAGTAAAGGAAAAACATGGCATGAGAGAATATATCCATCAGTCTAACTGAAATCCAGAAAGGGAAAGAAAATTAACACTCAAGAGTTGGGACAAATGAAAAGCACAAAATAAGATGGTTAAAAAATAAATACAAATATGTCAGTCATTATAATTGATATAACTATAACAAATCTCTAGTTAAAAAAGATTGAGAGGGCGCCTGGGTGGCTCCACAGTTAAGGGTCCGACTCTTGGAATATTTGGCCACCCTCTCAGTAATTGATAGATCAAGCAAATAAAAATCAGTGAAGAATAAAAGTTTTGATCAACACAATTAATGCGCTTAATTAACGGACTTGTAGAAAATTTCGTTATTTAGTGAAAAGGCCAAGTAACTAAAGAATAATATTGTACCATAACACACACATAATTACAGGAAGTTAAAAAACTTGCAAAACCAACAAAAGCATTATTTAGGAAATGAAGCATATATGGTAAAACTATAAAGAGAAACAAAAAAATTGAAAGACACATTTTATTTTAGACTGTATCTACTTACTCCCTATAATGAAAGATGGGATAATTTGCACCTGTACACTTCTTCACACTTCCTTTTTTTTCCCTCATGCATTTTTAAGCTTCCAAACATCAATGTTCTATTCTGTAAGTACGTATGTGAGAACAACTGGATCTCCCTATCTTGTACGGGCTTCACCCAGTTTCAATAAGATGAATATTCCAAGACTGGCCTCAGGTAGCTGTTCCTTGTACTTCCTTAAGGATATCAAAGTGATAACAAGGTGTCAGCAAGGGGGTTCAAGATTTTTTGAACAATTTAAAAGAAGAAATTTGGGTAAGATTAGCTATTCTGGCATGTATGTGGTATAAATTTACTTGTTTGAATGATAGTGCAAGTATATAAAGAATACTGTTTTGTATTGTAGAGATGGCCTAATCCCAAGTGGCTTTGAATCTACTGGCAGCTGCAAGCTTCATGGCACTTGAGACCTAAGAAAACTATGCTGCCTCAGGATGGGGTACCACTCACTAATTTCCCACTTGATAGTAAGAGATTTCTGTATGTCCTTAAAAAAAAAAAAAAAACCCACCGTAATTGCTTTTTATAAACCATACAGATAAACTGTGTATTTGTGAAACTCTAACATGAAAAGTCTCTTTGTCATGTAGTCTCACCTTTACAAAATCCAAACATCATTTTAAAAACTCTGATATACATTTGCATTAAAAAACACCATAAACAAGATCAAAAGACAAATGACAAATTAGGGGAAATACTTGCAATTCATGTCAAAGATAAAAGCCTATTCTTCCTCATGAAAAGATGGACAGAGGCTGTGCACAGATAATTCACAGAAAAAGAGAAATGAATGGTGCTTAAACACATAAAAATATGCTCAAGATATCCGATAACAAGGAAAAAGCAAATAAGAAATGTTAGTTTTTTACCTGTTAGACCAGCAAAATCCAATAATTTGATGACACGTTCTGTTGATTGCCTGTGGATAAATAGGCTCCACCATATAATAAAGGATCGAGTTAAAAATGGTATTACTCCTATAGGAAAAAAAAAGTTCAACATTATCTATCAAAATGATCAAATTCATGCAATCTTTGACTCAGAAATTCCAGTTCTGGGAATTTGCTCCATGCACACACACTGTGGTTTATTCCATTCACATTTTTTTTGTTGCTGTTGTTACAGTGAAAAATGAGCAAGAGCCCAAGTCTTACCAAATGTTTGCTCAGTGCTGTCCAACAAAAATATGAGTTAGTTTGTAATTTTTAGTTTTCTAGTACCCACATTTACAAAAGTAAAAATAATCAGGTATAGTTGTTTAAATAATATATTAGTGCAATATAGACAAAATATTTTCATTTCAACAGGTAACCAATATAAAAATTATCCATGAGATATTTTACATTACTTTTTTCATACTAAGTTCTCAAAACCCAATGTCTATTATACTCAAAGGGCATCTCAATTCAGACTAGTCAAACTTCAAGTATTGAATAGCCACATGTGGCCAGGGGCAGCACAGTTAAATGGTTAAATAAATTATTAGTTAAATAAATTATTAATCTTAGGCTAGGTTTCCCAGAGAGTGAAACTTGTGGCAAAAATTTGAAGTGAGGCGAAGAAGAAGGTAGAACCCAAATGAAGGAGCTTAACGATACTAGCAACACTTGGTGTCAAGAGTGTTTTCTGGATGCTGGTTCCTATAAGATTCTTCCAACTATAATGCCTGCAGCTCAGGTCAGTTCCAGCGGAATAAGCAAAGGAGGAAATAAGAAGAATCTATCCACGGGCTCCTGCTGCCACTGGGCAAAGGCTTGTACCACAGGGCTTTAATTCCAGGCATTTACAGTCTTTGCATTCCTGGGCACCCACCCCTCCTGCAGAATCCCAGTCTCAGCTAACAAAAAGTCTGGGACAGGAAGCATCAGAGGAAGTGGTAGGCAAGGCACCTCTAGGTTGTGCACTCATGAATTTGATTGGAGCATGACTGATTATCAAAATAGTGAGCTTGGAAAAAGTGGGTAACAGTCCCAGAGACAAGTGAGGCTAAGAGCATCTGGAGTGATTCTTAAGACGTGTCTGAAGTGCACCCTAAACATTCTCTAAGATAGATTGCATGGTAGGTCACGAAACAAATCTCAACAAATTTAAGAAGATTATAATCATTCCATACTTCCCAAAGTGATCTACAGATTCAATGCAATCCCTGTTAAAATTCCAATGGCATTTTTTACAGAAGTGGGAACAACAATCCTAAAATTTATTTTGAACCTCAAATCCCTAAATAGCCAAAGAAATTTTGAGTAAGAAGAACAAATCTGAATGCACCACATTCTGATTTCAAAACATATTACAAAGCTAAAATAATCAAAATAGTATGGTACTGGCATTAAAAACAGACATACAGACCAATGGAACAAAATAGAGAGCCCAGTAATAATCACACACATATATGGTCAACCAATATTCAACAAAATTGCAAAAAGTACTTAATGAGCAAAGGACAGGCTCTTTAATACATTGTGTTGGGAAGATCAGATATTCACATGCAAATGAATGAGGCAGAACTCTTATCTCATACCCCATGCAAAAATCAATACAAAATGGATGAAAGATTTGAATGTAAAACCTGCAACAATAAAACTTCTGGAAGAAAACATAGGGAAAAAGCTTGCAGACATTGGACTGGACGATGATTTCTTAGATGTGATACAGAGAGCACAGGAAACAGAACCAAAAATAAACGAGGGACTACATCAAACTAGAAAGCTTCCCTTCTGCAGAGCAAAGAAAACAATTAACAAAATGAAAAGGTAACCTATGGAATGGAGAAAACATTTGCAGACCATATATCTGATAAGGGGTTAATATCCAAAATATGTAAGGAACTCCTACAACTCAAGAGCGAAAAAACCCAAATGACCAGATTTTAAAAGGGGCCAAAGACCTAAATAGACATTTCTCCAAAGAGATACAAATGTCCAACAGAATATGAAAAGGTGCTCAACATCACTAATCAACAGGGAAATGCAAATCAAAACCACAATGAGAGATCACCTCATACTTATTAGAATGACAATTATTAAAAAAACAAAAAGACAACAAGGGTTGGTGGGGTATGGAGGAAAAGAAACCCTTTGTGAAATGTTGGTGGAAAGGTAAATTGGTACAGCTACTGTGGAAACAATAGGAAGATTCTTCTGAAAAAAATAAAAATAGAACTACAGTTTGATACAGAAATTCCACTTCTGAATATATTTTGAAATCTGAAATCTGGATTGAATTGAAATCTGAATCTTAAAGAGATATCTGCACTCCCTTGCTCATTGCAGCATTATTCATAATAACAAAGACATGGAAATAATCTAAAATGTTCACTGATGGAGGAATGGATTTTTTTAAATGTGGGATATCATTCGGCCTTAAAAAAGAAGGAAATCCTGCCATTTGCAATAGCATTGCTGGACCCGGAAGACATGTTAAATGAAATGAAAGACAAATACTGCATGATCTCATTTGTATGAGGGATCAAAAAGAATCAAACTAATAGAAGCAGAGAGTAGAATGGTGGTTGCCCGGGGCTGGGAGGAGGGAGAATTGGGGAGGTTAAAGTCAAAAGGTAGAAAGTTTCAGTTATGCAAGATAAATAAGTCTGGAGATCTACCATACAACACAGCGCCTATGATTAACAGTATTGTTCTGTATACCTAAAAATTTGTTGAGATGGTAGATGTTATGTGAAGTGCTCTTACCACAAAAAGAAAAACAAAAGTAAACATAAAAACAAACCATAACCCAAAGGGTCAGGAAGAAACTTTTAGAGGTGATGGATAAACCAATGACATTGACTGTGGTGATGGTTTCACAGGTGTACTCTTATCTCATTGCTGAAAATGGTAAAATAAAAGTAATCTTTGTTTGTATTTATTAATTATTGTACAAAGAAATGCTGGAAAGATTTTTAAAAAAAATAACAAGTGATTTTCTAAATGAATCAGGGTAGGATTGATGGAGAAAGTGGTAGAAGAAAAACCTAATAGATACCTTTTTAAGAATTTTTATTTTTTATCCCTTATGACTTTTTTCTGTTAATACAATAAAAATTTAAAATTATAAGTCTGAATAAAGTAGTCAGATTAGTTGTTCTCAAGCACCATTTTTTAATTTCTTTTAGTTTTTCATATCATAATGTATTCAAAGTTTCCACCAATTGTACCATTTCCTCTCCTTTATTGAGATTTTATTTTCCATCCATCTTTTGACTTATCATAGCTAACTAGATCCAATCAGTTTAAGAGCTCAGGGATCCAGGAAATACTAAATTCTTTTTTGCTCAGGAATGTCTGTGTTGTTAATTTTGCTTCACTTTGTTTTCCTTAAAGGGTAACTGGACCTTGTTAAACATCACTGCACTGTTAATCTGGCATTGGCTGTTTTGATGAAGTATGAGGTCAACTTCAATTTTTTTTCTCCTTGATGTGTCAGGATTTTCCTACCCAGTTGACCATAAGATTTATTTTTTATCCTCAAAGTTCAGCAATTCAAGAGGCTATGTCTTGGTATTTATTTTTTTGTATCAGTTCTTGGGAAAGTTTTCTGCCCTTTTGACCCACAGATTCAATCATGTTTCAGACTTGTGGTTAGTGATTTTACTTTTTCCTTGTTTTATTGATGTCAAAAATACTTATTTTCTCCTTCTTGTTCTGTATTATGATGTTTTCTTCCAGCATTTTATCATGAAAATTTTTGTGCATGGAGAAAAAAATACTTATTTTCTCCTTCTTGTTCTGTATTATGATGTTTTCTTCCAGCATTTTATTATGAAAATTTTTGTGCATGGAGAAAAGTTGGAAGAATTTTACAGTGAAGAATTATGTATCTCCTTCCTGGATTCTACAACTGACACTTTACAATATGTACTTTATTACATATCTGTCCTTTCGTCCATCTTCAATAGATTTTATTTTACTGATGCATTTCCAAGTCATTTTCAGACACCAGTGCACCTCCCAATGAGTTATTCAACATGTATTTCATTAACTAGAATCCAATATTTGTTTGTTTTCTTTCACAGTAATTAAAAAATTAACAAACACCTGAATATGCAAATTTTAATTCCACGATTTTGGCAAAGGCATATATCTATGTAACCTAAGCCCTCACCAAGATATAAAATATTACAATTACTCCATGTCCATTCTCAGTCAACACCCACCCCTAGTCCTTACTCCCAAGAGGTAAATACCATTCTCATTTTTTCCACCATAGATTAGTTTTGCTCATATTTGGTGTTAGTTTTAATTTTAGCCATTCTAGTGGATGTGGAGTGGTAGTCCAGGATGGTTTGGGTTTGCATTTTCCTGATGAATAATCATGAAAAAAACTGTCTCAGATGCTTATTGGCCATTTGTATATCTCCCTTTGTGAAGTATTTGTTAAAATCTTAGGCCAACTTTTAGGGAAACGTTTGACATTTTATTATCTTGAATTATAGTTCTTTGTAAGACCTAGGTTTCGCAAATATTTTCTTTTGGTTGATGGCATTCCAATAATTTTAATCAAATCTTTAATCAAGTTTTAGATTGACAATGATTTTGGTGCATAGCATGAGAGAGGGATTGAAATTTCATTTATTTTACACGTGGATGTCAGTTACTTCACCACCATTTACTAAGACTTTCCTTTCCATACTGGATTGCTCTGATGCATTTGTCCAAAGTTACATAACTGTATAAGTGATGGTCTATTTCTGGGTTAAATACTCTATTTCAGGAGCACCTGGGTGGCTCAGTCGTTAAATGTCTGCCTTCAGCTCAGGTCATGATCCCAGGGTCCTGGGATCCAGCCCCGCATCAGGCTCCCTACTCAGCGGGAAGCCTGCTTCTCCCTCTCCCACTCCCCCTGCTTGTGTTCCCTCTCTCGCTGTGACTCTGTCATATAAATAAATAAAATCTTTAAAAAAAAATTCTATTTCATTAGTTTATTTGTCAAACTTGGTCACTGTCTTAATTACTATAGCTTTAGAGTAAGTCTTAAAGTTAGGTAGTTTAAGTCCTCCAAATCTGTTCTTCAAATAGACAGTCTCCCAGTCCATGAACACAGTACGTGTCTCCACTTCGTGGCCTTTAATTTCTTTCAGCAATGTTACCTGGTTTACAGTATAGAGGTCCTGCTGATCTTTCGTTAAATTTCCCTAAGTATTTTATGTTTTTTGTATTGTAAGTGAATTTGCTACAATTTCATTTTCCAACTGTTCGCTACGAGTATATAGATATACTTTGGATTGAGTGTATTCACCTTGTATCCTGCAACCTTGCTAAATTAATGTATTATTTCTAAAGTGTTTTTTATTAATGTAACTGAATATGTCAGTCTTTTTCTTGGCTATTTCTCAAGTTTAGTTATCGTTTACAAAAGGCCTTTGTTATTCCAAGATTAGTAAGATAAGTTCCTATTTTTCTAATACATTTATAAATTTTACATTTAGATTTTCATTCTACCTAATATTTAGTTAAATGTGTGGTAAGATAAGAGGATTGGCCTTATGCCAATCTAATAATTGGTATAGTAAATTGTTTTAATGCCATTTATTCAATAAGTTATCTATCTTTGCACTGCAATAGGTAGGGTTTTTGTCATTTTCTTCACATAGATCTATGTTATTTTCCTCAGGCTTTTTGTAAGTATTTTATAATTTGCTATTGTCGTGGGATCTTTCTACCTTACGTTTTCTAACTGATTTTGGAAAGCAATTGATTTCTCCAATTTATATCTTTGTTGAGTTTACAATACAATTGAATATAATTGAATTCAAACCAATAAAATGTAATAAGATTCTTAAATAGCCACTCAGATAATTGCCGCTTCTGTAGAGAAGGGAAGGGAAGCTGCAAGATACCAATGAGTTGCCTTGTACTCTGAAAACCTTCTGCATGAAGCAGCCTGAGACTCACTTGCATTTTGTATCTGAGGTTGAGTAACATCATATATATACCAAGAGTTTTGAATTTAAAGGATTTCTTTCACATCAAAAGCACAGGGATCACAGAAATGAACAATTGCACTTTCCCTATTAACTGTATTTTTCTTTGATCAAGGAGAAAAGTACAAAAGAATGAATCTCCCAATTGTTCCATTTTTGCTGATATATTCTCAGCGTTAGATCATGTTTGTGAATCAGGCCTGAAGATTTTAAATTGAGTTCATCAATTTACCAGGCCTGAGGGCTAACAAGCCTAGCCCCAAACTCCCCTCCCATTTCTAGAAAGGGGCAGCTTTTTATGAAAGAGTGAGCAACCTGAGTTTAGAAAAATCCCAAGGAGTATGCTAATCGGATCTCTTCTTGGGCACAAAGAAACCTTGCTAATTTTTAAATGCTGCCTGTTCTCCAAATTACAGAGTGGTCAACTTTTTCCATTACATGGTTTTATAATATTTAAGCCAAATACATTTTTCTGGTGTTAACAAAGGGATGAATAGGCAGGAATATATCCCCACCTGTGCCTCTTTAAAAAAAAAAAAAAAACCCACACATTTGAATCCAGAAATGTCACCCAATTTTCTAAAGTGTCTTGCCAGCCTTTTATCCCCATAAAACTCAATATAATGAAGTTAAATGCAATGCAGATGTCAGGGGGAAATGCACTAACCACTTCCTGTCAGCCATACAGGTTTTCAACAAGCCTTGTCCCCAAACCTTCCTACGGTGTCCCAGGCATTTATCTTCTCTGTAGGAAGCACTTGAATCTGACAGCGCAAAGTGTTTTGTTTCATTTTTAGCATCTCACAAAGTTTTTCTGAGGTAGGAAAAGCAGATAATATGGCTAACAATGATTACCATTCTTTATTTTCCTTATTCTTGGGGTGAAGGCTGCCCTAATTTCAAATCTCATTGTCAAAATCAGACAGAAGTTGAAACATTCCCTTGACTTAATGTCCTGTAAAAACTCTAAGCTGGCCAATCAGTCCCTTTCCTATGCTGTTCGGTGTTTATTAATATCATCTTGAATGATTATCAGTCATTATCAACATTATCTTGGGCTCTGATTCTTTGAAGACTTTTAATTTTTTAGTACATTTCCTTACATTCTTACTTACTAATGACCCATTGGATTAGTCTAACCTTGTATTAATCGACCTGCAATCATAGTCCTATGTATTGTGGACGGTGGTGTCTTCCTTTCAATGTTTAACTGGTGAAACCTAAAGGAATTCATTCAATATATAAGTATCTAGTTCTTACTGTGTGCCAGGCAATGCCCCTGGGGGATGTGATCAAGTCAAAGATGAATTTAAGTACAGTGAGATAAGGGTGAAGATGAAGGATGGGTGTTCTTGGAAGTTGAGGGGTTAAGGAAGGCTTCCTAGAAGACATTATTCATTTCAGGCTGATTCCTGAGGATTAATACTGAGAAACTGGAGGGGTAAGAGTTGAGGGAAGCAGAGAAGAGGGAATGTGAACAGACTTTGGGGCAAAATAGCTTGGTACATATAAGGGTGATCAATCATGAAGGCTCTGGAGTGGAGTAGACGTGAGTCTGGAGAAGTATACTGAGCTGCAAGTTCCTGGATGAGCTACAAAGTTTCAAGTTAAGGAATAGTTTACATTAGTGTTCACCTTTTGCATGTACATTCTGTGGGTGTTGACAAATGAATAACAACATATGTCAACCATTATGGTATCATACAGAATAGTTTCAATGCCTTAAAAATTCTCTTGTTCTCCAACTTATTCATCTCTACCTACCCCCCCAACCTCTGGAAACCACTAATTTTTTTACTGTCCCTATAACTTTGCCTTTTCTAGACTGTCACATAGTTGGAATCATACAGTATATAGCCTTTCCAGATTGGTTTTTTTCACTTAGTAATATACATTTAGTGTTCTTCCATGTCTTTTCATGGCTTAACTCTTTCTTTCTTTCTCTGTTTCTTTTTCTTTTTCTTTCCTTCTCTCTCTCTCTTTTTCTTTCTCTCTCTCTCTCCTTCTTTCTTCTTTCTTTCTTTCCTCTTTCTTTCTTTCTTCTTTCTTTCTTTTTTTCTTTCTTTCTTTCTTCTTTCTTTCTTTCTTTCCTTTTTCTAAATAATAGTCCATGGTATGGGTATACCATAGTTTGTTTATCCATTCACCTATTGAAGGATATCTTGGTTAGTTCCAAGTTAGAGCAATTATGAATATAGCTTCTATAGACATTCATGTACAGGTTTTTGTGTGGACATATTTTAGCTCATTTGGGTAAGTACCAAGGAACACAATTGCTGGATCATGTGGCAAGAGTACTTTCCCATTTTTAAGAAACCACTAAACTGTCTTCCAAAGTGGCTGCACCATTTTGCATTCCCACCAGCAATTTATGAGAGTTCATGTTGCTCCATATCCTGGCCAATATTTTGTGTTGTCAGTGTTTTGAATTTTAGCCATTCTAAAATTGTTTTAATTTACAATTCCTTAATGGCATGTGATGTGGACCCTCTTTTCATATGCTTATGTGCCATCTCTATGTCTCCTTAGTGAAGTGTCTGGTCTGTTCAGATGTTTTGCCCATTTTTTAATCAGGCTGTTTGTTTTCTTATTGTTGAGTTTTAATACTTATTCATATATATTTGACACCAGTCCTTTATCAGACATGTGTTTTGCAAAAACTTCCTTCTTTGGTTCCTCTTTTCATTTTTCAAACAGTGTCTTTTGTAGAGCACAAGTTCTTAATTTTGATGAAGTCCCACTTACCAGTTTTTTCTTTTGTGAATCATGCTTTTGGTGTTTTATCTAAAAAGTCACTCCCAAATGCAGGTTCACCTAGATTTTCTCCTATGTGATCTTCTGGGAGTCTTATCTAAGCATTGTGTATCTTTTACTATGATTTCTTCTCTGACTTATATGTTAATTAGAAATGCATTCCTAAACTTTTAAATACATGAAAGCTTTAAAAATTACATTTTTAAAAAGTAACTTCTACTTTATTTCAGTTTGTTTGGAAAATGTGTTTTATTTATGTTACTTACCCTTTGATATTTGCTAAGCCTTGTTTTATGGCCTGGTAGAGAAATAATTTTTGTAAATGTTCTATGTGTGCTTGAGAAAAATGTGTTTCTGAATCTTTGGGCCAAATCCTGCTTGATGTAAAAGTTGGTGTATTAACTGTGTTTTTGAAGTTTCTTGTATTTTCTTTGATTTTTTATTGCTTATTTTACCTATTGATATTGGGAGAGCTGTGTTGAAACCTCCCACGTGGGTGGTAGATAGATTACTTTCTCTCTTTATTTCTATCAATTTTGCTTTTTATGTTTTGAGCCTATGTTACTAGGTGCATACGTACATATCTCTTCAGTGAATTGAGCACATTATATAAAGATTCTATTGTCTCTGAGATGCTCTTTAAAACTTAAGTCAACTTTTTCTCATTTTATGCAGCTTGCTCAAGGTCACCTAATTTGCATGTGGCAGAGCGGAATTCACACCCTCACACCCAGGAAGTCTGGTGCTGGAGCTCATGTTCCTAACCATTGCTCAATCTCTCTACCTCCAACCATTATCACTAAGCAACGCTTTCACGGGTCTTGCTGCCTTCCACAGCATCTGTGGCAAGTACCAGCTGTACCTGCCAAGTGAAATGGGAACAAGGGTGCCACAGGTTCCAGATGTGACCTTTGCACTTAGAAGAAGAGCTTCTAAAAACTTTTGGCTCCCTCTTTACCCAAAGCTGAGCCTAGCCTACAGATTCCTTATAAAAGTCATCAGTGGCTTTGTTCCTACGCTCAATTTTTTCTAGCTCTGCCTCTAGCCCCAATGTGTATACTTTAAGTCATTTCACTCAAGTCACTTTTTGCTTCCCTTCCATTGTCCCTACCATGTCCTCTTGCCTTCTATTCTACCAGCCTCCTTTAGGCAATGGACATTTGAACAGTTTGCAAGGATGGAGTTTGGATTCTCCCCTGAATGAGACTTGGCTAATCATTGTATGGGCAAGCCTGTTCCCTACCTAATGCTTGGTCCAGGCTCAGAAAATACAGAACCTAAGCCATCTAGCCTTTCATCCTCTCTTTATTGGATGGAAAGATGGGCAAGTTTTTACCAATAGAGTAGCTCTGGTCTTGCATTGGAAGTTCCTTTTCTCATTCCTCCTATAACAAATGCAAAAATAAGATGGATCCTCCCTCAAAATTTGACTTAGATATCCAGTCTGATGACTCCACACACTCACTAAGATGATATGAAAAAGTTTTTAGTTACATAATGAAGTCTTCTGGAAAGTGTAGGGAATGTCTCTCATGCTGATCTAAAAATGCCTTGAGAGAGCAAAAAAAGGAAACTGGTTTGGGGTTTTTATTGCGGGTAGGAATTGAGGCCAGGGTGAGGGCTCTTGCATACAGGAAGGGGCTTATATGGATTTTGAGACTCCCACCAGTACCAAGGAGGGAACACCCAGACTTTCTTATCAGCCTCCCAGGATGTGGAGCATAAGAGGAAGAGGGAGAAATGAGGTCTCAAAGTTGTCAAACATCAAAAAACAAAAACAAAAATAAAATCAGACTCGGTATACAAATTTACACCTCTGAGTTGTAATCTCTTGTTTATTTGCCAATTGCAATAGTTCCACTTAAAAAAAAAAAAAGGTCCCCAAAAGCCAAAAAATAATTCTGGTCTCCAAAAGCAAAGTTACAGGAAAAGTTGTTCTCCAAGCTGCTCCAACACCCTGGCACCAGGTTATTATATTTCTGTGTCTATCTGAGACTCCCAGCCAAGATTGTAAAGATAACCACCAGTCACAGACATGTGGACAGTGCCTGAAGTAGTATACCTAGCTGACTCTAATATCCTCTCCCTGACCATTGGTGAGAGAGGAGCAGATCAGACAGGGAATAACTGCCAGCCCTCAATGTGGCAAAAAAATGAGCTATACAAAGACATTGGGGGACCCTTCATGTCAGGGATCAAGTTCATATATCACCTCACCATTAAGTAACTAATCTGATCTATTTCCATGATTACAGTCAGAGGGCAAGTGATGGACCAGGAAGGAAGACTATGCCACCATGCTGGGAAGAAGCCATGTTGAGAGAAAGAGTGCCATCGGGAGGGAAGTGAGACTGCACCCATCCATTAACCATGCAAAGCACCATGGCCAAACTTCTTCCTGGGTGACACATACAATATTCCAATTGTAACAAGGATCCTTGGGGCCAAATGTAATCAATCTGCTCTTGTTTAAGTGGCAGGTGGTTGGGGTTGCTGCTTTTGCTTTTGGCAAATCAATAAAGAGGAAAACTCCGCTCTCACAGGGGAGGGAATCTGTCGAATTCTAGGACAGGGACTCCATTCCTTAGCAGCTGGGCAGCAGCTAAAAAGAATCCAGGTGGTTTTGAAAAGAGACTCTTCTGTGCCCCCTCCCTCTGGACTCAACCCCTTCCTGCAAGGGCAGGTGCCGGGGCGGGGTGGGGGAGGCAGAAGTGTGGAGGAGAGCAGGCTCCAGCCTAGCCCTGAACCAGCACTCTGGAGGTTGTCCTACTTCATAGGTCATTGGCAAGGCTCTTGACCGAAGTCCGACTGCTGATAACGGGCGAAGACGGCAAGCAGAACAAAGGCAGCTCGATGGCTACTTGCTGGTGATTTATCTTAGGGCAGGAGGGATTCTTTTCAAAGAAAAAGGTTGGAAAGCTGTTACCATGGTAACTCTCCAAGTTCTGAAGTGATGTAATCAGCTAATGCTCTGGAGAGCAGAGGGAAGATGGTGGATTTAGCACACAGAAAGAGCTAAATTCTACAAGTTGGGCTGTTTCTTCATTTTTTTAATGGTAAGTCTCAATATTAAGAAAGAAAAAGAAAGAAAGAGAAAGAAAGAAAGAAGAAAGAAAGAAAGGAAAGAAAGAAAGAAAGAAAGAAAGAAAGAAAGAAAGAAAGAAAGAAAGAAAGAAAGAAAGAAAGAAAGAAAAGGAAAGAGAAAGGTAACCAAAAAAGTAAAGCAGAAGGGAGGAAAGGATACAAGGAAGAAAACTCAAAAATAATTTATTCTAAACAAATATCCTTAGTAGCAAGAAAGAGCTGCCTACAGAGTGGAAACTGAAAGAGGAAGGTTTGATTCTCTATGATTTTGTCCCTTGCATTTTATGAAGATTGATAGAAGAGTTTATTCTGTTACTTTGGATTTCTTCTATTAGTATATCTGGATGAGTATTATTATAAGATACTTATCTTGCTACAACTGGGTTTTATCAGCTTAACATAAGATTTCTGCTGTTTTGTCTTCAATGGCTGCTACTAATGGCATTGTGAAATATCATTGTTACATGTGCTTGATATCAATAATGAAACTAATCATAAACTACTTCTTCTAAGATAGTAGAACTCATTCTATTTTCGATAGTAGAAAAGTTGTTCTTGAGAGAAGACTTTTTAAAATGCTTAGAGATTGTTCAATGAATTCTTCAACATAGTCCTGTCAAGTGGGTTGTTCACTCAACATCCTTGGCCCCTCTCCCTTTGTCATATTTGCTTGGTAAAACCCCACTTAAGTTCAATCCCACTCCCTGCCTTCAATGTGCAGGCTGAATGTGGTTTGAGAAACACACACCCACGCCCACTGGCCACACTCTAATTCATGACCTCACTGAGCTCCCGCCACTGCCAAGGGGCTCTTCATGCTGTCCTTGTCACAGTCTTCTATCCTCCTGGGTGACTACTTAACCCTTCTGTTTCCTTAAGTCTCCAATATGAAGATGAACATACTTTATCTTCAGCTTCAAAACAGAACCCATAAGAAGAGTGTTTCCTCATCCTCCCACCCAATTTTTTAACTTGTCTTTATCTGTAATGATATATTACCTGCCTCCTCCCCTGATACATGAATTATATCCATACTGTGGCCCAGGACCAGCTCCTTCATATGTAACTGGATCTGATGGCCCCAGAACACTCATCACCATTAGCTCTACCATCAATCCTGTCCTCTCTCTCCTATGTCATCAAGTATTTCCTCTCTTCCAGATCATTTTCAGTAGCACAAAAATACGTTATTTTGTCTCCCATGGTTCAAATGCAAAGATAAACACAAACATCTCTTGACTCCTCTAATCCCCAGCCTGCTTTGCACCGTTGTTGCAAAATTCCTGAGAGTTCCCTATTCTCCCGGTGGCCTCTTTCACATGCTCCCACTCTCTCTTGGACCAACTCCATTAATGCTCTTTCCCCTCATCACTCCAGAGAAAAAGCTTTTGTAGCTGTCATCAATAAAATTACATTGCTTAATCCATAACCTGTGCACAGCATTCCTCCTACTTGACTGGCACAATTTTAGGAGGCCAGTTACTCCCTCCTCTGGAAATGCTTTCTCCCCTTGGCCTCTGAAACATCCATCTCCTGCTTTACCTTCAACATCACTTGGCTTCCCTTTCAGTCTCCTTTGTTGACTCCTCTTCCGTCAGCCTCTAAATGTTGTACTTATTCCCCTGATGGGTACTACCAAATTTCTAGCTCCAGCCAACACCTCTTCCCTGAACTCCAGACTTGTGTATTCAAGTCTCCATGTAACATTTCCACTTGCATGTCTAATAGGCATCTCAAAATAGAGTGAGTCCCTGAGTTCTCTCTTGCCCACACTAACCATCCCCTCTTCCCATGCTGTGGGCAATGAATGTTTGTGTCCTCTCAAAATTTGTATGTTGAAGGCCCTAATCCTCAGTGTAGTGGTATTTGGAGGTGGGACCTTTGGGATGTAATTAAGTTTAGATGAGATCATGAGGGAAGTGTCCCCATAATGAGATTAGTGTCCTTATGACAAGAGGAAAAGACCAGAGCCCCTCCCCCCCATAATGTGAAAGTAGAGCAAAAACCAGGAAGAGGGCCCTCACCAGTATCCAAGTCTGCCTTGACACCTTGATCTTGGCCTTCAGAATTGAGAGAAATAAATGGCTGTGTCTACACCATCTGGTCTATGGTATTTTGCTATAGTAGCCCAAGCTGATGCAAAACCCAGTATTTCCCATACAGTAAATGGCACTACAATGCACGTGGTTGCTTAAGTCAAAGTCAAAATTTGGAGTCATCTTTGAATCCTTTCCTCTCATATTTCAAATCCAACCCCCATCAAAATCTATTGGTTCTAATTTCAAAATATATCCAAACTCCAACCACTCCTCATGTCCTACACTGCTATCAGGCTCTTTCAAACAACCACGTCATGCCTTGCCTTAATTATTATGTAATTTCTTATCTGGCTTCTCTACTTCTACTCTTACCATGTCATCATCTCTTGACACAGTAGTCAGAGGAGTTCTTTAAACATAAAGTCAGATAGTGTCATCTGATCTCACCAGAATAAAATCCAAATTCCGACAAGGTCCAATAAGGCCTTGCATGATCTGGCTCCTATCTGCTTCTCAGATCTCACCTTGTACCACTGTGATTCCTGTTCACTGTTCCCCATACACATTGGCCTTGTTGACCACACCAAGCAAATACTCACAATTCTGTTGTAGTGGCCAGAACACTTTCCCCCTAGATATCCCCATGGTTTGTGCCTTCATTTTATTGAGATCTTTATTCAAATGTCTCTAAGAGAGGCTTTATCTGGTCACTCTATATGAATTATTCCATTCCATAATCTTACTTTCTTTACTTTTTTTTCACAGTGCTAACTTATATTCTATATTTACCTTTCTCATCTGTCACTTCAGAATGTAAGATCTGTAAGAGATGTTGATTCTTTTGTTCATTGCTGTATTCCTGGAGAAAAGACAATGTTTTTCACATCATAGATTCTTAGTAAATATTTGTCAAATAGATGAATGAATAAGTGAATGAATGAATATTATATTAGGCTTCTCCACACAAAGTATCTCAGTGATTTTTGTGATTCTAATCCCACCATGGGATTACAAGATTCCCAGCCTTATGCGGAGCCAGAAAATGAACAATTAGGTCCTTGGTGGTCGATATACTTATGCACCTTTGGTTACATGATGCTGTTGTTGAGCATTGATTCCAGCTCCCATTGATCAGCTTCCGGGGCCTCAGGAATATCCTTCACAAAAGTCATAAACCCTAGACTCAACATTTACAGACAAGTGCCATCTCTTTTGAATATTACACTGTAGCTGGGCTCCAATCTCTCCTACTCATTGCCTACCTCCTTCCCATTCTCGGGGGAAGATCAAATCCCTTAGAAGATGACATTTCTAGCTCACCATTCAAAGAACTTCCATATTCTGCCTCTTTGGAAATATCAAGAAAATACCCTCAGGGAGGCTGTGGAGGTGAGGTAGCCCTTTCCCTAATGTTTTTCCAAGTCTTGTTGATACCAGAGTTGGAGGAAAAGAGGTGGGTAGAGGGAATCAGAGAAATAGGATATAGCCAAGGCTTAAGCAGAAGATATCCCTCCTTTTTGAAATTAATTATGGGGACACACTGAGGCTGTTTTGAAGCCCTCAGGCAAACACTTACAAAGACAAAAGAACTCTGAAGGAGCTAATTCTGAACAAGTTGCCCTTTATTGGAAATAGGAATATATTGTTGAATTGTTTTCTCACCACCCTCACCCTCACAGCTGGAATAATTCATACAGCAATAATTTCCATGGCTCCAGAAGCCTCAAGAGATGATATTGAAGATCAAAAGGGCTTTATCACTCATTTTTGTCATGGTCCCAAAATGTATCTCCTAGGCTTCATGGCATTTTGCTGTGGAAATTATCTGAGAGATTGCCAGTCTCTCTCCCTCAGAGAACTCTATCAATTGCTCCTTAAAGTGAACTTCTAAGAGCTGCATCAGCCCAAGTGTTGGCAAGAGTTGAAATGGAACCCTTACGAACTCATTTGTGAAGACAATTGGGAATGAAACCGAAGAGCTGAGGAGCAGTTGTGTGGCTCCATACCCACAATATAACCACCCTGGTAAGTACCAAACACAGCTTTCATTCCCCCCATTTCAAGTGAAAAAAAAAAAAAAAAACATAGTTAAAGCATAAAACAAAGATGTTGGAATCAGAAAGACGTTGACTCATTGATTCAAATCATGTTCCAGCTCCTTGTTATCATATCTCCTTAGGTAAGTTTCCTAACCCTTCTGAAGCTCCATGCCCTTATTTGAAATATAGGGTTAAATAATGTCACCTACCTCACGGTGTTATTATCAGATTGAAGTGAAATTATTAAAGTGTTGAGCATAGTGTCTGTCAAATAGTTCATATGCAAAGCCTAGTTGTATGGATTAGCAACTATTGTTACAATGATACTGCATAACAATCTGCCCAAAACTCAGTAGCTTACAATGATTCACATTTATTCTTTTGTTCAAGAGTCTGCAGGTTGAACATAGGTTGGGTTTGACTGGGCAGCTGTGCTTGAGCTGTAGTTCAGCTGGACTTGGCTCCAGGATGCTGGTTGGGTTTAGTTCTGTTCCATGTGTGTTTATTCCATGGCCAGGGCTAAGAATCAATAGCTACCTGGACTGTTCTCTTCTCATAATGGGTCACTGGAGCACCATGCTAAGCCAAAAGACATAAATAAGCACATTTAAACCTTCTGCTTAGATCACACCTGCTAACATTCCATTGGTCAAAGCAAGTCACAGGGCAAGCCCAACATAATGGGGTAAGGTAGATTTCACCCACTGTAGGATAGGGAAGGAAGTGAGTATTTGATAAACAATAATCTTGACTATCACACTATAATAATAATGATATATTAATTTATTATTGTTAATAATAGTAGTAATAGTAAAGAAAAATAATCATTGATTCTTTCCACTGATTTTCTTTGGTTGCCAATCTGTGCCAGGGACTGCCCAGCCACTCTCTCAAGTAATATTAAGCTTTTCCCAATCATATAGTGATTTGGACATGTGGTTTAAAGGATGATTTCAACGACAATGACCTGAGTTGTGCCAATTATTTCCATCAGCTTGGAAATAGACAAACAGAAACTAAATGAGGGACCAAACGCGGCTCATTCCTTGCTGTCCATTGACTAACGCATTTACGGTTTTGATGACTACTTGGATATCTCTGAGCATCGGTTTTTCTAATCTAAAAAATGAAAAGATGTTTTATTAAGTTCCTCCTACTTTACTGAGTCTTTTCCACACATGAAAAGACTTTTGCTTTGCACCATGCATTTTAGGCAGAACAGAAAAGCATTGAACATAAGCAATTGGCATTCATTAGAAGGAAGGCTGGCATCAAATTCCAGGTTCAGTTCAGCCACAAAATAACTCATGGACAATGGAAATGATTCACAAAATGCATTGCTCAGCCCTTACTGTGATGGGATAGATAACTTGAAGAGGCTATTCCGACACAAAACCAGGTGTCCTGTCTTAGGAATTCCCTACTAGACACAGCGGAATACATGGGGTAGAGGTAGGGGAGCTGCAGATGAAATATGAAGGAGAAAAGAAGCTCTTTGTCAGATGTTATTTGGCAATACAACCTTCTTGCTGTCTCTCATTCATTTTTCAAGCCTAAGAGAAGAAGAAGACCTATCTACTATCCCTGGATGACAGCTATCAACTCTACAGAAACATCAGATAGAAGATTACCTTACCAGGTTTGATCATCTCTGCTCCGTAATTCCATTGGCTAAAAAACCAGAGGAAAAGAGCAAAAGCTAGAACCTGAAAAATTTAAGTTGAGCATGCAGGGAGGTTTCTCATCTTAGAAGGCTGATAAATATTGAAAAATCTTAAGGTTTAGTTGACAGTTTGTCTCACCCACTCTCTTGGTATGGAGAATGAAGGAGAGAAAAATGACTGGCATTTATTGTTAATAAGGAGCTGCTATCTCATTAAACACCACAAGAACCCAGCCAGGTAAGTATAATAACCTTATACTTTCAAAAAAGAATCCAGGATTGTTTGGGTTAAATGGATTATTACCCCCAAGAATGTTATTAGAGAATGATGGGATTGACCTCAAACCTAGCCTCTGATTTTTCCACCATATTACAGTTTGATCTTTAAGATATGCACACAGATTTCGAAAATTTTATTGCTTTTAGCGAAAAGCAGGGAGATAGACTAAATTAATGTTCACAAAGTCCCTTTCAGTCTCAGACATATGTGAGTCTATGATATACAGCAAATTATTTCCTCCGTGAGCCGAAACCATAGGCTACACTGGACATATTTTTCCCTTGTTTTCCTCTGTCAGCTCCTTGACTGCCCCTCACAGCCACTTTGCAAGTCCTGATTGCCAAGCATTTATTTTCTTTTTCCAGTTTGTCTGGAGGACAGAAAACCCTGGGAAGGGGTTCTTGGACTTTTGGTAGAAGGCACATGAAATATCTGTAATTATGGATTACATTTTTGTACCCAATAAATGGCTGAAAGAAGTCCTATGATAGAAAGTTTTAGAAGATAATTGAATGTGTCAAATGGATCAAAAAATTATGGACTTGCTCCGCCTCTGCAAACTGTGATAAATAGTCTATTGTCTGGAGAGTTTGCTTGGCATTTTCTTTTGCATTGCAAAATTATTGTAGCCCTTGTCACTGAATTTTTGGTTAACAACTCAAAGAAACCCTTTAGACTAGAATTCATCTTGTAGATGCCAGATACTGCATATAGTTACCTGGAAAACAACAGATTTTAATAATTCAAAACTTCGATTTATTTCTACCATTATCCCAGACAAAAGCAATGTATATATTTTTAGCAAATTTATTGGTGAAAAATGGGGTGTGTCTCATGCTTGAGCAAAAATTAGCATTTCTCTATCTGAATAATGAAGTGAGAGAAAAAGCATTTTTTCTTCATTATTTATGTATCCACTTGTGTCCTTTGCATAATTGCCTTGAAAGAGAAGCACCTTATTAAAATGGACAATCAATAGCAGCAATAGAATTCCCAAGCAGAAGAACAAAACAAAATATGAATTAAAATTTTTTATTAAGCTCCAGCAGTATATAGTGTGGCCTGACAAGAAGAATCGAGGCTCGTTTAAACATTTATAAATCATAAAGAGCTGTAAGAGTAAATGGAAATAAAGAATGACCAAATCTAGACTGGGGTGAGAATTTTCTAAGTTCAAAAGGAGAGGCAGAAATAACAAAGGGGAAGATCAGTAAGCACTTCACACACAAATTAGAATTTCTCCAAAACTGCTTGACGGGCAAATAAACCAGGGGAAATACTTGCTCTAAACAGGACAAAGGGTGATATCCTTAATAAGAAAAGAGCTCATGCCAAAAGTTAATAATAAAAGCATTAAGTTCCCCATAAATAAAAGGGGAAGGGAACGAAGACAATTTAAAACACAGACATATCAATGGCTAATAAACATTTGATCCATTTTCAACTCTGCTCATTATCAAAGAAATAGAAGCTGGAATAACAATGAGATGCTATTTTTAACCTATCAGATTAACAGAACTGTAAAAACTGAGAATATTCGATTCTGGAGATTGAGCTCAGTGACACAGACACATTCAACACAGCTGGAAGGAACACAAAGTGCTTCCAGCCCTGAGGAAGGAACGTGGAGGATAGTGTGAGAGCCTTGGAAATATCTGTACCCCTCACCTCCAAAATTCTGTTTCTGGGGTGCTAAAGCAGGAAATGATCTGAAACGGTGAAAGGATTGTCTGCCAAAGACATTCATCGCACTGCTGTTTGTAATATTAAAATTTGGGGAATAAATGAAGTTTCCAAAAATGAGGGTGATATTAAACAAATTAGAATAAAAAATGCAGCCGCTCAAATATTTGTAAAATATTTTAAGTAATCTCATAAAATGCCTAAGTTTTCATGTAAAATATAGAGTGTAAAACGTTATATGTAGAATGAGATCAAAGGTATGAAATAATGGGAAAAAATGACCAGAGTGGATGACAATAAAATGTTAATAAAGGTTTTATCTGGCTGGTAAGATTATGGGTAGAGTGACCTTATAATTTATTTTCCAAGAGGGGACACACCCAAATGTCTTGAGAAGGGACATATCGGGGAACAACATTCTTCTGCCAGTAAAGCCTAATGGGAATGTTACTTTTTATTAAGGTCCCTAAATATTTTTCAGGCAAGGACTACTTTTATAAAAGAGTTCTTTCTAATTATCAAAGTGATGTGCGCTCAATGTAGAAAATTTAGAGGACACAGAAAAAAATGAAATTTGAGAAATTATACTGATGTAAATGGTGGGTAAGTAGTAGCTCATTTGCAGGTGGTTTGGGAGAAGTATGGCTGAGAAACCACTGGGATGTGAAACACTGGAGGGTAGTGGGAGATTTAACGTTGGAGAAACATGTACTAGGCCAGAAGGAGTTTTTGCAAAGGAGTGAGTTCCCTGACTCTGGACTCAGGCTGGCTGACTCCTTTGGGGGTGTTCTTAAAGAGAACTGAAGGCTGCCTAAGAGACACCAACCCTGAGATCTGGGGTCCTTTGGAAGACCAGTCATGGACCAAACTCAGCCCCTAGCTTTTCTGCAGGATGGGGTCTAACCCGGAGTCCTAGGGATGTGTGGGCAGGTCATTGTTGGCAGGAGCCACATGGAGCAGCGTATGGGCTGGCAGGGAGCGGGTGGAGCCAAAACCATACTCAGAACACTACCTTATATTTGAGTATACTCTTTTCAAAGTTGTTTTACATACCTATATAATTTTTTTAATGTGTTTTTTTATTGAACATGGAACATTCCCAAGATTCCAGAAATCCCTTATTCCCCCTCCTAATTGTAACCTCCTTTTCCCCCTGAAGGAAACCAACATCCTTACCTCTTCTTATTCCTCTGGCCTGTTCTTAAATCCTTCTAAATGGAATCATACAGTATACACTCTCTTAGGTGTGGCTTCCTTCATCCAACATTATAATTGTGAAATTTCTCCATGCTGTTACTTTACAGCATTTAATTCTCACAGGGACACCAAAAGGTAGGTTAAAAAGTGATCAGCAGGTTGCCATGGAGACAAGGAAATAACCACAAAGAGATTATGTGATTTGCCCAAGGTCACATAACAAGGGATCGGCCAGTAAGTGGTACCTAGATCTCCAGGCTCTGGGTTAACACCCCTGGAGAAGTATGGTTTTGTTCAGTGTGGCAACTGGGTTTACTCATATCTCAGCTCTCCTTTTCATCATTTTGGTGAGTTTGGGCAACTCACTTACCTTCTCTGAAACTTGCGTGCCTCCCTTGTAAAATGGAACCCTGAAGTCAATGCCTCGTGGGCCCTTAGTTTATATTTGTTAAGTGGATGAACAAATGAGTCTGGTTGTCAGAAGAAAATGAGATCATGTGTATAAAATCTAGTATGGTGCTTGGCACTTTTCTGGCACTCAACTAAGAACAGCTATAGGTGGCCTTGAAAAGACAGCCTCATACCAGGGGAAGCTCCCTGTGCAGGACTAATTCTGATGCATCAGTGAGAATGCATTAAAATACAAACACAATCATCTGGGAATTTGCAACGTCTGAATACTGGATGTTGTGCAGGTGACCTGGATGACCCACCGTACACTCAGTGTCACCTAGAAGGTCCAGTCTAGTGACAGCTCTTCTCATTAACCCTCTTAAAGGCTTTCAAAGTGTTTCTCGGACCCCCACTTGCTCCTGGCTTTGGTGATATGGACATAAATGTCAGCTTTTCAAAGTTAATCTCTTCCTGAGTTTTTGACATGCATATAGTGCTGGTGAATTTGCAACAACCTCTGGGACAGCATAGCTTTGCTCAAGCGGAATATAAGAGCCATCCAGCCATCCAGCTGGCAGGCCAAGCGGAGAAATCCGCGTTCATCTAAGTTAGTTTGTGCCTAAATGCTCTCTGGGGCTTTACTTATTTTTCAACTTGCTCTTGCTGTGAAAGTTCCATCTTCGAAATGTTAAGTCACCGAGCCATAAAAAGGTGTGACATGACCACAGCCAGCAGGCGGTGTCAGTTGGTATGTGTGGTGCTGGCTGTGGGGAGTTTGGGGATGGATTTCCAAATATTGTGGCATCCTATCCTTTAATATAGAACAGTTATCACGACATTTTATTGAGCATTTAGTATGTGTCAGACTCTGGTAGCTACTCTCTCAGTTAATCTTTATAATAACTCCCATGAGTTAGGATTATCATCATCATTTTATAGAGAAGGAAACAGAGCCAGAAACGTTAAATAACTTTTTCAAGGTCAAATAATTCCTAAGGGGCAGAGCTGGGTTGGGAGCCTCGTGCTGCCTGATTTCAGTGCTAGTTCTTTCCTCTGTGACTTGAAGCAGCGATGAGGATACTCTAATGAGCGAGGACTGGAACGTGAGTCCCAGGGAAGAGACGCAATCTGACCTTACTGATATGTGTGGTTCTATAAGAGGGGGCACCATTCTTTCTCCGGAGTCCAAATAACTGAATCATTAAAGAATACAGCCTGCCCTGGCTAGAGGGAAGCAGATGTTAGCACACCTGCCAAGAAGGAGGTCAAGAGCTTCGACCTTACCCCAGGCCATATCTGTTCAAAACAGGCTGCCTGCCAGCACTCTGGAGAAATGGACACAGCTTTCTAGATTTTTCTTCTACCACCAAGGGGAGGTGCACTCTGTCGGTCTATCTGGGTTCTTTATTTAGTACACCACTTCTGTTCTGCCAAAACATCCGCTCCAAATATGAGTGCTTAAAATAATGATCATGATATAAACAAAACAGCAAATGCACCCGTAAGTAGCCTCCAGTAGTGAGGAAGGAAATATAAGCATTGCTTTCCGTGAGAGTCAGGTCCTGCTGCACCTTTGAGGTAAGAGACATGTCTCTGTGCTCACCACCCTTGCTCCTTCTCCTTTGTCTTTAGAGCCACTTTGGTCTTTAACGTAACCTCTGTCCAAACTGGCACTTAAGCCCCAAATTCATTCCTCCTTTTTATATCTACTCCCCCACCATCTCTCCCCAGGACCACTTGCACCACCAGCCCAGGCTCTATTCCCACTGTTGTCCCCATAATTGATTCTCTTCAAAGCAGCCAGCCTGTCATTTCAAACACAAATCACATTCTTTCTGGGGCAAAGTTCGTTTTTCAAATCAGCTACGCTGATACATCTCCTTCCACATGTTCTTACAAGGTGATACTGAGGCTCCTCCATCAATAGTAGAGTCTATATTCTCTCCCCTTGATGCTTGACAAGTTTGGGGGATGGCCTCCATGAGTAGAACAAAAGAGACGTCCGAAACTAAATTAGAAAAGGCAATATAAGCTACCACTGGGCTCTCTCCTGGGATGTTGTCCCGGTAATCCAGCCACCCTATTTTGAGGAAGCCAAGCAGGCACACAGAGGGCCAGGTGCAGCCCACCTGAGGTCCCGGGGGAAATGCAGCATCGCCCACCAGACATGAGTGAGCAAGCCTTCAGATGACTCCTGATCCCAGCCTTGGAGCTGCCCCAGCTGCCCCAAATGGTGCAGAGATGAGCTGACTCCACCAGACCCTGCCCACAGATCTCTGAGCAAGACAGATGTTGTCATTGTGTTAAGACACTGAGTTTAGGGGAGGTTTGTTACGTAGCAATAGGAAACCAGAAGTCCATCAGTCCTTTGCTTGAAAGCCTCTAGTCTTCCCTGTGCCATAGGAAGAAACTCCAATGTCCTCACTTTGGTCTACAAAACTGTGCATGATCTAGTCCCTGACAGCCCCTCCCATTTCTTCAGCCCTGTGCTCACTGCACTGCAACCACACGCTTCTTTCTCCCCATTGAACCCACTGGGCTTGTACTGACCTCAAGGCCTCTGTTCTTGTGGTTCCTTCTGCCTTAATGCTATTCCCTGGATACTGGCATACCTGGATTCTGCTCATAATTCAGGTTCTAGTTCAAATATTGCTTTCTTCACTGATTACCGAGGACTCGCCTCTGGGTCTCTTCAGATTAGGGGTCACATATACAAGATTAGATGGTTATTGTGACATTTTCCCCCAGCCATGGTCAGCTGCAGAGAGGCAGGCATATAACAGGTGCAGAGTAGAATTTAAACAGGGTTGGAGACTTGTCAGGTGAATTCACTGTTCATGACCCCTTTGAAAGTGACTCTGTATCAGTAATTATTACTCCCCCCAGAATCTCTGAGGGCGTTTTTCACCAAGACTATATACTAATGTTGAAAGAGTCACAGTCTCAGAGATATGTTACTAGGTGCTGTTGAACTATTTTTTGGCTCACCTGCAGTCACAGAGAGAGAATAGAAATTCCATGGCTCTCTTCAATCATCTTCAATTCTTTATTCTTTCAAAATGTATTTATTGAGTGTCCACTATGAGCAAGGAGGCTATATTCTAAGGGGAGGAACAAATACTAAACAAAGAATAAAATAAAGTTGTCAGCATGTGATAATATAGGAGGGAAGCAGGAGGCTTGGATGAAATGTGTCAGTTAGCCATGCAGCTATCCATGGAAAAGTGTCCCAGGAAGAAGGAACAGCAGGTGCAAAGTGCCCGGTTTGTGAGTATGTGTGGCACGTTCAGGGATTAGCAAAAAAGACAGTTTGGCTGGAATGCCATGAGGAAGGAGGTAGGGTTCTAGAAACACCATGGCTACATCTTATACGGACTTGTATATCAAGAACTTTTGCTCATGTTCTGAGGGAGATGGGAAACACTATTTGGTTTCAAAGAGGGTGTGACATACATTCTGGCTGCTGGCTAACGAGAGGCAGCAGAAGGACGGAGATGAAGCAGGAAGACTCACTGGGAGCCTCTTTCAATGATCCAGGAATGGGCTGACAGAGGCTTGCATGAAGGTGTTAGAAGCTGGGATCGTGATTAAGTGGGTGTATTTTGGATATATTTTAAGCATAGAGCCAACGTTTGCTAATGGCTTAGATTTCCATGGTGAGAAAAATGGTGTCAATGGTGACTCTAAGTTTTTAGCCTGATCTACTGTGAGAATGGAATTTGTTTATACTGCCATGAATGAGATAGTAAGAGGAGCAGGTTTGGAGAAGATCATCAGAAGTGTCAGGAATCCTGTTTTGTACAGGTTATGGTTGAAATGGCTCCATATCTATTGACATCCAGGTAGATATATTGTACAGGCAGCTGGATACATGAGTATAGCTTTCAGAGAAGATTAGTCTAGAGATATATATTTGGTAGTCATCAGAGCATAAATGGTATTTACAATCACAAGTCTAGAAGATCTCACTAAGAAGTGGATATAGAAAAAGGGAAGAAGGGGCTCCTGGGTGGCTCAGTTGGTTAAGCGACTGCCTTCGGCTCAGGTCATGATCCTGGAGTCCTGGGATCGAGTCCCACGTCGGGCTCCCTGCTCAGCAGGGAGTCTGCTTCTCCCTCTGACCCTCCTCCCTCTCACTCTCTTGCAAATAAATAAAATCTTAAAAAAAAGAAAAAGAAAAAGAAAAAAGAAAAAGGGAAGAAGTCCAAGAAGTGAGACATGGAGATTTCCAACATTTATAGGGACGATTGGCCAATGAGGTGGGAGATCAGAGTGGCATGTAGAAAGCTAAGAATGTGCTTGGCGGGGCGCCTAGGTGGCTCAATCAGTTAAGCATCCGACCCTTGATTTCAGCTCAGGTCATGATCTCAGGGTCCTGGGATCCAGCCCCACATCAGGTTTCACAATCAGCGGGGAGTCTGCTTAAGGATTCTCTTTCCCTCTCCCTCTGCTCCTCCCCCTGCTCGCTCTCTCTCTCAAATAAATAAATAAATAAATCTTAAAAAAAAGAAAAGAACGTGCTTGGAGAGAGAGGGAGCAATCAACTGCTTGAAACATTGATGGACAGAGTAAGATGCATGTTGAGAATTGCCTATGTTGCATTTGGAGATGAGAAAGTAATTGGCATCCTTGACAGGAGCTATCTCGAGGGTGGAGAGTGGATGAAAACCTCAATGACGCTGGGTTCGGGAGAAGATAGGAGAAAAGGAAATGAAGACAATGACTTTATTCTAGGGCATTTTTCCTGGAAAAAATGGGTACAGATCCCTGAAGAGGGATGTGGGGCAAGTGACAGTTTTTTTTTTAAATATAAGAAACTTTAACATGTTTGTACACTAATGAAGAAGAGTGAGGAAAGTTGATGATACAAGGTAGAGAGGAAACAACAGGTAGATCCCCAAGGGAGGATTTGGCCAGAGAAAGGAGAAAGAAAGTCAATCAATAGAAACAAGAGAATATGAGATGTCTACATAGGTTGGCAGATGGATATAGCGATGAGAACACATAACAATTAATTTCTGATTGCTTTTATGATGTACAAGGAAATAGGAAGCAAGGTAACTATTTGGAAGTGAAAATGAGAGAAGAGATAAATAACATATGTTGGGAAGAAGGAAAGTCAACCAGGAGAGTGGATGAGTAAATGGATTAGGGAAATGCAGTGGAATTAGTGACAACACTTATTAGCGTTGGTTAGTGGTTAAGCATTTAAAGTTAGATCAGTCAGTATAAAATTTTCCATGTTCAGCTGCATACATGGAATATGTATAATGTTGGATTTAAACAGGTGTAAGTTTTCTTGGGTGCTATGAACTGAGTTGTGTCCTCCCACAGTCCATATGTTGCAGCCCCAATCTCCAAAGTGACTGTATTTGGAGAAAGCACTTTTAGGAGGTAATTATGGTTAAATAAGGTCATAAATGTGGGGTCCAAATCTGATAGGATTGGTGGTCTTAAAAAAGAAAAAGCATAAAAGAGATTTCTTTCTTCCTACTCATGCACCAAGAAAAGGCCATATGAGCACACACTGAGATGGCACTGCCTGAAAGCTACCAGGAAGAAAGCTCTCACCAGGAATCAAATGCACTGGTACCTTGATCTTGGACTCCCCAGCCTCTAGAACTGTGAGAAATAGATTTCTGTTGTTTAAGTCACCCAGACTATGGTATTTGTTATTGTAGCCTGAGCTAAGACATCAGGTGAGTATGATAAAGGAAAGAGAGCCAAGGTTATTGAGGATGTGTACAAGAGAATGGTTATGATCACAGCCCATGGAAACTAGATTAGGTGAGAAGGGAAGTGATGATGTTGTGGGGTGAAGGGTAGTACAACTGTTGAATATGATCAAATCAATGAATTATGGATCTAAATTTATCTAAGAGTCCATAGTGTCTGGTACTTGATGGGGATAAAGTGGAAAGATTGGAGGCGATGGTCAGGAAGTAGGATGTGTTCTGTAAGATCATAGAGGTGGTACAGTAATTGATGATAACAAAGTCTAAGGTGTGATCAAGGAAGTGAGAAGCTGGTTTATTTGAGGATAAAAGTTTGAGAAACTAAAACTCCAGAGTGTTAGATTATCTTTGTGAATAATGGAATAATCAAGGATTATAGTAACTGTTGGAATTATAGTAACTGTTGAAGTGAGTGGCCATAAGCACAGTGCTTACATCTTCAAAGAATGAAGAGGGATGTGGGACCATACCCAAGAAGAGCAGTTTAAGTGATTTCAAGAAGGTGGGGTGTGAATAGTGAAGCCTGAAGGGTAATCTTCAAAACTATGGGTTGTTAGGGAGAGGGAAGAACAGTAAAGTGTCAATGAGGACTAAGGATGTATATTATATCCTCCTTAGAGATATCTCTATCATCTACTTATCTATCATTCATCTGCCTATCATCTATTTCTCTACATCTACCTGTCTCTCAACTATCTCTATTATCTATCTATCTATCTATCTATCTATCTATCTATCTATCATCTATCTATATCACCTGTCTATCTATCTGCCATCTATCTAAGGAAGATATATATATATATCCTCAGACTTATCCAAGGATGGATATAAGAGATATATATAGATATATCTATATATATCTTCCACCACCAGGCTCACAGAGGTAGAAGGAAGGGGAGGGAAAGCAGCTGCTTCTTGAGAGATCTGCAGAGAAATGTGAGTCCATAGAGAACTAAGTTTCAGTTGGGCAAACATGAAGGGCACATTACAGGAGAGGTTGATGATGAGATGTTGCTAATGGCTGCCCAGAGTTCTTGAAGCACAGAGAAAGGGGTAAGGATTTGGGGGTGGCAACGGGGTTAGATTAGGGCATGTGTTGAGCTTTATAGGCATTAGTGTCAGGCTGACAGGGTACTGAGAGCCTGGACTTCTTCTGAACGCTGACTCAGAATGAGGAAAGGGTATTCTGGAATTAGTCACAAAATGCATGGTATCTGTGTTTGACCCTGCTCCCAAACCCATTCCCTGTACTTCTTTGCCCTTCTCTGTGTCCTGAAGCCTACTTTCCTTGCAGGTTGTACCATCTAGGCTACTTTTTCTCTAGATTCCCAGTTGGCTCTGGCTAGTGGGAAGCTCTAGCAGGAGATCGGAAGGCTGGAGGAGATGGAGGTCAGTATTTTTCCTCTGCTTCCTCCCTGCCTCCTCGCAATTCTGGCAATGGCTGCCTTCCTCTGAGTGCCAGTTCTATGGCAGCCTCTCTTCTATGGCCCCAGCTCATGCTGGTCAAGGGCTGGTGATTCTTCTGCCTGTGCTGGTCCCTGGATAATCACCATCCTTGTTGGTTCTCACATCTCTGCTCATACCTCATCCAACAAACCCTTCATTAACTCCCCAGTTGAGTGACCCATTGGTTCATGCCCAGACCCTGATGGTCTTACCTTCGGCTGCTAACAGGTGTGCCTGTTTCCATATGTCCAGGTGTGTCCAGGACAGTTCTGGCTTACATGATTGATACCAGTGTAATTATTAATAGCACTCCCTTTTACTCCCAAAAGTATTCCAGTTTTGATTAATTATATAGTCACCCTACCTTTGGTCCCCTGGTTCTATGGTCCCAAGTACCTGTAAATCTGCATCTCCAAATAACCTTCTCTCTGCCTGGAGTCTTCTTAATCTCTTACAGTCTTTCCTGTGAGCTGAGAGGCTGGATGGCTCAGAAAGGGAGAAGGGAGAGGAAGAGCCCAGCCTGGTCTTAATTTTCATTCTTTTAGCACAGCAGGCTAAAAGCAAATGAGAAAACAGAGCTCATCTTGTTTATGATTTACATTTTTCCATGCTTAATCGTGTATAATGAAGAGACACTTCCCTAGGGTCATTGGCTCATTAGCTCCTTATCCTCCCTTATTTTAGATACATATAACGTCAACCCAAATAAGGAGGCACAGGTGAATTGAGAAACAGCAAGTGGCTTTGCAATCTTGGACAAGTTAAACTAATCTCTCTTGGCCTTGATTTCCTTCTTTGTAAACGGGAGGATTAATTCTATCTACTCAACAGGGTAACTAGGATTCAATGAGTTAATCCATAAAGAGGTGAAATAATGCTGACACATAGTAGCACAATGCAGTTGTAACTTTACCACACACATGCACACAAACACACAACGATAGGGAAAATTGTGTATGGGGGTGGGGATGAACACTTGCGTAGCAGAGAGAACGTGACTCTGCTTTGCTAAGGAACACAGCACAGGGGCACTAATGCAATATTATGTTACAGATCACTGTAGTCTGTTGAAACGAGGGGTTATTTCCTGTCTGGACAGGGTATGGTTTCCAGAAGGGAGAAGAGGAAACTTGTGCTTGCTTCAGTTCAAGTCTCTTCAGAGAAATCCAACTTTGATCTCCCACGGACTGGCCACTCTGGGAAATGTGGAACAGCTTCTAGCAGCCTGGACATAGTTTTAGTTCTTGTCCATGCTAACAAAATGAATGAAATCAGCATTTATTTTAACGATCTGACATAAATTCTGGGCAGGGGCAGGGTTTGGAGGAGAAGGGTGTATCAGCTGGGTCTAACCAGAAGACAGAGATCATGGAATCATTTAGACAGCGGAAGTATAATATGAGTAATTGTTAAGCTGTGATAGGAGAGCAACTATAAAGATGGAGGAAAAAATTCTAAAGGGAACTCTGGGTCTGAGGGAGAATACTCTTAGAAGGACAAACATGGGAAGAGGTTCTGATCTCATTGGAGAAGCTGTGGCTGGAGACCAGTGGGTGGCAGAAAAGCTCACTGGCTTGCAGGAACCCCGGCTGACCCACAGTCACCCGGTAAGTGGGAACAACTCTCAAGTCAAGGCTGGTGGAAGGCATGCAGAGGGAGTCAGGGGCCCCGTGGGGGTGCATGGTCTGGAGTGCATGGTGTCCACATCAGGAGGGCAGGAAACAACACCCCCAGGGCTAGTGGGTGTGTATGCAAAAGGAATCTACAGGGGCACTGCTATGGAGGGGAGCTGGAGAGCCCTCTCTCTACAGAAACCTAAAACACCTCTGTATATGGCTTAGGCTGGTCCAGATTCAGGTGGGGCCATGAGCTCCCTAGAAGGTCAATTCTGGGGTCATTAGGAGACAGCTCTTATTCTCCTATTTCTCAATTAGATGAACTAGCCCAATTTCTGACAACTCTTCCTTCTCTAGCATTATGATCCTGGCCTAATTGACTGAAAACTCTCCTTAGCTATGTCTGTTACAATATGCCAGAGATATCATACTGGTAAAAAGTAACCAAAACAAACAAACAAGCCTCCTGTGCCCAGATAGAAGAGTTTCAGGGAATTTTTGTTAGCTTTTCTAGCAACTATACAAAGGTTGTATTTAAGTTAATGCATTTGTGCCCAAACACTAATCACTTCCATGCAGATAAAACTCACCTTACCTCTAGTTACTATGGATATTATAGGCTTTCAAGCGATCGGAAAATAGACTTTGCGTTTTTATAATCACAATATTAAAGACTTGGAAATGTATTATGAGGTAAGCATTTCTTTGAGTGACATCCATTTTCTGACTCATTACCAGGAGGGGTCATTAGATAATCTTCTGATGGCATCGGGTAAATCTATTTCTCGAAACTGTTCTCCTGGGATAAACAGATACTCGTCATTTTGTTCGCTGTGATGTCTCTAACTCTCAAAATGACTGATGGGCCATCATGTTATTCCATGGGGATGAAGCGCATCGGCCCTGGGGTTGGCTTTTGGTTTCCTTAGCAACTCTCTCCTGGGGACGCCCCGGCAGCCACGTTTACTCAAAGTCAGGATTCTAGCAACAACAAAAAATGACAGTATTTCAATTGAGATTTTTATACACCTAAATTAACTTTGCTCAAGAGAGATGCATTTTGCATTGCTATCATTTTTTTTTAGTTTGTGTGCTACTTCTCATTAGAATAGCAAATTCCACCCTCCAAGGAGAGTTGGCTGGGAGGGGAGAAAGCTGGGGCTAGAGATTAGAGAGGCTTAATAACTGGAGTCCCAAAGAGGAAGTGGTTTTCTCTTAGCTCCAGTTTTCCATATAGCCCTGAGGGGAACTAATTTAGAATCTAAGCAAGCCCCGTCAAATACATGGTCTCCTTAGTACCGTGTTATTTAATCCAAGGAGAAATAACTTAGTCTTTCCCATTGTTTTTACAGAAAAGCTGGTCTCTGTGTGAGATTTATTACCATTTCCTACCAGGGTTTCTGAAGCTTGGCACCACTGGTAATTTGGATCGGATAATTGTTGGGTGGGGGGGGTCAGGGAGGGGTTGCCTTGTGTGATGGAGGATGTTTAGCAATATCCCTGGCCTCTACCCAGTAGACGCTGGTAGATCCCCTCCCCCCCGGGGACAACCCAAAGTCTCCAGACATTGCCAGATATCCCCTGTGGGGGCAAAATGACTCCAGTTGAGATCCAGTTTTCCAAAGGAAAGTTGTCATGCGATCCCACGAATAACTCATTGTCATTCTTCCTGTATCAGTCCTCTTTTCAGCTTCCTAAACTAGATAAACCGAGCTCCAAGTGCTTGAGAGCCCATGCCCAACACACCCACTAAAGAGAGCAATGTTCTATTTGCATATAATTTTGTGAGTATCACTGTAGCATTGATGTCCTTGTGAGAGGTGATTTGACCTTTCTTCTGGCCTCAATCATTTCCCATCTCTGCCATAGCTACCCACTATCACACCCCATATTTTTTTATGAGAGTATGCATGTCACATGGAAGACACTAACACCTCCCAGCCCCAAGACATGAAAGCTAAAGGCATAATAAAAATAAAATGAGAGAGGGAGTCATGGAGATCCTACTGGGGATCCCATAGGACACAGTTTTACACAATACTGTTTCTGCTTGGGCCTACAATTAACCACAAAATTAGATACATCTGAGAGGAAAATTTATGTAACATTTGTCAGCCCTAGAAGATCACTAGCGTTTTTTCCAACAAGATCTACCTATAACAACATTTCTAAATCAATAAAAATATATGTGCAGCTCCTTACACTTCCATGTGACCAGAACGACCTTTTTAGAATGAAGGTGTCACTCAGTAAATCCTGTATATGGAGAACCAGTGTTGTCTGATCCCAAAAAATTGATAGGGTTATCCAAGCTTTTTCTAGAGCCTCCACAATGAAGTTAGAACTGACCTGATCTGGAATTGAGACAACGCTTGAAAAATTCGACGCGAATTAGTGTCAGGCATGATGCACGCCAGCACGGATTCCGCAGTTGTTTGCTGGTTGTGTCGGAACTGGTTTCAATCTTCGGATGAAGCCTAAGTGACAAGGGAGATGGAAAGACTGTGGGTTTTTACATCTTACTGACTTTTCAAGCCAGCACTGGCTGTGTGATTTCTGGCACCTTATTTTACCCCGCTGAGCTTCCTCATCTGTAAGGTAAGAGTCTAATACACCCATCACAGGGTCATCTTGGGGATTGGAAAGAAGGCACATAAAGCTCTGAGCAGAATGTACAGCCCGGGAATGAGCTGCGTCCCTGTGGCCTAGTTACTCTGAGCTAACAACACTTCTGACACACAGGGCCTTAGGCTAACACAGCTAATGCAGCATCCAGAGTCCTTTTCCATGTAGATGATCAGACCCTTTGTGTTTATTTGAACAACAATGAATTCCTGTCTACCTTGGAGGTATCCAAATGATAACGTCAGCCTGGCTGGGTCAGATACACCTGGGAGACTTAGACTCTTTTCCACTTTAACAAACTTGCATGTCAGTTTCTGTCATGCTTATCAGTTGTTAAAAAAAAAACAAAAACAAAAAAAACAACATAAGGAATAGCATGGAGGACATTAGGAGCAGGAAGGGAAAAATGAAGGGGGGGCATCGGAGGGAGAGATGAAACATGAGAGACTATGGACTCTGAGAAACAAACAGGGTTCTAGAGGGGAGGGGGGAGGGGGGATGGGTTAGCCCGGTGATGGGTATTAAGGAGGGCACGTACTGCATGGAGCACCGGGTGTTATACGAAAACAATGGATCGTGGATCACTACATCAAAAACTAATGATGTATTGTATGGTGACTAACATAACTAATAAAATTAAAAAAAAAAACAAAAACAACAACGATGCCTTGTTCATACCCTAGAGCTTCTGATTCAGTGAGCCACTCTACGACCTGGGAACGCAGGCTCGGGAAAGCTCCCGAGGACTCGCAGTGTGCTATTTCTCAACCCCACCAGTGATATGGGTGTATTCACTTTGTGAAGACTCACCAACGGCTGCGCTTTTCTGCGTCTATGTGTTACTATGCAGAAAACTTCCATAAAAGTTTAATTAAAAATAAAATATCTCCCCAGGTGATTCTGATGCACAGTTGGTTTTGAGAGCCACTGGTTTATACCTTAGCCAAACCACATTTAAAAGCCAAAAGTGACAAATAGGATTTTTTTCATCATGGATGACAGAATTATTGGACCAACATTTTTGGCCAGCGGAAGAGTTGCTTCCCAGAGCTGCAGGAGAATGGATCTTAACAACACCTACAGGGCGAGTCGTTTGAGTCTTTCATGGCTATAGTTGGGGAAACCGAGAGCCAGCAGAAGGAGAGAATCGTCATGGGCAGCCCAGGGAGAAGCTGGATTCCGTGCTCCAGGTGCTTGACAGCCCATGCCCAGCACACGCACTAACGAGAGCGATGTGTCCAGGTGACCATTCCTGTCCTGCTTCTGTGAAGTATAAGTCACGGGTAAAAACGTACCCACATTTCAAACACAGTGCTGTCACGGGGCAGAGAACCAGTTCCAAACTGAGGTTCAGCTGTTCGCTGCTGGGAAATCAATACTTGAGGGACAAATGATGGTGGGAAAAGAAAGGTTGCTTTATTCAGGAAGCCAGTGACCCGGGAAGATGGGGGACTAACGTCTCAAAGACCATCTTCCCCATCTAAAGGAAGCTGGAGGATTTTAAAGGGGAAAGGCACAGGGAAAAGGGATGGGGGCTTTGTGCCGGAGAAGCAGGTGCCCGGGGCTGGGGGTGGGGGGCTAATTGTATGTCGACTTGACCCTGAACAGTCTTACTGACATCAGTGGCCACTGTTTTCAAATGCGGTCAGGCCTTATCTTCTGGAAAGTCTGGTCCTTCGCTCCTCAAGGCCAGTGGTCTGCAAATCTCCAGGAAGGTCGATGAGTTCTGCTACAGACCATGGGACTTAAGTCAGCAAGCAAGGAGTGCGTACAATTAAGCCAGCTGGAGCGCTGTTCGAGTACTAGATGTGCAAAAATGTTGGCCTTGGGTCCCTGATGTCTCACCACTAATCAGAGCTTTGACCAAGACTCAGTGCCTGGAGGGAAACTAACAAATCTTGCCTTCTTTTCAGCAGCTGTTGTTGACCCACACCTTTCACTTCCCTTAAAACTTCAAGGAATAAAAAGCCACAAGAATAAAGTGCTTGCAAGCTTCTACTAAAGAGCTCTCCTTTATGGCAACTGTGTTTCTGAAATCAGAGTACGGCTCCTCAATTTCATGGCCCTCACTGAACCTCAAACACTGAGAATGGGGAAAATGGATCGCTAATTGCTCTTGTTTCTACTGCAGCTCAACTAGGAATTAAAAGCTTTAATACTGTTGAGGCGAAGATTGCAGATTGTGTACAAAGTGGCATACTTCTACTTTTCTTGTCAAAAGTGGTTAATTTTCTCCTGGGGAACTCTAGCCGCACACTGTTCTAGTTCTATCCAGCGTTGAATAACAGAAAGAAATTGCATTTTTAAAGCTCAGTTAAGTATGGTATTTATTTGTACTTTCACTTAAGAGATGAACCACTTAAGTGTTATACAAAATGTCAACATGTCTAAACGCAGGGTGTCCAGAGGCAATTGCTGTGATTTTGACTAGGGATTTAGTGTCCAATTTGCTACTTTATTTACTTATTTCAGTTCTGGATGAATAGGGTGAGTTAAATTCACAAAACTATGAGGATTTTCTCTGTGTGGAGATTAATAAAAGAAGCAGAGAGAAGTATATTGTCCATGTCTTAATCAAACATTAAACAGATGAAATATTGGTTTTAACCTGATAAAATCCTGGGATTTTTTTTTTTTTTTCAACTAAGTGAAAGTCTGGGAAGACTAATGATTATCATTCTGGAAGGTTATATTTAAAAATCTACACACTGGATAAGTGGATTGAGAGTAATACGATTGAATCTGAAGTGACATAATAAGTAATTTTAGTCTGATCCTTGCAATCATCCTTCAAGGTTAGGATAATGTACCCATGTTGCAGATGAGGAGACTCAGTCATAGAGGAGGTTCAGAACTGGAATTCATGCAGGTCTGCTTGAACACGCCTTCTTCCCCTGCCTCCCTGGTGACATTTGTCAGTGAACAGCATTCATGAGTTCAAAAATATTGTAGAGGGCCTGGGGATGCAGTCATGACTGACAGAAGGCATGGACGAGGAAGTGAGGCACCATGAGGAATAACTGGGAAGTGAGGTTGATACTGTGAAAGGGAAAGAAGGCCAAGTGGCAATGGAAACCATCAGCCAATGTAGTCTATGAACAGATGCCTAGAAAAGTGCCTATCTGTGGAATAGACAGCAGGGTTCCTGGAGAAGCACGTGCCATGACCTGTACTCCGTTAGTGTGTCGATGCAAAATGAACAAACTTTTTGTAAAATTTTAAAGAGAAAGGAAAAGAGTTTTATTCGAGCCCACATTAGGACAGCTGCTCAGGATATACAATCTTCACCAAGAATGTGCTTGGGGAAAGGAACATTTGGTGCAGGGTTAAATGTGTTTTTTTACATAAAGAGTTACAAATTGTTATGATGAAGGACATTCCAGAAAGCTACAGGCTTTATCTTATGTTTTTAGTATGTGCAAGGCCATATGACTTTACTCTTATGGGAACCAGGGTTTTTGTTTTGTTTTGTTTTGTTTTTTCTTATCTTGATGTTAGGAATGCTCTTTTTGGGTTATTTTTTTCTTTTAATGAAGCAGACATACAATGAGCTCAGGGCAGAAATAAAGCCCATGCTTTGAGGTCTTGTTGAGTCATTTTGACCTTGATAAATGTTAAGGTATAGCTTCTCTGAGAGCCCAGGAGCAAGGCCCACAAACATTAAAAGTTGGAAATTTCTTTCACCAAGTGAAACAGCTGATGGTCTCCTAAGCACATGGACATCACTGAAACTTCACAAATATTTTCATATACTCTTTGTGATGAGTTGAATGATGGCTCCTCAAAAAAGTTGTGTCTACCTCCCAGAATCTGTGAATGTGACCTTGAAAAAAGGGTCTTCACAGATGTAATCAAATTAAGAATCTTGAGATGAGGTCATCCTGATTTACCCCTGGAGGCCCTAAATCTTGCGAGTATCTTCAGAGAGAAGACTCAAACGCAGAGGAGAAGCCATGTGGGGGACAGAGGCAGAGATCAGAGTTAGGCAGCCACAAGCCAGGGGACAGCTAGAGCCACCTGGAAGATGCAGGAGAATCCTGGAAGGATTCTCCTCCAGAGCATCTCAGAGGAGTGTGATTCTGCCGACACTTTGATTTCAGATTTCTGGCCTCCCTAACTGTGAGAGAACGAATATGTTGGTTTAAGTCACCAAGTTTGTGATAATTTGTTAAGGTAACCCTAGGAACCCAGTACACTTTTCTTATCCCCATTTTATAGATAAAGAAACTGAGGCTTCAAATGGCAAATAGATTGCTCAGTTCACACAGCTATCAAGAGGTCAAACCAGGGCTGGAACCTGACCACAGAGACTATGCTCAGGACCTCACATTGGTGCCCTGAGCCTATCTCCAGAAATAAGGCCACATTTCTTGGGTTGACCAGGTAACCTCTCTCAGGGGGGCTCAGGCACCTTTCTCTCGTTCACCACTTCCCGCCTCCATTGCTCAGCATACCCTGTGTTATATAGAATACCTTGTAATGTGTGCATTTCTAATAAAAACAACTACCATGGATTCTAGCACCTACTATGTACCAGGTTCTGTCCTCGATTCCTATATTCATATTGTATTAACCCCCTAGAACTTACAATTTCCATTTTACAAATGAAAGAATCAAGGCTGGGGCACCTGGGTAGCTCAGTCAGTCAAGCATCTGCCTTTTGCTCAGGTCGTGATCCCGGGGTCCTGGGATCAAGCCCCATATTGGGCTCCCTGTTCAGCGGGGAGTCTGCTTCTCCCTCTCCCTCTGCCCCTCCCTGCTTCATGCTCTCTCTCTCTCTTGCTCGTGCTCTCTCTCTCTCCAATAAATAAATAAAATCTTTTAAGAGAAAAAGAAAAGATCAAGGCTTGTAAGATTAGCTAGTAAATATTGGAGGTACTGGGCCAGCTCAAAAGTCACTTCCTCTAGGGAAATCTTTCTGGATTTTTCTTACCACAGCAGAAAGTTACCACCTCCTCTATGCTTCTTATCACTTGGACCCACTTCTAACTCTATCAACCTTTCATTCCTTCAACACTTAGCTATGGAGCAAGTACTATTCACCAGGTACTGAATTTGGAAATGTTGACATGGAGAGGAAAAAAAACAACCCCCATGGGAGCTCAAGGCCAGGTGGGAAAAAGGGACACAGAGAACAAAGTAACAGGAGACTACAATGAGTGTTAGGAACAGTTAGACTCAGGATGCCATCTAAGCACTAATGAAGAACATCCCCCTAAATCCACCTTAGCTGAGAAAGTGATGGAGGGACTCAACATTCAAGCCCCAGGATATTTGCACAGGACCCTTTATAGTCCTGCAAAATCTATCTCTTTTTATTTTTTATTCTTGCTGTTCAGTGAGTTTGCACAAGCTGAGGATGAGTGGATTTTAGAGGAGAAGGAGGAATATCTGGGGATAGACCCTCCTGGAAACAGTCTATGCACACTCCTGAAGCTGGTTAGACTCGAGAAGTAGTTTAACAATAAGCTCTGCAGAATTAGAAATGTACAAAAGTTTCAAGGTGACTCCTGGCTGGTTTCTTGCCTCCCCTTGAGGGTCAGAATTATGTCCATCAGTCCTGTGCAAAAGGCCTGGGGTTTGAGTGTTGAGTACCTCTTACCACCACTCTCTCAGCTAAGGGGGTATAAGAGGAGGGAGCCAGTACAGGAAGGAGATGAGCGAAAACTTCCCCACACACTGAGACTATTCACATTACTTGTCATCACGACTTGCGAAAAAAGTCAGTTGCTTGAAGGCAAGGGTTGGGCTTTATTCATGTTTGAGCGCTCGGGGTGGGCCTCCCGTCTGGAGCATAGCAGCTGTGGGTCAGCAGTGGAGAGAAGGAGCGGCAGCTCCCTGCCCCCCACTGCCCCACTTCTTTCTCCACCCTGTATTCCACACAAAGTCCGTAGTTCCGGCAGCCCACGTGTCCGGCGCGTTGTCGAGTGACACCCCGGTGGCTCGAGCCTCTTCCCCATCTTACACTCATTCCGTTACCTTAGTTGGCTGGAGCGGGCCGGGCGCCCCTGGACACATCCCCCGGCTCTCACCTCTCTTCCAGGACACACATACTCAAGCACTCTCGCCTCTGCCATGGGCTTGCTGTACAATTGCTGAATCCCAGATTCTTGATTTGGGCCCAGGAAGGGAGAAGCTCCCTTTCCCGTTAGCCTAGGCCACCTGCTCAGGCCCAGCTTCCCAGAGAGCTCATCAGCAGTGTTTGGGCCACAGTCCCAGCTCACATCCTAAGAAGAGGGCACTTTGGTTCTCCATCCACCTCTGACCCCGGTGCATGTCATTCCTTAGAAGCCGGGTTTGGTCCGGGATGCAACCTGGTGATGTCACAACTGTGCTCCCAACCATTGCCACCAGCCTCTGCACGTTCTTATCAAAGAAAACAGAAGCTGCATCTCCTCCCTCCATGTGCAGCTGTAGAAGCTCCAGCACCCCACTCTGGAGGGTGGAGGCTCAGGGCGGGCTTGCCTTTCACAGGAGAGGGGACAGAGGGAGGGTCACGAGCCCCAGGCCCAGCAGTGGGGCCCCACACAGAAGGACAAGCGAGGGGGAAGGGCTGCAGAGCTTGGCTGTCTTCCTAGTCTCTCAATTCACAGCACCACAGTGATTTTAATTGAATACTCCCCCTACTGACTCAGCAGCGGCTGACAAAGCCAAATGCAGAACCAGGAGCCTGATAAAACAGAGTGCTACTGAAGGTGGTCAGTCTTGAAGGTCGTGGCTGGAGCCCGCCAGCCCTGTCTTCTTGCCTGCCAGACCCCAGAGCCAGTGACAGCCCCAGTCCTTCCCTTCAGCGGGACGCCCTGGGGGCTTGTTGGAGGCAGACAAGCTGTGCATTCTCAAAACCTCTTGGAGGAGACACTTTCCTGGACTCCACTGGTCTTGGTGGTGAGTCCTTTATCAAACTCCTACTTGGAAAGCTGCTTAATTTACCCCGTAAGTCTCTCCTCCTGGATTTGGCATAGCTGTGCCTGGAAGCTGACTTCTAAGCTCTCTCAGCAGCCCCT
Organism: Halichoerus grypus; assembly: GCF_964656455.1. Classification (NCBI taxonomy): domain Eukaryota; kingdom Metazoa; phylum Chordata; class Mammalia; order Carnivora; family Phocidae; genus Halichoerus; species Halichoerus grypus. The sequence continues at coordinate 10,508,814 of NC_135719.1, forward strand.
GGAAGAAGACAGAAGAGAACAACTCTGAAAGAGAGGACACTGGAACTCACAGCCCACAGTGCAGCACAGTGGAAAGGCCCAGGCCTTGTACCCAGACCCATACGGGTTCTGATACCAGCTCTTACCAGGATTCCTGGGCTAATTGCTCAGCCTACCAGCCTCAGCCTCCCTATATGCAAACCAGAAAGAATAATATCTATTTTATTGGATGATTAGAAGGATTCATTGAGACAAAAAATTGCACCTAGCAAGCCTTCAACAACTGGATAAACAACAGCCTTTGGCAGACCTGCCAAGATGCTGCCAACATTTGTGAGCACATACAATATTACATAAAATATTACATACAATCACATACAATATTATAATATTTCAGGCATTGTGCTCCATTCTTTTCACATCATCTAGGCTTCTTCTGTTCAGGGGAGGATTCAAGCTCTCAGCGAGGCTGTCCTAGACCCTTCCATTCCAATGCCCTATGCAACTGTCTCATCGAGTTTGCAATCCTGGTGGTGAAATCAGTTATTATCCAGCGACTTTTCACCCATACAAGGACGTTTCCTCTTCACCAGTGATGTTGAGCTTGGCCCTGTATTGTTTTGGCCAAATAGCATGTCGGCAGAGGCAACAGTGTCCGAGTTCTGAATTCAGGCCTGAGGGGGCATTGCATGTGTCTGTTCCTCATCCTGGGAGTCTCCTACCTCCCCCATGAGTCACTGTCCCCCAGCCAGGGCCCCTGAATGGGATACACGAAGGAAGCCCACAGCCTGAAACAGGGACACCATAACCAATCTGTAAACCTCTGAGCAAAAATAAATGCCCGGTGCCAAAAGATTCTATGGCTATTTGTTACTTAGCAAGAGCTGATGAGTCTAGTGTCCCAGGGATTTGGACAGAGAGCAAGGCAACAGGTTCTTCTATTCTTGGATCCCTGATCTCCCTAGGAATTCTACTGTTCCTCTGCGCCCAGGATTCAACCAGGTCAGAAGATAAGCACCATCTTTTCAGGATCAGCTCTTGGACTCCATCCCGACCCCCTTGCCCACATCTAGGCTACACAAAGGAGAAAATATTGGTTTAGAAGCGACTCTTCCCCAACGTCCCCAGCTTACACTTAAACCTTTATATTTTATGTTCTCTGGCTCCACAAGAACAACTTTCCATTGGAGTAAAGGTGGTTATCTCTAGCAGCCGCAGAGAGAAAATGTTGGTACTTCAATCTATTATGTAGGTATGGAAAAGTTCAAAGAGATGAAAAGGACATAGTCCTAGGTAAATCTCATTATTTCTTTCATTTATTTGTTCATGAATGTGACAAATATTTATTGTGAACCTACTTGTAAGGTTGCCAGATACAATATAGGATGCCCAGTTAAATTTGAATTTCAGATGAATAACAGATTTTTTAGTATAAAGAGGTCCCAGATATCACATGGGTTTGTAGTCATACTAAAAATAATTTATTGTTTGCCTGCAATTCAAATTTAAGTGGGTGTCCTGTATTTTAATTTGTCAAATATAACAACCATACTACTGTAACCAGGCATTGTGTTGGAGGCTGAAGATAGTGGTTGGTAATGATAGAAAGGGTATTGGCCCTTGAAAACCTTATAAGATTTTGGATAACACAGGCACATATACAAGAATTATATACAGACATGCATACAAAACTTGCACATGGACACACATATCAATTAGGTAACATATATACCCTTTCATTGAGAAGCCCAGGTGCTATGAGCTATGAAGAAGGAACGCATATCAGCATAGGGTCTGCCTTTTCCTCAACTCACACCTGTGTCTTCATAGATTGTTCCCTGTGCCAACTGACTAAAGAGGAAAAAATTAAGCCTGTGTTTTGGATGGCTCTGTGTGATATTCTGGCAATCGCCAAAATTAATTGATGCAATGTTACAGCTTACTCAGGAATGGTCCTGAAAGAGAACAGAGAAGGAAAACTGGCTCAGCAACAAAATTTAATAGCCCATCTCCTAGGCCATCTTATTTGTAAGAGTGAGCCCAGCTGGAGTATCTATGCTTATTCATGGGCAGTGGCTAATGGTTTGGCCAGTTGTTCAGGGACTTGGAAGAAGCATCACTAGAGTACCAGTGACAAAGACTTTCAGGAAAGAGGTATGTGGAACTTTTGGAATGGCCCCAGAATGCAAAACTATCTGTATCTTGTATGAAAGCCCAACAAAACACTTCTACCACACAGTGACTTCTTACTAACCAGGAGGGAAAACTGACTCAGGCTGGGAATATCCATCAGCCTCCTTCACCAGGCCTCCCACCCCCGACACAATGGGCAGGCAGATTGTGGCAGGAATCAGGGCCACACAGGTACCTAACAGCATAGGTCCCTCTTTGCTAAGGCTTATCTGGCTATCCCATTGCTAGGTGGCCAACTTCCAACAGCAACAACTAACTGCAAGCCTTTAGTATAGTATGTTGGAGGACCATCTTGCTACCTGGTGGCTGGTTGATGCCATAAGCCCCTTCCATCATGGAGAGATATAAATTTCTTCTCAGTGAAAGAGATGCATTCTGAATTTTAATTTATTTTCTCTGCTAGTCACATTTCTGCTAGTTACTTGTACATGTTATCGTTTATTATACTATGTGTGTGTGTGTGTGTGTGTGTGTGTGTGTGTGTGTGTCTGTAACCAGTCTCCTGGTCCAACTAAGGAATAATACCTTCCTTGGAAGGGATGCAGCCTTGCAGAGTAAAGGATACGCTTAGAACAAATTTCTAATATATCACTTCATGAATCTCACAGTCATATCACAAGGGTCCATTATAAGGTCTAGAACTGGGGACTGGGCACATTACATGATTAAACCTAATGATTCACTAGCAAAAATTTTGCTTTTGATCTTTGAGTCACATTGAGCTCCTCTTGCCATTTAATCAATCAAGCAAAAAAGGGCACTAGGTTGTTGGCTGGGAACCTTAATCCCACTAAGGGGAAATAGTGTTGATTTAAGCAGTGGGATGGGAAGAGTTATAAATGGAACATAGGCATTCCCATAAGTGTCTCTTATTTCAGCCACTCCCACGATGCTAATGAGCAAGACCACCAAGGGCTCACTTCCTTCAGGAAGAAAGTTTTGAGTCATTACACTAGGCAAACAGTCCCAATCACCTCTGGTAACCATCCCGTCTCTTTATTTAGGAGTCTGTTTTTTAGCTTGTCTCTTTGCTTCTTTGTTCATTTATTTTGTTTCTTAAATTCCACAGATGAGTTAAATCACATGATATTTGTCTTTCTCTGACTGACTTACTTCACTTAGCATCATACCCTCTAGGTCCATCCATGGTGTTGCAAATGGCAAGCTCTCATTCTTTTTTCTGGCTAAATAATATTTCACTGTGTATATACCACATCTTCTCTATCCATTCATCTATGGATGGGCACTTGGGTTGCATCCATATCTTGGCTATTGTAAATAATGCTACAATAAACATAGGGGTACATATATCTTTCTGAATTAGCATTTTTGTTTTCTTTAGGTAAATACCCAGTAGTGGAATTACTGGATCATATGGTAATTTTATTTTTAATTTTTGGAGGAACCTCCATACTGTATTCCAGAGTGGCTGCCCCAGTTTGCATTCCCACCAACAGTGCATGAGGGTTCCTTTTTCTCCACATCCTCGCCAACACCTGTTGTTTCTTGTCTTTTTGATTTTAGCCATTCTGACAGGTGTGAGCTGATATCTCATTGTGGTTTTGATTTGTATTTCTCTGCTGATGAGTGATGTTGATAAAAAAAAAAAAAAGCCTTTTAAAAACTGACACCAGAGCAACACAAGTATAAGGCATAAAACTTAGAAAATATACACACAAAGGAAAAACCCACCTATAAACTGAGACCTCCAACCAGTGAGGTGGCCACATCCCACTTCCCTGCTCTCCTCGGTAAGCTCCCCAAATCGAAATCCCACCTGTCTTTTCTCTCTGCTCCTCTCTGCTTCTTTGCCCTTAAAGACAACCTCACACTACTCTTTCCACAGCATGTGCGTGTGTGTGTAATTCTGTGAATGTGCTTCTTAAACCACGAAGTCCCGTATCAGTCTGAAGTACTCTTAGCCAAACAATTGAGCTAGAAAATGGGATTGTGTTAAATGCCTTTCCCTGCTGCCTCTTTGCTCATTTCTCCCACTGCCTCTCCTTTGTGTATTTCTCTCTTTACCCACTTCCGTTCTTTCTACATATCAGGGATTCTTTTCTCTGTGTCCCCAGAACACTGTAATTGTGCCTTATTGAAACACACTACCATTATCTGTGTATGGGTCTGAAATCTCTCACCAGACTGAAATGCTGTAAGTGCTAGGACTATATCTTAGATCTCATTCTGTCTTTAGTACCCAGTTAATCCCTGGCACATAGTAGGCAATTAACAAGGAGGTACAGAAAGAATACATGAGTGAATGAATTTGAATCTATTTAAATACATTTCTGGGGAATGCCATGTTATATTGGAAATTACTCAGTCTTGGGATGAGGGGAACTATTGAGTCTTATCATCTGTATAACTAGGAAAATCATTGGCTTTATTGAAGATATCACACCTGTTCCATTGTCTACAAATTATTAAATGCACTTATGATCATGGCCAACACAATGGTATCTAAGTGAGAACAGGGTAATTAATGAAATAAAATAATGTGTAGGGAAAAAATTCAATCTTGTTTAAATTAAGACAGATGAAAAAACTGGAGCACCAGATGGTATCAATACATTACACTAATTTTCTATTCACATATTCAATTATAGTTTAAATAAAAACTAATATGGGTAATTTATCTCTTGGTGTTTGTATGAGCCATCTGATTATAAATTCCCACAATGTCCAATTTACCCACCAATCTCACACTGCACAATTATTGAGCAAACAGGGTATGACCTGCAGGGCATTCCGAGGGGTTGTTGGCTCCCCTGGGTGCTAGGAGGGAGTTGTCAGAGGGCAGGAGGGCAGTACTGACTTCTGCTTCCCAAGAGTGTGGGCGCCTGATAAAATGAAGGATGCCCAGTTAAATCTGAATTTCAGATAAACAAAGGATAATTTTTTAGCACAAATATGGTAGGAGACGCAGACTTTAAAAATTCACATACTTTACCGTGTGCTTTCTTGTGCATTCCTTTATTCTTTGCCACTGACCCATGACCCAGGACCTCAGACTTGGTGGAAAAGTGGAGACTCCAAGGGGTGATGCATCCAGGCAAAGCCTAGCAGCATCTGAGGACGGATCTGTGTTCAGCAGCCACAACCAGGGCCTCCTGAAGGAGCAAAGAGGGATTGGAGTGAGGTGGGGCCAGGCGCTCTGGCCCTATCTGATGCTGGGATCAGAGTAGGCTTTGCTTTGGGCCAGGCCTCGGGACAGGTAAACATCAGGCCTGGGGATGACCCCCACCTCCTTGACACTCTGTGCAAGATAAATGCACCTGCTTCGTGATATCAGAAATTAGTTTAACATAGAGGAGGCAAGGGCAAATCTTCCAAATCTTAAAAGATGTGTAGCTTTAACATATTGTATGTAAATGAAGCAAATGTGTATTTGTTGTCTCAATAATGAGCAATTTGTCCCTACTTGGTCATCTTTTCCATCTCTTCCCCACTTACTCCTTATTCAAGTCCTCCCAGAGAGCTCAAAGACTACCTGTGGAAACTTTCTAAACCCTCAGAGCCTGAAGGGATTTTCCCCGTTTCTGCATCCTACCTCATCTCACAGTTGGACCTCTTTGTAATGTATCACTATCTTATATGGGGATTTGTGTGTGTGACTTCTCTCTCTTGTAGTATAGACTCCTTGGGGTAAAGAATCACACCTTCAGTTTCCAGGGAACACATTCAGTGCCTTAGGTATAATAGATGATCAATTATAGCCAAAAAAAGGAAAAGAATAAACCATCCTTTAGAGTTAACCAAAACACTGTTTTCCAATAAAAGAAACCAAGGCTCCTTGGCGAAATAGCTGATTCCAGGGCTGGGGCAAATATAATACAAAATGCAGACCTTGTTAAAGGGACACAGAAGCTAACTTGAAGGTGCTTCCACTAATCAAATATGGAATAATTTGAGCAACAAAATAAGTATAGTAACCCATAGAATAAAATGGGAACCCAATCAGTCTTCACTAAGACAAACATGTAAGTGAATAAATAAGTTAATGTTGCAGAAGGAAAGCTCTCCCTTCCAGAAAAGTTCCAGTAAAATGTAGCAATAAGGACAGAATTAGAATATTAGAATATTGCCATTTGGCAGCAACTACAGTAATAATTGTTTTGTATAAGAATCAGCAAGGCTGCCAAAACTAGTGGGGAAAAATGTGATGAGAAATGACACATATGTACATATTTTCAATGTATCTCCTCATAAGATACCTTTTAATTAAAAAGGGAAAAAGTAACTTTTCAGTGGAGAAACTTGGCAGGTGTCACCTTAACCTAGTAGTGGTCAAAGTTAATACCATTACTAATGAGAAAAATCATCACCATGCACCTACTGATAACAAACACTTCTGTGTATTCCTGACAAAAACGTATACCATGAATCTAAACACAAGGAAATATCAGACAAAGCCAAATTGAGGGACATTCTACAAAGGTTTGTATGTACTCTTCCAAAATTCCAATCATTCATGAAAGAAAATATACAGATGGCAAATATGCGGATGAAAAGATCCTCCACATCATAAGTCACCAAGGAAATGCAAATTAAAGCAACAATGAGATAACACTACATACCTATTACAATGGCCCAAGTCCAGAGCTCTAGTAACACCAAATGCTAGCAAGGATGTGGAGCAACAAAAGCTTTCATTCATCGCTGGGGGCGGGGGGGGGGGGGGGGGGATGCAAATTGGTAGAGTCACTTCGGAAGACGCTCCAGCAGTTTCTTACAAAACTAAACATACTATTAACATGTGATTCAGCAATTGCGCTCCTTGATATTTACCCAGAGGAGTTGGAAACATAAAAATCTGCACATGTTTATAGCAGCTTTATTTAGAAGTGCTAAAATTTGGAAGCAACCCAGATGTCCCTCAGTAAGTTTGTAGATAAACTGTGACATATCAGACAGTGGAATAGTATTCAGCACTAAAAACAAATGAGCTATTAAGCCCTGAAAAGACATGGTGGAAACTTAAGTGCATATTAATAAGTGAAAGAAGCCAGTTTGGAAAGCCTACATACTGAATATGTCCAATTACCTGGCACCCTGGAAAAAGCAAAACTATGGAGACAGTAGAAAGATCAGTGGTTGCCAAAAGTTGGGGGTGGGGGAGAGGGTGAAGGAATGAAGAAGGGGACCACACAAGGATTTGAGGGCAGTGAAACTACTCTGTATGATAATGGTAGGCATCTACCATTATACATTTGTCCAAACTCATAGAACGTCCAACACCAGGAGTGAACCCTAATGTACGCTATGGACTCTGGATCATAATGATGTGTCAATGTAGGTTCATCAGCTGTAGCAAATGTATCGCTCTGGTGGGGGGATGTTGATCATGAAGAGCTGGGGCATATGTAGGTGCAGAAAGCATATGGGAAATCTCTATACCTTCCTCTCAGTTTTGTTGTGAACCTGAAACTGCTCTAAAAAATAAAGTGTATTAAAAAAAAAGGCCAATCATGAAAGACAAAAAAGAACTAGGAACTGTTTTGGGTTAAAGAAGACCAAGGACACATAAGCCAGGGCATGTAAATATAGTGTGTGATACCAAATTGGATCCCGGACCAGAAGAGTTTGTCTTTTGTTGTACAGCACATTAGTGGGACAATGGATGTAAGCAAGCAGGATTCCCTGCTTACTCTCTCTCTCTCAAATAAATAAATAAATCTTAAAAAATAAGAAATAAAAATAAAAATATGTCCCCTTAAGTTTCTACATGTCTTAGCCTCTCACAGAGTTAGCTGTTCCTTGTGCAAAGTGCATTAGCATTTATTGAACTAGTGCATGTCCATCATCTCCTTCAGTCCCTAATATTCCCATATGACACAAGTATTGTGATGCCCATTTGGCAGATGAGTATGTTGAGGTTCAGAGATTTTTTTTTTTTAAGTTGCTGAAGCTCACATGGTAAGTTAGTTCCAGAGCTAGTATTTGAACTCAGTTGAGTCTAATGTCAAAGTCTACACATTCCCCTTATCCCCCTATCCTCAGTAACCCTCTATTTCAATCAATTTTTTTAAAAGATTTTATTTATTTAGTTGACAGAGAGGGATAAAAGAGCAGGAACACAAGCAAGGGGAGTGGGAGAGGGAGAAGCAGGCTTCCTGCGGGACAGGGAGCCTGACGCAGGGATTGATCCCAGGACCCTGGGATCATGACCTGAGCTGAAAGCAGATGCCCAATGATGCCACCCAGCGCCCCTCAATCAATTTTTTTAATCTAAAGTGTAAACAAACATTTCCGTTGAATGGGCATCTGCGGCACAGCTGATCCTTACAGACGCTTCTTCCTGGTTCTCTGTCCTTCTGGGGGTGGCAGGGGGAATAGAAACTAAACATGTGGATACGGGAAAGTAAATTGAAAGTCAAGTTCACAGCCATGTGGAACTAAGGAAAAAAGCAGTAGCTTATTGAGATGCATTCTGTGGTGTCTGCACTGGAAATTAATTTATAGCGGTATGTCCTTAGCACATTTTATCTTTGAAAGGAAGTGAGCAGAAGATGCCAAGAAGAACCGAGAGGCACCCAGTCCCAGATTCGTATCAGGTACCCTTCATCAGAATGGCTGGATACAGTGAGCGGCTGCATTTCTACAACACCTGGTACCCCTTTCCACTGTCTAGCAGAAAACAGAAGCTGGGATATTGGGAACCGCTCACATCAGAACTGCTGGCTGGAATGGCAGAGCTGTAACCCACTCAGACCCAGCCCCCAAGTTCCTTACTTCCTTCTCACATGACCACATACTGAGCAAGACAGATGCTCTTGGGTCCCCAGCAAGTTAGACCACTCATCCACCTGGGAGGAGAGAAGGAGAACCCACAAAGGATTTGTGGGAAAATAATAATAAAAGAAAACAGCTAATAGCTAACAGAGGCTCACCTGCTTTAGAAGAGCTTGAAGCAAGACCTGCTAGGATGTAGAACTAAAGGCAAAAAATTGTCCTTGTCACCTTTTGGTCACATACCCCATGAGTGACACAGCCTGGTCATTAGCAAACATGTTTAGGGAGCAGTTTGGCATTCTCTAAGTGATCTACTCCTCTTGGGGGTGATGCTCTGTGGCTCAATGCACATGGTCTGGTTTGAAGTCTAAGGAAAGGGAAGTCACCTAGCAGTCCCAGTCGGAGTCACCACATGGAGCAGAAGAATCATCCAGCTGATCCCTGCCCAAATGCATGACTGACAACATTACAGGCTATCACAAAATTATTGTTTTAAGCCACTAAATTTGGAAGCAGTTTGTTATGCATCAATAGGAACTAATAGGAAGGCTGGTCCTCAGTATCCTCATCTGTAAAATAAAAAGATGGAACTCCACTGGACTCCATGACCTTGAAGATTCTTTACAATCCTCAGATAATCCCTTGATATGTATGTTTAGCCTATTTTGTCTGAATGGTAAATAAATGTGCCAATGTGATATTGTGCTATTCCTTCTAGCACTGAGATTGCAGCAGGAAATAATATTTTAAAACATTACCTCAGCTCTGAGGGTTCACTGAAGAATCAGAATGTTTGGCCAGATGAGAGTCTCCGAGCACACTGTGCAAAGGTGGGGGGTCTGCTCTGGCAATGCACAGAGCCCTCAATGACCACAGTAAAACCAGGAGGCCAAAAGAGTCCCCTTGCTCATTAAGAAACTGGTATGAGACAAAGAAGAGCCATTTCAGTAACGATGAGCTGAGAAAATGTACAAACTACACAAAATCCCATAAATAGGAGAGGAATGTATTTCTCCTACGTACCAATTTTCCTTAATAACATCTTTGAGGGCTGTCATTTACAAATTTATCTCAGCCATCCTCAAACCTATTTACATTTTCACCATCTTGGGATAACAAGCTCCATATCATCTTTATATTTATTTGGCCTAAATTTACCTCCTATAAGCTAGTTTTAGTAATCTACCACCTCCTTCCCTCTGTGTGACTAGGCTTAGCAAATCCAAAAATCTAAGTTGTGAAATAAAATATACTGAAAACTAACCACATTGAATTCTTTGTAAAGTAAATCTAGATATAAATATAAAAGTGCATAAAAATGGAATATAGAGTTTTCCCATCAAACAGGGTCCCATGAAAATCTGTCCAAAAAATATGACACAAAGATGAAAGAAGTAAACATTTTTATAACATAAGGGGGCACTTGGTTTTTGGGTTGGAGGGCAGAGTAGAAAGATCTTAGAGACGAGTAGAACTGGTGGTCCCAACATTTATTATCTGCATATCCTTGAAGAATTAGTTCCCTGACCACCCAATTGCACATGAAGAGGAAAGACACCCTAGTGGTTAGGACCATGGCCCAGGGAGCCAGCCTGCTTAGGCTACACCCGGCTCTACCATATACAGCTGTGTGACTCTGGGAAAGCTACTTAACCTCTCTGTGCCTCAGTCCCTTTATATGTAAAATACAGAATAATAATAACCTACTGCCTTGCGTTTTCACAAGGTTTCATGAGGTTTAAAATGTGTAAGCTCTCTGAACATGTCTGAGGCTTGGTCAATAGCATCAAAATGTAGCTATTTTGATTACCGTAAGGTGCTAAATAAATATGCACTGCCTTTCTCTCTTTCTTCTGCAGCTTTTGTAATAAAAATGAAGCTCTGCCGTTCTTTGGTTCCAAGGAGGCAGATACTTGGACAACGTAAATAAAAATTGCTATCGTACATACAAGCCAGCGTGTAAAAGGGAAGAGCTTCCAGACTGCTAAGCTCACTAATACAAGTGATGGGAGGAGGGCTCTGATGCCATCTTTCCCATGAGTCTTTAAGAAGAGAATGGATAATTATGTGTCCTGATCACTGAAGTTCACCTAACAAACATATTTTTATCCTGAAAAGAAGAAGAAGAATGAGGAGGTGGAGGAGGGAGAGAAGGAAAAGAGGAGAAGGAGGAGAAGGAGAAGAGGAGGAGGAGGAAGGAGAAGAAGAAGGAGGAGAAGGAAGAAGTAGAAGAAGAAGGAGGAGGAGGAAGAGGAGGAGGAGAAGGAAAAGAGGAGAAGGAGGAGAAGGAGAAGAAGAAGAGGAGGAGGAGAAGGAAAAGAGGAGAAGGAGGAGGAAGGAGAAGAAGAAGAAGAAGAAGAAAGAGGAGGAGGAAGGAGAAGAAGAAGGAAGAGGAGGAGGAGCAGGAGAAGAAGAAAAAGAAGAAGAAGAAGAAGGAGGAGGAGGAGGAGAAGGAGGAGAAGGAGGAGGAGGAGGAGGAGGAGGAGGAGAAGAAGAAGTAGTAGTAGTTCACCTGACAAGCACATAGTAGTCACTTCATATGTATTTGGAGACAAAATGATGCTGAATGGCAGTTGGAAAATGTGTTTCGTGGGCTGTCCCTCCAATTCATGAATTCTTAAAAGGTCCTCAAAATGGAAAGGAGTGCATATTTCATCTTTGGAGATAGAAAGATTCATTTCCTTTAGGGTGTCCCTGGTTTCCCTCTGTCCTTGATGCATTGCTGGGGAGCTGACAGCCATGTACTAGGCAACCAGAGGCAGCCACTCCTGAAATACTGGGAGGATCCAGGCACGATTGTCCAGGGCTGTGTCTGGGGGTCCAGGGCCTGGTGCTGGCTACTGAGCCTGTGTCTCCTCAGCCCACTCTGGAGTTCACCTGGGGAAGGTTCCTCGGCTTCCCACGTCGAGTGTGCTCTGGCTGCCGCGTGTGGGGACCTCACCTAACAAGGAACAGAGATAAATAAAAATATACTGTGCTAATAATGTCCCTTTGTTTGGACTGAATCTTGGTGTCCCTGCCCCAAATTCCTGTATTGAAGTCCTGACTCCTGGTGTGGCTATTTGGAGATCCAATGGAATGAGTGTCCTTATAAGAGGGGACACCAGAGAGTTTGCGTGCTTGCTCTCTCTCACTCTTTCTCCATGGGCACGAACCAAGGAAATGTCATATGAGGATGTAGCGAGAAGGCAGCCATCTCCAAGCCGGGAAAAGAGTCCTCAGCAGAAATTCAATTTGCCAACACCTTGATCTTAGACTTTACAGCCTCCAGAATTGTGAGAAATAAACTTCTGCTGTTTAAGCCACGCATCTGTGGTCTTTTGTTATAGCAACCCAAATCAACTAATACGTCCTGTATGCTACTTCTCTCAGCAGGTCCTCCGTGAGATTGGGCCTCAGGCACCCGCTGAGATAATCTATCATTTATTGGTTTTCCTTTACCCACTTGAGGTCACTTCTTAAATAACATATACTCAAATCCAGCCTTCAGGCTTTGCTTCCAGAGGAATGCAAACTAGGGAATATGTGATCAGGCTCAGTGGGCATCAGAGGAAGTCTTGAACATGATAGGGTATCCTTAAAAGCATCACGTGTAAGGGTAAGTGTGCTTGTGGAAAGAAGGTGGAGATCCCACAGATGCACCTCATTTCCTGTACCATAAACTGAGGACGTACCTCCTTCTTTCCATCTCTTGCCCTCCTTTGGGTAAGAAAGCATTGTGTAGAAACACCTTCCTCCCACATTGAAACACTCATTTCAAGTCTGGCAGGCAGAGTAACTGCCACGATTCATTATATACCAGAGAAGTGCTCTTGAGAGTCTCTCAGGCTCAGAGCTTCTAGGATTCTCCCTCCATCATGACCCCCTGGAGGGAAGAACTAATGGGCTTACTGGTGACTGATTGCTGCAGGTGATACGTCCAAGGTGAAATGATGGTTGGAGTCCCGCGTGGGAGGGCATATCAGTTAGCCCTTACAGAAGGTGGACTCACCTGCCTTGAACTTGGCATCTTATCCTGTGCCCCACTGGTGGCCCTGAATTTTGTGCACTGACCCCTCCAACATAACTTTGTAGTAAAGTCAGTGGGGTTGGCATTACTTAACAGCATGTGTAGTGCTCCAGCTGTTTGGTACAGAAATGTGACATTCTGCAATAATCACATTCGCCAAGAAAAGGGGTGATTTTGGGTCTCCATCGCATGAGAAGCCTGGGCCAATTTCCCTGCCAAGCATATTTTTCCAGAACATTAATCTGCTATAAATCACTTAAGTCAATCTCCAGAACCACTTTGATCCCCATAATTTTCATTTACATAATTCATCAATTAAAAATATTGGAGGAGAAGGAAATCTGCTACTGCAGAACATATTCTCTTGACTCTCCATCCATAAAATTATATCCTATAAACTTTCGGCTCTGAACTGGGCTCTGAATGAATTTGCAAGGGAGAGTTCTCATTTTTCGAGTCCCTTTTTTATACCTATTCTTATCTGATAGACCTAGGTTTGCATTCTCCTTAACATTCATTTTCTCCTCTACATATTGGTAATAATAATAATGAATAATTTCTATCATGAGTTGCTACAAGAATTCCTAAGAAAATACATGTGATGTGTCTAACAAAAGCCCATTTTATAATTGGCACTTCTAGTACATATGTACTTGTATGTATAACATAGTACATTCTTTGTCCATTCAGCATCCAAACCCCATCATCCCTGTATCCGAGTAATTCCCTGTCTTTTGCATCTTGGTAAGAAATAGGCACTGATAATTCCAGACACCGATTTTTCACACTGGCCGGTTCAAGGTGATTATTGACCCGGCTCTGACCAACATGCTCATGCTTTTCTGCTCTTGAAAACTACCTTTCTGATTCAGGTGTTAACACGTCTTGTGAGAAAGTCTGCCCTCCCTTGTTTCTCCTGCTTCCAGGATATCTTGAGCCCTAGTGGGGTCAAGCCATGAGGATTGGATTTAGGGCAGTGGAAATGAAGGGGAAAAAAAAAAAAAGGTTCAAACCTTCAAGAGACTTCTGAAAACATTATTAACATGAATTTAAGATATGCTTCTTGTCATTAAAGCGGTGTCAAATCTCTAGATCATTTTTGGCCAAATCTTTCCATTTTAGTGACAGATATTAAGTATAAAATTGATGAAAACCATAGAGGAGAGAAAACTCAGAGGTAACGTTACCTGAGGCAACCAACTACATCCAATTTTAAATTAAAAAACTAATTATTTCTTCAAGTGATTATTTTCTGAGATCACTCGAAACCAACATCTACAGAGCACCCAATCAGTTCCAAATAACAGGGTTTGAGATTTTACTGGAGTCAAGACATCGTGTTTATCATTTATCATTTATGGTGTGTTTGTTTTTCGGAGGAATCAATCAGCCTGGAATCAAATGTTTATATTTATTTTTCAGATATGTCTTGGTTTAACTATCACCCATGTCTACACTGAAACAGAGAATTAAACTTTTTTTTTTTTTAAATCTTGTCTGTCTATATATAGAATGTTCTCTTTTTTCAAGGTACTAACATTAACAAGGGTACTGGTCTTGGGATCGGGAATGAGAATCTACCCAGATCATATCAGGAAAATCAGCTTTATAATTCCCTGAAGCCATACACAGCACATGCTACATTATGTATAACCTGGATTCTTGAAATAAAACTTGACCGAAATCAAAGAACATCTATGTGAAGCCGAATAACCTGATTACATTGTCTTAATGCTCTAACTAAGGTCAAGGGCTGCCAATGGCTTTATCATAAATTAGGCAAGCATTTGAGGGAAATTCTTAAAGAACGGCATGTCCTCACGTATGGATTGACAACTGAGCAATTTCCCTGCTGTTCTTTAGAAAGAGATGCCAGCTCAGTGAGGTGCTGTCAGAGTGATGGAGAACCACCTGCTGCCAATTTCTACTTCCCAGTATGAACACCAGTCTTCTCGCGGATTATCACGGCTGGGAGAAGACAGAAAACTGCCTTTGCCCTTGCTGACTGTGGTTAATTGGTTGGGGAAGCTTCGTATCCTGGGTCTTGGAACATTCATAGGGGTACAAAGATGCAAAGTGACAAGAGGAGGCCAGGACACCCTGTGACAAAGGACACAACCACTTACTCCACAGTAAGAGTCAGGGAGGGGACACCAGGCTGGAGCACTCATTATGCTTGAAATGCCCTTTTAAAAAAGCATTGTAGTCACAAGAATAATGCTCTGACTCTTAAAAGCACAAAATATTAATTTTCTAGGAGTCATAGCTCTTTTTTTTTTTTTTTTGCTTGCTTGCATTAAAAAAAAAATTGTGTGTCACTATAACATTTGGGAATACTTTACCAAAAAAAAAAAATCCATAATTGTTTTTATTTTTTAATGTGTCTTAGTTTGACCCATGTGAAAGAATATTGATATAAAAAGTTACAATCAGAAGGGAAATAATAATTTATAATTCTTACTTTAATAATGTAGTTCAGGGGGCGCCTGGGTGGCTCAGTTGGTGGAGCATCCAAATGTTAATTTTAGCTCAGGTCATGATCTCAGGGTCGTGAGATCAAGACCCGAGTCAGGCTCCACACTGGACATGGAGCCTGCTTAAGATTCTCTCTCTCTGCCCCTCTGTCCCTTCCCCCACACTCTCACTCATGCTCTCTCTCTCTCTTTCTAAAACTAACTAAATAACTAAATAAATATAATGCAGTTCAGATATTGCTTGGCTTTTTTTTTTCATAATTATCATTAGTAATAAATGTGTACTAGCTCATGTAGTTGAGATACATGATATCTAAATCTACGAAATGTATGATCATTTCTAATCATGGATACTAAAAAACTAAAATATGATAAATCTTCCCAATTTTTCACCATCATGGATAAGAGTTAATGTGTTTCTTTTTCTTCTGTACAATTATTTCTCAAGAGGAAATTCTGGGAGTGGAATTACGGACACAAAAAGCTCCAGTCTGTCCTTTGGGTTCCTAACACCTTCTTGCAGATTGCACACAGCACAAGTCCAAGGGTGCTCTTCATAAAGCTTCCCTCCTGCCAAGAGCTATACGTGGTGAGTGGCACCCCTGCAGGTGTACAGAGCTTCACCTGTGCATCCTTCGGTGGCAGCCCTGGATGCATCTTGAATACCAAGCTATTACCAGTCTCTTTCTGAAGGATTCGCCCAAAAGAATCTCAAGGGAAAAAAAAAAGACAATCCCATATAACTTGTCGTTTAGGCGTTAATTAAGGATATAAGGACAGAAGAGTCAACAATAAAAGTACAATTACCACATTGCTTTATGGGACCCATGACCAGTTGATAGTATGGTACTTCAGATCAGTTTTTAGAGAAAATTAAAAATTTGTGAATTCAGTTTGAATTTTCAAAGAAAAAAAGAATAAACATGTCAAGAAAAACTAAAGAAAGTAAATACAGATCTCAGAAGAAAGAAATTTATACAAATATACAAAACAGTAGAAATTATAAGTATCATGACTACATCTTTGATAACCCTAATATAATAAATGAATTGCTGGTTGGAAAGATAAAAGTGAAAAGTAGTGAAAAATACTTTTATAAGTAATAAATGGGCCATTTAAAAATGAGAAAGGGTAAACAACCAATGTCAAAGATGTTAACTTCATACGAATATTACATTAATATATATTAAATTTGAAAAGGGCAATGAATTATATGTTCTATTAAAAAACCATAAATGTCATAATGCATAAACTTGTCAAATCACTAAGTTGTATCCAAAAATCCATAAATACCAATATGCATGAATGAAATAAAAAGCCTAAACAGGTGTATGACCAAAAAGAAAAAAAAATTGACCAAGATATCACAGTTTGTCAGTTTAGGAAAAATCAGAATGTCATTCTTAAATTGTTTCAGACATTCAGTGAAGAAATAATCTCTTGTTATATAAAAAAAATTGAAAGCAAAAATAGGATCAGATGACAAAATTCTTTTTATAAGGCCAAGTTCACTGTGATTTTCAAACTTAGAGAAAATGGCATACAATTTTAAATGTGTGGTATCTGTAAACTGTTTGTTTTAGAATATTAACCGATGAAATCAAGAATCAAAATTGTGTATATAGTATGGTTTCCATCATATAAGAAAAACAAAATTATATATTATAAAAAATGAAACCAGGAAGAAAAAAAAAGTGTCAAAATATGGAGAGTAGTTCACTCAATGTGAGTGATTTCTTTTCCTTTAATTCTTCAAAGATTTCCTTTGAATTGGTGGGGGGTTGTGGGACTCCTACAGGGTGAATTATGTTACCTGCACTAAGATTCATATGTTCAAGTCCTAAGCCCCACTATCTTCCTTAGAATAGAACAGTATTTGGAGATAGGGTCTTCAAAACGATCATTAAAATAAAGTCATTAGAGTGGGCCCTAATCCAATATGGTGTCCTTATAAGAAGAGGTGATTCAGACAGACACACAGAGGAAAGATCATGTGAAGGTACATGAAAGTGACAACCAAGTACAAGCCAAGGGAGAGGTCTGGAACAAAGTCTTTCCTCACTGCCCTCAAAAAGAACCAACCCTGCTGACAACTTGATCTTGGACTTCTAGCTTCCAGAAATGTGAGAAGATAGATTTCTGTTGTTTAAGCCATTCAGTGTGTAGTACTTTGTTAAGGTAGCCCTACCAAACAGATTCAAGGTCTTTCTTTTCTTTCTTTCTTTCCTCCCTCCCTCTCTCCCTCCCTCTCTTTCTCTATCTTTCTTCCTTCATTTCTTTCTTTCTTTTTCTTTCTCTTTCTTTCTTTTTCTTTCTTTCTTTCTTTCTTTCTTTCTTTCTTTCTTTCTTTCTTTCTTTCTTTCTTTCTTTCTCTCTTTTTCTTTCTTTCTTTCTTTCTTTCTTTCTTTCTTTCTTTCTTTCTTTCTTTCTTCTTTCTCCCTTTGTCAATTAAAACAATCTCATTGGATGACATTGAGAAAATTTTTAAAAGCATGTACTATTGGGCACCTGGCTCAGTCGGTAGAGCATGTGACTCTTGATCTCAGGGTGTGAGTTAAGTAGGCTCCATGTCCAGCATGGGGCTTGGAGACTACTTAAAAAATAAAATAAAATAAAATAAAATAAAATAAAATAAATAAATAAATAGCATGTATTACTTCTATACATGGGTTTTCATAACGCTACTTATCAATAACTTGATAGATTGGTTGGGGGGGGATGATTTGAATTACTGGGAGTTGCATTGGCAATGTTATAATCAGCATTTGGAACCAGAAACTCAAGCTGGGGGGAAGCCATTGGACTAGCTATAAGGCAATTCTGTTTGAGTTGAGTTTTGTTCATCGGGTAATAAAGATGGGAAGAGTGAGTGAGAGTCTCTGTGCCAATAATAGTGTCAGCAGGAATAGAAAAGGAAAAGTTGTTACCTCTACATACCAGCTCCATTTGATCACTCAGCGAGGTTGAGTTTTTATAGCTATTCTTTTATAGCTATAAAAATACCTTTGCTCTTGATACTCCTGGAGGAAAAATAATGTGGTTATTGCCAAGCTGAAACTCTAAAGCACAAAGCATCTTTATCCCCATTGAATCAATTGCCTTATAATTCAAGTCTTGGCAACACAAACATTTTATAAGCTACTGTAATGGAAATTAAAATTTGGTTATGCAAAGAGGGAGACTCCTACAAGGACCAAGTAAGCTACTCATATCCTGCAGCATTTCTAAACCCATCAGAGGACTGGGTAGGTAACTTTATACTACTTGCATCCCTATAAACTTTGCTTCTACAAAGAAATATGCTCTCTTCCATCATCCCCCTAATTCTGCATATTTGCAGAGAAAACCTTCTCCACTATAAAGGAAACACCAGTGTGAGCAGGTGACAAGTGGCCATTGACCCAATTCTCCTTAAGTAGAGGGTGGCTGAGCCTGCAGAGGCCTGGGGGCAGGTGCTCCATCCAAAGGGAGCTGACTATGCAGAAAATCCATCAACTGCTAAGAAGGGAACACATTTTGGATGGCTATGCAAATTCTGCAAGTTTTTAAATGTTGACTCAAAATTCTTTAAAGCAAATTCATCAAGTCAATCACTTCTATGAGTAGGGATGCCCCTGCCTGCCACTAGTAAAATAAAACAGAGTTACTCTGGAAGTCAGAAGAAAGGAATCCTGGCTCCACCCATTACTGCCGGTGACCTGGGGCACTGATGGATTACCTGGCTCTGTTTCAGCATCCCCAAAATGCACCAGCTGTTTTCAGGGTAAATAAAGCTTCCAGCAGAGGGTCTGGCATATATGTGGTCTTTAAAAAATGTTATGTGGTTGCAAATTCACCTAAGGAAGTCTATTATCCCAATATGATTTATCAATCAGAGAATGCAGAAAAAGCAGTGGACAAAATGTAGTGCCCATTCCAAATAAAAAGCTTCTATCAGAATAGAGAGAATCTTTCATAATCAGGTTAGTATTTTTCAACCCAAAGTGATATTAAACTCAACATGGATCCGGGGCAGTATTACTTTAAATTTAGTAAGAAAAAGACAGCAACTATCACCATTATTTTACAATTTTTTTAAATTTATTTTAAATTGTGGCAAAATATACATAACATGAAATTCACTATTTAAACATCTTGAAGTGTGCAGTTCAGTGGTATTAAATACATTCACATTGTTGTGCACCCATCACCAACATCTATCTCCAGAGCTTTCCTCACACTGCAAAATGGAAACTCTGTACCTATTAAACAATCATAATAATCATTAAACAATAACTCCCCATTGGGAAAGAAGGCAAAGGGATAATTACTAGTGGACAGCATGATTATACACATGAAAAATATACAACATGCTAGAATTATAAATAAGCATTTACTGAAATGCTTAGACACAAAAGAAATGCTCAGAAATTGATAGCATTAGAATATATGTATGAAATTCACCTAGAAAATATGACAAAATGGATTACCGTTCATAAAATCAAAAACCATAAGAGACTTACAAGGAAATTTGAGGAAAGGTGACATGTGCATTTTAAATATAACAGTCTTTTTTGTTAATCAGTACTAAAAGTGAAGATTCTTGTTTTTTTAAATAGGCCGACCATGTTAATTCATACATTTAAAGCAATTCCAATCAAAATTGCAACCAAACTTATTTTACAGGGTGAGACGGGATGTGCAAAAGAAAGCTCAAAGTAAGACTGTTGTGGAAAGAGAGCAGGTGGAGGACCCTAGCCCACTAAATATTAAGATATATTATAAACCGAAGTTGATTCAGTAGTATAGCATTAGCACCACAACGAAAATATAAGTCCTCAGAAATGGATCAGTATGTGAAACATTGCATAAATGCTTAACATGTTCAAACAAGAAAATAAGAAAGAACCATTAATTAATAACAAGATAGCAGATTGAAGGAGGGGAGAGTAAGTTTTTAGGTTCATATATTACACTCTGTGCCAAAATACATTAAAGTTACATTTTAAGCTTACCTTAAAGTGCTGAATAGATTTTAAATTTTAGTTTTAAAAGCATACTCACAGGGGCACCTGGGTGGCTCAGTTGGTTAAGCATCTGACTCTTGATCTTGGCTCATGATCTCAGGGTCGTGGAATCGAGCCCCATGTCAAGCTCTGTGCTGGGTGTGGAGCCTGCCTAAGATTCTCCCTCTCCCTCCACCCCTTCCTGCCCCTCTAATCCCCACTCTCATGCTCTCTTTCTCGCTAAAAATAAATAAATTAAAAATAAAAATAAAAACATACTCACAGTACAATTTAAAATATTAACCAAGTAATCCGGGAAATGATCAAGACCTTTTCAACTTGATTATGAAGGGAAAAAAATCACTGAGTAAAAGACTGACCATTTTAAATACATAAAATATTTAAAAAATACATTAATCTGATAATAAAAATAAAACTTAAATTTAAAAGTACACAATACTAAAAAATTCTCACTAAATTTGATAAAACAAACAAGAAATTGATATTTGCAGCACAGTAAAAGCTCATTCAGTTTTATAAAGTAAGCAGGAAGACTCCATAGATAAATGGCCCCAGATAAAAGTAGGTAATATTTGTTGTTTTCACTGAGCCAAGCACTTATTTATATTAGCTCATATAATCCTCGCCACAACTCTATGAGACAAGAGATATTAATATCTCCATTTTATAGATCTTAACCCAGTTGGTCCCATAGGCATAGAAAGCAGAGTCAAAGTTTTGCTTTAACTACTACTCTTGTTTTTCCTTTTAGATATTCCAAAAAATTAAATTACACAGCATAAATGGTCAAAAATGTCCTGCAATTCATTGACTTAATATTCATTAAGTATCAACTATATACCATGCCCTATGCTGGGCACCAGGAATCGGAAACAGAGGAAGATGCTCTTCAGACGTCCAGTGGGAGGAAACAGGCACATAAAATAATCACAAACAATATGATGCGACATATATTCCAGTATGCAAATTAAAATAGTAGAGGCACCATTTTGATAACCAAGCCAAAATTTGAAATAGTAATAATAGCAAAAGCTTTAAAGAATTGATACAACTCTTTTAAAAAGCAACATTCAAGTACATATTAAGAATTTCAGAATGTTTATTTCCTTTGACCCTCCTTTGATCTCTCTTATTCCTGGAAATTCATCCTAAAGAAATAGTTCACTAGAAGGAAACAAAACTATCATTCATTAATTAACATTTCAAATATTTATTTGTGCTTATTGCCTACCATATTCCATGTTAGGGGAGATGAAAATGAAGGAGAAAACTCTCATTCCAAGGAAGTCTTCATTTCAGCCCTCATTGTGACAGTGGAAACTGGAAACAACCATAATGTTCAATTATGAAAAGTTATTTTATGTATTGTGGTACATTGGCTTGCATAAATATAGCCAATATTAAAATTATATGTCAAAATTACATAGGGGAAGGTCATTTTCAGGATACAATGCTAAGTTAAAAATATTAAATTTTGTATAGAGTTCTGTTGCAGCATTTACTCATAAAGGCAAAAGCTAGACAAGTATATACAAATAAGAAAAGTTGTATTAGGGTTTGGGGATTTTGGATGACTTTTATTTTATAAAATTAATATTACTGCTTTATAGGTTTTTTGACAAAATAAAAAAAAAGCAGAAAGAAGGAAAGAATTCATATAACCAAAGAGTGATCCTGGAAGAGATTAATAATTGATTACAAAGGGGTTTGCAAACACGAAATTCTGAGTAACAGCTCACAGAATAACAAACCAGAACTTGCAACATTTGACGGGAATGGTATCCCTGTCTTACACAGACAGTAAAAAGAAGTTAGAAGATGGGATAAAAGGTTGCCCTAAAATCTCATTCCACATAACATCATAATTACTCTGAAATCACTGGCTTCTAAAGTCCCACTAACAATACAGCACTTGCTAAGTGTTGTCAAGTATAATTTTATTCAGGATTCCCAGGGTCAAGTATTCAGCATACAAAATGTATTTTAGCATACTTATAAAAATGATAAAAGACTTCAGTGATTCTTGGTCCCTTTGAGTCTTATTTCTACCTCCAGTTATTCAGCCCAATTATGTGCTCTTAAGTCAACTGACCTGCCACCTAGAAAGCAGGAACCCTGGTCCCTCTGACTTTTTTGTTGAACCCTCCGCTGCCTTTCTGGTTCCTCATGTCTTGGTATTCTTGAGTCTGACCTTCGGTCAACAAGAAGGAAGCAGTGGGAAAAATAAGAAAGATGTTCCATAATGCAAGGTCTAACATGGATTTCTCTGCAGAAAATGAACGCTCATTGTGAGCAGGGGAAATTAAAATGGAAGGACACAGTTCTTCAGGGACAAGCTTTTTGCTCAACCTTGGTGGTGAGGAGTCAGTTCAACAAAGAAGAAAAGAATATCTCAGTGAGGCAGGCAATATAGTGTCTATGATCCTGGGTGTTATGCGGTGGCTTCGCTAAATGTCAAAGGCAAGTGTAGACTTAGATGCAGGTCTCATGATGAGAACTTGGCTCCTGTAAACAGGACAACAGACTGGAGTCTGAGCAAGGCCACGGCCCTTATGATGGTACTGGCAAAATTAACCCATCATATCCAGTGTAAGATGCTACACTCCAGGTTCAATTTCTACTGTGCACTGTTTTTGCAGTTGGAGTGATGCTTGGTTTTATAATTCCAAATTACTGCTGACCCTTGAACAATGCAGTGGTTAGGAGCACTTCAGCTGAAATTCTAACTTTTGAGTGCCCCCAAACTGACCTACCAGTAGCCCACTACTATTTGACTGGAATCCTTATCAATAACATAAACAGTTAGTTAATACATATTTTGTGTGTGATATATATTATATACTGTATCTTACAATAAAGTAAGCTAGAGAAAAGAAAATGTTATTAAGAAAATCATAAAGAAGAGAAAATACATTTACAGAACTGTACTGTAAAAAATTACATTTAAGTGGACCCTTCATAGTTCAAACCTGTGCTATTCAAGGTTGACTGTGTAGCTATATCTTCCCCAAATCTATTTATTCTTATATCAGTTCAGAATTTCTTTGATTATTTTCCTCTTTGATCAACATTGTATTTGCCATAGACATCTCACTCCTGCCTTGGATGAAAACTGGTGGATCCCTTATAGACTACAAATGACACTGCTTGGCTTCAACAGTGCTCTGTCCGCTGCCTCCAGTCTCGTATTCCCCCCACTGGAAATGATGATTGGTATTGCTTCTTTGGCATTATTCCATGGTTCTTTCGAGCTAAAACTGACTATTGCCTCCCAGAATGCATTTGCCTTTCATGGTAGAATCCACATGGTCAGTATCCTAGTGAAGTTGGCCATCAAGGAGACTTTCATGAATTCTATTTTATATTTGCCAGTATAATCTATTCTCCAGTTAACCTACATGTCAGAAAAGACCTGAGAAGATGACCACTGCCCAGGCAGCTAATCAAAGGCTGCATGATTTCCCCAGGATTCCACCATGAATCAAGTGACACAGGCAGCATTAGGACTCAGTTTCTAACTGCTAAGCTGGTGCACATACCTAATGCAGGGATATTTTAGTCCACTAGATATGTGAGCAAAGATATTTCAAACACAGTACCTAAAGTTTTCTTCTTTGGGTGCTTGATTATTTCACTGAGTCCAAGATGACCTGGTAATATCAAAGCTTCCAAAATGTCTTGCTAAACTCAGTAAGTGGATGTCCTTTATTTTTGCATTCAAGGCAGAAACGAGATACACATGAAGCAAGGGAAATTGGAATAGGAAAGAATCTCAAGATGGTGATGGTGGGAGACGGAGCATTTGCCGGTTTCCATGATACGAAAACTCCCACGATGGCCAATTTCACGTTGCTACTGCTGTGAAGTCAACCAGCTAGCCAAATTCCTGAAAGTTTAACAGTTAGCTCTCTCAGGCCACTTGGAGCAGACTACAGCACAACACTGTCTCTGCCCATCCTCCCTGCTGTGAATTACCACCTGTAGATATGGTTTTGGTGATCACATACTTGCATTAATACTGTTTTGTTGTTCTATTTGTTTTTGATTGCCCATAATTATTTTTCCCAGACCCACTGATATGCAAAATGTAAATGACTTCTTGGCTGAGGTATGGGTATAAATTCTGCCATACGAAAGAGGAAAAATTCATGTGGCTATACCCTTTCAAGTATTTCTCCTCCAACTCTTTCTGGCATCTGGCCTGATGGAAGGGAACAGTTCACAAACAGAGACTGGGAAATATGGTAATATTTTAATTACAAATGTTTGTGAAAGCTTCTCTCTGTGTCAGACTTGAACCCATAAAATGTCCTAAGATTCTTCTAGCCAAGAAGTTGTTGTATTACTTTAAGATACAGAACAATCTCAAAACACCATGTCAACTAACATAAGACACGAAGAGGAGAGGAGAAGCCCTAGCGACCATAACAATAAGAGCAAAACCAAGACACCGTATATTTTACAGCCCTTTAGTTTATGAAGCACTGGTTTACCTTTATGAAGGTTTATGAAACCTTCACCGTTCTAGATACTGCATTTTAAGAGGACATTCATAAATGGGAGCACGTCCAGAGGAGACCAGTAACAATAAGAGGTGCTCATACTTTTGAAATGTTTACATGGGCCATGCACTCTACTGATGATATTACATGTTCAATCCTATTTAATTCTTTCGGCTCTCCTATGCTCTTACAGATGAGGAAAATCACAAATGGAATTATGATTGCTAACATGTTCCTCTGTTGTGTATGTGGTAAATAATAAGGCTAAGATTTAGAACCAGGCAGTCTAATTCCAGAAGATGTGCCCTTAAGCACTGGATAGTATTCAAACCATGTTTTATCTGGAACAGAGACTAACCAGTGACATATTAAATGTTGTCAAGTTCTCGAAAGCTCCCTCCTCCCACTGCATTGCAGCTAGATTAAGGAATTAGCTCTATGGGTGTCCCATAAGGAAGGACTAGGATGACAGGGTGGAAGATGTCAAAGGCTGACTTGGAGACCATAATAAGTCTACCTTTCTCTTCACATGGGCCCAAAGTGGAAGGGACCATCTTGGGAAACCATGATCATCTCATCACTGGAGGTGTCCAGACAAAGACTGGGTTATAGGTGTGGGGCACTTGTAGAAAGAATGTGGCTTAAGAAGTGTAGTTTGGATTGGATAACTTCTCTGTGCTATCCAGTGAAGTAACTACTATGCACATGTGGCTATTTGAATTAAAATTAAAGTTACAAATTCAGTTCCTCAGTCCCACTAACCACACTGCACATACCTAATAGCAACGTGTGACCAGTGGCCGCGATGTGGGATGGTGGAGATGTATAGAACATTTTAAACATCACTGAAAGTTCTACTGGACGGTGT
Source organism: Halichoerus grypus (assembly GCF_964656455.1). Classification (NCBI taxonomy): domain Eukaryota; kingdom Metazoa; phylum Chordata; class Mammalia; order Carnivora; family Phocidae; genus Halichoerus; species Halichoerus grypus. The sequence goes on from NC_135719.1 coordinate 10,534,580, forward strand.
TGTCCTAAAATATAAAATCTGCCTTTTAGAATTCTCTCTGCCTTTGAAAAAAGCACGGCAATTATCCTGATTTCATAGATGAGGAAATTAAGGATGAAAGCTTTTAGTCTATGTGAACACTTTACGATCCTCTGATGCCCACACATACCTTGCTCCTCGCCACCGCATGCTTCTCCCTATTCCTGCAGCCGCTGGGGCTGTGGGGTGTGCACTCAGCCTCCATCAATCACTTTGAATGCTTCCTCTTTGTTACCACAAGAGAACTTGGCAATGTGCTGTTTGGTGCATAGATAATTGTCAGTTATTTCTGCCTCCCCTTTAATCTGCTCACAGAGCATTTCCTGAGAAGATCTTTGAAAGCAACTGGGCCACAACACTCTGTGGGCAACGAGAGGAATTACAGTGGTTGGGAGCAAGATAAATTGTGATGTCAGCTTGATTACGGTGCTGGTTACTGCTCAGTAGAAACTTTGGAAAAATGAGCCTTTCCACATGAAATCCATTTGTGGACTATCTAGCATGGCGCCACCTGTTGACTGTCAATGGTATAACAAAGGAAGCCCTGCCAGACAGCCTGTGGTCAGCTTCACGCTGGGTAGGGGTCTGGTGGGTTTCTGTGGAAGGCGCTAGCCCCACAGGACTTCCTCAGTTCAGAAAAGTTTTCATTTCAACAGTCCAATAACCGATTTAAGAAGAAAGGTATTCAAGACCTGAGATGCGATATGCTTTCTGGCTACTCAATACAGCCACGCAGATCTATTTCTAACTGGCTGATTTTCTAATGGGCTCTAACCTTTATTTATAGTGTGTTCACAAGAAGTAAGTCAGTAATAAACATGTTTGGGTTGTACATGCTTTAATTCTGGATAACTTGCAAAAAGGAACACTCATGGAACCTTCTCTGTGTCAAGAATTAAGCTAGATACATCTGCATACCTTATCCCACTTAATTTGCATAGGGACAAAGCAGGTTAGATATTATCATCATCCCAATTTTACAAATGAGGAGGCAGTAATGGAATAAACCGTTAACTCCAGGTCTTCAGATTCTAACCCCAAGTTTCTTTCCACTGATACACTGATACCTCTCAGGTAAAAGCCCGAATAACATTTTAATTTGAATGGCCTATTCCTGGATCCCCTGGACACATCCCCATATCTCTTCAGTATCTCACCAACTTCCTTCCTCTTTCTGTCTCCAAATATTATCTTCCGTAACTAACAAATGCTACCAATATGTAAGTTGGTCATTCCTTTTTCCTATGTTTGCATATAACCTTTTTCTCACCTAAAAATGTGTTCTGCCTTCCCTCATAATTGTTTATGAATCCCTTACTTACAAGACCATTTCAATGGTCTTGTCACATCAGAAGACACCTGGAGAGTGTCCACAAATCATGAGTTACAAGAAACTACTGAATAGGCTCACATTTCCTTCGAACTTACTTATAATCCTGCTACAACATCACTAACTGGTTTTTGTTGTGTGTACATCTTGCATATCTTTAATTGTGCTTTTTTTTTTTTTTTTTTTTTGAGGAAGGAAGGTATCTTCCACTGCTGATTCTTCTTTCTATGGTATCTCCACATTTTTGACCTAGGGAATTTCCAGGATTCCAATTTAGGATGAGAGATCAAGTTGTCTAAACAGGTTGGTTCTTTTAAAAAAATGTGGACTCTAAGGCTTTTTTCCTGCTTTTTTCTTTTTAAAGTGCTCTCATACAGTTATAGATTAAAATTCATACTGCTTATTGTATTTGGTATCTCTTTCTTCAATAACCATAATGACTCTTGACCATTAAGAGGCACATTAAGTCAACCGCTTGGATGTATACGTTATATCAACTACGCTCTACTTCTGTCATCTGAATTATTATCAGAGGTAAAGAGTAAGTGAGGGAGCACTAAAAATAAATCATCATCATTATAAGCCATTATAATAGGTTATTCAATTTAATGAATAATGTTACTTTGGCCTCACATCACATTTATCTTGCAAGGAGCTGACATACTTCACAGTACTTACTAAATACCTAAAATTCACTAACACCCAGTATATGGGGACCATGAAGTTTCACGGAATGATGCATTTGGGCTGGGCATCATCACCAGTAAGGGGAATCCTGAAGGACGAGGAGGAGCCCCTTTTAAATGAGTGGATATTAAGAAATTGAAGTTTATCTTTTTAAGTCATGAGGTGCTTTAAAAAAAATCCATTTCTGGGCGCCTGGGTGGCTCAGTTGGTTAAGCAACTGCCTTCAGCTCAGGTCATGATCCTGGAGTCCCAGGATCGAGTCCCGCATCGGGCTCCCTGCTCGGCAGGGAGTCTGCTTCTCCCTCTGACCCTCCTCCCTCTCATGCTCTCTGTCGCTCATTCTCTCTCTCTCAAATAAATAAATAAAATCTTAAAAAAAAAAAAATCCATTTCTGAAATTGCTGCTATGTATTTTTTTTTTTGCTTAAGAAAATAAGGTGGCATGTATGATACAATTTACCTTTGTGTTCATGAGCTAGGGAAGTTGTTGGGAACATCAGAGAATCCCCACACAGGCAAGACATGTATGGTTATAAAGAACACTGAGTTTGGAGTATAAAAGACCTGGATTTAAATCCTTGCTTTATCAGTTAGCATCCTTTAGGGTACAATGAACTTAAAATCCCAACTCATGTACCTCACACAGTAAAGAAATTAAAGAAGTCGGGAGGGAAGGTGGTTTCAGAGTCAGTTAATTTGTCACTTCAGGAAGTCATCACACACCCAGATCCTTTGTCTTATTTTATTTTTTAAAAAGATTTTATTTATTTATTTGAGAGAGAGACAGAGAGAGAGAGAGCACGTGCAAGTAGGGGTGGGGGCAGAGGGAGAAGCAGACTCCCCGCTGAGCAGGGAGCCCGATGTGGGGCTCGATCCCAGGACTCCAGGTTCATGACTTGATCCAAAGGCAGACGCTTAACCGACTGAGCCACCCAGATGCCCCATCTTTGTCTTATTTTATTTATTTATTTATTGTTTTGTCTTACTTATTGTTTGTTTTTTGGCCTTCCTCGGTGTTTTAGATTTGTCCTCAGGTGACAGGTAAACATTACAGCACATGTCCCAGTCAGCCACAATAGCATCCAGTAAAAGGAAAGACTGTCTCTTCTTTGGGTCTCTTTTTGAAGGGAACAAACCCTTTCCTGGAAGCCTGAGAGCCTCCTTCTCTTTGGGCGATCTTGGGTCACATGCACACCCTTTAGCCAATCACTGCGGGGGGGGGGTGGATTATCAGAATTGGCTTAGACCATTCTGTACTCATCCCCTGGGACTGAAGCACCTGGCACCATGGAGAAGGATAAGCAAAACCCTGGGTTTTACAAAAAGAAGGAAGGATGGTGGATGAAGAAGAACCATAGCTGTGAGATCTTGGGCGCATTACATAGCATCTTGAGGTCTTAATTTCTAACTCTGAAAAATGGAAATAATATCTGCACCTCACAGAAGGGTAAGAATTAGAAAAGGTGATCTTTTCCCAGTGCCTGGTACATTAGGAATGTGAGTGGTTTGTTTTGCTCATTGCAGTCAGCACTGTACTTCCTTGCTAACGCTTCTTCTGCCCACTCTTTTGCAAAATGTGCTGTTCCCAGTCATTGTTGTCTGGTACTCTCAGTGAGTTGGCTACTTATCACTGTTCCTAGTCTTTTTGGTTTGGGTTGTCACTCATTTTCCTCTTGTCTTTTTGTTTGTTTCTTTCTTTCTCTTATTCAACTTTATCCTTACTGTGCTTTTCTCCCTCTAAGCATTATCATTTGTGTATGTGTGTATGTTTAAGATATATTCATGGCTCCTAAGGGAGAGAAATTTCTTCTGCTTAGCGAACGCCTTCAGACCCTGGAAGTACTCCATGTTTATTTGAAGGTAACCAGAAAATTTTCTCTCTATATACCTGTGTAATTATGCCTTTACTACCACACTTAAAATCAGAATTGGTTGATTAAGGTAAGTGGAGATAAGCTGAAAGAACATTCAACAAACGTTTCACGTTCCCATGCTAAATGCCAGGTAGAGGCAAAGGTGAAGAACAGAAAACGAAAAGAAAAAAAAAAAAGCTGAGGAATGGTGAGTATGTACAAAGAAATGGTGATCAACAAGACAGAAAATGCAGTGTGAAAACACATTTGGAGACTATTGAGCTCTATGCTAAGAAAGTGGGACTTTATATTTTTGTCATGAGGCAAGGGGCAGAGTGGGACCATTAAATATTTTAATTAGATATGAAATATGAAGAAAACATAATTGTAACTTAATTTGGCAGTAGTATAAAAGAATGATTGGAAGGAATACAAAGTACTCCAATCAAGCCAGCTAGACTATCAGACAGGTTAGGCTAGGTTATGCTAAAGAGACAAGCAACCCCCAAACTCTTGTGACTTAAAACAGAGAAACAAAAAAAGGTTTATTTTTTATTCATATGACCTGTTCATTGCCAGGACGCGGGGAACTCTGCTCTTTATGTTCACACAGGGATGTAGCCTGATAGAGGGACGGTGGTACCACTATCTTAAACTTTGACAAAGCAAAAGAAAGCCCTGGAGGGTCTCACACCAACAATTAAAGGCTTTGACACTCAAGTTAGCCATACAGTGGTGTGCTAGAGCCAGCTTGTCACAATTGGCTAGACCAATCATGGGCATCTTTTCCCAACTTGACATTCAGCGATGTCAAGTTGATAGCTTAAAATTAGCCATGGTAGGAGTATTTGCACCACAGAAATTGGCAAACACAACAAATCATGCCTCCCTCCCTGCTCCAAAGAACCAGTTGTTAAATATTTACCAGCACACTTCTGGACACACTTCACCTTCACTCACCACTCATTGGCCAACCCAAACCCAAAGGGATCAAGAAGTCCAATCCTACCATTGCCCTGTAGGCAGAGAGTCAGAAATATTTCGTGAACAACATTAATGACAACCACAGGCTAATGCAAGGGCCCAAGTGTTCCGTTATCTACATGTTCATTCCACAAACATGTATGGAACACATAAGACTTGAACCAAGGAGCAATAAAAATGGGAAGCAGAAGAGTTTAAGCACAGGCAGCATGGCAGTTGTCAATTTATTAGCTCTCAGCTCCTAATCCACCCTTCATGTCCTTGCTTGGGTACTGGAGATGGATTTTGTAAACATTTCTCCTTTGCTAAGGGAGGTTGCAGACAGATACTGCAGAAGGAAAGGGCTTCTGGTACTGGTGTGATTTCTCTATTGATTCTGCAGTACTCCTCTGGCAAGAGAGCTACCACTGGAATTCATGCCCACAAAGTTTCAGAGGGACCTTCAAGGGTAGCTTACTAGCAAGTTCCAAGGATGCCTCAGGCAATTTCCCAACATGTACAGCAATATCCTCTGCAGGTGGCTTTTTGGTGGCTTTCCGTGAGTCCTACTGATGCCACAGCCAATTCCCCAGTGAGTTCAACAGCATTCACTATGAACAGCCTTCCAGTAAGTTTTTCTAGCATACGAATAGATGGTTTCCTGCCCACCAGCCTCAGTCTGGAAGTACCCCAACGGGAGGCTTCCAGCTTGCTAGCCTCAATCCACAGTTTTCTGCCTGTCAACCCCAATCCACCAACTGTGAACCATCTTTGGGCAAGGAAACCCAGTGAACTTCCGTGCCATCTAGTGGGCTGCAACCACATCCTGCCCACTGAGGTTGGATTCCTGACTTTGTGTAGGAGGGCTCTCTCCCAAGTTTGGGTACTCCCCTCTAGTCTTAGGGTATTCTTTAGTATTTATCCTCCCTTAGTAGCTAATTACCTATATATGGTTAACAATTGTTTGTTTCAAATCTTCCCTGTTCTAATCATTGTGTGGTTTCTTCTTCCTGTCTGGACCCTAATATGGGTGGGAAAACTAGATTTACTAAAGATAATTTAGGCTCCAGTGCACAGAACAGCCTGGGGCTGGTCAAGAGTAGAGAGGCCAGTTAAGTGGCAGATGATAGTTGGTCAGATGAGCTCAGTTAACAGCATTGCCAATCAAGAGATATGGAAATGTTATCAATGTTTTTAGGGAATAAAATAAGTAGGTCTTGATAATGAGTTTGAGTAGATGAAAGAAAGTTGAATTGTGGTGTTACCCACCAAGTTACAGGACACTGAGAGATGAGATTTAGACAACCAGATTATGAGTGGTTTTGGCCTTGTAGAATTGGAGATACTTTGAGTCATTTAATGGAGATGCCCAGAGTTATGGGCCAGAGATATAAATGTGTGTGTCATATGGGTATAGTACTATAGATTGGGTAAATGTTTTTGCCTGGCCAACATTCCTTCCTCCATATTATTCACTCCAGTTTTTCTTTTTCTTTCTTTCTTTTTTTCTTTCTTTCTCTCTTTCTTTCTTTCTTCTTTCCTTCTTTCTTTCTTTCTTTCTTTCTTTCTTTCTTTCTTTCTTTCTTTCTTTCTTTCTTTCTTTCTTTCTTTCTTTCTTCCTTTCTTTTAATTTATTTATTTGGGAGAGAGCAAGAGAGGGAGAGAGAGTACAGAGGGAGAGGGAGAAGCAGACTCCCCAGTGAGCAGAGAGCCCAATGTGGGGCTTGATCCCAGGACTCTGAGATCATAACTTGAGCTGAAGGCAGACACTTTACCGACTGAGCCACCCAGGCACCCCCACTCCAATTTTTCTTTACAGAACTATTGTTTTATTAAATGGAAGTTTCAGGTGATACACCATGAAGCAATAAATAGTATATATTCTAAAGAGGTTTTTAGACCATATACAGAATGTGTGAAGGAGGTCATCAAAAACTAGTATACAACTGAACCCCCCACCTCCTTCAAAAGCGTAAGAGTTTTAGGCACGAGGGTACTATCTTTTAGACTCAAACTTGGTGATAAGGAACCCAAATAGAAGATTCATAAAGATATTTAAAGATAGCTTGGGAATGCTGGGAATCCCAACTCTTCCAAAAAAGATGGGTGGAGTGATGCCTCCTCTTCACCATAAGAGAGAGAGTTTAATATATGTCCCCTTAATTTGGGTAGGGAGTTAAACAGTTGCCTTAGATTTGACTCATGTCTTATGAATCTAAAGAATGAGAGACTGGTGGAAGGAGTCTGTGAGAGTTATATGAAAGCTAAGGGAAGGGGCTATATTGGGATCAACCCGCACTTTTAGCATTTCTCAGGGCAAAAAGAGAGTCAATGTTACCCAGAGGTTAGAGGTGGATTACCTACAAGGGAGAGCAGGAGTAAAGTCATCTTAGGGCCTGTCTGTGAGGACTCTTTGCACATGTGAATAGACCTTAGTAGAAAGATGTTGAAAATACCATCAGAGGGGTGCCTGGGTGGCTCAGTCAGTTGGGTGTCTGCCGTCAGCTCAGGTCATGATCTCAGGGTCCTGGAATCAAGCCCCGAGTCAGGCTCCATGCTCAGCGGGAAGTCTGCTTCTCTCTCTCCCTCTGCCCCTCAACCCCCTTCTCGTGCTCTCTCTTGTGTCTCTCTCAAATAAATAAAATAAAATAAAATAAATACCATTAGATGTCTGGGTGTTGAAGAAAGAGGAAACAACCCAGAGATGTGGAAATACACCTGCCCTGAAAGTTAGAGATCCCAGTAATGAGTGGTCTCCAAGAACTTAAGAATACGGGAGATGGGGAGGATAAGTGTAACCCAAGCACAGGTGGAGTAATGGAGCATAGAGAAGAAGCCATACAGCACCTTTGTTGTAGGTGATGGGAAGGAAAATAGCTAGGTAAGGCTAGAGTGAGGGTTGCAGGCATATAGTAGGAGATTTAGGGCATTCCTGTCTAATGGCACCGATTTTCTCTAGAAGGTAGGGGACAGACAAAACCATATGCTAAGAAGAAAGATTTGGTGTGTGCTGGTGGATAGGATATAGGTGGGTCACAGTTTTGAGAAGAGTGAAGATGGCTGGAAATAGCTGTGTAAAATAGATGAAAGAGTTACTAGAGGACTCTGATCAGATTATCAGGTGGTACTCAGTGCCCATCTGAAATTGCAATCATGAGTTTATGATGGAATAGTCTTTCCCTAGAGCCCACAGATATGAAGAAAAGGACAGAGGGAAACAGATAGAGGGATTTATCAAAGTTTGAGTTTTTACCATATGGAAAAAGATAAAGGGAAAGATGTTTAGAGTATTTATAAGAACTTTATTGTAAAAATGGGCTGGATAAGGATAAAATTAAAGAGAGGGCTGATGAATTTGGAGACAGTAGAGTACTGCACTGCCTGGAAAGCTTCATTAGGTTTTTATAGGTACCTGATAAGCAAGCTGAAATGAGCATAGGAATGAGAATGCTTCAATTAATGATATTGGAGGTGTAGCACTTTTAAGTGGCCATAGGAGTTACAGACAAGTTTGGGAGGCAAAGAAAGCCGCTGGAGGTCAAGAAACTGAGATGCCAGGGCTTTAGATGGATCTTCCATTTGTAGCTTCAATTTTTTTTTTAGGATGATGATGAGGCTTAGTGTGGAGAGGAAGATGTTGAGCCAGGAGCCAATGTTTTCAACAAGGGGGAATAATAGACTGTTTAGTTGATAGAAGAATGAGGGGGGAGAGGTGCTATGGTCATATAGAATGAGGCTAAGAGAAGCAAAGCTTTTTAAAGGAGGTAAGGTAAGGGTGTGGAAGCAGAAATCAGGGGACACAAAACCCACTTTACTCCTGTGAGCTGCATGGGATGTGAGAGAATAAAGAGCCACCATTGAGAAGAATGGAGCAGAGGGAAGTGATGTCTTCTAGATGAGCCAGTCCTCAGTTAAGTCAGAACTTGAAGGGACTATCTGGTGAACCTGAAAGTATAGATGAGATTGTTGATAACGGAGCAGTAGTCAGGATTCAACAGGATAGGGATGAAGGTGAGTCAATGAAACCGAGTCCTGCTCGGGCAGGGTCCAGATGTTTTTACAAATGGACGTTAAGGATATAGCAAGATAACAGTTACAGAACACGGTGAATATGGTGATTTGTTATGTTGGTGGTGGGACCAGTGAGGGGATAACTAAAGATGGCCACCCAATGGGGAAGACATGATAATACATGTAGCAAGAGAATAAAAGACTTAAAAGTAATTGTAAGGACTAACTAATAAGGACCTGTTACTTATTTTGTGAGAGATGGAGGAGAGATTGTGTGAGAAGGCAAATGACAGAGAGGATCCAAAAGTGACTAGTTATGGCCTGAGGGTATGAGGAGAGCAGGGGGGGGTGCATTCAGTAGAAATAAGAATGTTCGCAAGAGATCAGTCATACTGAGTTTGAAGGAAGTGGTTTTTCACAGTATGGGCATGGTACTTGTTGGGGTTGAGGCTGGAGATGTGGGTAGCATCCACACGTTGCTGGTGAGTGGTCCATGAGGTGGCAGAGACCTCTGATGGCTAAGGCAGAGCAGGTAAGGAAATACTCAGTGGCACATGATCCTTCTTGAAGCCCCACATTCTGCGCGCAGCCTCTCAAGAGCAGGTCCAGGCTCCATCAACACCGCACCTGGCTTCTAAAGCCTCCTGGATTTCTCCTTGCACCAAGACCCAGTGTAAAAACTGTCATTCCTTCTTTTTCATCCAAAAGAATTTAGGTGTTTTCTAAAAGCATCTTTTACTGGAGAAAACTACTAAAGATGAAAATTCTAAAAGTCTAACAATAGATGTTTCCGGACTATAATCTGCTCATTGAAATTGAAGTTTAAGTAGAGCCTGAATGCAAATAGTATCAGTCTGCAAGCACGGCCCACTGAGGCTCTGATTCACCTTCCTTGACATGCGTACACCTGTTTCTCTGGCCTCCTAGCTTCATTTTAATCATATTTATTAACAGATTGGTAAGGCTGTTTCTACTGGTTGGTGAAGTGATGTTTCCTCTTGGATTGTTCTAAAATAGCATCTTAAGGTCCCCAGGGGTGGGGGGCACACTCAGAGATATAGTGTAAAAGGAAATTATTGATATTCTACCAATGCACTAATAATCTTGGTTAAAATGTTTCAAAAATCTACAAAAGAGAGTATTCATATGGGCCTTTCCCCCTTGTGTATATTTCTTATGTGTTTTCTACAATAAGCGTGCGTTACGTTTTCAATAGGTAAAAATTAATTGCATTTACATTAATTAGGAAAAAATACAATGCTTAAAGATTTATCTAACACAAAAGAAAATAGTTAGGTTATCACGGGTAGAAAATTACACTCTTGAATCTGGAGAATTGTGCATTTCTATAGGTAGTCCAGGATACATATGAGAGAAGTCTATTATTTCTTGTATTATTTGGGACATACACCATTAGAGAGATTTAAAGAAGGCTTGTACTGATTAAATATTTACCAGTAAAGATTTGATAACAACCCAACCACCTTTTAAGCATTCAAATGAATGGCAAAAGTGTCCCACAGGGGAGAAACACAGGAAAATTATAAGAGATAGCATTTCTAGCAATTCCCTTAATGCATCCTTTATGACCCCTGGAAAACTAAAAGGATATCTGGTCTGTAATATATTTCACGTTTTGTCTTTCAAAGCTTCTACTTAGAAAATCCTTGACACTCGTTGACATAGAGCAACTGATTTCCTATTTTTAGAAAACTAAGATAAAGAGTTGCCCCCAAATACAAAAAAAGTCAGGAGTTGTAGGAAGACCCCACAAAGAAGCTCTTGGCATGCATTCATCCTTCCTCCATCCATACAGCATACATGTAGCATGTGCACACACTTGAGTAAGCAATATACCTACCACTGTGGAGACCAGGACAGCACATATCATCCTCAAAGTGTCTTACATTTTAAGCAGGAAAGATAAAATATGCACACAAACAATAAAAACAACACAAGGGAGTCTATAACAAATGTCCTAGAAGATCTTCAAAGAAGGTGTCTGTGGGTAGGGAGTAATCACGTTCTACTGAGGCCAGAGATAGTTTCAATCCAGAGGTGGTGTTAAGTATCGAACGTGGGGAAATTGTTTCCCAAAACAAGCTGGTATGGCAAACAGAAGAGGCATTCAGGTATGACAAGGAAGATAAGCAGGAATCAAATTCACATTCTGGAGAGACTGGAAGCTTATCCAGGTATCACAACACTATTTGAGAAAAGGGATATCAAGTTTTTTTTTTTTGAATGATAGGGCCCTTCCATGTACACAAGGAAGGCCTGAAGCTTAAACTTGCTTTAGTCTCATGAATACTCCATTCTGGAGGCCAGGTTGTTGAGGTAAGCAGACTGAGGGAAAGTCTGTCTCTGTCACTTACTACCTATATGATTTTAGGCAAATTATTTTCCTGAACATCAGTTCCTTCAAATGATGCTTACTTCACATAATACCTCCTTGTAGAGTAGGAAATAGCAACTCAGTTTTCCTTTTGGCAATACCCCTCCCTTATTCTCAGCCAATGAGTCAGAGACCACCTCACAATTCATGGGTTGGTTCTATGACTAGGTCCATGAAACGACCACATCCCATGGGGTCTGGGGCCCAAGCCAGGCCAATCTGTATCTACCCTCCCCCACCCCCCAGGATATTGCTGCAACCAACCAGAATTCTTTTCCCACTCGGGCTGATAAGCTAGTAAGCACATAAACCCAGAGCAGCTGGTGGCCAAGTGACCTCCACTATGAGAGAATTTGGGGCCAACACAGCAGACTGCAGAGTATAGAGACAGACATAATGGCCTAAGGGCACATCAGAGCTGTGCTTGCCTCAGTCTGAGAAGGTTTCTGTCATCTTCAGCCACCAGTGCCTTGACCAATACACTACAATCATGGCAATCCTGTGATATTGGATGACCCAGAAATGCTGCCATTCAATTTAACATGAATAAACATTTGTGGGCCAAAAAATAAAATAAAATGAAATACACATTTGTGGACCACTTACTATGTGCCAAGCAGGGCCTTCTATGCTGGGATCTGCCAGGAACACAGAGACAAGGACTCTGCTTAAATGGAGCTTTTTGGTGCCATTTAGTACGTGGAATCACTGCTTTTTCGATTCTGTCCATGCATACGCTTCCCAATTCCATCTTACCATGCAGATGTCCCCCACATATATTACAGTCATGCCTGAGACAAATCGATTCACCATTTTGACTGAAGAAGCTGAATTGACTGATAAAATTGGTCAACAACAGGTATAACTGGATGGTCCATAGATAACTCAAGGTTGTGTAGGTTATTTTGTGTGAGTCATGAACAATTCCCAGCCGTGACTGTCTCTAATTCTCATTAAATGCTGGAATTTAAGTGGACGAGTAAGATTATTTTGGGGGATAGCTATACATGTACCATAATTTATTTATCCAGAGTAAATTCTCTGGAAATTTGGGGACCCGAGCTACGGTCCGTAACACATGACTTACGGCACATCAACAACTGGTGGGTCTTACTAATGCACTGGAACACCAAAATTGAGAATCATTGATGTGTAAACAACACAAAACCCCAGAGCACATGTATACCTGATTCCTGCCCTAAAGAGGGAGCCGAATACAAGTCCTTTTGTTTGGCTCTATATCCCTAGCACCTAGCAGAGAGCCTGGCACAGGAAGCTCCATTAATGTTTGTCGAACTGAACTAAACCTCATCTACTGCAAACAGATTCGACCTCTCTGCTTTACCAAAGCAAACTGCATACCAGTTCTAACTCCCACCTGTTATTTGCTCTGCCTGGAAAACTCACCTAGAGCAAATCGCATCCCTTATCACCTTCGAGATACTTAAATCTCACAGCCTGGATGATAAATTTTTAGCCTACTGCTTCTCAAACTTAGCTGCACATGAGAATCACCTGGGGATTTTTAAAAATCCTGATGCCCAGCTCACGCTCTGGATCAATTGAATCAGAGTTGTTGGGGTGAGACCCAGGTGTCAAGATTTTTTTAAACTTCCTCCAGGTGATTCCAATATGCAGCCAAGTTTGAGGAACACTCTAGTAAAGCAACTCTTACCCAGTTCCTGTAGGATGTCTATAACTATCCTAAGTTCTTACTTGGGATCTCTGCTGCCCTAGTTCAGACCAGCACTGGAATATAATGGTTTCATAAGAGCAGTAACAAAATACTAGATCTACGGGGGGCTACGGGAACATCTGAGGATGAACACACCATAGGCTACTTTCTGATTACATCTACCATGCAATGTTTAGAGACTAATGATGTGTACTCAACTTTCTCTCCATTGAGTATCTAGTACCCTAGACCATTCCTGGAGGTGAGAGAGTTACCATTGTCCCTGATTGGGTGGACTCTCGGTTCTGGCTCTTGGAAAGGACCCATACTGGATATTTTCCATTTGTTCCTCAGGTCTCCTCTCCACATAGTTGTGAATCCCAGGAGGCTGCCCTACATGGCCTGCATGCATGAGCTCCCTTCCCCTCTGGCTTCTGAGTAGGTTTGGAGTGCTGACAGGAGGGAGAAAGCAAGGCCAGGTGTTTATTTCCCCAGCTCCCTCCCTAGGGTTGCCATCGGCTGGTGGCTTCCTCAGCTGAAGGCAACAGCTCCTGTCAGGTGGCCCTCATCACAAAATCCTCTCTCATACCTGCTCTCTCCTTGCCCCTTCATGTCAAGATATGATAAGAAAACCCAACCATCATGATCCCCACATACCGTCTCTTAAAGTCTCCCTATCCCTGGCCCACACCTTTAAACTCTTATAAGCTTACATCATTTGAATGTGAACTTCTTTCCTGGGGTGACCCTAACTGATACAGAGCCTCAGCCTTACCTGACCAGCCACTGTCCCCACTGAAGTCCCCTCAATCCCAGGGAAATTCCTGATTCTTGCCTCACTAATCCTCAGGAAATGTTGAAGTTGGTTAAATTTTTCACTATTTGCTTAGACCCATGTGTGGGGGCCCTTGCTCGCTACCTGTCATTCACCCCTGTCTCTTCCCTCTTTGGCCCAGCCCAGTGGTTCTCAGCCTTGGATGCAAACTTGAATCACCTGAGGGTTGGGGGTGGGGGGTGTTTCAAGGTCCTGATGCCCAGGTTGCTGAGGGTGGAATTGTGAGAGAGGAAAACAGTACATAGTTTATACATGAAGAAACCAAGAGCCAGAAACTCAGTGATTTTATAAAGGCAATAGAAACTGAGATAAATCCAATTTTCCTGATTCTCACCCCTGTACCCTTGACAAGGTAAATACTGCATCTTCTTCTTGTTCATTTGGACCTCTTCTGTCTCTTTTATTGTAAAATAACTCCTCCAGCTCAGAAACCATCCCTTCTTTTGATTCATACCTTCCCACAAAGTCCAGTAAAGGGTCATGTACGCAGTGGGTATTTAATAAACATGACAATGAGTGTAGAATAGATGGAGAACAGTTGAAGATGTTGAAAAGGATGGTCAGGATGATAGTGTGACTGGCCTTAAGTGTCAGCCTATGTCACCTTGCTACACATTATTATATGCTATAACCTCATTTATGGAAACCTAGTAATGACAACAGTGCCAGCAACCTTATTGAACACTTATTTTGTGTCCGGTGATATCCTAGGCTCTTTCCATGTATTATCTCATTTAAATCTTTAAAAAAAAATCCTACTTGTGAAATAGATAAAACCATTATCAGATGAAGAAACTGGGGCTTAAGAAAGTTAAATCATTTTCCCGAGGTTTAAAAGCTGGTAAATAGCTCAGTTTGTATAGAATCCAATCTTACTCCAGTTGGAGCAAATGCCCATTGAAAAGAGCCCAAGGACTGACAACATCTCCTTACGTTCTAGGACCCACAAGTACTCTCCATCCCCTGATTATTTACTCTTTGCCCTGGCTTTAGACTTCCTGTATTTTTATTTTTATTTTTATTTTTATTTTTTTGCCTGACCTTTAGAGTTGAACTTGACCCCTATCATCAGTTTGGCCTTCTGGATCACTCACTGGATCTATCCCCATTGCTCAGATGGCCCCTGGCTCTCCCTCTTTGACCCACCCATCCTCTGCTCATTGACACGATGCTGCCCACACACCTCCAGTGTTCTCGGGGAGCTCTGGATAGGTGTTGGGTTCACATTACCATGACCATTACCATTACCATTACCATGTTGGTAACTTCAGAATTCCCTGCAATACTTGTTCTGTGGACAAATCAATATATGAAATACTTTCCTCCCTATCCCACTCTCCTGATCTCAAGTGCAGGTTTACTATATTACAGCTGCATAGAAAATCTGTGGATTGGATTTGTGTCTTTCATTCTTGTCTTTTTCAACAAGGGTGAGTACCTATTTTGGACAGGCACTGGGGCTATCGTGATGGACAAAAGTGAGTCCCATCTCTGCTACCATGGGCTTTCTCATTGAATGGGAGAGGAAAAGATCATGAAGCAGTACATAAATAACAGTCTTACAGGTAGCAACAAGTGTATGAAGAAAGCTATTTTTAACCTAATGCTTAATTTTTAACTGGTGGTTGCCATCCATACTCAGGGCTTTTGGCAAGAACAATGTTGTGCAATAAAGCCCAGCAATAGCTTAGACAGGCTTTTCAAGAATATGTGTTCTTTTTAAAACTCCCTTATGAGCAAGCCATCTAACCTTAAAATCCATGTTCCTATTCCAGTTATCTATGTCCACAGTAATACTCGTGGCTGATATTATTGAGCGCTTGAAATATACCAGGCAATCCACTAAGAGCTTAATATATATAATCTCAGTCATTCACACAACAAACTTGTGCAGAAAATAGTATTTTTATCTCCATAGCACAGATGAGAAACTGAGGCCTAGAGCCCATGCACACTCCCAGTTATAGAGCCTGGGAGTAGAATTCATACAAATTCAGGTGTGGGTTGTGTGTCATCTCCCTGACCGGAAGGCAGGCTCAGGAAGGCAGAGACCAAGGTGCCCAGTGGCCCAGTCGTTTGAGCATCTGACTCTTGATTTTGGCTCAGGTCACAGTCTCAAGGTTGTGAGATCGAGCCCCACATTGGGCTCTGTGCTCAGTGGAGAGTCTGTTTGAGATGCTCTCTCTCCCTCTGCCCTTCCTCCCACTCCCACTCTCTCTCTTAAATAAATAAAATCTTTAAAAAAAAAAAAAAAGGTGGGGCACCTGGGTGGCTCAGTTGTTGAGCGTCTGCCTTCGGCTCGGGTCATGATCCCAGGGTCCTGGGATTGAGCCCCACATCCGGCTCCCTGCTTGGCGAGGAGACTTCTTCTCCCTCTCCCACTCCCCCTGCTTGTGTTCCTTCTCTTGCTGTGTCTCTCTGTTAAATAAATAAATAAAATCTTTAAAAAAAAAAAAAGAAAGAAAGGCAGAGACCATGGCTGCCACTTTTTTAGCTTCGAGGTGTTGAGCTTACTGCAAGCACTGCTCAATAATAACATTTACTGAATGCCAGGTATTGCACAACAATCCAATGCACAATTATTATCTTGAATTTTCAAATGAGGAAACTGAGGCACAGAGAGTCTGAGCAACTTCCTGTGGATCTTGTAGGTGCTAAGCGATGGGTCAGAGTTGAAACCCAGGCAGTCTAGATCAACATTAGAATGCATGATGGTTGCCTGGAGGGCTTGGTGATAAAGCTCAGAGGGCTGGGCCTCGATGCGAGGTTCCTGATTCAGCTGGTCTGCAGGGGGCCTGAGATTCTACATGCCTAAAATGATCAAGGGATGCTGACTCTGTGGCTGGTCCCTGGGGACCTCACTTCGCCTGAGAGGAGGGTCTAGATTGAGGATCTGTGCTCTCAAGGACTAAATCATGGTGTTTCTGCAGTAGATTAATGCTTGCAGATTGACTGAGTAACAGGCAATACATTTGTATAATAATAAAGCAGCAATCAGCATATCCATATCCATTGATCATGTTAATCAGAAATTTGCATTTCTATTCCAGTACTCACTCAGCTTTTACCCAAATCATTCACTGGAGAATAGGGGGCTCTGCCAACCTCTTTGGAAGAACACTATGTTAATCAGCATAGGTCTGAGAGCTTGGGAGAGGGCTGGTGGCTCAGGGCCCCAGGCCAAGATGCAAGAAATCCTGCCTTGCCTCTCTACCTTCAACTGTTCTAAGGATTCCCACTGAATTGGAATAAAACTAAACTCCTTATCAGGGCCCAGAAGGCCCAGGTGATCTGGCTCCTTTCTGCTTGCCCCAGTCACACTGGCCTTGCAACAGTTTCTAGAACAAGATAAGCCATTTCCCAGACACAGGGCCTTTGTACTTGCAGTGTTCCCTACAGTCCTTCTCTCTCATTGTTACTTCTGATGTCAAAAACAAAACAAAACAAAACAAAAAAACCCAGAGCCAGACAAAGGCATTTTATTTAGAAACTATTGCAGTAGTGGGAGAAAGACCTCAGAAGAGAACTGGATCCCATTTCTAATACAACAGAGACAAGTGGGGATTATAGCCAAGAAGCAGGGAGAGGCGGGTACCGGAAGGAAAAAGACAAGGAAGAAACCTCAGGGATGAGGGGGGAAGCGCTGGCTAATCTGACTTGGTCAGCTTCTTGCCAAGGCAGGCCTGGGCGGTAAGATATCCGGAGGGGAGGTGGGGATGTGTGTAAGGAATTTGATCAGATATCTTGAGTGGTCCAATACCAAGAGGGAAGAATGAGGAATTTGATCAGCTATGAAGGGTGGGAGTTTTCTCTAAACTGACGAAGTAGGACTAACCAGCCCAAGGACACACCCCAAGGGCGAAGCCTAATCAGAAAGAGGACTCAGGAGAGCCTTTGGTTAATATGTGTTCGCTCATCGGTGGAATTTAAGAAACAATACAGATGAAGATACGGGAAGGGAAGGAAAAATAAAATAAGATAAAAACAGAGAGGGAGACAACCATAAAAGACTCTTAACTACAGGAAACAAACTGAGGGTGGCTGGAGGGGAGGTGGGTGGGGGATGGGCTAAATGGCTGATGGGCTTAAGGAGGAACCTTGTGATGAGCACTGGGTGTTGCCTGTAAGTGATGAATCACTAAATTCTACTCCTGAAACCTAATACTACACTATATGTTAACTAACTAGAATTTAAATAAAAACTTGGAAGAAGAAAAAAAACACTAACAGCCTTTGATTAAAGACAGTCTGTCCCTGACAACCCATTGCACTATTTTCTGTATTATATATTTTGACACTTCATTAACCTCAACTGAGTCTTTCCTGTTTTGTTGTTTGGCTTTCTTTTCTTTTTCTTTTTTTTTTTTTCATATGTATAAATATTTTCTCTTCTCGAGACCATAAGCCCCATCAGGAACTTTTGTTTTCCTCACATTTCCAGAACCACAGCAGATGCCCGTTACCATCCTTGTCTTCACAAGTTTGCAGTGTTCCAGGGAAGGCTAGAGCACAGAGCTGGCAGAAGTGCCGCAGTAAAGATCCCAAAGATTCTATGGGATCGCAGAGATTATGGCGATCCAAGCCAATTCTAGCTTGGAGATTGGAAGTGGGCTTGCGAGTGGGGTTTCTAGCGTTAGGTGGATATAAAAAGGCAGAGGGAGAGAGAGAGAGAGACAGAGGAGGGAGAAGAGCATACTTGGCAAAGGAGATGTTACAAGCCTAAGCCAGAGTTTTGTTTGTTCCCTTTTGTTATTTTTGGTCTTGTTTAAATGTTTCATGTAAATGTTTCATTGAAGTGTTAGATACAAACACAACAGTGCACAGATCTCAGTGGTCTTGGAAGTAAATGTATCCTGTTCGCCACAGTCCAAACCAAAAAAGAGCATGTTTCAAGTCCCCAGAGCCCCTCTGTGCGTTCTCCACTTGTTACCACTACAAGTACCCTCTGTCCGGACATGGGTCACCCAAGATTAGTTTTGCTCGTTGGTACACTTTCTATAGATAAAACCATATTGTGTCTTCTTTTGTGTCTGGTTTCTTTTGTTCCACCTGGGTGCAGGATTGACCCAGGGTCATTCGCTTTCATTGCTGTGTAGTATTCTGTCGTAAGATTAGTTCACATTCATGGATCTATTTTAGTACTGATGGACGTTTAGATTGTTTACAGGTTCTGCCTGTTGCAGTCATGTCATGAATTTGTTGTACGTGATTTTTGGTAAGCATACCCGAAGTACATTTCTTATTGGGTATATCTGAGTGTGGAATTACTGGATCAGAGAATACGACTGTACTCGGTTATCCAACGTGGGTGTACCAGTTAACACTCCTAGCAGAGATTTGTGAGAGTTCCAGCGACCTCTCGTCCTTGTCAGCGTTACCTTTTATGCATTTATTAAAATGATCATGTGATTTTTCACCTTTTTTCTGTTAGTGTTAAAATTAACCTTGCATTCCTGGATTTCAACTTGGTCGTGGTTGTGATCGTTTTTATATGTCACTGGATTCAACTTGTTATGATTCTGGGTGGGATTTTTGCATCTATGTGAGAGATATTGGCAAATAATTTTCCTCTCTTATAATGTCCCCATCAGGTTTGGTATCAAAGTTATGCTGGTTTCAGAAAATATGTTGTAGGGGTGCCTGGGTGGCTCAGTCGTTAAGCGTCTGCCTTCGGCTCAGGTCATGATCCCAGGGTCCTGGGATCGAGCCCCACATCGGGCTCCCTGCTCCGCGGGAATCCTGCTTCTCCCTCTCCCACTCCCCCTGCTTGTGTTCCCTCTCTCGCTGTGTCTCTCTCTGTCAAATAAATAAATAAAATCTTAAAAAAAAAAAAAAAAGAAAAGAAAATATGTTGTGATGCCCTCCCTCTTTTTCTATTCTCTGGAAGATTTTGGGTAACATTGGGGTTCTCTATTCCTTAAATGTTTGGAAGAATTGATCTATGCATTTCTCTTTTTTCTTAGATTTTGACCTCTAAAGTCCAGCTGTCTTGGCTACTTTGTGATATTTTCACATAGCTTTATTTCATTTTTAACCAGATTTTGTAATGGTTCTCAGCAAGATGTCAGCAATTGAGTCTTACAAAGTCCTTTTTTAAGGGCCATGTATGAATGAAGCATAGATTATGAACAATGAATGGTTGGAAACATACACCCCATTGGTTTTCAATCATGGAGCGCTTTGGATTCCAGAGAATACTAAGCAGTTTTTGAGTAGTGATATAACGTGATCAGAGGTGGAATTCAAAAAGTAAATATGGCTAATATGATAATATAAATAAATAAATATGCCATGAAAGGAAGGAAGAACAGGGAAGAGGTTATGGCAGAAGTTCAGTGAAAGCACATAAGGATCTGCTCAGGAGAGCGCCAAACTGTCAAAAGTCTTCCTCTAAACCAGTGGTTCTCAAAGTGGGTCCCTGGAGTGGCAGCAGGAACTTACCTGGGAATTTTGCTGGCAAAGCTGATTCTCAGCCCTACCCTGCAGAATCAGAATGTCTAGGGGTGACGCCCAACAATCTGTGTGCTAAGAAACTCTCCAGGTGATTCCCATGCTGCTTCCATTTTGCAAATCACCGCTTTAGACCAAATTTTAGCCTTCTCTCACAGCTCGGGATGACTGTGTGCTGGTAGTTCTGGCCAATGAAACATGGGGGAATATGTTCTAATAAAAAGGACAGATGAGGGCGCCTGGGTGGCTAAGGCGGTTAAGCATTTGCCTTCGGCTCAGGTTGTGATCTCAGGGTCCTGGGGTCGAGCCCCACCCTCTTCCTCTGCTTGTGCTCACTCTGTCTCTCTCTCTCTCTCTCAAATGAATAAATAAAATCTTTAAAAATAAATAAATAAGTAAACAAATAAATAAATAAATAAAATATAAAAAAAACCCCAAAAGGACAGATGAAGCTGGGCTGCCCATTTTCTTTCTTCCTGCCATGAATGCTGATTGACAGAGGCAAAAGTTCTGAGGACGGAGAAGTTCAACAGGTTAAGGGTAGCAAGGCAGAGATACATAAGAGCCAAGATTCTGGATAACATTCTTGTGCTTCACACCAGCCCCGTGCTGTCTCCCTTTACATAATTAAATGCATTTATCATGAAATTCACTGGTAACTGGGTATTCTGCTGCATGTAGCTAAATGGATTCCTAGCTGAGATCTGTGTTACATTTATACCTGGCACCCAGTAGGAGATCATAAGTGATAGTTCCCCTTGATAAAGTCAGAAAGAAAACAAAAAGTTTGTAACCTGTTCATTTAACCTACTTCTGGGGGAGAGATACCTGCTAAGTGTTTTTCTCCCCATAGAGATCACAGCTTTGAGTAACATTCTATTTCTTAATACCTTGGGCAGAGAAGGCAGTTTTGAATGTTGTCAAGGCATTTCTTGACTGGATGAAGTCCTTTTGGTATGTGAGCCCAGAAAGCAAGGAATCACAGTGCCATCTCCTTGGCAAAACCACTTGCCTTCCTCCCACCAGAAGGGGATAAATCCAATGGGAATAAAAGCCCCACTGAGAAATTCACACCAGAGACAAGTCTGTTCGTCTCTAATTCCTACGGCCAGGATACATCTCTGAATCCTGTTTCATGCTTTCCCAGGACTTGGTGGAACGAGAGTGGTGATTTCTGGCACAGGAGTGAGTCCCACACTGCAGTGGGTGGTGCCTGGCACTGCTGGCTCCATTACTTGGAGGCCCCCTCTCCAAGAGCGCTCCAGATGGCAGCAGGGACCTCTCCAAGTCTCAAACACGCTGGGGCGGCCGTTGTGACTTGTGTGGGACAATCCTGCTCTAAAGGGACTGACCCATGGTGCACAACACAAAACTCAAGTGGGAAACATCAGCTGAGTGGCTGACAAGGAGTCTGCCCTGGGGCGTCCCCCACATCCCCACCTTCTGGCTCCTAACTTCTGCTTTGGGTTGTAGGTGCCATTTTGGGTCCCAGGCAGGATGTTCTGTGAGTGGATACAAATCCTGAATCACCTCTACAGGGAGCTTTTTGGCACTGACCGCCCTGTTGAAAGCTACAAACCCTCCTCCAAACGAGCATGCATGTTCTCAAGCCTTTGCTTTATTTTTTAGCATATAGTACTTATCACCATCTGGCATACTATATGCTTTACTTACTCAAGTTTTTATTGTCTTTCCTCCTCCGCTGGATTGTAGGGTTTATGAGAGCAGTAATTTTTGCTTGGTTGTTCATTGCTACATCCATCCACAATATTTAGGAAAGTACCTGCCATGTTGTAGGTGTTCAATAAATGTTCAAGAATAGATGCGTCCAGGGGCGCCTGGGTGGCTCAGTTGGTTAAGCGACTGCCTTCGGCTCAGGTCATGATCCTGGAGTCCCGGGATCGAGTCCCGCATCGGGCTCCCTGCTCAGCAGGGGGTCTGCTTCTCCCTCTGACCCTTTCTGTCTCGTGCTCTCTGTCTCTCATTCTCTCTCTCTCAAATAAATAAATAAAATCTTTAAAAAAAAAAAAAAAGAATAGATGCCTCTGAACGGATTGGCTGACCGTCCCGACACGTGGCACACCCTTGCTTGCCCTTGGTCACCGTTGCTCTCAAGAATAACCCTTAGGAGATACGAGGCTCCAAATTCTGCTATGGTTTACTCCTTATCAACAGAAACTGGTTGAATGATAATACTGATTAAATAATAATTATTATTAGTGGAAGGGCTCACTATGTGGCAGACACATTAGGTGCTTTAGATGCACTGTATTAATTCTCAGAACAACCCTACCAGCTTTGGTCCCATTTTATCAATGAGAACAAGGAGGGTCAGAGATCTCAGCAGACTCATTCAGGCTCTCAGGGCTCATCAGTGGCAGAGCTGGAACTTGAACTTGGGGCTGTCAGACTCCAGAGCCTGGGCTTCACCCACCACCTCCTGGAGAACAACTATGGTGTTAGCTGACAAATCTGTTGCCCTGATTTCTCTTCCTCTCTTGTGAAAAAACAGGTATTTTTATGCAAGCCCAGGAATCAAGTGATTGCTCAGAGATGCGTTATTCCAGACCTCCCTCCTGCCTAGATACATAGATAAAAATACTTGGCAGAAGTGACAGAAGGGGGGCGCCTAGGTGGCTCAGTCGTTAGGCGTCTGCCTTCAGCTCAGGTCATGATCCCAGGGTCCTGGGATCCAGTCCCACATCAGGCTCCCTGCTGCACGGGAAGCCTGCTTCTCCCTCTCCCACTCCCCCTGCTTGTGTTCCCTCTCTTGCTGTCTCTCTCTCTCTGTTAAAAAATAAATGAAATCTTAAAAAAAAAAAAAAAAGAAGTGACAGAAGGGAAGTTCTGATTAAAGGTTGACTGTTTAGGTGTTTATGTACCTTCCCAAAGAAGGAAATAAAAATATTTTATGTAGCATGAACTTGTTTTGGCGAAGTCTTTTTTTTTTTAAAGATTTTATTTATTTATTTGAGAGAGAGAGGGAACATAAGGGGGGGGGGCAAGAGGAGAGGGAGAAGCGTGCCTGGGTGGCTCAGTCATTAAGCATCTGCCTTTGGTTCAGGTCATGATCTCAGGGTCCTGGGATCGAGCCCCACATTGGGCTCCCCGCTCAGCAGGAAGCCTGCTTTCCCTCTCCCACTCCCCCTGCTTGTGTTCCCTCTCTCACTGTCTCTCTCTGTCAAATAAATAAATAAAATCTTTAAAAAAAAAAAAAAGAAAGAAAGAAAAAAGGAGAGGGAGAAGCAGACCTCCCTGCTGAGCAGGGAGCCCTATGCGAGACTCGATCCCAGGACCCTGGGGTCATAACCCGAGCCAAAGGCAGATGCTTAACCGACTGAGTCACCCAGACGCTCCAGAGTTTGTTTGTTTTTTTAATAGTATCAAGGCAAACAATTTCAGAAGTCCTATTTCTTAGAGAAACGTCTAATATTATTAGACACTAGCACAAGTCTTAAAATTAATAATAATAATAGTGACAAATACTTAAAGAGTGCTAATTAGGAGTTGGGCTTAAAATCTGCAACAGCCATATGAGCAAATAAAGGGGCAAACTCATGGCTAACCAGTTGCTATGAGGAATGGCCACCACTGGCCCCCCACACCACCACTTTCTTCATGACTGATGCTTCCCCAGCACCGGATGGCACAGAGGTCCAACACTGCCCCACGTTGTTTCATGTCCATAAGCCTTCACTCACACAGCTCTCTTCCTGAAATGCCTTTCCCCTCCTGTTGGTGTTGGGAACTCCTATCTGTCCCTCAGGACTTTTTCTGGGTCTTGTGTAACTCCCCCTAAGAAACCTCTAAATCTTAGTTGTCTGTTTCTGTGCTGTGCACTCAGATGCCCTGTATTACTTTTTAAATACACAACATATAGTCATTTTTCCTTCATTAAGCTATAAGCCTCATGAGGGAGGGACACCCATCTATGCAGTCAACAACGCCTAGGAATGTTCTGGAACCAGAAGGCTGAAGAACTCAGCTGAAAGCAGAGGGCTAAAATGAAGTACCATGTAGCATGACTAGTCATGGAGTTAAGGAAGTCTACTGATCAATAATATAATCAAAGTTTTAGACATCCAGACATCCCCCACTGGATGCTCTCGAACATCATCTCTGCAGCCTCTGATTCTGTAATTTTTGAGCATGCACAATGACTATAACAGTGTTAAGTGTAATTGGGAGAAAGGGAGGTATAAGACACAGTCCTTGAATGACTCTGCACCAAAGGAAAAATGACAAAAAAGAAAGGCCCAGTGGGCTGCAGTCTGTTTATTCCCTGGCCTAAATCTCTAGGAAGTGGTGGTGCAACACCACATATAAGGAAAGAAATTCCTTTAACCCACCCCCACCTCCCCTCCCCCCTCAGGAAACACTTCAAACTCAATGCTTTAATTATTTTAGATCTAGATTAAAGAACTCCTCCTCTGGATCTCGGACCCACCACGTTGGAACACTTCTGCCAAGAGACAAGCGGACGACATTTTAAAGGATTTCTCCGCTACAGGATTGCTGAAGAGCACCTACCCACAGTTTTTCAACCAACCGAGGGATGCAAAAGGCTTGGCTTGGGGCCCTACACCTTTCCAGATTGTCTAGGAACTGACTCTACAAAGATGATGGTAGAACTCTGTTCGAATATTGGAAGATCCACAGGCTCTGTGCAGGGAGGGGACGGTTGTTTACTAAATGAAGGGAAGTTTATTTTAGGACTATTGGAAGGCAGCCGACCACCCACAGGATCTTCACGGCTTGACTTCTATGGGAAAATTATTGAAATGAAATTAACCTTTCGTGTGACAAAGGGGCTTACTTCTCCTCTCCGCATTTCCATCTCTCCAGTCTGCTGTGAATCTGCTGTCTGCATCACGTCTCTGCCCTCAGCGCACACAAGGGGCTCTTCTTCCTGGACCCAGATTTAATATGTGTAGAAAATGCTGAATTCAAAAATGCTGAGTGGGTTTCTTTGCAGTAGGACTTCTCAGAGCCTTTAGTCTCTGTGATGCATACGGGGTATGCAGCATTTCCCAAGGTTGTTTGACCATGGAATCATGGTCCTCCTCTTCAGTGGAGCCAGCAGTTCATGGGGTGTCCCGCACTTTGGGATAATCAGAAATTCGATCTCATGTTCAAAAACATTATGCTAAGTGAAAGAAGCCAGTCACCAAAGATCACATCCTGTATGATTGCATTTATATGAAATATCCAGAACAGGCACATCTCTTTCTGTCTCTACAGAAAGCCAATTAATGTTTGCCCAGGGGTAGGGGTGAAGGAGGTGAGGAGCGCGGTGGGACCGCTAATGGGTTAAGAGTTTCCTTTCGAGGTGGCAAAATGTTCTAAAATTAAATTATGGTGATGCTTGCATAATTCTATTAATATGTTTCAAAACCATGGAACTCTACACTTCAAATGGTATGGAATTTTATGATATGTAAATTATATGTCAACAAAGCTGTTAAAATACTTTTTTTACAAAGATCCTCTAAAGATCATTTCACTCCTGCCAATTACACTACTTATTTTTCTTTCCCTTTCTTCTTTTACCTCTTTTTCCTCCCTGACTCTTTGTTGGTCTGCTCCCCCAGTCCAAATCCCTTCCAGTATTTTCTAATAAACTAAATTTTCCTAATAAGGGACACAAGTGCACAGTGTTAAAATGGCACTGAGGACGAAAAGCGCACAATGAGATGTAAATGCTTCTACTCTTCTCTGAACCCCCATCACATTCTCAGATGTAACTGCAATCAACAGTTTCTTATGAGTCCCTTTGGCAATTGTTTACACATTCGTAGCCCATGTCCATATGGTGCCTATATTTTTACACAGATTGGCCCACACTCTATTCTGCATCTCGCTGGTCTCACTTTGTGGTGTATCTCAGAGATCTTTTCGTGTTTGCACATACAGACCAATCACATCTGTTTAACAGCAGCATGGGGTTCATTGAATATTTATGGCATATCTATATAATCAGTTCCCTATTAAGACATTTAGGTTGTCTCCAGATGCGGGTGATTCTTCTGCTTGGCTATTATAAATGATACTCCAATAAACATCTTTGCATGTTGGTGTAGGATAGTTACTAGGAAATTTTTATGGAGTCAAAGCCATGTGCCTTTGGATGTGGATAAACGTGACAACATGGTGCCCACCCCCCCCACCCCCCGCACAACCACACCCTCAGGGGGTGCGGGAGCCGGCATGTGCTCTGAAAGCTCTCTTGGCCTGGGACAGTCCCACCCTCTCTCAGCCCCCAGTGCTGACCAGCACTAAGCACCGTCCTGGCTGAAATCCTGAACACCGGAATGCCAGGGTTTATTCTCAGCATCCCATGTCTTCCCAGGAAAATGCTCGTCCTCCTCTGTTCTCAGCAGAGTGCCCATGACTAGCACCAGAGACTCAATCAATATGCAGATGGCCTATTACAAATGGTCCTGGTTCTCCCTTGTATTCCTGCTTCACCTTGAGGAAAGTCACTGAACTTCCGACAGCTTCTGTCACTGCATCGACGTATGCAGCTGGTGGGGACGACAGCGGCAGAACATGGTGTTAGCCCGGTGTGAGGCTCTGAGTATCTGTGTACATGGAGGGGTGGGAGGGCCGTGGAGGGGCGGGGGAGGGCCATGGAGGTGGGCAAAATACTAAATGGCTACCTTTGAGTGTGCAATAAAAATCAGGGTAGAAGACTACTGTGAACATTTTTGGTTGTTGTGTAGATGCTCGGATACAACTAGAAGGGTTGTGGTTTCAGTGCTGATAGAGGTTTGTCACTCAGGACGACTGTGGAATTGAACAACCCAGGCTGCCAAAGACCAACCTCACTTACATCCCAGAATCAGATCCAGTTGTGTTACACTCTTAGGCTATTGGAAGTGATCCTGATTCCACCCCCTTCATTACATTACCTTCTTCTGGGGTCAAATTTCCAGCCCCTGCTGGAAGAGGATTTTGATACTTGTTAACATAAATGGCCTGGAAGTGACATCAGATGAAGAGAAAATATTTTCTGTTCATAAACTTTTTTTTTTTTTAAGATTTTATTTATTTATTTGACAGAGAGAGAGATCGTGCACACAAGCAGGGGGAGCAACAGAGAGAGAGAGGGAGAAGCAGGCTTCCTGCTGAGCAAGGACCCCGATGCGGGCCTCCATCCCAGGACCCTGGGATCATGACCTGAGCCAAAGGCAGATGCTTAACTGACTGAGCCACCCAGGTGCTCCTGTTCATAAGCTTTTGATCCAATGAATCTGTGTCAATATGCGGTTGGAGGCTCAGCTCTGACATTGGTAAGCAGAGGTGGGATGGGGTGGGGGAGATCCTTGGGTAGAGGGGCAGCACTTAACTTATCTGGGTATGTTCTTCCTCAGCTATAAAATGAGGGTGTTTGTTTAGGGTCACAATCTCAGGAGCCTCCAGGGGCCTGGCATGTACCTGCATGTGTTCAGCAGGCCAGAGAGACTGGGTTCTCAGGGGACCTCAAACCTAACCTGGGGGGGAGGGGTGGCCACTCCTCAGTTACAGCTGATCTCTGCCCTGCCCAACTGAGGGCTACAACACCCTTAGGCCAAACAAAGCAACAGGTCCGCAAGCTTGTGGGGGTGTTTTTTCTATCACCTTGTTCTGACTCTGACACTGCACTATTCTGAATAGTATGAAGTAAGAATCATACAGGCTACACCTGTATTAAGTATTTTTGTAGGCTTATGCTCCCTGCCGAGCACTTAATAATAGTAATGATAAGATTCAGAATTAGCTTATTAGTAAGAATTAGCTTCTTCAATCCTCCAAGCAAACCAATGATGTAGAAACAGTGATCATCCCCGTTTTACAGAGGAGAAAAACAGAGACAGAGAAATACAGCAACTGGCCTAACAGGACATTTCTAGCAGGTGGTGGAACTAGACACCAATCTCAGGTGAGCCTGACCGGCTTCCAGGCCCCACACCATGGGGACATGAGGGGCCCCAATGTGCCCATTCTTCAGCCCAGCCCCTGTGGATGCCTTTGTCCCACAGCTGGGCCTCTCCACCCTGCCCCTGTGTGCCACACCCTCCAGATGTCACCCCACGCCAGCTACTTACTCATCCTGGCTCCTGCGCTAGACTTTCTCTTAGTGCATGCAAGGGGGGGGAGGTCTGCCCCTGCGTCCCTAAGGAGTGGGGCGGTTCTAAGGCAGGAGTGGGGCGGTTCTAAGGCTGGCCTGTCTCCCTCTGCCTAGTTCTGCTGCATCCCATTCCAGAGAGTTCCAAGATGCTGTCATACTGATTCCACACCCCCATTCCCCCACTTCATAAATCACAGGCTAGCAGGGTCACAGGTCTTCCCTGCCCAAAGAACATGCTCCTCCAAGAAGAGGAGCCATTTGAGGAAGGACAGGCAGGTGAAAAAAGGTTACATGAGTCCATTCCTGAGGGATTCTGTTAAGTAAACATTGTAAGAAATTGAATGAAGTCTTCCCTGGAGACCTAACAGGTATTCTGGTCAATGGACCAAAGAGATTGAGGGGAAAACATTGGGAAATGAGTGACAGCCCTTCATAGCACAGTTTTCCATGTCCAGATCTGGATCCTGACTCCTGGCCCTCTGTCCACATAAGCTTGTTGTGAAAATCAAACCAGCTGTTGTCGGTGGTGAAAGTGGTTTGTAAATTCGAACACAGTGGCCAACGATGAAGTATTACTGATTTCCTGAAATTAACTTGGTGTTAAATTAATTAGAAGTCCAGGGGTGACGGGCCCTACCAAAAATATCTATTTTTTTTTAAATCAGCATAATTTGGGTTTAGATTTATATGGTACTTAATTGACTCTTGTATGAGTATGTTCACCATCATCTGTTTGAGATTCTTTCTTTAGACTAAGCTGAATTGCCCTTTAAAAAATAAAACAGAAAGGCATTTTAAGAACAATTCTTTTGGCGCTAATCGTAGTCTATCGATATTTCTGCTTTACAAATTAAAAGAGAAAGTACCTGGGGAATAATTAAATGTGTCTGGTGGGATATTTCCCCCCTGATGGGAGAGGAGATGGAATTGGGGGATTTGAAGCAGCCCTGAGAATATAATACCGTGCTACAGAGCTACAAAAATCCTGCCTGATTTGTAAATTTGCGTTTCCATGGCAACTCAAGTATGTAGTTAAATAATCCTCACTGGTCTAGGACTGAATTCCGGCAACTCTTCCTAAACCTTCAGCCTATTCTAATCCCACAGCTGTTGCCATGGAAATGATCAGATAAGATTCAGTCCTGGAGGCAGATGGGCCTATTGGTGGAAGCTAAGTCCTGGCCTCCACAGAGCCCCCAAAATATGAGGTTTTTGTTTTGTTTTGATTTGTTTTTGTTTTTGTATTTTTTCCCCGTCTTTGAACCACAGAAGGCGGCTGCCTCCAATGAGAGGCATGAAAACTCATCTTGGGGTTTGGACATCTGGAGCCAATGAGGAAAAGTCCACTCCAAAACACTACTGCACAATGGAAAATCGGGATGCTTTGTTTTGACTTGTTTTTGGACGCTGGCTTTAAGAGATCATCACACAAGGGATTTCCTTGCACATGTTGGTGTCTCAGAAGTGATTTCCAGGCCACGGCCCGGCCGTTGCAAGGAGGGTCACACCGGGCCACTTGGCACTATATGTTCTTCATTGCTCACTAGGAGTTTCATCGTCCACAGTTGATGGGAGCAGATAATGTCCCCCCAGGCTCACTCAGGTCATGTCAGCCATGTCCTTAAAAAAACCAGTGAAGTACTTTTTCTGCGCCTTCACCAGTATCCTTTTGTCGGATGCATTCTTGCCGATAGATTGCTTGGAAAGACCTACAGTTGAAACATTGTTTCTAAGCATTGTTTCTAAGCATCTAAGTCAATGAGGTTGTGCTTTGTTTGAAATAGAAAAAGCAATTCCTTGTCTCTTTCCTTTGAACAGTGTGATTTCCCCATGTTGCAAAGTCTTTGCCAGGTACTTCGTGGAGGTGGAGGTGGTGGTGGGGGGTAGGGAAGCCAGCCCCCAAAGCAACTGTGCCTTTCAATGAGGCACATTCCCCGCAAGGTGCAAGCCCCTGTGTGTCAGAGGAGAACGAGACAAAACTCACAGTAACATTTACAGAATCCCAGACATGGAGGGACCTTACAGGGTCTCTGGCAATGACTGTGAGCAGTTTTCAGATGCAGAACCTGAGATCTCAGTGTGTAGGATTCCTGCACGTTTCCTCTGTAGCCACCGTTTACCAAAGGATCCAAACGATACAGCTATCCCTGCCTTCATTCTCCTCATCCTGGGGAGCCCCAACTGAATGCCTCCAGTGTAGTTCTTATTGATTATTCCCTTTTAGAAGCCGTACTCATACATGCCATGCATCATTTCGTAAACTTTCACTTACATGCAATGTGTTCAATAAACATCTATTGAATTAATAATTAATTACTGTAATTAATAATTCATTGTTAATGTAATAATAATGTAAGTAATAATTAATGTGCTACATAATTCGAGGCATCAGTGCAGTGTTTGGAATAAGAAGCTGCTATCAAACTGTTCCTATTTATCTTGTTCTACCTGACTCCGCTAACCATGGTTACAGGGCGATAGAATGGCAACTTTTAGAACCTGCTGAGCAGGTTCTGGGCAAGTTGTATCTTGGAGGTGGTAAAGGTTTTGCTTCTTAATGATACAGAGTAGCATTTCACTGTTGCTCTTGTCTTGTTCATTTTCATCATGGTAAGTGATATTGAAAAGAGACAAGGGCCCTGGGACTGCAGGTTTGCTGTTCTCCAGCTGACTTTGGTCACCCCAACTAAGTTCTGTGAGGGTGCGTGCGTTGTCTTTCCCTGAGCAAAACTGTAGCTGTGTCACCTACCATTCATGCCTAAATACCCCACGAGCCAGTGCACGTAGCTGTCCTGTGACCCACGTTCTATTCTGATCATCCGTCCAGTCCTTGTATTAATTCAAAACTTTGTGGACACCCCGTTCACCTGAAGCTGAGGTCTATCTACTTTCAGAGAATACTCTTCGTGTGTACGGGAATGTGTACTTGTTACTGTATGGTCAACCAGGTCACTTCCACAACGCTGACAAGCTCTGGGTTGGAAGTTCAGAGTCATTTGGAGGAAGATGGCCCCAGCTATGGCCATGCTAAGTGTTTGTCTTCAGATCCTCCGTCTCCAGATCCAGTTAGGTTTCAAATCCCCACCAATGCACCTCTGAATATCTCTAAAATTTTCCCTCTCTCATGCCACCATCATCTCCCTCCTCAGATGATTTGTCTCCCAGATGCCCTCTTGGCCTTATTCAATGCAGGACCAAAGCACTGTTTTAAAAAACCTAGATCTGGTCATGTCATTGTCTTGTTTAAAACTTGTCTTTCTTTCATTTTTTTTTTTTAAGATTTTTTTTGTTTCTTTATTTGAGAGAGGGAGAGAGACTCCCCGCTGAGCATGAAGCTTGATGCAGGACCTGATCCCAGGACCCTGAGATCACGACCTGAGCTGAAGGCAGACCCTTAACCAACTGAGCCACCCAGCGGCTCCTTGTTTAAAACCTTTCAATGACTCACCTCTGCCTTGGATTAAAAATCCAAAACCCTTGGCATGGCTTTGCACACAGGTCCTCTTCCTACCTCCCCGGTGTAGCCTGAAGCCACCTCCTCTGCATTTCTCAGGCTCCAGCCACACACCCAGGTCCCCAGCATGTACACCATGCCTGGGGCACTCCTGCCTCTGCCCCTTGCTCCAGGCTGACTTCTACTCACCCTGCAGCCTTAGCTGAAATGTCACTTCCTAAAAAAAGCCTTTGCTGAGCTCCCAAATGAGCTTGGGTCTTACTCTTATGAATTCTCCTTGCATTGTACACACGTATTTAGAGGAATTTACCACAACTGTAACCACATAGCAATGTGCATTATCCATAGTACCTTCTAGAAGCTAAGCTCCGTGAAGACAAAGACTGTTTATTTTGTGCATCTTGGTCTCCCAAATGTGTGGCACAGATAAGATGCCTAAAAAGTAGCTTTTAAAATAATGGTCACTCTCTCTCTCTCCATCTATCTCTAAAAGTGAATAAATAAGAATCTTCAAAAAAATAAAATAAAATAAGGAATGAGGGGCCCATGGGTGGCTCAGTCGGTTGAACGTCAGACTCTTGATTTTGGCTCAGGTCATGATCTCAGGGTTGTGAGATCAAGCCCCACATTGGGCTCCATGGGCTGGGTGTGGAGCCTGCTTAAGATTCTCTCTCTCCCTCTCCCTCTGTCCCTCCCCCCATTCCCCTCTCTAAAAAATTATTAAATTAAATTAAATTAAATTAAAATGAATGGCAGTGGGTAAACAGAGTGAGATCAGTCATTGGCATTGAAAGGGTTTGGGCAGTTAAAAACAGGTTATTGGAAAGGTCACTGATGCTTAAAAATGGACAGGGAACAAAGGACACCTTTGGGTCCAGTTGAAATATTGAGCATCTCTGTGTGCCAGACCCTGAACCAGACACATCCCTTCCCTCCAATTGTCGCAGTCTAGCGAGGGTGGAATACACATAAGTGTAAATGTACACCATACACACTTTTACATTGCATGGATTCAATTATATGTGCTTCATGCCCCACATGAAAAAGACATTCCATGTTTTATGCCACAGGATGTCAGCATGATTTGGCAGATCCAAATATTCTATGCCCTCAATGAGGCTGGGTTCCTACAAGCATCTTTCCCCAGTGAAGTTTATTCTGGTACTTGCAGATGGGTATTTGTCTTGCATCATGGACTTTACTTCGAGTCAACTACTTCACCTGGTGCTCAACTGAAGAGAAGATGATCTACTTCCGGGCCAAAGGGAGAAAATGCAAAAAGTAGGATTCAGTAGAAGGGGGAGTTGAGCTGCAGTAAAGTCTCAACAAAAGCCTCAGCCGATCCCACCGGGAGCTCTAGAGCTGGGATGACCCTCTGAAGTTGTCCTGAATTCATGCAACAGGGGCTGGACTTTTAAATCCCCACACTGACCAGCCATTGGATGTAGGATGCCCCAGTCATGGGAGCAAACTTAGATGAAGATGGGGAGAAATTCAGCCACAAGCATCGGTAGGAAACCCTTGGGGAAATTGGGGAATGAGTGCCTTTACCCTGAAGGTGGGACCTGGAGGGGAGGGGAAGCAAAAGATTCTAGACACCTGCTTGCTTCCCAATAACACGATCCTTTTCCATCATCAGCAGGTGCTGACCGGCAAGTAAAGGCATGTAGAAATGTTCTGTCCCTTCAAGAAAGAGTTAAATATATTTCCCAAAGATGAGATTATATGGATGATTTTGCCCTTAGAAATAGGAGTGGTGACTATAAATGAGTATCAGGGAGTTTTGTGGCCCTGGGCAGTGCTGTGGACCAAAGCTCCTTGCTCCTTTCCTACCCTCTGGTTTTTAGAAGGAGCTATTTGTCCTCAGCTGAAATGCAGAGATGACTGCCAGGGAGGCTCCCAGAGCTTCACGTGGCAGCGAGATTTTGCATCAAGCCACGCAGAGCTGCTGCTGGTTTGGCCGCAGGAAGGGCATATCCGAGAGACAAACTGTCTGTCCTGGCTCTTTCAAGAATC
The DNA here is from genome assembly GCF_964656455.1 of Halichoerus grypus. Classification (NCBI taxonomy): domain Eukaryota; kingdom Metazoa; phylum Chordata; class Mammalia; order Carnivora; family Phocidae; genus Halichoerus; species Halichoerus grypus. Next base: position 10,568,377 of record NC_135719.1, read on the forward strand.
TAGGTGCTCCCCAAATCAGGCTCAAACTACTCATCTAAGCGGCAATGCCTATAGCAGTGACAGTCCTCTGTCTTTGGCCACCGATTATACGTGCAGTTATGTACAAACACTCTGTTCTGAATACATTTTCTGGGCAGCCATGGCCCTTTTGGCGACACACTATTTTCCCAGTCCCTCCACTTTCCTTCCTTCCTCCCTGCCTTCTCTCCTGATTGCCATGCTGATGGAGGGATGGAGCCATCTAAATGGGAGCGCCTCTTGCCCTACAAGGGATGAGAAGGTCAGGTAGGTGTGGCTTTGCCGCCTGCTACTGCCTCATCCTAACACAACACCTCTCCAGGCCAAACGCATTCAGATGGTCAGATTCCTCTTCTCCGAGCTTATTCCGGAATTACTCAAAGCTCTTACATCTTTCCAGAGACACTGTAAAACCTTTGTTACATTTCCGGAACTCCTTTCCCGTCCGGACCAGCCTGCCACGGAACTACCATTGTTTTAAAGGCCAACGGTGCCGTATTGGGGTCTGGATGGAATCCAGAATCACAGAGGCACTGAAAAATTGGGCAAACTTTCTGGAAATATGGTTAGCTAAGAGATTTTTGTTCTTTTTTAGTCTCAGTATATGAAGCCTCTTGTCACTCAGAAGGAGAATTGGCACCTTCTTTATGCTCACACGTCTTCACTGGAAATGAGTCCAACTTAAATTTATTTCTTTTGCCCTCACCACTGAGCCACATTCCCAGCTCTCCCTTTATTCAAACACATATCAGGCACGTGCTGCGTGCCAGGCTCTATCCTGGGTTCTGGAGGCGGGGACATCAGAGAGACACTGTTGATGTTGTAAGGCTGTCCCATTCCAGGATAAAGACCGTGCGGGGTGTCCCTGTGCTGCACACCTGGAAGGACCCCCTGCCCTGAGAAGCTCACTGCCTGGGCCTGCTGCTCCCCGATACCTAGCTTCTGGTGGCCTGTGGATATTGGGCATCGAAATGCAACCGAGGGACTGAATTTGTAATTTTCCTTAATTTTGATTAACTTTGATTTTAAAACGAAGACCTTCTTCCATTACTGGAAAACTTGTAAGTATACTTGGAACAACTTGAGAATGTGGGTCTCCTTTTTGAACTCTAAATGTTAAGAAGTATAAGTAGCCATCGAGTCTTCCCAATGAAAATTGATCATCCACGCTGAGATGTGCTATAAAGTGTAAAACACACATTGGATTTCTAAGACTTAGTATGAAGAGATGACTATAAAATGTCCCATTAAAAGTGTATGTTTATTACATGTTGAAATAACAATACTTTGCATATATTGGGTTAAATTATATATATATATATATATATATATTTAAAGATTTTATTTTTCATTTCTTTGAAAGAGAGAGCATGAGTGGTGGGGAAGGACAGAGGGAGAGGGAGAAGCAGACTCCCCGCTGAGCAGGGAGCCCGATGAACAGGGCTCATTCCCAGGATCTTGGGATCATGACCTGAGCCGAAGGCAGATGTTTCACTGACTGAGCCACTCAGATGCCCAAATAAAATATATTAAAATTAATCACCTGGGGTTTTACTTTCACTTTTGAAACTGGCTTCTGGAGAAAAAAAATTTTTTAAATTTAAAATTACATATGTGGGAAAAAATAAAATAAAATAAAATAAAATTACATATGTGGTCCATGTCATATTGGATAGTAGTGTTCTAGAAGAAGAAAGAGATGAGGAAATTAAAAATTAAAATTTCGTGTGGTTATGTGTGTGATAGAGAAGTGAGGAACCAAAGAGGTAGGGTATCTCCTACCGGGAATGTGTAGTAGTTTGCAGGCCTAAGGAATTAGAGAAGAGAGAAAAGGGTGTGCCTATCAGACAACTTGACAGGTGCAAAGACAAGGAAGCACAGATAAACCTCTTACATCGGGAAAGCAAATGAATTAGGATGTTTAATGTGATTGGCGATCGAAGCAGGATCAGAAATTAAAGGACCTTGTGCCCCAAATGAAAGGACCTGAGCCTTATCCTACAGTTAATGAGGAGCCATTGAGATACTTTGAGGAAAGTGTTTAAGGAAAGTGGCCGAGTGGAGATTGAATAGACTCTGCACGCTAGCAAGGCAGACATCCAGGGGTCCAGCCTGCCCCCCGCGATGGAAGGGAAGGTCAGCGAAGGGGGTGAGGTGGGAAGGAAGGATCCAGATTGCCATTCTACAGTAGGAATAACAAAGTCAGTCATAGATAGGAGTTTCCAGAAAAAGAAGGAATTTTATATTCATGGTCACGTGACTGCCTTTTCTGAAAAAAGATCAAGTTCTTCTTAGAAAGTACACACCAAACCTACTATTTGGGAAGGCAAGTTACAACCAGAGAACCCTGAAAATATGAGCTTCTGACAACCCAAGTCAATTAATTTATACCCTGTGGCATGAAAAATGCAATTACAAAAAGAAGAGAAAACTGGCCACATTGTGAAGACAGATTTTCCAGGATGACAGCCAACCTTGACATTATTCTGATTCTGTTTGTTTGACTGTTCTGTGTGGTCAAGCCTCACTTTCCTGTTCTTGGCCTTGGGACCCTTTGGGCAAACGGCTTTGAATACAAATCTTCTAGTTCTTTCTTGGGATTCTCTCATTAGGTGGCGACTTCATTATCGGTTCTAACCTCATTTCATTACTAATTTACATTTACTTTCCTACCAGGAGGTCATAGGTTTGTTTTGTTTTGTTTTGTTTTGCTTTGTTTTGTTTTACAAGGAAATGTAAATTGCGGCATTTCTGTTTTTCCATGAAGCACCTACCATTTGAGAATTACGTGTCATTCCCTATCTTCCAAGAAGGATCGAATGAGTCAGAATTTAAAATGTGTAAAATGCCTCAGGCTTCTTAGAAGAATAATGTTCTAGAAGTAAAAATAGAAATACAGATTTATAAGTATCACAGGAAATGCCCCGGGTTGAATCAACACAAATGGTGAGCAGTTATCGGGCAGCTTCTTGGTGCACGTTTGAGAGCAGGAGTCAGGAGGAGGCTGGGTCGCAGTCCTACTGTGTGTCTGGCCTCTGTGCCAAATGGGCCATTCACTTCATTGCCCCTGACTTGCACTTCCTAGTGTGGGAAATTAGAATATTATCTGTCCTCTATACCCCACGGGCCTGTGAGGAGAATGGAATAAAATACCTTCCCTAAAACCAGCTGAGGAAGGAACACTTTCCACTGTGCATCACTAGGAGTGGCAAATTTCTGAGGACAAAAGTCACGATTCTGGTGGTTCGTGTCACTGTTGTTTATACTTTCCACGCCCAGTGCATACCTCGGCTCATGGCCGACCACAGGCGCCGATCAATGTGGTCCAGTGGAAGCATTATTTCTCAGGGAGTTCTTCTCGTGACATTGTGTTGAGAGATCCTCTTTCCCTCCACACTTTTTTCTTTTATGAATTCTTAAAGCCCTCTTCTTTCACCTCCCATATATTTACCTTGGTCTCTGATTTTTTTTTTTTAAAAGATTTTATTTATTTACTTGAGAGAGAGACAGAGAGAGTGGCGAGGGGCAGAGGGAGAGGGACAAGCAGACTCCGTGCTGAGCACAGAGCCCGACACAGGGCTCGATCCCAGGACCCTGAGATCATGACCTGAGCCAAAGTCAGACACCTAACTGACTGAGGCCCCCAGGCTCCCCTAGTCCCTGATTTTTCAAGGATAGCCCTCCATGCTGATTGTTCATCCAGCCTCACTTGTGGGTCAGATGCCACCGCAAGTTTGGTGTCATCTACATACTGTTTGCTTGACCTTTGTTTCTCATTCCTCCCAGTCTGAGCTGTAGAAAACCTGTGACCACTCTCTTCTTTTATACACCCACACATGACTGCAATTTCAGTTCGTACTTCAACACTTCTGTGGTTTTCTCGTGCTTCTTTTTTTTTTTTCTTCATATCAGCAAATTGTTTGCCTCATTGTCAGAAAAACTCTCTTTCTCTCTTTTCCTTCTTTTATACAGTTCAACTTCTGCCACCACTATCATCTTCCTCATCATGCAATTTCTCTTTTGGGTAAACCCATGGTTTTGACGCCGTTCACAGCCTCCCTCCCTCCCCACCTTCAGTACCTCGGCTCCTATGTAATGTGAGGCTGCACATTGATTGTTTCCTTCTGGGTTGGGGCCATTATTGATGCCACAGTATGTTATGATCACAGAGTATTTGGTCTCTATAAACTTCTGCAAATACAATGCATTTCGGAAAGGGCGAGAGCGAGAAGATGGGCCACCATTTAAAAAGCACACTCGGTGCTTCTGCACAAACTGGAATGCCATCACGTTCTCTCAAGCGCTAATGAGCCCTCTGTCTCACTAGACAGAATGTATTTCAGAATTACAGGAGTTTGTGTTCTTTCCTATCTTATTCTACTTGCTCACTGCTCTTCTCAGTGTGATTCCATTGTTTTAGGCCAGCCAGAGGACAGAAAGAGATGCGAAGGAGGATAATTATAACAGTAACAACTAATATTTCTAGAGGCTTCGCCAGATAAGCCAGGCATCCTTCTAAGCACTGTGGCTCCTTTTAGCCTCCAGCAATCCTTGACGTGGGCACAGTTGTGATCCTGATGTTATATAGAAGAACGTTGAGGCATCCAGTTTAAGTAACTTGTCCAAGTTAGGCTGCTAGTAAGAGATGGAATATAAAGGACATAAAAGCCACATTAAATTCATGGCTGTGTCTGCAAAAGAGGTCGATCCGCTCCTACCAATGGACTCACAGCACCTTACAGTGTGTATGGTGAAGGAGGTCCCAGGCAGCATGCTGACTGTCAAATATACAAGGCAGCTGTAAGTGTTGGAGGAAAATGCATCAGCGCCCAAGAACTGCTAATTGAAGAGAGAAAACTGGTTTCATGACCAGTTATATGAAGTCAAATTTAGGGTTTTCTACCTCAAAGCATGTGCCATCATAGTGGGACAGTAATGCTTTCTGATGGAGGTACCACTAGCTCAAATTTGTGGACAGGAGAGGTCAAACCGTAGCTACCGTTTCACTCTGGTGACCAAAGGGACAGCGGATTGGGATTCCCTGTTACGGTGCTAAAATCCATATGATTGGATCTGTGTTACTGAGTCCATTGTGATTTCACTCCCCGACATTTCTTTCTGTTTCCATGGGACACTTCAGATGGATAAGTAGGAAATGAAGGGGGAAAGGAGTTGGTTTTCACAATGGAGTATATAAACACACACCTTGGTGCTAAATCATCATAAAACTTCAAAAATACTGAAAGTCATGAATTGAATAAGGCCTTCTGCAAGGAAACTCACTGCCATTACTCAAACATTCACATACTTCTCAGTAGTAGTTTCCCATCCATGAACATAATGATGGCCATTCCTGGAGCCTTGCCCAATCTTGTCCAACAGGTGAGCCCCTACTCATCCTTTCAGTTCCTGTTCATCTAATACATCTTAGGAAAATCTTTCATCCCTCTAAACAGTATGAGAGATACCTTTCTCTATATCCAAATAGTGCTTTGTGCTTCCTTATTAGATCAATTACCATATTGCATTATAATCCTTCCTTTATTGCATTGCTGTGAATAGACTGTGAGTATTTCTAGGACAGCAATCCCATTGTATAGAATCTGTATTATAGATCCAATATTCAGAGCAACAGGATTACCGTGTAGCAAATATTCAGTAAATACATAGATGAATGAAATCATGAATGAACAAGTACATTGACCAACCCTTGGTCTTCCTTTCAATTACTTCAAAGCACCTGTTCTAACCATTGTTGTACCAAGGTTTGATCAGAAAAACAGAACCACAATGAGTGCTACAGGGTAAGAGATTTATTATAAGTATTAGACCTCGCACAATTGTGAAAGCTGATTACACAGTGTAAAGCTATTGCTTCATCTGATGCCAGGGCTGAAGTCAGCTGTGTAGGCAGTCAGGAAAGAAAAATGGATGTGAAGTGCGGGAAGCAAGGACGAACTGGAACCCATGAGAATGAATTGGTACACATGTCCGCCTCCAACCTCAATAATGCAGGTGATGTTGGTGCCTTTTACCGTGGAGTCGCATGTGTACATTGGCCAAGATTCAGAGCAGCCGGTGGAAGAGATCTGACACACGCTGAAGAAGCTGCAGGCATGGTTGCTGCTCCCTGCCAACAAGGCAAGCCAACCGATCATGAGCTACAATAGTGCCTGATAATCCAACACTGACCCTGATTTTTCCCATGGCCAACCCTAACCAGGAACCATGGGATGGGGGGGAATTCTGGGAAATGTAGTTCCAGTTTAGCCAAGTTGACAATAAGCAGTCACCACAATAGATATCCTATCAACAGCCTGACCCAAGTGAAACTGAGTCCCATTTTGACATCTGAACTTCCATCTTAATTAGGGCACATGCACATGAGGAGGAGGGAATCAGAAGAACCAGAGAAGGCAAGCACCAGGCAGCTAATGGTAGTTTGCATTATTGGCTCCAATCTCTCACCCCTCCCTGCATCTACACCCTTGATTGCCTGATGGTGGGTAGGTTATACGTTCCTGAGCCTTGACTTTGGGCATGGCCATGCAACTTACTTTGGCCAGTAACATATGGGTAGAAGGGATAATGAGGTTGATTCAAGCCTACGTTAAGAGGCTGCACATGTTTCCACTTGCCCTCTTGCTCTTTTGCTGTCTCTGTGAGAAGATCGTGTCCAGGCTAGCCCACTGATCCTAGGAGGAGTATCCGAAACACTTGGAGCCACACAGCGCCAAGGCACCTGCAGGAGCACTAACGATTCATGGTTCTTTTAAGCTCTGTGCTGTGGCGTTGTTTATTACACAACAATAATTAATCAATACAACTCAAAGCAGAATGAAGAGGGGGCCACTTGGAGGCCTCTCTCTGCGCAGCCAAAGCTTAGCTTTTGCATGAGCATCAATGCCAGCCATGCAGCTCTCCGTTTACCTGCCGTTCTTATGTCCAGACCTTTGCAACTGTTTCTGTGCAATGAGCCATGTGGAGTAGGAAGTATGGCTCTCAGGGGAAAGAGGGGAAAGAAGACATCTCTGATGTGAGCCATCCCTGGCCAGCCATGGCACAGAAGGGAGACGCATCAGTCTGTAGCCAGAAGCTGCAAATTCGATGAAGCTAAAGTTAGGGTGTGCACAGAGGAGGTCAGGACTTGGTAGGACTAGGAGTTTTTCTAAAGTGATTTTATTTTCAGGAGTGATTTGGTGATGGGACAGCTGAGGAGCTGGTATCTGCATAGTGGCTGCATGAACAGCTTCTTCTGATGGTTTCCCACCACCTGCAGGATAAGTGCCAATTGCCTCAATGGGACAAATAAGGTGCTTTTCTGACCTGGACTCCCTGTACCTTCGGAGACCTCTCCAGCCCCTCCTTGTTATTCCTGCTCTCTCACACCTGCAAGTTCTCCTTGTCTATCTAGAATGTTCACTCTTCTTTACCTGGCAGGCTCCTACTCATTCTTCAGAGGCTACAAGAAATGTTCTATTTTCTCTGTGGTTTTCCCACTCTTTTCCACTTCCAGCCTCCTAGCCCACCCCAAGACAGAATCATCCCTCTTCCAAGTACTGTCTTGGGTATGTTGCTGCCTTGCCCATTAAATTGTGACTTCTTGTGGGCAGAGAATGGATCTCCCTCACCTCTACATCTTCTTTAGTGTCTGACCCAAAGCAAGGCCTGAGAAAGGTGAGCAGTAGATTACAGCCATTGAGGTTCAGTTGCTAAGATACTTTTCAAGAGGACAAAAGTTGTTCTCTACTAAAGCTTGTATTGTTATCCCAAAAGGTTACCTCCTAGGGTTTTGTTGATAATCACCAGATGTCAAGGCAAAGACATGGATGTTTCCATTCTGAGGAGGTCAGCTGGGAATAAGAGAAGAGCCTGAAACCTAAAATATACCTAAAAAATCTCAAACACATAAAACAACTAAATTCCTGTCTAATGCAAAATAGCTTAACAGAAACCCGTTTTAAATGGGCCACTTAAATAAATGCTCAGAAGACATGTGCTTATCAGGGTTTTCATTTGGCTTCAGAGCCTGTCCTCTCGAACATGGACATTTTCTTTTTCCAGAATTCTGTCTCATTTCCCAAACACCATTCCGTAGGTAAGCTTTCAACCCTTAAAAAAGCTGAAGCAATGTTTTTGCCTTCCTAAATTCACAATAGAGGAGTCAAAGCCATACTCTGGCAAGATAGCAGGGAGGCCTCCTCTTCTTTCGGTTTTAGATGTAGCAGAAAGGAAGTTCTGTCTGTCACTGACCTTCACGCTTTGCCCACAGAGACGTCTCATTACCTCCCATGTGTAGGAGCAGACCTGCGCCCTACCCAGGGACGCCCATTCTCAGAGCAATCTGCAAATCACGTTGCCATTCCTCCATCAGGGCCGGGTAGGTACCGCCGATAGGGGGCGAGAGAGAGCGCCCTGAGGCCACAGGAGCGTCCTGAGGCCACAGGAGCAAGAAGAAACTAGCTCCTTTCTCCTTGCTTTCTGTTCCTTTCAGGCTCTGGTAGCTTCTTCACCTCCGCAACAGCAGATAAATTTTTCAACATTTGCAACGTTTTTCAACATTTGCAGAAAATAGCTTACTGTACCTTCCGCCCCCATAGACCCAAGCCACATCCCCCCTAAAGGGTCTGAGTTTAAATTCCACAAGAATCCACCTCTACATTTTAAAAAATTCCAATCTCTTCACTTTGTTCCTCCAGCCCTAGAGCTGGTTGCTACTTCTGCAACACCCTGAAACCTTTGAATTGTCGTTACGTAGTTAAATGACTTTATACCTAGCTAATCATTCTTGACATTAAATTCTCTCTGTTTAAGTAACTGGTGTGACTTCTGTCTCCTGAGTGGACCCTGGCTGATGGGGGCTGGCATCTGAAAATACTTCAGCTGTCTGTTCCCTACCCTGCACCCCCTGGGAGGCTTCCTATGGCGCAGATGTCCCTGTTAGGATGTCCTGATCGGCAGGCCTGGTGCATACCCCCTCCTGCGGTGGTTTCATGCTCCCCAGACAGTCACCACTCCAGCCCCCCTTCTGATCACGGGGGTCTCATGCTCACGTCCCCAGCACCCACCCTTGTACCGTAGCTCACAGCCTGGGTTTCTGCTCTTGTCTTCCTCAAGACTTTCCAAACCCCAGCCTATGTTAAGTCCCTTGGTTGTTAACAACTGGCTGTATGGGGGGGGGTGGGGGTGGGGAGGAGGGAGAGTCCTGTTTTGTAGCTTTTGCTGATTTCTGTGGTGTGTAAACACTCCCAACATGGCCAATTTCACGGAACACGGAACTGGGGAGAGACACACAGTATCACTTCATTATATAGCAGTTTCACTATATAGGTAAAACAGACAAATAATCTCAAGAGCATACACAATAGGAACATGTAGTAAAATATGAGAAAGTGATGACGATGATTTATTTCCTTTGTTCTTAACCTACTTTATTTAATTGTAATTTCATCTGACTTTAATTATTAATGGCTCTGTTTAAGAACTGGGTCACAGACTTTCTGAAAACTTAACAATTAGCTCCCACCAGCCACTAAGAGCTAGTTCTAGTACACGATGAGTCAGAGCTGCATCTGCAAAGTGTCCCCACCACCCTGTGCATCCATGGAATCCTGGGTCCGTGCAGAACAAGCACAGCATGGAAACTACCTCCCTGGGGTTCAATAAATCCAGGCTGCCATTCTATTTCATCCCACTGCCCCAGCCACACACCCTAGATATAAATCAGTGATGTGGGGGACCAGCCTGCAAGGTGTACAAATACAGATACCCCAGAACTCCAGGGATACCAGCCTCCTACCATTAGAAAGGGATTGTGGGGATTTCTCCACCTTTGTCCAGAACTGCCTTGAGGGTTTTCCTTTGGTGAAAAGTCATCAGCTGACTTGAGAAAGAAAATGCAGAAGAGGACAAATCAGAAGAAAGGCAGGGGCAGGGAATGATTTGGAGCAGTGGAAATTTCTACTCTTGGCCTTGGGTCCTAGACCTCGGTCAACCTTGAATAAGACCTATCAGTTCTTTTACTTCAGAGCCACAAATTCCCCACAAGTCTCTGAAGGTCAACTGGTCTTTCCAGCAAACTTGGTGTCTGAAATCTCCCCAAGGTTTTTACCCTCCCGGGACTTAAACTCAGGAAGCAGAGTTCAGGTTCAAGTTCATTTCCCTCTTCAGAACCCACTAATATCTTTATTTCTCTCACTTCCCATTCATTCCCCTACCTCCCCCACTTCTCAGTAGCTCAGAAAATCTCCATTTTTTTAAGACTGGAAATTTTGGAAACAAATCCAAAGAAACTCTTCTTTTTGGCTTTCTGCTTGCCTTGCCTGAATCAGTGGACAGTGAGGATTTAAATAATGAAAAGCAAAGAAAGAGAACGTAAAGACGAAACTAGTTAATATTTCTGTGATGGCTTCTGTAAGTCTCAAAGATGATAAATCTTAACTATTTAGACTGTAAGGGGAAATCTTGCTTAAATTCTTGATACTTCTATAAAGAAGACGCTTGTGCTGGGCTCCCCACTGCATCAGATGTCTTTGGTGAAATGTTAACGTATACTGGTTGTATCTCAGGGATCTCTTGATGCAAATGCTTAGCTTGATCGAAATCAAAATGGTAAAACTTTGACCAGAGTTAACACTTGAATAATAAGATATCAAGTTGTAACCTTGAATTAAACCCAGTAACGAATATGATGGAGAGAGTCCCCAGGCACCCGTTACTCGAATTACACTTAACTACTGCAGAGGCTTATTATGCATTTTCACCTTCTTAGTGCTTTCTAATTAAAAAGGAGGGGAGCGGTGATCTTTTTGCTCTCTAACTTCTGTTTTCTCTGCATGGAAAGCAGAGGGCCCCCAACGAGAACCTTTGCATAATAGAGCTTATTGTATTGCAATCAGCTGTTTAAGTGCAGACTTCTCTGAGGTCCCTTTTTACTGGAGAGAGTTAATTAACAACACAGCCACTAATCACTTACCCGTGCTCAGTCTTGATTGCAAAGAATTTGTGAACATACTAAGTCACCTTAAGGTCTCAAAGTGTGCCCCTATTGTACAGCCGGCTTTAATTAATGATAATAATAGTAATAATATTAATATTATTTAACATCAATTGAGTGCTCACTAAGGACCAGGTACTCTGCCGAGTGATTTTTATTTAATCCTCACAAGGACTTCAGCGTGAAGCAGACATTATTATTTTCCCTCTGCAACTTGCCGAGGGAAAGCTAGAGGTGAAGTTTTAGTGAATGGGATGGGACACCCCAGGTACACACTGCCCCGGGGCCGGTACCTTGAGCCTTGAGGGCCTCCATGTCTCAGGCAATGGGGATAATAAGTCAGTTCCTTTTATATTGAACCAGGACACCCATTTACTCATGAAATCATGAGTCATGAAATCTAAGAAATGGAAAAAAAGACCCCTCCTGCAATAAACTGAAGTTACAGACCATTTGACTGTAACTAAGGAAACCTTCACAAGATTCTTGAGTTTGGGAAAATGGCAGCGAAGCCCAAAACAAGGAGCAATGCATCCTCTCAGCTGGTGCCCTCATGACAGAGACTTGGACAAGGCAGAAGCTGGATAGTCTCTGAGGGGCCGAGTGCAAACTCAGCTGAGAGGTACAAGCTACCAACTCTTCCAGCGAAGGCTGGTCCTTCACAGCACAGGAAGTGCCTGGTACCACTCTCAGGTGGTCACTGAGCACAAAACACAGGTCATGGAATTAGGAGACTGCAGTCAGACCCCCTTCTTTTGGTCTCTTACGCATGACTTGACAACCTACTTCCTCTGCCTAGAATATTCGTTTGTGCCCATCACATCCTCCTCCCCAACTCCTGAGACTCTTTTAGCCTCAGCTTTAAAGCTCCTTTTTTCAAAGAAACCTCTCTGGCCCCCAGAAGCGGCGACACAGGTCAGCTCCCCTGTCTCAGGGTAGCCTCTGGTATGTATAACAATGGGAATATCTCTTTGTGTAAGTGTTGATTAGATATGTTTCCGATGCCTGATTGCAAATTCTGCATGTTATTCTTTGTCCTACCTCTAGCCCAGTACAGTGCCTGACACATAACAGACATTCATAAAAAGTGATTATATTAGTTGCCTAGGGCTGCCTTCATAAAGCACCCAAACTGGGTGGCTTAAAACAATAGGAATTGTCTCACAGCCCTGGGAACCAGAACCTGAAGTCAAATTGCAGGCAGGGCCATGATCTTTCTGATGGCTAGAGGGAAGAATTCCTCCTGGCCTCTTCTGGTTTCTGTTGTTTGTGGCAATCCTGTGTGTGTGTTCCCTGGCTCACAGACACATCCCTCCAGTCACTTCTCCGAGTGTGTCCTCACACTGACTTCCCTCTGCACATGTCTATCTCTGTGTTTAAATTTCCTTTTCTTTTCCCCCAAACAAAAGGTCTCACATATTTATTACTGACCCAAATTATTGTGCAGAAACAGAGTAACAGAGAAGAATTTCCCCCAATAAAACATATCTATGGTTCAGGTAGTAGGGATGTTTACAGAGTGATAGGATTGGAACACGTGACTTTCACGCAGCATAAATGTGTGCCATCTCATGTGTGATCCCTTATAGCCCAGCTTGGTTCTTCTCCAGTGCCTTCTCTCAGAGGTGTTCCTGATTTAGTGACCAGTTTTCATACAAATCCACTGGGAAATGGGATGATTCTGCTTCTGTTTCTTGGTCAGGAATTGCTTGACCTTGAAAGTCTCATGAGAAGACCCTGAGAGGGACAGTCAACCGCACCCACCAAGATGGTGGAGAAAAGGAGACCTCCTTTTTTTTTATAAGGGTGCCACTCATGTTGGATTAGGGCCTACCCTGCTGACCTCATTTTAACTTGATTACCTTTGCGAAGAGCCTATTTCTTTATCAGGTCACATACACAGGTACTAGGGGTTAGGACTTCAATACATCCTTTTTAGGAGACACGGTATGATCCACAAGAACGATTAAGTGAATGAACATTCTGTGCTCTAATTTTCCTCATTTGCAGCATGATAATAATACTTGTTTTGATCCCACACACATTTTTGAGATGAAAGAAGTTAATGGCAATAGAATACAGCATTCCTCTGCCCACCAGTAAATCCGATTTGATGGGCCAACATGTTTGGGGGGATGCTTTTAGGTGTCATTAGACCAAAGTCTAGTGAAATCAGAGTATGGCTCAACTAGCTGGAGTTGCAACATATGCAGAGGTGAGGATTTCTACGCCCCCGATCAGGGCAGTGTGCTGCTGAGGTAAGTGGCCCTCGGAGGCACAGAGACAAATAGACGGGCTTTGGGGGAGACACACTTGAACTGGGATCCTGACTCTGTGCCTCTCTTTATGCGTCTCTCTGTTACTTTCCTAATCTATAAAATGGGCTAATAGCCCTCTAATAACCCCACCTAAGGTTATAGGGGGTGGTTGAATGGAGTCGTTTTACACACGCTTAGCACAATGACCAGGATAATAACCAGTCACTAAATGGAAGACTGTGTATAAGGTATATATGTAATATATGTTTGCATTCTGCCTTAGGCCCTGGCCACGCAACTGACACAGCTATGTGGCAAAAATGGAAACACTGAAGGGTGACCTATCATGGAGTTGACCTGGAAGAGTCCTCTATGGTCTCCAGCAGCCTCTCCTGCTTAGCTGGGAGAGAACCGTAGAACGGCATCCTCCGTGCCTGCGTTTCTTCCCTTTACCGTCTATCAGCCGGCGCCCAAGAGAGGATGCAGAACTGGTGAAGAGACAACCCTGTGTCAGCGGTCAGTGTCCTGAGTCTGCGGGGACAGATGTGCAGGTAAGGCAGTATTCACGTTTGATGCATGAGGGTTCAGGCTTCTTTCCAGGAGGATGAGGGAAAGAAGGCGAAAGCAGCCCCACGGATCGCAGGTTGCTCTTTGCCGTCAAAGGGAAGTACATAAAAGGCATTGTGTGAGAGGCCAGGAATGCCAGGGCGTTCTTCAGGGACAAGAGGACTATGGGCACCGAGCACCAGCTGCTCTGTGAATAGGGCGATACCAGTGTAGCTGAGTGCGTTGGTGCTAAAAGTTTTAGTAATCCTGCAAGGGCCATTCGTTGGCTCTTTGAGATATTGGGCTTCTGGTTTTTTTGTTTTTTGTTTTAAGATTTATTTACTTATTTATTTGAGAGAGAGAGAGCACGAGCAGGAGGGGCAGAGGGAGAGAGAGAATCTCAAGCAGACTCCTTGCTGAGCATGGAGCGCAACGCAGGGCTCGATCTCGTGACCCTGGGATCATGACCTGAACTGAAACCAAGAGTCAGACGCTTAACCAATTGGCCACCCAGGTACCCCCTGGGCTCCTGTTTTTAAAGCTAAGTTGGTGTGGCCTTTGGAGTCCACCGGAACTTGATTCAAATCTCGGCGGAGCCACACCCTAGCCAGGAGGTCAAGGAGAAGTGACTTAATCTGAGTCTCAGTTACTTCAGCAGAGATGTGGTGATGATTCCTATTTCCTAAGGGGATTGAGATGAGATGGGTATGCAAAAGGTCTAGCACAGGGCCTGGGGCAGAGTAAACACCTGATAACAGGTAGTCAGTGCCCCTCCAGGTTACAGGTGGAATCAAGCAGGGGAGACATGCCAGGCTTGGTTCAAATATCAGGACTCAAATCCCGGCTCAGCTACTTACTCACTATGGGATCCTGGGCCAGTTAACTTCTTCATATTTCAGTGTCTTTACCTATAAAATGAGAATTATTATATATGTCCACTACCCATTATCCACAATTTCCAAATCCAAATGCTTCAGGGCACCAAAGAGCTTTTCCCTATAACTCTGTTGCTGACAAACCCTGACGTCCACTGACAGGAGGCTATTTCCAATCTGTGTCTATCCTGCTTGGTATAAATATTCACATTGATTATGGAGTGCTGCCCCAGACCGCACGGGGTTGGGGGGGGCGGGGAGGTCACATTATATACAGCGCATGAATTGCACTACCTTTCTAAAATTTGAAAACTCTGAATTCTGAAAACCATCTGGCCTCAAGGAGTCCTGGATAAGAGACTGTGGACCTGCGTGGAGAACCCAGTTCATGGGGCCGGAAGACCGATGGGAACAGCTACGGAGAATAGTAGTCAGCACACAGAAAGGACTCAGTGAGTGTGAGCAGGTCCACAGGCACCAAACTGCAAAAGTCAAAACCAAGTTCCACTGTTTTCCTGCATGAACTTTGATGAGCTACTAACTTTTCTCAGTTTCCCCACCGTGAAACGAGAATGATGGTGATGATACTAACTAAATCAATTAACATATGTAAACTACTTGGTAAATTGCCTAGTACATAATAAATAACTACTAAGTGTGAGCTTCGATTATCATTATTACATTTTTATATGTAGGTGAAAATCCCTTCTTGATAAAGGGCATGGCATTACAGCAAACAAGGAAGTTGAACTTGGATTGGTATTCCAAGAATTTTACAGGGACTAGAAAGGTTACTCAGTGTATTAATCTAAGCTGACCTTTTGTGCCTTCTTTAATCAGATCAAAGCACTTTTCATTAAAATCGTTTTATTTTATTTTCACATAATGTTCTTGACGGATTTCCCCCCCTAAGAGTTCTAATAAGACAAAAAATAAGAGCAAAATAGTTACCTCTTGCTTTTAGCAATGCCAGTTATTTCAGATAAACAGGTGAGTAAGAGGGCGCTGTTGAAGGAACAGCAGATGAGGATGCTGTGCTAAGGATTGTTGGGCCCAGCACCTGTTTCTACTGCCTTCCGCTGTGGTCGTGGACGGGTGCCACTCAGATTTCCAAGAGGGCTTGCGGTGGGGTTGGGGGACAGCATCACATGCCCCCTGTTTGTGTCTAGTACCTGTGTGGCTGAGACCACACTCCCCCCGCGTGGCTGACGACTGGTCACTCAGGGCAGCGGGGGTCCTGGAGCCAGCCACACCTGCCACCGACTCGGGATTCCTATAATGGGGAACCGTTGGCTTGGTTCTGCAGGGTGAGATTTGTCCTGCTCAATCCTTTTCCCTCTCCTTGTACAGGTGCAGGGAGAAGACTCCCCCTGCCTAGCTGTGCTTTACCCCCTTTATTGTTCAGACACAGGTACTCTAGCGAACCTCTTGCACATCTAATCTTCTCTAATCCCATCTTGGTGTTTGTTCCCTGACAGACCCTCACCGACACACCCTATGTTTATTTCCCAGACTCCTTCGCCTTGAAGGTTCAGGATGGTGTTTAGGTTCTGCCTCTGAGATGTTCTGGCAGGAGATGTGGAAAGGGGAAGGAAGGGAGACGTGAATCCCTCTGTAATGGGGGTAGCTGACAATTGGGCTCAAGCAGATACGGGTTTTGCAGTAGCCAGACTGTGCATTCCATCCTCCAATCACCAGCTTCATGGACTCGGGCTGCTGTTGACATTGGCAGCAGCAGCGGGGAGCCCAGGGTCACAGCTGCTGTGGCAGGATTTTAAAGCCAAGGAGCAGCTCCTTAGCTCCCTGCTCTTACAGCTATTCCAATAATTTCATAAGCACTTATTTCCCTGAACTGGGTTTCTCTCTGCTTAAAACACCCGAGGTGATTTCTGTTTCTTGCACCAAATGCTAACTGATACGGCAATGGATTTGCAAAAGTTGATTTTTTTTTATGCTCAGGGAAAAAAACGTCATAAAGCTGTTACCTTCTCTAACTTGGAGGTGAGACTGCAGACCCAGGAAGCCAGTAACTCAAGAAGAAGGGATTATAAAAAACTAAAGGATTAGTTTGGGTTGGCTGCTCCTTGAAAGGTGTCGCAAGAGAAACTGAGCTCCATTAAGGATTAGCCAGTGTGCAAGCAGAGATGGAAGGGAACGGAGGGTCCAGGGATTAATAGGTCTTCACTGCACTGGAAAGGCACCTGCTTCTCTACCCGGTTTCCTTGAGACATTCAGTCCTGGAGATAGTCTTTCTTTATCCAAAGATGTCTGTTTAGATGCTGGATTAAATGGCCATCCAATTTGTGCCCCAGATACCTGGAGAGAGGACAACCGTTCAAAAGACCTATTAAGTCCTTCTGGTCAAAGTCAAACAAAGGCATTCAGCGCTGACCCAGGATGGTACTGAAGGTGAGCTGAGAAAGCAAACGGCAAGATCAGATAACACAGAAATGAGAAGTGTCAGAAAACCACCCTTACCTCTGGGGTTAAAGGGACAAAGGGAGGAGGCAAAAGCCAGAAGCGTGGTGGCCATGTCTTGGGAGAGCCAGGACCATGGAGGGAGGGGCTGTCTGGCAGGAGGTGTAATGATGGAGAAACACAGTGAAAGTAGATGAGGGGGACTGCCCAGCCTTCTCTCCTGCTCCCGCACTCTCATCTTCCACCCACACCAACTTTACCCAAAGCCAGGAGGTAAGGAAGCCTGGAAGATGGGGCCCCCTGTGATGCATATCAGGGCATGAGCCAGCCCCTCGGGGCATCAGGCTGGACTGCATCTCCTGACCTCCCTTACACGAGATTAAGTTCTCTCCTTAGGGGGGTGAGCAGAAATCATGTGTACCCTTTCAAAGCTTGGGGCTCCCATCAGTGGACATGCCTCCTCCATGTGACCATTCTCCTACTCCCCAGCTGCCACAGGGGGGATTTGGAATTCACTGAGCAGACAGCGACATGCCCTAGCAGAAAGGAAAGCAATTCATGGAACAAACTGTGTTCCCTGCATGACCAAACCTAGAGCAGAGCTACCTAATGACATGGATCATTCACCTGGAAAAGGTACAAAAGAGAAAAATAAGCCATGTTCCTTAAGCCACTATATTGTTGGGTCTCTCGGCTGTTACAGCTTAGGTCTTTATCATAATAGAGCGGTTTCTGTTCTTCATTTATCTGTTTATTCATTTATTCAAACTTCAATCATCACCTGTGATGTAGGCACTCAGGTACAGGAGATAAAAATACACACAAGTCTTCGCTCTCAGCAAGGTCACTACCTCCTAGGGGAAACTGAAAAATATACAGAAGGGCATAGCACAGGGTGATAAGTATATGTAAGTGTGACACACTGAGGATGAAGAACTGACACAGCTTAGGAATTGTTCTTAAAGGACAGAGTTGACAGATGGGGACTTGGAGGTGGAGTAATGACCAACATGATCAGTGAAGGCAGGTCCTTTATCAGTCCCTCAAACATATGATCACTTAACGCTCATGATACCTCTTTATGTGTTAAGACTTCCAATTTTATGGGTAGAGAAACAGAAATTCAGAGAGTTCAAATTATTTCTCCAAAGCCACACAATTGATTGTCAAGACTTAAAAACCCAGGCTGGCCTGACTTTAAAACCAATGTTCTTGGGTGCCTGGGTGGCTCAGATGGTTAAGTGTCTGCTTTCGGCTCAGGTCATGATACCAGGGTCCTGGGATCAAGTCCCGCATCGGGCTCCCTGCTCAGTGGGGAGCCTGCTTCTCCCTCTGCCTCTCTCTCTCTCTCTGTCTCTTATGAATAAATAAATAAAATCTTAAAAAAAAAAAAAAAACCAATGTTCTTTGCACGGTGGTAAGTCATCTCTCTCTCTAGTGAGCTTCAGTTTTGTGATAAACTTCATAGTGCACCTGCTGGATAGATGCCTGCTTGTCTGACCTGCCCTAAACATTTATCGAACACATCTTTCAAGCCCACGAGGAGAAGATGGACAGAAAGCATGGCGAGGAGGAGCTGCTCTCATTACTTGATTTATTTGCTTTATTTCTGACCAGAATAAGGTACTCACCACCAGCATGACTGCCCTCCTTATTTCATATCAGATTTGTTCTAAATGACTTCAGGCTGTTTCCCCCCCGCCCCCCAAAAAAACCCAGAGATTTACCACCATGAAGGATATTCAAAAGAAACGCTTTAGGCTCTGGCCACATTTAATAGCTGTTTCTGAAAGTTCCCGGGCAATTGAAAGGACAAGAGAATCACTTTCCACTGGGTCTGAAGACACTGTTTTTAGCTATCTGAAAAAGAGACATTTTGGCTCACATTAACTCTAGGAGACATCTTCTCATGACCAAGAAGATGTGACAAAGCCGACACTTAACCTCCAAATCCTAGATTAATAATTGAACAAGATTACAACACTCCGTGTAGCACCCTTATCAAAAACTTAAATAAGACTGACAGATATTAACAGGGATTTTATCTAGGTATCTGTTTGACATTGTAAGAGGCAATGAGACCTGTAGTTGTCTACTGGAAAGGAGCAGCAGAAGCCTTTTCAAGGTCCCAAAGCTAATCTTGTCCCACTTCAAATGATGTGAATTACCAGTCTCTGCCCCTTTTGCAAGTGATGGGTTTTTTTTTTTTAAATAAATAAAGATATTTTGAAGGCAGCCACATTTGCAAAACAGGAAAAGCTAAATACGGTCTCAGAGCAACAGGGTCATAAATTATGTCCTGTGATAGCCTAGCCATGGTGTGCGTCTGAGTTCTTATGGAGAAGTCATTATTTTACAACAAATAACGGGTAGATCATACAATGTTTTCTTCCAGGAAGTTCGCAATGTTCGACTCGTTCTTTGTCCATACAGCATTCACAAAAAGAAGTATGTGAAAGGCATGTCGAGGCCAATTATGCAGGGACAGAGGCCAAGACAAGAAGTGATTATGCCGAAGGTGACAGAGAAAAACACACTTGTGGGTGCAGAGTCTAAATCTCCTGGGTCAAGGGCCCACTGAACATCATCCTTTCTCTCCTTGCCTATTAGGCATTTTTGCTAAAATTCGATAATGATCAGAATGACAAATCTAATCAAGATCGTACACAAACCTGATTGGATATTGAGCTTGCTGATAAACGTACAAAATAAATCAGCTCACAAAAAAACAATAAATCAGATCTCCCACCCTCCTCTGGAACACTCCATAAAAACCAAACTAAATCAAATCAAATCTGTTCACTGGGCTTAGATTATTAGTAGGCACAGATACATCCTGATTAGCTTCCTTGCTCCTTCACATCCTAGGAATAAACTGAAAACTAAGAAGAAACTTTCTGTCCATGTGAAAATGTTCATCTTTTTTCTGGTGTCTTGAAAGACGCTTCAAGCCTAGTTGAGAATTTGGGGAAAAGAGATAAAGCTGCCTATTTTTTTTTTTTTTTTTTAAGAATGAGAATTCATTGAAGATATGAACTGCCAGAGGCCTAGAAGAATGTATTTTGTCACTTGCCTGTGTTGCTGGCTCATGGCCTCGTTTTCAAGGCAATCCCAAGAATGCCAAGCCCCGTGTTTGCAACGTCTCACTGTTAGGATCGTCCTCAGTAGCATATCTGAGGACATCTACAATCCTGGGCAGTCCATGTTTTCCTAAATGCTTGCACTCCCAAAATGAGGTGATAGGGAGACATACCAAACAATGTATTATATATCCTTGTGCTGAGATGCTCAAAATTATCTAATTTTCACTGGGTGTCCTTCCGGTACATGTCTTCATTGCACACCCAGCCAGAGAAGGCAGAGAAGAGGGAAGGAGGCCTGGAGCTAGTGTGGCAGAAGGCCCCCTCTGCTGGGCTGCTCTCTGCTCCCAGCAGGCAGCCTTCTTACTGTCCATCCCTCCTTACTGTTGGCTGGTCCCCCTGGCACGCTGCCACCAGGGGAAGAACTGTTCCATCCCATCGTCCAAGCCCTCTTTTTTTCTCCTCTTCTCCTCCTTCCTCATCTGCTCCTCTGCTTCCCTTTCTTCCTCATCAGCTCTTGTAATTCCCCAAACGTGGCCAACATGATCTCCAACTCCCTCCACCCACACAGTGGTCTGGTGAATGTTTCCCACTCCCTGGGTTGCCCTCTACTTCCTCCCCCAAATGGTTTTTGTTTATCCACACCAGTGGCCATCTTTTTTAAATAAATTTTTTAAAAGATTTTATTTATTTATTTAAGGGGGGGCATGAGGGGAGGGAGGGGCAGAGAGAGAGAGAGACAAGCAGACTCCTCCCCGCCTAGCAAGGAGCCCGATGCAGGACTCGATCCCAGGACCCTGGGATCATGACCTGAGCCGATGGCAGACGCTTAACCTACTGAGCCACCCAGGTGCTCCCACACCAGTGGCCATCTCATCAACAATGAAAAAATTGAGCCAAAGCAGCCAAAAGACTCGGGAGGCCTAAGCATAGCTGTGTCTAAGATGTAATGTCCTCAGTGTAACTTGCAGACTCTTCTGGTGGTGGCAACTGGGGCCAGTATCCACGCTGGCCAGCATGCTACCGAATGCAGCTACTTGCCCCTCTCTGGAGGTAGAGAAAGTGAGCAGATGGGGACTTCCATTTCCTTCCTCTGATCTTCCATTATTTCTTCAACCTGTTTTCTGACCTTCAGGAGGTGGGACAGAGCTGTCATGTGGGCTGAAGAGGGAGGGTGCCTCACAGTTCCAATACCACCTGCCACTCTTTGCACCCATGGCCTCTCCCTTCTTGATTCTAGACCTCTGCTCAAGGACCTTGCAAGCCCTTGATTCACCAAGCCTCCTTCTCCACTCAAAGAAGAAAGGGAACAATTTTGGTCAGACCAGGAGCAAGCAGCCAAGGTTGTGGACCCCACATTAGACTTTGCACTGAGCCCAGTTTTATTAGTTTGCTGTGATTCCCAACAACCTTTTGTGTACTAAGACGGTGAAAGTATGGGGTTCCTCAAGGATGAGTATTAACACCCGTCCCTTCTAGCATCTTCCTAAAGGATGAGGAGACAATTGATCTTAGCCAAAAGGCCAAGAAGCGATTGGATGAGAAGACAATTAAGAGAGAAAGGCCCGAGATTTCCAATGCTGATCATACATCAGGGCTCTAAGGAACCAAATAAAAAGAGGTGGGTCACAGAAGGGCTTACAAGTCTGTAAACCAGAACAGAGGAGTTTTTTTTAACAAGGCTAAGTGTAGAGTAAGTATTTCAGGACAATAATAATCCAAATTGGAAATATGAATGAAGAGCCAGAGCTATTGGTGAAAACAAGCTTTACGAAGACTGCTGAGTTGAGACATAAAGTTTATTCCTAACAGAGAGCAAGGTTGCTGGTATCTCTTATTAATCCTAATAGGTTATTTGTTTATTTTGGGGAATTATATGTATACATTATCTACATATGTCATATCATCTGTAAACAAGAATCATCTTATTTCTCCCTTTCCAATCCTTATGCCACTTATTTCCCTTGCCTCATTTCACTGGATAATATCTTCAGCAAAATGGCGAATGGAAGTGGTGAAAGTAGAGGCTAATGTCTGACTCCTGATCTCAGGAGGAACATTTTCAATATTGTGTCATTAACTATGAGATTTTCTGTAAGGTGTTTGTAGATATCCTTTATCACATTAAGGAAAATTTCCTCTATTTCTATTTTGCTTAGAGTTTCTATCATGAATGAATGTGAATCATACTGCATACATCATGCATTTATTTAAATAATCATGTGGCTTGCCGTATTTTACCATTTTTGGGGGGAATTGTGTCATGTGATTTGCTATGTGAAACTAACCTTGCATTCCTGAAATAATCCTAACTTAGCTGTGATGTATGATCCTTTTTATACGTCACGAGGTTCTAGTTGTTAACATTTTGTTTAGGACTTTTGCGCCTAAGTTCGTGAGAGAGAGGGAAAATAGGTTTTCCTTCTGATGTCCTTGTTCAATATGGCTATTAAAGGTATGCTAACCTCATAAAACAGATTGGGAACAGGTTGGAAAGTTACCTTCTTTTTCTACTTTTTAGGCATGCAGAAAGTTAGCTCATTTCTCTGCAGTCCTTTTTTCTCTGGTTTATTGATTTTTCCAATCCTGACTCCCTTCCTGGCCCTAAATCCCAATTTCATGTTTTCCCCTTCTGCAAGCCTTTGATCTCTGTACTCTGTACCACCATCATCTTATGCTCCAAGGGGAAAAGTGGTGGTGAACGTAGAGCTCACTTTAATTTGTTCTTTTAGTATCTCGGCCCCTCAAAACTCAGCTTCCTTTGTTTCTCTATGACACCTTCAACAGCTTTTTAAAATCCAGATTTTACATTTTTTGGTGCCATTTATCATAACCAAAAGAAGAAATGCAATCCTCATCTTTAGGGTTGATGTCAGAGCTAAAGATGAGGATGGTAACACAAAGGGCTAGCTAACACTGAATTAACATTATTATTTGCACTGATTTCTGTGTCCTTTTTATTTCTCTTTCTTAATGACTTTGAGTCACTATTTTACCCAAATGTAAAAAAGACTGACCTGCTTTTTCTTGTGCCTGAATATAATAGGTGCTCAGTTACTCAGTTAATATTTGCTGAATAGATTAATTGAAGGGATTTGATTCAACATGTTGAATTCAATGTGACTTATTTAATTCCATTGATTCCAAAATAAAGGTGATTTCCATCAGCAGTATTAGGTCATGATTCATCAGCCACTTTTCCATTAAGCCAGCTGCAATCTCACTCAGTGAAACAATCTTGAGATGCCAACAATTTTTCCCACCTCTATCCCAAACAAAGTGGAAAGAAACCTAGTGCTTCTAAGGTAAATAATGGAGTCAACTACCTCTAAGGCAGAATCATAGCCCTGTTAAAAGAGAAATAATTTTCCCTTGTTGTGATTTTATATTGTATAGTCTTTAAGAAAAAATAAATGTCTGTGCTTAGATGATAAGTTTCATAGCCTGGACAAGGGGACCTACAGAGCATAACTGAAAAGGACACTTGGAGAGAAGGATCTAGTCTTACTCTTGCCCACACAAGTGAGCCTATTCTCACTCCCAGTGCCTGTGAAGTATTATCACCCATCTGGCTGGAGCCCAGGGAATGTCTCAGAACCTGGAGACTGAGACCAGAGTAATCTATGAGGGCGGAAGAGGAGATCTCTTTTGTGGGAGAGGTGGGCTTTCCCAAAGCAGGTGATGGGCTTGTCAGATAGCAAAGGCATAACACTGCCATCCCGAGGGCAGAAGGAAAGATCAGGTCCAACTTCAGGGGCAGTTCAAGATTTTAAAGGGTTTCACACATAGAGTTTGAGAGTCATTGCTAGAAAAAATGATACATAACTGAAGACACAAAAATTATAGTTTCAAAGGTGATCATTTATTTAGAATGTGGAGAGAAATGGAAACAAATCACAAATCTTAAAAGCATTACCACATATATGTAGTAAATAACATAGTATTTTGATTGTTTGACACCCCTCTTGAGTAGTCTTTACCCATAGCTTTTGATTACATACCTGGGATGATTTTGAAATATTTCCTTTAGAGAGAAGAGGAAGGTAGTCCAGCTTTTCTCTTAGCATGTTAAAGTAGAAGTTATTTTTTACTATTGAGAGTTAGGAAATTTCCTTTAGCTTCAAAATTGCTTTTGATAATGTCACGTGCTGATTTTCAAGTTGTTGTCAATTCCTGAGAAACCAGTATCTACTTTCTTTCTTTTCTCTACAAGCTGTTACGTTTGGAAAAATTTTCCAGGCTACTATCTGACTGTGCATTTCTTGTCTTTATGTATTTCCCCCAACTCCCTACATACTTGTGGTTCTGGACCCCATGTGAGACTTTCTCATGATCTTGAGCCATACTCCTTTGGGTGACAGTGCTGAATGAGTCAGCATATTCTGAGAAGCCATTCCAAGACAGAATAGTTACTAGTAACTATGCAGCAGTGTAAAATGAGAGCAAGAACATAAATATTTTACATGGAAACACAAATGTCTACAGGCACTCTAACGGCCCTGAATCTGAGGGAATTGTGACAGAGAATAAAACGGAATGGCAATAGCAGGTGGTTCTTAATTGCATGTAATTAAAATACCTTACTTCTGCCATTTGTACAAAAACCTGTAAGCACTTGAACACATTGCTAGGCCTCCTCCCTGGGCCTTTCCGGGGCTCATGCAGGTGAGGGGCCCAGGAACCAAAGCTTCAGTAGCTTCTTGCAAATACACCCCTGCCAGGACACACTCTTTGCCTACATCTTCCTTTGTTTGAGGTAAAGTTCTAAATTAGCTGGAACTTTATTGTGTTTCCCTTCTGAAAATGTCCTCCCTTGTTCAGCAAAGAACTTCACATGGGCCCATGCATTAGTCTTGTGGAGATGGAGGGATAGACTTAGGAAAAGAATGAGGGATTTTTCCTCCCAATGAGCTTTCAGCCCATCGGGAGAACTACATCACCAAATTGCCAGTAGAGGATGACTTTGTGGAGTCCTGCATCCTGTAGGAGGGTCCCACAGAGGGCATAGGTGGGTCACACCTCTCTACAAAGCAGGGTTCCCAGGAGAAGGTGGATTTGGGAGGTAATGAGTGTATTGTCAGGAGCACCCCTTCTTCATTCCCATCCCCACACAGTCGCCCCACATCTACCATTTAGCCCTCATGGTATAGCCAAGACAAGGAATTCAAATTCTGAAGCCATTTGGCAAGGAGGAAAAAAAAAAATGGAGTTGTGGTCACTGTCTGTAAAAATCCTAAAATTTTTTTGTTTAGGTCATTTTTATGGTTAAAACATTGATTGAAGACTGCCCCCTCAAAATGGGTCCTGGCCAGTGAGCCTTTGGCCCCCTCAATCTTGAATACAATTGCTTCCATTGCTAATCAGCATGGAGGATTGAGGCTATCCACTATTGACTGGACCCTAGTCTGCCCAGAAGATGGAGATTGGCTGCTCTCCCTGTGACACCAGTTGGGGTCAAGTGGACATGGGAACTGAGGAGTTAAGATAACCCGGACACAAGGGTCTAACGGAACAATGTGTCCCTGTTCTCGATCTTAGGCTGAGGAATTTACCAATGCTGCATTGGACGAAGACCAGGTCCTTTCCTTGGTTACAAAGGCTCATTCTCACTAGAGGAAAAGGCAGCTCGCATGTGCCCTCCTGGAATTCTATTTTTGCTTGTGTGTGTGTGTATGTATGTGCGCAAGCACATGCGCATATATGGCAAACGTTGGAAAAATACTTCATGGCCTCATACTGGGTCACATTTACTTAGACGTGTTGCCTGATTCTGAGGTTCATAGCTATTCTCCTCCACAGCTGGCTGTCTCATTAAAGAGATTCTCTAGACTGGAAGAAAATAATAGCCTTCTAGAACCACTGAGCTATGCAGACTCTGTGATGAGTTGAAATAAAATATACCATCACAGGAATACTTAATAGTTATTGAATGCTATTGACACAAATGAATGATAGAATAGTAGAGCTAGCAGAAACCTTACAATGAATCACAGAATCAACTAAAATTTATTGAGTACCTATTATGTGCTACGCATTCTTCCACGCACAAGGGGTAGAAAAATGAATGAGCTATGCAGATTATTTGCCCTTGTGGAGTTTACATTCTAGTAGAGGAAACATATTAACAACTAAGTAAATAAGATAAATTATGCTGATTGTTAGTGTTATGATGGAAATAAACTAGGTGTATGACAGAGAGACACGGTGGCGGGTAGGAGATCTTCTTTAGGTAAGTGCCAGTCAGAGGAAGCTTCCATGCTCAATATCCTCCATTTGCTCCTACAGATTCTACTGTCTGCCCTTCCTCACAAGCTCTGAGGCCCTGGAGGTTGATCACTCAATTTTTATGATGCAGCAAATCCAATGATATCTGAAGTGTCTGGGGCAGACAGGGACGCATTAGGAAGGCCCTGGGGAACCTCAACAAGAAAATCACCATGCTGATCCATAGGGCTTGGGAGTGAGGCCACCGACATGGTACCATTTCCTTGGGGAACCTGCTGGTCAACTGGTAACAGCATGTGATAATCATATCCCACATAAATGCCCCCAGGGAGTATCCACACTGGAGGAAGCTATCAACAATTAGATAGACAAGATTATCTGTCCTATAGATGTCAGCCAGGCTCTTTTCCAATCTACGCTAGTGTTTGCTGCGAGAGCCACAAACAGAGTGGCCCTGATGGCAGAGATGGAGAAAACACATGGCTCAAAAGCCTGGACTTCCCCCTGATTCAGCCTCATTCAGCTAGCATCCCTGCTGAGAGCCCAGCCTCTCAATGGGAGAAGCCAACATTGAGTCCTTGACATGGGACCATTCCTTAGGGGGATCTGCCAGGTGGTATGATTATATAAGGCCTTTATATGGTGGAGAGAGTAACATTTTTTTTCACAGTAATAGATACATATTCCAGATATGGATTTGTTTTCCTTTCCTGCAGCAATTCTGCTGGCACTGCCCTTCAGGGAGTTCCATAACTACTTTTCCCTCTTGTTGGCATCCCTCACAGTGCCTATGCCGGCAAAAGAAGTGAGGCAGCGAGAACTTACAGTCAAGACATTGTGTTTGATCCTTAAAGGGATCAGTCCACATCACAACCCCATGATCTAGGTACTATTATTATCCACTGAAATGAAGATTGGGGAGTTTAAGAAACTTGCCCCAACTGGTCAGCCAGCTTATGGCAGGACTAGGACTAAACTCTAGGCTTTCTGGCCAAGTCTGTGTTTAAAAAACAAGCAAACCCACAAACATTGTACTTCTTTGGAGAAATGACTGCTTCCAGGGTTAGGGAAAGGAAAACACAAGATGAGCCAGAAACTTCTTAGAGTGTCAGAAAATAAGGAAATGCCTCTTCCCCAACCAAAAACCAAAAAACCAACAAACAAAAAAAAAAAAAAAAAAGAGAAGGAAGAGAAGGAGGGAAGGAAGGAGGGAGGGAGGGAAGAGGACAGGAGAGCTTGTCAAGAAAAATACAAGCCAACTTAAAAAGTTCTCAGTGGCCAAAGCTGCAACAATTTGAGTAACAAAATCAATAACAATAATGTTGGATTGTAACCCACAAAATAAAACAAAATTCCATGAATCCATACTGATACACAGTTGACCCTTGAACAAAGTGCTTTTGAACTGTGTAGGTCTAGTTATATGCGGATTTTTTCCAACAAATACAGTAAAGTCCTCTAAATGTGATTTTCTTAAATTACGTTCTTTTCTCTAGCTTACTTTATTTTAAGAATATAGTATATAACACACAAAATATGTCTTAATCGACTATGTTATTGGTAAGCCTTCTGGTCAACAGTAGGCTATTAGTTAAATTTTGGGAGAGTCAAAAGTTATATGTGGATTTTCAATTGTGCAGGTGGTTAACTCCCCAACCCCTGTGTTGTTCAAGGGTAAATAATTGATTGAATAAATAAATACATGGAGGAAAAGGGATAAATCTTTCTTACAGAAGAATTACAAACAATGTATGTAGATTCTCCCTCCCCTAGGAGGTGGGACTTCATCCCTCTCCCCTTAAGTCCAGGCTGTACTTAAAAAGTAGCTTATAGAAAGAGGAACACACTAACTTGACAAGTGGAAAAACCAAGGGACCAAGGTTAACATAACCAGTAATAAGTCACATTAATATCTTGTGTTGTCTGATACAGCGTAGTGAGAAGGGCACTGCAACTGTGTATTTTCCCCAAAAACTCTCAACCTCAGTCTAATCGTGAGAAAACATCAAACAAACCCAACCTGAGGGATATTCTGCAAAATAGCTGACCGGCACTCTTCAGAACTGTCAAGGTCATGGGGACACACAGAAAGATTGAGAAACTCTGGTGACATATGGCTAAGTGCACTGTGATGTCCTGAATTGGATACCGTAATAAAATAGGGCACTAAGTAGGAAAACTGGCAAAATAAAGTCTGTAGTTTAAAGTACCAAAGTGAACTTCTTAGTTTGGACAAATATAACATGGTTATGGGTGATATCAACATTAGGAAAAGCTGAGCCAAGGGTATATGGGAATTCTCTGTACCAACTCTGTAGCTTTTCTGTAAATCTAAAATTATTGCAAAGAAAAATGTTTTTGCAAAAATTAAGAAAGTACAAAAGACAAGACCACTGAACTAGATTACCTCTGAGTCATAGCATTTGACAGAATTTCCCTGGGTACTTTCCACTTGGGAATGTTTAGCCAGGGGCCAGAGAAAATTTGCCTCTCTGTTCCATTAATAGATAAAATAAAGAAAGGATAAAAAAAGAAACATAAAAAGTTGATTAAATTCTCCAGTTTATAAAAACTCTGAAGAGCCTGCACTATTAACAACTGTGCACAATTTAATAAATCCAGTGATGCTACCATCAGCTGCCAGTTCTGTTGTTGAAAATTTCTCTAAGTAGTCATAAAAACCACAGGTCTTACATCTTTTGCTAAAATATCCAACTTGACCAGGAAAATGTAGTGTACCACCCCTGGTGAGCGGTCACTGGGATAAATCATTTGAGACAACCAGAAGATCCATTATGCATTTGCCTGAAAAACTGGCCTCTTCGGTGAATATTTCTGATGCATTTCTCAGGTCTGTTTCCCCTGCAACTCACCATTCTGGTGAATCCGTAGAGATAGCGAATGGAGACAGCAAACAAAGGAGGTGAAATGTGATTACTGAGAAGTAAAATCAAAGGCGGTGTCTTCTCCAACTCAGGGGGACTTCCTTTCCTCACTAGTTGCAGTGGGACCCACACCTCTTCAAAGCAGTTGGCATGTAATAACTGCGTATTTATTAAACACCTGCCTCTGAAATTCAAAGAAATAACCCCCACCATGGGCCAGCACCGTGCAATCATTATTTTTCCTACCAACCCTACAAAACAGGCGTTATTATCATCACCGCTAGACGTGAAGAGGTTAAGACTCAGAATCATGAAGTCACTTTGTTAACTGGGCACTGAATCTAGATTCCCCTGGCTTCAGACGTCAAGCATGTCCCCAGACACAGCACTGCTTATTCACAGGGAGTAGATGGCCGCTAACACGCGCAACACTGCGCACAGCCTACACGCTGCAGCCCCGCACAACAAAGGAGAGCCCGAAGGTCAGGGTTCAAATAAATCTTTTTTTTTTTAAATGGGAGATCAGTTAAACCACATTTGGTGATTCCTTGACTCCAATCTTCTCTATTTTTTTTCTTTGAAAGGTATGTTCTCCATTCCATGTAAACATTGGAAGGAAGTGAGAATTCTCAACGGCAGAGGCACCTGTTCCAGATCGAGTCCGGGGAAATATCTTTTTAACTTTTTTCCTCCACTCAAGTCACAAGAACCTGCTTTCTTCTTTCCAAAAACAGTAACAACAACAAAACAGTATGTACGTTATATGAGAGAATAGTCTCTTGAGCAGACGCACGAACAGCAGGTTCAGTGCAAACCTACAGCAGCTTCTCCCAAAAGAAACATTAAATACATTTACAAAGGTGTAGGGAGAAGCTTGGTAAACAGAAGCCTGCACAGCAGAAAGCCTCGGAGCCACAACGTTATGAATACCTTCCAGAAATGAAAACAAAATTCGAACAGGCAGAGGGGGCACTGGGTGACCGAACTTCGACTCTATTTTTTATATATATATAAATATTTTGTATTTGTAGATGATATATAATATAAAAAGGCATACAATATAAAAAGACATATATATATATACATTTTTAAGAGATTTTATTTATTTATTTGAGAGAGAGAGAGCACAAGCAGGGGGAGATGCAGAGGGAGAGGGAGAAGCAGACTCCCTGCTGAGCAGGGAGCCTGATACCTGGCTCCATCCCAGGACCCTGGGATCATGACCAGAGCCGAAGGCAGATGCTTAACCAACTGAGCCACCCAGGCACTCCTATATATACATTTTTATATTTTGGATTTGTATATCTTTATCTCTATATATACATAAATATGGAATTATAGATAGGAAATATACAATTATATTTATGTATCATATATAATAAATTCAAAGTTTAAAATAAGACATGTTGTCTTAAATAATAATTTTTTTAAATGAATCCACAGTCTCACTTTTCTTTTTTGACTTGGAAGTCAGGGGTAGTTAATCAGATATAGGGGCAATCCCCTGATTGGATGAGGGTACCTCTTCAGGACAGTGGTATATAACTGGGTGGAAGTTCTGACTCCTTTGAGAATATGATGGAAGCTATAAAGCATCTTCTGTGAAAATTAATACATACCCATCTATATGGGTTTTCTTTCTGAGATGTCCATGGTCACCTGGTGACCATCCCTATGGAGATCCCAGGGGCCTCCCACACCTGCCATGTTCGCTAATTAAACTTAGAGAAAGAGATTCATAAGCCATCAGGATTTCTAAAAAATAGCCCATGAATCCTTTGTTAAAGGAGCTTTGAGTTTTATCTATGCACACATATGAGGTTGATTTCTCTGCCTTCTGATTTCTAGGTAATGTTCCAAGAACACACGCCCCAGAATACTGAAGTCAGGCAAACAATGAAAGACCAGAGCAGGAGACCAAGCACTCTTAGGCTTTGGTGCATTCGCAAAGGTTCCCAAAGCTTAGAATCTGATGAACATCAGCCAAACCTTGAAGGCCAAGTAGTCTGGTTCACAGAAACATGGCCAGGGGAGCCAGAATGTTGCCCTGGCCCTCTCCAGTTCCTCTCCAGGGCAGAATGGAAACAGGTGGAATATGGTGTTGGAGCTGGGATGTTGAAATCAATGTGCTGATCCCAAATAATGGAATGGAGTTGTATCATGTGCACATTTCATTTGCATTAACTCAACTGCATCAACAAGGAAATTAGGAGGAAAAAGCATAAGTAAGAGCAACAGAAAGAGTGAATAGCTTAAATAACGCAGGCTATGAGGCCAATCCATTCAATGAACACATGCCAAAAGGCAGTGGATGCAAGGCTGTTGGCAAAACAGAAGAGGAAGAACCTGTGAAGGATTTTAGGGATTTCTTGGCCACTGACAAGGAAGCAAGCCCATTGTTCACTAGACCAATGAGTGTTGAAGAAAGGCAAAGAGAAATTAGGGACCAAGGCCACAAAGAAACATTAGCCAGCACAGGATGAGATAAACATGTGGAATCATCTGCAGAAGATAGAAAAACTTAGATATCATGTTTGGTAGTGGAGGAGGATAGGCAATGAGTACCCTCTCTCATAGAAATGGACTATGCAATAGTCAGTCTTGGCAGAAAAATAAAAAGGAAAACAAAAGTATGTGTCAACAAAGAAGTATGGCCAGAGCCCTGGAGTCACTAGCTGCTGTGTTCTTGAGTCAGGCTGGTACATGGCTGGACTACACATTTGTTGGATGTTCCCAGGTTTTGTCACTGAGAGATATTTGAAGTACTGAGTAAATAGAATGGAGATGACGTCACACCTGACCTTGAGCAAGAGAAACGGAGCAGGGAAGTCACTGTCATGGGAAACACTAGACTGAGCCCCTCAGGTATCCATGAGTGTGTGAAAAGCACTTGGTCCATATGACCTCCTGCCCATTACCATCACTGACTGAGCCCCAGTGATGAAAGACTGGGGTCATAGCCCATGGGGGAAAAATTTAGGCCTGAACTAACATTTCATTTCTTAACTCTCCCCAGGAGTTACTTACCAGAGTGTTCCATGGGCCTCTGCACTTGTCATCCACAATTAAACCTCAAAGAAAGTCCATCCCACGAGAGTCACAGTACATGAAGTGGCCATTTCATGGACTCCCAGAGCAAGTGGAAATTACAGTGGCAAAGATCAAATGCAATTCAGGGGCATTTTCTAAAGGTGGGGAGGGGTAAAGAATCCCTCCTTATCGTTGTGACCTACCTTAGAGTTGGCAGAAATGCATCATATTGGCAGGTACATTTGTCTATAAAATTCTGTTATCACATCTGCAAAATTGCTAGAAAAAGTTATCACTCTCATTCATATGGTACTTTCCAGTTCACGATATGCCTTAATACATATTGTTTCATGCCATGGTTGGGGTGAGGAGCCTGAGGCTCAGGACATTTGGGGACTTGCCAAGGTCCAGACCTGGAATGGGGATGCCTGTTTGGTTGCAATAGTGAGAAACCCAATTGAGCCACTAATAATGTCTTATGCTGAGCTACAGAGGAAAAGAAATAACTGTTTGGTTGTCTCTTTTCTCAGGATAGCAACTCGCAAGATTCTAAAAAACCAATGAGGCTCTTAGGGCACTGGCTTCTCAAATTCCATCACTAACGCAGGATGAGTGGATGCCCAATTTTACAGGCTTCCCTGGAAATAACGCTGGCTCTCCACTCTTGCCTATACCCTCACAATTCAGGGCTGTTGTTCTGTTATTTTAGATTCCCTTCCTCCCTATATTTATTATAAAGTCCTTCCAATTCTTAAGATTCTAACTATGTGTGAATGCAAATGCAGGAGGCATTTGTCATGCACATAACCTCTGCATGGCTATATCTTCCTCTGGACGATGTCACAAATGTGTGTTAGGCTTCCAGTACCTTTGTAACGAGAATTTTCTCATTATGGAAAACCAAACATGGCAGAAGATGACTTATTTTGCATGTAATTTAGGCAGCCTTTTATTTATCCTTGTATAATTGTAATAACGTCTCTGGAACTCAGTATTATATCCAAACCTCCAGATCCCTAATGCAGTTGAAAATAAAACAGAAGGAACAACTTCAATTTTAAAGAGGAAAACAACTGCTGAGCTCATAGAAGGTAATTATAACTCCAGGAAAGTCTCAAGAAGTTTCATGCACCAATGTTTCTCAAAATGGGCCCTCTTCTCCCTTCCGAATCAAACCTAAATCCAGTCTGCTCTCCGACAGCCAGAGAGAGGACAAATTTCTACCTGTGAATAAGGCTATCAGGGTGAAATTTTCAAAGTATTCATTTTTCACATGATGGAACATTAGGCACACATTCAAATGAAGTTTTCAAATCATTTGTAATGTCATGGGAAGCAAATGAAGATAGTAGACTATCTACGTTCTGTAATCTCATTGATACAAAAATATGTAATATAAAACATTTTAAGTGGCTGGGAAGAAGCACATGAAATGTTTATTATTAATGATCTTGGAGTTATGCAATGATGACTGACTCTTGTGTTCTTTTTTTCTTCTCTTAGGTTTCTACAGTGGTCATATATTGCTTTTTTTCTTTAAAAAAAGTATTTGTTCTTTAAGCAGCCCTTCCCATTTTAGAGCAATGATGTGTCAGTTGGCACTCCTGCGATGAACTATTTCCATAGTCAGCTCATCCTATGCTCAGATCTTACTCTAGATGCTCTACCAGCCCCTCTTCCTTTCCCACCCTGTGCGCTCTTCCTAGGCAGGCTTGTCAACTCCCAGGGCTTCTATTATAATCTGTATACTGATGACTTCCAAATGTATGTCCACATTCCAGAACTTTCCTCTGAACTCTAAATCTGTGCATGCAGTTGCCCATTTGGCACATCCACCATGATCACTCACTGGCAACTTAAACTCAGTGTGTGCAAATCAGAACTCAGAGCCCTTGCTCCATGCCAGCCCCCTTCCACTTTCCTGTGTCAGTGAGTGTTGCCACCATCTCCATCATTACGTAAGCCAGGAACCTGCCTTGCCATCTCCCTCTCCATCATACAGCATATATCAGATACATTAGCCAGTCCTAATGCTTCTTCTTACAAAATGTCTCTCAACCTATCTGCTTTGCTCTGTTTTTTAGGGCCATTCCACCGGGTGAAGGCGTCACCTCTCCCCTGGAGCACTGCAACATTTCCAAGTTGGTTTTTCTGTGTCTACTCTTGCCTTTTTCCAGTCAAATTTATCACTTTGAAAACACGAATTTGGTCATGTATTGCCCCAAACTTTAAATCTTTCAATCCTTCTCTCTTCTTTTAAGATGAGATGTAAAATGTTGGTCAAAGCCTACAGGACTCTCAACAATATACCACTTCATTTTTCATCATCTTCATCTGGTTCTGCCCTTCCCTTTGATTTCTGTGGTCTGACATTATGAGGGAAAACCCCACAGAATTTGAGAACGAGGCTTCACCTTTTATAAAAACTGCACTGCAGGAAAGAAGAAGGAGAAGTCTTACCTGCTAAGGGTCAGGGACAACCTCAACCTAGTTCCTTAACACATCAAAGTGACAGGCTTTCTTTTTGATCCGGGTACAACAAACAATCCCTCCAAGACTTGCCCTATAGTCAGTGAAGGAGAGGACCTTGTGATGCTCAGGTAGGGAAGAAGAGACAGGTGATGCTCACCAGGGAGTGAAAGGTGATCCTTGACGTAAGCTGTCAAACAGCAAAAGGCTATTTATATAGGGGCTCCGAGAACATGTATTTAAAGAAAGTATTTGTCCAGTACAGCACTTAGGATCCTTAAGGGATTACAGTATTTGTCCAGGAGAGTGAGGCATTTAAGCTCTGTACAGGATTCAAGATGTTTGCTCAAGGCAGTCAAACATTAAGGATCTCTTTGGTTGATATTTGCAGAGAATGAATCAAGAACATCTGTTCATCATGGAGAGGCTGATTTCCTCATCCTCAACAGCAACTTTCATTACGTGCCTTGAGGAAGGAAAAAAGTGCCCTTCCTGCTCAGCTCGATTTCACATACTGTCCACTCTATTTGAAACACTCTTCTCCTTCCCTCCTCCCCTTCTCCAGGATAATTCCTATTCTTCCTGGGGATCTCACTTCAACATCACTTCCTCTGTGACAGCTGCCCTGCTTAACTGATCATCAGCTGTGAAATGATTAACTACTTCCCTGATTAACTCTTCTAGAGCTCCTGACATGTTGTTCAAGTAATTAATTAATTGACTGATTCGTGTTAGCATCTAAGCTCCAGAATATGACCATCAGACTCATCATCGTCACCCCCACTCTCAGCACGGGATCTTACACCTTTTAGAAATATTTGTTGAAAGAGTAAATTAATTCTTTGTGTCATTTAATATTCATTTACAAAATAGTAACTCCCTTGACACAAGGATGTTATCGTATTTCTCTTTGTACCTCCTCAAATGTGATTTACTTGGCCCACAGTAAATCTTCAATCAACATTTTTATACATACCTAAATAAGTAAATAAAAAGGGAGGCAAATACGTAATAGTTTCTTTTATCACACCCTTATGAGATATAGCAAAAATCTTAAATTTTTGGTTGCAGGATCCTTTCATTATTAAAATTTATTTAGGACTTCAAAGAGCTGTTTAGCTAATATGCACACACAGACACATTTACATATATACATATATATTTTCATATGTACATTTTATATATATACATATGTATATTTACCAACTAAGAATTAAAACTGAAAAACTTTTTAAAATATCAACTTCATAACTTATTAAAATAACAAACTCATTACATGTTAATAAAAATACCACATTTTTATGAAAAATATTGTATTTCCAAAACCAAAATAAAGATTTAGTTAGAAGAATGGCATTATTTTGCATTTAAAAAAATCTCTTTAATGTCCAGTTTAAAGAAGACAATTAGCAGAATTCTCGTACCTGCAGTCTGCTGCAATATGTTGGTTTGTTTGAAGCATACGAAGAAAATCTGGCACCGTATAGCTATGTAGTTGGGAGAGATTTTAATAGCCTTTTTCAATAATTGTGGATATTCTTCTTTACTACTACACTAACACTCAACAAGTGGCAATTTCTTAAATATTAGTTGCAATATAGAATTTGAAACATTATTAATGAACTTTTAAAATATACCGTTACATTAAAATCTGTCAATTTATTTTGTACTTTGAATAGATATTCAACTCATGCATGTCTTTGTAACATGGTGTAGCAATCATTTGGAAAATATTAATTCACTGAGTTATGCTGATCCTCTAAGTGTCCTATTTCATTATACAATATGCAAAATTACATAATTAACATCACCACCAATCTCATCAAAAAAGTTATTATTGGAAAGCTGTCAAGCTCATGAGGGCAAATACAAATTTTCCAGAAGTCTGATTTTCACCTGAAACCTTAAATTTCATTATTGGCAACAAAAATTCAGTTGTTTTACTTAACATATACTAAGCTTCATACATGTTTAGGAAAATGTATTCTAAATACCCAACTCCAGACAACCAGAGTTTATGTCAGTCATTGTTTCAAGCAAAACTGCCGTTTTATTTTATTTTTTTTAATGGCTACTTTAGCTCTTAACTTTGATAATTATACAAGTGCTTTCCCTCTAGAAAAGCATCGTGCTCTGTATGCAGCAGAAGTGTTTTTTGTGTGCTTGCCTTTTTACCATGCCATACTCGAGGGGGGAATTCAATAGCTGGCTCTTAAGAAGTGTCCACTGGCAATCAATATTCCATCCTGGAGTTCAGCCCTCATCCCCTGTTGACTTGGATGCAAAGTTATGCTTTCCAGTACCTCCATCTTCCAGACAATGCCATCAAATTCTACATCTATGAATTATACCTCTAAACCTAGGTGATAGTATAGGCATGCCTTGTTGTTCACAAGGGGGACTAGGCAAGAGATGCCAGTTAGGAAAGAACAAAACAAAACCAACTCAAATTCCAGGTCCTCTTGCTGGTGAGTGGGGCTATTCCTTCCATATTCATCAAGAGCACATGGAAGTAGGAAAAAGAAAGCTTAACAACCACCGCCAGGCTGTCTGAGGATCGGAGAGGATGATGCTGGTACAGAAGAGAAGTAATCAGAGAGCAAGAGTCTGGAGAGGAGGCTTGAAGATGGCACTGAGACTGGGGATCATTTCGTCCCCATTAAATAATTATAAGGGTTTCCAAAAACACTTACCTCATTGATGCAGTGATTTAGCCAAGAAGTACAAAACCACTGTGTTTAGGGAACAAGTAAATGGTTCAGGAAATTAATAATAGAGCAACCACCAGGAGCCACAGAGCCCCCTACGTCCCCAGAAAAGCAAAGTTTCTCCTCCTCATTCCTCCTCCATTGGTTGTCCTTTTCACTGCCAACAAGTGCTTGAAAACATTCCTGAGCATTTTGAGGTTAGGTTTTGGAGAGATGGTTAGCCTTGAAACATATTTTAGAAATTTGGTGTTTGCTATATATCTTCTCTGTTAATTAAACCTCTGTTAAGACTAGCTTCAAGGGGATAAACCGTGAGAAGGAGGGATGTCTTAGTCTTGGGGACCTAATGAAAGAGGCTACTCAAATGAAGATTCTTCCAACAACAGCATTTCTATGATTTTCTTTGTTTTACCAAGCCAAAGTAGAATTCAATGCAGCTCTGCATCCTTGGACAAGTTACTTAACCTCTCTGAGCCTGTTTTCTCCTTTGTAAAATAAGGATAATAATAGTATTCATTTACAAAGACAGGTATGAGGGTTAAGTAAGATATTGCACACGAGGTATTTAACATGTTTGGGACATACTAACACATAATAAATAGTGGCAGGGGTGACGGTGGTGGCAGTGGCCATGGCAGAAATGGTGGTGGTGGTGGTGGTGGTAGTGATTCTGGTGGTAATGAAGATCTTAGTGACGGCAGTGGGGGTGAGAGCAGTAGTGAAGGTGGTGGCAGCAGTCATGATGGCCATAACTGTTGTGATGATGGAGATGGTGATGGTGGTGGTAGTGGCAATGCTGGAAGTGGAGGGGGTCATGGGTGGTAGAAGTGCTGGTGGTGGTGGAGTTGATGGAAATGGAAATGGTGGTGATAGAGGTGATGATGGTGGGGGTTGAGGTGATGGAAGTGATGGTGGGGAAAGATGACAGTGATGGTGGTAGAGGTGGTGATGGAGGTGGAGGGGGTCGTGGTGGTGGTAGAAGTGCTGGTAGTGGTGGAGCTGATGGAAGTGGAAATGGTGGTGATAGAGGTGATGATGGTGGGGGTTGAGGTGATGGAAGTGATGGTGGGGAAAGATGACAGTGATGGTGGTAGAGGTGGTGATGGAGGTGGAGGGGGTCGTGGTGGTGGTAGAAGTGCTGGTAGTGGTGGAGCTGATGGAAGTGGAAATAGTGGTGATAGAGGTGATGATGGTGGGGGTTGAGGTGTTGGAGGTGATGGTGGGGAAAGATGGCAGTGATGGTGGTGGAGGTGATGGTGGAGGTGGTGATGGAGGTGAAGGTGATGGTAGTGGAGGTGGCATGATGGTGTAGGTGGTGGTAGAGGTGATAGAGGTGATGGTGGTGGAGGTGGAGGTGATGGTGGACGTGGAGGTAGTAGTAAAGATGATGGAGGAAGTGGTGGAGGCAATGGTTGTGGCTGCACTGTATTTAATTCTTAAAGCCAGGGTGGTTACCTCAGAGGGAATACAGCCCTAACTAGCTTGGTCATCAGAGTTGATCAGGTCTCTGCAAAGGCATTCTCTTAATACATGAGAAGTGTGGAAAACCATCTCTTCATGTAGGACTTTACTAGTTTTCTAGCCCTGCACCTGACATTATGTTCTCTACTCATGACCCTCCCTATGGCTGCAGAAAGTTGAGTAGAGGAACTAAGATCACTGAAGATGAAACCCGTTTACCGGAGGAGCTTAACTTGATAGAGGTTTAAAAGATCAATTTAAGTCTTTTTCCTTCTGCCCCTTCAAACCCATCTTTTTCTCCCATTCCTGGATAAAATCTCAAGACAGGATTTTCTGTTTTTAAATTATGTTTTTAGGGATGCCTGGATGATGCAATGGGTGAAGCATCTGACTCTTGTTTTTGGCTCAGGTCTGATCTCGGGGTCCTAAAATGGCACTTTGCATTGGGCTCCGCACTCAGTGGGAGTCTGGTTGAGATTCTCTCCCTCTCCCTCAGCTCCTTCCCCCCCACCCTGCTCTCTCTCTCTCTCTCTCGAATAAATTAAAAAAAAAATTTTTTTAAAGATTGATTTATTTATTTGAGGGGGAGAGAAGGGCAGAGGGAGAGGGACAAGCAGACTTCCTACTGAGTGCAGAGCCCCATGCCCCATGAGATCATGACCTGAGCCAAAACCAAGAGTTCAATGCTCAACTGACTGAGCCACCCAGGTGCCCCATAAATTGTTATTTTAGATAATAAATAATCCCTTGGTTTTGGCAACAAAATGTTGGATCCAATGTAATAATTACCTAATTTTAGTGGAGTAAAGTACAATAATCAAAACATTGTAAATTCCTCACCCAATGCAAGCTTATTTCGGGCTGAATGCCTGGTCTCCTCATTCTAGGCAGGGCCAAGAGGGTGGGCGGATTAGGGGAAAAGGGAAGCGTCTTCCACACTGATCAGTTGTCATCTGGGCCGGTCCGTCTGGATGGAAGGTGGATGGTACACATTTGCTGGGTTTGCCCTCGTAGGCACTTTTACAAGGTCCTTGCAGATTCACCACACTTACCATACGCACACGGTGCACGCACACACACACACACACAGTGTGCACATACACACCATCCTCATACACCACATGCACATACCACACACACACACTTACTGTACATACCACACCCACACATACACACCACACACAAATACCATACATATTACACACACCATGCCCACACTCAGGCACACCACACACACACCACATTCACATACCACATTCATACACCACACGCACATACCACACACCCCACACATCATACACACCACACACACCACACATTCACATAGCACACTGCACTCACACACACACACTCACCACACCACTGAGAGCAGCTCTCTCAGCACAGGCAAGACTTCTCTCCTCGGGCTCTGGACATCTGATGGCTCACCTCTCTTGTGGGATCATATTTTCCCTCCAGAATGTCTTCTTGGGTCCCTTCACCAAGTTCCCATCTGGTCCCTAGAGAACATTCACACCTTTGCTCTTTATAATAAGACGAATGCAGCATCGGTCACAACCACTCCTCTTTGGAGTCTCTTGATGATGAGAAGACACATGTTTCTGTGGGACCCAGATGCCAGTGGGCTCATGTGGACTCTCTGGGTGGGCCCATCACAGTGCTCTCACTGGACTTAGGGTGACCCAGAAGCCCCCTCCACCCACCCAGGGGACAGAGGGTGGAGCACAGCCCCTCCCTCCTCCCTTGAGCCTGGAAGTGCCTGCCCAGGGCCAAGCACCTATTGTGCTTTTCTAAGGCTTTAGGCCCTGCTAACAGCCTCAGACAGACTGAGTGACATTTTAATCCGCTCCTACGATAAGGTTGAAGTGCTGGCAAATAAGGATGGAACAACAACAACAAAATTATGAACATATTGGTCCAGGAAAACAAACACAAAGAGAAGACCATATTAATAAGAAAATACCCCACATTTGCTGAGCAAAGCTTTTCCATGTATTGTTATATACTTTTCAAAGACTAGGCAATGGGTACGGGGGTCGCAGTAATAACCTAACATTTGAATAATGTGGCAGAGTTTACAAAGAGCTTTCTCACATACTGTCCCATTGGGTTCTCGTAAGAAGCCTGCAAGGTTGGTGCTGTTCATCACATTTTACAGAAGAAGAGTCAGGGTCAGCAGTGGCAAAGGGAGTGAATCTTACAAGCTAACCCACATTAAGTGAGACCTGCTGCCTAGGATAGGGCTATCAAAGTATAGTCCAAGTGCAAGAAGTAGGAAATAAGCATTCAGGCACTCATCTAGCAATTTAATGTTGCCATAACATCTGAGTGTGTGATCAGTGGACTTGATTCATGGGGCAGGGTATGGACCACACCAGGTATTATCAAACTCACATGGTGAGTCTCATGTGGCATGAGCTGTGTACTAGTCATGGGCAGTAGGACTGCATTTCCAGTCTGCTACGAGTTGGAAATTAAAGAGAAAAAAAACCTGGCTCTTCACAATGGATAATTTGGAAAAATCATGCCCTACACAGAGTGGTGCGTATAGAAGCATCCAAAGCCCAGGCAATAATGCTGTGGTTGATTAATGATGTCTGCCATGAGCATGGAGGTGGGAGCCAGGGAGCCACACTATGCCCTTTCTGCTAGGTCATGGGGTCCTAGAATAGTAGAACACGCCTAGATTTTGAAAAGATACATATTTGCGGTAAAGGAAGCTAAATGTGACATTAATAAACCTGATTACAGAAACACCTTCTGTTTTCAAAATTTCAAAGACATTTCACACATACTACATCATTGATGCTTGGGTTGAGCCTGATAAGAAGACAAAGAAAAGAGTATTAATCCTGTGTTGCAGAGAGGAAAACTGTGAGCCAGAGTTTCTAAGTTCCTGCGCATAAGCACAGAGCTGGTCAGTGGCGGTGGGGGGACTGGAGCCCAGGACCCCAGCATATCACCACCTCAGACTGCCATCCTGCCCATGTGCCGTTGAAATAAAATGATGTACGGGAAAGCTCTCAGCACAACAAAAATGTCATATAATAGCAGTTTTGTTACAGAAAAGTTGAGATAATTTCATGGATGACATTCCAAGATGGCTTTTAGATTGACATCACAGAAGACAGGCTGCCCTGGTAATAAAAACAATTGCCATATTCAAACAAATGTCTTGGCTGGAGAGGAACGTGGGTCCAAGCTCGGGATGACAATTTCTCCCTTCATTTGATATCTCAGGCCTTGTTCCAGGTAGGGCCACTTGTGTGTTATTGTAAATAGGTCAGTGAAAATTTCCTTCTGTCCAACATACATCTATCAATCCTTTGCTGTGTGTTGGAGACTCTACTAGGCACTAAGGGTGCAGACAAGAACAGAAGTGAGAGATGCACAGGTGAATGTTTGCAGTTAGCTGTCTCACGTGTAATGCTAATAAATACGTAGGAGATTCAGAACTGCTTCCAAGGAGGGAGTGATTCATTCTACTGGTGGAGAGAATAAGGAAAACAGACTAGCAAAAGGATTCACAAAGGAGATGACCCCGCTGGTGGCATGTTTTGAAGGGTGGATAAGCAGACAATCCAAGAAAGGGCGTTCAGACAAAAGGAACAGCTTAGCAAAGGCACAGAGGCTCTAAAACCACATGATGGGCTTGGAGAAATACAGATAATTTTATGCATCATGTGCGTGTGCATGTGCGTGTGTGTTCATCATGGTAAAATATGTACAAAATATATACAACATAAAACTTGCCATTTAAAGTACACAGTCCAGTGACATTAAGCACATTCACACTGTTGGGCAGGCATCTGGAGATGGATGATTGGACACATCTGCTTTTTTCAAAGGACTGTAACCCGGGGGGAGGAAATCAAGATTCGACCTTCACCATGCAGTTTTTAAGAGACACTCATTTGAGGGCACGTTCTGCACGGAGCACTGGGTGTTATGCACAAACAATGAATCATGGAACACTATATCTAAAACTAATGATGTAATGTATGGGGATTAACATAACAATAAAAAATTTTTAAAAAAAGAGACACTCATTTGTTGTTTACATGAGAGGTAGACACTTTGCCTTATG
Source organism: Halichoerus grypus (assembly GCF_964656455.1). Lineage (NCBI taxonomy): Eukaryota > Metazoa > Chordata > Mammalia > Carnivora > Phocidae > Halichoerus > Halichoerus grypus. The sequence goes on from NC_135719.1 coordinate 10,611,433, forward strand.
GAAACTAACCCAACACTTAACCTGACAAAGACTTTAGTTTCTTCTTTGATAACGCGAGGATACTAACAGAACCTACTGCACTGGGTTGTTGTAAAGGCTCACCATGTAGAGTGGTTAGAACAGTGTTAGCACAGAGTAAATGCTTCCCATTTTATTGTTGTTGGTGATGATGATTGGTGGTGGTGATGGCGGTGGTGATGGTGATTTCCACTTGACTTGGCCCCTCACCCCCCACTGCCACACCCTGGCTTCTCACACCAAACATGGAATGAAAGTGCAATCATTTGATTGCGATATAACAGTGTGGAGTACAGAGTTTTTTTTTTTGTTTTTTTTGTTTTTTTTTAGATTTTATTTATTTATTTGAGAGAGGATGAGAGGAGAGAGAGAGCACATGAGAGGGGGGAGGGTCAGAGGGAGAAGCAGACTCCCTGCTGAGCAGGGAGCCCGATGCGGGACTCGATCCCGGGACTCCAGGATCATGACCTGAGCCGAAGGCAGTCGCTTAACCAACTGAGCCACCCAGGCGCCCTGGAGTACAGAGTATTGAGTGAAACCACTAAAGACTGCTGTGCTTGGTGTCTCGGGGGCAGGAGTGGATGAACTGCGGGCCAGAGGTTTTGGATGCTCTGAGCTCAGTGTCTTCTCTCGGAAACCACGCCAGCGCTGCCAAGCATTTCTGCAAATACAGTCGGTCCTCATTGTTCACAGATTCCAATTTGTGAATTCCCCTACTTGCTGAAATGTATTTGTAACTCAGAGTCAGTACTCATGGCACTTCCATGGTCATTTGCAGACATGCACGGAGCGGCAAAATATTCAAGTGGCCAAGGCACACAGCACTCCCAGCTGGGTTGAAACAAGGTGCCCTTCTGACTTCTCGTTTCAGCTCTCATTCTGTAAACAAGTGCCCTTTTCACGGTCTACTTAGTGCCACATTTTTCACATTTCTGTGCTTTTGTTTGGCGATGTTGCTGTTTAAAGTGGCCCTCAGGCATAGTGCTGAAGTGCTGTCTCAAACTCCGAAGTGCAAGAAGGCTGCAGTGTGCCCGACGGAGACAATAGGTGTGTTAAATAAGCTCTGTTCAGCCGTGAGTGATGGTGCTGTTGGCCGTGAGCTCCATGTTAACGAGTCAACAACATCTATTAAATGAGGTGTCTTTACACAGAAACAGATGGAAAAACAAGCTTATGGATTGATGGATTGATGAAAAGGTGGCCAGAGGCTCGCAGGAACCTAACCCCGCTCTTCCCTTAGAAACAATGGTTCAGAATTTGTTATTTCCGTGTTTGCGGGGACTTTTATGAACACAACTACCCCGAATAACAGGAATTGGCCGCACGAGGAAGAAAAGGGCCCAGGGAGGCCCACGGTGTGTAACCACATTGGTGGAGAGAAGAGTACAAGGACAATAAACCTCCTCTCGGGGGTCCTGGTGGAGGAAGAAAGGCCTCCTGCTCTTTTGTTTCCTGACTCAAGCAAGACAGGAGAGATTCCCACAGAGGCTTGGGCACAAGAAGTCTCCATAACTAGTAAAATAAAGGTTTCTGAGAACAGACTTTTGGGTTTGGGGTTGTGGTACTTGAACTTGCCTTTCCAGAAACCTGCCTGTGTAGACTCAAAATGGCTTAAATTCCAATTTCCCTTTCTCCTAGAACTGTAGTGTAACTGGAGAAATGAGTCCACTCCTTTCCTGGCCAGACCACCCCGTGTCTTTCCTTCTGAGTAGTACTCAGAGAGATATGAAAATGTCCCAACGATGACTGCTTTGTATCTGTCCTGGCAGATGAGGACATCCACCTCTGGGATTATACCAAGCCCTACCCAGATCCAAAGTAATGAGATCCTGAGTTTGCACAATTAAAAAACGTGTTGCTCCCCTCGCCTCCGTGGGTCACATCTAGAGGTAAGTAGGAGGCATCTGGTATCACGGTGACACTCTGGAGGGGATGCCAGGAGCTGAAATGCCTAGCGGAGGTGGTGCTGAGGGAGCTGAGGACAGACACCTCGTTGCTCATCATCTATCTGCAAAGCCACTATGCAGAGGTGACACGGGGGTGATGCTAACTACCTGGTGCGTTGGAGGAGAGAGCCTTTGAACCGCTCTGGGCTGTACTTCCCTAGGGGCTCACCGGCTCTTCTCTCTCCTTCCCTCATCTCTTTCCTTCCTCCTCTTCTTTCTCTGCACCCTTCCTCCCTGTCATCTCTCCATCTGGATCAGCTCAAATGCTCTTTCATACTAATCAATATCACGCCCTTGTTCGTGGTGAATGGAACTTAGAGACGGATGTCTTGGGTCTGAGCCTTTCTTTGTCACTCATCAATTGCATACACTTGGTCAGCTCCTTCATCAAGTATTGCGTGTCTACTTGGTTCCAGGCACCACTCTGGGCCCTTGGGCTAGTTCGGGAAATAAACAGAATAGGCAGCTATCCTCATGAAGCTCAGAATCTAGCAGGCATAGAAAGACAATAAATGGTAAATGCAGTAATCATGTAAGTTAGGAAATGATAAATACTAGGGGAGAGAAAACATGGAACAAGATTAAGAGGATGCACACAGTGGTATAAGGGAAGACCACAAGTGGTTAACCTCTCCACAACTCTGCATGCTCCACAGGTAGATATGGGCGATACCCCATAGCTCTCCTCCCCAGGATGCAGTGAGGTGAAAGGAACATATAAATCATAAACCATTAGATGAACATTTACTGTTTGAAGAAGAATCTTCTCATCTGCATGACCCGAAGTTTAAAATAAACTCCTCATTTGGACATGAAACTGATACGGGAGGGAAATTCACATGTGTTGAGCGCCTACCTTGTACCATTTACTGTGTCAGCTCTCTTCTCCAGAGACCTCCTCTTGTCTCCAAGCTGAGCATCATTATCCCAGTTTTGTGGCGGAGAAAAGCAAGGCTCAGAAGTGAAGTAACCCGCCCAAGGTCAGGGCACAGAACTGGGGGAAATCCAGAGCTGGGTTGAGGATCCAATTCTGCCACTCCGAGACTCTTTCCCCAGGGGATCCAAAGCGTTAACCCGGCTAGATGACCTCTAAAATTCCTCCAATTCCAAGAGTGCTTGGCGTCTCAGTGATTACTCTTCTGGGTGAGGATAATTGGATGACCCAGAGAAAAACACGTCTCTGAAGGAAATGTGTCCCTTAGTTTCTAACAGGAAGGTCATTTCTCAGCAGTCCTGGCAGCATAGACCTCGGGGGAAGCTGCCATCAGCAGGCTGGTGGGGGAGGATAGATGGGGGGCTGCAGAAACTTGACTCAAGGGGCTTCCTCCACCTTGTGGGGTCCTTGCCCCAAGAAGAAAATAAAAGCATGAGGGATTTTGTTCATACCTACAAGCCTCCTAATAACAAAATAAGAAGGATGGGCCACAGCTGAAGAAGCAGCTTCTGACAGGGAGGTAATTATTGGAAGGCAGAAAGCTTCTTTCTTTAAAGACAGAGTACTGCATGCACAGTTGAAAGTACAAGGTGGCTTAGGAGAGAAAAAAAAAAAAAAAAAAATATATATATATATTTTTTTTTCTCCAAGTTCCAAGCTTGTGCACAGAAAGAATTGGCAGGCATATTAAATACTGCTCACCAAAAAGTTGACCAGGAAAAATGTTTTTTTCATGCCATTTTTCCCAGTGTTTGAGGTTTTGAGATATTAAATCACTTAATATTATAGATAACGTAGTGTTTTTTGGCCGTTATCTTGTGTCTGATCCCTGCCAGGTTATGAATAAAGATAGTCTGATTTACATATTTATTAGCTACATTTTACAAGAAAATAGCAGCCCTGCGTCTCCCATGGTCCATAATCTGCACTGACTGGGCAAGGACATTTAAAATAAGCCCCTGTCACAAATTCTCATTTTATACGTGTCATAGTAATAGCTGTGCATAAAATTATAATAGAGAGACCCTCCCAAGTCTGTGCTGAGTATCAAGTTTAAATGCGATGAGGTCATTTGATGAGTCTGTGACCCTTCTAATTAGGTAAGGGAGTTACTGATACCCCTGAATCCCCACCTTGGGAACACTGTGGCCTGGATCAGCTCACAGAACAAAGGTTCAGATTATGACACGCTCTGTCTGGAGGAATTGACACCAGTGCCCTTTGCAGAAAGGCCTCTCACCTCGAGGAGGCATTAAATGGAGTGCCCTGTGTCTGGGACCCTAACGTCTGCGATAGTTTGTCTAGAACCACTCGAACCACTTGAACAGCCCTACAGACTTCCAGTCATTCTCCTGGGAACACAGGCTCCTTCAACCAGAAAGCACTGACCACAATTAGTCTCTTAGTCCGATTTCCCTTATCTTGTAGAAAAATATGTGTATGTAAAATTTTAACAAGGATTTCTCTTCTCAGACATGGAAGCACCTGCCAAGTAGAAATGATTTGGCAAGGAAGTACAGGCATCTTGATTGAAGAAGGGTCTGTGAAGGTAGAGCTGGGCTGGTCCACTGAGACCTGTGGTATCTTTTTTATTTCCTACAGCAGAGATGCTCACCCATGTTGGGGGTTGAGGAACACCCCCCCGCAGGTGGGCACAGGAGAAAAAGATTGTGAATGAATCCACATTTTCATTTTCTGACTACACCTTTGGGTTTAATAAAATTTGTAACTACTGACGTCATCAAACAATGATTCAATATTATGTTAGGGACATGGTCTACGCTGGACCCACATTTACTATGAAAAAGGAAATCTCTTTAAGATGCTGCTGCCTAACTGTTAATCCAACCTCTTGCTTACTTCCTGGTCATGGGAAGGACTATAAAACAACACGGACATTTGGCACAGAGCTTCTTTAAAAGAGGCATTTATTCGAGAGCCTGGAAACAACTTCATACCCATTCCAAGGGCAGGCATCTCCTGAGAAGTCACTCGAAATGTAATTTGCATCCTTATCAAAGGAGGCCATCACAAGGCTGCTTTAGAGATTTGCTGGCCACTCGGAGATCCTGTTTCTGGGCCATCAGTCTTCTCTTAGCTGCTTTAGTCAAAGATTTATTCATTTACTCTGAGATTCATTCATTTACCCAGAGATTTATTCCCATAAACACAGAGAAATGATGAGATACATAATGTACATCTAAAGATCACTGGTTGATGCACCAGGGGGGAAATGTTGATAGGTAAGAAAGTGCCTTCCTTCCGACAAGTATCCGACAAGTTTTTTCTTTGCTTCAACTATCTTGAAACTGGAATCTTCCAAACTGAGCTTGACTGTCTAAGGTCAGGGACTTCCTACAGACATGTGGCTCTTGTGGAAAATAAGATGGATTCTTATCTAATCATTCCAGGACCTTCTGGGAACTGGCACACTATTTGGACAACATGGCTTTCTCCTTGAGTGGTTTAAGGAGAAAGGCTGGCAACTCCTCATGGTAAGAACAAAACTTTCTCTCCAACACTTAACCTCCCAACCAGAATCAAGACACTTTCAGGAGGGACTTTATGCCCCACTTGACCCATCAGGGATTTCCCTGAGATGTCCCGTTATAGCCTTACAGGGACTCAAGGGATGGAGACCAAGCAATGACCAAAGGGATGCTGCAGGACAAGATGAAGGTGAGCCGGGGGTAGGAAAGCTGGCCCTGAGAACAGGAGTGTCCCATTACCTCGGTCTCCCTTCACCCTCTCCTCCCCACCTACCAAGGAGGATTCTCTCTGTGCCAGTCATCCCCATTCACCCCTCAAAAGAGTCATCACATAGGCAATTTGGAAATTGTGCATATGGATATGTGTGTGGGGGGGAAAGAGAGAAATAATGAATAAAGAAATGAAGGTGATCAAAAAGGCAAAAGATAACAAGCATTAGTGAGGATGTGAAGAAAAGAGAGCCCCTGTGCACTGTTGCTGGGATGTAAATTGTTCAGCCACTATGGAAAACAGTATGGAGATTCCTCAAAATATTAAAAGTAGAACTGCTGTATGATCCAGAATTCTACTTCTGAGTATTTATCCAAAGGAAATGAAAAGAGTACCTCAAAGAGATATCTGCACTCCCAGGTTCTTTGCAGCATTGTTCACAATGGCTAAGATATGGAAAGAAGCTAAATGTCCATCAGTGGATGAATGGATAAAGAAAAGTGGCATATATATATATATATATATATATACACACAACGGAATACCATGTAGCCTTAAAACCTAAAAAAGAAAGAAAGAAAAGGAAATCCTGTCATTTGCAACAACATGGATGAAACTGGAGGATATTTTGCTAAGTGAAATAAGCCAGACATAGAAAGACAGGTATTGCATGATCTCACTTACATGAAGAATCTATAATAGTCAAACTGGTAGAAGCAGAGAGTAGAAAGGTGATTGTGAGGGGCTGGGGGAGGAGGGATCTGGGGAGATGGTGGCCAAAGGGAACAAAGTTTCATTTGCACAAGATGAATGAATTCTGAGATCTGATGTACAACATGGTAACTATAGTTAAAAATACTATATTGTATACTTGAAATTTGCTAAGAGGGTAGATCTTAAGTGTTCTTACTGGAGAAAGAAAGAAGAAAGAGAAAGAAAAAGAAAGAAAGAAAGAAAGAAAGAAAAAGAAAGAAAGAAAGAAGAAAAAGAAAAAGAAAGAAAGAAAGGAAAGAAAGAAAGAAGAAAGAAAGAAAGAAAGAAAGGAAGGAAGGAAGGAAGGAAGGAAGAAAGAAAGAAAGAAAGAAAGAAAGAAAGAAAGAAAGAAAGAAAAGAAAAGAAAGAAAGGAGTGAGGAAGGAAGAGACATAATTATGTGAGACAACAGATATGTTAACTAGCCTAATTATAGTGACTATTTTACAATGTATATATATATCAAAATATCACATTGTATATCTTATATAGGTACAATTTTTATTTGTCAATTATACCTCAATAAAGCTGGGAAAAATTAAGGTAACAAATTCTGGTATACTTACTAAACTGCTGTACCAGGCTCCCTTCAACTTGACTTACCCCACTCTGATGATGAGCACCACACTCATTGTGGGTAGGTAGCTTACCTCCAGCTAACAAAAGCCAGGTTCTTCAGGAAAAAGGAAATTCCAGAATGATTGAAAATGTCCAGGCTGAAATCTGTAGATCAACCAATCGGAAGAGAAGAGTAATGTGTATAACCTCTCCCCGGGTAAGTTTCCTCAGCATAAAATAAAGATACTATTAAATCTGCCCCATGGGATCATCATGAAGATTGAATTAATTCATTCATGAAAACCTTTTAGAACATAAGTGGTCAATAAGTGCTAGCTAGCATTCATATTATAGCAACACAATACAGAAAAGATAAAAATAGGGTCCTGCATCCAGAAATTTGCCATCCAGGGGGAAGGCAGAGGTTAAAACAAAGAGATGGAACAAATAGGACAATTCCTATAGTGGAAGTGAGTGCATCTGGGAAGCCTAGAATTCTCCCACATTTTCTGGAGAGGAAAAAAAAAAACCAAAACTCCCAGAGAGGGTGGCATTTGAGCAAGAATATCAAAGATAAATAGTAGGGGTGTTTTCCACACAATGTAGCGTTTTTTTTCCTCCAAGCCAAGGACATAGAATGCGCCAAGGCACACGGAGGCAAGACAGCGATGGAGTGGCAGGAAGTGCAAATACTTCAGACCTTGTACTCTAAGGTTGCTCATTATGAGTCAGTGTAAAACGAACCAGGGATATGATTTTTTTTAATTGCCAGAGATTTGAAAACTCAGGCAGACAAGAACGAATTCACACTTCTTAACTATAGGGAAGTTGTTGTTTAAAGGAAAGCACCAGATGTTTCTGCTCCTGGCTGTTATTTAGTTCCAGAGCAATGGAGTAACACTGTATATATTCTCTGGAAATTATCCTAATTAAGTAAACAATACACAAGATCTGAAACAGATCCTGAAGCAGTGTTACCAATGTGCAATTTAAAGTTGGAAGTATGTTTTTATTTTAAGTAGCCTGTTTGCCAGGTACTGAAAAGCATCATGACCCTCAACCAGACAAGATGTCATTTCCTGCTGTTATTAGTCAAGTGTTCTCCCCGAGAAACAAAACCGTAAGATGCCCATATCTGTATCCATATCACATTCGTTTCCCTCTATCTATTAAAGACATTTATTGTAAGGAATAGGTAAATTGGTTCACACAGTTATGGAGGCTGATAAGTCCCAAGATCTGCAGTCAGCAAGCTGGAGACCCAGGATAGTCAGTGAGTTGCAGTCTGAGTCAGAAGGCCTGAGGAATAGGAGAGCAGATGATGTCATTTTAGATCAAAAGCCTACAGGCTAGAGACCCAGGAAGAGCCATGTTTCCGTTCCAATCTGAAGGCAGGAGAAAACCAATGCACCAGCTTGAGGGAAGTCAGGCAGACGAAATTCTCTCTTACTCTAAGGAGGATCACCCTTTTTGTTCCATTCAGGCCTTCAACTGATTGGATGAGGCCCACCCACAGCGTGGAGGCCATGCTTTTTACTCAGTCTACCACTTCAAATGCTAACCTCATCCAGAAACACCCTCCCAAGACATACACAGATTAATGTTTGACCAAGTATCTGGGCACAGGGTGGTCCAGCCAAGCTGACACATAAAATTAATCATCCCACTTCATTGGTTTGATATACTACTGTTTGGCATTTGCATTCCATGTGGCGGAGTTTTCTTCGGAAACTTTGTTAATTGCAGTATCAAAGATAATTATTCGACCCCAAACTTGATGCATAAGATTTAAAATCAGGAAAGGCTTCTTCAGAGTTCAGAAGACCCGATTTGCATTTCCTTAACTGCCTAAATTTCTTATAACTCTGCAGCAAAGTAAAATGTGATGAAGGATCAGCAGAAGGGGTCCAAATATTTGTAATTTATAACAAGAAGCTCTGAGTACTCCCCTCATGAGAGAGGGGGAAATACTCTGACGTCAGAGGACTCGACTTGGCCAAGTTTCCAAGGCAGCGTGTGGCTACTCTTTATAAAATATGTATCATTAAAATCCTGCTCCTGGATAGAGCAGACCTTTACAGCTGCCCACACAGCACAAACTGAAACAATGCTCTGGCAATCACTTCTCAGACCCGATGTAAACAAGTAATCCTGTTAATTCAGAGCTGGGGTGATTTTTCTCTTGGCCCTTCTTTACCAGTCTTTATTCTGCACATCGATCACACTAATTGGTTAATGGTGAGCTTTGCACTGGGCTTCCTGCTGCTTGAAATCCCCAGGGAGTTTCATTTAAGATAGAAAAATTTCTACACAAAACCCTTTTCCCAAAATTGGAAGAGAGTCAAGACTTAATTAAGATTTTTCTCCCCTTAAAGTGTCCACTTGACCACTCCCTTTTGCACCTCCCTTAATGCCTTAGGGACAAGGGTTCATTCTGGCAACACTTCTTCCTTGGCAACTGGCAAAACCTTGAATCTGGAAACTGAATAGCCCTTGATTCAGTAGCCCTGTTTAGTGTCCCCACACTATGAAGCTATCTGTTGAAATGTGTGACCTGGCCCCCTGTAATAGTGTGATTTATAAGAAATATATATATATATAATATATATATATATTATATATATATATATATTATATATATATATATTTGGGCATTCATATGGCCAAATTATACTTCTCATATGTATTTCACCTTCTCCACAGTTTCTGGCTCACAACTCCCAAAACCCTTGGAATTTCCTAAGACTGAAAGATGTCTTTTGTTATGTTAATGAAGGAGACTTTTGGACACTGCCCACCACCCCCCCAAGGTGAGGTCCCTTGCCAGGATAACCAGCCCTGTATCTAGAGGGTTGGAACTTTCAGTCCCACCCCCTGTCCTCACAGAAGGGGAGAGGAGAGGGGCTGGAGGTTGAATCAGCCAATGACCAATGCCTTAGTCAATCAAGATTACTCCAGGAAGCCTCCCTTAAAAACCCCCCAAAAAGCTGAATTCAAGCTTCTGGGTTGGTGAACACATGGAGTTTCAGGGAGAATGGCTTCATGCCCAGAGAGGGCATGGAAACTTCATGCCTTTTCTCCGTATTTTGCTCTATACATCTCTTACATCCGGGTGTTCATTCATATCCTTCATCATAACCTTTAATAAACTGGGACACTAAGTGTTTACCTGAGTTCTGTGAGCTGTTCCAGCAAATCAGTCCAGCCTGAGGAGGTCATTGGAACCTCCAATGTGTAGCCAGTGGGTCAGAAGCACAGGTGTTATCTGTGTCTTAAGCCTGGCGTCTGAAGTGGGGGTGGGGGCAGTCTTGTAGGACTGAACCCTTAACCTGTGGAATCGGATGCTGTTTCTGGGTAGAGTGTCAGAATTGAGTTGAGACACTTTGCTGGTGTCTGAGAATCATTTGGTGGTGTGTGTAGGGGAATCCCCCCCCACCCCATGTTGGAATTGGGTCTGGGAACCTTAAAAGACCTGCATATTGATCAAATTCTGTATAAAATTATTTTTAGAAGAGATGGCTTATTAACAAGGAAGAAGGTTTTTATGTTACAATTGTAAGAATAGCCTTAGGCATTTAGATTTTTGTTTTCAATAACAGGGAAGATTAAGCCATCAATGGGATATTTTAGAACATTAAGGATATCAGAATGAAGTATCAGTTGTCAGATTCTTTAAACAAAAATGTGTTCATAGTTTTTGCTTCAATATGTAGAAAAGCGTTCATTTTCTTATTTCAAATCAATGAAATATTCTGGGTGAACCAATTTACTTGTTTGCCTATGACCATTTAGAAAAGTTATCTTCTTTAATATAAAAGTTATTATACATATTATTAACTGAATTTGTACTGACTATGTTTTAGTGTATTAATAAATGGTGAACTCAGTTTCTGAATTTAAACTTTTTATTTGCAATAAAAAAAAAAGTAGGGACTGTTGCCCACCTTCGAGCAGTCACCTTCTCAACTGGATTGACCTCTCTAAGCGCAATACCCCTACCAGCATGCAAATGCTAATTGTTTATTTTCAGACTGGTGGTTCCAAACCAGCATCTTAGGGGTTTATGAAAAGGCTCCTTCTCCAGGGCTGCCATGTGAAGGAAGAAGACTCTTCAGGGCAACTCTGCTTTTGTTTTACTTTTAGGCATAGAGGGCTGCCGAGGAAGTCTGTTAAACAGAAGGGTCCATGATAACAAAAGTTTCTAGGCAATTATTTAGGAATCTTTCTCCCTTATTCCTCACGGCCTTTGTTGGAATTAATTACTTGATTTTATGTATTAATAAACTAGACTACAATAACAAGCCAACTACAGACTCTCGGTGGCTTACCACAGCAATGGCCTATTGCTTATGCATACTGACTGATGTGACCAATGCAGGTTGGCAGGGTTCTGCTCCACTAGACACTGAGGGACCCAGGTTGACCAAGGCTCTAATATCTCGATCCAAGCCCTCCATGTCACTGGGGCAGGGCAAGAGAAAGACTGAACTTTATGCACTGACCATTCAAAATCTACAGCCTGGAAGTGATAAATACCACTTTCACTGTCACCATTGGCCAGGAGGGTCACATGGCCCCATCTAGTTGGAAGTACAGAATTCCCAGTCTCAGGAATTAGAGAAGAATGGAATAAGTGGCAATGTCTATCAGAGCTTCTCTCTTTTTTCTGTCATCTCAGACTTCAGACTTCCAATTCCCTTCCAGCCTTTTTCTGATTTTATGGCATCTTGGACCTTTTTCTGGAATTCTTGTCATCAGTATCTTTGTCCTTGTTCTCCCCTAATGAACCTCCATACAAGTCAGACAGACAATCACACACACACACGCAATAGGGAACAGGGTCTGACGATTAGTTGTGCTATTGCCAATTAGACATGCCTGTGCGCGTGTGCGTGTGTGTGTGTGTGTTGGGGGAAGGGGATTAGCAGGTTTATCCCCATCCAAATGCAGAAATAACAAAATTCAACTGAAGTGATCTGACAGAATTTTTTTAATTATAATACTCTTTGCTGGCAGAGATACAAAAAGGCGGACATGCTCATGCATTACAGGTGAGAGTAAACCTTGGTACAACATTTCTGAAGAACAATTTGGCAATACCTATCAAAAGATTTAAAAATGTATATATGCTTTGCTCCAGCACTTCCATTTCTAAATTGGTTCCTAGGGGTAAGCACAAAGATTTAGTTGTAAAGTGGTTCAGTATAGCATTATTTATTATTGGCTTAAAACATCTTGGATGCCCAACAATAGGGAATTAAATAAATCATTTCATATTATTGGACACTACCCAACAATTAAAATTACATTGTGAAAATATATTTACTGACATGAAAAGCTGTTCATAAGTTATTGTTATATGTTCCCATTTTGAAAACAACTACACACACACACTTTGTCTTTGCATAAAGGTCAACTTGGATGATTTTTTTCATCTTCTTTTAATCTGAAATTGCTTTCTAGCTGAGATATTTGTATAAAAATACTATTTTGAAAACATCCAAAATGTGGCATTTTTCAAGACCCATTGGTGTTGACTCATCCATGAAACATCTCTACTCACCCTTAAAACCCACTGGACAGATCTCATAACCACTTAGCTAAAGCCCTCTGCTCTTTTATATTGTATTCACCTAGCAAACATCCTGACACTTGATTAGATATACCCGTGGCTTTATGCCTTCATTAATCTCATTCTCTAGTTATTTGGGAATGAATCCCCATAAAAGCCTCTCACAAGCCCTCCCCCAAAACCTTGAATTTAGGCCCCTTTTCTCTTGCACGTGATTCTAAACTAGCTCCATGGTTTCCAGCACCATGAGCTACGCTACGTGTAAGAGGCTTTCTTCAATCTACTTGCCCCATCCTTCAGAATCTTATCTCAGCTAATGTTCTTTATTATCATCAAACCCTAAGGGCCAATTCTCATCCCTTTGTACATTCCCATCATTCCAATCATGGGAACGAGACTAGATACAAAAGCAAATTGTTTATATTTGTATAAACACAGAACTCATGAAAACCTCTGACAGCCATGAAACTCACATCAACAATTCGGTACGGCAAGTCATAAACACAGAAGAACACTATTAAACCGAATTCCTGGTAAGGGTTTGTTTAACCTAACAGCTGGAGCCTGACAATTTTAAAGGTTTTGAATAACCTTGTATGTTCTTCCAACATTTGTCATGGGTATTTGGCTAATAGGCAGCTAGGCAAAATTCTATGCAAACAAGCTCTTCTGTTTCAGTGTTGGAGTCCATGACTGCCCTCACAAAAATTCCCTCTTGCTAAGACTATCTGAATATACCAATAAGCGTTATTTATGTAGCAGGTGCAAATGGAGAAGAGTCTATTCTATTGAATTGAAAACAAATACCCACCTTTCCTTCAGATCAGCCTTTGTTCCTATGACTTGTGCAATTCAGACTCCTGTTTCATTTGGAAACAGTACCACACTTCTGCGTGGTGGGGCAATTTGTCCTCTGCCATGTCAGAATCAATGAGCATTCTTTATTGGTCTAAGAGCGCTAAGTGAGAGGCATCGCACTGGAAGAAAGAAAAACATGACTGCTAAGAATTTTTCAGCACTTTCCAAAGTACTTCTCGCTAATTCTACCCTCTGGTGGGGCGACAGTCCTGAGGAAGGCATCTGTGCAAACACACATGGAGCCTTCCCAGGCCAGGTGCACACCAGTTATTTCAGGACCGTGTGTGTGTGTGTGTGTGTGAGTGAGAGAGAGAGAGAGAGAGAGAGAGAGAGAGAGAGTGAAAATTCTCCTGCTGGGTATGTTATCGCACATGATGGTGAAACTGAGGAGCAATCCAACTGGATCGACTTTATACTCTGAAATATAAGGTTTCAGAATCGGATGAAGTGTACATTTATTTTTTTGAGGTAGCTCGTTAGGAAGAAGGAATGGCTGCAGTGGAGGTCGAAGCCAAAGAGACATCGGGATGTTGATACTAAGTAGATAACGGGTGGTGACCTAAGAGGATTTGTTTCATTAGCTGGTATCTGCAAGCTCCCTCTAGGAGAGTTCTTTATTTATAGATGCATATGCCCCACCCCAGCTCAAAATATACAATTAAGATAGGAGCAAGAGGCTAAGCCCATAAGGATAAGATTAGGAACCGTAATATGACTCGCAGTATAAACCTAGTGTCCTCCAGGCTAACTGAGGGCCCCTTTTAATATAATATTACCTCTTGTTGTATATAATCTTGGTAGAGGCATCATCAGGTTTACTGTGACGTTTTTCAACAAGATGGCTAATCACTATTGAAATAAAAGCTCTTGATTAAATCATCAATATATCCAATTCACTTACAGCTCCATATTGCACAGTTGGTGAGAGGGCCAACACTGGGGAGACAGTAAGCACCACGTCAGCTGTTCTGCTGTCAACAACAGTCACTGAGTTAAAGTCTCATCTTATTTCATCAGCCAGAGGGACTGAAGAAGAGGAAGTGCATCTCGGAAGGGATAGACCGGGCTGACAGTTACAGATGGCGATGTCCTCAACGGCTTACAGCCAACTCAAAGGCCACAGGCTCTTTCTACTCCTTCCGTGAGCTTAGGACTCAATGGGGAAGGACAGAGACCCATCAGGACGGGGTTGATCTCCAGCAGCAGGAAGATGGCATCAGGAAGTAACGAAGTAGGCTGATGTTGCAGAGAGAGACCAGGATTAGAACCAGGAGACCTGGTTTCACTGTGGGGCTTTGACAAAGAACATGAGCTCTCTGAGCCTTGGTTTCTTCCCCTGAGCCATAGTGGTCATTCCATACAGAGCGTTTTCCAGGGCTGCCATAAGAGATTACCACAGATGGGACAGCTGACACAACAGTTTTATTTTCTCACAGCTCTGGAGGCTAGGGTCCAAACTCAAGAGCAGGTTTCTCCTGAGGCCTCTCTCCACCACTTGCAGATGGCCGCCTTATCCTTCCAGATGTGTCCTCATATGGTCTTTCCTTGGTGTGCTCCCTGGCGTCTCTCTGGGTGTTCAGATTTCCTTTTCTTATAAGGACAGCAGTCAGATTGGATTAGGGCCTGCCCTAACAGTCTCATTTTAACTTCATCACCTCTTTATTCTTTATTTTTTAATTTTTTTTAAAGAGAGAGAGGGTATGTGTGTGTACGTGTATCAGCGGTGGGGGGAGGGCCAGAGGGGGAGGGAGAGAGAGAATCTTAAGCAGGCTCCACACCCAGTGCTGAGCAGATGTGGGGCTCGATCTCACAACCCTGAGTAATGACCTGAGACAAAATCAAGAGTCGGGCACTCAACCGACTGAGCCACCCAGGCTCCCATTCATCACCTCTTTAAAGGCCTTATCTCCAAATAGAGTCATCTTCAGAGATATAAGGAGTTAGGGCTTCAACATATGCATTTGGCGGAGGGGGCAGGGACACAATTTAGTCCATAGCACAGAGCAAATATAAGTATGCAATGAGATAATAGATATTAAGTACCTGAAATATTGCAAGGTGCTATATGACATAATGCATTTATCACGTGGAAGGAAATGTCAGAACATGCTGCCTCAGACCTTTACCAGGAGCAACGGCTCACGAAAACCACTTTCAAGATTTCCTGTTGTGATGTACTGTATGGTGACTAACATAATAAAAAAAATTTTTTTTAAATAAAAAAATAAAAATAAACCTTTGCTAATCTAAAGAAAAAGATTTCCTATTGTGAGGTAGTTGAAGAAGTTGGAGGGGAATTGGGGGAAAGGCATATAGAATATTTTTTAAAAATATTTTGTCCACTGGGCATCCATTGTCCTTCATAACTGGACCTTGACTTCCTTCGGGAATTGACCTCCTCAGCTCCATACACTGGGTGCAGTGGAAGTGCCCTCCATGCCCACCAGAGAAGCCAAGAGGTCCCTGCAAAGACCTTCTGCTAGACTCCTCCTCACTTGAACTCAATCCGTCCAAGGTGGCAGAGCACACACCTCGGTGGGCTGATGGGTTACATTCTCCCAGAGCTGCGTTTCCTATCAGAGTGATGGGAGGACAGAGAAAAATTGCTGGGTTTCCTTCATTTTATCTGAAAAGCTCTGATAGTCCCACGTCTCACGATGTCCTGCTCCCACGTGTGGTTCTCTGACTTAATTGCTGGTTCTTAATGCTTCCCAATATCCTTTCTCAAAAGTCTCTGCTGCCCAAAGTTGCGAGGGTTGGTATTCGACAGTTTGCAAAGAGTCATCGCTGGTCAAGAAGAGTGAAATGACGGACAGAGGGAAGTTTGCAAGAGAGGAGGAAGGACGGCAGAAAAGGAGGGTGGACAATTGAAAGGAAAGAGGTGAGAATGGACAGAAGAAAGGGGCAGGTGGAAGGGATGGAAGAGAAGGAAGGGGGAAAGTATCAAAAGGTCACGAGGCACAGCTACTGACATCTTCCTTGAGTGAAATCAGCTCCCTGCCCAGAGAAGAGAATGTGGTCTCCCCCTCGTGCTCCACACACAGAGTTACCACTCAGAAGATCTTTCTGTTCATGGAAACTAGTGCTGCCCTGGTCCACCCAGGTCACTTAACACCAAAAGTTTTCACCTCCTCAGGCAGCCTATGGTTATGAAGCCTTGTATGAAGCTGAAATTTGCTCCCAGGAATCTATACTCTCTGGAGCAACTCAAAACATGTCTTCTGACAAACTTGCTGATATTTTAGGACTGGTAGAAGAGAGACGAGGTGGAGATACCACAGAGAGAAGCTATCCTCAGCAAGGTCACTATATCCCAGATGCTGGTCCTCAGCTTTGTAGGTCCAGAAACCCAATTTAGCCAGGAGACCCGGAATGGACTGCTCAATTCAAACAAATTCACCATTTGATTCATGGGTAGAACAGGATCCCAGTTTCTCAATACAAAAGCGCTAGGATAGAATCAGATCTGGATCCCACCTTGGCCCCTGTATTCTTAACTGTGGGATTTTGTGCAACTTCATTAACTTTGCCGCACCTAAGTAACATCCATGGTTGGTACAGGAGTTGTATTAGGTATTACCTGAAAAGTGCCTGGAGCATTATGGGGACTTAGCACATGTCACTTGTCTTCTCTCACCTTCTGTACCAGACTCCTCTTCTGAAATCTTCAGATGTTCTCAGTCTCACCTGTTCGTGTTCCACCTACTACAACAGTAGCTGGCTCTGCATGAGCTCTGGCTAACTCCATGCAGGCACACCCTGGAAGCGTCTTCCTCTTACCTATGCCTGTCCCTCTCCATCATGGCCCTCCCTGCTGACTTGGAGGTGTGGGAGGATGCATGCCGAATGCTTCTTGGGGCCCACCTGTGCACAGCCTTGAAGGGTGGGGGAGTTACCACCCTGGAGTGAGTTTTTGACCAAGGAGAGACAGACTCAGGATAAATCCTTCCCTCTTTCTCCCCTCCACGGTCCTGAGACCATTCATAAGGCTTCTCAGTGGACTGTCCCTTCATCCCTGGGACCCCGGACCCCTCAGAATTTGGCAACCAGTGGCACTTGGCCATGGTTAACTCAATAAGTTATCCTCATATTGGCTTTGTCTCCTTCTCTCCCTTATTCCCTGAGACCCTCACTCCCTGCCTAGTAATAACACAAAAGCCTTTTCCTCACACCCTGGCCAAAGTGAACTCTGACTCCCTTTCCCTTTCCAATCACCAGAATACCCTCATTGGTCTGTCCATTGTCTGGATCAGACAACTTTCATGCTACCCAGGAGGTCAAATTAATAGTTAGCAGTTTGCTGCTATTGGTATATCCATACAATGCAATATTATGCAGCCCCAAAAAGGAAGGAAAGGCAGGCATGCGCTACAGCCTGGGTGAAACTTGAGGCCATTATGTTAAGTAAATAAGCCAGTCACAGAACGACGAAAACTGTATGGTTCTACTTATATGAGGTACTGAGAATAGTCAAATTCATAGAAACAGAAAGCAGAATGGTGGTTACCAGGGGCTCAGGGGAGGGATAAATGGGGAGTTATTTTTAATGAGTACAGAGTTTCATTTTTACAAGTTGAAGAGTTCTGGAGATTGCTTGCACAACAATTTGAATGTACTTTATACTAGTCAATTGGGCCATTCCTGCTATAATTTGTAAACTATACTTTAATATAGTCAAGGATTCTGCTAGACTTAGTCTGTATTAATTAAACTATAAATATCACCTAAGCTATGATTTAGATCTTGAAAGCCCCTTATTATGGGTTGGATTGTGTTTTCCACCCCGAATTCATACGTTGAAGTCCTAACCCACAGTACCTCAGAACGTGACCTTATTTGGAAATAGGATTATTGCAAGATATAATAGTTAAGATGTCATTAGGGTGGGCCTTAATCCAATATGAACAGCATCTTTAGAAAAAAGGAGAAATTTAGAGACACACACACATACAGGGAAAACCCCATGTGAAGGTGAAGGAAGAGATTCGACAAGACAAGAAATACCAAAGAGACAAACCTAAGAGAAAGACATGTAACATATTCTTCTTTATACCTTCAGAAGGAACTAACCCGGGGTGCCTGGGTGGCTCAGTCAGTTAAGCGTCTGCCTTGGGCTCAGGTCATGATCTCAGGGTCCTGGGATAGAGTCCCGCATTGGGCTCCCTGTGCAGTGAGGAGTCTGCTTCTCCCTCTCCCTCTCCCTCTGCTCCCGACTTGTTCTCTCTCTCTCAGATAAATAAATAAAATCTTTAAAAAAAAAAAAAAAAGAAAAAGGAAGGATCTAACCTACTGATACATGACTTCAGACTTCCGGTCTCCAGAACTGTGAGACAATACATTTCTGTTCTTTAAGTCACCCAGCTTCTGGTACTTTGTCACAGCTGCCCTAGCAAATGAATCCATGCCCCTCCAAGGTCTTTTCTACAAGTCAGGTCTCCCCTCTCCCGTACTGTGCAATATTTCTTTCTTTTTTATACCCAGAGACAAAACTTCATCTATATTTTGTATAATTTTGTTTCAGAATATATGTCATCAAAATCACTGTGACTCTTGATTCTGTAATACGAGATTGCATTTGCATCCCTTCAAGGTTTATATTATCTGCAAACTGAACATTTAGTGCCTCTGGGTTAAGGACTGTGTCCTCCTTCTCCTGGGATTCGGAGTGTGACTCAACGGCACTTAGAACGACACTGGCCTCACAGGAAGATACATATTCTGCCTGGCTGAATGAATAACACTGGTTTTATTATTGATGTCACTGACGTGTTTATGTGAGTGACGGATTTCCCATAGGCCAACTAAAGTCAGCAAGATGGAAAATCATATCCCTTTCTATTAAAATGTCTTGGTGGTAATATAACGAAAGATTCACAATTTTATTATAATTTTGTTTAAAAAAATAGAAGGCACTAAAAACCAATAATTTAGCCTGTGTCTCTATCTGTTTTCTTTCTTTCTCTTTAGTGGTGGTTTGCCTCACCCCAACCATATAGATAGATAGATAGATGATAGATAGATAGATAGATAGATAGATAGATAGATAGATTGATAGATAGATATAGAGATATTAATCTAGTGATATTTCTCTCTCATTTCATATGCATATATATATATATATATATGGAGGAACAGAGATACCACTAGATCTATCTATCTAGATCTAGATGTAAAGATATTGTATATATCATACACACACTCATGCAGAGAATGGATGGCTTGGCTGAATTCAATATAGAGGAAGGGCAGGGTATGACTTTTGTATGTTTGTTATTTTTGAAATAATTTACCCCAAATTCTCTATTTGGTTTGGCACAGTTACCAGTTTTCATTATGAGTAAATCTTGCTGTTTGATACTCTGGCACATAAAGAAAGCAGCTTGGAAGTTCATTTTTCTCTTTCCAACCCATCGCGCCAGTGGTCACAACACCCGTTGACATACCGTCTTGCTCCTTAGTTACCATTAACTCTGAGAGATCTCGGATGCATCACTTCCCTTTTCTGGGCAGCTGGGAAATAAGAGCCTCGGGGCAGCTAACCTCTGAGGTCCCTTTCAGTTCAGCCCTGATTCAGGGATGCTTCGGGGTAATTGGGGGCAGGGAATTCCTCGTCATCAATATATGTTTTCAAAATGGCAATCCCCGTCTCAAGAAAAGCAATTCCTACTAGCAATTCAGAGTTGACAGAGACAGAATTGGAACAGGGTTAGTAATCATAATTTAAATCTCTCTCAAGACCCTTTTTCTAATGTTTGTAAGTGAAATATGTCAAAAACATTATATTCACTGGTGTGAATTTTTGTTGAATATCAAGAGTAAATAATATATGAATTGGAAGGAAGTTTCTATTAAATCTATTGGAGGCCTTTTGTAGATAAAGCTATCCAATTTGTGCTTTGCTTCAATATAGATGCAGCATTAATATTTATCTACAAATAAGCTATGGATATTATTTTTACAGGTACCTAAAACAACGTATGCCTTTGAAGGACATGTGGGGAATCAGGAGCTTTCCCAAACCTCCAGAGAGCACCCTAGATAATAATTCTTCTGTGATGTGACCCACCAGGCAATGTCAAACACTCTTTTGTGATCACCGAAGGCAGCTGCAGCCCCGGTGAGAAGAGAAGGCAAAGGATCTTAGGGGAACGTCAAAGGGCCAGTGATGAAGGAGCCGTGAGTTCCCATTAATGCAGCAGCGTATTGGGCAAATGTAGGAAAGAAACAGAGTTAATTTTTTGCATTCTCCCTAAAACATAGCCCCCACTAAAATGTTCTTTGAGGAAATAAACATATACTGGTGGTCAACTCTTCATAGGAAATGGTACCAATGCAATCTCATGAAAGACCCCAATAGCCCAGGGAAATATTCATGTCAGCCTCTGTTTGTAGATTTGTTAGGCGATGTTCAAGGGCTAAGTTAGGGCAGGAAAAAACAGCATTTATTCAATATTTATAACATTCCACACATTGTGATAGATTTGATTAACCCTCGCAAGAATCCTTTGAAATATGAGTCCTTGACAGATGAAGAAACTGAGACTAGCAGAGGTTATGTCTCTCCCCCAAATAAAAACTGCCAGTGTTGGACTTGGCACCGTAGACTCTTGAGTCTTAACGCTTTCCATTCTACTCAGCTGTATCATGGAGTGTAGTTGGAATTTTATATTTAAAAAAGTTAACAACCCTAAAAACATTACATTTCACTAAAATTCCCACAAATCTTTAGGGCAAGGGGGCATTTGCCCCCCCATCCCAAGTGTAGACATATTTCAATAGGGTAAATCATTCTCTAATCTTTCTTCCTGAATCCTTCAACATGACAGTGTGGTGTTAACTCAAGATGCACAGATTTGCTTCAGAGGTCAACGAACCTCCTGGAATTGTATGTAAAATTGTGCATGTGTGTGTGTGTGTGTGTGTGTGAGTGTGTGTGTCTATAGCTTTCATTTTTAGAAAGGTCTCAATTCCAAAGAAAGGAATTAATGGAATAGATTCAAGGAATTATTATTAGCCTCCTGGCCACTGGTGCTTTAATAGACCATTGACAAAATGGATAATATAAGCCACAGAGAAAGTGGTTGCTTAAAATGAAGTATCTTAGATGAAATTCACTGACAAGCTGAAAAGAGAATGTAACCAAGCTTTACATGGATTAAATCGTAGGCAAGTGCATCCCATTCAGTCCTGAGTGCCATAGCTAGGAAGGACCTTGACTAACCAACGAGTAACCAGAGGGGAACACCTACGATGAGTGTTGCATCAGGAAGCCACATAATGCACAGAACAGTTGGAAGAACAAGGGGTGAAAGAAACTCTCAGACATCGAGAGTAGGTGTGTAAAGTGTACAACTTTGCAGAGCACTATGGTGATATGTAATAATTTAAAAACATGGATATTCTACAACTCAGCAATTCTACCTGTCCATAGAGGAATTCTAACCATGTGTATAAGGAACCATGTAGAACAATTGCATTTGAGCGTTATGGATAATAGCAGAAATAAAAAGAAAAGAACTGAAAGAAGAAGAAGAGGGAGGGGGTAGGAGGAGGGGGAGAAGAAGGAGGAGGAAGAAGATAAAAAGGAGAAGAAGAAGAAGGAGAAGAAGGAAAAAAAGGAGAAAAGGGAGGAGGGGAGGAGGAGAGGAGGGGAGGAGGTAGAGGAAGGGGAGGACGAGGGGAAAAGAGCAAGAAGAAGAAGAAGACGACCTATATATTTATCAGCAGAAGAATGGGTTCCAAAAAAATGTAAAATATTCACAGAATGGGAAGTAAACAGCAGCTAAAATGAATGAACGAGAAATACATATATCAATACAGACAAATCTCAATGCAAATTCTCAACACTAAAGTAAAAAAGGTTACCTACCATATGATATTCTCCATATAAACTTTAAAATCATGCAGGGGCACCTGGGTGGCTTAGTTGGTAAGCGTCCGACTCTTGGTTTGGGTTCAGGTGGTGATCCTGAGGTTGTGAGATTGAGCCCCGCGTTGGGCTCTGCGCTCAGCACGGAGTCCGTTTCAGATTCTCTCTCCCTCTTCCTCCCACTCACTCTTTCTCTCTCTCAAATAAATAAATAAATAAAATATTTTTAAAAAACCTTTAAAATCATGCAAAATAACGAATACCTTGTTTATGTATACATACATATGCGGTAAAAGTATAAAAAGATGCTCGGAAATGATTCTACCAGCTTCAGGGTGGTGGCTATCTCAGGGGATGGGGTAAGGGATGGCACCTACTCCTACTACTATTATTATTTATACATACGTCTGTGCTTGAGATAATTTATTATATTGAAGCACAAACCGACATGTGAGCTGCCTTCACTGGAAGGGCTCAGCTTGAGGCAGCATGTCTTTTAGAGGCAATTCCTAAGCAGCCTAAAACGGAATGAGATGGTGGGTCTTTTCAGGGTAGAAGGCTGGCAGAGTCTAGTGCCCCAGCAGCATCCTGGCATGCCAATAAGAAGCCTACGTTTATTTCTTGACCTGCTTTGCGTTAACGAGCTATGCCAGAATCACCACTGAGCAGACTCCTAGGAAGATGAGCCGTCCTGAGTCTCCCCCGCCCCACCAGGAGGACCCCCATCGGGGACTTCCAGCCCCGCGCTTTGCCTCTGTTCCTCTCCAGAGCAGGAGGGTGCAGTGGGCACTTCCCTCTTGTGTTCCGATGCGGTGCCATCACCCTGGTCCCTGCCATGCTACTGAGCCAGCAACTGTAGTCCTCCTTTTGCCAAGTTCTAACACATTCCAGAATAAATTCATGATCATACCCAACATCGCGAGCCCAGCTCCACGTAAGCACTTCGAGAAAACCGAAGTCTCTTTCTTCTTGCCTTTATCACGCAGCTTTGTTCTCTGTCAAAACCTCTGGGCCTTGAAAGTGTTGGACACGCAAATGTCAGGCAGCTTAGATTGTTGAGGGTTTGTCATTCCTGCTTAGCAGGCCCTGCCCTGCTCCGGCCTATTCGCTCTCCACCCTGTCAGCTCAGCACCCAGACGAGCTGCGGGCCAGCACTGCAGGTCATCTCTCTGCTTCCCCTGTGGTGCTTTGGGCCTCCCGCTTTTGTGCAAGTTATCCCCTGCATCTATGATGGCTTTTTCTGTGTGACTATCCCTTCTTCCTTCTTTAGAACACAGCTTAGGCGCTGGCTCCAGGAAGCTGGGCATTAATTCCTAAGCCCTCGAGTAGGTGCAATAGCCCTTACTGTATTCTATTGAAATGTCCTATTTTGGATGCTCGCCTCCACCGCGGGGCTTTCTCCAAAGGGGACCCAGAGCCGATGTTATTGGCTACAATTTATTGTGCGTTGGGGCGCCTGGGTGGCTCAGTCCGTTAAGCGTCCAGCTCTTGATATCGGCTCAGGTCATAATCTCAGGGTCGTGAGATTGAGCCCTGTGTGGAACTCCATGCTGGGTGCAGAGTGTGCTTGAGATCCTCTCCCTGCACCCCTCCCCTGCTCATGGGTGCGCGCGCTCTCTCTCTCTCTCAAATAAATAAATAAATCTTTAAAAAAAAATTATTGCACATTATCTCTTACCAACCACCCCAAAAGCCTAGGCATTAGTTTTATCCCCACTTTGCAAATAGGGAGAGCAAGGTTTGGGAAGGTGAAGTGGTTTGCTCAAGGTCATGAGGTTACAAAGGAGCAGAGGGAAAAAAAAAAAAGAAAAGAAAGGAGCAGAGGGAAGTTTCAAATCCAGTCTGTCAGACGCCAAAGTCCATGAACTTAACCATTCAGCTAGATGGTCTTGTTCATCTTCCTGCCCAGCTCCCTGCCTCAGCCCTCTACTCTCAACAGGGTGCCTAGCATGGGGTTGGTGCTCAATCAAAGGCTGTCTAAAACAACTGAATTGGACCCAGTTTGTAGGTAAGGAAATTACATTCGTACTGCTTACATCCGAGCTGGGAGGAATGAACAGGTATTTTTACATGTATGGATTTTAAAAATCTCATTTTTTCCTAGGTGACAGGATAATCATCTTTCTCATCAATACATGCAAGTACAAGGCAAATTACAGATAAAAGGTTTGTATATTTGCAATTGCAATTTGTTGTTGACATGTAACCATCTTGCATTTACGCGCCTCTGGACTCACATCGACTAGGTTAACAGGCATTTGTAAAAAATTAGGGAGAAAGAGCTTTAACTACATTTGCAAAATGTACAGTAATTTATAAGGTGGCTCTCAACTTGCTAAGTCAAGCTGTTCATGGATCGTGTGTCACTATCCCTTTAAATACGACTCTCCTGCTCTTTGGGAAAAGGGGAATGATGTATACTTCTAATTATAACGGACCAGCCTCTTCCACACTGTTTCATTCCCCGCAGGTTAAGCTATTTGCCAATATCTATTTAACTGTAGTGGTAACAGGCAAAACTTCCCAGTCAAATCAACTGGAAATTCTTTGGCTCTCTCCCTCTTTAGTGGAATCATATTTCTGCACCTGCGGTCATCTTTATATAAGAGAGAGGGGCAAGGCAGGGAGAAAATTGGTATTAAAAATAGAGCAAAGTTCCAGACTCTCTCTCCAGAGCTCATGGAAGATTCTGGCCTTTTATTATTCATGCTCAATGCTGACACCATCCCCCCTGCCTCGAGAGCATGCCAAGGATCTTTACAGCACCCTGGCTTCTTCTCGCCAGCTGCTGGGGTTGGCATCCGTTGAGATGTTTCCTTTTCCTCCCACCTGTCACATCTAGGGACTGTGGTAGCAGGATGGGTCAAGACAGATGGGGTGTCCGTTCATCCCTAGGCCTGCTCCCCACTCTGAAACCCTATCTCTCCCACTTCACCCACCTCATCCCCATGTCTAAGGCTTTCTCAGCCCTGGACATCACTTGCCCCAAGGTTTACAATTTAGGGATGAATTTTACCAATCAGTTAGCTCCCTAAATTAAACACTGAAAATATGCTCCCCATAAAGAATTCCTTTTAGGCAGAAAATTCAACTTTTATTGATAATGCCCCTGCTTGTAAATTTAGTTCAAAAGTCACTGCAGTGGTAGCATTCCAGAATAGTTAAGAATATATTTTAAGGCAGACAAAAGGTTTTTAGAAAATCTTGGGTTTGACTACATCATAACTGGTGCTGGGAGATATAATTAAATGAGCAAGCAAAGGGGAAGGAGCATTGGCTGAGAACTGTCCATGCCAAGCGCTGAGCTAGATTCTGAACTCAGAATATCTCGTTTATTTGTTACCATCACCCTTTGGGTAAATATAAAAATCCAGGGGTGCCTGGGTGGCTCAGTCAGTTAAGCATCTGCCTTCAGCTCAGGTCATGATCTCAGGGTCCTGGGATTGAGCCCCATGTGGGGCTCCACACTCAGCGGGGAGTCTGCTTCTCCCTCTCCCTCTGTGCATACACTCTCTCTCTCTCACTCTCTCAAATAAATAAATAAATAAAATCTTTAAAAAATCCAGATTCTTGTAGTTGAGAATACTGATCCTCAAGGAGGTCAAATACTCTTCCAAGGTCACACACCTGAGTGCAAACTTGAACCCTGGCCTGGTGACCTCCAAAGTGCTGATTTTCCCTCGACCCCACACTGGGAGACCAAGTATTGGCCCAGGCCAGATGAAGGTGTAGAATCTGCACCTGGAATCAAGACAAGAGAAGGGTGCATGGCCCTATGGGCTAAATCCAATGCTTAGATTAAAGGCTGTGCCCAAGTAAGGGCAAGCTGACTAATAGAGAAGAACCAAATGGCCAATAGATGCACCAGAAGCATTTCTCGAGGCAAAGGAAACAGGAAAGAGGTTCCAGGGAGGTAGAGAACAGGCCCAATGAGAGTGATGTTCAGGACCAGGGCCTTTGTCTGTTTGGAAACTGGAAGGCAGAACAGAGAATGGACAGAGGACCGAACATTCAGTCACTAGACCAGAGCCTCAGGATTGGGGAGGGACCAAAGCCAAGCTTGGCCTGATGCTGAGGTGCTAAGCAAACAGCCCAGGACCTGTGTATGCCCAGAGCAGGGATGAGGCTGAGCCCTCAGGAGGGTCTCTGTTGTCTTAGGTCACTGGGTTGAGAGACCTGCAAAGTTGTGGAGATGTGAGGCTCATTGACCCTGTGAAGGCCTCAGGCAGAGCCCAAATATGATCATATTTCACCAAAGCCAACAGGATTACCAGGCCCTCCACGTTCAGTCAGTCAGCACATCAGTCACTGAGCCACCAGATGCTCTTTTGGGCCCTTTGATTCTTTCACCTCTCTGTGAGCTGGTGCCGCTGCCCTACTGTGCACAGGCCGTGTTCTGCTCGGGGTATAAAGAGATAAAAGCCAGGTTCTGTGCTAGATATCTCAGGAGCTGAGTCAGCAAGACAGCCGCAGGCTCTCACTAATGGAGCTTAGAATCTAGTAGAGAAGATGAGACATGCCTGGACTAGTTATAACATCAGGTCACATAAGATGAGGACCCCAGTGGGGGGAGTGAGGAAGCAGCTCTCACATCAGGAGAGAAGGTAGAGGACTTTCGGTGGTAGGAGGAAGAAGGAGGGCAGCTGGTGGGATTTCCGGGAACACGGGATGTTGGCTATAAGGAGTGCAAGGAGAGGTGTGGGGTCAGGAGGTTGAGGCTGCAGGACTGAGCTTCAGGATGGGGTGACCCTCCTCCACATGATGGAGTCAAAGCTCCTCGTCATCCACCCTGCCCACAGCTGACTTCAAAATGCCATACCCCACTCTCCCTGTTTTTCCAGTGTTTTAAATATGCGCTCTCCCTAAAGATCACTGACAAACAATCTTTCCACCATGACATGGTCCAAGATCAGATCCCTCAGGCTTGACTTCATTGTTGAATCCCCTTTCCCTTGAGCATAGAGGGTGGTGTGCTAGAGTTAGCAGGCCTTTCTTCACCAAGGCACACCTCCTAAAAGACAGGGTAGAAAGTTAGGTTGTTCTCCAGACCATATTTGAAATACGCATATGGCAGTTTGCTATTACCCAGTAGGAAGCCTTTATTGAGCAAAACGATCATCTGGATCACAAATAATCCCACCCAATGTGTCTATTTCTTAAGTACAAATTCTGCAGAGGGCAAGTTTTCTGGCCTCTGTATTTATGGGTTCTTTGGGTATGTATTTCATGGAAGCTTGACATAACTTAGAATTGTCTTTCTCTTCAAATGGTATGAGAATCTTCAGATCAAAGAACTCATTTTTTAAACTCATTTTCCCAAAGGGTCTTGAACAGTGACACTCCATAAGGGTTGACTATTGGACTGGCTGGCTCCATGATGGTCTCAGCGGGCCTAGGGACAACCTTGAGGGTGGACAAGTGGCTTACTCTGTGTGGATGCTGTCTTCTGGCTGCACCAAAGGAGGCTGCAGGGAAATCAGCCCTTCTATGGGGGCAATGTGGTTCAGGTCTGTTCCGCAAGGACTCTATGATCTACCCATCTGAGGCACCAGAATCCTAAAGCCTAGGGCATTATGTCCTTTGGCTGAAGGCTCTCTCTTCAAAAGGAAGCAGCAGCATAAAATGATAGAAAAATGACCCCCAAATCAGGCAAGCTGAACTCAAATAGCACCTTTGGTAATTAATAGCTGTGTGGGCAAAGTACTAAACGTAACCTCTTTTAAGGCTCTGTTTATTTTTATGATGAGATCAATAGTACCTACTTCAGAAAGTTGTGAGCAAGCAATGAGTCTGGGTAGAGTAGGCCCTTAGTGAATGATGGCTGTAGATAACATTCCTTCTTTGAATTTCAAAATTTTAATGAGAATGACTTTTAAGAAGAACTGAATCCATGCCCTTTTTAAAAAACGATTTCAAGTGTACAAAATTATACTTGGTTTGCTAAAGGGGTGACAAGGCAAAACATACCTCCATAAAATAGGTTTAAGCACATATACCTATTATATATCCAGATACTATGTACCTGAGGGTGCAAAGATGGACACACACACACACATGCATGCACACATACCACACCTCAAATTACTTGCAGATGTGATGAGTATTTGCTTCCAGCATTAATTTCTAGTCCCCCCTCACTAAGGAATCATCATTGCTAAACTGAATTAATATCACTGTCTTGTTATTGTAAATACACTTGCTTACAAGAGTTTCCCCAGGATTCCTTAGTTACCAATCCCTAAACTTGGTGCTGGCTGGGTTGGACCTGTTGCCCCAGTTCACCTGGTTGCCATGGAAAGAAACAGAGCACAGTCCTTTGACAGGGCTAACAAGCCCCTTTAGGATTTGTGCCTGCCCTCAAATAAGAGATGGAATGCCACACCCAGCTCTGGGATTCCGGTGGGGGTAAGAAACATCTGCCGCACCTCAGGGGTAACACCCACACCTTGCTTGTCTGACGTATCTGGTTGTTAACCAGATCGTATCACTAATGGAGTTTCCATGTAATTACTCACGCAGCTGTCTTTGTCCTGTGCAGGACTACAAGGTTTTTTGTGTACGTGGAGTATGCGGTATTCATTTGTGTGTCCCAGTGTCTAGCTGGCTTGTGTAGTTCCTTGCATAGACTTAATTAGTTGGATGGATGGATGGATGGATGATGAACAGATGGGTGGGAGGGTGGCACATTTGCTATTTTAGCTACCTATATCAACCTTGATCCGAGACACAGAAGTTTTTCAAATTAATCATTTACCCTATTTTTAACTATTGTCAATTAGCATCTCCTCCATGATCAGAAGCTGAGTCTTTTGACAATCAGTAGCAGGTGGTTATGCTGTCCTGGACCACATCTTGTATATATCAGCTTCTACCTCAAGGCCATGCTTCAGAAGATCTTCTGACCCTCAGTCTTTCCCCTTGAAGGGGATTAGACTATGCCATCCCCAAATCTGCCACTTTGACGTAAGAGTTATTTTGAGCTGATGACAACTGAGAAAAAGCAGATGCAGGAAAAGGTCCCCCTGTTCCCACTATGTGCCCTCCTTTGAGGAGGTTTCCCCTCTCTCATGTCAGGAAGGGAAGAATATCCTTTATCACCAGAAATGGAGATAGCACTGAGTCTGCACAAACAAAACTTTACTAAAAAACCCTTATCTTCCTTTCTTATCCCCCCAAATATTTACCTTCTCAAAATGTACCTACTGCACATAGAAGCCCAAGCCCATTTTCCCTGTCTAGACCTATCTCCACAACTTGACATCCTCTGTTAGACTGGTCCATAAGCCCCCAGGTCTAATGCCTTCCAGCATCTTCACTTCTTTTCCATGGATGCCTCCCTGGACATGTAAAAGTCAACATCAAATAAAATGTGTGTGCCTCTTCCCTTGTTCCCCTGTCCAGTGTCAGTTTAATTCACAGATCCCAGGAGCGGAACATAAGAGAGTGGAGGAAAAGGTTTTTCTCTCCTACAAAAGGTTTACCTCTCTCCTGGCCTGACTTTAGACCACTGGGGCTCAGAATAAACAGTAACCTAGGAGTCCCCAGAAGGCACTGGAGAGCTTATAAATGAGTACCTTATCTAATTAATATACAAATACCTGAGAGGTTTATCTGCTTGAAAAGACTTCTCTGTTACTTGGAAGTGGTACTTCACAGCTGCCAGTTCACGGTCCTTGAGAAAAATGCTTCCCTCTCCCTCACATCTCCTCTCCTTACCCCCCTCCACCCTGACAGCGCTGCCAGCTCTCCTTTCTTTCTCCTTCCCCTCCCCCTCCTCTTCGTCACTCCTGAGGGTCCTGTTAGAGACCTCAGCTCAGTCTCTAGGATGTGCTAGCATGCTGGCTGGAAGATCCCCTGGCCCAGGTGGATTTCCTCCTCAAAAATCATCCACCCTGATGTAGCTTTTTTAATGGCCCAATCCTTCCAAACCAATGTGACTGCTAAAAGTCACAACCTTTGACTAGCCTTTTTTTAAACATCTTATTAGGTTAGCAAAATTTAGGTAAGGAAGCTCCAGCATCTCAAATCAATACCTGGGGAGTGGCCCCTCATTGTTGTATTAGCCACCTGCCTGTCCTTGAAGGATTTTCAGAAAACATTTTTAGCCGTGGTCTGTGAAGGGCACTGGGCAGTACCTGGCAGCCCCTGCCATCCCCAACATCTTTGTGGCCACCAGCCCTGCCTGGGCAGAACCTCAGAGCTTGGGACAGAAGCTAGTGTTCTCAGAATATCCCTGTGCTCCTGGACACCTCCTATCTGCCTTGTTATTGGATGAGACCCAGTTCAGAAAATGAGTTGGTCTTTTGGGCTCTCATTCTCCTCCATAGTTCTGTTGATTTATAGCAAGAAGGGGGAGTAAGGGCCGCATTGGAGGTGGGGAGGCAACTTTGCACCGTCATCTTCAAACCAGATGTCTTCCTGTGAGTATCAAAGCGACAACACAGAGTTTAACCCTCATACCCATTTTCCAAAAGTTGGAGGAGGGGCTTTGTTTCCATGCTGTTGGCATTTTATCTTGATCTATCTGACTGTCTTCAGCAAGTGCCAGAGTTCCCACTCGCCTGCTGCCCTTGGTGTGCTTCATCTTGTGTGATCAAGTCCGGAGGCTTGGAGCATCTAGAGGAGTGTCAGCCAAATGTGTGTGGGATTCCTGGTAAGCTTCCCCCCAGGACCCAGTTTCTTATTTGGGTGTACAATTTGGAAGGAAAGAGCTTCCGGAGCTTTTTTACCCACTTTTATTCAAGAAAAGGGGCAGTGCCCACAGTGAGTGAGATTGCCTAAGTCTGAGCCCCAGGCCTGCCACTGCCACGCTGAGGCTCAGCACGGACCACCAGCTTCTGTCAGCCCGAGTTGTCACAGAGAGCTGTGGGGAGCCAGACTGAGTTTATCCAGGCTAAGGCCTCCCGTGCAGTGTGAGCCCTCAATGTCAGTGGCTAGACCTCACGTCCACTCCTTCGTCCTGCTGCTTCTCCCCAGGTTTTCTTAGCCCTCCGCAGAAGGTCAAGGCAGGAGGCATTTTCCAGTGTCAAAAGTGAATCTCCCAAATGATGTTGCCCAACTCCCCAGCAAACTCAAGAGCCCTTGGCCCCTCCATGTCTGATAATTTTATAATTTGTTTCCCCCACCCCTGGAAAGGGACAGCAGGGTGGAAGCAAAGTTGTGTCTGGGTGGGTCATATTCACTTTGCTTTTCCTTGGAGTAGAAGGTCCTTATCTTTGTAAGTCCTTGATGACCTCATACAGGGGGATGAGGGGGACTATGAAGCTGCCACATTCTGGTCTTCCAGAGACAGAGCTATAGGGATGGTTTTGGAAACACCAGGATATTTTATCCCAAGACCATCAGCATAAAAGGGATATAAAGAAGATAATCCTGAAAATCCTATAACATTGTTGATGAGTTATCAGATAGGAAGGAGTTTTGTAGACCCTGGAAAGACAGGACAGGGAAGAGCCTGAACAATGAGTCAGAAGACATGAGTTTGAAGACACCCCCTGACCTTGAGAACTGTAGCCTTGACTAAGGCCCCTAACTTCTGGGACCATGACCTCCTTGACCCTCAATCAGGGGTAATAACTTCTTTTTTTCATGTTTGGGGATTTGTTGGAAAGCGTTTGAAAATGATGATGTTCTACACAATACTATTATTACAAATTATGAATAATAATGATAGCAAGAAGGGGAGTCTAAAGGTCAGAGTTCCTCAGTGTTTTTCAGAATTTTCAAAGAAAAGAGGACTTTTTCTAGGTCAGTGTTTTTTGAAATGTTATTTAACATGACCCTTGATAGGAAAAAACATTTTACATTGTGAGCCAGAATCCATATACATATGTCTGTGTGTATACATATGTATTAGTCAGGGTTCTCCAGAGAAACTGAACCAACATCTATAGAGATTTATTGTAAGATATTGGCTCATGTAATTTTGGAGGCTGAGAAGGCCCATGATCTGCCATCAGTTGGCTGGAGACCCAAGAGAGCCAATTGTGTAGATTTCAGTCTGAGTCTGAAGAACCAGGCCCACACCAAAAACAGGAGATTGATGTCCCAGCTCAACAGTCAGGCAGAGAGCAAATCCAAACCTTCCTCCATATTTCTGTTCTAAGCAGGCCCACAACCAATGGGATGGTCTTCACCTGCATTGAGGGGAGGGCAATCTGCTTTATTCAGTCCACTTATTTGAATGTTAATCTCTTTGGGCAACCCTCCCATAGACACACCCACATACGTTGATCAGATATCTGGACATCCCTTGGCCCAGTGTGACAGACACATAAAATGAACCATCACAACATACAAAAACAAAGGTTTCACAAAATAATACTTACCTTGGAAGAAAAAAAGGACTCTGATCTTGTCCATTATTTTTTATACTACTTGAAATAAAATGCTGGTCAGGGGCATCTGGGTGGCTCAGTCAGTTAAGCATCTGCCTTCAGCTCAGGTCATCGTCCCAGGATCTCAGGGTCCCAACGTCTCTCTCTCAAATAAATAAATAAAATCTTTAAAATAAAAATAAAATGCTGGTCATAATTTCTGAAATTGATTCAAAAACCACTATTAGGTCACAATTGCTGCTTAAAAAACTAGATTACTAGATCAGGAGTCAGTAGACCCCTGTAAAGGGCTGGTAGTAAATCTTTTAGGCTTTGCATGCCATAGAGTTTCTGTTGCAGAAAGCAGCCACACCCACTGCATAAATGAATGGGCATGGCTCTGTTTCAATAAAACTCCATTTACAAATACAGGTGGCCAGCCCACTGGCCACAGTTTACTGACCCCAGGTCTAGATGAACTCAAGTCCTTTAGGTAGAAATGTACTAAAGGACTAGAAGACTATAATGCAAATAGCCTTAAAAACCATCTGGGTTTCTGAGTCCATTGCAGAGCTGCTAACAACCTCAATTTGGCCTCCTGTATCAATCCGCCCTCACACGGAGAGAGAGTTCTTCCAACAGAATAAACAGCCAGCCCTGGGTCCCATGACAAGTTCTTCTCCCGGTGCAAATTAACAAACTGGCATCTGGTTGTGAGTTGAAAATTACTGTGAGTCATTGCCCAAGAGCCTGATCAGACCAGAGTTAAAAGAGAAGTCATGTTCCTGCGCCTACAGTACTAAGGACCAGATTCCAAAATGTCACATCTCACAATGAACTACCTTCCCTGCCCCACTCCTTCCCCTCTGCAGCAGCCTAGAGAAGCAAGATTGGCAGAATATTAACTGTGGAAACCAAAACAATCCTACAGTGGAAGGCACAGTTCCTTTATCATTAGGTTTTCATTTAACATTGCATGACTATGAGAGAGGAAACTGCAATGATCATTCTGGTGAAGGGTACATTTTTATTTGAAATTTTCTAAAATGCAATTTAAATTATTTTAAAATGTGAATATTCCAGAAAAATCATCTTGTTTCTGTTTCAAAATGAGCAAAACCCATCCTGGACACCCCGGACACAGACAAGCTGTGGTTCTTGCAACTTGCAATATGGGGAACCAATGACCTTGAACTACTTCCTTTTTGCCCCTTGCTTAATGCCTAAAGGGCATAGGGTTCATTCTGAGACCACACAGGGGCCAGTAAACTCTTTCATAAGAGACCAGGTAATAAATGATTTAGGTTTTGCAGGGCCAGAGGCAAAATCAAAGGCATGATGTAGGTATTTATAGAGCCATTTACAATTTAATCATTTAAAAATGTAAAGATCATTCTTAGCTCAAAGGCTTTACAAAAATGACAGTAGGGCTGCATTTATCCTGTAGGCCATAGTTTGTGAACCCCTGGCTTAGAGGGATAGAGGGCAGGACAGGACCAAGGCAGCATTATTTAAGTAGAAAAAAAATGACAGATTTGGCTTTTGGAATTTATGCTTTCAATGTCATTTCCCTTTTTGAAAAGTAGTATTAACCGAAGAGAATTTCTTATATTGGAATAAAGATATTGACTAAGTTAAAAATTACATGTGGGGCACCTGGGTGGCTCAGGTGGTTAAGCGTCTGCCTTCGGCTCAGGTCATGATCTCCAGGACCTGGGATCAAGCCCCACGTCGGGGGGGGGGGGGGTCCCAGCTCAGTGGGGAGTCTGCTTCTCTCTCTCCCTCTGCCTCTCCCCCTGCTTGTGTGCTCTCTCTTTCTCTCTAATGAATAAATAAAATCTTTAAAAAAAAATAACTAAGTACATAAAATACATGTGGTTAGAAGATTTCAAGGTACAATGAATGACATGGTTAAATTTGCTTATAAATATTCTTTATGATATAATGTACAAATATGGTATTTTAGTATTGTGGGTTTAGGAAAACAAGTCTTCAACAATCAGTTGAAGACACAAGTATGGTGCTACAGAGTAAAATTCCATGAACATTTCATATTCTTGAGACCCACACGATGAAGTGAGAAAGGGAAATGTTTAGAATCTGGCTAGTAGAGCAGAAGTCACCATGAACATTGCACCTGTGTGTCCTGTGATGGGACCTTGAGCACATGCTAATGACATATAAAAAGCAAAACCACATGAAGATAAGGTACAAAGAAAATCAGGGATGAGGAAGGATTCTCGTAGAGGTGGATAAAGAAGAAAGAGTGAAATAGTGGAGAATCTGACTGAAAAATACAAGAAAGAAACCCAAGTCCTTGTGAACGAGAGCATTTGGGACCATGAGCCCTTCTGCCAAACCATCCACCTTCATAATTCCACGTGGTCCCATCTGTTCTGCCCATTATGATTGCTGAGTAACCTGAGGCAGTGTAACCGGGAAGAGAATCAATTGGGAAATTTTAGTCAAGGAGGGAAGCATGGTCTTGGCTAGGAATAAGACTCAAACATCAGGGCTAAAGGATGAGGTGAGGCTCAAAAAGCCAGAAGGAGCAGCAACGTGTAGGCACGCGGGACCTACAATGTGCAGGCATGCAGATGTACGTGCTGCCGTAGAGGGATGCCTACTGCACAGGAAAGTGATGAGCCTCAAAACTTAAATGACACAACGAATACTGGCTCCAGATGGTTACTCTAAGAAAAACAGAGCCAGAAATTATAAGAGCATATTTCCCAGGGGATTATCTCAAGATAATTTTGATTATTCACCATTGTTATACTCATAAATACATCTTTGTGTGTGACATCTACATCACAGATGGCAGACACTTAACAAAAAGTGCTGTCAATAAAAGACAGTCACTAGGTGATCATAGTTCTCTTTTCCCCTGAGCTCAGTTACAGTCTCAAAATTCTTCCCAACATGGTCCTTCAGTATTCCACTGAGAGTTAATTGTGGTTGTTACATGAAAGGAAACACGTATGCCATCCTAATATGTAGCTTTAGCTGGTGAGTTTAGATTTTTAGCACAGCATCCACCAAAATTTTATTTTAATTACCACCTTGATTGCTTATTACATTCAGTTCAAGAACTTTACCTGAGTTCAGCAAGAACTGGTGCCTGGTTGACTTTCAACAAACATTCACACTGAATTTGCCATTTGTTGTCCCATTTGGATAAATGACATAGAGTTTTCAGGTATTGTCAATCATTATTAGTTTTATTTCCAATGTAAGGATTCCCCCTTCCCCCAAATGATAGAGAGTGCTTAGGATTAAATTGCATTCATCACTGAGGTCTGGAATGGTATTTGAATTAGGGTTGGTTTTAATTGATTAAAAACTCACTAGAATTCAGGATCTTTTTTTAATTTTCTTTTTCTAAAAGATTTTATTTATTTATTTGAGAGAGAGAGAGAGAGAAAGAAGGAGCAGGGGGGAGGGGCAGAGGGAGAGGGAGAAACAGACTCCCCACTGAGCAGGGAGCCTGACATGAGGCTTGATCATGGGACTCAGGGATCATGACCTGAGCCGAAGGCAGACACTTAACCAACTGAGCCACCCAGGCGCCCCAGAATTCAGAATCTTGATGATATTCTTTCTTTGATTATTTTTATGGGTTGCACACATTCTAAGACACTCTAGATTTTTCATTCTCCTCACTGAAATACCTGTCACTGAGATAACACCATCCAGTTGCTAAAATCCCCCTTTACTGAATAAAACTTAAGGGGCAAGATGTTTTCCACTTCTGGTAGAGTAGTTTGTTGTAGACCAATTTTGACTATAGGAATAACTAGAAAATCTGGTCACAATTCAAACAAAGTCCCGTTTGAAGGCACTGGAAATGTATCAAAGCAGCAGACAAGAGTAGTACATTAATGTGAGCCTGACATTCTATATATTTTTCCTGTTGAGGCATTTGCTAAGTCTAAAGCAGCTTAGAACCAAGAGACTAAAAAGCAGAGTATAAAGTGGCATCTAAGAGACTGAAAGTTTAGGCAGAGATTTTGGTAATCTCATAGAGCTTGGAAGACAGATATTGAAGGTCAGAGCTCATCAAATAGAAGGATCCCTGGTAAACACCCCAGACTTTCAGTTAGAACTATAGAAGGGATAAACACTAGGAGTAAAGGTAAGCTGGAAATAGACCATCCCCCGCAAAAACTGAAACCATTGTTCAAACCACTCAATCCCAAACTGGATTAAAGAGATCTGACCCAATTTTAATTGGCTGCTGGAAAGAAAAAACAAATCCTCTATGGAGAAAGATGTCAGCCAGAGATTCATATGATCTTGATAATTTTCCACACACAATATTTGACCCTCAGTAAAGAAGTGACTGAACATGCTAGGAGTTAGAAAAGGTAATTAAAAATCAAAAGAGAAGACAGAATAAATGACAAGCTGGAAGATTTCATTAGAGTTTTTTTAAGAGACTAATGAAATTCTCAAACTGAAAATGTAAAAACTAAAGATTCATTAGTTGAGTTAAGCAGTAAATTAGACATAGCAGGAACAGAAAGGATTAGTGAACTGGAAGATAGGTCAATAGAAAATATTCAGACTAGGGGCAGCTGGTGGCTCAGTTGGTTAAGCATCCAACTGTTGATTTCAACTCAGGTTATGATCTCAGGGTCATGAGATCAAGCCCCACGTCAGGCTCCATGCTGGGTATAGAGCCTGCTTAAGATTCTGTCTCTGTGTCTCCCTCTGCCCCTCCACCCCCTCCCGCTCTAAAAATTTTTTTCAAAAAAAGAAAATATTCAGACTAAATAATGGAGACAAAAAAAGCATCAAGGTGCATAAAAGATTTTATTATACATACAGGTTTCATTAATAAGATTTAATATTTAGATAATTGGTGTACAAGAAGAAAAGGTAGAAATATATGGGACAGAAGCTGTATTTGAAGAGATGATAACTGAAAAAAAAAAAAAAAACAGAAAACTGAAGAACTCAAAAAGTTATTTGACCTGTAAGCAGACTTAAAAAAAACAAAAACAAAACAAAAAAACCTTCCCACAAAGAAAATTCCAAGACAAGATGGCTCCCAGAGCACATAGACTGGATTATCTTCAGTGATAATCCTAGTCCTAAAATTCTGACTATAAATAATAGCTGCGTTTTTTCTTATGCATCATAGAGAAGAGCTGTTTCTCCTGTGCACTGCCTGAATTTTTGACCCACAAAATTACGAAGTTAATAAATGATTGTTGTTTACACATACATACACACACACACACACACACACACACAACCCTCTGAAGAAAGCCCCAAGACCAGATGTCTTCACTGATAAATATTTCCAAAAATTAAAGGAAGGATCACAACAATCTTAAACAAAATTTTCAGAGAATAGAGTGAACACTTTCTAATTAATATTATGATACCATTATAACCTTGATTCCCAAAACTGACAAGACATTCTAAGAAATTAAAATTATAGGTAAGTTTCTCTCATGAACATAGATTAAAAAAACATTAAATAGCAAACTGAGATCAAGAATATATGAAAAAGATAATACGTTAGGGCTAGTTCAAAGCTTATTCCAGGAATTTAAGGTTGGTTTTAAAACTCAGAAATCAATTCATTATTAATAATTCTTCCCACTAATATAATAAAGGAGAAAAATAAAATAATTATCTCAATAGATATAGAAAAAAAATTAGACAAAATTCAACTCTGATTCATGAATTAAAAAATTAGCAAACCATCTATAAAAAGGAACCTCCTTAAACTGATAAAGAATGTCTACAAAACACCAATAGTAAACATCATATTTAATAATCAACTATTGCAATTTTTACCAGAGACTAGAAGTAAGACAATGACTGTTCTTTCTCCATTCCTATTGACTTTGTATTAGAAGCTGTGACCATGCAATATATTATTAAATAAAATTCATACAGACATATGGACATAACTAAAATAAATATACATGGATTAAAATGGAATAGAAATAAAGCCGTCATTCACAGACAACATGACTGTATACATAGAAAATTTAAAAATCTACAAACTATTAAAATTAGTAGGTGAGTTTAGCAAGTTTTTTGGATACAAGGTCAATATCAAAA
Source organism: Halichoerus grypus (assembly GCF_964656455.1). Taxonomy (NCBI): domain Eukaryota; kingdom Metazoa; phylum Chordata; class Mammalia; order Carnivora; family Phocidae; genus Halichoerus; species Halichoerus grypus. The sequence goes on from NC_135719.1 coordinate 10,650,037, forward strand.
ATAAATTTCATTCCCATATACCAGCAACAATTTAAGAAATGAATTAAACAAATAATACTGTGTAGAACACCCAAAAAATTTTCAAATGCCTAAAGCCAAATTAATGGGCAAGACTTCTATAATATAGAAAGAACAGTATCAAAATAACTTAAAATAAAAACTAAATAATGGGAAGGCTATATTATGTTTCATGGATTAGAAGAGCCACTGATATAAATTTGTAAATTTTTCCAAGTTGACCTAAATTCCAGTAGGCTTATTTGTGTGTGTGTGTGTGTGTGTGCGTGTAAATGAACAATTGGAATTTTGAAATTTGTATGGAAATGCAGTGATCCATAGGTAGCCAGATAAACTTGAAATATTTCTACCATCAGATATTAAATTATTATAAAGGCATTGTAATTAAGATATTAATTAGTATGAGCATAGATAATTGGACCAATGAAACACAATAAGAGTCCAGAGACAGACCCATACACAAAGGGGCACTTGATTTATGACAGAATGAAAAGAGGATGCTGTTAACAATAATGATGCCAGATAAGCTGAAAATTTATATGAATAACAACAACAAAAAACAACAACAAAGGAAACCAAAACTTGAGCTTTACCTTAACCCCCATACAAAACTCAATTTTAAATGAATTATAGAAGATACAGGAGCATATTTTCAGGACTATTCAGTTTGGCAAAGATTTCTTAAACAGCAAAATATAAGCACTACTCATAAAGGGACACTGGACGCTATTGAGAGAATGGAATTATAAATCACAGATTTGGAGAATATATTTTAATTCATATTACCAGCAAAAGACTCCTATCCAGAATTTAGAAAGAATATACAAATAAGGAAAAGATCGTTAGGAATAATAGAAAATAGAAAAAATCAATAGAAAATGAGCAAAGGATTTGAACAAGCACTTTAAAGAACATAGAAACCGGGGCACCTGGGTGGCTCAGTCGGTTGAGTGTCCGACTCTTGGTTTAGGCTCAGGTAATGATCTCAGGGTCATGAGATTGAGCCCCATACCGGGCTCTGCGCTCAACCTGAAGCCTGCTTAAGATCCTCCCTCTCCCTCTGCCCCTCCCCTCCACTCTCTCTCTCAAATAAATAAATAAATAAATCTTAAATATATATATATATATATATATACACACCCCTAGGAAAATGCAAATGAAAGCCACAGTAAGATACCACTATACACTCAGAAGAATGGGTAAAAGTAAAAGGATTAACCATACCAAATACTGATCAGTTGTGGAGAAACTGGATTCTTCATACATCCACAGTGGGAGCAGAAATTAGTACAACCACTTTGGAAAATTTTTTGGCATTCTGCAAAAGCTGAACATACTTGCGCCCTGTGAGCCAATAGTTCCATTTGCAGGAATAGATGTACCCAGCAGAAACAAACACATAGGTTGACCAACAGACATTTCAAGAATATTCACAGTGGCCTTATTTATAATAGCCAAAAATTAGAAACAACCCAAATGTCCATCAATAGTAGAATGTATAAATAAATGGAACATTATAGAGCAATGAGATGAATGAGTTCCTTCATGCAAAATATGAGTGAAACTCACAAAGGTAATGAGCAAAAGAACTGCATGATTTCATTTATAGAAAGTTCAAAAACAGACAAAGCTAATCTATGGTGTCTATAAATCAGGAGGGGGGTAATTTTGGCAGAAAAGTACAGTGGTAATTGGACATGCAGTAGCCAAATGTCCTGATTTCCCTGGGACTGAGTAACCACTCAGAATTTTCTTTTTTGTTTTTTTCTTTTTTTATATATATTTTATTTTATTTAAATTCAATTAGCCAGCATATAGTACATCATTAGGTTTTGGTGTAGTGTTCAATGATTGATTAGTTTCGTATAATACCCAGTGCTCATCACATCATGCACCCTCCTTAATGTTAAAACAGGGTCAATCCCAAGCAAACTGGGATGGTCAGTCACCCTAACCGGCAGGGTCCCAAGAGGTGCCTCTGCTGGGCTGATGAGGTTCTCTTCGTACATCTGGGTGGTGGTTACATGGCAATCAATTTGTGGTAAGCTGTCTGGCTAAACATTTATGATTTGTCATCCTCTCTTTTTTCATATATGATTCATTAATTTATTTATTAAGCAGTTCAATCTATCTATGGATAAATGTAGAATGATGTAGGGATATGTAGAAAACGAATTGTCCCAAAGTTGTTTGTCGATTAATGTGTGCTTTTCCTGTTGATTGGAAAGGCATCAAACTAATACTTACTATATATTTTATTGGTGCCTACCCCTAGGTAGGCACCATTCCAGGGGCTGGAAATACAAAGGTGAACAATGCTCCTATTCTCAGGGGACTTCATTCAGGCAGCAAGAACAGGCGATAAACAAGCCCTCGATTATATAACATACTATTAGGTAGATAAGTGTAACAACAACAACTGTAAGTAAAAAGGTCAATGTAGAGGGTGACCAGGACTGAAATTTAGGAAAGAGCGGTCAGAGAAGGCTGTTCTGTATAAGTGACATTCAGTGAAAAGACCCGAATGAAGTGAAAGAACAAGCTAATACCTTGGGGGAAAAGAGAAGGAGAATTCCAAATGGAGGGAGCAATGAGTACCAAGTTCCTGAGATGAGAGCATTAAATCCATGGCTTTGGAGACTTATGACAAATAAAACTATTTGTTTAAAGTCTGCTTTCCCACCACCACTGGTGGTTCCATTAGGGCAGGGATCATACCTGACTTCTCATTCACCAAGTTTTCCCACTATCATGCACTGTGCGTACACTTCCCCAGTACGTATTTGTAGAATGAATAAATTACAGAACTGTGTTTTTACATATCCTTCGGTTTGTTCCTGGGCTATCCTTTCTGTCCCAGGAATCTGTGTCTTTGTGCATCAGTTCCACAGTGATTTAAATCCTGGGACTTTAGAGTTTGTCTTAACATGTGGTGGGACAGTCGCAGGAGGCAAGATTCAAGCAGTGGGCTATGCCCCGGAGATATAACTGTAGGTAAAAACAGACAGATGGTGTCATTGTTCTCACGAGGGTCACATCCTAATAAGATCATGGAGGAAGAAGAACGTAATTTCTCAGGAGAAATTGGCAGCGTTTTCTAGGTCTGAGGAGTAAATGCATAAAAGCCGGAAATGGGTAGAATATCTTCTCAAGATGGGTAAGCAGGTTTGCAGATCAGACGTCTACATATCTCCGAAATGAGGCTCAGGTTTTTTATTCTAGGTGAGCTTCTTGGGAGGTCTTTGTAGGTTCTAAAAAGGGTGTGCTATTTCCAGTTCTGAAACCAAGTGGTGAGTGTTAGTATCTGTGAAACAGAGCCCAGAATAAATTCATGCTGAGATTGGATGACCAGTGTGGTGCACGGTGTGATCCGTTCATCTGATCCTCCTGAAGTAGCAGCAACACAAACAGCTCAGATGGTTCCCCTGTGCCCTTCCTTTGAACCAGTGCAGGTCTGGGGCCCAAGGGTTAAGGGTGGATTTAAAAAATTAAACAGCTATCTGAGAATGTTCCAGGTGATAACCCAGTTGTGCCCCTTGGCGGGGGCTAGCTTCTCCACTGCCCCAGTCGGGGTAGTGTTGCAGGCTGCCCCAGATTTTAGAGGGTGAGATGGCCAAAGGTACAAATGTCACTGTCCCTGGCTAGGTGAGGATGCCAAGGCAGATTTAGAAACCTCATCAACCCCGTGCGCAGGAGGGCAATGAGGCATGTATTTTAGTCTTTGCACCTTGGTTGCAAATATTTCCAATATTTTGAGTTTATGTTGTGCTCTCTCACCACAAGCTTCTACTCCATTAGGTGAGACTGGTCACTTTTACTTTGTATTTCATAGTTTGGTGTAAAGTTTGATTCTGACCAAATTTTCATAACCCAAATCATGCCCCATATCATCTTCAGAGACCATTTAAGTCAATGGAGCTGTTTTACAATGCAAATTACTACCCAGTTTTGCATGTTTGGGTTTTAAAAGCCCAGCTTTTGTAATGCAAGATATAACCGCAATGAGGTCTCACCTCCCTGGTTTTTGCAGGCAAGCCTGGATGCTCCACAGGGGGAGGGAGCAGCCCATCAGCTGGAGATCTCAGAAAGGTGGGAAAAGAGACTGGCTGGTTTCTGTATTCATCAGCAGGCTATTATCCTGGTGTGGACTCGTTATCTGAGCTTCATTGTCCTCTCCATCCATTTGTGTTCAGATTCTCATCTTGCAGGGAAAAGGGATTTATCCCAGGGTCTTGGGATGAAAAGCATCCTTGGCCCTTCCTGGACTCTCTCCCTTACTCCTGGGAACAATAATACTTCCATGGAAGAGTGTGTTGAGTATTAAGTGCCTGGAGGACTTCGAGCCAGCAGACAGCACTCCCAGAGCACCGTGCAGTCCCCATCTTCCTGACCAGAGCCTGTTGCTGGACTTGCTCTTGTCAGATACCAGGCTGTGACCTTCCAGGGGGCAAGAAATCCTCTGTAGTTCCATTCGGGTGCATGCCCATTGAAGTGAACACATTAGGCAGATGAGATTTGGCTGGTGGACAATGAAATGGAGCTGGTCCACCACCTCCTTCATATGGACACTGGACTTCTATTAGCACATGAAGTTTACAGTGATTTTTTTTTAAAGTAATCTCTATCCCCAACGTGGGGCTCGAACTCATGACCCCAAGATCAAGAGTCCCATGCCCTACGGACTGAGTCAGCCAGGTGCCCCTATATTGATTTTTTTTAACTGCTGCATCACATGATTTACAAATATGACACAAAAGATTACTTTAGACCTTCATTTTCAAGTGGAATACCCTGAGAATAGGTCTTCCGTTCTTATTGACCTCCATGTGCCTTATTAAAAATTAAGAGCTTCTAATTTATATGGGTATACAGAGCACATATTTGTCTCCTTTCATTCTCCAGAGCTGACTAAAATAGGAGAGAAGTACAAAAAGGGTTAAACCACTATCAGTAAAGAAATAGACTGGGGAGGGTAGGAATTAAGAACAACATGGCCAATGAGAAATTTCTAATACTTTCCAGAAGGCCAAAGCCAATGGGAGCATTTGATAAATGGAACAATGTGGAAAAGCAGGAGTCAGGATTAAATCATACCAGTCATCATAGATTTAATTTTTGGTGGTTTGGGAGAGAGGGAATCTGGGATCCTGCCCCCATCTAAGGAGCAGCCGTGGAAATCCCAGATCTTTATCTTGACAAACAGAGCCGTGGGCAAACTCGATTTAGCTTTGATTTCCTCTCAGGTCCTTTCTTTATTAATTTATTTATCCAACACTTACTGAGTCCTGGTAAGTGTCAGGCAATGTTTCAGAAGCAGTGGATCCAAAGATGAATAAGATGTAATATATATCTTTGGGGAACGGCAGGGTCTAATGCGAGAAGCAGATGTGTAAACACATAATTACAGTGCAGGATGAGAAGTGCTATAATGAAGTGCTACTGAATCGCGGAGGACAGACACTCCGTTCTTGCCGGGGAAGAAGTGAGACTAGAAATGTTTTGTTCTTTTTTTTAAATTTTTTTATTGTTATGTTAATCACCATACATTACATCGTTAGTTTTAGATGTAGTGTTCCATGATTCATTGTTTGTGCATAACACCCAGTGCTCCATGCAGAACGTGCCCTCTTTAATACCCATCACCAGGCTAACCCATCCTCCCACCCCCCTCCCCTCTAGAACCCTCAGTTTGTTTTTCAGAGTCCATCGTCTCTCATGGTTCGTCTCCCCCTCCGATTTCCCCCCCTTCATTCTTCCCCTCCTGCTATCTTCTTCTTCTTCTTTTTTTCTTAACATATATTGCATTATTTGTTTCAGAGGTACAGATCTGAGAGTCAACAGTCTTGCACAATTCACAGCGCTTACCAGAGCACATACCCTCCCCAGTGTCTATCACCCAGTCACCCCATCCCTCCCACCCCACCCCCCACTCCAGCAACCCTCAGTTTGTTTCCTGAGATTAAGAATTCCTCATATCAGTGAGGTCATATGATACATGTCTTTCTCTGTTTGACTTATTTCACTCAGCATAATACCCTCCAGTTCCATACACGTCATTGCAAATGTTTTTTAAAGGAGCTAATGTTTGGGCGCCTGGGTGGCTCAGTTGGTTAAGCGACTGCCTTCGGCTCAGGTCATGATCCTGGAGTCCCTGGATCGAGTCCCGCATCGGGCTCCCTGCTCAGCAGGGAGTCTGCTTCTCCCTCTGACCCTCCCCCCTCTCATGTGCTTGCTCTCTCTCATTCTCTCTCTCTCAAATAAATAAATTAAAAAAAAAAAAAAAAAAAAAAAAAGGAGCTAATGTTTGATGGGAGTCCTAAAGGAGGCTAGAATTTATCAGGCAGAGAATGGAAGAAGAACATACTAGTGTCAAGAAGACACAATGGGGCCCTAAATGGAGTCACTTTTGCTAAACCTCACCCAAACTTAATACCTACCCTCACAGCAGTTTCAGCCTCTCCCAGGAGTGGAATTTTAAACCAATCAGTCTGGAATTTCCTGATCAGCACTAAATGAGGTAATCCGCAGGAGAAGACATCCTGCCCTTCCCCCTAAGGGAAGGGGACCTTGCCTGAAACAATCTTCCCTCTCCCAAACTCGTTTCCACCTGTAGAATCTCTCCATTTTGTAGAGTACCTCAGAGCTCCCTTCTATTTGCTAGATGGGATGCTGCCCGATTCATGATTCGTTGAATAAAGCCAACTAGATCTTCAAATTTACTCCATTGAATTTTGTTTTTTAATGAATGAATAAACAATGTCATTGGTTTTTATGGGCATTAAAAAAAAAAAAAGAGGTCAGGCTCCCCCTATGTCACTGAGGATCAGTGCAGTCATAGCTTTATCAGAGTAGACTGGAAATACACAAGAACCGACAGCTCAACAGATAAATCACCAGTATCATTCATCAAATGAAGATCTATGTGGGTCAAGTAGCTCTCGTTGAGATTTAAAAACCCTCTTGGAGATGTAGGTATATTAGTTACACTGTAGTGCCATTTGCTTTAATCTTATAATCAATACTAACTACTCAGACTGATATCTGAAATGAAATTTGTTCATGTGTGCATGGAGAGAGGTTATCTTAATAGAAGACTTCAGCTTTCATGAAGTAGAGCATTTGAGGTGATCATATCACAGCTATCATATTTAAGTGCATACCTCAAGCTAAGCAATCTCAAGTGTTTATCTCATTTTCTTTTTCCAAAGCTCTATCAAAAAGGGTATTATTATCCAAGTTTTACATAGAAGGAAACTAAAGATAAGAGAGGTTAAGGACAAGTCCAAGTTCAACTCAGCCAGCCAGTGATAGGATCAGGATTTAGACCAGATCATCTGCTTTTACCTATGACTGGGGCTGGCAACATTCTTCTAGAAGGGGCTAGATAGTAAATACTTTAGGTTATGCAGGCCATAGAGTCTCTGGCCTGCAACTCTGAGTCCTCAACCCTGCCAATGGAATGTGAAAACAGCCAGACAATAAGTGAGCCAATGAACATGACTGTGTGCCAATAAAACCTCATTTATGGACTCCAAAATATGAATTACATATCATCCTCATATGTCACAAATATTCTTATTTTTATTTTTTTTCAACCATTAAAAATGTGACACCCATTTTTAGCTGCAAGCTCTGCATATATATACTTACTATTGTTATATATATAAAGTAATATAAAATACCTATCCTATGACCTTCCTGTTGAACTATGCTAGCTCATTTGAGTGCTACTTTAGACTGATTTATCATTGAGGCAGTTTTGTTTGTACCTGAATGTAAACCACTTCAGTTTTTATTTCAGTTTAATGTGTTCTAGTTTTTCATATGTTTTACTAACAGAGAAGTCATATATGATCATTACTTTATCATACTTATTATTTGAGATTAGGTATTTCCATATGGAGATAATTGATTTCTTGTTCTTCCTTCATCTATCATTCTTTTTACAGCTTTGATGTTAACAATTAGCCAAACTCTGATTCCTGATAAAATTTCATAAAGAATGATTGTTTTATCGTTTAAAAAAAAAAAGCAAAAAGCAGGCAGTGGGCTGGATTTGGCTCTCGGGCTATAGTTTGCCAACTGCTGACACACTTCACTCTACCGCCCCCCACTTTGGAGGCAATAGGAATACTAAGGGTGCCTGGAAAGTAGATTTGAGAAAAGGTAGGGAAGATCTGGAAAAAAAATATGTGTCCCTTGAAGTCTAGTCCAGGAATGAGGGGGCACTGGTGTACCAGAAGAACTTCGTCTATGGTCTTTTAGCACCTCGGCTGTTGCAACACAAATTGAAATGCCAGGATTAACCTACAAGGCTGTAAACTCCAGGAATCTCTGGCTCATCATTTTTTCCCTCTAGGTCAGTGCAAGGTTTCCCATCATGTTTTCACTTCCTCACCTTTTGAGAAGAGAGGAAGCAAAACAAGAAGAGGGAACGTGACCATCATGCATCTGAAAACATCGTGGTCTAGACTCCAGCATTCACTCATTCCTTCCCCTCCACCTGTATTACTTAATATTGACTATAGACGATTGAAAACACAAAATAACAGGGGTCTGAATAACAAAAAAGAAGTGTATTTCCTTCTCATCGAAATTTCAATAGCTCAAAGTGGATCTTTCCACCTTATGGATCTGCTGTTAACTGGCTGCTTTTCAATGGGTGGCCCAAGATGACTGCTCCCTTCCAGACATCATGTCTGCATTTCAAAGAGAAGATTATAGAAGAGCAGGACTTTCTCTTTTCAAGGCACTTCTATTTCTGCTTACATCCTGATAGAACATGGTCATTGTTGTACCTAGCTGCAAGGAAATCTGAGAAACATAGACTTGGATTGTTGGCATTCAAGTATCCAGCTAATATTTCAGGTAGCAAGAAGGGGAGAAGAGATGGTGGTGCATAATGAACGGTTTCTGCCACAAAATTCATTACTACCTCCTGCTATTGATTTTTGCCTCTACGACACTGATATAAAGGGTCCTAACCACTACTTCTGTCTTGGACAAAGCCCAGAGTTGCTCATCCTGAGTGCACCTTACACTCTCCCTGTGTATATCTGCTTCTCCTGGCTGCCAATATCAACATTCAGCTTCTCTTTCTGTTTATCCTCTTTCTTTACCTTTCCCCATTATTACCCTGGCTCCTTTCAACTGGATTCATGACACTACATTTTGGCAACAGACTCTGGAATTAGGGTAGAACCTTCCAGGTTGACCTGATTTCCAAGACCCTTAACCTGATCTCCTTGGGTGGGTCTTCCACCCATTTCACATTGAATATGTCTTCCAGACTGAACCCATTACCTTTAAGCTAATATTGAATATCTGAAGCACAGACGTGAATCCATTTTGATCCCAAGGATACATTAAAAAATGATAAAGGGAAAACCACAAATACAGAGAAAAATGCCTAATGAGCCATTATTTTTTCAAAAAATCAAGTTTAACTAAAATTTAAAGATCTACAACATGGTCTCATTATTAGACATTATTAAATCAGTGGTAATAAATTTGCTATTTGATTTACTGATGTGCAAATCTAAGTTTTGAAAAAAAAAAATATATATACTAGTTGAATGGCATTCAGTAACACAGCTACTGTTAGGATAAGGTTATCAGTGTAATTCCTAATATGGGTTTGATTTTTCAATACTGAAGAGAGCAAAATGAGACAACATTGCCTTTTGTTCTTTTTTTTTTTCATATTTAGAAGTACAATTTAATGTCATTGAAAGAGATATTTTTTAAAAATGTATTATAGAATCATTTCTTTGTAAGAAGAGGGGACAGTTCCACAGAATAAACTTTTTTCCTGAAAGCTATCCTCTCCCAAGCTAAAAAGTCCTGTGATTATAAAGTTAAAATGAAATAAATATGAAATGGGCTTGTTGGATGTCCAGGATTATAAGGGTAGCAAATAGACTGTTCCAGAAATGCCAGTCATATGCAGCCACCCAAGCACTCCAAGGCCAGCATAGCTCCTAGAACTTGTCTCTCTCTTATTGACCAGATATCTTTGTTTATAATCTGGATGTGCAGCTTTGAGTTTAAGAAATTGGAAACAAATGCACCCCATAGGAGAAACTCATTTTACTAACGAGTCAAGTTTAGTGGATCAACCTCTTGGGGTTTAAGAATGTTGTGATTCAAAAGTATTTTTTATCTTTTTCCTCATCTTTGCTTCCTCCAAAAAAACTTCTCCAAATGCTTACATTACTTTTCAAGGCTGAGTCTGATTTATGTCTTTTGGATGTTATGCTGTGCAGAAACTGGCCTGGAGCCTGCCCAGGATGATTCTGTTTATATTTATTTGATTTAGTTTTATACTTTCTACAGATAGGGAAGAGTGTCCCCAAAATGGCCTCCGGCAATGTGTTCAGCCCTCAGTTTAAAGCATGGGACACAATCGCTCCTCCAGTTGCTAGCAAGCAAGATCTGCGCTATAGAAGATACAACACACACACACACACATATATATATCACATGTTTGTATATGTATATATATGTGTGTGTATATATATATATGTGTATATATACACATACATATATAAACTGCAGTGTATGTTGGAAACTAAGTGGGCATGAAACTAGGGACATTAGAGTACAAGAGTTTAAAAAACATTACCTCCAGTCCCCTCAGCTTTTCTCAGTGCCTCTGCCCCAGATGCCTTCAGGTAAGAACTAGGGCCCTCTTCTTGTTTATGAACACCCACACACTGTGGCGGCCATAGGGCTCTTGTGATGGTCGCCATGCGCTCTTTCAATGCCAAGCTTTCTTGGGTCCACATTTGTGTATGCTAGGTGTTTTAAAGAACTTCTCAAAGAAGGTGGTGGCTGAATTTTTTAAAAAGTTTTTTGATTGAAGTGTAGTTGACACATTTAATTTTTTAAAGTTGAATATTTGTTGAAGTCTTACTTCCAAACCAGGTATACATGAAGAGGCAGCAGAAAGTTAGTTGAGGATTTTTCCTACTATGTTTTTTAAAGATTTATTTATTTTATTTTATTTTAAAGAGAGAGAGAGAGAGAGAGTGAGTGGGGTGGGGAGGGAGGGGAAAAGGAAGAGAATCTTTAAGCAGACTCCCCACTGAGCACAGAGTCCTACACGGGGCTTGATCTCACAACCCTGAGATCATGACCTGAGCTGAAATCAAGATTCAGTCATTAACCAACTGAGCCACCCAGGCGCCCCTCCCTCTTACGGATTTTTGTGTGATGTTCAAACAGAGTGACTTTGTCCCTGCCACTGCTCTTTTTGTGTTTAATTGGGCTTTGAAGGACCATTAGGAGTCTTCCCCATGAACTAGCTCCTGAGGAAAGCAGGGAGGGTTGACAAAATGTTTCCAGATTCCTAAAATGGCAACAGGTATAACATAAAAGAGGCATAATAAGCAATCCAGGGTCACCCGTGAATGCAAGGCAAGGGTAAGTGGGGAACGAGTCTGGGGAACTATGAATCAAGAATATATAGCTCCTATGAATACTAAAAAAGACAAGATATTAATTTCAGAAGTAGCAGGTTTATGGACTTTTTTTAGTTGTTATCAAATAAAAGTCAACGGCTACATGATGAGATCCACCAAAGCTTGTACTGCTTGCACTGTTCTGTTCCTATTATGGAAAAGAAATAGCTTTAACAAGCAATGGAAAGACCACATCTCAGCAATTACTCTGGCTTTTGCTATTGGTATGAGCCTCATGTCACTAAAAGCCTATTGGAAAGCAGCAATTATACTGGAAATGTAACGCTCTGTTATCATCATCAGAATTACTTCCTGCACATGTTGCTAATTCAGAACAGACACAACATGGACTTCTTTATTGGCCAGAGGGGAATTGACATTATCTTGGGCCTTATCCATATCAAGAGAGATTTTCGTTTCCTAACACATTTTCCATAAATTTACTGCAGAGGCCTAAATTGAATACGGTGACTTCAAATTTAAGGGCCTTTAGGAGATTAATCAGAGTTGGCTGAATAAAAAGGTTGAGTTGTTGTTGTCTACCTTGGCTTGTCAGGATGCTCCTAGGGAGCAGTGGGTCAAATTTGAGGGGTCCCTGCTTCATGGCCTATTGTCGTAACCAGGTTAAGACAAAGAGATCATGTTGGTCTCATCCCTGTCCAAGGGAGACATTGCCTAATATGAAAGAAGCCAATATATTTCTGTGAGATTCGGGGTGACTCAAGGATTAGAAAAGATGTGGCCATTGTCCCCTGGAGGCATTAAAAGACAACAGCTATTTTGAGACGAAGGTTGGACTCTGCTTGGTGAAAATGGCCCAAAGCTATAATGATCCTGTAATGTAACATTATCTTCAAAGTCTGCAAGCAGTTTATTGCTTTAAGTGCCATCACTGTAGGTCCCCAGTGCCTTGGTCAGCCCATCCAGTAGAGACATTAAGGTAACCACAAACTTCTTAGTCTTTGTCCCTCTTCCAGGGAGCTGGCTCCTTTGCTGGCCCTCAGGCCTTCTGGGGCCAGTCAATTATGAAATAAGATCATACATTCTCAGTGCTAAGAATACCCAAGGGCCCTGTGTGGGGGGTCAGGGGAGGGATGATGATTAAATAAATGCACCCTTGGATGAGTTCCCATTGTAAATGGGTCCTGAAGTTTAATGGGCTGTTGTGCCATAGAAGAATCTTTGATTGACTACGGAATATTTTTGTCTCTGCACAGGCATCTCGTGTCATCCCCTGTCCCACTATCCTCCCCCATGCCCCACAGTCCTGCTACATGACTTTCCCAAACACCTCCTCCTCTTATCTCCTTTCTCATTCTCTGATCTGCCCATAATCAACAGGTATGAAAGAACTTTAACTCAGTAGTGAGACCATGTTGTCTATGCTTGGCAGTACTGAAGAAACTACAATCTGTTTTACTAGGAACTGGGTCGTCCAAATGGGCGCAGCATCCGGGGTTTGGCCTCTGAGAGCAAGAGTCTCTCAAAGAAACCAAGAACAGAAAAAGGCAGAGGATGTGTCTAAGTTAAAAAGCCTGGAAGAAACACTGAGATGTGGTAGAAAGAGCAAAGTTTGGGTATCAGGAAGACCTGTGTATAAATTTCAACTCTGTCCCTTCTAAATTATGTGTTGTTGAGAAAGTCATTTCATATCTCTGACCTTCAATTTCCTTGTCTATAAACTGAGTATAATAAAAGGTTATTATAAAGGTTGCAAGAAATATATATTGTGTCTGGCACATGGTAGGTGTGTGATGCATATGAATTATTATTCTATCATCATTATCATCATCAGGGCTGAGGACCACACTGAAGATCCCAAACTCAATTAGCAAGTCTAAAGGGTAGGCCCAGGTACCAAAAATAGTAGACAAAATCAAGAACCTGAATCGGAGTGAAGTGATTCCTGGGGTGTGTGTCATGAAAGCTGAAATGCCTGTAGCCTGTCTACACTGGTCTTGAATCACATGGTATGTGAATGGGTTGGGGTTGTTTAAATGTCTAGGGTAGGTCAACACTCTCTACCAGTGGGTGAGTTTGGAGCTCCTCTCCTGTCCCCAAATCCAAGATGCAGCTTGTCTGACAGGAGCTTCTGTACACCATCCAACCATGGGGATGCCATCTTTCTCTCCCCTCGCTGGGGCTGGGTTTCTGTGAGCATGAAGATGAAGGGAGCAATGGAACACAGTCCTCTCCACAGACCCAAATTCAGTTCTTTCAGAACATTATCTTTATTGCTTCAGGTATAACCATGAGAAAAGAGAAGACCCTGGTGGGGCGGGGTGGGGGAGGGGATGAGGGAAGAACAAGGGAGAACAAGGCATCCAAGACTAAAAAACAAAGAGTTTACTGCTTCTTACATTCAGTACTCACGAATGAATTTTGGACTTAGGAAAGTGATGTCCTCATTCCTAAGATTAAGAATGGACTTTAGGTAACCACTAACATTAGGCAAGAAACTAAACCCTTATATTTTTTCATTCCCTTGTCTATAAAATGGGAAAGCATGAGTCTAGACTTTTAAAAATCATATTAACTTTTTTTTTTTTTTTTGGTCTTACACCCTGGTGTTACGGGCTCATTAATAGCTGCAACTGGTTGTATAAGAAACAGAGATCAAGGCATGTTTTACACCATCTCCCAGAGGTCCCCACCCAGAGGTGCTTAGCCAAATTTATTCCAAATTAAGGAGATTTTGTATTGCATGTATTTATAAAATGGGAAAAAAACCACTTTTGCTTCTTCTGTTCACACTTCCCTCAGGATTAATTTAAATCCAGAAGAAATAAAGAGGTTATGAAGAACTCCCTTTTGCTGTGCTTGTTTTTCTAACATTGTATGTTATTTCATAACATTGATAACACAATATGAGGACCAAAAACAAGCTAGGCTTCTTTTGTTCAACTGAATTATTGGTTTCTAAGCAATGGTGGGAACAAAGCCCATAGGAAAATTTGACTGGCCAGACACAGTGCTGGTAGGGGTCTATGAGAATTAATGGAAGCCCTTTTGATTGTTTTTCATTATCATTATCCAATTTATTTAAACCTAAAAAAAAATTCACCCATTTCTGCCCTGACTCTGGCAACCAACAATTTATTCTCTGTATCTATGGGTTTGGGGGTTTTTGTTTTGTTTTGTTTAGATTCCACATATAAGAGAAATAATACACTATTTTTCTTTCTCTGTCTGACTTATTTCACTTAGCATAATGCCCTTGAAGTCCATCCATGTCATTGCATATGGCAAGATTTCATCCTTTTTTTATGAATAATATTCCGTCATGTATATGTGTAAAGACACCACAGTGTCTTTATCCATTCGTCTATCAGTGGACACTTAGGTTGTGTCCATATCATGGCTGTTGTAAATAATGTTGCAATAAACATAGAGGTATATGTATCTTTTTAAGTTATAAACATACCCAGAAGTGGGGTTGCTGTATCATAGGGTAGTTTCTACTTTTAATGTTTTGAGGAACCTCCATACTGTTTTCCATAGTAGCTGAACGATCTGAATTCCCACCAACAGTGCACAAGTGTTCCCTTTTCTCCAAATCCAACATGTTCCTTGCCAACACATGTTGTTTCTTGTCTTTTTGATACTAGCCATTCTAACAGGTGTGAGGTGATATCTCATTGGGGTTTTAATTTGCATTTCCCTGATGATGAGTGATGTTGAGCATGTACCTATGGGCCATCTGTATGTCTTCTTTGGAAAATGCCTATTCAGATCTGCCCATTTTTAAATCAGATTGTTTGTTTTACTGTTGTTGAGTTGTATGAGTTCTTTATATAGTTTAGATATTAGCCCCTTATCAGATATATGATTTGCAAATATTTTCTCCCATTCGGTAGGCTGCCTTTTCATTTTGCTGGTGGTTTCCTTTGCTGTGCAGAAGCTTCTTAGTTTGATGTGGCCCCACTTGTTTATTTTTATTTTGTTGTTTTTGCTTTTGGCATCAGATCAAACCATCAGCAGTAAGACCTATGTCAAGGAGCTTACCACCTATGTTTTCTTCTAGGAGTTTTATAGTTTTGGGTGTTACTTTCAAGTCTTTAATCTATTTCAAGTTAATTTTGTGTATGGAGTAAGATAACAATCCAGTTTCATTCTTTTGCTTGTGGCTTTCCCAACACCATTTATTGAAGACAGTGTCTTTTCTTCATGGTATATCCTTGGCTCCTTTGTTGGAAATTAGTTGGCCATATATGCATGGGTTTATGTCTGAGCTCTCTATTCTGTTCTATTGATCTATGTGTCTGTTTTTATGCCAGTACCATAACTGTTTTAATTATTATAGCTTTGTAGTATAAGTTGAAATCAGGGAATGTGAGGCCTCCAGCTTTGTTCATCTTTCCTAAGATTGCTTTGGCTGTTTGGTATCCTTTGTGGTTCCATACAAATGATAGGATTGTTTGCTTTATTTCTGTGAAAAATGCCATTGGAATTTTGATGGGGATTGCACTGAATCTGTATATTGCTCTGGGTAGCATGGACATTTCAACAATGGTAATTATATTTTCTGTCTCTTTGTTGAAGTTCTCCTTGTGTTCATCTATTCTTCTCCCCAGTTCACTGAGCATCTTTACAGCCATGACTTTGAATTTTCTATCTGGTAAGTTACTTATCTCCATTTTATTAAGGCTTTTTTTTTTTTTTCCTGAGGTTTCATCGTGTTCTTTCACTTGGAACATACTCCTCTGTTTATTCATTTTGCTTCATTCTCTGTGTTTGTATCTATACAACCATCTCTCCCAGTTTTGTAGGAGTGGCTTCATGTAGGAGGTAAACCTTGCTGTTCAACCCTGTCCCAGCTCTTGGTTGTCTCTCAGACCCTGGTGCTTGTCCAACAGCCTGTTATATTTCAATAGTTCCCAGTAGTTAAGGATGTGCCAAGAGGTTAGTGTCCCAAAGAGGAGAATGTCAACACCTAGATTCAGGTTGACTGGAAGCCATACCCTCAAGCAGAAGTTTTTATAAGTATGCAAATATAGGGGTGCCTGGGTGTCTCAGTCAATTAAGCGTCAGATTCTTGGTTTTGGCTCAGGTCATGATCTCAGGGTCATGGGATCGAATCCCACCTTGGGCTCTGCACTCAGTGTGGAGTCTGCCTGAAAGATTCTCTCCCTCTGCATCTCCCCCCACTCGCACTATCTCTCTCTCTCAAATAAATAAATCTTAAATTAATAAATGAATGTATGCAAATATATACAGTCCTGTAGGACCACCATCTTCAGCCCCACTGGCTGCCAGAGCCAGGTGATCTAGAGGCATCCCCTGGGCAGCGACCACAAAAACTGGGGCATCAGACATAAAGAGCAGGGTGCGAGATGTGGGTAAAGCTCCGCTCCAGGAGCTATTAGTGCTCCAGAACATGGTAGAGGGTGAGCACGAAGATAGCACCTGCCCTTCAGGTCTCCAGAAAGGATCACAGTCAGCCGCTAGATGTGTATTTAATTAGAAGCCTGCCCCTCAGGCCACAGTCATGATGATTAGCTAATAGGCCTCCTTCACAGAAATCTGAGCTCCTGGGTCTGTAGCCTCTTGCTATGCCCTGGGGGTGACAACTGTTTAAGACTTCTTTCCCAGTTGGTCCTGTGGGACCTGCCCTCATAAGCCCATAAGCAAAGGGATGCCCATGTGTCTTCTGGCAGGAGTTGCAAAAATTGGGGTGTGTGAACTCCTTTTTGGGTGACACAGATTATTGCAGTCTCTTGGGATCAGGAACGCAAGCTCCCCCAGCCTCCAGAGCCAGGAGATCAAGAGGTGTCCCCTGGGGGGTGGCCACAAAGCTCAGTGCACCTGATGCATGTAAAATCTCCAAACTTAGAGTGAAGGAGGTGCTTGCTTCTATTAGAACCTCGGCCCCGAAGGGCAGGCATCTAATTTAACAGGCCCCTCTAGGAGCCTGCTAGAACACTCTCCAGGGACGGAGACTGGAAGATGCCATGTTCACACTTTCCCTAGACTATACTCCATAGTGACTTTCAAGAATAAGAAATCCACTTGTGTTTTGTTTTATTTTTGAGGGGATATGTGATGGTTGAAGATGAATACAAATATCCACCACTTATTTTCTGCTACATGCCTGGCACTCTGTTAAGCATCTTTACACTAATCACTTCACTTAATCTTCAAGACAACCTCATGAGTTCAGTGGACATTATCAACTCCATTTGAAGAGTGCAAACTTAAAGCTAGAAAACATAAGTCATGTGCCCAAGTTCACGCCACTAGAAAATGGCAGTGGTCTAGGGCAAACCCTGGTGCATTCACACATTGACTTAATAAATATTGATTAAGCACCTATGATGTTCCAGACACAGTATTAAGTACTTTGGTGCTGGGCTGATTAAAAACAGATATAGTCTTTAACCTCTATCTACCAAGGAAGAGGAATAGGAATGAGTTGTACAAAAAAAACAAACAAAACAAAAAAACAAAAAAAAACAAAACACATGTTGGAATAGCAACAAACAGAGGCACTAGAAAGAAGAGTTACATGGCACTTGGAAAGCCTAAAATAGAGGCATTTGACCTAGTCAGTAAGGTTGGGAAGGTCTCCCTGATGTGTCTGAAGCTGAGGTTCGAAGATCACTATGGGCAGAAGGCATAGCATAAACAGCATGTGCAAAAGTCCTATGGCAGGAAAGATGATGGGGTCTATGAGGAACTAAGAGAAAGCCAATGTGACTGACACAGAGAAAGCAAAGGGAAGAGCGGTACACAATGTACCTGGAGGACCAGACAGGACCAGGCCATGTAGAGCCTTAGGGGCCACAGTGAAGAATTTTCTTCTAAGAGCAATGGAACCTCACTGAAAAGTTCTGAGCAGGGAAAACATTGAGCTACTAATTTAGATACAAATTTTCTTCCTTACTTTGCCAGTGGAAATGAGGTCAAGTAAAACACCCACATTATGGAGAGGCGAGGGAACAGAAGAAACAAGGGGACAATGTTTTATGCTTTTTCTCCTTGAGGGTATTGACCTAACCACAGATCATTAGCAATAGGGTGAATAGTCTACAGGACAAACATTATGTGAAAACCCACAAAGGACCCACCTTGGCTTCTAAAATGTTCTGCCAGTAGAAATCTTGCCCCAGTTCTCAGTTGTTCTTAAAACACAGTTACATGAGAAACAGATGAATTTTATTTGCTTTGTCTATAAACCAACAGATTTAGGTGCCTACTCACCCAGTGTGGTAGTTAGTAAGACTAAACAAGCATACAAATCAAACACACCAATGTGTAACTACTGACGTCCTGCATCTGAAGTGTTTGCTGGTGTTTTTGCATGATGTGTGGGGGGCTTCCTCTCTCTGTTAAAGGACCCCAGGCCCTTTTAGATATACAGGGTTCCCCTAGAAGAAATAAACAAGGCAAGTCAAAGTTGGTTTCTTTTCTTTTATTGAAGTGAGCATATGCTCATCAGCTCTGAGAGAGAATTGTGGCATAAGAGAAAGAACTTGAGCACCTTTGGTGCATTTCTAGGAAAATCAGACATTTTGTGCTTACTTCTGTCTTCATGAATATTAAGTTTTTGAACTGGAAGATGTTTCTTTATAGAATAAAAAGGAAAAGAATCTCAAGTTCAGTTCCCCGCACTTCAGAAAGGACAAGACTGTATAACAGATCTTAAAAGACACAGAAATGGAAGGGGAACGAAGAACATTCTAGAAAACAGGTCTTTTATTTTCTTTGGACCTTAGACAGCAGAGGGTACTCAAATAAGGCTGTTCCATGATCTCACTGTGTCCTGTTCACAGGGTTGAAACTCACATATTACATTCTACAAAAGCAGCAGGGTAGTCCCTGCTGTCTCCAGCTGGGACTCTCCCACTCTTCAGTGAGCCCTACATGATGCTTCTGGGTCTGGCCTCCACCAATGTCCCCACTCTGCTCAGATCTCTCTCCTGTACTTTATGTGGTGGTTTTAAAATATGTCCACAAATTGAAATTTCTCCCTCCAAATGGTGGGGCTAATTTCTTACCCTCCTTTTGAATGTAGCTAGACTTCTTGACTCACCTCTAAGATAGAATATAGTGGAATTGGCAGGATGTGGCACCTGCCAATAGGCCACAGCAGATATCACAGTTTCATCCTTCCTTTCTTTCTTAGAACACTTACTTTGTGGAAGCCAGCTGCCATGTTGTACGGACACTCAGGCAGCCCAAGGGGAGACCCACATGTGAGGAATGAAGGCTTTCCTCCAATAGCCACATGAGTGCGCCATCTTGGAAGTGAATCCTCCAGCCCCAGTCAAGCTTGCCAATGACTGCACCTGCAGCCAACATCTTGAGTGGCCCTGAGCCAGAATCCTCTAGCTCAACTAAATTCATAGCCCATAGAAACTAAGAAAATAAAAGTTTGCTGTTTTAAGCCTCTACATCTGAATCTTGTCTCTAGACACCTGAAGCCTAAGATGGTGCCTGACACATAGTAGACACTCAAGAGACATAGGAAGGAAAGAATGGATGGATTTCTTCAAGAAAGGGAGGGCTAACTATTATTAATTTTGATTGCTATATAATTTGTTATATAGCAATAGATAACTAATATATCACATAATAATAGTAACACAAAAAATTTAATAATACTTTACTAGAATATAATCTCCTTGAAAAAAAGAATCAGGTCTGTGTCTCACCACTAGAACCTCAGTACATGGCCCAAAGTCAGTATTCAATACATATTTGTGGGTTAAATGAATGATAAGACTTTAGTTACACTGACTGGTATTATGTTATTCATTATACATGTATTTTCTCATGTAATTCTCATAGCTATTCTATAAGGTATATTTTTTATCTTTGTTTTACAGATCAGTAACGTGAGATGTAGCAAGATGAGGTATGCACATTGTGGAATCTCTGACTCCAGGACCTAAGGCTTAACACGGGAGTCTGTGCCCGTCCCGTGGACTTAGATCTAGCCACCATGAGATGTGTTTTTGCACTTGCTGTACTATCAGCTAGAGACATGTTCTTCTCACACCTCACCTCAGAACTCTGACAACTGAGCCAAAACGTGCCAAAGCTCCTGTGGAGGTGTAACTGCCATATGCTCTCACAAGAAAGCATGAGAACAAGCTCAGTTGCTTAGGATGGGAAGACCCAATTCTGCTCCTAGAGGAGGAAGGAGGGGCAGGACCCACACAGGGCAAATAGGAATAAGTCATTGTCCCTCTCAGCAGGGCCTGCTCCTCTCACCATGGTTTTACACAAGTCAGATCTCTAGCATTGGCAGCAAAGCTTTAGGCTGGTTCGGAACGGTAGAAGCAAAGTGCCCAGATCTAGGCAAGATCCACCACGGGAGTCTACTTGGATTCTCCAAACACAGCACACTCTAGAGAATTAAGTTCTAGAGCTCCAAGTCTCTAAATTGCATTCCTGGCCCCTCTCTAAGCCTTGATGGAAAAACGTTGAGTTGTTGAAAACAAGGGCATAAGAGATTAACCTACGAAATCCAATCAACAATCAATTTGTAGTGAAGACTAACCAGATATGTTCTTGTCTAAATACACAGAGTCTTGGGGCGCCTGGATGGCTCAGTTGGTTAAGCGACTGCCTTCGGCTCAGGTCATAATCCTGGAGTCCCAGGATCGAGTCCCGCATCGGGCTCCCTGTTGTCAGCAGGGAGTCTGCTTCTCCCTCTGACCCTCCCCCCTCATGCTCTCTCTATCTCATTCTCTCTCTCAAATAAATAAATAAAATCTTTAAAAAAAAAAAATACACAGTGTCTTTTTGGTAACCTACTTTTTCCTTTTAAAACATAAAAATCTGGAGTGCCAATGTAATTTAGAAAGAACTTGAGAGTTTCCTTTTATGCTGTTTTGGGACGTTCTGCAGATTTCATGAAATGCTGTGGCTCTGGGATGATGTTTAAACTTGGAAATAATCTTACCAAACTTTGCCCTTAATATCTTAGTCCTTCCTTTAGGATGGCTAATTTTTTGTGTGTGAAATTAATTTTTGAATAGAGTTCCAGAAGCTTTTATGGCCCACGAGAGAATCTTGAGATACTACATTTTGATATTTTCCCAATAAGCAGCTTATTTTTCTGATAGGAAAAGAGGGAAGTAGGGAACATATCTTATTTTTTAATGTCAAAATAATTTTTAGAGGAATATTTAGTAACATAGAAGCTCACTAGTACTACAAGTAAAAAATGTAGGTTATAAAATAGTATGTATATTATGATGTTCTCACATTAAATATATAGAAAGATTTATGTTTATATCTACAAAAGACCAAGCTAGACATGAAATATTAATAATAGTTAGCCCTCCCTTTCTTGAAGAAATCCATCCATTCTTTCCTTCCTATGTCTCTTGAGTGTCTACTATGTGTCAGGCACCATCCTAGGCTTCAGGTGTCTAGAGGTAAGATTCAGTTCTGCCCTCAGGTAGCTCACAGCCCAGTGAAAAAGTCACTGAAATAAACAAACAGTTAGAAGAAACTAGATTTATAAAAGGCAGTAGGGCACAGTGGTTCTGAGTACTTAGCCTTATGATTAACACAGATCCGAATATAAACCATGGTTTTGTACTTAAAATGTGCTCTTAAGCAATTTTTCTCACTTCTCCAACTCCAATGTCCACCTGTGCAAGTGGGGATAGAACTACCTACCTCACATGACAGTCATAAAAAATCATCTGAATGTGAGGCAGTAAGCATGGACCTGGCCATAGTAAGCACTCGATAAATGGCCACCACTGGCTGTTATGACAGAGGACAGAATGGAAGCTCAGAGGAAGCCAGCAGGCTCCTGAAGATACAGATCCCTGCACTCACAGCCATATGACTAACCCTGAACTGGTAATGATGAATCACTAACCTAGAGTTTGTGTTCTTTGCAAATCCAATATGGGTAAAACCTGCCATTATTATCTTACAAAAATGTCCATAATCTACAACACCCAACTCCTGTCTGATAAAGCCACTCTGTTTTAGGTGGTTTTCTTTTTTTAAAAGCTTTTAGCTTCACTTATATCCAAGGCCCCTTCTGAAGACCCTGAGGTAGCCCCCTACCACATGGCAAATCCCAAACTAGCTTAATGGCCTTCACCAGAGACCCCCAGAGTCCTGGCTTCCCGCATTTCTTCCTTTTCCTTTCTCCTTTTTCTCTTCCTTTTACAGGAAATTTTAGTTCCTATCATAACTAAAATAATTCCTGAATCTTACCTCCTCGGGAGGTGGCATGGTGACGGAGTGAAGGCACAGCCCTTGGAGTCAGGCAGCCCTGAGTTGGAATCCTATGGTTCAGGGCCCAGGAATGTCAAGCAAATAATCCACACCAGTCTCGTCCTTATGTGTTTGCATGAGAGTAAAAATTACCTCATGGGTCTGTCAGGGAGATGAAGGTCACTAGCCCAGTAACCAGCACTTGGCACATGCTCTATAAATGTTAGTTTTCTTCCTTTTTCAGTAAGAATGATGTATTGACTGTATTTACACACAGACTTTTAGGACTCTGCCACGGAGGGCCAACATGCCCTCGTTTTCCTTTCAGATGCATCCAGAAGTAAAGAGGCCTTTCAGATGCTTTTAAAGTTGCAGCCCAGATGAACTAATTAAGTAGTTTTGAGGGGAGGGTACAAACCTACTCATTTTTAGCATCATCAGACTGTAGTGACAAGAGGAAAAAGGAAAACAACATTGGTCAAATGGATGGAGAGCTCCATCTGAATGAATATTAGTGAGGAGACATAGAACATGAATGAATATGAGTGAGGAGACATAGAACAGCCTGAATGAAAAAGGGTTGAATTGAAAGGTTAAATTGAAGGGTGAAGAAACTCTAAGGTCAAGCAAAATGACCCAAATGTTTTATTCACCCATTTATGCAGATTGCCACTCATTCAGCAACTATCAGGTACATGCAGAACACTATCCCAGAAAAAATGAAAGGCAATATCCTCTGTTTGCACAAGAGAGAATTTGGTAGATAAAATCAAACCTACATCCTTGATCTCTTCTCTCTTTACGGGGCTCCACATTCCATTACCTGCAAATACTGTTTACAGGTGCTCTCTATTCCCTCTCCTCCTTAACACACCTCAGCTGTTTATTATGTACCTGCTCTCTGCTGAATCCAAAGGATATTCTCAAAGGATACCAATAACTTTTAATTGCCAAAACAATGGGCTGTTCCCCGCCCCCCACCCAGCTCTTCACCAGCTGGGTTTCTTCCTGGTTTCTACACAGTTGACTGTTCCTTTCTCAAATTTCTTTCCAGGTTCACTTGTGTTGCTTCGCTTTGATTCATCATCTTCATTGTTGGCAAAGTTATTTATCACAAATCCAATTCTGCCCCTACTGTTCTCCTGTTTAGAATCCTTTGGCATTTTCCTATGACCTAAGGGATAAAGTATAATTTCCATAATGCTACCTAGACAGGCCCTTTGGACGTTGGCTCCAGCCTGTTCTGCCGCTTTGTTTCCTGTTAGTCCCCTTAGAAACCTCATGTCCAGTGATGTGAAGCGACTTTTTTTTCAAGTTGGTCAGGCTCTTCCAACCCTCCATTCCTCTGCTTCCATGGGCTTCCTCAGATGGAGATCTTTTACTTCTAGAACATTCCTGGGCTTAACATCAACTTGGCCACCCTCAAAACTGCTATATGCCTGTCTCCATTTCTAGCTTTGAGTTACTTTAATAAGAAGAACATACTTTCTCTTGATGCCCTAAGGTCTAGCCAAATGCCTGACACATCATAGGGGGGAAAAAATCAAACTTTGTTGGATAAATGAGGTTCTGTTGGTTTACCTCTATAATTTCTCAATTGTCTGTATCCTTATTCCCATTCTCTCTGTGGTCTCCCAAACTAGAGAGTTAAGTCTCTTACTTAGACCGTCAAAGAGGCTGTTATTATTCTCTCCTGTGTTCTATTTCTCCTCACTAATATTTATCCAAAACACAGAAGCCAGAGTAACTTTCCTAACATCTTACTTACACATCAGCAGTTGGTAAATAGCCACTGATTCAGTCCCCCAGTGATGTCCTGCCAGCCTAGCTACCACCACTCCTCCTCTCCAAGGCTTTAGGTTGGAGGAACCTGGCATATCGGGGGATTTCTAAGACTTGGCTCCAAAGTAAGACCAACATTGATTCCACTTGATTGTTCAGCCTATACATAAATGTCTGCTTACAAAGCTGTCAATGGCTGACATAACCTATCAAATAAAGGTGAAGTTCCTTGTCATGGAATTAAGGCCTTCATAAATAGGTACTATTCAGCCTTATTTATAAATAATATGTATGATATCCTATATGAGAGTATCTCAAAACGTAATATGTTTATGAGTCATTTGGGGGATTTTGCTCCAAATGTAGATTCTGATTCAGTAGGGCTAGAGTGAGGGCTCCAGACTGCATTTCTACCAAGGGCCAGGCAATGTCGATGCCTCTGCTCCACAGACCACAGCCTTGAGTAGTGAGGGACTCAATCCAAACCACCTCTGCCCCCATGTTCCTACTTTAACTTCCAGTTGGAATGCTCTCTGGTCTCCATTAATTGATTAATCCCTCAAAGCCAAGCTCAAATGCAACCTTCTCACTAAAATGTTCTCTTGTGTCCTGAAGTAAATATGAACTCTTTTTCCTTGGAGTTCTTGCATGTTTGATATGGGAAATCAATCACCCAAAAGGCATAACTAGCAAAGTTTTTATATATATTTCCACTTTAAGATAAGTTTTATTGTTTTCCTATTAGTTGACCCAATCATACCCTACACATTCATTACTAGTTCTACATAGTAATTAAAGTACTTGAGAAGGCTCCCATTCATTCATGATAAAATAACCAGAAAAAATGTGAACAACCTAGATTGTGAAGAATTGCATGATAATAATTTATGTTCATAGTAATAACCCAGAAGCACAAGGAACCTAAAATAGCTTCTGAATTATCAAAGAAAGGTTAAAATTACATTCAGCATATTTTAGTGTGAAGTGAATTTGATCGTGTTCTAAGTCTCTGAAAACTGATATTTGGCATATGCATGTGTGTGTGATAGGTCCCAATTCCTTGAAAACATATAAGGACTATATAATTGTCTTTTACAGTCACATGTCATGTTCACCACCCTTAACACCAATTCCATGCCTGCATTCCCCTAACACATGCACACACACACACACACACACACACATACATGTCCGTGCATGTAGGCCGCATGATTTCTCAGGGAAAAAAACGGAAATCTAGGAGTCTACTGTACTCCCTAAATTCCCCAGATAAACTCCTCAAGGCCCTCAGTTTTTTTTCCTAAAGCTGAAAACCTTACAGTTATCTGGACTCAACCTAGGACTGGTTCTTTCTCCATTTTTATGTATTCCCATCATTAATGCATATTCATTCCATAGGGATTTGCAATGGATTACAAAGTACACACAACAAAATTTCAAAAACAAATTAAGTTAAATATGCAGAAGAAAAAACAAGGGTTGAATGTGAATGAAGCCAGGAAGAGTGGCTGCCTGGCCATGGGTTTTGTAAGATGCTACATAATCGTCAACCTGGAGCAAGGATATCAGCACATGGACCTTCCCCTTCCTCCTTCCTCTTCTGCTCCCATAGCCCACTAGGGCAGATGAACAGGTGTTTCCCTTCTTCCTCTTCTCTGGGGATTGCTTGTACACCTGCCCTCCTCATCCAGAGGTAGCATACAGCTCCCTATGTTCCCTGGGATTATATTGGTATTGTTGCTTAATATGTTAGGGAAACTAAGTCACACAATTATTTCAGTTTTTTTTTTTTACCATTATCTTCAATACATCCTCCCCCTAGTAAGCTTTTGTACTCTCCCTCCACACTAAGGGCATTTCCCTTTGTCCAGGAATCTAACTCCTTTCAGGAAAGTGGTAACTAGATCTTGTCCTGCACTTGTGTCCATCTTCCAAGCCCCCAGAGTCTGGCCAGATGAACCTCATTATTGGCTGAAAGTTTCACTTCCCATTAATGGGAATCCTTTCTTAGTCTCAAGAAACTTGACTTTCCCAACACTGGCTCTGTCTTCAATGGGATCTGGCCATACAATCAGGCAAAGCTTTCCTCTGCATGGACCAGCTCTCCAGCCAACACCACCTGCCTCATCCTGCCTTTTGCCTCCAAAGTGTGGCTCAAGAAACAGGTGCTGGCTGAGCGGTTCTCCATTCCCTGGTTTCCCAGGAATGCTCATGCTGCCCCTCCCTCCACCCCCGTCCAGTTACCTTTAGGGAGAGGTCTTTCCAGGAAAGTTTAATAGTTTGTATATCATAGGCATCCATATTTCACAGGGTGGATCTGTCAAAATTTAGGAAAGCCAGGGAGGCCTGGGTCAAAACCCTGAGAGAGGATGGGCAGGCACTGCGGGATTCTCAGCAGACAGAACGAGGGGAGGGTCATAGATCTTTATCTCGAAGGCCTCTTCATGGATTCTTAGTCTTTGAAAGAAGTCCCTTCCTGGAGAAGAAAACAAACCCATCTCCAGGGCATAATCTCAAGTCAACAACGAAGGGCCTGGGACAAATTTGGAATGGCCATGCTATAGAGAGGGAGACTGGAGGCCATTGCCTGGCCAGAAGGAAGACTCAGAGTAAGCCCTCTGAGTATGCAGAGCCGCTGAAGAGTGGGTTATCCATAGGATGAGGCCAGCAGAAAGCCCAGGTTGTCTTAATCAGTAGAAGGAGTGACTATACTTGGTCCTCAAAGCATGAGGGGAAGAACTTCCTTTGTAAGAGAAGTAGGAAACTGAGTAGAGGCAGGCCAGACGTGGCTGCTACTGAGCAGGGTCATCCAGTGGTCTTCTAGTCATTGAGCATTCAGTGCCTAGAGGCTCTACTGGGGTCTTCTCCTTGGCTGACCTATTGCCTATGGAAAAGGCACTAGAAATTTGTTAGCACCTGAACAGAGTCTTGAACTTTGATGAGTGGAAGGGAAACTGATGGGACTGGCAGAATGGACCAGAAGTTTTCCTGAGCTACAGCAGCAGTGGGCTTGCTGCCCCTGATACACAGACTCTCCCTTGTATTCTTCCTTGCTTTGCTCTCTGTCTTCAGCTTTTAAGAATCCTTTGATTCCTGATTGCCCATAAATTGTCTTCAGCATGGCTCAAAGCTTCAGGATTTATACTGGCCTGTTTCTTATAAATCTACCTTACTTCTTACACACAATTTGCCTTGATCTCAGTAATTTGTCTGCCTTGGACAGCCTGTATGATGATCACCTTCTGGTTCAAATTGCCAGGTGAGAGTTTTCTACCTCCTTCCCCCGGGGGCTGAGGTTGAGTTTTTTTAAACAGTTCCTATAGGTCCATACAATAATGGTACATTTTACAATCAACGGCATCTTAAATTCTGTGAATTGCAGTGATGATAAGTTGCAGTAAGAATTGTGAAGGAATGCAGAGTGGCCCAAGGAGGCATATAGGCTGACCTAATTTAGATGGAAGGCCTTTGTAAATAAATGATAGGTAAACTGTACTAGTTTGTGAGGGCTGCTGTAACAAAGAATCATAGACCAGGGGGCTTAAAGCACAGAAATGTACTTCCTCACAGTTCTGGGGGCTCCAAGTCCCAGATCAAGGTACAGGCAGGGTTGGTTCCTTCTTTTTTTTTTTTTTTTTTTTTAAAGATTTTATTTATTTTATTGAGAGAGAGAGAGCACAAGAGGGGGGAAGCGGGAGAGGGAGAAGCAGACTCCCTGCCGAGCAGGGAGCCCGATGCGGGACTCGATTCCAGGACTCCAGGATCATGACCTGAGCCGAAGGCAGTTGCTTAACCAACTGAGCCACCCAGGCGCCCAGGGTTGGTTCCTTCTGAGGCCTCTCTCCTTGGCTTGCAGATGGCTGTCCTCTCCATATCTTCACATGATCTCCCTTCCGTGTGCACGTGTTCTAATCCCTCTTCTTAAAAGGACCCCAGTGCCATCCGATTAGGCCCCACCCAGATGACCTCATTTGACCTTAATTAGCTCTTTAAAGAACATATCTCCAGATACAATCACATTCCAAAGTACTGAGGGTTAAGACTTCAACATATTAATTTTGGGGACACACAACCCAGCCCATAACATAAGCTGAGGCCTGGGGAATGGGACAGATGACCCAGGAGCTGAACATTCCATACAGGGGAGACAGCCTGTGCAAAGCTCATTGAGATAAAGGGCCAGAGTTAATTTTAAATTCCTTTAGTGTGAAACCCCCAAAGGAAAAGAATGTCATTGCAGTGAATCAGTTTCTCTTGAAACCTGATATAGAAATATGATGGATTCCTATTTATAAATTACTTTTAAAATTCAGATTTTTTAAAGTAAATAGGGTTATGTTCTTTGTAATTATCACCCGAGATTTCCTCAATCTGAACTTGATTTTGTTCCCTGTTGCTGTGCTAAATGCACTGTGAATTGACATGCAGATCTCTAACACGATAAATTACCACCATTACATATGCCTTTTGCATGGTGTGGTATTAAAACCATTTCCTCTCACTGCTTTTATAGAATAGCCTCATTTCCCAGGGCCAAGCATTCCAGACAGGCCAAACAGCCTGTGGAATAAATTATGATTTGTAAAGGCTCATAGAAGGACACATTCCATCTGGTGTATGGAGGACGCCATTCCTCTTGGCCCATCCTCTTTAAATCAGTGTAAAAGCCCATACCCATCCCAGCACTCCTTCAAAGGGGTTTCCTGGGACTTCAAAAAAGTGATAGTGACTATTGACCATCTGTAGGCTCGACATCACTAATCATTGGGGAAATGCAAATTAAAATCACAACGAGCTATCACTTTACACCTGTCAGAATGGCTAAAATCAAAAACACAAGAAATAAGTGTTGGTGAGAATGTGGAGAAAAAGGAACACTCGTGCACTGTTGGTGGGAATGCAAACTGGTGCAGCCACTGTGGAAAACAGTATGGAAGTTCACCAGAAAATTTAAAAATAGAATTACCATATGATCCACTAATTCCACTGCTAGGTACTTCCCCAGAGGAAACAAAATCACTAATTTGAAAAGATATATTTACCCTTATGTTTACTGCAGTATTGTTTACAATAGCCATGAAAAGAAAGCAGCCCAAGTGTCCAACCACAGATGAACAGACAAAGAAATTGTGGTATACATATACAAAGGAATAGTATTCAGCCACAAAAAAGAATGAAATTTTGCCACTTGCAACAACATGGATGGGTCTAGAAGGTATAATTCTAAGTGAAATAAGTTGGAGAAAGACAAATACCAAATGATCTTAATCATATGTGCAATTTAAGAAACAAAACAAAGAAAAAATGAGATAAACAAAGAACCAGACTCTTAAGTACAGAGAACAAAGCAGTGGTTGCCAGAGGGGAGGTGGTGGGGGGTGGGTGAAATAGATAAAGGGGATTAAGAGCACATTTACCCTGATGAGCGCTAAGAAATGTATAGGCTTGTTGAATCATTATATTGTACACCTAAAAGAAATTTAACATTGTGTGTTAATTATATGTGAATTTAAGTGGCTCTATAGCAAACAGGACCCAAGGATTTCTCTGCCTGTACTGGGCCATCTCAAAACTCAGAGATCTGAAATCCCAGTTTGTTGTAAGATAAGACAATAAGCGCATACTTGTATTTTCAGAGTTCTGCTACAAGAACTTCTTGACTAAAGCCAATGCTGCCCGACATTGCAGAAGTCTCCAGTTAACAGTATGGCTCATCCAGATGAAATGCTCGATTCTTTTTCAAGCAAGTGTTCTGACCCTGAGTGACCAAAACACTCATGTGAATTCCTAGGAATGTGTTCAGCTTTTGCCCTGCTCTGTACTTGGGTTGTACGGGAGGCAGACCTAAATGCCCGTCTGAATTTCCTAGGCTAGAATGTGGGGCTCGGGAGACTCCCTGGCAGGTCCCTCCCTCAGAGCAAGGGCACATTTATCCAAGGAGTTGGGGAAGCTGCAGTGAGCTGCTTCTTTGGTCCCTCATCATCTGCCATCCTCAATCGAAATAGGAGACACGGTCCCCAGCAATGAGATGTGACACAGCTGTTCTCCCTGCCGCCAAATCTTAAGTTGGGTGGAAGATGTGGGAACTTCTCACCAGCCAACGTCTAATTTTATTTCATCCAGACCCAGGCTGGTCATTATTGACACTCCAGAAAAAGCAACCTCCCTACCCTCTCCTCCCTACTTCGTGCTACTGTGATCATTTCATGCAGGGAAGAGACTTGGGCTTTGATAAAGAGCAGTGATGGCAGATTAACTGATCACTCATTCATGCGAACAGTAATTAACAGGCACCTACTAGATGCTCCGCCCTCTTCTATGTATGAGACACACTCTTTTCTGGAATCTCTTCCACTGAAGCTGTTGTGCGGAGTATCTTCATCTTCTTCCTCTTTTTTTTCTCCTCTACTCTTCCTTTTTACTTTAAGGTTTATATAATTGTTTGATTATTAGGTCAAATAATTGTATTTGGTTTGAAAAAAAAAAAGAGCAAGGAAGTCTCAGAATGGTTACGTGCGGACTTCAGTTGTTAATTTCAGGCCCTGTGGAACAAAGCGGCTGTACTCCTTCAAAGATAAAAAATAAGGCCAAATATTCAGCTGTTGTGGTTTTGAAGCCCTTTCAGAGAAAACAGTGAACTGACAGGAATAAAATTCCAAAAAAAAAAAGTTGATTAAACCTAAATTTCTTTCACCTGGGAAAAACCGTAGGCTTATGTAGTGAAATAAACCTTTTATTTCAGAGCCAACCTTTGAAGTTTGAAAATAAAAGCTAAAGACT
The DNA here is from genome assembly GCF_964656455.1 of Halichoerus grypus. NCBI lineage: Eukaryota > Metazoa > Chordata > Mammalia > Carnivora > Phocidae > Halichoerus > Halichoerus grypus. The sequence goes on from NC_135719.1 coordinate 10,681,269, forward strand.
TGTGGCCCAGGACTCAAGGACTGTTGCAACCTAAAGCGCTCCTCGGAATTTCAAAGAGAAATGGTAACAGGTGAGCACTCCCGTGCGCACGAGCTCTAGGAACCCAGCACTGAGGACCGCGCAAGACCTGCCACTAACGTACTCACCAGATAACTGATTGGCTTTGCGGTAGGTGGAAAAGTTGAAGGCACAGAACCCTTGAAGGGAAAATCATCTGATCTTGCCTGCCTATGACCCTGAGTCAAAGGCAGAAAAAAGGATTCTTTCCTCTCTCCTCTGCCCTCCTCCTGGCAATGGCCACAGAGAGGCTGGGAGAGGGGCTCACAGGGTGGATCTAGATTCCAAGGTGGATCCACAGGAGATGGAGAGCAGTGGAGCTTTTACCTGGGAGCTTTTAAAACTTTTGATACCCAAGCCATGCGGGAGGGGGGGCATGAGGACAACCCGTTAAGTCAGGCTCTAGGGATGGGAGGTAGAGAGAGAACCAGTATTAGCATGTGTTGAAGACCCCCCCCCCCCCCCCCATGTCTCTAATGCACAGCAAGGGAGAGAGGATTGCTTGTCTTTGGAGGCAGGACACCTGCTCTGCCATGATAACCCTTCCCTTGCTCTGCCATGATAACCCTTCCCTTCCGCCTCCCACCGCAACACCAGGCACCTGGCCAAATTCCTCCGCCTCCTTGTAATTACACCGCCGGAAGAGGGAGGAAAGGACTCAGGTATATAAATACGTTCAAGCTTCTCCCATCTTGAAATCAACAAGCAAGCCAACTCACCTCCATAGACTTTGGGTTCCCTCCTAGCAAGACCTCTCTCCCCCCTGCACACACAGGGCTTCGGGGAAAAAAAACCCACTGTATGCACCTACTGTCCACACCTCTTAATCTCCACTCTCTCAGTATTTAAAACATGTTGATATTTTGCTCGTCATAGACTTTCTTGCATTAATTTTGATATTCTTAAAAATACTGCCTTGATATCTTATTAATCTTGATTACTTCGTTTTTAGCACCCCCTTAGATTTTGCTCCCAAGGAGAATGCCTCATGTCTTACCAGAGTCCTGGCCCTGTTCTATTTACTCCTCAACCCATTATGATCTGGCTTCTGCTCCCCAACATGCACTGGAAACTAACCTTGAAAGGTTCATAAAAAATCCTCGACGTGTCTTTAAAGGACATTTTTTCACTCCCTGTTTCAGTTGACATTCTTTTGAGCATTTCAAACACATCAAACAACAAGTAGAACATACACAAATATAATGATTACAAAAAACATTACTTATTCCTAAACCTGTTTCTAAAATGTCAACAACTTATTCCCCTCCCCGTTTCTTTATTATTTTAATATCACTTCTACACTTCCTAAAACTACAGCAGTCCTTAATTACAAACCTTCCCAAGGGTATAGTATTTTTACCCAGACGAGAGAGAAAATGAGTATCAATTCAGATAGCCAAGCTTACAGGATCTGGTTCATCAACTGATTCCTGGTTATGGCACAAAGGCAGGTTATTTCTCCCAAAGCTATTCAAACCCAAGCCAGGACTTCAGGCTGAAACTTTCTTTTTAAGATAATCTTTTCTTTCTACATCAATTAAGAAAAAATGTAGGTCCACGCTTTTCCCATGGATTTTTGCTTTTAGTAGCTTGGAACTTCCCCTTGAAATATTGAAGTCTTTCTTGGCCAGCATAACATAGCCCGTTGTCCCGTCATTGTGATGATCGGGTCATTGTGATACCTTGGTTTTATTGGCATTATTTAAAATGTATGGATGCCGTACTGGTGTCTCATTATAAGTCCTGGTTTCATCTCCCAGGAGTGGGAGAACAAGGTCATGCAATGAGCACTCTTTTTTTTTTTTTTTTTTTAAGGTATTTGGCCTGTTCATCATCTTGGAACAGAGTTTTGAGCCTCCTCTCTGCCGAGTTATTTTGTATGAGCACTGGTGCCAGTTAAGTCCCTCTTGTTCTTGGTTCTGTATATTTTCCCCGGGCGATTTGGCTAACTCAGTTCCCTATATTTTTCCTCCTCTACTTACTCAGATAGACATCAGCTTCATGTCTATGTTTTTTAAAATCAAACCCTTAATAGAAGAAATAGAATACCAATTTATGTTAACCTCCTCTCATTGAAATTAATTAAAAAATTAAACAGTTCCCTTTATAGCCAACTTCTCTGCTCATCTTAATTACCTTTAGTGTCCTTTGTACTTTATATGAACTTTTCTCTTAATGTCATTATGAAATTATGGCCTTTCACAAACTCAGCATATTTCAATTAACCGCAATTATTATACCCATTTTGATGCTCAAATTCCAACTTGGCTGGTAGGGGACCTCTAAGCTAGCTCTTTTGTTCTTTCAGCACTGTTCCTGGCATCTTGGAAAGCATCTCTGCTTTTTGGCAACGATAGGGTATTCTAGGACCATTCTATTCCGTGGGTATCTGCGCACGGGTGGACATGCCTGTTCCAAATCCAGGCATTTAGGACTTCATGTCAGAATATGCAGTGAACAAAATGATGCTGCTATTGAAACACTTCTAGCAGGAATAATATTGCTTTTTAACATCATGTGTTCAACATTGATTTTTTTTTCCTAATATCATTAACATAATTAAGTTTCTGTACTTTACTCACCTTGTAGCAGGAGGTTTTATTGACCTCTAAGACTTTCTAATATATTATGCAATAAATGACCTCTGCTTGAACCTTCTTTCTTTCATAGGTCTACCAATGATACTGGCTTTTGTGTTTGTCTTCACATCACACTGACATTCAAACACCCTGAGCACTCGGTCTTTGTTCCACCATTGTGGTGCCTGATTTTCCTCTCATCCCAGATGAATTCTCAGCCCCTGGGCAATGTACCTAAGTGTTTCTTGATCCTGAGGAGTAATTGTTTGGATGGTGGCATGTTGATTTTCCTCAATTCCAGGAAAGGCTTGGCTTCATTATATTCGAAGGCTCTTCTTTGTTCGGGATTCAATTTTGGAGGACACCATATTTCCCTTTGCCCATATGTTTCCCTACCACCAGTTCAATATCTGCCCCATACAATTTCCCATCATTGACATCTAACATATTTGACTATAGGAATACAAAGGAAGAAAGCTGTGATCTCTGGATAGTCTCAGTGACAACATTAAAAGAACAGTAGCACCTTTTCCCTGTCTTAGCCTGGTTAATATATTTCCTTCTAGAAGTCCTTGTTTTCTTATATTTTTAATGAGTATCTTCTTTGGTAACTCAAGACTTACTGATCCTTTTGTTTAAGGGATCTGGAATTCCACCAGAGTTTGCTCTGGCTACTATAGATTTAGCTTCCACGATTACCTTGGGAGTTGTGCCAAAGATGCCCCATTTACCTTTACACATAGGAAGAGGGCTCTGGACAAGGAAAAGGGAGAACACTTGCTTAAAGAGATAAGAGATAGAAAGTAAGAGAATACAAAGGGACACATACCTGATCTCTTATTCAAAATTACCTTAGCAGGATGGAGTTTGAATTTGACAGCAGCCTGGGTTTCATTTTATGCCTTTGAGTTGGGGCAGAGCTCATGAGAAATGTCAGTTTGCTGGAGGCTTCCCATTAAACAAGGCAATTTGGGTCCAGAAATGATGGAATGGGTATAAATTTTTTTAATATGAATAAAATTTAAAAGTTATAATACTAACGCGTATTTATTTTTTTAAATGGTAACTTGGAAATGTAGATGAACATAAAACTTGCCATGAGTGAGCCAGGCTCTGTGCCAGGCGCTGGATGCTACGTAACTCTTTTAATACTCATAGCAACGTGCTGGGATGGGTCCTATTTTTATTCCCATTTTAAAGATAGGTAAATTGACACTTAGAAAGGTTGAGTAAATTATTTATGGTCATAAACTAGTAGATGGTCAGTTCAAATTCAGGTGATTCAAATTTAGGTAGTCTGATTGCAGAACACATCGTCTTAAACATGCTGTGTTTGGACACATACCAAAACTGGACCATACCACACATACAATCTGGAATCCTCCTTTTTTTCCCTCTTATAAGTTTATTAAGAGCATTTCCCCTTCTTAAAATGTTTCATAAAACATCATCTAAAAAATGGGTGAATACTTGGGGCGCCTGGCTGGCTTAGTTGGTAGAGAATGTGACTCTTGATCTCAGAGTTATGACTTCAAGCCCCACGTTGGCCATGGAGCCTACTTAAAAAAATAAAAATACAAATGGGTGAATACTGTCCTTTCTTGAAAATGTAATGTAATTTTGCCAGTCCTTTATTCATGGACATATACATTCTTCCCAATTTTTCAGTATCAGAAATATTCAATAAACACTAAGCAACAAACACTGAAGCATTGTACTTGTATTTTTGCTTGTGTCTCTGATTATTTTCTTTGGACAGATTGATTGGGGGAATTATCAAGCCAATGGAAGTGAACAATTTGAGTACCTTAATAGGCATCGCCAAATTACTTTCCACAGAGTAGCAGAAACCCACACCTTTGCCAGCACTTCATTAACGAGCCTTTCCATCAAACTTCGGCCAGCGCAGAAAATTTTCTTTAAAAAATGTTTTGCCATGTTGGAGGGTGAATAAAATGTGTCTTGTATTAGTTTTAATTAGTATTTGTTTGATTAGTTGTGAGTGTGACTATTTTTACATGTTCACTGGATTTTTGTATTTCTTTAAATTTTCTGTGTGGACCCTCTGCCCACATTTCTTTCTGAGTATTAGGGTTTTACGTAACGATTTGTAAGGGCACTTTATGTTTTGATGATACTACCCTTCTGCTCTGTTGCTAAACTACTTTTCCCAATATCTGAGTTTATTGTCGTGAGCGATGTTTCTTGACGTAGGGGAGTTCTAATTGTGTAATGGTAAAGTCTATCTAGGTTTTCCTTTGTAATTACTCCTGTTGCTCTTATACATAGAATGTCTTTCTCTCTCCAAAGATCTGATAATTATTCACTTATATTTTTGTCTATGTGTGGTTCTTTCATCCATTTGTTTTTATTGTTTTTGCTTTGGGCTATTGCACCAGCAAGGCTATAATTTGAGTTAATCAATTTTCTCAACCATTTGATGAATAACCTGTTCCTTTCTCATTTTTTGTTGTGCTTACTTTATTAAGCTGGGATATATACTAGAGTCTATTTCAGGGCTGATTGCTTGATTCTATCAATCTGTCTGCCAGTTCTTGAGCTCATACCATACTCTGTTGGATGTTGCTTGTGATATATTTTAATACCCGGTAGGACATGCCTCCTTAATATAACTGCCCCAGTTTTCCTATTTCAATATGTTCTTCTTCTTTTTTTTACTTGTTATTCGTCTGTATGAACCGTAGAATCACTACATCATATAAGCCAGATAATACTGGCTTATCTTTTGGTTTTCATCATATCATCGAAATACATAACGTGTTATTGCAAAATTGTAGTAGTATTTTTTTGCTCTTTTGTTAGGCTATCTTCGTTAGTTTTATATTAGTGTTAGGCTAACTTTGCACAGTGAATCTTTATATGTTCAGCTTTTGTTTTTATATCTGGGAAAATCCTATTACATGGGGTTATCTTTGTGAAAATCTGGAAGTTTTCACTGGTGAAATTTTAATGCAATGGGATATCTTTAGAGGTAATTATCTTAGGGTCAAGTCAAGTTTGCCATTATAATATCTACTTAATTCAGTTTTCCAAATTTACTAACATTGTTTTTGAATAATACTTTTTGATTTGTTAAAATTTTCCTCTGTTCTTATTTTTACATTTTTTACTTTTGAATTTTGTTTTTTCCCTCTACTTCTCATATATCCTTGAATCGTGTTAAAAAATCAGTTCTTGACACAAACAATGAATCATGGAACACTATATCTAAAACTAATGATGTAATGTATGGGGATTAACATAACAATAAAAAAATTAAAAAAAAAAAACTACCAAAAAAAAAAAATCAGTTCTTGAATTTGTGCATCAACTTTACTGTTTCTATTTTTAATAATTCATTTTTTTCTATGCTTATCTTTAGAAAATCTTTTCTTCTGTTTTCCTTATTTTAAATACATGTTAATTATGTATAGTACAAATGCTTTGAAATGTATCTATTTTGTCTACTTGTTTTTTCAAGTATAGTAATTCTATAAGAGGCTTGCATAAAATAATTGTGTTTCTGTCCATTTCTTCTTGTACATCTTTGCCTTATGTATTTGAGGTATAAAATATATATGCCGTTTATATCTTTATTGAAAACTGCACATTTTTAGGCACACTCTGATTCATGTATTCAGTCTTTATGAATTTAATATTAATATTTTCATTTTTTCTCATTTATATTTTTCTGGTAAATCTTTATTCATTTTTAATTTTTTAGTCTATTTGTATCATTTCATTTCGGATACATTTCTTGTGAGTAGGTCATGGTTGGATTTTCTTAGCTCAGTACTGAAGTTTTAATATTTTATTGTAGGATGATAAATCATTTACATTTATTGTTATAACTGTCCCATCCCCTCATTCTGGATAATTATTTGGGATCTCTGGGGGTTTACTCAGGTGGAGTTCAGGGGAACAGAGTCTGAACACTGACATGAGAAACAGCTGCAGGCATGAAAACAAGGAAGACTCACACTTGGTCATGACCAAGTCCCTCTTGCAAAGAGAGGAACATTCTAAATGTCGAGCCTGTGGAATTGGTCAGAAATCTAGAACAGGATCCATATCAAAGAATTTTCAAAGATCAGACACAATTGAGGAGTTGGTTCAGAAAAGAGAGCCAGGAGACCCTTCTGGGCAAGCTTGGGGAGGCCCTCTGAGAGACCCACGCATTTCCAACCTTTTACTGTCAATGATATTGAAAGAAATAATAGGGATTGGCAACAGTTTACAACAACTTGTTTATTGACATTGGACTAAGTTCTTTCGATAAAGATTCCTTTAATCCTTGCAGCCCCCATGTTACTATACTTTTACAGACAGGAAAAGAGGCTCTGAATTTTCCAGACCAAAGTGAGTAAGTGCCAGAACTACTTTCAAAAAACAAATTTCCCTAACTCAAAAGCCCATGATTTTGACTATCGTATTATACTGTTTTCTTCCTAACATTGTAATTGTTCTTGGTTTTCATTTTCCCAATATTTACAAGCATATATTCTCTTGAATTATTCTAATTAGGTTTTTCAAAATCACACTCAAATACACAGATTCTCCATCAAGTTCATGAGCACTATGATAACTTTTGATTCCTTCTATAAGATGAGGAATGGAGTGCCCTTCTCTTCCCCACATACTCTTTTCCCCCATCTTTGCCAATATCATTTGGAATTATAGACCAATTTGTTAGTAGTCTTATTTTTAGTTATTCTATTTCAAGAAACAATGGCAAAAACTTTCCATTTGTGCTGCTATTTTATTTACAACTTTTTTTTTTTTTACTTAATTCAGAATGTTTAGCTGGGACTGTCATAATGTTTTTGAACCCACTTCTGCTCTTCTCGAGTTTTTGTCTTTAATTATTATGTTGTTCCATGTGAACGTATCTCTACTTAAATTTTTTAAGAGAAGTGCAAGGGTGGTATCTTTTTTGAGCTCTTGATTAGAATATCTAAGAATGTCTTTTTTGTTTTCTTTGCAAATTAGCAACGTTTCAGCTTGAGTCATAAGCATTTTCTCTCAGCACCATTTAGACTTTGTTCCATTATCATCTGGCATCTAGTTTTGTGATACACAGTTGATTTAGCCTGTTTTCGTTTGATGATAAGTAACTTTAATGTTTTGTCTGGATGTTGGCAGAATTTTAAAACATCCTTTATATTTAAACAAATTTTCTAGATTATAACTAACTGAATCTTTCTTCATTAATTTTGTTTGGAAATAATGAGCTATTTTAAATTGTGCATTCAATTTTTTTTTTTTTTCAGTTTGAAAAGTTTTCTTCCATTCTTGGTCTTTAATATTGCAGCAACATTGTTCATTCTGTTTATAATTTTCTGGGGGGGAGGGTCTTTCTTATCCATGTAGTAAGTCTTTATTTGTGATCTACCAAGTCACCCATCTTTTCTCTAATCATTTTTATCTTTGTTTCTCTTCTCTACGTTGATAGAAAACTTACCTAGCTTGCTCTCTATATCATTTATTTGGTTTCCTGCAATTTTGATTCTGATCTTTACTGCCTCCAAATCAGATTTCAATTGCACAATTTTATTTGTGGCTTTCCTGAGTACTAGTCTTATCTGCCAGCTTCCTCTTCTAATTCAGTTAGAATCTCAAGCATCATCTTTTTCATCTAACACTTTATTTATCATTTCAGAAAGTATATCTGTTTAGTATTTATTAAGAACACAAAACAGCAGGGTTAAATTTTTTGTCTTATCTAGTCAAGTTTTCCTTTTTTTTTTAAACAAGCATGCTTTTTCTTTGCCTCACTAGTCTAGGGAGTCCCTTGTTTTATGTTACAGAATATTTTTCATAGACTCAATGTATCTTTATCCACCTCTCAAAACAGGCACACTCATTCCTTCTTAAACAGAGATATCTATCCAAGATGGTTGTACTCTGGATCTGCTAGAATCTTCCTCTTAAATATTAAATTGGAGAGCAAGTTATGGTGCATACCCTCCATGACTTCCAGTGCCGAGCTAGCAATGGGTACTGCTCGATCATGGCAGGAATTTCTCTTGCTTCCCTAACTATTTCTTTGTAAATGGGAGGTGAATTAATTAGTAAATAGTTTGAAATATTTCATAGTCTTTTTGTGGCCTGAAAGAGTGTATGAGGGGCTTTGAGTCTAAGAATACAGTGCTTTCAATGTACATGGCAGATTGTATTTTCCAAAGATGGCCATAGCAATACATATATCCTATCCCATAGGTTCTTCTTCTTCTTTTTTAAAGATTTTATTTATTTATGTATTTATTTGAGAGAGAGAGAGTGTGCAAGTGGGGAGGAGCAGAGGGAGAGGGACAAGCAGACTCTGCTAAGCACGGAGCCCAATCCGGAGCTTGATCTCATGACCCTGAGATCATGACCTGAGCCAAAATCAAGAGTCAGAGACTTAATTGACTGAGCCACCCAGGCGCTCCCCATTCCACAGGTTCTTCTAACAATGTGGCACTGACCCGCTTTCATCGAGAGGTGAGTTCTGTGATCTCTCCCCTTGAGTCTGGTTGGAGCTTTGTAGCTCTCTTTATCAACAGAATGCAGGAGAAATGACGCTGCATGACTGAGGGCAAGGTCATAAAAGTCCCATTTTCTTTCTGAGGTATGGACACTAGGACTCCTGAGTGGACATGTATGAAGTCTGGCTTCCTCAAGTTTGCCATTTTGGAGACATCATGAAGAAATACCACACACGGAGATGCCAGGAAGGCATGGCTTTTCTAGCCCTCCGCTGTTTGAGCCTTTCTAGCCTAGGACACAGGCATGTGAATGAGTGAGACCTCCAATGATTCCAGCCCTCAGCCTTCCAGTAGAGTCCAGTTCTCTCCACCAAGCCCTGCCCAGATTGCAGATTCTTGAGCAAAATGAATAAATGAACATCGTTGTTTAAACCACTAAGTTTTGGGGTGGCTTGTTACATAGCATTAGATAATCGAAAACATGGGCTTCCCATCCCCACCCCCACCTATATTACTATATTACCCACTCCCTGTATTACTGTTACTTTCTCTCCCAGGACATACTCTGCAACCACCCACCCCTTTCACTGAGGCCCATTGTGCTTTTCTGGGATTTACAATTGCATAGACTTACCAAGATGCAAGCCCTGAGCTGAGTGTTCCTGGGCAGCCAAGAGGTGACTGTCTGTCAGGTTTTCTGATTGGGGAATTAGCCCAGGTCCCCCATGTAGAGCCCTCTTGTCCTTTCTCCCCATGGAGGAAAGAGGCACTCTTCCTTGGTCATCCCATTCAGCCTGTGTTAAGGGCCATTTCCCTGAGAAACTGGATAATCCATATTTAGAATCTGGGGTCTCAGCCCAATTAAGTCCTGGCAGCCCTTTTGGGTTTTCATGGGTATTTTTAAGGCAAGCTGGGAAAGGGAAGTTCAGGCAGCCCTCATGATCTTGAAGTCCAGGATCCTAGCTTTCATCCTGAGGTTCAGAGGTGTTGCCAAAACAACAGACACAAAATGGACCCCTCTCTCGGTCCCCGACCTTGTCAGGTGATCCGCGCTCTGTGGGACTCCATGGTGTGAGGGTTCCAGGAGAATGAAAATAACCAGCATCTTCTTTAGAGCCAATTGTTGCTCTTTGTCCTCCCTTCTAAAGCCCCAAACACAAGGGAAAGGGGAATACACAGAAATCTACAATGCTGCTGGAAGTTGCCTAGCTCTGGGCTCCTTTTGATGGCTTCCTAGGCTGGTTCTATTCTTCTCAAATCATTACATGCATATGAATCGCCTGGGGATCTTGCTAAAATTTGAATTCTGATTCAGAACATCTGGGCTGAGGTCTGAGCGTCTGCATTTCTAGCAAGCTCCCAGGTGACACCAGGGTTGCTGGTCCACGGACCACACACTCAGTGGTGGGGCTCTGGGCAGTTTCTGTTGCTCTCACTTCCTGAAGGCAGCCCAGAAAGACTCTCACTTCCTGCCTCACTAGATGTGGTTTCATAGCTATTGCGACTATCATGCCCCCTGTCTCTTTGCTTCCCACCATTTTGTCCTGTCCCACAGCTGGGGCGTGGGGAAGGATCACTTCTTGTGTCCTCACTAATCTGTTCTCTGCCTAATAGTTACTGAACACTCTGGGCCCGGCTCCTCCAGGGGCAGAAACATAGAGATGGAAGGCACTGATCAGAGGTTTGTCAGGGAGAAGGGCAGTGAGTACCCTCTACAACAGGACAAATGCTAGGGCAGAGGAGGACATAGATGGTAAGGGGATGTAGGTGGTAGGGAGGCAGTGGGGGACCTGGGAAGGCATGAGCGAGAGGGTATTCTTTAAAGGCTACCTGGAGGAGGTGACATTCTAGCTGGATCTTAAGGTGCTGGTAGGTGTGAGCCAGCTGAAGAAAGGGGGAGGGAAAAGCATTCCTGGCAGAGGGAATAGCAGGTGCAAACGTTTTAAGAAGGAGAATGCATGGTGAGCTCAAGGGACTGCAGTTAATTATGACCGGAGCATGGAGTGTGTGTATGTGTGTGAAGGGCTGGGGAGAGGGGTAAGGTAGTGTATCAGCTTGCTCGGGCTACCCTAACAAAGTATCACAGACTGGGTGGCTTAAACAACATACATTTGTTTTCTCACAGTTCTGGTGGCTAGAATTCTGAGATCAAGGTGTCAGCAGGTTTGGTGCCTTCTGAGGCTCCTCCCCTTGACTTGCAGATCCTCTCTTCTCCCTGAATCCTCATGTGGTCGCCCTTCTGTCTGACTTTCTGTGTCCTAATCTCCTCTTTCTGTAAGGACACCAGTCTTCTTGGATGAAGGTCCCCCTAAATATCTCCTTTGACCTTAATCTCCTCTTTAAATGCCCTACCTCCAAATTCAGTCACATTTTGAGGTACTAGGGGTTAGAGCTTCACCATATGAATTTGAGGGGCCACAACTCAGCCCAGAACGGGCAGTTGGAGGTAGGATGGCCTTCTTCATTTTGTTGCTCTCCTCACCCTTCCATAGAGGGAGAGTTGGAAAGGGTTTGGAGGACAGAAGCTGGGCGTGGAGGAGGACCCTAATCTGAGCAGGGGTGTTCCACTCCCTCATTGTGGATGCTTTCTCTATTACTCATACTCTTGATTTAGGTTTTAGTGGCATCCTGTACGTTGGGGTTTTCTTTCCTGGTCTTCTCATATGCCCTTTGTTCCAACAGCCAGAGGGTTCATGGGCTGCTGTGTGCCATGACCACCTGGGGTACCCAGGGCCGGAGCCCACCACCCCTCGGGGAGCAGACAGCTGTGGCCACTTTCTGCCGGGCTTGGGACCCATGAGACTCTTGGCATGCTATCAGCCTTGAAACCCCACACCTCTTTGCCAGAGAGGCTGTTGGGCCTTCTGAACATGTGCAGGGCTGGCTCATTTCACTGGCTCACATTTAGTATCAGTAGCCATCCTTAAAACACAAGGGTGTGTGTGCGTTTTTGAGACTGGGAGCAAAACTGGGACACTTGCCCTTGAGAGAGAAAAGGCATTGTGGCAGTGAGAGGCACTCCAGGACAACTCCTGCTGTAAGAAGGAGCCACAGGGATGGAGAAGCAGGTCCCCGGGGAGCATACCTGGAAGGAAGTTTTCTATAAACCTTGACACCCTCTGGGTCATTTTCCTGTCTTAATCATAAGTATTAAGCCTCTTGGCAGGAGGCCTGTTAGATGCTGAGCAGGACAAAGTCTCCTTTATTTTTAAAGTAAAACACTCTGCTCTTAAGAAACTAACAGTCTATTTGGGTAAACCCATTCTATTTACCCACATATCAATCGAAGGCAGCCAAGGATGAGCTCCCCAAATACACTAATATTGGTAAATGTTTATCATTTGTGTTGCTTCTTTTATCTCAAGGCTCATTTTGCATAAATAAAACACATTTTTAAATCCTGAGTTTTCTCCTATCTGTTCTCCAATTTCCCTGAACGTTCTTTTTTTTTTTTTTCCCTTCCGTTTCCCTTGGATTTTGGATGCACATTCTTAAAATTGCATCTACACTGATGTTTATCCTTTTCACTTCTTTGCTGAGCTTTAGGATATATTCAAATTAAGAAATGTAATTTAAAATGTAGAACTATGAATATAGTCAGTAGCAAACACAGGCTATGGGTAGAAAGGCATATGGATCAGGCTAATTGTGAAGTGGGGGTGGGGAGAGAAAAACTCCGAGAGAGAGAAAATAAGCTTCAACTCAGCCCAAATATTAGTTTCAAGCCAAAGAAGTTGGCCTGGCCCCAGTTCTATCCTTGGTTGGACACAATACATGATTGCTGTATTTTCAGAAAAAGAAAAAAAAATCCATCCATAGGGTGAGAATCTAAGCATCTATTTTCCATCCCAGTGACAATCAGAAATCATTCTTTGCATTTATTTTTCAACTTTGTATTTGCCTGTGAACAAAATTGAAGCTGGCAAAGGATGGTTCATGTGAATTACTTGAACAACAGTTTCTCATTGTGTTGAATTACATTGAGGCTGCTTGCTGTGAAATCTTGCCACAGCCCAGTAACAGTGAAAGATATTGTCACTTTTTTTTTTCCATGGCCATGAAGTTAACCCACTTCTCTCCCACATAAACGAACTGATGGTCCTTTCCAAAGTGGGGGAGAAAAGCTCTCCAAATCCTAATCACCAAGCATTTATGTACAGCTTACTAACGTTTTCAGAATCAAAAGCCAGTCTATCTTCCCACGTCACCCGATCTTCATGCTTCCCCACATCACATTTCCAGATTACATGGCTTCTCAATGTTTGGAATACCTCTAGTCACCAACAAAGAGAGGAGTCATGCATCTCCAGCCCCAGCTAGCAATATTTTCAGCTAATTTAGGAAAGTCCAATTTAGAACCTAGCCCAGAAAAGGAGTAGAGAGGCAACAATAATCACGAGGGTCCTCTGGGCCTTTGTAATGCCTACCTTTCCTAAATTCACCATCCACCGCTAGGGGGATAGATGACGGAAAAGGGTCCAGGCTGTAAGTGGTGGCTGCAGCATTTCTCCAAGGCAACATTTAAGGTTGCCCAGTTGAGGCATGGGATGGGCTCTGAGCTCTGTTTGCCTTGTTCGCCACGTGATGGTCAATGGTTCATTTCAGAGGCTAGTTGGAGGGGAAACCACAGATCATGGCGGGGCTAAATCCCCTCTTGATCTCCCTCCTCCTCCTGGGCATTCCTCCCAACTTGGGGTGGAAAATGCTGCTTTTACTCATGAGTGAGATGGGACTAATAAGAACAGCTCTCCCTGTTGGGAGATTTGAATGATACACAGGGCATTAACATACTTCATCTGCAGTCATGTGCTATGCAGATATGAGGGTGGTCTCTGTTCTCTGCCGCTTTCTCTGCATAGGAGAGAAGCCAAGCAGAAGAACCTGCTGCTCATAAACCCACCTCATCAACCCCGGAGCCCGGATCTATAGGTAAATAAAGGACAAGCAAGGAGGGAAGGAAATTGAACGTGTTGAATTCTTCTTTCTGATGGTTGTGAGGCTGACACCTGATTTCCTTCAGGCTGACTTTGATTACTCTTTCAGGCTTCAGGCACAGGATTATTTTCATGGCTGCTTACTGTTAATTATATGAAGAAGCTACAACCCTAATCCAGAATTCTGTGGATTAGCAGCAGAAGTGTTTGATGTCTCCAAAGACACTTAAGTTTTTATGTAAAATAAATGCCCCAAACTGAAAAAAGCCTGTGTCCTTCTTGGACTATACACAGGGCAATGTGGTATAGAGCAAAGAGAGTTGGACTTGGATTCAAGTCCTGTCCCTTTTGATCTGTGTGACACTGGGCTAGTCACTATGTATCTCTGAGTCTCCATTTAGAAAGTAGAAACCCATGAGTTCCGCTGTCCCCAAGAGACAGGAAGTCATTAAGAACCTGGACTGGTTTCAGAGGCTGGCCCTGCCATTGACTGGATATGTGACATCGGTAAGGTTAGTTAACCTTCCTGGGCCTCTGTTTTCTTATCTGTAAAATGGGCTAATAATAGTATCTAGTTTAGACGATGGTTGTGAGGTGTAAATGGTAAATGCAGGTAAAGCACTTAGAATGGGACCTGGCCAGAGGAAGCACAGGAGAAACATTAGCTCTTGTGATTACAAAGTACGTAAACAACACTTAAGGACTATAACGCACTCAGCATGCTATTTCAACAGCTTCAGGGACAAGTAAACATCTCAGCTTTGCAGGCCCAAGTCACAGAGGCAGGAAGGGAGCTAGCTCATCAAGGGTCTTCTCAGGAAGAAGAATGGAGGTGCTCCCCTGAAGCCAGAGTGTTGGAGAGGGCCCAGAAGCAGGCAAAAGGCCCGACTCTGTAGAAATTGTCAGCTGTGAGGGGAGGGTGCAGGGAGTGGGGGAGGAGCTGCAATAAGGTGACAGAGTCTCGGGGAATGGTGCAGCCCCTGGTGACAGGAATCTGGGAAAATGGTAAAAGACCTGTGTTGGGGGGAGCCAATTCGATAGCAGACAGCCAAGACAAGAAGAGGGGAAGCATCTGAAAGGGACACCAAGTCTAGGTGAGATCATGTCTGGAACCACAGGATGAAGCAGTTTATATTTAAATGGTATGGCAAGACGACACCCCCACATTACACCATCCATTCTCATTCAAGTTCTTTGGGAGGAAGTAAACATTACGGAAGTGTTAATTGCTATTCAGTTTCAAATTTAAGCCTGCATTTGTACACGGGAGCCTAGGAGAATGGCACATTTTCTCTGACATTATTAAGTAAAGTCTTTATAAATAATTGGTTGAGCCCCCCAGTGGCCCCGGCAGAAGCTGCTGAGTGCTTCCTGGTACTGATCCAGTCCTTCCCAGTTTTTCTGAGCTTCCAATAGGAAGCAGATCCTACTGGTGGTGACTTGTGGCCCAAACTCCCGGTGATGGTTATAAAGAGCGGCTGCCACGGGGCGCGAGCTTTCAGGCCAAGGCCAGGGGAGAGGCCCGGGCCACAAAATGAGGGGAGGGCTGGGGACCAAGGCAGGCCTGTGGCTAATCGCTTCCCGCTGGCTTTAGCCTTGGCTGCATCATTCCTGAGGACAGGCTCCAGGCAGATGGAGGGCTGGACAAGGCCCTCTGCTGGGGTCGCTGCGACCCTGCAGCTACCTAGACCGTGTGGCTGGGGGGCGACCGATAGTCTGTGCGGTTCCCGACGGGATAATCGAACTTCCCCCTTGGGGTGCTTCAGTTGCTTTCTTTCCTCGCGGTCGGGAGCCGTTTACGCACGCCCAGGGGCCCGGGGGAGCAGGAGCAGGGGCCGGCGGGCTTCGGAAGCCTCAAGCAGCTCTGACCTCTGGCACTTCCCCAAGCCCCGGGGCGCAACATCTGTCCCCAGAAATAGCCGGGCGGAGGAGACGAGAGCGCGCCCACTCCTTCCTGGATACTCGGTCTTCTCTCTCTTCCTAGACACCGGCCCTCCCCTCCTCGCGTCTAGCGCCCCGAATCCGCACACTCGGTCCCCGCCCAGCGGGGGCGCCCCCGCACCCCACCTCCGCTCCCCCAGTTCCTCGCGCAGCACCGCCCAGCGCCGGCGGCGGCGGCGCCCCGCGCCCCGCAGCGCCATCTAGGGGTCGGGCACCGCCTTCCTCCCTCCGGGGCACCCCCCGCGCTTCCCCGCGCGCGCCCCGAGCGGGTCCCCCTCCGGCCTCCCCGAGGGCGCACCGGCGGCGAGGGGCGGCCGGGCCTTGGGGCAGACGCAGGGGAGGCGAGCGCCGGCCCGGCCGGGCGACGGGAAGCTGGCGATGGCAGCGGCGGGCGTCCGCGGGCGGCGAGGCGGCGGCGGCGGCGGCGGCGGCGGCGGCGGCGGGCGGCGCGAGGAGCCCCTGTGATTGGCACAGCCCGAGCCGGAGGAGGAGGCGCGGGGAGGGCGGAGGAGGAGGAGGTGGAGGAAGGGGGCGAGCGCGCGCGGCGGCGGCGGCGGTGGCGGCGGCGGCGAGGAGCTGTGCCTTCCACCTCTCCAGCCCCGGCAGGACGGGGGCGGCCGCCGCGGGCTCGGGGCGGGGACAGCACGCAGCCTCGCAGCGCACACCCCCGCCCGGCAGCGGCCCCGACACCCGGGGCGAGCGGGAAAGCGGCGGCGGCGGCGGCGGGGGAAGGATGCAGGGGAAGAAGCCGGGCGGCTCGTCGGGCGGCGGCCGGAGCGGCGAGCTGCAGGGGGACGAGGCGCAGAGGAACAAGAAGAAGAAAAAGAAGGTGTCCTGCTTCTCTAACATCAAGATCTTCCTGGTGTCCGAGTGCGCCCTGATGCTGGCGCAGGGCACGGTGGGCGCCTACCTGGTGAGTCCCCGTGCCAACTCCGCCGCGGGGGCCCCCTCCCCAGACCGGCGCTCCGGCGGCCGGCAGGCACGAGGAGGGGGCCGCCCGGGCCCGGGGGCAGGCGGGCATGACCTCGGCCGGGCGCGGAGGTTGGCGAGTGGTGCAGAGGCGGCCGCCGGGGGAGCTGCCGGCCCGGGCTGCCGAGCGAGCGGGGAGCGGGCGGGACCGCGGATGCCGGCAGCTGCTCGCGCGCCCGGCGGGGGCCGGGGGTGCCCGGGGAGGAGAGGCGGCGGGCAGGTGGGCGTGAAACCGTTCCCCTCTCCGCCGGGAAAGCGCAGCCAGAGGGTGACTTCAGGAGCCCCCTTGGAGAGGCAGGCAGCGCGGTTTTCAGGTGACCTGCACATGGGAAGAAAAGCCGGTTAGCATCCTGCGTCCTCTACTCTCCATTCCAGCCGCCTGGAGAACAAATCCATTATGCATCATTTTCTCCGGGCGCTTTCCCCATGCGCCAATTACGGGGGGATTTAACAGCTTAGAGTAAAATGCGCCCGAGTGTGGCCCTGATCCGAGCCACGGCTGCAGGGGGAATATTCCCTCTCCCTATCCCAATAGCCATCTTTCGGCTTCTGGGATAAAGTTACTCGGTACCTGGAGAGCAGCTGCGAGTTTGTATAGTTCTGCTACCCATGCTTAGACCTCGATTCCCCACCGTGGTCTCTCGCCCACAAGGGGGTTGCAGCATTTTGCACTATGTACATCTCTTTCATTTGATTTCCGAAGGGGGGATATTAGTGCTCAAACGGCCCAGGGGTGCATAACGTATCAGAGGAAACAGCTTGTAATGACTCAGCACTGTCAAATACCTGCTTTGTCGCTTGGTCCTGCCCCGCGCAGGTGGTCCCAGCTTGAGTTAGAGAGAGTGCACTTCTAGACCCAAGTCCAGCCCTGCTTACACAGGAGGTTTTTTCTTTTTCCAGAGTGTATAGTGTTAAATCATTACTTGGTGATTGACCTGCAACTGGAATCAAATGTCAAAGACTTTGAGTGTTAGTGAACAAGTTTGACGGAGATAGAATTGGACAAGATTTTGGCTGTTGGATAACCGCATCCACAGATAGAATCGTGCTCTACCTGATGTACCAGTAATCCCTCCTTCCTGGCCTTGGGGTACAGTTAATGAGGGCCAGACTGCTGGGACAGGGCACCATTCATAAACGGTCTCCAAAGACTCGGGGGCTTGCTGTCAGAGGGAACTACGGGCAGGTTTGGTCTCTCGTGGGGGGTAAAGTCAATTTTGGGGTTATGACAGAGGGTTGTTCAAGCTCAGCTCTCTCTTCCTGGGGTGACAGACTTACCGGGCTTCTGAAAATCAAATGCATTTCCTTTGCTCCTTGTGAGATGAAAGTGTTTTAAATCCCTGTCTTTGTGTATCCCTGACTTTTATTCTGCAGGTGAACCCCGTAGCCAAAAGCACATTTTCTTTTCTGTGTGGATTTCTGTTCTATAAAATGCACTTTTCTCTGTAGTTACAGTACAGACAGTCCCTGTGGCCCGTGGAGTTTTGAGGTAGGAATCACTGTGTCTTAGTGGGGGGGGGGGGCTCCGTTGATCACACCTTTTATTAAAGGAGGGTATTTGACTGTTAAGATCTTAAAATAGGTACATGTATTATCAAGATGCAAATGTATATTAACAAAATATTTGGGGGCCTGTACTGGGAGCATATGCAAAATATGTACTACCTAAGCAGGTCTGTGTTTCAGGAGGTAGTTAGTATATCAACGGCTGCCTTCAGTTTAACAGTTTGTTAGCCTGAGACCAGTTTTGTTCAGTAGAGTGCATCAGTCACGTGTGGCGAACAGCAACAGAACTTTTCACACCATGAATTATAAAGGCACAGGCTTAGTTTTAGCTTGCAACGATCTAAGGCTCTTAGAAAGGCATGAGGCTGGGCTTCAACCAGATGAGTAGCCTAAGCTCCTTTAGAAAGTTAAGAAGCAGAGGCTGATGGCCAGGTGGATATATAGAGGCAGGGCTGGCACCAGGAGATAGAACATTGACTTGAATCCCAGAATAGGCGAGTGGCAGGCAGAGGAGGAAGTCAGTCCACTTTGGGGAGGAGGGGAGGGCTGGCAATTTCAGCCTGGGCCAATAGAAAGGCTAGTTCAGAGGGGTAGGGTAATAGCAGTCAACAGGTGACCAGCAGAAAGGAGATGGAGGCCCAGGAGAGGACAGGCCTAGGAAGTGGAATTCATTTTGATCACTAGGAGTGGAGGCACCAGGTTCTCAGGGCTCGGCCTTGCCCGGCCGTTGTGGACTCCATTGCCATCCGAACCTCGTGAAAATAAATAGTTGGCTTGCCAGGCTTGACCGGATCCTCTTGCTGTGGGTTTTGCTCTTCTGGGCCCCTGGGGAGTTTTCTGTTCCTCTGTTATTTTGGAGGTGGAATGAAAAGTCTGTTATTCCTTCAGCTGTGTGAGACTGCTTTATGGTTAACTTGGGAATGAAGCATTGTAGGATGTTTGCAGGAGAAGCAGATTTCTCCCTGTTAATTCATCGTGGCTTTCTTAAGGAACCCGAGAGCCTGCTTTTGTAGGTGATCACACACGCAGGGTCGGTGTGCAAGGTGTATGTTATATATGATCTTTGCGTTGGCAATCAGCCTGTCCCTCTGATGAAGCATTTTCAGATACCTGAGGAAGGGCACACCTTGGGACGCTGCCAACAATGCTTGCTTTGGTCGGGGGCGGGTGGTGATCGAAAGTTCTGTGCCAGTGACGTTATTTCCTATTTGATCCCCCAGTAGTCCACCTTCTTATTTTGTCTTCCCAGATGCCTTTTTTTTTTTTTTTTTTTTGACATTCGGAGGCTTCGTTTCATTTCTCCGTTTACTTTCTGAAAAGACAGATTGCCCGGTGTCTTCAGTGACACTGGTGTAGGCTTCCCAACTGCGGAGCTGAAGGAGGAAGTTGCCTGTGATTTGAGAAGCAACTTTGAAAAGCAGGCAGGACTGTGTGTGTGTGTGTGTGCGCGCGCGCGCGCGCGCGCGCGCCCTCAAGAACCTGCCTAGGGAGGAAACTCAAGGGAGACTTGTATATGAGACAAACACTAATTGTTAAGCTAGGCGGGGGACCAGCAGCTTTTTGCCTGGGTGTGGGGGGTCTCCCAGGGGAATGCAGAAGGCTTTTGAACCCCGACACCCAGGCTCTGTGATCCTAGAGATAAGGTAATGTGCCACCCCAGGCCCGCTGTGGATTCTGAAATCTGTTACACTTGCAAGTGTTTGAACTGGAAATCATGCTCCAGATCAGCCAACAATCACAGGAATGTTCTCTCCTAGTCACTGAAACGGCCTGACTGGCCACGGGATATTTTTTGGAGCAGAAGAAGAGAGACCCATCCAGTTGGGTCAAGAGTGCAATTTTCCTTGACTTGGGTCTTTGCTTCGGGTCGTTCCAGTCTGAACTGACCTACTTGCAAGGATGTGACATCTGCTAATGTCTCGGGCCCTTTGGAGAAGGTGTAGGCATGTGGGAACTGCTTGGAGAGAAAGTCAGTGTGTGTGCGCGTCCTGGTGATGCGTGGAGACCCACTCAGGTGTTTCCAGCCATTCGTGGAGGGTAGCCCTGCGTATAGAGGTTCGCATACATTCTCAAATTTCTGGGGACTGGAATAGATAAGGCTGCATGCAGGAAATGAAAGCCCCTGACACCCCTGGGCAGTTGTGATCGAGGCTCCCTTACAAAGGCATTTGAATTTCTTCAGGATGAAAACTTAAGGCGGTGGCTGGAGAAGTCTCCAGCCAGGGTGGGGTGCTCAGGCGGGGCCTCTGACCCAGGGGTGGGCATTTGCCTGTTGAGAGTTTTGCATACACTGAGTCTGAGGTTGTGCTGATGACATAATGGGCCGGATGAATGAGTGCATGTCACAAAGCTCCAGCTCGCTGATTGATGGTCCCTTTTTAAAAATTTTGGGCCCCGAGAGCATTGCATGGCTTG
Organism: Halichoerus grypus; assembly: GCF_964656455.1. NCBI lineage: Eukaryota > Metazoa > Chordata > Mammalia > Carnivora > Phocidae > Halichoerus > Halichoerus grypus. Next base: position 10,702,137 of record NC_135719.1, read on the forward strand.
AGTTACTGGTAAGGTGAAACTGCTGGATTTCTTATTCTTTCTTCTTCTTCTCCTTCTCCTCCTCCTCCTCCCCCTCCTTCTCCTCTTCCTTTTTTTTTTTTTTTTTAATCCCTAAAGAAGCATCATTTTGAAGATGGGTATTTGCGTCTCTTCCCCAGAAGCAGACAGCTGAGAGACATTTTTAAAGTCCTTGTCAAATTAGTATGATGACTAAGGCGACTGTGTTTTACTTAATCAAATTATTTTACACACTTACGGTTGCTCAAAGTGACAAATTCCCTGCCATTTGCATAATTACTGGATAGCCCCAGGTAGTAAGAAATAAAATTACCCTGATTTTTTTTTCCTTGCTGTTTGGTTGCAAATGTTTAGCTAATAATTATTTAGGGGAAAAAATGATCTCTGAAAATTCCTTTCAACCAGCTTTGTGTACACAGCTTAGTTTCTGTAGGGGTTTTCTCTTGTGTGTTTAACAGTCCAAGAAGATGAATCAGTTGTGAAGTGAACTCCATCTCTTTTCCTGAATTTTGTAACTCTCCCGCATTTCCATTTTAGATTCCTTACAAAGAGGATGACCCAGAGGCCTCTCCGCAGAGGCACTGCCTTGCTAATCAGATGCCCAGCATTTAAACTCATCTCCTTGCCTGCTGCTGGAATGGTATAGCTCTGTGTTAAACTGGATGAATTTCCACTGGTGCAAAGGCAGTTCGAGCAAGAAGGTCTCAGAATTTCTCTTGCTCATCCTAAAGCAAGCTTCGAAGTACTGCCTTGTTTAGGGGAGGGGCTCACTTAGCAGAGTAAGAGTAAGTATAAGGTAGAGAAGAAGCAATCAGGATACAGCCATGTTGGATGAAGATGAAGGCCTTGAATAAAGAAAAAAAATCTGTGAATGTTATTGGTTAATTGCCGACACTGGTGTTCCTTTCAAGGTCGGGGCCAGGCCTCCTGCAGAGGCTGGGGAATAGCGAGGACTCCTGCTAAACTGACCCACCGACCGTGTTCCTTGGATTAAGGAGGGCTCCTTGAGGTGCCAGGCAAGGGGGGGTGGGGCCTGCCAGGTGACTGGGCAAGCAGGTGTGCAGAAGATGCTCCCCCCTTGCTGGCTTGGAGAATAAAATTCTACCAGCAGTATTTCTACTTCCAACTTGCGGAATACATTTTAACTTGCACAGATTTAACTGCAACACATTATTTAATAAATAACCACATTCCTCTGAAGTAGAGTCGAAGTACTTACTACTTCTACTCACTTATATTTTGTACGCGTACTTTATCACACTATGTATATTAATGTGTGTTCTTGGACAGGGTTACATACGCCAAATACTGTATGCTTTCCTTTTGGGAAGATGTTAAGGGACATTTCAGTGGTAATTCTGATTGTATGGCTTAAACACAGATTTAGAATGCCCCCAAAGACAAGTTACCTATGTTCTGTTCCCCCTCAGAAAAGTTTTTGGCAATCCCTAGGCCAGAAAGATAGCATCCTTGTCCTTGTAACTTAGTTTTGCTTTCTGTTTCTATATGTGCATCTACAAAATAGGTAATAAACAGGAAAAAAAGAATGGCATCACTGACTTTGGTTCACAGGAGAAGTGAATTGGTATATGGTTTGAGAAACTTGTATTCTATGTAACCTAAGCGTTCGTGTGTTTGTGAAACAGGCAGTATTGCTGAATGGTTAAAACTCCAGATGACATGGTGAAAACTCCCAGACGGAGACCGACAGCACCTGTGACAGTTGTGACTCAATGGGGTGAGCTTTAGAAGACCTGGGGTTCACTCCCATGTTCTCCCCTTCTCAGCTCTGTGTTCTCAGGCTGATTACTCAACCTCTCTGTGCATTGGTTTTTCATTTTAAAACTGGGATCATAATAGTACCTAGCCTCATAATGATTCTGTGAGGACTCACGGAGTTGGTACTTGTAAAGCACTTTGAATGCTAGCTGGCACATAGGGCTCGACATAGACAAGCTATTAATAATGACATGGTTATATATATTTACTGCAGACACTCAGTTTGTAGCCCCAACAAATGAGAAATAAAATTATTTCAATCAAGCATTGATTTGGGTGTAGTGAATTGTACATCAAGTAGTTTCCTATTCTGCATGAACGTTTTGTCTGGGAGGTAAAAGGTTTTTGGTAGTAAATACCAGTACCAGTTGCTAATTCTATTTATTCCCTTATTATAAATATAGAAATCCGTTTTATCTTAAAGATACTATAAAAGTTACCAGTGATGTGGGAGAGGAGCCCACTCTAGTAATGGCTATGCTGAGCATTTATAGTCAGTGGGTACTTTGAGGTGGGTGGAGCAGGGATGGTGCTCGCGCGGCTGGGAGGGACAGGTGCCCTGACGCCTCGCTTTGGGAGGCCCTGTTATCTGTCGCTCTGGTCTGTGGCCACAGGATGGGGAATACTTGACAGTCTTCTACATTGTACGCAGCAGAGGAGCAGTGGAAAGAGTTTTGGATTTGGAGTCAGAAGACCTGCATTGGAACCTGGACCTTCTACTTCCCAGCTCCTGGTGACTTGACTTAACCTGAACCCCAGTATCCTCATCTGAAAAACGGGGCCTGTCTTACCGATGGTTGGGAGATTTAAATAAATGGACGCGTGATACAGTGTTTCTCATAGGGTATAGGATTCGGTACTTGCTTTAACACTAACGACATAACCCTACTTGTTGACCTTGGCACAACAGAAGTCCTTCCCAGGGGCCTGAGGATTTGCTTCCTAAATTGGAGATCTGGGCCCTTGTAGCTTTCTCTGCAACTCTGGGTGAAGGGTGGCAACTTCAAGGCAGCCTGGGGTGTCAGGAGGGGGGATCGGGGGACATCTGTTATAGACGTTCGCTGCCCTCTGGGCAGCCTTGTTTAAGATGAGCAACCTTGGGGCTCAGTCCTGGTTGCCTGGGGGGCTCAGGGCTCGTGCCACACCCACCTCCTCCTCAGCAGGCACAATTGTGGGCATTTTCCTCCTCTTGATCCTTTTTGGTTTTTCAGAAGCCGAGTGAATGAGCTCTTGATAAGAGTGTCGTTTCTCATCCCCTGGATTCATTCCCCTTAGCTCATGATGATCGTTTAGGGGGGACACCTTTGCACAATGCCGCTCACCTTTCCTCCCCAGGTCTGTCCTTGGGAAGGATAAGGAATGAACCAGGCTCTTCTCAGTGAATCAAGTTGGCAGTGGCTATTTTAGGTGACTTCATAGACTCACGTTCAAGTGCCACCGGCTTCACAAGAGAGCACACACTCTCTTGAGGACCACTGCATCCCCAAACCCCGGTGGCTCGGTGTCGACTTCACCGAGGAAGAAGCCCTCTCTGCTTCCTAAGGCCCTGGACCTTCTGCAGCCACGGCTGGGGAGTGAGCAAGCTTGGGGGGGCCTTCATCGTGGGCAATCCAGGGACCGTATACAGAGAGGAAACCTTCCACGGGGTGCAGGCAGAGTCTCTGCAGTTGGCTACTTCCAGCTTCTTTGTTTCTGTTCTTCTGTGTGGCTTTGAGTTGCGGCTTTCTGAAAAGGGAAGCCCTTCCTAACAGAGGGTTTAGTAGCTCAGTTTTTTAGTGGGAATGATGGTCACCAAGCCGGCTCTTTTCCTGAAATAACCAGACATTCCCCTTCGAATAGGATATGGTTACTTCACTAAGACATAATAGTTGATCATTAAAATTTGGGGGGGGGACTTAGTACAAAAGTCCCATTTATGACTTCCGCTTAACACTTACTGAAAATATTTAAAAGCCAAAGGCAGCATAGGTTGCTACAAGCCCTAGTTTTTGAATGGGGCTGGTGGGGGTGGGGCAGATAGTGTGGTGCCCACTATCTTCATAAATAACCTGCCAGTACCTCCCAGTGCTCTGTTCTCCTGGGAGGTCATATCCCCAGTGGCATTTCAAGATACCTGGTAACGGAATGGAAGAGTATTGAGTGTAACAGGGATGTCTTCTTTCCTTAGCGTTGGGTTTTGTTGAAATCCTTGCCATGGGCACACTGTGAATCCTGGAAACAAGCAGGTGTCCCCAGGATGTGGCAGCAGGTGTGAGTTACTGTGCAGGAGAACGAGTCCATTCTTCGTGCATCTATCTGTCCATCCGTCCACACTCCCTACGTGAGTTCTGTACGACGTGCTGGCAGATTCTAATTTGTCTGGCAGGTTGCCCTTTGGGACGGGTCTCCGGATAATGAACCTGGCTGTCCAGGTGACCCCGGGCACTTTTTGTTGGTAGGTCTAAAGCCCTTTGTGGCTCTCAGCTCATAGCTACCTGAGCTCCTGATTGTGCGGAGTTAGCAGAAATAGGAAGGAGCCGAGAGCAGGCTTTCAACAAATAGTCCTGGGGAATATAATAGACTATTAGGCAAACTCCTCCCTCAATCCCTGCCCACACAACTACAGGAACTTAAGCAAGAGAGAAATGATTATTTTTACCTCCATTTCTGCACTGGCAAGGTCGATGTAGGGAGAACAGTGTCACAATGGTGCTTTTCAATTAAAGACTATTGTACAATGTTCTTGGGAATGGCTATTGTCTTTCCCTCCTCCCCCCTTTGGAAAGGGCTTATGTAAAACAGGCACGCTCCTCTAATTGTTGGATTTGCTCCCCCATCCTGACACTACTGCTTTCCCATCTTGGGCTGATTAGAATGAGAAATTACCACCTTGAATATAAGCAAGTTGAAATTGGAAAGCTGCCCTCTGACTGATTACATAAGCTTTCAACTACTGTACCTGAAATCTCATGTTTACCTTGCTGAGAATTCTCTTAATGAAGATACACATTTCTAAGCAGCACGGACCCATATGTTTTTATTATGTAAGCTTCAATTATTGTGATGCAACCTGTGGAAAAAAAAGAATGGCGTTGATTAGCTCAACTCTCCGTTGGCTTTTTGGGTCAGAGAATGATTGGAAGTAGACCCACAGAGCCCCCTAGAGACTCCCCCCCCGCCCCCGGAACTTTGGACCGCCTGATGCTTCAGCATCAGCACCTTCTCCCCGGGGATGTGCAGGTACACCCTGGGTCTGTGGTCCCCACCACTCTCAAGGTCACAGAGGGCAGGTGTCCGCGAAGGCTTGAGAGTGCTCATGCGATTCAGCGGCACGTCCGTGGAATACAGCCACAGTCGATCGCGATGGGCTTCGCGGTTTGGCCTTTTTGTTTCCGAAAGTGCTGCTGGGATGGCCTTTGGAATGGACTTTGTCTTGTTTTGTGTGATGTGCTGGTGTCTCCTTGTGGCTCATCGCACTGTCTTCTCAACGCCATAACTTCGTGAGGTGCACAGCGCGGCACATTACGTGGTCCATTCCAGATTTCCAGCCTCCTGAACTGTGGACAGCAGCTTATTTTGTGGCTGGGGTGGGGCGCTGGGAGAAAAGACTGAAAGTAAACTAGACCAGTTGAAACAGATCTAGGAGAGTGGCAGATAGGCCTCCACTGTCATTATGCAAAACATTGAGGGCCAGACGCACAATTTATTGTGTGATTTATTGCCGGCACGTGGTGCTGCCTCCTCCCCAGCGTGGTAAATACTGTGTCGGCTGGGAGGCTTAACATGCCAAGAGCAGTTTTTCCGTCAGCCGAAGGGAGGATATCTTTTGGAGACAAAACCCATAAATTAGCACCTTCGCTTTACCTTGGCCAATCCGTGGAGGTGCATATAAATCGAAAAGTCTGCAAGCAGTTTTGCAGCTTTGCCGTTGGCGGTGAATGGGAGCCGGTGGGGAGGTCCTCCTTGCTGCATGCAGCTCGGAGTGGTGTGGGGATCCAGCAGCCCCGTGAGCCTTCTGAGATGCACAGGTGGAACGGATTGTCCAATCGACATATCGTCCCTGTGTCCCAACATTGGCCGTGGCTTGTATCCTTAGGTGTCTTTAAAAATAACATCGCCCAAACTCTGCCCCTGTTGCTTTCATCTTAGGCAAAATCAGGGCACAGGAGTAAGTAATTTCCCCAAATGTGCAGTCCCACTCTCCAGAGTTAGCCCACAGTAGCCAGCAGGAGTGAGCAGGTGAGCAGTCCAGAAGAGTTTTATTTTTGGAGATAATGATTATAAACACATATAAATAAAAATAATGTTTTGGTGACTGCAGGGAAAAAATCATTTATTTCTGTCTTTTAAAATATTCCTCCTTTTTTTTTTTTTAAACAGACTCTGTTTCCTAAAAGGCATCATACCTATTCTTAATCGGGTGAGCACATAAAAATCCATACGTCTGTATTTCTCTGTCTTCTGATACTTCCAGTTTCACTGGGAAACGCTTTTGTCACTTAAGTACCAAAGCAGCAATTAAAAACACGGCGAGGGCTCTTGGCACCCAAGGCTGTCAGGGAGACCATTCGGTGTGACAAGGGACACATTTTAGATCCTCCAAAAGGAAGCCGAGTGTTCTTGTGTTCAGGTCTGTCGCCTCTGTGACTGCTTTTCTCTTTGTGCCAACGGAACTGAGCTCTCTCGTGGTCACGGTGGTCAGTTCAGCTCTTTCGCCTCCTGGTTGGTCATTAATTTTCTTCTTGCCTCCCTCGGCTGGCCCCTGACTCCACCGGGGCCATGCTTCACCAACCCTGGCAAGGTATCACGGTCAGATCTGTGAGACCTCTGTCAGGGTGTGCTCCCTGAAGTCAAAACCCTGGTCACTCCCAAGTAGGACTCTTGTGCAGAGCTTACGCCATGGACACTGTCTATACCCTTCTATGAGCACCTTCCTTTGTTGGCTTCCCTCCATCCTCATTCAGGGGGTGATGCAGCTGAGCTCTCCGCCCCCTACAGGCCAGAGAGATCCAGTCCCACCTGTGACCACGGGCTGTATGTTAATTCCTGCCCTCCTGGACCCTGTTGTATTTTATTTGGGAGTGGGGTCTTCACATCCTATTTAAACATTTTCCTTCTTTGGAATTCAGAGGGCCGTAGGGGCATTGTCAAACATTTTCTCTCAGATGTGAGACCAAAATTGGGTTATTTTTTCTCCCTTAGATATAGAAAGGTGTGACGTGAGGTTCAGAGACAGACTTTGACTGTTTATCCTTTGGTTGGAGGTGGACTTGGACCCACGGGTGGGAAGGTGGATGATAGGAATGTGTTTCCAAAGAAAGAAATGGGATGTGTTGGTTCCCTGGGGCTCTGATGAGACGGATGACCACAGACTGGGTGGCTTAGAACAACAGATTTATCTTCTGGCAGTCCTGCAGGCCAGGAGTCTGAAATCAGGGTGTCAGCAGAGCTATGCTTCTTCTGAGACTCTGGGTAGAATCCTTTCTTGCTTTTTTGTAGCTTCTGATGGTGGCCTTTGATCTTTGATGTTCTTAGGTAGACTTTGCACCGCTCCCATATGTGACTCTGAGACCACAGGGCATTTTCCTTCTGTGTCTCTCTCCTCCTCTTAGAAGGACATCATTCATATTGGGTTAGGGCCTACCCTAATGACCTCATCTTACCATAACTATATCTGCTAAGACCTTGTTGCAAATAGGGTCACGTTCACAGATATCAGGAATTAGGACTTCAACACCATCCTTTTGGGGGGACACAATTCAACCCATAATACCAGGGGAGAAAAAGAGCAAAGGCCCCTAAAACGGTCTGATGGTACAAAGAGGGAAAAAAAAAAAAAAAAAAGGAAAAGACAGATTCTTTGCCCTCTTTAGGGTTTGGGGTTGGGTAGGAAGATTATGGGATGTTGTTGGTCGGCTTATCATTCTTTGCAGAAATGCTGCCCTGTGACAATCCTTGCTTCCTTTCTCAGCAAGTAAGGGGATAACTATGTTTCCATCTGGGACGTGGTGGTTAGGCTGTGGGAGTGAGCCTGATTGCATTAATGAATAGCTTTGAACAAACCCTTTCCCAATTCTGGGCATAGCTGAGTGCAGGGACTGGCCTGGATGAGTACGGCATCTGATTAAGGGAAATGCATGTAAAAAAAACAAAAACAAAAACCCTAGAAATACACGTGGGTGAGCATTATGTGTGTATATATTTAGAGTGTGTGTAGTATATCTCTCCCGCTCCTTTCACCTGGGACTCTTTAATAGGAACCAGGCCCAGTAAAATGTCCAGCTGGCCCTGTCCCCTCTCTGAAGTCCTGTCCGATTCGGTGAGACTGGAAGAGAATGTTATCACTGTGCCAGCCAGCCCCAGATTTGGCCAGGTACGTGTTACTTTAGGACCAGACACCTGCATTCTAATCTGATTCATCTCCATGTTCTTTTTGATGGGGGTGGGAGCCGTCTGATTCTCGGAGTTGCTCAGCATTGGCTCCTTTTTAAAGACTTCAGCTTGGTCTCTGCCAAACTAATTAACTTGGACAACTTCTTTAAGTGCCGTGAGCAACATCGACTTCGGTAAGGCGTGTTCTTGGCCCTCACAGAGTTTATATATCCTAGCGGGAGGGATGGCATGTTTATATTTTTTTCACTAATGACTCATTCATTAGACTGTCTCAGGTGCTGGGCCAGGCAGCAGCTCTGTCCTCGGGGAACCCTGCAGCTGGTCCAGCCGTATCCACTGTCCACAGGACCATGAGGTCTCCACCATAGAAGCCAAGTGTTGGGTCAAGGTGGGAGGCGGTGTTGGAGATGGGCCTAGGTAGAAGAGGAGAATGTTTAGGGTTGCAGATGTAAAATAATTTTCTCAACCTTGGACAGAATAGATCCAAGGGGAATGAGATGTCAGGCTAACGTGGCAAGTGTCTGGCTGGGAGAGCCTTCGTAGGTGGGATGGGAATGGGAAGCCTACGACGGATAAGGGGCAGGCTGGGAACACAGGGCCACAGCCACATACAGGGGCATGTCAGGGCCAGCACTGGAAGGTGTGCTCTAGCCAGCAGTGCGGGGGCTGACGGCACCTCTCCTGGCAAGGAAGGCTTACATCCCTCCCCCCCAGCTTTGAAGCGGTCCCCTAAAATCCTGCTAGAGACCACTCTGCCAGCATGTGGAAGGAAGCAGCATTAGGGCATCCTCAGACTTAGCTATAAGTGAGCATGGCTGCATTGCATGACATAGACAAGGGGCTGAAGGACGCTGGTTGTCCCAGAACGCTGTGCTCACCGGGATGGGGGCAGTGGAGGTGGAGGGGGGCTGTAGCATCCATACACAATGGCACCTCTGTGTTCAACCTCTTTTTTGAGTTCTCTTCAAATGAGATTTCTGCAAGATGAGCTAAAATTAGGAAAGGTCCTATCGTGTTTGACTTTTTTTTTTTTTAAACCCTTTAGCTTGGCCTCAGATGTATCAGTTCTGGATAACTTTAAAGCTGGTATCAGGACAAACTGTGTTCACACACAGGAAATGTCTCCAAACAGAAAGTGGGCGTGCAGTTTACAGTTTGAAAATTGGATGGAGGCCATTCAAAATTCCCCTCCTGTTCTCCTTGAGAAGGACTTGGCAAAATGCTGAGAGGGGGCATTCCTCCTTGGAATAATCATGAGGGTCCAGAGGGAAACCATCTTCTGAGCAGAGCTAACCAGCTACTGGGATGCGGGGGCCGGGAGGCTGCTGGGGCGTTTACTGAGCTGTGTGCCCTTTGACGTCACATCCTGTGTAGAGGGCATGTGGAGCCTGGCCAGAACGCCTCTGGCCCGGTGGCCCACACCTGTTGCCCACAGATGGCCGATCCAAACACGGGCTGGGACAGCTCCGGAACCCTGTGTGGCCTCAGCACTTGGCTCTACCGTTAACTTGAACTTCAAGTTCATGCTTGTGGCTTTTGTCTTAATAGAGGCCTTACTGTTTTACTTATTACACAAGGACTACATGTGTTGAAAATTTGGAAAATATAAACACAGATACAATTTTAAAAAAGAAGCATCATCATGTATAATGCCAGGACTTGGAGATATACTCTCAACATTTTGGAGCCCACGCTTTCAATGTCTCTGGGTCAGCCCACGCTTTTTTGTGACTTTGAGGACAGAGTACAGGTGACCCTTAAACAATGTGGGGTTTAAGGGGCATCAACATGCACCTGCCTCCCCCACTATCAAAAACCTGTGTATAACTCTTGACTCCCTCAGAACTTAACTACTCATAGCCTACTGTTGACCCTACTGATAACATAGACAGTTGGTTAACATATATTTTGTATGTTGTATGTATTATATACTGTATTCTTACAAGCAGGTAAGCTAGAGGAAAGAAAAGGTTTTAAGAAAATCATAAGGAAGAGAAAATACATTTACAGTACTGTACTTTCTTTATGGGAAAAAAAATCTGCATATTAGGGGCCCCGTGCAGTTCAGGTCCATGTTGTTCAAGGGGCTACTGTAGTAGAGGATATCAGCTCTGTGAAGTCCCATGTCTGCTGTGTGTTAATCTTGTGTGTCTTTGGGCCAGTGACTTTACCTCTCCGTTGTATCCCTAAGATTGGCATGGTGTTTATACCTACTTCATACTAAATGGGGTAATCCATTCAGAGTGTTTAGGCTGTGCCCCTGCAGTATGTTACTCTTGTTACGTATTATTATTATCCTGTAATAAAATCAGATCACACCGTACCTTCTGGTTAGGAACTTACTCTTTCCCCTAAACCACTGTGACTACTTTTCTGTAACATCAGATGTTCTTCTTTGGTGTCATGGTTATAAAGAAAAATGACCCTACTGTTTCTATAAAAACAATACATATGCATTATGAAGAATTTTATTTATTTATTACTTTATTTTATTTTTAAAGATTTTATTTATTTATTTATTGAGCACATGAGTGGGGGATGGGGCAGAGGGAGAGAATCTCAAGCTGACTCCCTGCTGAGCACAGAGCCTGATGCAGGGCTCAGTCCCAGGACCCCGAGATCATGACCTGAGCCGAAATCAAGAGTCAGATGCTTAACTAACTGAGCCACCCAGGCACCCCCATTGTGAAGAATTTTAAAATGAAGAAAAGTTCAGATAAAAATATTTTAAGAAATTCTGAACTTACCATTCAGATATAACTGACTTTGGTGTTTGAGGGGTGATAATTAATTACCTTTTAATTAATTACTTTCCCCTCCCACCAATTAATAATCAGTTGTGTAGTAGACGTGTTAACCAGCCACAGGGGTATAAAAATATCAGTTTGGAGTTTGTATGGAGAAATTTGGAGTTTGAGTGACAAAACTCGGTTTGTGGCTAGATTCAGACTCCTCACTACTTTGCTCCTGGTCAGAATGATAGGCTGGTTGTCTCTGCAGGGGTGCACCTGCTTAGGTAAGCTTACCTCCTGGAGGGGCAAAGAATGTGTGCATCCTGAGGACTGTTCACGGTAGAAGAGGAAGAGGAAGAGATTGGGGCAATCTTCTAGGCTTCCTTTCTCAACTTTACTGATCAGATAAGTCTCGCTAGCCCCCTTTGGGGAGGACTGAGTGAGGAAGTCAGAAGAGCAGAAGGTCTATCTTTGTTTCTTCCGGAAAGTAGAGGTTCCTTCTCTAGTATGGATCAAGGTGTGGGTTCTGAGAAGGGTAGGAGGGTCCAGTTCTGAGAAGAGTAACTCCCCCTTAGAATTATCATGTTAACAGTATATCATTTCAGAGTTCTTTCTGTTCCTCCATGGAAAATTGGCTGGCTGGCTGGATGTACTTCGTAAAAATCTATGTTCTTGAAATACCAAGTAGAAAATTTAACTTTGCTCAAATTTAACAGAAGACTTAATTAAAACTCAGAAAAAGTCACTGCCTTCTACCCTTGAATGTTGCTGTAGAAGGGTCCAAGGCCAGCCTGCTTTGTCCTCTTGCAGTCAAATGCTCTACCACTGAACTATACCCCTGCTTTGTCCTCTTGTATAGGTTATGTGCTCATAGGTAAGATGCCCGAGGAACTCTTTCTTGGTATCTGACATAGAATTTAACCATAATGTATATTACTGCCACATGAGGTGTGTTATATTTTTGTGGCACTAGGTGTGATGTTTCAGTCCACAGATTGAATTCTTTATTAGTCTCAAGAGAATTTTCTTACCTCGTCTCTTTGGCCTTTCTTGGTTCTGTGTTGTGAGTTCTCTGCTATAAGGACGCCAGTTATCTGTATGTTGGATTGTCTTTGAACTCCATTACTTGTTTGTTTTTCTTTGATTACTTGGATCCCTTGTTTTTATCTATATTCACTGTTTTTATTTTTGCTTTCCTGTAGTCAGTAAATTGATGTGAAGCCATCTTTCTTTAGTTTGCTATAAATTTTACTTTATATATTACTTTTCTAATGTTTATTTGGCCCCCAATTAATTTCTTTAGGTCTGCAATCTCTCTCTTTTTTTTTTTTTTTGTTAATGTTGCCTTTGTGTTCTCACTCTATTGCACTCATATTCATATTAAGTTCTATGGCTCAAAGATCTTTTGAGGGGAATTCTCTTATTGGGTTCTGTTTTCCTTTAGGCCAAATTCTTTGTCTTTGATACAGTGTTTCATTTGTCCTTTCCTCCAGGATTCTGTGTTTGTAGAGACCAGGCCTTTTTGTTTGCTTTTTTCCACTCTGTTCTTGCCTGAGTGTGTCTATGCAGATCTCTCTTGTTCCCAGTGTGGGTGATTTCTTGATCTGAAGTCTCTTTTTTTTATCCCCTTACTACGGAGTTGAAGTTTGATGGCTAGCTTTTTGTTTGTTTGATGGCCACACTTTCTGCACCCTGAGGGCCCACAGAGCATCCGGGGCTGGCTAAGCCATAGCAGGTGGTGTGTAGGGTGCTGACTAGTTGCAGCTAGAAAATGTTGGCTTGGGGGTGCCTGGGTGGCTCAGTCGTTAGGCGTCTGCCTTCAGCTCAGGTCATGATCCCCAGGGTCCTGGGATTGAGCCCCGCATCGGGCTCCCTGCTCCGCAGGAAGCCTGCTTCTCCCTCTCCTACTCCCCCTGCTTGTGTTCCCTCTCTCGCTGTGTCTCTGTCAAATAAAATAAAATCTTAAAAAAAATAATAATAATAAAAAAGAAAAGAAAATGTTGGCTTGGTGGCTTTTACTTCTGGGATGTTTTAAAGGTTATTTTAGGAGGGTCCAGTCTTCCTATGTGGGAGTACGCACTGCCCGCCCTTGGGTAGTATTCTCTGGCCTCAGATCAGCCCTGGATTTCATCGTGTACTCCTGGAGCCTTCACTTCCTCCCAGCAGAAGTAATCAGCACCGTGGTTCATGGCCTCTTCATCCTTTTCTCCCTAGTATATGTTTTCACTATTCCCCGGTCAGAAAAGAGGAATATATTGATACCTACTCATGCTTTTCTCCAGATTCGAGGATATTAATGAAAACTCTCTGGATTTTTATTTAGTCACTGGTTCATCATCCTGAGGGTGGTGGATACAGGGTTTGAGCCTTGCTATGCCGTAGCATTCTGTTCTAGAATCTTCCTTTACTTTCCCTGGCAGGCAGTATTTGAATTTTAGGACATTGGATGTGCGCTTTTTTTTTTTGGACTGGTGATTTTTAAACATTTCTGCTCTAAAATTTTTTTTGGTTAAGTTTTGAAAGAGTGCGATTTTGCGCAGAAGTTTGTACCATTTTAATTGAGAAGTACCTCCTATCACTTTATTTTTTAGATTTTATTTATTTATTTGACAGAGAGAGACAGTGAGAGAGGGAACACAAGCAGGGGGAGTGGGAGAGGGAGAAGCAGGCTTCCCGCTGAGCAAGGAAACCGATGTGGGGCTTGATCCCAGGACTCTGGGATCATGACCTGAGCCAAAGGCAGATGGCTTACCGACTGAAGCACTCAGGCGCCCCCCTCCTATCAAATTAAGTGTTTGCATAACATTCTATTGTATTTCATTCCCGTATATCTGTGAATAGGTTGTTTACTGCTTTGTTTTGCCAATATAAATCCAGATTTCCTCATTACTTTTCTGTTTTGCTTTTTAGAATTGTAGTATAGGTTGGTGAGATTAAGGGGATGGTCACAACTGTGGAGAGGGGACTGTCATTTTCTGAGGGTCTTATGTGTGCCAGGAAGCCCGTAAATAGTCCGATTCCATTCTCATAACAACCCTGTAAGGTAGACACCATTATTTCTGTTTTCCAGATAAGGAGGTGAGGGCTCAGAGAAGTTGAATACCTTGCCCAGAGTGACACCGGTAGTGTTTAATCCTGGGTCTCTCAGCTTTGCCTTGCTCTGAAATCCCTTTCCTTTCCTCAGACCATACCCCCGTAAGAAGTCACAGCCCGGTGGAATGCTTAAGCATGATGGGTGTTTTCATATCATTTTAACATGTTACTACTTGTAAGAGAACACTGTTGTTTTTTTATTTTTCTTTCTTTCTTCCTTCCTTCCTTTTTTTTTTTTTTTTTTTCAAACTGGTAGTGAATGTTGAACACGACTTCACTGGGGCAGAGAACTGTGTTATCTGTCTCTCCTTTCTCCGTGAGTACAAAATGGCATTTGCAGGAGCTGTGAGCTCTGAAAATGAGGCTTTGTACATTCCATGCCCTGTCACAGGGCCCCTGCTCTGGGCGTGTTGTTACCTGTGTGCTCAGCCCTCGACTGCGTTTCTTGCTCTGAACAACCAAACACTCAAAAACAAGGGCCATTATGTAATAATCCGGCCCTAACAGCCCCCACAAAATTACAGACTGCTCCATGCCAGTGTGAACAGACACTCTAATTAATGTTTACTTCTTCACCAAACAGTCATTTTTCAAGACCTTCGTACAAAAGCACATGTCCCCTCTTCAAAAAGTATTCTGAAGGACTTACCAAGAATAACATTTTGATATTTACTGAAAGACTCCTGATTGGGATATCATTTATTTACTCTGGGTCTCTGTTTTATTGTCAAAAGGGAAAATAACAATGCCTCTCTTTTGTGTGTGGAATGTTCAATGAGTTTCAAAGTGTTGTCGTGGGTTCTGTCATTTCAGCCATACGGCAACCCAGGGAGATCGGTGGGGTATTTTTTTTTTTTTTAAAGATTTTATTTATTTATTTGACAGAGAGAGACACAGCGAGAGAGGGAACACAAGCAGGGGGAGTGGGAGAGGGAGAAGCAGGCCTCCCACGGAGCAGGGAGCCCGATGTGGGGCTCGATCCCAGGACCCTGGGATCATGACCTGAGCCGAAGGCAGACGCTTAACAACTGAGCCACCCAGGTGCCCCTCGGTCGGGTATTTTTGACCCACTTTTATGTTTAACTCTTTATTGTAAGTTTTCAAACAAGACAGAAAAATAGAAATTATAGTGCAGTGAATAGCCATGTACTTACCAGTTAGGATTGAGCAGTTGAACAATTTGTTGAACAATACATACACACACACAAATATATCCATATACTTTTTTTTAACCACCTTAAAGGAAACTATAGAAAGGAGGACATTTCACACCTAAATACTTCATTTATGCCTCTGCATAAGATACGATCATATCCTTATAAAACCACGACCCTATTACCACTCCTAACAAGGCAACTATTCCCTCATTGGAACTAATACCTGCTACATATTCAACTCTTTCCAGGTGTTCCCAAAATATCTCCATTGGAGTTGCTATTGACATCCATAACTCTGTCCCTAGCTCAATCTCCAGAACATTCTACCTATTTTTTTAGGCAGCCAAAAAGCAATGAAAGATCCTACATTTCATTTGTTAGATGACTTTTAGTCTCTCTCTCTCTCTCTTTTTCTTTCTTTCTTTTTTTTTTTGATTTTTTTATTGTAAAAAACATATAACATGGAATTTAGCCTCTTTAACATTTTTAAAAATATTTATTTATTTATTTATTTGAGAGAGAGAGTGGGTGGAAGAGGCAGAGGGAGAGGGAGAGAAGGTCTTAAGCAGACTTCGTGCTGAGTGCAGAGCCTGATTCAGGGCTCGATCCCATGACCCTGAGATCACAACCTGAGCTGAAACCAAGAGTCAGATGCTTACCTGACTGCACCACCCGGGTGCCCCTACCATCTTTAACATTTTTAAGTGTACAGTTCACTGACAGTAAGTACATTTATATTGTTGTGCTAACAGCACCACTATCCATCTCCAGAACTCTTTCCATCTTGAAAAACTGAAGCTCTGTACCTATTAAACAAAAACTCCATGCCCTTCTCCCCTCCACCCTCTGGCAACCGCCATCCTACCTGCTGACTCTGTGAATTTGACCCCTCATGATGCCCCATGTCAATGGGATCTTATAATATTTGTTCTCTTGTGTCTGGCTTGTTTCACTTGGCATCATGTCTTCAAGGTTCATCTGTGTTGTGGCCTGTACCATAATTACCTTCCTCTTTAGGGCTGAGTAATATTCCATTTATGTAGGTAGCACGTTTGCTTCTCCATTCATCTGTCGATGGACGCCGGGTTACTTCCACATTTTCGCTGTGGTGAAGTCATGCTGCTGTGGATGTGGGGGTACAACTTTCAGCCTCTTTTAATCTAGAATAGTTCCTTCCCTTTTTCCTACTATGTCAACTTTTTGAAGATGTCAGTCCAGTTGTCATTTTATAGAACAGTCTATGGAATGTTCCTTGTTTTGAATTTATCTGATTACTCCCTGATGGTCTGATTGGAAGTTCATTTCTTCTTGACTGGATTTGTTTTGCTTCATCGCATTGGAGAAGTGCTGAGGCATTCCTTTAACATCAGATTAGATGTCTGGCTGATCCCTGTTCGTGATGCTGAGGGTGACCCCTGAGTTGATGTGGGTAGTGACGGCCAGACCTCTCCATGTGAAAGGGACATTCACTCCCTTGAAGTTGGCAAGTGAATCTCTGTTGTTACCCTTTTAACAGATGAAGCTGTTGCCGAAATTCTGAGTAGGTGCTAACTTGCTCACCAATAATAATCATCTCTCCTATTTATTGAGTGTTTGCTCTGTACTGGGCACTGATGTAGTCCGCGACACATATTATCTCTTTTAATTCTTCAGGTTGTCCCCATTTTGCAACTCAGTGTTGGAGCCCCTACTTGCCCTTCTGTTACGAAGACACTTTGCAGACCCCTCGCCATCCTGCTTTCCTTTTCTTGTACTGCTCCCCGAGCATGGTGGGTCATGGCCTTTCCCGGCCAGGGTAGCTGGTTTGACGTGGGCACTGTCTCTCCAGTTTCTGTGTCCACGGGGTGAGGACTTGGCTCTCGAGACAGGCTGCCTGCATTCCAGCCCCGGCTCTACCCCTCATGTGTGACTCTAGGTTGGTTCCTCACCCTCAGGACTTCACTGTCCTCATCTGTAACTTGGGGATGGTGAGTGTCTGGTTCAGAAGGTTCTCATGAGTGTGAATTACCACATGTGGAAGGCTTAGTGTGGTGCCTGGTACATAATACATCTCAGCCTCCTTGCTGTCACCCCCTCCGTGGGTCCCTGAAGACACTTCCTCAGGCTTTTTGCCTTGAGGGCTCTGTTGTAATGCCCTATGGAGAAACACACTGCCGATGGCTGAAAATCTGGAGGAGATAGAGAGTAGTGACGATAGTTCTAGAGCGGGGACCAGCAAACGACAGCCCGCGGGCCAGATCCGCCTTGTAGGCTGTTTTTTGCATCACGTTTTATTGGAACACAGCCATGCTGGTTCATTTACGGATCATTGTTTACGACAACAGCAGAGTTGAGTAGTTGTGACAGAGACCACAGAGCCTGCAAAGCCTAAAATACTTACTATCTGGGCTCTTGCAGAAAAAGCTGACAGACCCCTGCTCTGGAATCCTAGAGTTCTGAGAGCTGTGTTCTCTGATTGTTGGGTCTTGGCTCCCCAAAGAAGATGCTGCTTCCTGGCAAATTCCTACCTTCAGCTTTCGCTCCCAGGGACGCCAGTTCCCCATCGTTCTAGTCTTTTTACCCAGAGCCCAAGGCTGATTCCTTCCTCTGGGCAGGCCCCTCCTACTGATCTTAGGCTGGCCACCTGTGTGCTCACAGATGTTCTCTTAGCTGGGTAACATCTGGGGGTCCTGAAGGCCCCACATTGGAGGTTTCTGTCCTTGGGGTCTTGCCAATCAGTCGAGTAGGCCTGCTTGTGTTTTGCATGGCACCTTCTAGATGATCCCCAGGGAGCTCCTTTGCACTGCCCCTCTACCTGCAGCTACCCCGTGTGGTTCTCATCTGTGGTGGAGGGGGCTGTGCGGCCTTCCCTCTATTCGTATTCCTGGCCCTCGAACACTAAAACAGCTAATTGTAGATATTTTGCTTCTGCCAGTATGTTTGGGGTCCTGCTGTTTGACCCAAATGGAACTGATTCAACTCTAATGAATGAGAAACCTCATTTCCATAAGCTACTTCTGCATTTGGATGGCAACACACCACTTTCCTCAAGTCATTTTCTCTTGCATGCGGCTTATATTACTTGATTTATTTCCTGGTCTTTAAGATAGTTTTTATTGATCTGAGGCATTAAATTTAATTCTGATGTGGAAGAATCTTTTCCCTTCTATTTTATATTGTCTCCTAACTAAATCATTTATTTAACATTTTTAATTAATTTGGCGTGAAGCCTCTGGAAGCAATGATGGCATTTCTCCTTGTATACATATTTTTAAATTTTGATACCAAGCCCTACTCTCATCTCCCTCTCTTTCCCTTCAAAAATTTAAGGTATTTGTATTCTGTGACACTGACCATTATTAATCAAGACCAGTTTTTGAGTGTCTGTGATTTGCGAGGTCCTCTTCTAGGGTTGGGGACGGGGTGCTTATCAATATGCACAGAAATCTCTGCTCTGAGGGAGCTTGACATGGCCGTGCTTTTCTCTAAACCTTTGCAAATGAGATCGGAGCAATGGCTGAGATTCTTGAAGGAGTGAGTGTGTGTGGCTGAATGTGAAAGGTCCCTACCTGGGGCCGGGAAGGAGGAGGACATTGAGGCGGACCCCGCAGAAAAGGCAAGGTCATCAGCAGAGG
The DNA here is from genome assembly GCF_964656455.1 of Halichoerus grypus. Taxonomy (NCBI): domain Eukaryota; kingdom Metazoa; phylum Chordata; class Mammalia; order Carnivora; family Phocidae; genus Halichoerus; species Halichoerus grypus. Next base: position 10,720,902 of record NC_135719.1, read on the forward strand.
GGGAGATGTGCTGTGGGAAGGGGAGGGGTGATAACTGAGGGAAGGCCTCTGGCCGAGGTGGACCGGGTAAGGAAGAGGGCCTCGTTGGATGGAGGTTGCAGTTAGGTCAGGAAAGGCCTGGAATTCTAGACTCAGTCTAGTAGGCAAGAAGGAGTCATTTTAGGGTTTTGCAGAAAGTGGTGGGACCTGTGGAAAGAGGTGCTGCGGGAGGAGGGTAGCTCAGTGAGCCTCAAAGGAATTGGAGACCCGTAGTCTGGTCCAAGCACGCCGCCAGAAGTTAGGGAGGAAGGTGTGTGGCTGGGCCACCCCCCTCCGTGAATGAGGTGGCAGGGCCACACAGAGACTGTCTGAGACTTCTGTCTCAGAGCTTTACTGTGTTGAGAAAATGGAACACAATCTAGCCACCCACAAATGAGACCATCATCATGTGAGATCTTAAGCGGGGTATGGGCTTGGGCATTTTCAGTCGGCTGCAGGACTCCTAGTCCTGGGTGGTAAGCCAGAGGGCATCGGAAGAAAGTAGCTCATTGGGTGTTTGCAGGACATGGTTTTACCTCCAGGTCTTCTAAATGCTGGCTTCCACAGCACAGAGACAAAATGATGGAACTTCTTGAAGCTTCTGTTGAATCTGTTAAATGTTAAGAGTGACATTTTGACAGGGACAGATCAAACACTCGGTTATGTTTTAAAATCAGACTCTAGTTTTGTGTCAAAGTATCCAGAATTGTCACCTCCTCACCGCCTTCCTTACAACTCAGAGCGTGGGTTTTCATGTCCAGAAAAACCCTCAGTCACCATCCTCCAGACAAAGAGATATGTGCAGTCACGGGAAGAGTACCCACGCTTCACCGGAAGGACCTTCTGCTTACAGAGAAGAATGTTGCATTGCGTGGAGATTTTATCCTTTTTTCTTACCTTTAGGAAGTTAAGAATTGAGATTCTTTTCCTCATCCGTGTGTTCCATTTCTCTTGTGAGCAGTTGGGTTCTTTTCTTCCTGAAATAGCTCTTCTCAGTGAGGCATAATTACAACGTAAGTGTAGAGTAGGATACGTGACTCTGTTTGGAAAATCTGCCTGTGATGTGTACCTGTGCTGTTGAATACAGGCTTTTACCCACATGCAGTGAGTGGGGCAGCCGTGTGTCCAAAGGCAATCGTGTAATTTGATAGGGCTACTGTTAATACAGAATAGCTGTTAGCATGAGGGTTCCACTAAAATATTTATTGCTTGTCCCTGAGCTGGTGCCCTGTAATGCAGGTGCATTATGCATCAGCACTTACACTGTGATATGCTTGGTTTCTATCACTTATTTAGTCTGCTTTTTTTTTTTTTTTTAAAGCCACCATCTGCATTTTCCACTTTGAAGTACATTAGTTACTATGGAAACAATGATGTCACTGGTGGGGGTGAGGGTTGGTCACATCCACAAGGACAGTATGAAATCATTTTATTTAATGGTTTGAAATTTATACGACACTTGGGGAAAATTATAGGTATGTTTGGGCGAATGGTGTGCTTAGACGATCATAGCTAGCCTGATGCCTGTGCATGTAACAAAAGTCAGCATTTGGGTGGTTTTTTTAAGGTTGCAAACAAAAACATGCCTGAAAATTAAGACAAATATACAAAGGAAAGAAAAGGAAGGCCAGGGGGCTGCCCAAGGCTCATGGTTCCAGCAGATGCGTAGAATTCCCTCTGTAGGTGTGGTTTATACATAGTTATGGCGCATTTTTCCCCATATAAAAATACTGTTTAGGATACGTCTTTGACTATCTGAGTGACACATGTGTTCTGGGCAGTGGTGGATTAATTCTGATGTGCAGCTGAACGCTCAACAAGGTCCCTTGAAAAGGTGCCAGTGGTCCCAGAAGCTTCAGTCTTGTGTGTGACGGGAGAGGCGGCATCTTGAGTCCGAGGAAGGGCACCCGGATCCCTTTAATAAATAGTGCGCAGAGTGTGAATGAAGCTGGCCCATGTTCTCCTTCAAAACTGCTCTCTTTTTCTTTTTAAACTTAATTTTGAGATAATTGTACATTCTCGTGCATATGTAAAAAATACTACAGAAGGACACCCAGTCTCGATGGTAACATTGTGCATAACTATAGTACATTGCCACAGTCAGGAAATTGGCATGGATACAATCCACCAGCAGACTCCCCCAGGTTTGCCTGCATTCATTTGTATCTTAGTCTTTGCTGTTTCATCTCCTGGGTAGATTCATGTGATCGCCCCCACAGTCAAGGTATAGAACCGTTCTCCCTCCTGCATCTCTCCTGCTTGCCCTGGTGTGGCCCCAACCTTCCCTGCCCCCAACCTCAAGCAGTCACTGATCTGTCTTCCATCTCAGTAATGCTGTCATGTTAAGAATGTTACGTATGTGGAATCATTCATGCAGTCTTTGAGATTGGCTTTTTTCACTCAGCAGAAATCCCCTAGTTGTTGCATGTATCCTGGATCCCTGGGACTGCTAAGTGATACTGTGGAGTGATATTCCATGGTATGGATGTACTACGCTTATTTAAACAATCATTCCTTGAAGGACATTAGGTTTTGCTCAACTTTTCAAACAGAAAGTACGTGAGAGAGTGTTTAGAGGGGTCCCAACAGCACACCATCTATGAGCACTTCAAGAGGATCCAGTCTCTGTCTTTTCTCTTTTCTGGAGTTTTCCAGCAGGGCTCATTCCAGAAGCAGGAAAATTTTCCAGATTATTTAGAAAGAAGGCAGGCCGGCAGACAGTGGAGAGAGCCCACTGTGGCCCAGGAGAGCTGGCTAGCCAGCTGACGTGTCTCCTTTCAAGGGTGGGCCTGGGTATTGGATATATTTAGTTTGCAGAGGGGAGCGGAAGCACTATGTGCTCCGGGACCTGCATTGAAGCAGCTTTATTCTCTTCCAGGAGTTGATGGAAGAAGATACTTTCTGTTTTGGATAAAAGGAGCTGGAACACCAGCTGCTCAGCCTTCTTATTCCTCCCCACCCCCAAACCCTTTTGGGGAAAATCAAGACCTAAACTCTTGTTCTGGGACAGATCCTGGGTTTCACAGATAGATTTTCATTTCGAAAAGTACTGTGCTTGGCCTTTTAAAAAAATATGCCCGGGGATTGTTTCACTGGTCACGTGACAGAATTTAAACACCAAATTCCTTCTCAGAGTGCCTGCCACGGGGCTTTGTTTCTGGTCTGAGGTTCCTCGGAAGAGGCCCGAGCTGATGGACCCCACAATCTGATGTCGCGCTTCCCCACTGAGAGACTTTTCTTTACCTTGTATTTTATGCAACCAGCAGACTCTCCCCTTATCAAGATACTGACCTAAAGAAAGGAAGGGGTTTTAGCGTTGGGACTGGAGGTTTAAAAACCACTCGGAGACACCTGGTGTGTTGGATCAGAAGCTTCCAGTACCAACTCCTGTTGGTCAGAGAGTCCGCACAGGACTTTCTGTTGGAGCTGAGCAGCGGATGTGAGTCCTCGTGGAAAATAAGCAGCATGTAGAGGTGGCCCACATGGGAAACAGAAACATGTGTCTTTGACTCAGACTTCAGGAGATGGTTTTCTTAGCATAAGCAGTATGATTTCTTTGAATGGCAACTTTACCAGCCATCGTTTTCTAGCACTAACCCAGGGTGTCATGCTTGAGTAGGGTAACCCTGTGCCCTCCCAGTCAGCACCTTCCACGCCCCTCCCTGGCCAGGTCAGTTGCCCTTTTCTTGGGGCCTCCTTTGCACTGTCCCTATTCTGACACCACACCCTTTAAATCAGTGCCTTGAAGGACGGTTGCTCTTGACCAGGCGGCTTAGCTCTACAGCAGCCTGGGACACCAGCATTGTGTGTGGTGGGATCTTACCCAAGGACAGTCCTCAGTTGCCTGGAAGGTAGGTAAGTACCTTCAGGGGTTATGCTGCATGACCAATGCTTAGCCCAACATCAGGCTTAGCATCGGAGGGGTACCTGTATAGGAAGAGGGCATGTGGGCACTGATGCTCAGTGGTAGGGTGGGAAGTTCACATCTCCCTTCTCAAGCACACATTCAGGACATGCCTTTACTGAGTGGAATTGGGGATAAACCATTCACACTTTTTAAGTAACATACTGTTGAAGGTGTGCATTTGCTTGTCTCTGTTCACAGCTCCCACTTCAGGGTTGAGGCCGTGGTAGTATTTGGTAAATATCTGCTGAATGAATGAATGATCAAGCAGAGAGACGTGAACTTCACTAATATGGGATGGATGGGGGCACTCCCACCCTCCTCTCCTGTGGCCACCCTTACATTGACTTTTCAGCTCTCCTCCGATTTTACCAAATATGTGCAAAAAGTGTAACTCCATCGAAGTTAGTAAATTACGGCCTAGAAAGAGGTGGAATCTTCTTTGCGATCAGGTATCACCTGGTATCCCAAGGAGCTGTAATATCACCTGGTTCTTTAAGAAGTTGGTTGGGCTGCACTCCTAGTGGCTGGTGTGTAAGGGAATATAGCAGATGGGCCACCAGCCACAGTACGGCCCCGCCTGGCACCATCTTTTATAAGTAGGTGACCGGTAAGGACCTGGGAGGGAGCCAGGCGCTCCAGCCATTTCAATTCCAGGCTTGTTTATCAGTGCATCTTAATCTTCAGGTTGCCAAAATGCTTTGAGGCTGGTGGGTAATAAAATGACTCCCTCCTCCCCCCAACCCCACCCACCCATTTTGGTGGTGGTGGTGGTGTTAGCAGGAGGCAGTAATGGCCTGGGTTTCCTTCCACCAGGTGCCTGGGATGCTTGCTTTGTGAAATTTGCTTGTCCTGAAAATGAAAAGAGAAACCTGGTACTGAGACTCTAGCATTCCCTCTTTCCAGTTTGCCCTTTTGCTCCATCAGCTGAGGCATCAGAAGGAAGTTCAGAAACTCTAGGGTTCTCCGTAGGAAAAGCACCTGTTTGGGATCATGACATCCCTTCTCTGCCTGGCCCTCTTGCTCAGATGCTGGGGCTGCTGGATGATGGGCTGCCTTGCTTTGGCATGCTGGGGCATTTAGAAACTGCCACGTCGGGGGCCCTTGGGGGGCTCAGTGGGTTGAGCGTCTGACCCTTGATTTCAGCTCAGGTTGTGATCTCAGGGTCATGAGATCCAGCCTGCTTTGGGCTCCGCACTCAGCACGGAGTCTGCTTGAGATTATCTCCCTCTGCCTCTCCCCCTGCTTATGCTCTCTCTCTCTAAATAAATCAATAAAATCTTAAAAAAAAAAAAAAAAAAGAAACCGCCACATCTTCCGCATTCTATCCCCTTGCATTTCCTTTCATGCAGCAGTCGGTTCCATGGGGATTTCCCTTTTCAGTTATTTGTAAATATCTTATTTTATGCCATTATATACCTTGTAAGTTGCCGTTGGTTATAAATTCCAAGTTGAGATTTATATCTCTTAATAATTACTAAGGCGATCTTTTTACACATCATTCACACTCTCATAATTATTGCATGTGTTCTACTGGCTTGTATGAGAAATTTTGGTTCCAACTGTTTTTTAAGCAGAGTCATGTCGGTAATATCCCCGAGAGCAGCATCCTGAGACATCACTTCTACTTAGTTCTGTATGCTGTGCCATGTATCGTATGTATGCTGTTCATGTATTGTCCACTTAACCCTCCCACTGATACACACACAGAAATGTTGCTCAGAGCAGAAAGCTTTGCAACTATAGCATCACATAAAGTTGCTTTAATGATCAAAATCTTCACAATGAATGATAAGAATAGTGATCCTCCCTAACGCCATTCTAAGGTTTTTATAAGTATTAATCTGTTTAATTATCTCAAAACCTTGTGTAATCAGTATGACTATTGCCTTTATTTTATAGATGGAGATTTTGAGTTCTTTTTTTTTTTTAAGATTTTATTTATTTATTTGACAGAGAGAGAGAGAGCACACAAGCATGGGGAGCAGCAGAGGGAGAGGGAGAAACAGGCTCCTCCACTGAGCAGGGAGCCCGATGCAGGACTCGATCCCAGGACCCCGGGATGATGACCTGAGCCGAAGGCAGATGCTTAACCAACTGAGCCGCTCAGGAGCCCCAGATTCTGAGTTCTTGAGGGGTCAGGAAATGTTCTCAGTGTCACACAGTTTGAACAGCAGTGCTGGGCACTGAAAGCATGCTTTCCTACTCCAGAACTTTTTTTTTTAAAGAATAAAAAGTTTTAAAATAAATAAACCATTATTAATTTTTTTAAAAATAATTATTTATTTATAATAGAGAGTGTGACTGGGGGGAGGGGCAGACGGAGAGAGAGAATCTCAAGCAGACTCCTTGCCGAGTGCAGAGCTCAATGTGGGGCTGGATCCCGGGACCCTAAGATCATGATCTGAACCGAAATCAAGAGTCGGACACTCAACCTACTGAGCCACTCAGGCGCCCTTATTAATTTCTTCAACAGAGATTATATGAATCACTAAAATCAGGAATTATTATGAAATGTCTATTTTCTAGTATTAAATGGGGTTTAAGTGATTTCCACAATTTGCATCTTTCTAGAAAGCTTTGATAGTTGGATTTGGGTTCTAATTTTGACATTTCCTTTTTTAAATCATCATCATAATTTGTTCAAATTTAGCACTTTCTGAATACCCATTTGTGCCACGCCTTGTACTGAGTGTTTCCCACATATCATCTCATTTAACTCTTAAAATAGCAGAATTCTTTAAGAGCTGAGGAAACAGCTCCACAGAGGTTAACTCATCAGAACCTCTCCAAATTGCTTGGGTTCAGCAGCTGGAGCCCTCCTGGTTCACCTGGGTTCAAGGAGCATAAAGTCTGATATCTTTCTCCAGCACATCAGGACAGCTTTCTGGGAAAAGGTGCCATTATGCGGGTTGTCTGATTCTTGCTCATTTAGTAGGAAAAAGCTACCCTATCCCATGTGGGGGCCTGGGAACGAGTGGCTGATGGGGTGCACAGGGGTGCTGAGCCTGGCTTTCTGCTCTGGGTCAGCTAGTAGGTGGGTCCTCACACAACAGAGGCGATTTCCTTCTTTGCCTCTTTGTATTATCACTGGACATCCCCAGAGCCAACTCTGCCTTTTCTGTCATTGCCCCGCCTTCTCCAGGGCTACCTTCCCAGAGCTCACTCCCTAGGGCAGGAGGGCCATCCTGGCTTCTCCTTGAACGAGCTCAGAGGGCAAGAGCTTCTCAAGGGAAGACACAGGACATCAGAGGCTGGAGTGCCCTTTTCAAAGCTGTCCTGGCTTCTCCGTCTCCCGTAGAAGCTGGGCAGACTCCTCTTTCTTTTAGCAGCCAAACACCAGAGTGTCTGAAATCTTACATGTTCCAGGAAGGGGGAACCCTTCTCTGTTGGGCAGCTGGGTCAGGAACGCCCAGGGTCTTCTAATAATGCTGAGAATGGGCCCTTGTTTGGGTTTTAGCTTTTGTAAGATATTAACCCTTAAACTGCTAGGATGGCCCTTGGATATGTGCATCTGTCTCTGTCCTTGATTCCATTCACAATGGGCAGTTTGGGGTAGATCCCGACTGCGCGCAGCCATATGCTGTCTGAACTGAACCTCACACCCCCCTTTTTATTTTGCTGCTAATGTATGGGGAGGTAGAGAAAGGCCTCTCTGGGCAGGTGACATTTGAGTTGATTTGGAGGAAGTATAGGATCAAATTACATAGCTATTCAGAGCAAGAGTGTTTCAGGCAGAGTGAATAGGAAGTACGAATGGCCTATGGTTGAGGCATGTGTGCTGTGATCAGGGAATAGAAAGGCTAGTGAGTCCCTAGCAGGGGGAGCAAGGGGGAAAGTGGTAAGAGATGAGAGCAGAGTGGTAGCTGGAAGACCAGATCTACTGTTCCAGATCCCCTTGAGTCATCATAAGGCTGAACTGATCCCTTTTAAGTATTCTTTCAGGCTGGCCAGGATGATCAGTGCCTTTCTCCAGTGCCCCTACTAGCCTGTACATATTTGCCTTTCCTTTAGTGTATCCTGTGCTTCTTTGGTCTCTGTTAACTGTGCAATGGAAAAGTTTTCCCTGTAGTAGTAATATTGCACAAAAATCTATATTGGAAGCTCGAGAATTGTGTCTTTTTTCGTGAGCTAACTCTTATTAGCTGAAAAATGACATTAGAGCCCATCTCCTATGCTTCTCTTTTAATTAAGACCCCCACCCTATCCCCAACACATAGTCCTACCATTAGATGAGATCCCTATAAGCCCCTGGCTTTCTCATATGTGGGACAAGTGTCTGAAGTCTCCCTCTCTGGGGGCCCTGTGTGAGTATGAACGTGGACACGAGTGATTTGCCTCTTTATGCTTTGCCCTTCCAAAGAGAGGTGTTCTATCCCGCATCAGTATTGTTTCTACAGTGTGACCCTGTTTATGCGTTTACTGACTGCTGAGTTCTGTCGTGCAGGGAGGCGTTCAGCGTCCTTACCTTTTCGCCCTGTTCCTAGGACCTCACCCTGACTCCATCAATTTGAGCAGTCTGGCTTAACTCCAGATGAGCACTGAGGGTGTGATATGATGGTGCTTTGTGGATTTTCTGTAGAAGTTGGGAAAATGAAGGATAAGGGGTATTTAATGGGTCCCCGAAGATGGCCGGTGTGGAAAAGTGCCTATGTCTTCCATTTCTAATCCTGCAATTTATATATTCTTGTTCAGAACTCGAAGCTCGGAGGTGAAGGAACTCTGCTTATAGCTGGCATTGCACTTGGTGGGGAGGGGAGGCAAGACTGTATTTCCCCCTCCTTTCTGTGTGTGTCTGTGTGGTGGCCGAGACTCCCTTTCCCAGTGGAGTCCTTTATGACCCTTTGTGTGACATGTGCGAACGCGGGGTGTCATTATCACGGTCAGGCGCCTACTTCCTCAGTGTGGGGTCATGGATGGGCTTAGAAGTGCCTTCGAATTCGGAGTTATATAGAACATGCTCATGGACGGATGCTATCTTTGCTTTATTCCTCAATACTTTCCTGTTCTCATTTAGAATGTTGTCATCCTCTGTCCCTTCCCTCTACCATTTCCTTCTGAGTGCAGGAATGCTGGAGCCATGTCCTGATGGAGTTTGGCTGTCCAAGCACCCCTGCCCACCCAGCGCCCCCAACAGCCACCCTGAATGAAGGTTTTTAATCAGGGTCCTGTTGGCCTGCCAGCTCGGCTGAGATGCTGCAGCAGCAAGCCCTGCACCCCTCGCCCGCACCCCACCCCGTCGAGCGACGCGGTGCTGCCCGTGTGCATGGGAGCCCCACAGCACTGGGTGCCAAACAGAGCTCAGCCTCATCTTGGCATCTTCGAATGGCCTGGCAGCCTTGGCCGTTTAGAGCCCAGCCGGTCCCAGGGTTGCTGGGCTGCCCTGCAGAGGTGGTTTGCCACTTTGTACTAACAGACCGATTTCAATCCTAGGAACTATTACTACTACTACTACTTCTTCTTCTGCTGCTCTGCTACTTCTTTTTTTTAAGACTTTATTTATTTATTTGACAGAGAGACACAGCAGAAGAGGGAACACAAGCAGGGGGAGTGGGAGAGGGAGAATCAGGCTTTCCGCTGAGCAGGGAGCCTGACGCGGGGCTCGATCCCAGGACCCTGGGATCATGACCTGAGCCGAAGGCAGACGCTTAACGACTGAGCCACCCAGGCGCCCCTCAATCCTAGGAGCTTCTGCAGACCTGCTGCTCTCACCCTGTCTTCTGACCGTCTTTGTGATGAAGGATGTTGGAGGTGGCCACGCGATTTAATGAATCCAGGCTGGATGTGTAGCTGGAGGTTTAAATTCTCATTCTGCCATGCTAGCTGTGTACCCTGGACAAGTTACTGAAGCTCTCCGACCCTCTCCTCCTGTATCTAAATTGAAGTTAATAATACCTGTGCTACACGGTTTGTGCCAGGATTTAATGAGATAACGTTTGTGGAAAGCACCTCGTCTAGGTCTTGGCACATTGTCTGTGCTGCAGGAGATAATTAACTTCCCTTTCTCAGACAGGATCCCAGGCGGGAGAAGAAAAGGCCAAGTAGGCTGCAAGACATGCTGCTTTGCTCTCTGCAGTGATCTGTGCTTGGCAGATTTCAGATACTTATAAACAGAAGTAAAAGAGCTTTAATTACGCCCTTGTTTGTGGTTTGGTTTGGTTGTGATATTTTCCCAATCGATAATGCGGTGCCTGCCTCGTTGCAGCTGAGTACGGGGCTGGCCGGGAGTCAGTACTTTGTCAGAGAGCTCCCAAGTCCCCGGCCTCGTAGGTGGGGTTGGCGGCATCATCCGGATGGCAGGTGGCCCGGGGCCTGGTGTGCTGAGCCCCTGTGGGCTGCTGGCCCTCTCATTACATCTTCAGGGGCTGTGCCTTTGGGCCTTAAAGATGCTCTCGCTGTTGTACTTTGCTTTTCATTCACTTAATGTCTGTTACGCACTCACTTCCGGTTGTGCACGTGACTTATGCACAACGGTGACTGGTGTTGGCGGGAGCGTTCAGTGTGTCCCTGTGGTCACACTGCCCACATTCCAGTCCGCCTCTCACCGTTGGCCTTGGGCATAAGGAGTCTCAGTTTCTTTGTCTGCAACATGGAGTAATGATAGCCCTTACCTCATAGGATTGCATGAGGATGAGGACGATTAATGCAGAAAGGTGGTTAGCACAGAATCTGCTCCATAATCAGTGCTCAGTAAAACTGCTTGTATTAATAATAATAGGCAAGCATTTATTATTACAGAATAAATATATTCCAGGTAAGCTGACATCGTTAGTTCTCTGTACAGCAAAACCCTATTAACCCTATTATTCCATGACTGAGGTATGTATGTATGTATGTATGTATGTATTTACTTATTTTTGAGAGACACGGGTTGGGGGGTGCAGAGGGAAAGGGAGAGAGAGAAATCCTAAGCAGGCTCCACATTTGGCACAGAGCCCAACACGGGGCTCGATCCTGTGACCCTGAGATCATGACCTGAGCCAAAATCAAGAGGTGGATGCTTAACTGACTGAGCCACCCCTACTTGACTGAGGTTATTAGGTTGGAAATGCAAACTCCTTGGATAAAAGTGAATTCTGGGGGCGCCTGGGTGGCTCAGTCATTAGGCGTCTGCCTTCGGCTCAGGTCATGGTCCCAGGGTCCTGGGATCGAGCCCTGCGTTGGGCGCCCTGCCCTGCGGGAAGCCTGCTTCTCCCTCTCCCACTCCCCCTGCTTGTGTTCCCTCTCTTGCTGTGTCTCTCTCTGTCAAATAAATAAATAAAATCTTTAAAAAAAAAAAAAGCGAATTCGGTATGTCACCGGGGAAGGACTGTGGGTGGCCACACTGAATCTGGGGTGCATTCGTAGTGCTTTGTGGGCTTTGGAGTACTGGGTACCTCTGACAGCTTCCCTTAAGCTGCAACTCATTGCTCAGGCCATATTGCAGCCCTTGTTTCCCTGGGTTTCTGGTCCTAAGCTCACATAGCCTCTCCTTATACTTGTGGGTGATCGTGGCCATTGGTGCTGGGTAGGACTTGTGCTTTAGCTCAAGGCTCCATGCCTTGTCGCACACAGTGCTGGCTTGTTCTGTGAATTTACTACTGGAAACTCTGTAAGGTAGGCTTATTTCAAAAGTGATTGCTATTCACTTAGTGTCAAGTACAGCATAATTATTTACACCTGGAATCCACCCAGACTTATCTGTATAACAATAGCCTTGCTTTCTACATGTTCATTTAGGCTGTTAGCCCAGGCAAATCAACATGGAGTTAAGGCAAATGTAGGATATTTGAATTGTGTTTCCTTCCTTTATAGGTTGAATGATTTCATTCAGAATTGTTATTATTTGATGACATCTAGTTCATAAATACCTTTTTCCCTGAGCAATTTTCTGTTACATTTAAGAATAAGTGACTTTAAGGGGAGATGGTCTACAGTTTCCTGGTTTTTGTCTAGGAAACACTGTGCCATTAATTTCTTGCCAGAACAAAATACAAACCCAGACCAAGTATCTTTCCTTTCGTTTACATGCCCAATCCTCTGCTTATATTTGTGTTTTATTCATTTATGACTGTGTGTATATGTGTGTGTGTGTGTGCGAGTGTGCATATATCTATATATCTGCATGTATGTAAATATGTATATTTTATAAGTATGTACACATTTAACATGTGGAATATAGAAGGATTGAGATTATGTTTTGCTCCCTCTGTATGTCAGTAATCATTTCCCCCTAACATTTTATTATGAAGTATTTCAAACATGTAAAAAAGTTGAATTGTCCAGTGAATACCCATTTACCTGCTGTTATGATTCTGTAGTTAATGTCTTGCTATATTTGCTTTATTTTACAATTATCTGTCTCTCCACCACTACATTCATTTCCATTCATTTGTTGTTATATTTCTATGTAAGTTGCCTGTTGCTCCTAATCATGGCCATGTACTCTGTTTGTGGCAAGCATGTATTACATATCAGGTCTTCCCTGAGCCTTCCTTGGACCTTCCTCTCAACACCTACTTATGACTAGGCTGGAAGCCTCACCAGCAGGCACAGGACCCTCCCAGCGGCCTCTCCCAGGGCTGTATCCCTCTTGGAGTGGCCTTAACAATTCTGATTCTCACTGTGCATTTTTAAGCAAAGGTGTTCAAGATGCTCTGTCTACCTTTTTACTTTTGCACACATAGAGACTTAACTAGACTCCCCAGAAAATACTGTCTGCTCCTTGGCACTAGCCAGGTAAAGGCTCTGATAGACACCAACTCCTGATTTAGCCTCAGGTTTCCTCTTTGGTTGTTTTCCAGCATTCTCTGGTCTGGGCAGCCTCCCCTGCCCCTCCAGCTACCCATCAAACTGACCTTCGAGGAGAAGCAGTTCACTGCTGTCCTCACTGGTGCCCCAGTTCTGCCCTGGGTGGAATGTTGAGAAGGAATGTAGGAGTGAAGATCTTGCTGGGGAGTAAACTTCCCATTCATTTTAAATAATGGCTTTCTCCATTACGTTTATAATAATATTGCAATAATTTCCATTTAACATGTGCATTCTGTCAAAAAAAATTTGGAAAAAGTGAAAAAACATGCCACTCATATAATTATAGAGGGAACCTGAGTCAAATGTTTTATTTAAATAATTAATGAGGGAACCAGTAAGTTGGTAAAGCTGACTCAAAGAGCATTTGAGGAACTGGGTATTTATAGGCATTTTGAAGAAAAAGGATGGAAGAGAATAATTAGGTAAGTATGGGGGAAATGGTGGGGTGCCATTCAGATCAGCCTTGACGTACCCCAGCTTCTGGAAGTGTTGCCAGCAGAAAGCTCTATAGGGGAGGAAAAAATTTTCCACCACTCTTTTAGTTTCTTTTGGCTGGTCTGTTAATTGACTTATTAAGACAGGTTAACAGGAAGAAAGCAAATTTAATTTCATATGTACTGGAGTGCCAGAGAGATCTGAGAGGCTCTGAGACAGGCATCTGAAGCTTATATGCCATCCTGAGCTAAGGAGGGATAGGGGTCTAGGGCTTCAAAGGGAAAGAAGACAATTTATAGGAAGTTGGGAAGAGCAAATGTTTCGTAAACAAATGTTCATTGTGCCTTGCAGAGACAATGGGACACAGAGAGGAATCGAACAGGTAGGCCCTATGAGCCCCGCACCCCTTATCCCACCTAGCCTTGACTTTGTATAGTTATCTCTGGTGATACTTCTCCTGGACTAGGACCTCTATCTAAATTCTTTTTTTTTTTTTTTTTTTAAGATTTTATTTATTTATTTATTTGAGAGAGAGAATGAGATAGAGAGAGAGAGCATGAGACGGGGGAGGGTCAAAGGGAGAAGCAGACTCCCTGCCGAGCAGGGAGCCCGATGCGGGACTCGATCCTGGGACTCCAGGATCATGACCTGAGCCGAAGGCAGTCGCTTAACCAACTGAGCCACCCAGGCGCCCCTCTATCTAAATTCTTAGAGGCAGTTAAGGGGGAGGTTAAAAGCTCTTCCTGAGTCTTTTGGACCTTAATTATTTTCAGCTTAAAATAATCCACATGCCAAAGTGGTGCATTTTGGGGAGGAGGGGGGAGACTTGCTCTGAATCCTTTTAGCCCTTAGCTGTCAGCTCCTTCAGGAGTTGCCTTGGCTGAAGATAGTCACCTAGCTTGAAGACATGTTCCCTCTCAGGGCAGCCTGTACCCAGTATCTGATCCATGAATGGGGATAAAGCCCAGACCTCTCACCCCCTGATTGCATCTCTCGAGGTCATCCTCTGTTCAGAACTGCCCATAGAGTCAGCCAAGGCCTGTCACAACTGTGTCCCAGCTTACCTTCTTTCTCTACTTAGTCCTGCTTCCTTCCCTCCCTTCTTTGGGGCTTGACTCTTAGAACATCCCTTCATAAACTTGTGGCTCCATAGTGACCATTTCAGAGTCTGTCTCCTGAGAAACCCAGTCTGTCACAATTAGATACAAAATTAATGAGCATCCTATAAGGCAGTATTACTGTAACTTTTGGGGTTCTCTTTTCTATGGTATAGAAGTCTATAAGTTAGCATGTACCTTCACAGTGTCCAAGCCCTTGATATATAGAAAATAACAAAATCAAAGCCAGGTATACTTCTCTAGATCCAGGTTTGGCTGATCTGTATAGAGCCAGACAGTAAATATTTTAAGCTCTCCAGACCACACACCTCTGTTGCTCTCACACAACCTCACAACTCTGCTCTTGAAGCAGGAAAGTAGTCTTGGTGGCTTGGCCACATTTGCAAAGCAGGTGGAGGGTGGTATTTGGCCAAAGGGCTGTAGTATGCTGACCCTTGCCCTAGATAGTTAATCTGTGTAAGTCTGTTAAACAGTGTCCTCGTGTGACATTGAAAGGACAAGCTGCCTGCCATCTTTGCCCCTTTGATTCTTGGAGGATTTAATTTCTAAATCCTGCAACTGCCCACAAGGTGCTCATATTACTATTTCAAAAGTGAAGTAATAGGATCAATGAGGGTTCTTTGTGGTCTTCCTACTTAAGTAGATGATGGTCCCTGGAAATGAGGAGGTGGATCTAGCTCTCAGGCTTGCTATGTCCCCCTCCATCAGCCTACCTCACTGAGTCATGGGAAACATGGGGATAGAGGTTTGAGTCACTATTTGGAGAAATGCACCCAAGGAACAGCTGACTGCAGATTCAGAGCCCAGAGGTATTTGAAGAGGCCCTGCCCAGCACCACAGTCTCTCTGCCACGTGTCCCGGAATTGCCACAGAATAGGTGGGTGTACCTGTGAGCAGGGCAGTGTGAATGCAGATAGCTCTTATCCATTCAGGTTTTAGAGGAATTTTCCAGCCAGGACCTCGTTTCCTGGGCTGCATTCCTCTGACAGAAGTAGGTAGTCAGAACAGCTAAGACCACAGCAGTGGAGCTCTTACCTAGGCCGTGCCAGATGCTGGCTGTGCCCCTGAGCAAGCCCCCTGGTCAGCCCGAGACACCATTGTCACCCTTAAGAAATGTGGAGGAACTCTCCAGTCTTTTCCCGCTCTGCCTTTGTAAACAGCTGTTTGACAGGGACTGGATTCAAATTCTGACCCCTCACCTCACCAGCTGTGTGATCATGGGCAAGTTTCTTAAATCCCTTTTGTCTCAGTTTCCTCATGTGTAAAATGAGGATTATAATAGTATCTTTAATATGGCTAATAGGAAAATGAAATTAACTTGTATATGTAGAGCTTGTAGAACAATACCTGGGAATACATAGTAAGCACTGTGGAAGTATTTTCTGCTATTTTTGTTATTGTTTTGGTTATTGTTATTATTACCATTATTTTTTAGCACTTCATATGGTGTCCGGGTAGTGATAGGTGCTCAATAAGTGTAGTTCAAGGCATAAATGAGTCACATAAGAAATTAGATTCAGATGGAGTTCTAGAATAGTGCTCTCCAATAGAACTCTCTATGATGATAGAAATGTGTTGTATTGGTGCTGTACACTAGAGTAGTGTAGGGGAGGAAAAATAAATTTCGCTCTACCCTTTTAGGTTCTTGACAGAGACATCCCCTGTAATAGAGAGCCTAACGGGAGAAAAACAAATTTAATTTTGTATGTATGGGGCCTTAAAGATATGAGACCCAAAGAAGTGACCCAAGCAGACAGCTTTTATACCTTTTTGACAAGGAAACAATAAATTTGTGAAGAATTGACAAGACAAAGAAGTTCGAGCTTGGGTGGTAAATTAACAAGGAAGCAACAAGGTTTGTTTACATAGTCTTCTGGGCTCCAGATTCCCTGTCTCTGGTGATAAGGATTTCTCCTTTCCTCCTGGTGCAGGGAAGGTGCCTTTCACATGGGAGATCTATTTCCTGTTTTTAGGGAGACAAAGGGTGGCCAGAGTGTCCTTATATCAGCTGTTTCTTATGAAACTTTTAATTCAAAATAATCAAAGTGCCAGAGTGGCACATTTTGGGATGGCCTGCCCTGAACTCCTGTCAGTTGCCACTAGCTGCATATGGGTAAGGAGCACTTGACATGTGGGTAGTGCAATCAGGGAACTGTGTTTTAAGTTTTATGCAATCTTAATTTAAACTTACAACCACCTGTGGCTAGTGGCAACCATGTTAGCACAGTTTTCTGAACACTAGTGTTCAGAGTTTGTGATTTGGTTGGTCTGGTTTCGGCATTTTTGCAAACATTCACGGGTGATTAACATGCAGCCAGAATTGAGAACCACAGGACTGGAACTTTTAGGCCAGCACTTTCTCATCCACCCATCCACCCATCCATCCATCTATCTATCCATCCATCCATCCGTCCATCCATCCATCCATCCATCCATCCATGCAACCTTCCATCCATCCATCTTATCCATCCATCCATCCATCTATCCATCCATCCATCCATCCACCCATCCATCCATCCACCCATCCATCCATCCATCCATCCACCCATCCATCCATCCACCCATCCACCCATCCATCCATCCACCCACCCATCCATCCATCCGTCCATCCACCCATCCATCCATCCGTCCATCCACCCATCCATCCACCCATCCATCCATCCATCCATCCACCCATCCATCCATCCATCCATCCACCCATCCATCCATTCAGTGAGTAAATATTAAGTTCCTGCTGTATGCCAGTTACTCTTCTTGGCACTAGTAGTTAGCAAAGAGAGAGATCCTGGTTCTCAAGGAACTTGGCTGCTACTGAAGGAATAGATAATGTGAAAGCATTCAATAAGCAATGAGGATAAAAGGGCATTGTGGTGGTGGCTGGGTTGGAAGGGATGCTGGTGCTTGTTTAAGGAAAGCCTCCCTCAGGAAGGGACACCTGACCTGGAACCTACTGGTGGGGAAACAGCTTTGTCATGATCTGGGATAAGAGTGTTCTCAGCAGAGGGAGCAGCCAATGGTCTTGAAGTTGGGACTGCACTTGGCCTGTTTACAAAACAGGAAGAAGGCCATGTGGTTGGGATGATGAGCATAGAGGACTGTGGCAGGAGATGATCTTAGAGAGGAGGGCCGGGTGGGATATTTCAGGACTTCGTGGGCGGGGGTCTGGTGTTCAGGATTTTTATTCTGAGTGCCATGGGGAGCTGTCGGAAGATACTGAACAGTGCCCCCTGTACTGCATGTACCTCTTTAATTGCCATACAGGTAGTGCATGGGTGATACGGGGAGGGGATAGTGGTCCTTGGGGCACAGATGGCACAGTGGAGACAGAAGAGTGGACAGATGGGGCTCTACCCAGTAGAGCTGACAGAACTTACTAATGGGCGGTTTGGGTATGTGAAGGTCACAGGGAGAGTGTTTATATACCCTCCTTCCCAAATATACATAGACAGCGAGACTGGGTATTTGGAGTTTCCATTGACTGAATAAGCTTATCTTCCTTCCATCTTACTTCAGGAGACTGCTTGGAAGCTTTGTGAAACCATGCAGTGCAGGTTAGGGGACTATAAAGCATGTAGCCTGGGGCAATGTTTCTCGGACAGCAAGGGGCACATCACCTGAGGATATTGCTAAAATGCCCAATCTGACTCTGTAAGTCTGGGGTCTGAGATTTTGCGTTTCTGTAAGGCTCTTTGGTGATGTCAGCGCTACCTGAGTTTGAGCCCCACTTCACCTCACAAGGGCTTACTCACCCCCTATTATATGTTCCTGCTACACAGAGGTGCAACACAGTGACCCTCCAGACCCTGTGTGTCTTAGGAGCGGATTGTAGCGAGGCACTGTCTCAAAGCTGAGCCCGTTCTTCCACACAGACATCTTGGACTTGTGGCTATCAAGTCCTCTCCAGAGACTCAGGGAATTTTCTTTGTGGACACAGAAGACCCTGTTCCTTTGTCCTTTGGGAACAGAGTTCCACAGCAATTATTTCCCAGCCTGTAGCTGTGTACGCTCATCTCTTCAGGTCCATCTCTTGAACTACATTTGAGGGGATGTATTTTACATGAAAAAGGAGCCTTTAAAGCAAAATGACCTGTGGGCAAGAAGCTACGTGACTGCCTGATTTAAGCAACCCTATGTTATTAACACAATGCATTTGCTTGGTGTCCGGGTGGGAGAAATGAGATGTGATTACCAGAGATGTTAACAGTGGGATGATCCATTTGGGCATAGAGGAAGTTCAATTCCAAAGCGGTGCCTCTAGCTCTGGATCCGTTTCTTAATGAAATGGGAAAGGAAGCGTCAAGAAGTTTCATATGATGCGTTTCCCAGCAGAGCATTACTGTAAGTGAAAACTATTACCAGGCTGTAGGAGTTTGGGCTGTTTGGAAACGAGTGTGCTCCCTGCTAGAAGGGGCTAGCTCAACCATATTGATTATCTGGCGCCAGCACGGAATGCTTTATTGAGGCAGAATTCCATATGGAAGCTTTTTGTAAATGAAACTAACATTTGATTACCGGGAGAAAATTAGTGTGACTTGTTATTTGGTTTCCCAGCCGATACCATTGATTCTTGGTGCGTCCAGTAGTTCTTCATAATCTGTCCCATTTCATACCAGATGAGATACTGAAGCTATTTCCTTGACTTCTGGTCTAAACATTTAGGGTTATTGTACCAAGCACGTACTCCAGCTTCCTTCTGTCTAATCTTTTGAGTTCGCAAGGGTTGTGGCATTTATCATTACAGGTTATTAAATTATCATGTGGTTGTTTGCATTTTTATTATGTTCTTCTCTTCTAATAAATGCAAACCTTCCCTTTAGAGCCCACATAGATTTAACTCAGCAGAGCGGGGGATATTGAAGTGTCTTGACCCACCTCTGCCAAAATGACCCAAACCCTCTCTTGTTTCTGAGTGGGAAGCCATTCAGTAAAGCTGCTCACTCTGTTTGTGGTTTAACTCCTCCAGAGGAGCCTGATTCCTCCAACTCTTGATGTTTGTTTTCCTCATTTGTTTCTCTTCTCTTTAGGGAATTGCAGCTGACTTTAGGGACAGGGGCTGAATAGGAGGAAACAGGCATGGTCTGAGACAGCCCTTAATGAAACGGTCTTTAGTTCATAATGTGGTCCTAGAATTAAGGCAGGGGCTTTTTATAGAAATGCTCCCAGCATACACATATGCCCCTGTGTACTCTGTACTCTGTAAGCCAGCCCATGATTTCCTGGATGAGGATTAAGAGTGAGGGCTCCAATCACAAAGCTGAAAAAACTTTCTCTGCGAACCAGATAAAAGTCACATCCATGGTGTGGCCACAAGTGCTTCTCAGAGGTGGGACTCTAGGCAGAAATGGCATTCGGAGGTGCTTCCTCTGGAGGACAGACTTTGCTGTGTGAATAAAGGTAAGCCTTACGTGAGATGTTTATCATCAGGACGTGCCGTGTCTTGTAAGAGAATGATAAGAACCGTACTTAGAAAATGTCTCTATGAGGGTACATACCTCAATATCATAAAAGCCATCTATGAAAAACCCACAGCGAATATCATTCTCAATGGGGAAAAACTGAGAGCTTTACCCCTAAGGTCAGGAACACGGCAGGGATGTCCACTATCACCACTGCTATTCAACATAGTACTAGAAATCCTAGCCACAGCAATCAGACAACAAAAAGAAATAAAAGGCATCCGAGTCGGCAGAGAAGAAGTCAAACTCACTCTCTGCAGATGATATGATACTTTATGTGGAAAACCCAAAAGACTCCACCCCAAAACTGCTAGAACTCATACAGGAATTCAGTAAAGTGGCAGGATATGAAATCAATGCACAGAAATCAGTGGCATTACTATACACCAACAACAAGACAGAAGAAAGAGAAATTAAGGAGCGGATCCCATTTACAATTGCACCCAAAACCATAAGATCCCTAGGAATAAATCTAACCAAAGAGGCAAAGGATCTGTACTCAGAAAACTATAGAATACTCATGAAAGAAATTGAGGAAGACACAAGGAAGTGGAAAAACGTTCCATGCTCATGCATTGAAAGAACAAATATTGTGAAAATGTGTATGCTACCTAGAGCAATCTACACATTCAGTGCAATCCTTATCAAAATACCATTAACTTTTTTCAAAGAAATGGAACAAATAATCCTAAAATTTGTATGGAACCAGAAAGACCCCGCATAGCCAGAGGAATGTTGAAAAAGAAAAGCAAAGCTTGTGGCATCACAATTCCGGACTTCAAGCTCTCTTACAAAGCTGTCATCATCAAGACAGTATGGTACTGGCACAAAAACAGACACATAGATCAGTGGAACAGAATAGAGAGCCCAGAAATGGACCCTCAACTCTGTGGTCAACTCATCTTCAACAAAGCAGGAAAGAATGTCTGATGGAAAAAAGACAGTCTCTTCAACAAATGGTGTTGGGAAAATTGGACAGCCACATGCAGAAGAATGAAACTGGACCATTTCCTTACACCACACACAAAAATAGACTCCAAATGGATGAAAGACCTAAATGTGAGACAGGAATCCATCCAAATCCTTGAGGAGAACACAGGCAGCAACCTCTTCGACCTCAGCCACAGCAACTTCTTCCTAGAAACATCACCAAAGGCAAGGGAAGCAAGGGCAAAAATAAACTATTGGGACTTCATCAAGATAAAAAGCTTTTGCACAGCAAAGGAAACAGTCAACAAAACCAAAAGACAGCTGACAGAATGGGAGAAGGTATTTGCAAATGACACATCAGATAAAGGGCTAGTATCCAAAATCTGTAAAGAACTTATCAAACTCAACACCCAAAGAACAAATGATCCAATCAAGAAATGGGCAGAAGACATGAACAGACATTTTTCCAAAGAAGACATCCAAATGTCCAACAGATACATGAAAAAGTGCTCAACATCACTCGGCATCAGGGAAATCCAAATCAAAACCTCAATGAAATACCACCTCACACCAGTCAGAATGGCTAAAATTAACAAGTCAGGAAATGACAGATGTTGGGGGGGATGTGGAGAAAGGGGAACCCTCCTACACCGTTGGTGGGAATGCAAGCTGGTGCAGCCACTCTGGAAAACAGTATGGAGGTTCCTCAAAAAGTTGAAAATAGAGCTACCCTACGACCCAGCAATTGCACTACTGGGTATTTACCCCAAAGATACAAATGTAGTGATCCGAAGGGGCACCTGCACCCTGATGTTTATAGCAGCAATGTCCACAATAGCCAAACTATGGAAAGAGCCTAGATGTCCATCAACAGATGAATGGATAAAGAAGATGTGGTATATATATATATATACAATGGAATATTATGCAACCATCAAAAAAGAAAGAAATCTTGCCATTTGCAAACGACATGGATGGAACTAGAGGGTATTATGCTAAGCGAAATAAGTCAGTTAGAGAAAGACAAGTATCATATGATCTCATTGATATGAGGAATTTGAGAAACAAGACAGAGGATCATAGGGGAAGGAAGGGAAAAATTAAACCAGATGAAACCAGGGAGGGAGACAAACCCTAACAGAGTCTTAACCTCAGGAAACAAACTGAGGGTTGCTGGAGTGGTGGGGGGTGGGAGGGATGGGGTAGCTGGGTGATGGACATTGGGGAGGGTATGTGCTATGGTGAGTGCTGTGAATTGTGTAAGACTGATGAATCACAGACCTGTACCTCTGAAACAAATAATACATTATATGTTAAAAAGAAAAAGAAAATGTCTCTATGATGCCAGCCAGGATTTTGCCAAGAGGTATCACGGGCTTAGGAGCCAGACAGTCCTAGGTTGAAATCTGTCCTTGCCACGTTCTGGCTGTGTGATCTTAAGGAAACATACATAACTGTTCTGATCTTGCATCGCCTCCAGAAAATAGAATAATGCCTTCTTGGCAGCTGGAAAACTACGAGAATTAACAAGTGAAGTGTGGTAAGTTCCTACCATACTGTTTGCCATTGTCTCTACAGATTGTTGTCTTTAAGACAAAACAAAACAGGGGCACGTGGGTGGCTCAGTTGGTTAAGTGTCTGACTCTTGGTTTCGGCTCACATCATGATCTCAGGGTTGTGAGTTCGAGCCCCACCTTGGGCTCCATGCTCTGCGCCGAGTCTGCTTGTGACTCTCTTTCTCTCTCCCTCTGCCCTTCCTCCACCTACTCTCTCTCTAAAAAAATAAAATCTTTAAGGAAAAGACAAAACAAAACAAAAATATTAAGTTGGGTCTTACAACTAGTCTTTTAGGGAAGAACGTGATGTTTTCACATTCTTTGGATCAAAATAAGCCATCAAGCTTCTCCTGATTTCTGACCATTTCCTTCATCTTGGCTCTTTAGAATGGCCCAGAACACACTGTGGCAGGTGTTTCTGCTGATGCAAATGCTAGGAATATCGTCATGATTAAGCTGTCTTCCTGGACATGGGTGGCCAAGTGGATGGGTTTGCTCCCTTGTGCCAAGCTGAGTTGGCCTCGCCGTCCAGGCTATGGCAGCAGTGTGCCGAGGACAGTATTGGAACTGGGTGTCCAAGGCCAGCAATTGCAAGACCATCTCCTCTGTTTTCTGCCCTGTTAAGGCATCTTGCCGTGGGTGACATGTCAACGTGAGGAGGTGTGTGGGAGCCATAACTCTGGGGAGCCAAGCCGGGTGAAGGTGAGTGAGAGAGGAAGTCCTTGCTCTAGACACGTAGCGTTTTCTGAGCAGAAATTGAATGAGATGCAGAAAGCCCATGCTCCTGGTTTGTTTCTGGTGTTCTTGGCTTGCGTGAAGGTGTCTCTTTCAACACATCTTATTTTCTAAGCATGAAGTCAAAGGGAGATAATGTGACCCAGTTAATATAATAGGGCTGTGGCATTCCCAGGGGATGCATCCGTTGCTATCCATTACACACGGGGCTGGCTCCCTGCTCAAGAACAGAGCCATGATACCTGCTTGCCGGTGCATGTAACAACACTGCTGTCCATGCTCTGGTCTTGAGTTGGGCGGTAGCCACTTTCTGATGGAGCTGAAGATTCCATTGCCCTGAATATCCAACTGGAGAGGCAATTGCCTCTGTTCTACAAGCTGGAGATTGCAGTTCTTCCAGAGAGTACATTTTCTTTTACGTTGGATCATTTTTCAAATACCATCTTAGCCCTGCTTGTCTATGCAGTTTCCCCAAATTGTGTCTCTCCTGGCTTCTAGCTTTTATTAGACATAAAAGATTGCATTTCTGCAATAGTTCTCCTGGTTGGGCCTGGTTCTGTTATTCTCTGGCCTCCAGAGTCATTTGGGTCTCTTCTGGCCAGGATGGCTGTACTCACTTCTTCATTTCCAATTGAGCTGGAAAAATCCAGCTAAAGGAGTTTAACATTTTATTTTATTTTATTATTTTTTTAAAGATTTTATTTGAGATTTATTTATTTATATTGAGATTTATTTATTAGAGAGAGTGTGTGTGTGTGAGCATGAGCAGGGGGCAGGGGGAGAGGCAGAGGGAGAAGCAGACACCCCACTGAGCAGGGAGCTCGATGCAGGGGCCCGATTCCAGGGCCCTGAGCTCATGACCTGAGCCGAAGGCAGACGCCCAACCTACTGAGCCACCCAGGTGCCCCGAGTTTAACATTTTAGATCCACAAGATACTACTTGCATTATGCTCAGTGGGTAGGGGTTGCCTCCCCCTTCCCTTCACCATGAGATCCCAGAGCATGCCTTCTTGATGGAATTGAAATCACCCCTAGGGGAGGGAAAATTGCTTCCTGTGGGTGGGGAGGGGTAGAAAAACTTCTTACTTTTTTATGTATTAAGCATAGATTTACATCCAATTTATAAACATATACAGTATGTCTGTGGTATTAAAGTTTCATGCGAGCCAATTGGGAAGAAATGTCTATAAAGGCTCTTTGAGGGTGATCATAAAAAAAAGGTTTGAAAACACTGCTTTAGAATTTTACTCTTGGTGCTTCCTATTCCCTATTCACAAAAAATAATTCCTAAAAGGAAACCCCTTGCTCTCTATTTGGGGTGAAGATGTCATCAGATGTACTTCTGGAAGGAGGGTAGGCTGCTGTGTTTCCAGCTGAAGAGCTGTTGAGAACTCTTGGGGGCAACCATCCATGCATTTTAAATAGCACTGGAGTCTCCCAGAGAGATTTCAAAAAGGCAACTCCTGGATCCCACCCCAAACGTACCCCAGAATCTTCTGGAGCTCTGGACATCACTTGGATGATTCCTAAATTGCCAGCCCAGCATGAAGTCCATAATCACCGATCTAGAACAAGGAGAAAAAGTGGTTTATATGAGAAGCTGACCCAGAGCCAGAAAGTGAGACTGTCTGGTGGGTCTTACTCTCCCCCACCCCCACCCCAACGTTGCCCCCACCTCTGTGCTTCAGCAAACCAGACGGTGCCTGTTTCACCAAACATACCTCGGCCTTTCCCACCTCCATGCATTTGCTTATTAGTCTCCACTTGGATTCTCTTTCTTTCATCTTAACCTATCCACATTCTACTTGTTCTACAAGACCTAGTGTGGGAAGCCTTTCCTGAAACTCCCCAGTGTTCTTACTGCACTTACACATTCCACCTCCTGTTTTGACTATTTGCACCTGTTGTCTTCTTTTCTCCTCCCATTTTCTTGAGGCATAACTTAAATATCGTAAAACCCACCCATTCTAAGTATACAATGAAATGATTTTTTAGTTGTTATAAAATAATGCAACCATCACCAGAGTTCAGTTTTAAAACATCTCCATCACTCCAAAAAGTTTGCTCCTGCCTATTTGCAGTCAGATCCCACCCCATCCCAGCCCAAGACAACCTACTTTCTTTCTTTCTTTGCCTTTCCTGGACATTTCATAGACATGAAATAATACAATAACCAGTCTTTTACTTCTAGCTTCTTTCAGTTAGCATGATTGTTTTGAGGTGAATCTGTGCTATAGTGTGTATTGGTAGTTTGCTCCATTTTATTGCTAAATACTATTCTTTGGTATTTCAGTTTTAGTAGATATTATATTAACTGGATTAGATTAATGTTTGATTTATGGCTATACCATGTTTTGTTTATCCAGTGACCATTGATGGACATGTGGGTTGTTTCCAGTTTGGGGTTATTTTGAATACTGCTATCACAATCTTTGTGTAGACATATGTTTTCAATCCTCTTGGGTAGATTGAGCGTGGAAGGAGAGAGGGAGAGAGAATCTTAAGCAGGCTTCATGCCCAGCGCAGAGCCTGACATGGGGCTCGATCTCACTACCCTGAGATCATGACCTGAGCCAAAATCAAGAGTTGGATGCTTAATTGACTAACCTTTATATAACTTTTTAAGAAACTGCTCAATTATTTTCCAAAGAGGCTGTGACCACTTCATCTTTTACATTCCCGCCAGCAGTGTATGTGGCTTCCAGTTCTTCTCCATGTGTGTGAATGCTTGGTATTGTCTCTGTTTTGTTATTCTGCCCATTCTAGTGGGTGGGTCGTGGCACCTTGTGATTTCTAGTTGCATTTCCCTAAAGACTAATGATGCTGAGCATCTTTTCAAATGCTTATTAGACATTTCCATGTTTCTTTGGTGAAATTGTTCACATTACTTGCCTATTTTTAAAATTGGGTTGTTATTTTATTGTTAAGTTGTAAGATTGGTAGGAAGTGGTGCTGAAATCATCTTTAACCTTACTGATTTTTGTTTAATCCATTATTGAGAGGGATATTAATGTCTCTAGCTGTTATCATTGAATTGTTCATTTCTCCTTTCACTTTGTCAATTTTGGCTTCAATGTGTTTTGGGGCTCTTAAGGTTGGTATTGTGGGGTTCACATCTGCCATTTTGTAATTCTTGTCTTGTATCTTTTTTGTTACTCTGTTCCTTCTTTATTGCCTTTTTCCATGTTAAATAGATATTTTCTTGAGTTTCATTTTAATTCCTCCTCCCCCTGTGTTTTGAATTACTTTCTTAGTGATTGCTTCTACAATATGCATCTTAAGTTATCAAAGTCTGTTCAGATCAGTACCAACTTAATTCCTGTAAAATATGAAAACTTTGCTCTAATACAGATCCATTACTTTCCCTCATTTGTGTTATTATATATATTACATCTATATATAATATGGTAGTGTTATTGCTTATGCAGTATAGTAGTGTTATTGCTTTATGCAATCCTCTTCCTTTTAAAGAAGAGGAAAAGTATATACAGCCTTTTGTATTTACCCCCATCAAACTTTTCTGGGGCTCTTTATTTCTTAGTGTGTATATTTGAGTTACTGTATGGTATTGTGTTCTTTCCACTTGAGGAATTCTTTAGTATTACATCCAAGGAAAATCTGCTAGTAATGAATTCTCCCAGTCTTTGTTTATCTGGGAATATCTTTATTTTGCCTTCATTTTCAAATGATAGTTTTGCTGGATGTAGAATTCTTGGTTGACAGTTTTTTCTTTCAGTTCTTTAAATAGACCATTACATTGCTTTCTGACTTATGTTGTTTCTGATGAAAAGTCAGCTGTTAATTTTATTGAGGATCTATTATGTGTTTTTGTTTTGTTTTTGTTTCTCAAATCTGATATTGAGCCCCTCTAGTGAATTTTTCATTTCAGTTACTATACTTTTAACTTTAGAATTTCCATTTGGTGTGTATATGTGTGTGTGAGAAAGAAAGAGAAAGGGAGAGGGGGAGAGAGAGAGAGAGAGATCTGTGTTGTTATTCAGATAACCTATTTGCTGGGTTATTAATATCATATTACTATTTAATTTTTTAAACATGGGTTTCTTTAGTGTTTTGAACATATTTATAGTAGGTGCTTTGAGTCTGTCTCTATGTCCAACATTGGGGCCCACTTTCAGGTGACTTTTATTAAAAAAATTTTTTGAAAGTAATCTCTGTGCCCAGTGTGGGGCTTGAACTCATGACCATGAGATCAAGAGTCACATGCTCCTCTGATTGAGCCAGTCAGGTGCACCCAGATGACTTTTATTGACTGTTCTTTTCCCCCTGAGTAAGGAAGAGCCATGCTTTCCTCTTTGTTTTTTGCATGACTCTTAGTTTTTTGTTGAAAATTGGACATTTTAGATAATATACTCTAGCAACACTGGATTTGGTTTTCTGTCCCCCAACCACCTCCCCCCATTCCCACCCATGGTTTGTTGTTATTCTGTTTAATTACTTGTGTGAACTAAATCTGTGGTATCTGTCTCTCTTGTGGTGTGTGGCCATTGGTGTGTTGGCTCAGTTTTAAAATTTTTGGTTCTTTTTTTTTGCATTTTGTAAATTCTTGTTTTTATTTTGAAGCCTGGCTTCCTTAGGGGTTGCCTCTGTGTCCGTGTAGTCAAATGATTGGTTAGAGTTTATTTGCATTCAAAATTAAGCCAGTTTTTTAAAAAAAACATTTATTTATTTGAGAGAGAGAGAGAGAGAGAGAGACTGTGAGCAGGGGGAGGGGCAGAGGGAGAGGGAGAGAAAGAATCCTCAAGCAGACTCCCCACTGAGCATGTAGCCCAACCTGGGTTCAATCCCAGGACCCTCAGATCATGCATGACCTGAGTTGAAATCAAGAGGTGGCCGCTCAACCAACTGAGCCACCCAGATGCCTCTCAAAATTAAGGCAGTTTTTAAATTTCTCCAGCTTTTCATTTCTTCTGGGTCCTTTTGCATCTCTTTTGTCTATTCACAGGCTCACAGTCAGCCTGGAAAGAGTAGAGAGCATGGACCCTCTCTGGTTTCTCCTCCTTTTGCCTGGCCTTTCAGTTAACCAAAGATATGTGGAGAGCTTATCAAGGACTCTTATGGCTGATCTTGCTGTTGAATTTCTGTCTAGTCTGCTAGTCTGTTGTTTGCCCTAACCAGCACCACAACCTCAGATGTTTGTAGCTGATGTTTGCTATTCATTTGCCATCGGGAAGGCTATTTTTGCTGACAATGCCCCTGAGTGGGGTTTTTCATGTTCCACTTCAAATCAGGTGGACTCCTTCCAACCGGGAGGCTGTTGGTTTGCATGGCCAACTCGTGTGATAAAACTACTGTGCCAATCAACATGGGAGGGAAAGAACCCAGATTCCTCTTGCTTTCACTAGAGGTTCAGAAGTTTTTCATGAACAAATGCTCCTCAATTTTTTGCATGTTTTAGTTGATTTCCAGAGTCTTGAAATGGTGGGTTTTATGGGTTTTGTCTTTTATTTTTACAATTTTGTCTAGTTTTAAAACATTTTTTAAAGATTTTTAAAATTTATTTTAGAGAGAGAGAGTGCATGCACAAGCAGGGGGAGGGGCAGATGGAGAGAGAGGGAAGCAGACTCCCTGCAGAGTGTGGGAGCCCTATGTGGGGCTTGATCCTAAAACCCTGAGATCATAACCTGAGCCAAAATCAAGAGTCGGTTGCTTAAGCAACTGAGCCACCCAGATGCCCCTTGTCCAGTTTTATTGTTCCTGAGGAGAGAATTTGTCAAGTTTCTCATGCTGCCATTCCAGCCCCATTGTCTTTTCCCATCTTCTAGAGAGCAAAAATCATGTGGCAGTTAATAGGAGAGACTCTGACACCAGCTTGTCTGGGCTTGAATCCTGGCCCTGGCATTTACTACCTGCCAGACCTTGGTCAAGTTACTTAACTTCTGGGCCTCTGTGACCTCATCTGTAAAATGGGGATAATAATAGTACCTACCTGGGGCACCTGGCTGGCTCAGTCGGCAGAGCATGTGACTCTTCACCTCGGGGTTGTGAGCTTGAGCCCCCTGTTGGGTGTAGAGATGACTTAAAAAAAAACTGTTAAAAAAACCCAATAGTACCTACCTAATGGGGTTGTTGTAAGAATGATATGGATTTAATATACATAGAGTGATAGGAGCAGTGTTGGGCACATTGTAAATGCTATGATATATTCGTTCTTATTAGTTCACAGAGGGAGGGGACTCTATCTTATCTACGATCTCAGCCCCCATATCCTTGGTCTGGTACTTTGCACATAGTCTGCTCTTCTGACCCCTGGATCATCTTTACTAAGTGATGCTTGACATTCAGAGGAAATGAGGGCAGCTCCCAGAGTAACTGTAGGTAAAGGATGAGAGACTGCAGGGGACCCAAGGAACAGATGGCATTGTGTCTCGCTGAGGCCGAATGTTGGTCAGTCTTTGTCTTGGGCTCATGTGTTTTTCCAACCAGCCCCAGGAACTGCCTAAAAGGCCTGGTGCTGCTCACATACCATATTGAATTTGAGCCCATGTTTGCCCACTTGTGTTTGTTTCCAAGAACTTAATTAGCACAATTGCCACCATTTCCAAAGTCTCCTTGCATCAGGCACCTCCAGGAATGGATAAAGCAGCTTGGCTGTGATGCTTATTTAGGTTCTTACGCGAAGGGGAGGGGCTGCCAGGGAGCTGTGGGAGGGCAGGGAACTTAGAGCGTGTGTTCATCAGGCCAGGCTCCTGCTCACCCGTATGGAGCCATTGTGCCCATGGGAAATCGGTGCTCCTTCCTCCAGGGCACATAATTGGGGTGAACAGAGTGCCCGCTGGATTCAGTGCTCACTTATTACCTGGGCCAGACACCTTTGTGCAGGAAAGCGTAGGTCTCGCACTGCTGTATACAGTGACCTGGCTTAGCCACAGCACGCCCCACTCTGTGCTCAGGAGCAGGGCTGCAGACATAAGCCAATCCTTGCCCCCAAGGAACTTTCAGCCTGCACGAGGGACGCCAGACATGCCAAAATAATGCCAGCCACATGGGAGTCTCTATCAGGTACCATGGTTGCAAAGGAGAAGGTGAAGGCAGGGAGGATTCATGGAGGAGGCGGCATTGAACTGCTGGATAAGTAGGGATTTCTGAAGTGAGTGTAAGTGGGCTGGGTGGTATTTTGGCCCCTTTGAAAGCTGGGGGATGAGACAGATCCAGGCCAGTGTAGGAAAGTTGCAGCTAGGGATTGCTGCAGCGGGGAGGCCGGGAGGCAGAATGTGGGCAGATGTCGGGGTCTGCTACCCATGAGGCAAGGAGCTTGGGCTTTCCTGGTTCACAGGGGGCATCACTGGGGGGTTTAAGGAGAGAATTAATTGGGGTTGGGTTAAATGAGGTGAGACAGGGAAGAGGGCAGTGGCCAGTGCAGGTGCACTGGGGACATTTCAGGGAAGAGGGGCTGGGCAACAGAACTGAGCTGGGCGGAGTGCCGGGGGTGTCAGGTTTCTGGAGCCTGGGACCCTGCATATGTCAGGGAAATACTGATGCTCATGGAAGGAGGGATCAGAAGGGCTGGGCTTGCTGAGCCCAGGGCAGGGGTGGTGGTGGGGGTGGAGAGCAGAATGCTGTGTTGGGACCCGCGGAGGCTGGGTGCTGTGGCCTTCCTGGGGGGCGGGGTCTGGAGCTCGGAGGTGCAATATGGCTGCAGGGTGAGATTGGGTGCCATCAGGATGCTGGAGATAGACAAGAGAATGTGGGGATCCCCCTGTGAGGGTTGTACAGTGACTCAGAAAGTTGGATGTGACCATGGAGAATTCTGGTCATAGAGAAGAAGGGAAGAGGAGGAGGAGGGGGAACAGGTTTGGGGGCGGTTGAGGGGGTGGGTGTTGGAGGAAAGTGTAGGAAAGTTGTTCCTGTCAGCTGTGTCAGAAATCAGAGAAAGCCCAGAGAAGGGCAGGGAAAATAGCAATCGCATTTGGAAGTAGGAGCCCAGCGGGGACCTGGATCCAGAGCAGCTTCCCGTGGCCACAGCCCAGCAGTGACGCCCGATTGCATGGGGTTGACTTGAGCGTCGAAAGAGGGAAGTCTTCCCAGCAAATGGGGACGTTCTTTATTTGCCTCTTGATGGAAGGGAAGAAGAATGGCAGTGACAGGAATGGAAATCGATGTAGCCACTGTGGAAAACAGGATGGAGGTTCCTCAAAAAATTAAAAGAACTACCAGATGATCCAGTCATTCCACTGGTGGGTATGCACCCCCCACCCCCAAAATGAAAACATGAACTCAAAATGGTATATGCACACCTGTATTTATCAGCATTATTTACAATAGCTCTGATATGGAAGCAACCTAAATGTCTACCGATAGATGAATCGATAAAGAAGGGCTTTTAAGTTGTTTTTATACAGATGAGAATTGGGTGTGTTTGGGTAGAGAAGGAGCCAGTGGAGGGGGGGAGAGAGAATAGGGCAGAGAGGTGAAGAAAGGTGTTGAGGAGACAAGAAAGGTGGTGGGTGGGCAGAGGGACCCATGCCGAGTGGGAGGCAGGGATGCTCGTTCCCTGGGTGGAGCGAAGCTGGGCATCCTACAGCACAGCACGTTCCCTCCCTCGTCCTTCCTGCGAGTAGGATCCCACCTTTGGCTTGGGCAGAACAAGGTGGTGCTGTCACATCTTGCACTAATAATAACCTCTCCATGACTGTTCAATTATAGCTTTGGTACCTTTGGTACCTAGTTCGGTAGATATCGGTCGGTACAGCATTTTTAGCACCTTGAACAAGGTAATATGCATCCAACACGCAGTACTGTTTTACTCTTGGTAGAGCGAGACCAAGTAGTGCTAGGTCTACTTTTATTTTAACATGGGGGAGGGGGCGCAAAACTGGACAGGGCATCAGGAGACACCCCTGTCGCATACAGGTGTATGATCCTGGGCAAATTACTTCATTCCTCTGGGCTTCTGGTTCCTCCCAGTAGGATGGAAATGGGCTGGATTATCCTCAACATCCATGTTAGCAGTAACATCCATTGTTCCTGTGGTCGGTCACTGCGTGTCTTAGGCAAAGCTGAGGGTGTTTTGTGCCTGAGAGGTACTGCAAGGATGGACAGCAGAATCAGCAGGGAGCTCTGTGAGCAGGTTGAGGAAGATGAACTCTTTACTGTGTGTGACTGTTGCCTTCAACGCTTTGACTCCGAAGTTCCTACTTTCTTATTCTTCTGGAAGCTTTCTAGCACTGCACACGAACGGGCGCTGTTTTGTTCTGGTCTGTGTTTATCTTACACCTGGACGCGCGGGCTTTGGTGAACGTATTATTTCTTATTAGCTTATTAGTGGGGTTCATTTCTTTGAGAGGATATAATTAAGTGGAAGCCGATTATCTTGGTATTTAGGACTTAGGTATTAGGACTTAAATAACTGTCTGCTGGGTTGCTCTTGAGGAATTTATATGTAATGATTTTGTACCCTGTCCTGGTAGAAGCAGTTTGTATGGGGCGCCTGGGTGGCTCAGTCGTTAAGCGTCTGCCTTCGGCTCAGGTCGTGATCCCAGGGTCCTGGGATCGAGCCCCGCATCAGGCTCCCTGCTCAGCGGGAAGCCTGCTTCTCCCTCTCCCACTCCCCCTGCTTGTGTTCCCTCTCTAGCTGTCTCTCTCTCTGTCAAATAAATAAATAAAATCTTAAAAAAAAAAAAAAAAAAGAAGCAGTTTGTATGTAGCATACTCCTGTGGAACCACAAGTGGAATTTGAAAACCAGGAAGGAAATGAAATGCTTGTGTGTAGCCCAGGCATCCCACTCCATTTCTCTAGCATGGAGGCAGGTTTGAGTCTGAGATTCCTGGTAAGCAAGGCAAAAAGGGAAATGCAGCTATAATCAGACTGTTGAATAGCCTTTGGTTGGAGGTAGCGAGGCTGGGAGAAGCCAAAAAATTAGTTCCTCAGAGCAGCAGACCTTTTTCTAGTACTTAATTAAAACACATTTCTCATATCAGCCTTAACCCAATGTTTCTGAAAGTATATATATATTTTTTCAAGGGATGTTCAGTATATAAAAAAAATGGATAGAAGAGTTTCAAGAAATGCTACATACTATATATTTTGATGGATGATTAACAAGGAATGTTACCATTTGGAAATCTTTCATAAGTCTAGTAGTAAGGAAACCTGTTTATCTTTGTTCAGTGCAGGGTTTTCAAAATTATATATGACTTCAAAGCTCTTTTCCACCCCACGTAGTTTTAAACAATAACGAAACTTTTGACAAGAATTTAAATATTCTTTTACAGAGAGAGAGAGAGCACGAGGGAGGGCAGAGGGAAGGGGGAGAGAGAGAATCTCAAACAGGCTCCACTTGGGCATGGAGCCTGATGCAGGGCTCGATCTCATGACCTCGAGATCATGACCTGAGCTGAAACCAAGAGTCTGACGCTCAACCGGCTGAACCACCTAGGTGCCCCTTTTTTTGCTTTTTATAGTAAGTTTGGTTACCAATGGCTTGGGGCTGCCTCTGATTACTTAATACAACCCATCTGCTTACTTAATAGAACCATGTGGGTGGGGAGAACCTCACTGAGGCAGGGTGAGGGGTGCTCCATCCCTCTGGTGTGGGGCCAGTGATTGGGCTTCAGTCCTGGTTCCTCCCTCTGCTCCCTAGCCTTGTGGCTATCAGCAGAATAGGCATCTTCTCTAGTGTCCAATTCCTTTTCTGTAGAATTGTGCTATCAGTATTACCTACCTCATGGAATCCTAGTGTAGAATAAATATGTCAATGTATGTAAAGCCCTCGGTACTGTATCTCAAGTAATTAATAACTGTTTAAGATGGCTGTAATTAATATCACCCCTGTTCAGGAGCCTACCATGATGCCACATTCCTCCCGTTGTACTGGGTACTAACTACACTGTTTCTTTGGGTACTGACTGTGCTGTGAAACTCGTTCACCCTTTGTGATCATTGCTTATTTTCCTAGTTGCCATCTCCTTGATTCTGCGAGCTGGTTGAGGGTATCTCCGGCCACTGGTTTAGGCCTTTGTAAGGCACAGGTATTCAGTGTGGGGTTTTTCAACTCAGCTGACGGTAAGCCTGGGCCCTAGGGCATATAGAGAAGTCTAATTCGGTGAAAACAGTTCTGCCTGGGAGAGTATTTGGATGCCTAAGTTGTTATTGTGTTAGAAATCTCTTTCTGTAGACTGTGTCTGGTCTGCTAAACGTTTTTGTTGAATGCTGAGGAAATCATTTAACTCCTGTTGTTCTTGAAGTTTCTCTAATAGAAGAGACCGGGCAGCACGTAATTTGTGAATTGAAAGAATGACTGAAGTTATAAAAGGTGCTAAACACAAATTAGTAATAATAGCCAGATGCAGACATTTCTGGTAATGACTGTAAAGCTCAGTAACAGAGCGGAAGAGCATTCTATTAGTTGCACCCAGCAGAGATGGAGAATCTTTGTATTTCCATGATGGACCACTGAGCTAGAGAGAAAAATCAATGATGAAATATATATAATATATAAGTAGGAGGCCATTAAATCTGGAGATTCTGTTTTAGAAGAGAATCCTAAGGTGTTACACATTCTCATAGAATTAAAATTTCGCTACATATAAGGAGCAATAAAAAGTGTTCTTGTTGTACTTTAGGGCCATTTAGGGAACAGAGGTAGCAGAAGAGATGAGAGAAACTAAGAAATGGGATGTAGAGGGAAAAGTAGTCTGAGAAAGAGGTGAATAATAAAGATAAAGGGAACGGCAGAGACAGAGGCTTAGAGCAGAGACCAGTGAGGCTTAAGGAGAGCCAGGTGGCGACTCTCACTCAGGGTGATCAGAGGAAAGTTTGTTGCTCCAGGTACAGGGAGAGTCGATGGGCTCCCAGGACACTGCTGCACAGAAGGGGAAAGCTACGTTGCATATTTGCAACCCCAGGCATAACTGCCGTTACAGTGATGAACATCGTACAGAACATTTCCCCTTCAGTTTAACCCGTGGCAAGCTGAGAGGGCAGGAGTTTCATCTCCATGTTACAGACGGGGAAAGCGAGTTGCAGGTGTGTTAAATGCCCTGCCTAAGGTCCCACAGGTAATGTTTGGCTCCCTAAATCTCTCGTGTTTTCCACCTGCCCCCTCACACATACTGATAGGATTTTGGTGGGGGCTGAAGGCCAGAGTTATGTCTAAATCAGGGATTCTCTATGTAATTCTTACTCTGCTTTTTGAGAACAATGGTTGGAAGAGAACGGCCATTTATTATGTGGTCATAATACAGGCTAAATCATCTGCCAGAAATGAAGCAGCACTGACTAAATGTCTCTTTTCCCCGGCTGACCTGTGAGGCAGATGAGGGATCTGGTTGCCACCGGGGCAATCACGGGAGATGTTGTCTTCTGTTACCTGGTTCTGCAAACGTCACATCCTGGAATTCACAAGTGAATGCCTTGTGCGCGGCATTTCCCTTGTGCCCTAAATTACGTGCTCCAAGGAGCCGCTGCTCAGATGAAAAACAAAACCACACAAGGTGCCTCATTTACCCGATGAGATCCCTGCTGCTCACAGGACGGTGCTGTCTGGGCTTACGTGGTTAAGCCCCTCCCACACCATCCCCTTCCTTACTGCAAGAAGACATGCCCTTGGCACATCAGACAGGAAGCTGAAGTTGCCTTGCAAATTACTTTCACGCAATTAATAAACTTGCATTCAAGGCTTGCCTAGATTGACTTTCCTGGGCCGGCAAGAGGAGTGCTTCACAGACTTGTTGTAAATGGCCAGTGTTTTTATTGCCAGGCATAGGAATAACATGATCTCCCAAACTGGATTGACTCGGGAACTGTAGAGCAGGAGTTGGGGGAATCTGTGGCCTGTAGCCAAATCCAGCCCACTGCTTGTTTTTGTTAATAAAGTTTTATTGGAACACAGCCATGCCCACTGTTTACATATTGCCTATGGATGTGGCTTTTGTGCCAAGATGGCAGAGTGAGCAGTTGCTACAGAGACCTTGTGGCCCGGAAGCTGAAAATATGTACTATGTGGCCCTTTGCAGAAAAAGTGTGCTGCCCCCTGTTCTGCAAGGGGACTCCACGTCATGCTCCATGTGACTGTAGTTTAGGGTGAGCTTCACATAGACTGTTTCTGCATCTGCTCCCTGACATGGGCCCTGCTGCTGGGCACCAAAGGTTAAAGGTGAAGCTTCCTCCCAAGTTCCCTGACCTGCTGCCCTCTGTCACATCCCCTGCCCCTCAGACAGACGTGCTTTGAGATGCAGGTTGTCCACACTCCGGGGCTCCTCCCAGCCTTCCCGCGCTCTCAGCCCTCACATGGCTCCGGATGGAGCAAGGGGATACTCCTCCGAGGTCCTTTGCTGTCCCTTCCTTGGTTCACGCTCTGCACTGTTTGCCTTCTCCGGCTCCTCTCCCAGGGGCATCCTCTGATGCTCTACCAGCACTACCCTGCTGAAGACTCACTTCCCACGGGTACTGCTGAGATAGCTGCCTTGGCAGTTTCTTCTCACTCCATGCTATGCCCCACTGCCTGGATAATGTTGCTCCTGCTCAAGAACCTCTCTTGGCTCCCCATTGACCTCCAGATCAAGGGCAGACCCTCAGCCTGGCCTTCATGGTTGTTTTATTTCTGATTACTCTGAGGCCAAAAGGTGTCTCCCCCCCCCCCCCGACCTTACCCCAGGGGTGGTCTGAACTGTACCCCCCACCCCCATTGATCTTTGCTCGTGGAATGTTGTGACCCCCCCATCACCCCCTGTTTATCCTTGTTGCATCCCAGAATCCTGGGTATATTTTCCTTCACATGCAACCAAACATATGCTCTCACTCTCTTGTACCCTCCGCCACTCTGTTCCCCTGTATAATAGGCTGTCTTGTTATTCGATTGCTTCTTTCTGCCCTCCCCAGGTTATAAACTCCCACGGGGTAGGGATGGTCTCTCAATTATAGTCACATTTCTTGCACCTGCCACGGAGCGGGTACTCTGGAACGGACCTGGAAGTCACACAGAGCATGCGCACCAGTGATGAGGCAACACTTCTAGATGCACCTACTGTGTGCCCACTGCTCTGATACGTGATCTCGTAATGCTCACTCAAGCAGGTATTGTTATGATGGCAGACAGGCTCCGAAAGATGCTGTCCAAGGCAGATTGGGACTCGAGGCTTCCCTGCTCCCATGCCGCACCCGGATGAACACGTTGCACTGTGGTGAACATCCACACCCCTCTGCCGCGTCCATGCGGTGCATCTGTGCACACACATACCTCTACCTGCCTGTGTCTTAGAATCACCTGGGAGCTTTGAATATACCCACGCTGGGGCCCAGCTCTCACAAATTATATCAGAGTCTTGGTGTGGTGGTGGTGGGCGGGGGCAGGTACTGGTGTTTTCAGAAGCTCCCCAGGTGATTCCAGTTCAGGCCCCACGCCCCCAGCCAGAGTAAGAAAATGGACAGACCTCTGGGAAGGCTCCTGGGGGCTATCTTGACTGTTGGTTTCTGCTCCTACGAACTTCTCTTCTTACTCAGTGAGCTCCGGATCACCTCCGTGCTTTTGAAGGTGAGGAAGGGCTCATCTCTACGTGGCCATGGTCTCCGGGTGCCTCCTGTCTTAGGGTATTTATGACGGCATGGGCTGAAGTTCTCCCTTTGGGCTGGGTCCCCCTTGAACCCCCTTAGGTTCAGGCACCCTAAGAGGTGAGCCTCCCACAAAGGCAATCCCAGTTGGCCCATGTGAGTGCATCTCTAGGAGCCGAAAATGAGGGAGTGCTTTCCACTCGTATCTATTTAAAAAACAGACTCTTCAGTCTTGAGCAGCGGTAGGTTTGTTGAGGACAGGAAGGCCAGTAGACCAGTGGTTCTTAAAGCGTGGTCCCCTGAGCACCATCAACATCACCTGCGAGCAGGTTCGAACGTAAATTCCCAGTCCCCTCCCCCCCGCCCCGGACCCCCGAGGCGTCATAAACTCTGAGGTTGGAATGCGGTGGTGATGTACTCCGTGTGATTTTGCTGCCCCTGAGGTTAAGGAGCACAGTTCGAGATTGATGGTGAGTACGTGGGTGGACCCCTGGAATAGAAGTGGTTTTCTGTCCTAGTTGGGCATCCAAGACGCCTGGAGTCTTACAGAATCTCTGGCCCCTGGGTCACCTCTCAGTGTCTGGGGGGCTGTATTTTTAACAAGTGCTCCAAGAGATTCTGAAATGCAAGTTTTTTTTTTTTTTTTTGAATCGTGGTAGTAGAGACCTGATAAATACTGCATTCTTTTAATAATAACTTCATATCCACTTGGCACAGGGTGAGGGCACTTTACCTCCTGGAGTTACGGCTCCTTCGTCTCTAATTACCAAGATGTTTTTCATCAGTCCTGTTACCCATTAAGTAAAGACAGTCTTTCCGTTTAGCATGCGTCTTTTGCATTGCTGGATTGTTCCCTGCCACATAAAAGCCACAAGTGGGTTTTATGGCCTCATGCATACTTAATTAGTTCATCTTCTCAAAATTGTGTTTTTTTTTTTTAAAGATTTTATTTATTTATTTGACAGATGGAGAGAGAGAGCAAGCAGGCAGAGAGGCAGGCAGAGGGAGAGGGAGAAGCAGGCTCCCCGGCGAGCAGGGAGCCCGATGCGGGGCTCGATCCCAGGACCCTGGGATCATGACCTGAGCCGAAGGCAGCCGCTTAACCAACTGAGCCACCCAGGCGCCCCCTCAAAATTGTGTTTCAAGTGAGTGAAGACATTAGCCTCTGATCGAATTGATCCACAAAGCGTCTTTTCAGAATGCTTGCAGGGCCCAATGCTTGATTCAGAGGCATCCCTGGGGCTTGTCAGGTCACAGGTCAAGGAGGTGAAGACCCTACGACTTCCTGTCACCCCTTGTGGATTGCTCTGCAAAGAGCAGGATTGAGGCAGGACAAGAGGGGTTGCAGGCGCAGACGTCAGCTCGCTCTAGAAGAGCTGATTATATTTTGTTTTGCCCACAGCTGTCTCTATCCCCGCCGTCCTTATCTGTCATCATAAACGTCCACACCTGTGTGATATTTTATGACAGGTCACACCTGCCGGAACAGCACTGTTGTCATGTTTCAGATATGCCGCCTAATATGTATGTCATTAAGCCTCGTGGCAGGAATAGAAAACGGCTTCTGTTCCAACCCTTCCCACCTGCTACCATCCCGCTTCTGTTGTCCTTGACCTCCTGTGGAGGTCACCAGGCTGCGTGAGAGGACTCTAGTGCCTGGATATATTCCTGCTCCCTTCCTGCACCCAGCCTCCTTCTGGGCATCTCTCAAGGCTCAGCACAAAAGCTGGGGTGAAGCCTTCTGGAGCCCCCCAACCTCCCAGGTGGATAGGCTGTCGTCTTCACTCCCACGCAGCTTTACTTATTACAAGCCTCTGCTAGAGCGCTGGTCCCATCATGCTTTTTTGGGTGTTACAAAGGAGCGAATAAATGAAGCCTTTGTTTTTCCTACCCAGACCTTCCAGAAAGAACTTCCTTGGGAGTCTTTGAAAGCCATTTTAATGAGACCAGACCGGCTAATAAATTTCTTTTCTTGACAGTTGCAGATACTTGGTGTTTGAGAAATTAGCTAGCCACATAATGAGGGCTGACTGAGTTGCGAGCTGGCCTTGACTTGGTTAGAAAGTGCAGTGGGAACGGGAGTCAGAATTGGAATGTGGGCAACAGAGCGGGGACACAGATGTCCTGTCGCCAATACCAGTGTTAGAATGCTGCTCTGCTGAGCTCGCCCCCCTGGGGCCAGCGCTGAAGGCAAGACCACTGTAGTGGGTGCCTTTGCGCCTTTGCATTAGCGCTGTGCTGCTGACCCCAGGCCGAATCACCTGGGGACTGTAACAAAATCCCAGGGCCCGGGCTGCCCCCCAGACCAGCTGAGTCAGAAACTCAGGGAGGGACCGGGCATCTGAACTCAAGCTTTTCCCAAGTGCTTCCAGTCTGAAGGTAGCTTTGAGAACCACTGGGTTGAAGAAGGCTGTTTCAACGTGTGGGGTTGAAGATGAGGTTGGGAGGAATCACCTGGCTTCTCTGTTCTTTTTCATAAGGTACATAGAGACCTGCTAATCCTTACAGGTATAGCTGTGTGTGCACATGGTCGGAGGCTGTGGATCGTGGATTTTGACAACGGGGCACGGATTTACACGTTTGGTGGAAGGCTAGATCCACATAACTCTCCTCCTTCCCATTCCTTAGCAGCACACGGCCCAGAGTCTCCGGAGATAGAACTCGGCTTCCACAAGCCTCAAATCCTGTCCATTTCTCTCGCCACTGTACTGACTTTGCCTTTCCTCTCTCTTTTCTCGATAATAGTTCGCTGGCATTCCTCTCTCCACTCTTCTGTCGGTCCATTTGCCACACAATGGCCACACCCAGCATCTTTTGCTTTGATGTTGCCCGATGCCCACAGATAAATGACAATGGTTATAGATAGCCCTTTCCAGCATTCACTCCTGTATGTTGTTGACCCCTGGCTCCTGGCACTCCTATCCCATTTTATAGATGGGAAAGTGAAAGCATAGGTGAACGGTGCAAGGTCACAGAGTCCGGATGGCCCCAGGCGTTCTGGCTCCGGAGTCCTGGCTCTGCACCCCTCTGCTTTGCTTCCTCTCCCTGCACTCTCCTGCCAGGAAGGGAAAGGCAGGTCTGTGCTAGCGGACCTTTCATTATTTCGAATTTTCTTGTACATCCTGCCCGGTTGATGTTCCTATTCCTGCTTCACAGAAACCAGGGCTTGGGACAGGTGAAGCAACTTGATCGACATTATAGAGCTAATTAAGGGAATGACAGCTGGGATTCAAACCAGGTGTTCCTCTCTCTGTGCTCTGCATTTTTTCCATCACACTGCGTGGGATTGCCTAATTTCTTTAGGGTGGCATCTGTAGGTCTTTAGAATCTGTCACCAATCCACCTTTCCAACCATTTTCCATTCCTTTATTAAGTCATGCCACCAACTTTTGCTCACACTGTTGCCTTAACCTGCCCAGCTAGGGCTTTCGGGCTATCGGACCTCCCGTGATGATGGGGACTCTTACCTTGCTGGTGATACCCTAACCTGCAAACAACAGGAGGGAGAGCTATTTGCATTTTCTCTCTCTAGCTCAAAAGCCCTAATATAATGCATCTCCTCTTGACCCGCCCCCGTGATGGCTGCAGCATGAGTGTAATATCCAGTCACTTTGTGATATAGTTGTGCATGTCTGTCTGTCTGCTAGGTGGCATCTTAAGGACAGGTGTCATCTCTTCCTTTTTTTCTCTGTGTGGGTGTGTGTCTAGGGCATTGCCAAGCCACTGTAGAGGTTTAATATTTGTTAAACAGATGAAGGGTGGACTAAAATACAGAGGTGGGGAAAGTCTTAAAAATATTCCATCCAAGGGACTTTGGCAGGGCTGCAGGGCATAGAACAGTCGGGGATGTATTTATTTGAAGGCCTAGGGAAATGTATGTTGGAAATTTCCAGAAGGAAACGGAGCTAATGATTATCCCAGTGAACTAATCTAGCATGTCCATTTTTCCAAGTAGGGTTTTGTTTTCTTTTCTTCAGGTATGCTTTGCCAACCTCCTAGTAAAAATCCCCTGGCCCCCTGTGCCCTCCCAGCATGGACTTTCTAAATAGGGTGTCGTTGGGAGCATGTGAAAATGGACTTCAGGGCTTTGCGCAGGACACCTGAGCCCTAAGGGATGGTGGCCACCTGTGGGGAAGGAGAAGTTGTGTTTCCCAAATACAGGCAGAACCTTTCAGGATGGAAACAGGTGCCAAGAAAAAACTTCCCTGCTATTGGGAAAGTTAATTCTTTAGCCATCGAATTAGGGTTGTCCTACTAAGTAAATATTTTTTGGACTCTTCAGGTTTAAGTCCCTTGTCACAGGCGCCTTTTGCATCCTGGTCCTGTAAACCCCGCTGAGGGGCAAGGGCCGGGCCCGCAGGTGCACCGCGAGGCCGGAGGGGGCTGCGTCCCGGGTGGTGTGCGTTAGCACTGGCCTTGAGATTTCCTTTTGCACCCCGCAGGTGAGCGTCCTGACCACCCTGGAGCGGAGGTTCAACCTGCAGAGCGCCGACGTGGGCGTGATCGCCAGCAGCTTCGAGATCGGGAACCTGGCGCTCATCCTCTTCGTGAGCTACTTCGGGGCGCGCGGGCACCGGCCGCGCCTCATCGGCTGCGGCGGTATCGTCATGGCCCTGGGCGCGCTGCTGTCGGCGCTGCCCGAGTTCCTGACCCACCAGTACAAGTACGAGGCGGGTGAGATCCGCTGGGGCGCCGAGGGCCGCGACGTCTGCGCCGCCAACGGCTCGGGCGGCGACCAGGGCCCCGACCCGGACCTCATCTGCCGCAGCCGGACCGCCACCAACATGATGTACTTGCTGCTCAT
The DNA here is from genome assembly GCF_964656455.1 of Halichoerus grypus. Taxonomy (NCBI): domain Eukaryota; kingdom Metazoa; phylum Chordata; class Mammalia; order Carnivora; family Phocidae; genus Halichoerus; species Halichoerus grypus. The sequence continues at coordinate 10,763,157 of NC_135719.1, forward strand.
TGGGGCCCAGGTGCTCCTGGGCATCGGTGCTACCCCCGTGCAGCCCCTGGGCGTCTCCTACATCGACGACCACGTGCGGAGGAAGGACTCCTCGCTCTACATAGGTAGGAGCTGGGCGGTGCCCGCGCGCTTCCCTGGGCTCCATGCTCTGGTAGTAACCGGGGCGCCTTGACAGAGGAAGGCCAGGTGGGCCCGTGGACTTTTTATGGTTCTCAGACTTGGCTGCACATCTGCCGGGTGTGTGAGTGTGTGTGTGGGGGGGCAAGGGGGGGGGACTTTGAAAAATGGGGATGCCTGAGTTGTAGCCCCAAGAAAATCCAGTGTAGTTGGTCTGGGGTGTGACCCGCGTGGATTGCTTTTTTGAAAAAGTCTCCCCAGGTGATTTCAATACGCAGTGGAGTTTGAGGTTGGCTTTGCTAGGACATTAGGAAGCTATGAATGGGAAGACATGGTCAGGATGGGTTTAACGTGTATTTACCTGCTTTTCACGTGTGTGTGGACTTTGAGCTCTCTGGCATTAGCCACCAAGGTATACTTGGGGTGTACACCTTGGAAACCCCAGTTTTTAATAATCGAAATGATCATCTGGTCATTGTCCTGTTGAAGTTCAAAGGGGGGAGAGATGATTGTCTTTTCAGCATTTGGTATCATTCAAAGTTGGTGACTTCTGGTAATTCTGCAATGAGGGTATACGCGGGAGCTGGATATTTAGGAAGGAATAAGGTCCATGTGAGTTGTTCAAAAATTATTTTGCATCCTAGCTTCTGATATTTTCAACTGGCAAGATGGAAGCCATTCATGGGTCTAAGGTTAAGCAACCTCGAAGTGTGAGTTTTTCTTACAACAAGCGGGGGGTCCTCTGTCACTGCCTTGGGGCACTGTCGTATGGCCATTTGTAGGGTGAGGGCCTGCCGAGCATCTCCGTCCCCTGTTCACTAAGTAATTTGGCCTCCCACAAACAGTTGGATTGTAAAGACCTATCCCCCCTCACTGAGTGCTGAGCTTTGACAGAATTACCTGAAGAGGTAATTCTTCCTGTGGAAACGTTTTGTTCCTGGAGCACTGTTAATTACAATACAAAGGTTTAGGATAAAACAGAATTTGAACAGAATGTGACCTAAAGCTTTGTACCTGTTGAGTTTCTAGCACACACTGCCCAAGGTTTCTGAGCTAGGAGGGTTTGGAATAGTTATACACTTCCATGCTGAGTTTCCTCAGTGGCTTTCTGTCCCACCTATGGAGTACATGCTTTTGTTGGACAAATACGTTGCAAATGTAGGTTTCCTGTTCTTTGAGAACAGACTTAGGGTGAGAAAGGTGGAGAGTGTATGCCTCTCTATAAAGGGGTAGATCACCTGGAGCCTGGTCGTGACTTAGCTTCCACTACGATGTGGAACCCAACATAGAAGATATCCCAGGCTGAGGCCAGGCCCTCTCCCCATGTGGTCCGGGTGGGTATTAAAGGTACTAAGGACATCATTTACATTTTGTTCTTTCTAAAGCTTGAGCAACAGCCACTCCATGTGAGTCTGACACAGACTAGGACATGAGCCACAGTATGGAGCCAGATAGCTTCCTGAGGTCCATCCAGATCGTTGGTCTTGGACTTGACTGATGTCACCCTAGACCCTGGGAGAGCTGTTTTCTGGTAGTAGTCATAGAAAGTACATAAATCAAAGCACAGAGAAGGAAGTGGGGAATGAATAGCCAAGTTCTTGTCTCTGATGATAGAATCCAGCAGAAAAATTCCTCCCCGGAATCCTTTCTCAAGTCCTGTCAGTGCTGAATCACCTTGGCTTGGGACTTCCTGCCCAGGGCAGCAGGCCCAGAACCTGCTTCTGGAAGTCTTCCCTGCTGAGTTAGGTCATGGTCTTTCCCTGCAGTGGGCGGGACCTGGTTTGTGTGTGCAAAGCTTTAGGGTGAGGAGGTGCTTTGGTTTTGTGTGTGGCAGGTGGACACATGGGCAGTAGGGCTGACCGTTAAAGGCAGAGGGCCTTCTCCAGTTCTGAGACCATGGGATTTGCTGTGAGTCTTTGTTAGGAAGAATGCTTCAGGCAAATTTCTACTTGGGTGCCATTTTTTTTTTTCTTCTGTGATAGTTAAACAGAGTTGGAAATGTCTGTGTGGCGCATGGACCTCTCGGTGCTGGTCCATCAGGCAAATTCCAAAACATGACCGTACATAGCTGTTGAGATGGGCTCTCTGAGTGCCTCTGAACTGGTTTCATGGGTACGTGTTTACAGGGAGAAGAAAAGAGTAAGCCTTCTGGGGGAGATCAGCTCAATATGTGGTCTTACTATCCCGTGCATGCTTGGGATTCTCCAGGAGCGATTTAGGAAGACCACAGTATATGCAGAATATAACTGGTTCACTCATTTATCATACAGGACATAAAATAATGTTTGTGATCACAAGAATATTGTAGCATTTATCTCCTCTAATGGGGAGCTAGTTCCTGAAGCCACTTAAAGCTTTGGGAAGTATATGGGGGAACCCACTGGAAGGGCCTGCTGCATTACGGCCTTTTATACCTGCCTGCAGAGAGGAGGAAACTCTGAAGGGACTGGCGCTGGGACTGTTTGTGTAGATGCGTGTCCATTGGGGTGGAATAGCCTGTGTGTCCCCTGCTTCCATCACCTGTGAAGCTGGTGAAGAGCAAGAGGCCCACAGCCAGCCATCTGGCCATATGCCTAAAATGTGAGTGTGGGTTGAAGATGGAAAAGATGATCAATACTTCCTTTGTCAACCACAGACTTGTTCACAGCTGATCCTTTCCTCTGGGTGTCCACAGGCCATTGGCGACAAGACCTGCCCCTGGGGTGTGCGAGTCCTGGGTCCCCAGTCTTGGGGTGTGTGCGCTCCTGAGTGGCCATGTCATGGACCCTAGAATGAGGGGGACATGGAAGCCTTCCATCTCAAGTCCAGCCGATATTGTCCACTGAAATGACTGTTGGCTTTGGACGGTTGTGGCCGGACCACTGCCAAGCTCCCGAGTTCCTGGATGGGCCGTTCCCCAGGGGCTTCTCTGGCTTGCACCGTTCTGCAGCTGCCCCTTTCCAGCACGGGGAGGGAGCCAAGGGAGCTCATTACCAGGGGACAAAAGCGGCTGAATGGGGACATGGCTCTGCTGGCAGGCTTTTCACAACCATATGACGTGGAGCCAAGCCTCACCGAGCAGCTAGACAATGACCTGTGGGTGGCACGTGGCACTCTTTCTTCCGAGCGGGACTGATGGGGCAGCGTGGCAGTGGAGACTGTTGGATGTGAGGCATGACCAGGGTCCAAGAGTCACCCCTTTGGGAGTCTCCTCAGTGAGCCTCTGGCCCATGATGTGACCTCCCATGAGCTCCGTGTTCTTAGCTGTTCTGTTTCTCCAAGTTCAAAACCTGGCCCGTCGTATTGTAGGCGAGGGTAAGTAGGATAATGTGATGGACTCACTGTGTCCCTCATTAGGTTGACTGTAACCTTGTTCTCTTTGAGGAGGAAAAAGGTGAAACGAGAGTGGTAGAGATTTTTTTAAATAACTTTATTCCTAGTTAAAAAGTATGACATAAAAAGTATGTCACTGTTGACAACTTTGGAAGTATGAAGAAAGAATAAAGAAGCACTACTCTTAGCTTTATGATTATATAATGTCTGTATTTTCTGCGTTGGTATGCTTTTCTACCAAAAATGTGTTTCGGGGGCACCTGGGTGGTGCAGTTGGTTAAGTGTCCGACTCTTGGTTTTGGCTCCGGTCATGATCTTGCGGTCCTGAGATTGGGACCTGTGTGGGGCTCCACACTCAGCAGGGAGTCTGCTTGAGAGTCTCTCTCCCCCTCTGCCCTGCCCCCCACACTCACTCGTGTGTGTGCATGCTCTCTCCCTCCTCCCCCAAGTAAATAATCTTTAAAAATGTGTTTATAACAAACATCTCTCTCAATATTTGATGCACGTTGTCTCATGTTACTAACTAGTCTATGGTGCTACCGCTGTAAACATAACAACTCTCTTGGGGATCCGTCCTGTGATGTTTAATGCCCTCTCTTGTTGGACATGCGTTTTTTTAAAGTGTTCGCTGTTGTAAATGAGGCAGACAGGGACACGATTCTGAGAGGTTCAGGGACTTGCCTGAGAGAACTTAGCTGAATGGAGCTGGACTCCAGGTCTGAGGGCAGCGGTTTTCCCATGTTCATCTGGGATCTGTCACAAGGCTGGGGTTGTGGGGAGAGGGCCAGTGGATGGTCCAGGGGGTCAGGTACAAGTCAGGGCATCGCACAAGACGGCGTGAAGGCTTCAGGAAATAAAAATCACAGAAGCCAGCAAGGAGGAAAGCACGCAGGGTGCCTCACAGCTGAGGGGAGAGGTGGGATCGGAATGAGGAGTGGGTGTCACAGCCTGAGATGTGGGAGGAGGAGGGAGAGGGGAGGGTGGTCCAGGCTAACAGTCCAGGGTGGGGTTCTGGAGCCTTCTCCAGGGTGGGTGCAGATTAGAGCTGGCCCTTCTTAGGCAGGGGCAGCTGGTGTATTCTGCCTTCTGCTTCCCTGTCTCCAGCAATGCAGGGGCCCTCCCCTCACATGGCTCTTCATTCCCCCCCCTTTTTTTTTTTTTTTTTTTAAGATTTTATTTGACAGAGACAGCGAGAGAGGGAACACAAGCAGGGGGAGAGGGAGAAGCAGGCTTCCCGTGGAGCAGAGAGCCTGATGCCGGGCTCAATCCCAGGACCCTGGGATCATGACCTGAGCTGAAGGCAGACGCTTGACGACTGAGCCACCCAGACACCTCTCTTCATTCCCTTCTTGAACCATGATAGCCATTAGGCACTTGTGCTTCTGTTGTGATAGAAATCTGGCTCCTCACAGCTTCCCACATGCTGCTTTTGGTTCTGCCCAGTGGGCTCACCCCGAAAATTTGCATTCAGTCTTCTGTGTTGTGATAACTCCCCAGATAGTGGAGCACCGGTCTCGCATGGGTAGGGAAGGGTTGGTTACCTGCTGCTTAGCTCTTCTGTGCCAGGACCTTTGTTCCTTCCTCGATTTGGTTTCCTGCCACACTTGAGAGCCACCATTTCCCTCTTAAAGGTGGATGCCACGGGCTCGGGAGCTCCTTACCAGGGGACAAAACCAGATGACTGGGGTGGGCAGGACATGGATACTGTATTAGTTTGTTAAGGCAGTCCTAAGGGTGGCTCAAACCACAGGGATATATTTTCTCACAGTTCTGGAAGCTGGAAGCCCAAGATCAAGGGGTCAGGAGAGTTGGTTTCCTTTAGGGCCTCTCTCCTTGGCTGGCACACGGCACCTGCCCCTCCTCCTGCCTTCACAGAGTTTTTCCTCTGTGTGGACCCATCCCTGGGGTCTCTTCATGTCTTATAAGGACACCAGTCAGAGTGGCTTAGGGCCCACCCATAGGACCTCATTTAACCTTATTACCTCTTCAGGCGCCGTCTCCAAATGCAGTCACGTGCTGAGGTCCTGGAGGTTGGAGCTCCAACATAGGAATTTTGGGGGCACGGGAGGGGGGACCTGATTCAGCCCCTAACTGGTACCAAGGGGGCCAGTACCAGACCGAGCCAAGACTCTTGCATCTTTTGTCTCAACTTTTCTGTAAGGAACTGCATTGTTGTGATTTATTTATTTATAGGTGCCTAAGAAATTTTTTGAAGATGGAGCTTTTTTTTTTTTTTTTAAAACTTGAGATAATGCTAGAATCACAAATTGTGGCAAAATATAGGGAAGTCCCCCATACCCTTCATCCGGTTTCCCCCAATGGTAACATTGCACATAACTGTAGTACAGTATCAGAACGAGGAAATTAACATCGGTACAGTCCATGGAGTCGATTCAGATTTTACCAGCGTTCTGTGCACTCATTTGTGTCTGTGTATGTATGTATAGTTCTGTGCAATTTTATTACATGTGCATGAGGTCCTCAAAATGCAGAATGGGATCCAGATGAAACCAGATCATTCTGAGTCGTGTGAGTGTGTTTGGCAAACACACAGGTGATAATAATACACGCATGCACAGGTGTGTGCATACACAGAGGTGGATATTGAGACAGAGAGAAGTCTTCGGTAGAATGGCAGCTGGCTAGAGGAAAGCGATTCTTCAAGAAGGCTTCCCATGGGCGCCCTCTGCATACCCAGGGAGAGTGGGACCCTTGCAGACTGCCCCAGTACACACAGCAATGGCTTGCAAGTCGGGCGGCACACACACGAGACACCGATGTGTCCTGTTTTCTTTTTTATCACTTATATTGAAACCCAGGGGAGCCCTCTGTGTTCCAGTTGATGCAAAGAGAATTATTCTCCGATTTCATCTGCCAAGTGTTTGTTTAGTACAAAGGTCACTATGATACCAGCCGGCAAGCAGAGCGAACCCACCTTTGCGTCAGAGCCGTGGGAGCCCAGAGTTACTTTGCTTCTGATGAGTTTTTATTTTAACTTGACATTGGGTAAAATGTGTTTTAACTCTCCAAAGAGTGTGGGTCGGGTATGGATCAAATACACTGTGACTGTAGTTCATCTGAAAAAATAATTAAAAAGCTCTCCCTCATGAGAACAAGCCTAGCTCATTATATACTTGCAACTTCATTGATATTGAAGTTAGCCTCATTAATTTTTTTCTAAAATAAATGACACTGTAAAACTGGTCACTTGGTTTGGGCCGTGTTCCACCCCCTCTCCCCAGCTGCTGGTCACATGCCATTTTCCGTGTGTTTAGCAATGTGCTGGGAAACACGCGTGTGGCTCTTACCGGGTGCTTCCGTATTGCCTGGGCTGCTGGATGATGCTTGTTCATTTTCAGCTGCTCATAATTCATGTCCTGTGGTTCATGGAATCACTTCTGTGCTCACTGCCTGGGTGACCTTGGGCAAGACTCCCAGCGTGGGCTCTGGAGTTAGACAGTTTTGAGATTCAAATCCTGGCTCCACCACAGACCTGCCACCAGGATTTTGGACACCTTTCCAGTTGATTTGAGCTTGTTTCCTTAGCAGTAAAAGGCGGCTGGGATCTACCTGGCAGGGCTTTGCCTTGGTATCCTTTGCATCGGGTATCATGGTGGAGATCGATTAACACGGTCCTGTTCATTTTTATGGTCCTGTCCTTTCCATTTCCAGGTGGAGAAAGGGAGGCGGGAGTACATGACTTACTGAAACACACAGGCAGGTCTCTTGACAAGGGTAGTTGGATCCTGGTTTTCAGCTTGGGACATAATCCACCTCGTAGACCTAAGAATAGCAACCTCTTCAGTAGTGAATTAAATCGGTAGGGATCTTCTTTGCCTGCGGACCCCTTCCTGTGGCTCACCTTAAAGTATGTAAAGTGCTAGCAGGGCCCCAGGCAGCAGGTGATATGGTCCATATTAAGTCAGGACGCAGCATATGACCATGGCCACGTGATGTACTTGTTAGCTCTCTGGGTTTCCTTCCTACATTGCTTCTTAATATTGTCTCCATTTTTCAAAAGAATGTATTCTCATTTTAGTAAAACTTGGAAAAACCAAAATATAAGAAAGCAAATAATTTTTTTTTTAATTTTTTTATTATTATGTTAATCCCCATACATTACATCATTAGTTTTAGATATAGTGTTCCATGATTCATTGTTTGTGCATAACACCCAGTGCTCCATGCAGAACGTGCCCTCCTCAATACCCATCACCAGGCTAACCCATCCTCCCACCCCCCTCCCCTCTAGAACCCTCAGTTTGTTTTTCAGAGTCCATCGTCTCTCATGGTTCTTCTCCCCCTCCGATTTCCCCCCCTTCATTCTTCCCCTCCTGCTACATTCTTCTTCTTCTTTTTTTCTTTCTTAACATATATTGCATTATTTGTTTCAGAGGTACAGATCTGAGATTCAACAGTCTTGCACAATTCACAGCACTTACCAGAACACATACCCTCCCCAGTGTCCATCACCCAGTCACCCCATCCCTCCCAAAAGCAAATAATTTCTAATCCAGGTGCATATAGAAAATTATCGTCAGTATTTAGGTATATTTAATTCCAGCCTTTTTCTTTTGGATGTATTTTTAGTCAAGACCATACTATATGTAAACCTACTTTTAATTGACATATTGTAAACTTACTAATATATCAGATGTGAAATTAATGTATTGTTGGTTAAGATAACTGCAGGGTATTTTGTTAATCCAGAAATGCTGGAATGTGCTCATTGGGCATGTGAGTGGTGAACATCTTTGTGGCTATAGTCACATCCATATCTACTGAAAAGTTTAAAAGCTCAGGTTAGTGCAGGGGATTTGATGTGAGCTGGAAAAACAGCCCTTTGCCTTGCTGTGACTTTTTCCAGAAGAGAAATAAGTGAGGCAGAAGCAGGTCCTGAAAGAGGCTTTGGGCCCCCCGGGAGTATTGGTTCTGCAGCCCTCTCCCACATCTGCTCGGGAGCAATCTTATTGTTTCAGGGGCTCAGTGAGCAGATGACAAACAGCAGACTATATGGAGGTTGGGGAACCAAGGGCTCTTGCTTCATCCTCTGCCATTTGTTTCCCTGGGAATGCAAAGTCTGTCTTCCCAAATCTTCTGATTTTTAAGAGTGACCAGAAGTCTGTCTTTCAAGTGGACCAAAGTGCCAGCTCGTCGACATCACCTTCCAAAACCCTCTGTGAGTCGTCAACATGTAAGCCAGCTCGAATGCATCGGTGGCTTGCCATTTTGGACTCTGCTCTTTGCGTTGTGTTCACCTTTTGAATGGCAAAGAAATAAAACAAGAAAGGGAGCCAGGTGGTAAGGAAGGCAGTTGCACGTCATGGATGCCATAGTCCGGATACATAACCTCCTCTCCTGTGATTCCAAGTGATGCGGGCGTTGGGTTGGGGCAGGGGATGGGGGCTCGCGCACACATACAGGACCCAGCGGTAGAATGGAACAGAGCAGAGTGAATGCCTGCTGCTGAACCTCTCGGGGTGCCGTTCTGGCCCAGGCTCTGCCTCTTGCCTCCTAAGAATGGGAATCCCAGAGTGGAAAAGAAATGGAACGATTTCTCCAAGCTAAGCATGTCTGGATGAAGACAAGTGCCGCTCAGTTTCCTGAAGGGAGTGTTGGAAGGCAGGAGCCAGTACCATTTGGAGCTGGTTGGGGCCTGCGGATGTTTTCCTGTATGTAAGCATCTTTGCTGAGAGATTTTAGAACCTAGCGTTACTGTGTTTGATGGACCAGATGTAAGACCAGAGGTTTTAGCCTCAGACGGACCTACAGAAAGATTCACGGGGAGGGTGAAGGATGCACGGGTGTGTGTGTGTGGTGTGTGTGTGTGTGTGTGTGTGTGTCGTACCTCAAAGGCTCATTATTTCTTTACCACCAACCTCTTACTGCACCCGACTGGTGAAAGCAGATTCATTTCATTTTTCTTTTCAACTGTACCACAGGCTTTGTTGTTAAATATAAAAGATTCTGAGCTATTTTCCTGAATAGCGTGCATATTCTTTAGTTTATTTGTAGACTATTTACTTATTTCTGACCTTAGAATAATCTTGGCTTTATCTCCTTTTTTTTTTTTGTTTTTTCCCCCTTTCACCTGCAAGAAGCATTCAGAGAGAGCAGCTGTGTGAAGGGTTTGATTTCTGGGGAGGGTTGCAATTTGCTGTCATTCACCCTGGCATCAGAGGTTAATGGCCTTCCTCTAAAGTGGGAAGCGAGCTCTTCATTGTTGGAGGATTCTTGTGTTGAAATGCCTCATGGAAGAGTCGTTGTGGATGTTTGCTTTTTGCCTGTCCCACACATTGTTTTTGTGATGGAACGTTGCCTTTCCCCGAGGGGGTTCTCGAGGGCTGCAGACATGATCATGTGGTCCAGGCACGGCCGACCACGACACAGAGAAGGTCTCTCGTGTACAAGTATTGGCCCAAGGAGCGTGACAACCAGAGTCTATCATGAGGTTTGACAGATGGGCTCAGAGACAGAGGTCACTTTCTTCTCCAGGAGTGCTACCTGTAAGCTCTCAATGTTCAGAGATGCTGATGCCTGTCATTGCTGCCATGTGCAGAGATCTGGACATAGGAGTGAAGCCTGCACAAAGGAAGGTAGACTGGGGGAGAGAGAAGGCAGGAGGACTGCCTGGATCCAGCGATGCCTGAAGCGAGCTTCTAGCCCTTGGAATCCCAGTGACTTGAGCACATAAATTGTCTTTTACAACATTTGCAGTCCACAGGCTTGGATGCCCTGTCAGGTCATGGAAGAGTTGGATGGATTGCTTTCCTCTTAAGGTTTGACCACGCGCCTTCCCACAGGGCTAGTGTTCCTGGGCAAGGAAGTACCTGTAGGGCTGTTGTCTTCTGATCACAGAATTAGCTCTTTTCTGATACCAAGGTGTTCACCCATGGTACCCTGAAGAACTGACCGAATACATTCAATAAAAAGGGTTAGGTTGGAAGTTCTGATTTAGTTTTTCATTTCATTACTTCATAGCATTTAAGTTACAGGAAAGGGACCTAGAGGCCCGAAAGTGATGCCCCCTCCAGTTTCTCCGTAACCACTCAAAGCAAAGCATTTAAAAATAACCTGTTGGCAGGCAGGCTTTGTGCAGGAGCAGGGAACATTTAATGGCAAATCGTGTATGTGGGCAGGAGAGTGTCCGGCATGTCCATTTCTTAGTCAGTGGTGTTGGGTTTATTGAATGGAAGACACATAACCAGCCCTGGGTCCTTTCCTTCACCGCAGTTGCTAAAGCGACCTTAACTCCCTGGAATGGCTTCATGTGGTCGGGAGCGAAGACGCTAAATGAGTATGCTGCATTTGTGACTCGGCTTGGCTGTTTCATTCCTGCCGAGCCATGTATGTGTGCGCGCATGTGCACATGCCTGTTTTTGTTCCCATGCAGATGAAAATCTGAACCCACCAAAGCATTAGGTGGCTAATGGTCACTCCTAAAAAAACAAAACAAAACAAAAAAAACAGGTGTAGTCTTTAGAGCTGGGGTTCTGGAATTTGCTTTAAGAGTGTGAAGAGAAATGGGGGGCTACTTAACTGGGCTGCTTGAAATGAAAGTTTCCTGGATGTGCTTTCAGGGAGGGATCCGTGACCTTCTTAAAATTATACGGAGAGGTGGGTGTAATCTTGTGGGCAAGCTTTTGCTGGCATCTTCAAGAGGTTCATGACCCAAAAAAAGGTTAAGATCACACAAAGTCCTTATGTGGGGCAGAGCCTGATGATGCGCAGCTTGGGGTAAGAGAAATCAAGATAGCTGAGGTGATGGGCTGTACGGAGTGACAGATGGAATGTTGTTCACTGTTCAGCTGTCAACTTGATCTGCTCCCCGGGGAGCCACTGTGCTTCCAACAGGAAGCATTTGGAGCATCACTCACTCAGGCAATGTGGGTGAAAAGTCAGAATGTGTTCCCAGTGACTCTGGAGACATCCTCTCAGCCCTCCTCCTCCTGTGCCTCCCCTTTCAAACCCCTCCCCCCGAAAAAAAAATTCCTTTGGGGCTAAAATTTTCCATCCCTTCTTTCAGCCTAACTGTGGGTGTTTTGGGTAATATTCAGCAAATTTCTGTGCTGGTTTGAACTGATGCACAGATAGGAAAATCAACTTTTTTTTTTTTTTTTTTTGCTCTAAAAGCAAAAACATTTTAAAAATGCACTTGGTTCATTAATGGAATCTGAACTCTCAAAGTCAAAACTTTCCATGTGTTCTTCCTAAGAACAATTCTCTTGGGGCAGTTAAAAACAGAGGGACCCCCAAAAATCGTCTGGGGATGCGAATGAACTTGGCAAAATCTGTATGGGCAAAAGGTTTCCTCCCACGCTTTTTGGGATCATTGCTTCATTCTTTCTTTACCAATTCCCATTGCCTCCTATTTCAGGTACGGGATGGTGGGGGGACAGGGCTTGGGGGAGAGATGCTTTTCTCCCTTTCTAACGTTCTAAGCACGTAGCACAGTGGGTGTGATTTCCCAGGGCCTCCCTTTCTGCCCAAGTCATTATTACCATAAGAACATTCATGTTTGCCCACCTGCCTTGTGGGTTGCTAATGGCGTTTACAAAGGGAATGTGGATTCCCAGCAAGAGGCCTCGTTAGCACAGCAAGGATCTGATAGATTCTAAAATTGTGCATGGACACTTGGAACATTTTGAAACCCATTGGTGTCTATTATTAGATCTAAATTATTTCACCTACCCCAGTCTGTATCGGTGGGGAAGGAACCTTGCCTTGATCCAACCAGATCAACTGGATTGGCTTAAGCACGCATTAATACCTGTGAATCTGGGGCTAAGGACAAGATTCAAAAAAACAGCAACCATGGGGACAGCACCAAGAACAAAATGTCTCCTGCATCAGTGCTTTTATTTTATTTTTTAATATCGACTTCATTAGTGGTTGTGAGCAAGTGTTTAATTTTAGGAGCCATTGTGGTCACAAAGAAAATTTAAGCTGTCTGTTTACTTGGACAAGTGCGTCAAGCACACGTGGATTTGAATAATGACTTGAGCAGCACTGGATATGCTAGCTCTCCTTTATGGTGTCCTTGATATAAAACAGACAGAATGGGCGCTTGTCTGTGGTCTCTCACTCCCACCTCCTAAAGCCCAGGGAGACAGGGGTTGCTGTTCTCATTGTGCAGATGAACAAACCGAGGCAGGGGGAGGTCAGACAGCTTGTCCAGGGTCGTACAGCTAGTGAGTGGCAAGGCCCGGAAGGTAATCCTTGTCTTCATTATCCCAAAGACCATGTGTTTTCCACCATATGCCCCCCTCCCTCATCCTTAGACACTGTTGTGCCCCCCAGGATAACAGAGGACCCTAAGCATGCCCTACTTAGTATTAAATGTGGCCTCACTCAACTACTTCATTATTTCTTTTTAAAGATTTTATTTTAGAGAGAGAACATGAGGTGGGGGGGTGGGGCAGAGGGAGAGAGAGCATCTTAAGCAGACTCCACGCTAAGTGTGGAGCCCAACGAGGGGCTTGATTCCAGGACCCTGAGATCATGACCTGAACTGAAACCAAGAGTCGGATGCTTAACCGACTGAGCCAAACAGGTGCCCCAGCTACTTCTTTATTTACAAACACATCTCTCTCCCCCCTCCTCTCTCTGCTATACTAAGTATCTGGAACTTTTCCCGATTTTAGCAGTAAAGTATGAAATGGTGATGAGTGTCTAGGCTAGGGGAGGTTAATTGGGTGTAGGGTGCTCAGGGCCTGGCTTCTCTGTGGGAATTTTTAAAACTCTCATCAGATAAAGCCTTGTTCCTAGGAAAAAAACCACATGAGATATTTTCACAGTCCCCCGTAGTAAAGTGATGGACACTCCCCAGACGGTTTTGTTTACGTTCCAGGCCCCACAGCCTTTAATTGGTGTATAGTCATTGTTCCTACACAACTTGGACTTGGGGATTTTTCACTCCCGGGCTGGGCCACGCTGGCTTGCTTTGCTCTGCAAGGCAGTCGTGATCTTCTACCCCACAAGGCCACAGCTGGGACAAAAATGGTAAGAAGGTGGAATAGAAAAAGGCTTCATGGATCTTGGAGGAACAGGTGACCAAGGAGGGTTACAGAACAAGCAGATCAATGAGCTGAAATACTCATTCCCAGGGCCTTTTAACAAGGGAGAGTCATCGGCAGCCCGACGGGCCAGCCCAGTGGCGTCCTGAAGACCTTCCAGAGTAGAAGGTCCATGGAAACGAACTGGTAACAGGAGGAGTGGTGACTTGATGGGTCACACAGTGGCAGAGGCATCCTGTGCCATCCCGGAGGATGTGATGTCCAGGCAGCTCCACGCGCTTCCCGGCAGATACTCTTAATCCGTGCTGTCCCGTGAGCTTGTTTTGGTGGCCTGCAGACAAATGACTGTCTCCTCTTGGTCCACGTGGGGGAGTGGAGGGCGGGTTCAGAGGGCAGACGGCTGGGTGCGAGCCACATAGCGTTCCATCTAGGAACGTTAGTGCCTAGGGGAAGTTGGGAGGCTGAGTGTCTCTGGCTCATGACTCCAGATCCCTGTTTCCAGCTTGCTTTTTTTTTTTAATTTAATTTTTAAATTATGGTAAAAAACGCCTAACCTAAAATTCACCGTCTTACCCATTTATAAAATGTACAGTTCAGTAGCGTGAACCGTATTCACCCTATTGTGCGGCAGCTTTCTAGAACTCTTCCCTCTTGCATAACTGAAGCTCTGCACCCATGAAACAGCCCCTGGGCCCTAGCCGCCACCCTTCTGCTCTCTGTCTTCCAGGGGCAGGGGGGGGTCTGACTATGCTAGTTACGTCTTCTAAGTGGAATCCTACAGTGTTTGTCTTCTTGGTATTGGCTTCTTTCATTTGGCGTAACGTTCTCGAGGTTCCTCCATGCTGTAGCCTGTGTCACAGTTTTCTTCCTTTTTAAAGGCTGAATAATAATCCTTTTGTGTGTCTACACCACATTTTGTTTATCTGTTTATTTCTCAGTGGACGTTTGGATTGCTTCCACCACTTGGCAAGGGTGAATAGCGCTGCTGTGAACATCTGTGTCCCGTGTATTTCTGGCTTGTTAAAAGCTCTTCACTTGGGTGTCCTAAGGTGGTGTGGAGCTCAGGAAGTCCAGAATTCACCTCCTTAAGTTTTCTCCCAAATCGGCTTTGTCATTGGTTCACCTTGTCCCTGACCTCCCACACCTTGCATTTAAGAGCCACCACCTCTTACTGATCATGGCTTCTGAAGGTCTCTGGTGTCTGCCCCCCGTCCTCTCTTCATTACCCCTGAGTACTGCCGGGCCAGGCCCTCTCCTCCTCTCCCCTGGATGAGTGTGTCTACCTTTGATGATTAAGCCCAATCCAATCTGTGTCCAAGTCTCCATATTGCCACAGCTCCAAAGCAGGCTCTGAACATTTATGAACCTGAAGAGATGCGCATTGTTCTGGAACCTTTGTTCCAAAATTTCCAAAGCCTCTGCATGGAATTTAACTGAATTTCATTATATGCCCAGTGAATAACGACAGTATGGTTATGTATATTAAAATAATGCATAGGTTTAAAATAATAGTACTGTATATTTTTGACTTAAAATAACTTCTTTTTAACAAAGACATGTTAAATTTAATTGTCTCTATATCATTCATGCATTGATTTGACAAATACTGAGAGCTGACCATGTGTCAATCCCAGTGCAAGGCGCTGGGGGTACACAGATGGATCAGATCTAGCACCAGCACATAAGAGTAATAATAATATCAGCAAACCTTTATGGAGCACACTCTGTGGGCCAGAGACTGGGCAGAATTCTCTGTGTATATTATCCAGTGTGATTCTCAAAGCAGTTCTTTAAGTTTTATTGTCTGCATTTTATGGAAGGAAATTAGGACACAGAGATTGGGTAACCGGTCCAGTAAGGGACAGCATGGGGACTCGAGCCAAGGGGGCTCCTTCTCCAAGGGTTGTGTTCCTCTGCTTCCCAGCAAACTCTACCAGCAACTGTCATAAAATCCAAGAGCTTGAAACACAGGGAGGGCAGGATGAGACACCAGGCTGATAGGAACCTACACATGCATTTGTATATGCTGAGTTGGAAAATATTCACCAAACGTGCTCAGGAATATTTTACAAGTGTGAGTAATGACTCAGTGCCTTGCAAAGAGACACACCATCTTCCAAACCATAGCTGCTGTTAGAGAAAGGAAACCACATTCTGCATGTTCTCAAAGCAAGGACTTGCGTAAACTCTGTTTTTCAGAGGTGTCAGATGCTGTTCCCTGATGTGACGCATCATCTGGTCAAGTAACATGACAGAGCCTCTCGCCTTGGCTCAGAAAGGAAGGTGATGTCTCTGAACTGGATGTCTGGGGGAAGCATTTTTAAAACTTGTGAGCCTTCGCAGCTGGGGAGATGGTGTTTACTTCCTGTGAATCACATAGGGCCTGCCTGAAAGGGGCCACCTAACCCTGTGTGTGTGCACGTGTGTGTGTGTGTGTGTATGTGTGTACACGCATGCGCCAATGTTGGAAATTGCTATTCATCACACAGAACACGAGCGTATTCTCTTAAGAATGCATTTCACTCCCGCTAGAGATGATTAAACAAGTAATGCATGAGCACTAAATAGGTCTTTAATTTAAAGTCAGGGTGGAAGATTTGGTCCCGTAGCTTGCTGCCTTAGAAAGCTGTGGGCGGCGAGAAGCCTCCACTGGGAGAGTGCAGACCATGTTCCAGGCACTCAGAAATGAGTTTTCTCCTTTCCTCTGCACCATGACCATTTTGCAGAGTAGGAGACTGAGGTTCAGCAGAGTTAGTTACTTGTCTCAAGTCTGTATCTTTTAGTAAGTGATCAAAGTTGAACATAATGTCGACTGATTGCATCTGGCCCAAAGCTGAGATTTTGTAGAATAATTGATTTTTATTATGGAGAATATGAAACCCATACAAAAGTAGCAAGGATAGTTGAATGAACCTCAGTATGCTCGTCGTCGATTATTACCAACTTGTGGCCTTTCTTGTTCTATCTGTACCCGTAGCCAGCCTCCCCTTAAGGCCTAATGATAATTTTTTAATATTAACAAATATGTACTCTGTTCAAATTTCTCCAGTTGTCTCATAAAGAAAAAAACCCACTTAGATCTAAAAAGCTCTATGCTTTGCAATTAGTTGCCTTGTCTCTTAGGTCCCTTTTAATCTATAGGTTTCTATCTCTCTCTTCCTGCAGGTTAAAAAAATGGAATCACTCATTTATCTTGCAGTTTTGTACAGTCAGGATGGTGCTTTTTAACATGTTCTTCTGTCCCCCGCCTGCATTTTTTTGTAAATTGGTTGTTAGCTCTAGAGGACTGATCAGATTCAGGATTAATTTTTATTTTTTTTGGCAAGAAATACTTCATAGGCGATAATGTCTATTTCTATTAATGAGACACATAAGGTCTGGCTTTTTCTTTTCATGGTGCTGACAGCCGTTGATGGTCATGGCCTCTAAATAGTGGGGACATTCAAATTCTGTCATTCATTCTTTTGTAATTCTATCAAGAGAAAGTTCCTCGTTTCAACTATTTTATTACCTGGAGGTAGAATTTGATTGAGAAAAGCAGGAAAAATGTTATATGATTACCAAAAAACAACTTCAGATTTCCTTTTGTCCTTGAGGTATATCCTCTTAGGGATGTATAAATTACTGTGTTTAAATGTCATTGGAAATGGCTTTGGGTGTGGTTGGGACTCTTAATTCAATGAACGATTAAATGTGTTCCATTTTGTTTTTGATTTTTATGGATGACTTCTTAAGATATAATTTTGTTGGATAATTATATGAACTGTTTACATGGTGTCAAAGTCATTTCTGCAGAGTAGGAATGTTCTGGGAATTCTGGCTCCAAAACCTGTCCCTGTTCTTCCCTCCCACACCTTAGACACAGCCATTTTTCTTCCAGTTTTTAATCTTTCTGTCTTAAAAATATAACAAAATACATTTATATATTAATATTTCCCTTTTCTTTATAAAAAGTAGCTTCTTATATTTCCCACCTGACTTTTTCACTGAACAGTATGTCCTATAAAGTAATATTGCATTATAAAGAATTAGGATAATTGGCATTATATAAAGACATAGAATCATTGAATTTTTAGAGCTGGTGGTATTAACAGGAAATATTCATGTGGCATTTACCCTGTTCTATGCACTGTGCTTGACGTAAGTTCATTCAATGGTTCTCGTAACTGTAATCCTCTGGGGTGTGTGCTATTATTGTCGCCATTCCGTAGATGAGGAAACTGAAGCAGAGGGTTGTTAGTGAAGTACTTTGCCCAGAGTCTTAGACCTAGTGAGTGGCAGACCTGGGATTTGGATCCTGGTATCTGCTCTCCTATACCACATTATATTGCTTTAGAATTTCCAGAGTTTGATTTTCTGGGTTTTATGAGTAAGGAAGTTCTAGCCCCTGGGCAGTTATGTTAAAGGTATCACTCCCCACAAGCCCTGTCCCTAGATTTATGACTTCTAAAGATGATCACCAGCTTGTGATGCAGTTTCTCGTGGAGTCTATAATTTAATCTTAACTTACTCTAAGTTAAACACTTGGCCTGTTCTTATTTCATGGACGCTCAGAAGAGGAGGCTCCTGGGTCAGATAAAGGACTTTATTATGACCACTGGCATAGTCATCAGCATGTTGTGACATTCCTTTTGCCTTGTTCAGTACCACAGAGGGGAACCTGAAGGCAAAGTTGGATGTCAGGTGTGCAGTAAGTCATGTGCAGGAGAGGAATACTGAATTTGGAGGATCCACTGCTTTTATGCAAGCAGTAAGCAACCCTACTCTTGTCCCAGAGGGAAAAGCTGTCTCATTCCTTAAGGTTGCTCTCTGAGAAATGAGTGGGTTATGAATCTGTGAGCTATTGGATGGGCAATGTTTACTTCCACTAGCCTGATATAAAAGTCTAATATGTCTGCTGGATAGGGGTCAGCCTCAGCCTTTTCTCTTGCCTGGTGTTCTTGGCGCACCTAGCAGGATGTGTGGGACCCTAGAGAACTCCTTCGCTGGACATTTCCTTGCACCTTTCCTTTTTGTTTTTGAATAGTCAGGTAGGTACCCATACCATTTCTTTCACAAATTGAGGCTTTTAAAAACATTTGCCAGTATCCCCTGACCTATTTACAGTGGGTTTTGTATTTCTCAGACTCTGAATGTCTGCATTTAAGCAAAACCCAGTGAGTGGTTTTGAAGGCCACCTTAACACATCCTAAACACTCGCCACGTGGCAAACCCATGGATTTTATTTTTTATTTGTGATGTGTAACATTTTGAAACCTTCCAGAGGGATGAGGTTGACAAACATCGATCAGTTTCTTGACTACATAATAGCAGGTTTTGTTTTGATTTCCGTTTTTTTTTTTTCTTTTGCCTGGCTGACTCCTTTCAATGTTGAGTCCAGTTTTTCTTGCCAGTGATTTTTTTTTTTAATATAATTCTGTAAATTACTGCCCTTCCTAAGACCCTGATTACAACTTTACCTTTTCATAGGAACACGTGATGCTTTGAAGGGAAGCACTCCCTTGGAAGGCAGCCCTCTCCAGTTTGGCATCCTCAGTGACTTTACTGATTGGGTTTCTTATGTTAAGTAAGAATTATAAGGATTATCAAGGGTCCAAGCCCTGTCCCTGTGAGGCGAGTAGTGCTCCTTTAAGTTAGAAGAAAAGGCAACATAACAAGCTGCTGTAAACGCAGTCTAACTGATCCATCAGGAAAATTGGGAGCCGGGGGTTAGAGGAATGGAGAGGGAACATTAACAGGCCCTAGGTTAGGGGAGGAAAGTCAGGCGAACAAGGGCAAGGGTGCTGCTTGCCACCCAGTACTGCTTACCTTAAAATCCAATCCATCCCTATTAGCTACGGATGGGTACTGTTCACTTCCACTGGCCTGATCTTAAAAGTCTAGCCTTTTCTCTCATGAATTTTAACAGTAAGACTCTGGTGTGGAGTCCCCAGAGGGCATCCCTCAGGTGTTGCTGGTGTATGGGAGAGCAGGAGGGTTTGGCATTTCCTCCTTCTTGGTGAATTCTGAGCGAGGTCTGCACACGGGTCTGCACACCCTTGTAGTACCTTTGACACTTCTCATTGGACCTCTTACTGGAAGGACTTTTTTTTTTTTTTAATTTTTTTATTAACATATAATGTATTATTTGTTTCAGGGGTACAGGTCTGTGATTCATCAGTCTTACACAATTCACAGGGCTCACCATAGCACATAGCCTCCCCAGTGTCCATCACCCAGCCACCCCATCCCTCCCACCCCCCCACCACTCCAGCAACCCTCTGTTTCCTTGGAAGGACTTTTTTGTTGTTGCTGTTGTTTAAAACCAGGCTCCATGGGATCTCTCAGGACCTTAAAACTGTTGCAGGGGAGGTCTCACTGCAATCAACCTTGGGAACCTGGGAGGGAATATAGACCTAATTATGAAAACAAGCACAGGTCCGAATGGAAAGAATAAAACCCTTGTTGTATCCACAAGCGACCGAGCAAGGAGTCACAAATACAGGAGTGATAGTACCACCCGCTCTTGGTCCCGGCTCCCGTTCCTTCCTGAGCTCTGTGACTCCGTTTCCCTCCTAGGTACAGTGGCAATAATGACAGCATTTCTCTTACTAGAGATGATGTGATGATTACAGGAGGGGACATGAAATGTGCCATCGCCCGCAGGTGATAAGTGCTCAGTGCGTAATTAAGCAGAGGACGGCGTGTCCGCACAGGCCCCCCGGTCTGCTCACTGGTGTGGTTTCTAGGCGCGAGCTCTGATGGGTTTTTTTCTAACCATGGCCTGGGCTGCGCCGTCCAGGGTGGCACCCACCAGCCACATGGGGCTGTTTAAATGACTTCAAGCCACATGAAATGAACGCAGTTGCTTAGTTGTACCGGCTCAATTTCAAGACGCAAGAGCCCCATGTGGCTCTTGGCTACCGTTTCGGAGCGTGTGGATTACGGAACATTTCTGTCACGCGGAAAGTTCTTTTGGACAGTTCTGTTCGGAGGGTTTAGCCCCTGAGGGATTCGATGGCATTAGAATGACTGTTTAATTTTGGAACTTTTTTCCTGGTACTGTCCCCTTTCTGCGCCCTTTCTACGAATAGGGAGGAGTGTCTGTAGTGCAGACGTGGGAGTGCGCATCTCCAGGCGACTGCTGGAATAATGACGCCCTTGCAGACAAAGTGGGGGGCTGTCCCCAGAGGCGGCCAAAGGCCGCTAAAGTGCCCTTCAGCCTCCCCGCCCCCTGCAGACCCTCTTGCTCACAAAGGCCACACCTCCTCCTCTGCTGCAACCCCTGGGACATTCTCAAGTTCTCTTCCATTCTGTTTCTCTCCTAGGCCCCATGCTTCCCAATTTATGTCCCTAAACAGTGGTCACCGTGATGATGGGACACCTAAGGGCTCTCATTCACTTGCTGAGTACCGGTAGTTAGTACTGTCCTGGCTGTGCTCTCGGAATCAGCAAAGAAGGAAAGTCCATCCTAAAGGGGTGCCGCGCAGTGGAAATAGAGAAGTCTTTGGTATGTAAACGTTCGTGCCGTAGTTTCAAGATTGCATCTTTTGTGCTTACAAGTGGCTCTTTCTGTGTGCTAAGCTGCTCTAAGGGTTTTCCATGTAGTTAACCCTCAAGAAAACCGTAGGAAGCGGGACTGCTGTTCCCATTGTACAGATAAAGAAATCGAGGCACAGAAAAACTAAGTGACTTGCTCGCGATCATCCAGCTGGTGTGTGGTGGTGTCAGGATTTGAACCCAGGCCCACAGCCCCCAGATTCTGAGTCTTCACCTCCGGGGTTGACAGTTCTAGATTTGGCAGGGGACTGCAGTTTCCATTTAGCATGGATGTGTTATAAACATCCTACGATTAGGAACCACAGAGGTGTAGACAGGAGGGTTAATGGAGAAAGAAAGCGGAGTTAGGTCACCAGTAGATTTTAGTCTTGTCTGGAGAATTTGGGTGGGTGGGAGGGCAGGCCCCCAGGTTTTCTAAACTTAGCGATGCTGCCCCTCTTCTGGGCTAGACCGTGGCCTGCCCTCCTGCTGGAGGCTGAGCTGGGCATTGTGGAGGGAGAAGGTGGCTATTGCAGCCTCCCTCCTCCTCACCTCTGCTTACAACTTGCCTCCTGCACAAAACCATCAGCAGCCCCTACATCCCACAGGGTGTAGCCCAGAGCCCTGCCAGCCTGCTGCTATGAGTTACTGAGCAGTTAGTGAGCCCTCCCCGTGGGCTAAGCACTGGTCTAAGCACTTAGCACAGAGAGGCCAAGTCATGTGCTCAGAGTCACACAGCTGGAGAGTAGCTGAGTCAGGCCTAGAACCCTGGCAGTCTGGCTTTGGAGCCCATGGTCCCCACTCCTGCCTCCCTTCCTTTATAGCAGATGTTCTCTCCCTACACGTTCCCATTACGCGCTTTGCCTAAGTGCTTCCTCTTGGGGCCTTTCTTCCTTCCCCTTCTCGCCTTGTTCCCCGCCCTGTGCCTTCTAACTTGCTCTTCCTCCATGGACCACACTTGGTGACAGCAGGTCCCCCATCATTGGAGCGATTCAGGTCTCTGCACCTCTCTGGGCTCTGCCTCGGATCAGCCTCCTTTCCATTTCCAGTACCTTCCATAGGGGGCCTGACATCTGTCAGGTCTCAGTAAAAAAAAAGAACAGTGGCAGTAGGTAATGATAACCTACCAAGCCTAAGTCCATGCTGGTATCATGCCGAGCCACCCTAAACCCAGGTTTTACGGAGAAAAGGAGTACGTGAGGCCCAGGGAGGCTGGCTGAGGTGGGGGGGGAGCGGAGGGGGGCGGGCTTGGAGCCGGTCTTGAATCTCAGCTGACCCCCTCCACGCCTGGTGGCCTCCCGTGTATACGGAAATAAGTGCACTGAAAAAGCAAATTTCAAATCAGTATGTGGACAGGGCACTTTCCCTGGCCCGGGAAATTGTAGCAGAGTGATCTTAAGACCATCACTCTGGGGCCCCCCTATCCCCCCACAAAAGTGGTGGGGGTGCTCTGGAGCTCTGCTCTGGAGCTCATCTGTGGTGTTGCACCTGTGGATTTTGATCGCAGCTCAGGGGCTCCCTCGGCGACCCTGTAGACCGAGCCTCCTGTGCCCATAGCTCCTGGGACATGCACCCAGGGCAGCAGGTGTTCTGTGCTGAGTTCCTCTCACTTTTTTATGGAGAGGGCTGTGTAAGTACCCTACATCCTGACTCCTGCCTCCCTGAGTTGTTTCTGCCACTTTCTGACTCCTGGGGCATGCCCCTGGAGTTTTGTTTTGTTTTGTTTTTTAAAGATTTTATTTATTTATTTGAGATAGAGAAAGAGCCTGAGCAGGGGGAGCAGCAGAGGGAGAAGGAGAAGCAGGCTCCCCGCGGAGCAGGGAGCCTGACATGGGACCCGATCCCAGGACCCTGGAATCATGACCTGAGCCAAAGGCAGACACTTAACCGACTGAGCCACCCAGGCGCCCCTCCCCTGGAGTCCTTAAGAACAACATCCTGGGCAGGCTCTGCTAAATATTTTTATTTATTTATTTATTTTTAAATTTTATTTTATGTTAGTCACCGTACAATACATCATTAGTTTTTGATGTAGTGATCTTTGTTTTCGTACAACACCCAGTGCTCCATGCAGTATGTGCCCTCCTTAATATCCATCACCGGGCTCTGCAAATGTTAATGAGGGACCCAGCCAGGGGAGGGCCCCCTTGACCTCTGGCCCTGGGCCTCACCGCGTTGCTGTTTTAGGCGAGTGATTTATTGAAAGGGAGGCAGAGGTGGACAGTGGGAAGGAAATCGCCCTTTTAAATTTATGGCTGGTTTTGCCCACATGAATGTGGAAGCCTCCAGCTATGCAGTTAGAGGTCGTTAGGCAGCTACAATGGGAAATTAATTCTGCAGGGCCCCCTGTGTGATTGTGGGCGGAACTGCTGTAGGGTAGGGAGAAAGCAGGCTTCTTGCACTGGCCTGGTCTGGCCGGGTAAGAAGGTTGTGCCCTTCCCCTGAGAAGGGACTGAGAGCTTGCCGGTGTGTGTGTGCATGTGTGTGATTGAGTAAGTGAATAGGTGACCAGCCAGGACTGAGCCCAGGGCCCTGAAAGTCCCCAGGAGGCATTAGGGGGTGACTGGATCACACTGTCAGCAGGACCCCCTCCTGCTGGCCTTGGGGAAGGCTGGGTCTCAACTTTGATAGTTAAGTCTCGGTGACCTTGACCACATTACCTAGCTTCTCCATAGAAGGAAGATGTTGGAAATAAGAGAATCTGGAGGTGCCTTTAACTCTGTAAAGGGTTTTTTTTCCCCCTTCTCTCCATCCTGCAAGGTGGGAAGCTTCTAATCTCCGATAAGTTTGTATTAAAAAGCAAAATTCAGCTGAGTAAATTTAAAGATCAAATTGGCTTTATTCACTGATTCTTGAATGGGGCAGCATCCCATCTAGCAAAGAGAAGTATGCTCCAAAGACCTACAGAAAAGGGAAGGTCTTAAAGGCAAAGAGAGGCAGACAAGGGAAGTTTGTTAGCAAAGAGTGGACTGTTTCAGGCTTAGGTAATCTACCTGTGGAGGTGGGATGGGGCACAGGGGGATCATCTCACCAGTGCTGAGCAGTTAAATCCAGGTTGCGTGGTTAAAGGTTGCCTTCCTGGGAGAGGCCAAAACTGTCATTAGGTTTGGCATTAAGTCGTGGTTTGCTGACGTGGGGTTTAGCACAAGCGACTCTATTTTGGGCCTGTTTTTTTTTGTTGTTTAACAGTACTTTTTCCCACTGGGGAGGTTGGTTTCTCACTTTTTCTCTTCCTTTTTTTTTTTTTTTTTACAAAAATTTTCTTCCCTTTTAGTTGTTAAGACTAAAGTGTCTTCTTGTAGTCCTCCTCCTTCACTGAGCTTGGGTCTGTGTATCTTGACCACAGCTCAGAATGTTCCGGCATCCTTTTCTCTCAGCCCACCATCGTGCCTTCATGCTATAGGAACGCCATAAACGCAAACAGATTTCCAGGAGCCTGCAGCCCTGGAGAGAGGGTAAGGGGTGGGTGTTAGGGGATCAGCCATTGATCCCCGTCTTGCCCATCCGTGACAAAGATGAGAAAATCGGTATAATACGGAGTTTGTCGCACGCTTCATTGAGTCAGTGTAGAGTCCCGTTCTTTATCCTGAGGTGATGTTCCTGTCCCGTTTTGCTGTTCAGATGTACCTAATTTTGGTTCACCGTAGCTTTTCTTTTTAAAATTTGTCTTGTATAAATGAAAGAGATGGTACCTCTTTCATTCACCCCTCACGATTCCCTGTGTGGGCCGTGTAAATCCAGACTCGGAGGAACTGCTGACCTGTGTTGCTGCCTAATCCGCAGCAGGCTCACGTATGAACCCTGCGCTTTGCGGCGATGTATTACCGTACAGCTCTGGTAGGCAAACGCATCTGTCCTTTGTTGAGAATTGATCTTATGTATTTTCCTCACGTTGTGCAGGTAAAACATGCCTCTTAGGGACATTGCCACAGCACACCTGTGTGTGTGGGCGGCACCAGACACGGACTGCTGTTTGAGGACGTGCCCAGGAATTGGGTGTAAGTGGCCCTCCCTTAGACATTTGAAAATACCGGGCTCACTGGTTTTCAAATTCTGGTTTGACAGAACTTTACCTCTTAGAAATCTTAAGTGGGGGGGCACCTGGGTGGCTCAGATGGTTAAGCGTCTGCCTTCGGCTCAGGTCATGATCTCAGGTCCTGGGATCGAGCCCTGCATCGGGCTCCCTGCTCGGCGGGAAGCCTGCTTCTCCCCTCCCACTCCCCCTGCTTGTGTTCCCTCTCTCGCTGTGTCTCTCTCTGTCAAATGAATAAATAAAATCTTTAAAAAAAAAAAAATCTTAAGTGGGACCCCTCACATCAGCGCGAGAGCAGAAGTGCGCTGCCTGAGCGTGTGGGGCCCAGGCCGAGCTGCCCTTTCCCTCCTGAAAGCATCTCCCTGAACCTTCTGTCGCTGTCATCCAAGGACTCCACAGAACCCAATGAAAACCTCAGGTCTCGTCTGATTTGACCATTTTTTTGTTTGTTTAGAATTGTGGTAAAATTTAGAAATGTGGTAAAACATAACCTAAAATTCACCATGTTCACCATTTTTAACTGTATAGTTGAGTAAGTGTGTCATATCCTGACGTTGTTGTGAAGTGGGTCTCCAGAACATTTTCTGTAATTCTAGAACTTTGTGCCCATGGAACAACTCCCCCCTACTCCCTCCCCCTCCCCAGGCAGCCACCATTCTTTCTGTGAATTGGACTACTGGGGGTACCTCCTCTCAGTGGAATCCTAGAGTAATTTGTCCTTCTGTGACTGGCTTGTTTCAGTTAACATCATGTCCTCGGGGTTCATCCGTGGTCAGGCGTGTGTCAAAATTACCTTCTTTGAAGGCTGAATAATACTCGATTGTATGTACAGACCACCTTTTTGCTTATCCATTCATCTGTTGCTGGGCATTGGGGTTCCTTCCACCTCTTGGCTACTGTGGATAAGTGCTGTGATGAACAGGTCTCCTTGAAACCCTGTTTTCAGTTCTTTTGGGGCTGCTGGGTCCTCTGGTATTTGTTTAATTTGTTTGAGAAACTGAACTGGTCTCTGTAGCAGCTGTGTGATTTTCCCCAGTTTATTGGTGATGGAATGAAGGCCCCCGAGGAGGCTCCCACAAGACACCAAAGCCCTGAATGAGAGAGGGAGGGCTGGGAACGTGGTCCACGCATTCCCTCCCTCCCTGCTGGGTCTTGGCTTTGCCATAGCGCCTTTCTGTCCCTCGGCCAGGTCTTGCTGGGTTCCAGTGACATCGTTCTCTCCTCTTGTCTCTTTAGGCCCAAGGTTTGGTGATGAGCTCTCACTATTGCCCAGCCTGGGTGCCTTGGTGTCCCTCAGCGCGTCCCTCAGGCCTGCCCTCTCATCTGTAAATTGTCCTTTATCAAGTGGTGCTGAGTGGAAACTTTGGAGTGTACTATTTGCTACCTACACATCTTGACTGATAACCACTTAGAGGAGGATGGGAGAGGTTGCACAGCCTCACTGTACCTCAGTTTCCCTGACCCGTAAAATGCCTCCTTAGGGTTGTTGGTGTATGCTGATGTTGCATAAAGAGCTCAGCACAGAGACTGGCACAAAGAAAGCCCCACGTAAGTGTTTGCTGTTATTTTTATGATTTCTGCATTCCTTGTGCAAGGCCCCTCTTAAGACTGTACAACTGGCGTCAGCCCCCGGGGCTCTCTCGTCAGAGCGGGAGCCGCGCGGGGATTCAGCAGCTCCTGAGTTCTGGGCTGAGGGGCAAGAAGGACGAAGCCAACAAGAGGAGACGGTATGATCCAGGATGCTTTAAGGCTGGTGCACCGGAGACGAGGCATTGGGCAAGCTGACTGCCCCCGGCTTGTGCAGAGTGGCACACGGATGCACGTACACAAAGGCTCATGTACACGCAGGGGTCCGCAGGCGCGCGCACACAGATGCACATACACACAGGCGTACGTAGGTATGCATGCGCACACAGATGCACGTACATACAGGCGCACGTACACACAGGCGCCTGCAGGCGTGCGCGCGCACACGGATGCACGTACACAAAGGCGCATGTACACGCAGGGGTCCGCAGGCGCGCGCACACAGATGCACATACACAGGCGTACGTAGGTATGCATGCGCACACAGATGCACGTACATACAGGCGCACGTACACATATGTGCGCGCACACAGTCTTCAGGTGCGGCGGAAGCATCACACTTCCCCGAAACCTCGTGGAGTGCACATTAAGATCCCCTTCTCACATCCAAATTTGAATCTTTCTCTAGTATTTTCTATTAAAGTGAGCAACTCAGGCCCTAATGGAATTGTTTTTGGACAGTTAATGTTCTGAGCTGTGGACTGTGTACTTTATCAATTCAGCGAAATTTATTAAGTATCCTTTTTGTGGCTGACACCGGGATGGGTATTGGGAAGGTGATGATAGAGAAAAGAGATAAGGGCCACGGCCTCACGTGGTTGACATTCTAGTAGGGAAGAGTGCCAAAAAAAAAAAATGAATGAATGAATGCATACATAAGTAAGCAAAGGAGCACAAGAATGACAAGTTGCAACGCATCTTGGGAAAGGGAGTATTGCAGACACAGGGAACAGCATATGCAAAGGCCCTGAGGCAGAAGAAAGACGTTACTGGGTAGGAGGAATCACAATAAAAGCCATGAGGCGGAGTGAGCAGGAGGGAGACAGGAGAGCTGAGGTTGAGAGGTGGCCATGCTGGTCCTGTAGGGCTCCTCCGGCCACAGAACCGCATTGGCCTGTTTCTGCCCAGGTGATAAGAACCATTTTTGGGGTTCTAGGGAGGAATTACTTGGTGCACTGCTGTTTCACTGATGTGCAAATGGGGGATGGATGAGCAATAGGCTGTTGCAGTTTGGGTGAAGGTGACGGCAGCGTGGACTGAGTGCGGGAAGTGCCTGGTAGGAGCTGTAGGAGTTCCTGATGGGTTGTGGGGGGAGGGGAGGATTTATAGGGAGAAGGGGGAAAATCCAGTAACACCTATAGTTTCTGGCTTTCTCAAATGGTATCTTTCTTCCCTCTTATCTTGGTTAAGAATTATCTAACCGGTTTCTGCACGTATGCATATCACCTGGTGAGGGCAGTCACAGCGGAAGGCCGTGGTTTGCATGAGTGCATGATCGTGGGTCCAGTGCAGACTTCTTCCTCCAGGAACAAGGCCCCATGTCACCTTGGGTCCTTGGCTCGTGAAGGCGGTTCTCGTAATCTGAGAGCCTAGAAGATTTAAAGATCCTTCTCTACAGGGTTGAGTAACTTGTCTGGTGCCGCACAGCTGGTCAATGGCGGGAGCCAGGCTGCAGTTTTGCCAAAGGGATCAGCTCTGGGCAAAGAGTGGGACCCTGGTTACATCCCTGCCTGGCAATTCCCAGATACCCCTGGGTGCCAGGTAGTGTCACAGGACCGTGGACCGTGCTCCAGGCCGCAGTGGACTGCAACGCCTTTTGGAGTTCATGGCAAGTGGGAGACACTTGAGAGTCCCTGGGGCAGGGTGACTCACTCAAGCACGTTCATCCCTAGCAAGGTCTGAGGGAAAGAAGGAGACTTAAGGCCCGTTTATACATGGAAGCTTGGAGGCATAAGCAAGGCCTTATCTCAAAGTGTGCACTTCTCCCCGTACTGTCCTCCTCTGATGACAAGCATTGAACTCATCTCTTAGAAAATACAGTTAACCCTTGAATAACACCGGGGTTAGGGGCACTGATTCACACCCCCACCCCCCCCCCGGAGTCAAACATCAGCTATAACTTTTGACTCCCCCGTAACTTAGCTAATAGCCTACTTTTTAAAAAAAGTATTTATTTTAGAGAGAGAGAAAGCGCGCACAAGTGGGGGGAGGGAGAGGGACAAGCAGACTGCACTAAGCAGAGAACCTGACACGGGGCTCAATCTCGTGGCTCTGAGATCATGATCTGAGCTGAAATTAAGAGTTGGATGCTCAACCAACTGAGCCACCCAGGCGCCCCTAATAGCCTACTGTTGACCAGAAGCCTTACTGGTAACATAGCACATAGTTTGTATGTATACTTATAATCAAGTAAGCTTGAGGAAAGAAAATGTTAAGAAAATCACGGGGGCACCTGGGTGGCTCAAATGGTTAGGCGTCTGCCTTCAGCTCAGGTCATGATCCCAGGTCCTGGTATCGAGCCCCACATCAGGCTCCCAGCTGGCTCAGCAGGGAGCCTGCTTCTCCCTCTCCCTCTGCCTGTCCCACTGCTTATGTGCTCTCTCTCTTAAATGAATAAATAAAATCTTAAAAAAAAAATCGTAAGGATGAGGGACTGGACCATATTTGTTGACAAAAATCCACATGTAAGTGGACCCACACAATTCAAACCCGTGTTGTTCAAGGGGTCAGTGTACCTGGTAAACCTATCAGAGAGGAATCCTATAAGGTCCTTTTAAAAAGAAAAGAATGAAGAGACCGAGAGTGGCCAGTGTTTACATGGACAGAGAAGGGTCACACTTGAAGTGGGCCCCAAGCTCCTTTGCCCCAGAAGAACATTTCAGATGGTCCTGACATGACAAAGCAAAGGTATGAACTCCCCATTCATACCAAGAATAGAAAAGACCTCATGTAGGTCCAGTCAGTTAAGATCTAGGAAAACGATGAGCTGTTTTGCAATCATTAAAGATAATGGTTGGGGGGATATTCTGTGGCTTTGGGATGCATAGGGTAGAGAACTGAGTGAAGAAACAGATTCCAAAACTGTAGTATAGGTTGGGTGTTCTCTGCACTTAAGGAGAAGGACTTAGAAGTATTATACAATTTCTTGAATTGTCTGTAATCTGGTTTTGTCACATTAAAAAGAATGCAGTCAGAACCCATTTTCCTGGTGTAGTTGTAATGTTTAAAGGCTGAGGAGAGAGTGCCAATAACCCAAGTTTGCAAAATTCCCTGTCCAAAGGAGGACAGGGATGCGTTCTTCCGGGACCATTGAGCCGGTGGAAGCCGCCAGTGGAAGGACAGAGCTGGGGACCCCTGACTAGTGACTCAGAGACAGCAGGTGTTCATGGAGTGCCCTTCCGTGCCCCAGCATAGTACCACATAAAGCGGCACCAAGGAAGCTTACGGTTGGGCCCCGGGATGGGGTGGATGGGGTGACCACAGGATGGATGTGGGGATGGGGCTGTGTGTGTTGGCCTTTGGGCTTCTGCATTTTCTACTTGGACCTTAGGTGACCCCATGGAGAGAGGAATGACATGGTGGGGGGGGCGGAGGTGAAGGGGGCCCAGGAAGCATGGTTTGAAATAATCACACTCATCCTTTGTGGGACCTCCCTCCTGATGCCCCTGCAGCGATTAGATCCCTCCTTGGCAAGCCTTGCCTTTTCAGAATGCTCTGTGGCAAAAAAGTCCCACTCAGTCCCACAGGAAGGGTGTTTTGTACCGCCCCCGCGCCCCCCCCCCCCCCCCCCCCCCGCCGAGCTCCAGTTTGGGCACAGGCCCTTCTGTGAAGGTTGAGGATTCTCAGGCCTGGCCTTTCCTGAACAGGTTCACACACACTCCGTCTGGGCCTGCCGGCAGATTCAGCCTCGTACGGCTTCTCACTACGGGGGTGCCCCGTTGCCTGGATCCCTGGCACCTCTCCCCCTTTTTCTCTGCTCCAGGGGTTTTGGTGGCAGCCCTTTTGGGCCCGCCCAAACGCTCCTGGGTCTTGAGACGAAGATGCGAAGAGCCTGGTTATCATGGGCAGGAAGTGGGCTCTACGAAGTGCCCCTTATCCTCTGCGCCAGAAGCCAGCAGACCTTCAGGCATTCCTCATTCTGCTGTTTGTCGAACCCACTTTGGTGTTTATTAGAAACGTGAGTTAGTTGCCGATGTGAATTCTGGATTGGGGCTTCTCTTGGAGCGGTCTTGACTGAACCAAGGAGTGGCTCCAGGCTGGACAGGGGTCCCTTTCTCCATGGGCCTGGTTCCCCCCACCCCAATCTGCTCTCCTTGGGGTAGCCCTTGCTGGCCCCGGTAGGCAGGGGACTTCGGGACCCTCGGTCGGACCATACACTGCAGAGTGCATCCCTGGGCGCCGCTCCCATTTGCCACCCCTGCAGGTTACGGGGGGGGCCGCAGGCCAGTTGGCAGTAGGCTTTCCAGTTCCGTGTGAGGGCGATTTCTCCTCCCAACTAGAAGTTCCAGAAGGACATTGGGAGCAGGAGCAGATACCGATGGCAGATCTACTGCCGAGGAGAGAGAAATTAAAGATGCCTCTGCACTCCTTGCTCCACTTTCCAGACGCTACTACCAGCTGGAGCCAGCAGGTGGGTGTAAGGCCGGGCCTCCAGGGATTCCCTGCCCCTTGTTTCTGTGCCCTCCTCTGGGAAGTTTGCTCTGCTCCGGCCTGGCCTGTGGAAGTCCTCACCAGCCGTCCACGGTGGGCCCGAGTGTAACCCCTTGTCATCTCCCCAAGAGGTGTTGTGAGCCTGCAGGGTTTTGAGAGCGTGAGCTTAGCCAGGTTTAGAGAAGAGGCCCAGTGCGTGATGCTAGTCCCACACTCTGTCCTGCAGACACACTGAGAGCCCCTGCGGAAACGCTAGCATGTGTGGTCTCACTGCGGGGACAGCAGGAGTCCCCAGGCTGAGAGCGTGGGGATGTCCCCATGTGAACCTCCGTGTTCTCCTAAGGGAGTGCCGAAGGTAGACTTTGTAGGAAACCTGCATCCTTGTACTTTGGGCAGCTGCTGATGAGACAGGGGCTTTGTCCCCAAGATTGAGAAGCTTTCCAGTGTGAGGAATTCTAGCAACGCTGTCTGGAACGGGCCACCTTGGTTCACAGGCACCAGGGCTGGGTTTTCCGAGAACAGGAGGGTGCTGCAGAGTAGGGGAGGCCTAGCGAAGGAAATGTGCACTTAGCCCGGGACGTTTGTAAGGTTGAAGGTCAGGGTCAGACTCCTGGGGCATGGGGTTCTGTATCCCAGCTAACCGCCCCCAAAGATATTCTGGGTTTCAGAGACCCAGGAGGCCCCACATCCTTGTTTCCCCCCAATAACCTAGGAACTGGTCGTCTATAAAGAGATCCATATTATAGAAAAGCCTTTTTGGCTTCCTGCTTACATCATCCTTTGTGGGAATAATTCTCTCCATCCTTGCACCTGGTGTCAACTCCCCGGACTTCTGAAAGATGTCACCATTGTCACATGCTCATTGACTGCTCACCCTCTGCCCGCAGGTGTCTGGATGTGGATGGGATTAGTGCCAGAGAAAGGGTATTAAAGATATCAAAAAAAAAAAGGCAGAGGGGGAGGGATGCTTTTGCACACAGATGACTCTGATACACAAACTCAGGAGGAGGATGGGGTTGCAGGGAAGGAGGGGGGGCATCAGCACCAGAAGGCCTGGTTCGCTTCCTGGCTGTGTGACTTTGTATCACCCCCTCTCTGGTAGGCAGGGAGAAGAGTGGTGCCCACCTCAGAGGGTTGTCCAGAGGAATGAAAGGCTAACGCCGTGGCAGGTGCCATGGTGGCTGGGAGGTCCCGTCAGTGGGACAGTGGAGTCTGTACCAGGGAGAGACGCCATGCTGCAGAAATGGAGAGCAGGGAAAATCCGCTCTGAGCAGAGCGTTTTTAGGAGAATGGGAAATTGAAGCTGACCTTGAGACAGAAAGTTGTAAGAGGCCCAGAGGCAGCGACTGGGACTCCCACAGGCTGGCCTCCTTGCAGGTGCAGGGCCTGGGTGCCCAGGCAACGCGGGGCCGCTTTGTGGCCAGAATCTAGAGTGCGTATCTACTGGAGGGGATGACACGAGGTTGGGGAAACAGCCGCCTAGGAGCGGAGGTGGGGCCTGGCCCAGGTCGGGGAAGAGAGTCAGAGGTGTTCCAGGTGGCCTGGCAGGTAGGGAGAGTCCAGCCTTGGCGTTGGCCCTTGGTCCGTCCTGGGCCTTGACCGAGTGTGGTGTTGGGTGTAGGGAAGGGAGGATGAGCTGTCGCAGGGGAACCTTGTGTGTTTGCAGACTGGACGCACACTCGTGCGTGCTCCCCTCGTGTTTTGCCATGGGCTTCGTCATCTGGTCCAGCTCTTTCAAGTCCCCCGAGGTCCCTAGCGCTTACCTTGTTTCTCGTTGATTTCCCGTGTACCTCATCTTCTCACCGTTTCTCCCTCTGGAGCAAATTTAGATTTTGTCCCACTTCAATTGTTCCTACATTTCTCAGCTAGTACTCCTGCTTTGTTGGGGTGAAGGCTACCGAGCGTGTTGCTGTTCAGTCTTTGGCAATGCTGAATTTTATGGTATGTGGAACGCTGTTTCTGCCTTTAGTAATTTGATGACAAAGATGTCTTGGGAAATACAGCCAGGGAGCCACCCTGTGTGTCTCTAACAACAGGTAGATAATATTGAATCTGAGAAAGAAAACAGCAAGAAATATTTCTCTGGCTTTCAGTTCATTTGACAGGCGAGCTTAAGCGACTGTGCATATTTTCATGCTAAAGTTCCCTGGGGGTGATGTGGCTTTGAGGTATTTGCTGAAACCTCCCTTCCTTTATTCACACCCTTAAATATACATCATTTGATTGAGGTATAATTTACACACCGTAAAATTCACCCTTTTAACATGTAGAATCCTGTGGTTTTTAGTGTATTCACAGGGCTGTGCAACCTTCACCATTATCTCATTCTAGAACATTCCATCATCCCCCAAAGAAATCCCCTTAGTAATCATCTTTCATTCTACACCCCCCCCCCACCCTCCACCCCCGCCCCGGGCCCCTGGCAACCACTCATTGACTTTCTGTCTCTCTAGATTTAACTATTCTGGACATTTCATATAAATGTCTGGCTTGTTTCACTTAGCATCGCTTTTTCAATGCTCATCCACATTGTAACATGCATCAGAACTTCATTCTGTTTTATGGCCGAATAATACTCCATTGTAGGGATGTAACAGATTTTAGACATTCATCTATCAGTAGACATTTGAGTTGTTTCTACTCTTTGGCTGTATGAATAATGCTGCTCTGAACATGCATGTGTAATTTTGTACGCAGACATATGTTTTGACCTCTCTTGGGTATATCCCCGGGAATGGAGCTGCTGGGTCATATGGTAACTGTGTTTAACATTTTGAGGAACTGTCAAACTGTCTTCCAAAGCAACTGCCCCATTTACATTTCCACCAGTAATGTAGGAGAGTTCCAGTTTCTTACAAGCTTGCCAACAGTTGTTATTGTCTGTCTTTTTGATTGGAGCCGTACTTGTGGGCCCGAAGTGGTTCTGATTTGCATTTTCCCTGATGGCAGATGATGTAGAACATCATTTCACGTGCTTATTGGCCATTCACATACAGTCTTTGGAGACACATCTGTTCAAATTGTTTGCCTATCTTTAAATTGAGTTATTAGCCTTTTTGTTGTTGGGTTGTAAGAGTTCTTGATATTTTCTGGATACTGGACCCTTATCAGATACACAATTTGGAAATGTTTTCTTGTTTTCTCCCATTCTGTGGTTGTCTTAAGTGCCCGTGTGCACAAGTACCCTTCACCAGAACATTGAGCCATCGGTAGCCACAAAGGCTAGTGCCCAGAAACTCCACCAGAGAACAGTACCTGTTTGCATCACTGGTGCCTACCCAGCACCAGTGATTTGAGTAAATGAATGGTTTTCCTTTGTAGCCTGCCTTCCGAGAGTAAAAAGGGATCTGGGTGAAGTAAGGGAAATTGGATAATAAATTGCTGAGCGAAAACCCCAGAGGCAAGAGAGGGAGATCTGCGCACTGAGGCATCTCATATCTGGATATGCTTTCAAGATCAATGAAGAGAAAGATGATGAGTGCAGAGCTGGGCTTGCACCTGTGTTTCTGACGCAGTAAATATACTTTTCCAGAATCAACAGGGTGGCTCTGCAGAGGCCTGTAAACGTGGTGTAATTATCGTGCCCCAAATTACAGTTGTCACCTATTGATTCTGTCCTCTCAGCGAGTATTGGCATTCTTCCTCCTGCCCCCACGCCACTCCACCCTGGCTCCTGAATCTAGTCCTCATCGACGCCCCCACAAACTGCCGGGCCCAGGAGGGAAGAGGGGGAGATGTTCAGGGAGGGAGGGGCCCAGTGCACCATTACCATCACCTCGGTCAGGGAAGAGGCAACCGGGAGAGTCTCAGGTTTAGGGACAAGATGGAATGATGACACTCTGAGAAGTGGGATCAGAGAATCCAAAGAAACGGGTAGGTCTCAGCCTCCGTGGAGTAATGTGGATGGAGGAGGAGTTCTCCTTTTGCAGACAAGAGTAGAAGGGAGGCTTCAGTAATCCTAGAAAGAGGTCCCAGGTCATTCCTGTAGAGGAAGACATCTATTTATAAAGTGGCGAATGTCAGACCGTCATCTTCGAAAGTGGAAGTCCCTGGCTGTCTTGTTCCCTCGCTCACGCATTCTTCCGTCCTGTGAATAAACAGGCGTTGAGCTCACGGCGTGTCCCAGGAAGGGCCCGGGCTAGGGCTGCGGAGATGCAGGAAGGCCACCCTCTGCTTTCCAGGAGCCTCCTGGAGTACCCAGGCCCGGAGGCAGCGAGGTGCCTAGAGGAACCGGGGGACACTGAAGGGGATGGGGTTGGGCATCTCTGCTGGGCCGCGGAGGGGCCCCCGTGGGGTGTAGAGCCTGCAGGGAGGAGCCGCTGTTTATCAGGGAGACTGGGCAGTGCGTGTTGGGGCCTGCACCCCGGAAACCGCAGGGTGTGGATGGGAACTACAGGGAGTCTGCTGGGATCGTGGCCGAGGGCTGTCACTGGGAATAGGGAGGGAGGGGGAGATGGGCAGTCGGAATGTCCCCATCGGTGTTCTGCTCTGCAGGGTGGGGGTGTGGGGAGGTGGCAGGAGATTTGTGGGGGAAGCTCTCTGCAGGACTGGTCTCAGGGTGGGGTGGAGGCATCCTGTCTGCTCTGCTTGGTGGGTCTGTCTGGCTGCTGGTCCTGCCCCTTGTCCCCAGAACACCTGACCCCATCCAGTTGCTCTCTGAAGCTGATTTGTCTTGGAAACGAAGCTTTCTTGGTGGAGGGGGTGGGAATGGATGGTGTGGAGCAGTGGGTGGTCCTCAAACTTTTTGTTCTTAGGACTCTTAATCCTCCTCAAATCATTGAGGACCCCAGGGATTTTGTGTTTACAAGGGTTGTATCTGTGGGTATTTAATTAGAAATTAAAACTGAGGGGTGCCTGGGTGGCACAGTCGGTTAAGCACCTGGCTCGGTGTTTCAGCTCAGCTCTTGATCTCAGGGTCGTGAGATCGAGCCCCATATTGAGCTCCATGCTCAGTGCAGAGTCTGCCTGGGATTCTCTCTGCTTCTTTCTCTGCCCCTCCCACTCATTCTCTCTCTCTCTCTTTCTCTCTCTCAAGTAATCTTTAAAAAAAAAAAAGAATTTAAAACTGAGAACACACAGGCACATGTTCCATTAGCCATTAGTGATGACTAGAAACCCCCACTGCAGATTTGCGGGGAAGATGAGAGTGAAAAAGGCAAAGAAGGTCTTAGTGCTATTACGTAAATAGTTTTGGCCTCACGGATGCCCCTGGAAGGGTGGATTCCTTTGGATTAGAAGCTTTATACGGACACTCAGCATAAACCATCCACCGACTCCTTTGGCAGGTCTCGAGTGCTGTCTCGGGGCCAGGCACTGGGCTGGGGGGTGGGGGCGGGACACCACACAGAGTAAGTAATTCCTGCCCTCTGCGGTTCCAGGGGGCCAAAATTCATTTAAGAATTACAGAAGCGAGTGTTGATATTGCAACTGTGGTAAGGCTATGAAGGGGGGCTCCAGGGGCCGAGCCTACTCAGGGGCCCTCATGCTTCCTGGAGGAAGTGAATCCAAGCTCCCAGCCTGAGAGGAAGTGGAAGGTGGTGACATGAAGCCGAGAGAGTGGCCCTGTATGGTTTTATCAGGCTGTGATGTGTGGTAGAGGGGTGGGGGGCAGGGGCCATGTTGCAGGGGGCGGGGTCGGCCTGCAGAGCACCCTCTGCTCTTCCCTTCCCAGCACAGGTCTGAGTGGAAGCAGTCCACTGGTGGCCTGGGCACCGCACCCTGAGCCACGCTTCGTGGGGCCCTGTGACTGTCCCTTGCTCTCCGCTGCCTGCCCAGGGCCGCACACCATCACGCCTCCCAGTTCCTGGCCAGCCCTTCCCATGTCTGTGCCTCGAGCTGCATTCTTCCATCTGCCTGTGGACCCTGGCCAGGTCCTCCGTGTCCCCCGGTCAGGTCCTCCGTGTCCCCTGCCCGCCTTGCTCCCCTCCCCCCATTCCCCAGTTGCCTGGTCTACCTGTGGTCCCTGTTGTATCTTTCCTAAAACTCCTAGCTGCTCATGCTCCTACCATGAACCACTGCTCCGAGTGCTGTACCAACCTTTCCTCACTCAGTCCTCGCTAGCCCTGTGGAGTACCTCTAGTGTCCCCATCTTCCAGATGAGGAAACTGAGGCCCAAAGGGGTGTAGTCCCTTGCACAGGCTCTGTTGCGACGGAGTGGTAGGACTGGGATCTAGGTCTGTAGACTCTTAACCACTGCACTGGCTGCTTTTTATTCTTTGTTGTTTCGTGTCCGGCTCTGGAACCCCATGTTCATATCCCCGTGCTAGCACATAGTAGGTGCTCAGCAGAGGTTTGACAAATGAATTTCTTCTTGCCTGGGTGTCAAGCCTCATGCATGTATCGTTGCTAAAGAAGTGCACTGATGAGCAGACCAGAGAGCAGATGAATGCCACCTGTTGATGTGTTTGGAAGCTGTCATTAGCAGTAGTTTTCCGGGCAGAGGTGCAAGTTCATAATGACGAGATGGGTAGGTTCTGAAACCATCCAGTCGCTGGTGAATGTCCTCCTGAAATGACTCTGTGCACTGTAAAGTCCCTTGCCCAGGGGAGGTATTGTTTTTGCTGTTACCAGAAGCAAAAGCCTCTTGGGGTATGGGCTTTCCAAGTCCTGGGCTGGGGCTCCTGGTTCAAAGCAAGGACAAGACGAGGAGAGAGTGAATGATTCCGAAGGCAGGTGGTTAGAAGGCCCATTCCAGGAGTGCACATCGGGGTGAGAGACCAGCTTTTGGTGAATGAGAATGAGCTAGGGTCTGCCTCTGATTTCCTGCTGGGGGCGGCTGGTTTCTGAGCTCTGCAGAAGTTCGCTGGCCTCTTAGCCGGAGACCTGAGTTCCAGAACCCATGCACACATTGGTGTGCAAATGTTTGGGAGGGTCCTGATGCAGAATGGGGCCCGGGAGTTGGGGATGAAAATCGGATGTTGGTCTGGATCCCTTTTCCCACTTGCAGGCAGCCCCAATTGCCTTAGCTCCGTGGGTTTTTCCTTCCAGCTCTGCAGATCTGCTGGCGTATTTATTCGTAAGTGTTGTAAGCGGAATTTTTCAAAGGGAAGCAGTTTGCAGAAGATGAAAATAAAACAACTTGGGATAAATGGCTCATCTGGCAATGGGAAATAGCCTCTGGCGTGAGGAGGTCTTTAACCTTGTATGAACATGCAGTTTGGCTCCTGCATCATCTTAGAGGAACTTGCTGTCTCCCTGCTGAGGCTAGACCCTGGGGGGGAAAGAGCCAAAAACAGCCTTAGCACTGTTTGAGAACTTGATAGGTAGATGTCTATTTTCCCTGTCCAGTGACTTCTGCGCCCCTCCTGTCCAAGACCCCATGCCTTCTGTCCCCTGGGCCCATTGCTATGGTCTTCACTAGCCTTGTGTCTTCTGCCCCAACACCTTGTTTATTCCCTTCTGCAGACTGCAGCCACCGGTGTGGTCTCCCACAAATATAGAGGGAGTCCGATCTACTACACCTGTAAACCAGGGACACATGCTTTCATGTGGTCAGGGCCTCTCTGTTTTTCTGACCTCATCTCCTGCTTAGTCGTCTCAGCACGGGCCATGCTGGCCTCTTGGCACTTCCTTACATCTACCAAGCTTCTTTCTACCCCAGGGCCCTTGCACTCCCTGTGTCCTCTACCGGGCTCACTCCACAGATCCTTGGGGCTCTCCATCTCCTGCTTCGGGGCTCTGCTCCCATATTATCAGAGAGGCTGCCCCACCTGTCAGCCTTACGTAAAGAAGTGCCCCCACTCTCTCTCTCACCCCTGCGCTCCCCGGCACCCATTCTCAACTTTATGTCTCTCCGTAGAACTTGGCCCCACTGGCCGGAGCACATGGTTAGTTATTCATGTGTTTCATTTCTGTCCTGCCGAACCCAAATGTTAGTGCCACAAAGACAAGGACTTTGTTTAGTTCACTGCTGTATTCCCAGCGTGTGGGACAATGTCGGCATGTAACAGGTGCTTACCGAGGCTGGTGGTGCCAGTGACCTTGAGTGGCTGAGTCTCTTATGAGTCCAGACCACCAGGCTCACCCAGCTTCCTTTCCACTGCCTTGGCATGTCACGGAGCCAAGATGAGCTTTGGATTTCAGCAGCCCTGGGTTTGAATTCTGGCCCTTCCATTCCCTACTCAGGTATCTCTGGGCAAGTTAACTTCCTGCCTTAGCCTTCCTGTCTTCACTTGCAAAACTGAGGGAACATGGCTTGCCTCGTAGGCTGTTGGAGGAATATTTGTTAGCCCATATGCTGTACTAATTTTGTGTTAGACAAACAGAGGAAAAGCCTTTGAAAAGCAGCTTTATTGAGATATGATACACATCCCAT
The DNA here is from genome assembly GCF_964656455.1 of Halichoerus grypus. Taxonomy (NCBI): domain Eukaryota; kingdom Metazoa; phylum Chordata; class Mammalia; order Carnivora; family Phocidae; genus Halichoerus; species Halichoerus grypus. The sequence goes on from NC_135719.1 coordinate 10,802,704, forward strand.
AAAATTGACCCATCTGAAGCATACAGCTCAGTGGGTTCGTATATTCATAGAGTTGCGTAACCATCGGCACTGTCTAATTTTAGAACGTTTCCATCACCCTCGAAAAGGAACCCCGTACCCATTGACGGTCTTCCCCCGTTACTCCGTCTCCCCCGGCCCCCGCGACAGCTGATCTATATTCTGTCCCTATAGGTTTGCCTATTGACATTTCCTATAAATGGAATCCTACGGCCTGTGTCTGTTTGTGACCAGCTTCCTTTCCAAGGTTCATCCATGTTGTAACAGGGCATTGGTACTTCCTTCCTTCTTATGGTGAATAGTATTCCATTATGTGGATCTCTTACACGTTAGGTGTCCATTCCTGTGTCCATGGGCGCTTGGGTTCTTTCCCCTTTTCACTCTTACGGGTAATGCTGCTCTGAACTTCAGTGCAGATGGCATGTGGAGGAGTAGAGGGCTTATCGATGTATCCAGACCAGTGCAGGGATGCCTTCTTTGAGAGGTCTTCATACCTTGAACCACATCCCATATCCCTCAGGAGCCCCTATCCTCATTCCTTTCATATTACTGTATTCTTTTTTTAAAAAAGATTTTATTTAGAGACAGAGAAAGAGAGGGAGAGCGTGCGAGCAGGGGGAGGAGCTGCAGGAGGAGAGAGAATATCTCAAGCAGAGTCCATGCTGGGCACAGAGCCTGACACAAGGCTCGATCTCACGACCCTGAGATCATGACCTGAGCCAAAACCAAAAGTCGGATGCTCAACTGACTGAGCCAGCCACCCAGGCACCCCTTAAATTGTCGTATTCTTAGAGAGCTATTTTACTCATTCCCACAGACTTTCTTTGGATATAGGATTATCATTATTTTTTCACTTACGGATATGACTAGCTGGTTATTCATGTGGTTTTGCCGTCTGCGCGTCCCCTTCCCGGCTCACGCCAGTCACGTTGATGCCTCTCCTTCTGGGCTCTGCTCAGCCCCTCAGCTTTAGTGGATTCCATTCTCAGAACCTCCTCCCACGAGTGGCCCTTTGCTGAATGAAATTGGCCATTCTGCTTCAAGAACCCTTGACTTGAAGGGAACTTGTCTGAAATGTGATCTTTGAGTTTTTGAGTTCATCTCATTCCAGTGCATTTCTTTATCTCCTAATTGCATTACCCACGAACCCAGTAGAATTACAAAAAAGCACTTCCAGAAGATTTCATTAAGTCTTGGCTGCTATCAACGGAGTGATAACAAAGGAGGCATGCGGACTGCTCCGCCAAGGACCCGTGTTTGAGTTTCTCAGTCTTGTTCTTCTCCTTCGTTTCGGGGAAGTCCTGAGTTCCCGGATTCTTCTCTGAAGGGTACAGCGGGGGCGGTGGTGGATCTTCCTAAAGGGGGAGTATGGTGGTGCTGAAGACCAGCCCTCTGACTCTGCTGTGAGGAAACTGAAGGAAGATAGCACTGGTTTGTGTCAGGCATGAAGGTTTGTTGAAACCTCTCAGTCCAAGGTGTGTGAAATTTAGAGACCAATCACATCTCATGTTTTTTTTGTTTGTTTGTTTGTTTTCATTGTTGTTTTTTTTAGTAGGCTCCACACCCAGCATGGAGCCCAATGCGGGGCTTGTACTCATGACCCTGAGATCGAGACATGAGCTGAAATCAAGAGTCAGATGCTTAACTGACTGAGCCACCCAGGCGCCCCTCACGTCTTGTGTTTTTAGAGCACTTCTCTGTACGTACGTCATGTTACGGATCGTACCGCACGGCCTCTGCACCTGCTCGGCCCCTTCCCTCTGGCTCTGCTCATCTATCACCACATCAGAAAGGCCTTCCCTGAACACCCATCTCCCACTGACCCCCACCTTCACTCTTGGGCCCCTTACTTTTCTTTTTCTTCATAGTACTCATCTCTGTATTATATGTTTATGTATTTGTTGTTGTTCCTTATCAGGACACAGGCCCCATGAGGGCACATCATTCGCTGTTAGATCTTTAAAGCTTCAGATGGTTCTCAGAACATGGAAGGGATGCGTTAACTACATGTCGAGTGAATGAACGGATGCTTTCAGTTTTCTAAAAACTGCGAGGCAGAGGTGTTATTGCCATCATGTGGGGGAGGAAAGGCCCGGTCCTTGGGGTGATGACTCCGGGTCACGAGGTGAGTTGAGCGCAGCTCTTCTGGGTCCCGGTGTGGCCATGCTCCCTGGCTTACAGGGCCCGAGAATGTCCTCTCTAGGTCATTTGGAAATTCTCGGAAAATGTCAGACGACAGCAGGAGGTGGCCCGTGGGGTCCTTACCAGAGTGGAAATGTTGAGGGTTCTGGAGCAAGGATTTCCTGTGACCTGCGAGGGAAATCGGGAAATGACAGAAACCCAGGAAAACAGCCGTGGGAGACTTCGTGCTGAGGGCCGGGCCCGGGGGGAGAGACACACTGGAAGTGACCCTGGAAGATTGTAAACCCAGAGGGAAGCCTCAGGAGTGCTACTTAGGAGTCCTGTGATGAATGCAGTCCAGGCCGGCCCACCGGTTGTCCCAGGCTGTCCTATGTCCCCCACACCCCCCCCAGCCTGGCACCCACACGGTTCTCTCACGAGGGTCTGGCGCTTGGAGGGATAGGAGGGATGGTGACCTAGGAGGGCTGACTCTCGATCGTTGCGCTAACAGAAAAGTCACAGATGATGGAACGAACACGCAAGTCACACTTGACCTGATCATGGAACTCACGCTATGATGTCATTGCGGTAGATGGTAACTGTTTGGATGGGGAATCTGCGTGTTTTCAGTTTGTGGAGATAAATCTGCAGGAAAAGGGAGCCAGAAAACCCCCTCGAGATGATCAGCTTAGCTGGGGTGACCCATGAATCCCGTGCCTTCGGTGGGAGAAACTGGGGCTCACCTATAAAAGGAGATACAGTGGCCCTGACATTTGTAATGGGTTGGTTGGTTGGCTTTTTGTTTTGGCCATTTTTAGATCACTGAATAGCGTCTCCTGCCCCACACGCATGTTTTTGTGTGGTGAGCGTGTGCGGTGCGGCTCGGACAGCTGCTTTAGCCAGCAAACCCCCCACGCGTGTCATGGCCTCGGTGATGTTTCTTGCTTGTGTGACATCCAGAGCACGTGGGCTACTCTCGGCCAAGTGGTGCGTCTCTGTACCTTGGCATTGCTGTTTTCAGTATGTCCTTCGCAAGGTTGCTGCGTGGCTCTGCGTCGATGAGGAAAGAATATGGTAGAAGGGGTGTGGGGAGTCACGTGGGCCGGGCCAGCATTGGTACATGACACTTCCACGCACCTTCTGCTGGCCAGGCCTCGGGCCCGCAGCGTCCCCGGGAGGCGGGGAGAGCCAGCTGAGCGGTGCTCCCCAGGGAGGAGCAGAAGCAGGTTTAGTCCGTAGGAGCCCCTCGCTGCCACAGGGACTCTGTGTTTTTAAGTACAAGAATCCTTTTGATTTTTATAGCCCTCTGTGTGCTTCAAGCATGTTCTTGAGAACTGTTTGCTTTGATCCTCACAGGTAGAGGTATCACTGTCCCCATTTTGCAGATGAGGAGATGGAGGCTCAAGAAAGCTTTATGTGACTTGCTCCTGGCCGTTCAGGATCGGATGCTGGTGAGGGCACTGGAATCAGGGTGCTCTTAGACCCCATCCTGTGTCTTATCCTGCATTTTCTTTCCGTGAGGCTCTCCATGTGGCCAGGCATCCTACCTTCAGACTCCTGGACGTGCACCGTGAAGCTCCTGGGACAGTCCCCATCCGAAGCCTGAGCTGAGAGGCTCTGGGGACTTTGTCTCCTCCCAGCAGCATGCAGACCAGGTGGGAGAGGGTCAGTGGGGACACTCAGTGGTAGGGAGTGTTTACAAAAGCGTGCAGGGAGAGAGAGATTTGTGCCCTTAGAGAGAGCCCGGTAATCAGAAGACATATGATCAAAGGGAAGAGGACGTCAAGACCCACTCCCAGCCTGTGCAGGGGAACCCCAAAGCCAACCTTGACCTCTCAGCAACCCCTAAAGGAGACCCCGGGGCCACCTTGATGCAGAAACCCAAGATCCTGTTCAGATCCTAGAATTCCGTGCGGTACTAAGAAGGACTTTAAAAACTAGACCTGACAGGTCAAAACAAATATCCTCCGTTGTGAGGAGCAATCTCGTTTGGGCCTCGGAGGCTTTCCCAGTTGCAGGCTCTCTACAAATACCCGTCACTGGCTGTTGCCTTCATAACCCAGACCTCCGCCTCTCTCCAGCTTCCCTGCTTTTCTGGTGCTGACTGCTCATCTCCTTCCTCTGCTCCCCGGCCTGGCCTGCAGGGTGCTGTCTGGCGGCCTCGCCATGGGGCCGGCACTACTGAGGTGCACTGGGATCGTGGGAGGTCAGCGGATGTGTGTGTGTGTGTGTGTGTGTGTGAGAAAGTGTGTGCAAATGAGTGTGAGTCTGTGCGTGTGAATGGGGAAGAGCGTGTGCCTGTGTGTTTGGGGAGTTGAAAGTATGTGTGACTGTGTAAGTGTGAATCTGTGTGTGAGTGAAAGTGTGAATAGGAGTCTGAGTGTGTGTCTGTGCACGTGCGCTGTGTGTGTAGGGGGTGGAAGTGTGAGTCAGTATGAGTCTGAGTGTGTCCCTGTGAGTGTGAATCTGTATGTGTGTTTATGTGTGAATGTGAGTCTGAGGGGGTCCCTGTGAGTGTGAGTCTGTTTATGTTTGAATGTGAGTGTGTGGGTGTGCATCTCTGTGTGTGTGAGTGTGTATGTTGAGGGCAGTTCCAGGAGTGACTGGGCGCGTCTGCTCTAAGTTGTCAGCATTTGCTCCTGGAGGCGTCTGGAAGGCGTGAGCCCGTCGGGCCCCGAGGACCTGGACTCCAGCTCCCAGCTCCGGGCGCAGCGAGGCGGGCAGCTCACGCAGAAGCCCGGGAGGGATTTGGTGGAGCGTGCGGCCTCCAGTGCCCTTCTTGGGCAGTTCCTTTAACAACCCGTGTAGCTCGTCCTTGCCTGGCTCTTCAGTGAGTCACCCAGAGGGCATCAGAGAGCCTCGTCACTTTGGCAGCCACGGAGCAGTTGTGCCCCCGCTAACCACGGGAGCTCTGATCTGCGGTAACAAGGTCGAGATAGGTGGAGGAACAACCGGACAGAAACAGGTGGCCGCGCCTGTGGCTTGCCATGAGGTCAGGACGCCTCTGCTTTGTGACAGATTTGGGACGCAGAGAAAAGACAAGTCGGGGCCTCGTGCTGACCGAGTGCCGACGGAGTGCGGAGTGGTTCGTGGTCGGGGAGGGGGAGCTGGACAGCCCAGAGTTGAAGCTGAGGATGGTTCTGATCGCCCGCGTACAGGTTTCTTCTGTCGTGTTGTGAGCATCAGCAGCTCTCAGCGAGATGCTCTTGCCACTGCACATGATGCGGCATCGCCGTGTCCCCAGGGTGCACGGTGCACGGGGCGGAAAAGTCCCCACTGGACCCGGCACAGAATTGCAGTTCTGAGCGGTTCAGCCTATGACCCCATCAAGGTATCGAGCCCCGCACCGGAATGTTGTGGGCTCAGGTTTGCATTAAAGCAGGAGGCAGAGATGTGCTTTTCAAATGCAAATTTCAGGAACATTTATTTGAATGGGTCCCTTGGGAACCATAACCATTTTCAGATCCCAATTAACCTGGGTGTATTTGAATGCCTCAGCAGTGGAAGGGTTTCGTGTCTGGGCCTTGGTGACACTTCTCAAAGCCAGCAGGTGGCATGTCTCATGCAAAGAGGTGGTTTCAGCTCTAGGCTGAATGGTAAGGTAGACTGTAAAAAAAAAATTCGCACCCTTGCTTCTGCAAAGAGCTTGGCTGCTAGAACACAAAGCACATTTGTATGGTGTCTGGCTTCCAAAAAGCAGCTCTGGTCCTCGAGAAGACAAAAAGCTTGGTGTAGTTTTTTGTTGTTGTTTTTGTTTTTTGGGTTTTTTGTTTTTCTTTTTGAACAGCAAGAAAGAGGAGACATAATTCATGTTTTTGAGCTCCGCTTTCAAATAACCTTATAAATGGTTTTAAAACTGTCTGAGTCCATTTGGGCTGCTATAACAAAAATACCGTAGCCTGGGTGGCTTGAAGAACAGACATTTATTTCTCACAGTTCTGGAGGCTGGGAAGTCCAAGATCAAGATGTCTGGTGAGAACTCGCTTCCTGGCTCCTAGAGATCTGTCCTCTCTGTGTCTTCATGTTTTGCAGACGGGGCGAGATGATCTCTGGGGTCTCTTATAAGGACAGTAATGCCAGTCACGAGGTCTCCAGTCTCATGACCTAATCACCTCCCAAAGGCCCCACCTCCTCATCCCATCACCTTGGGGGTTGGGATTTGAACATGAATTTTGGGGGGAACACCTATATTTAGTCTGTAACAAAAACTATCTTTGGAAATGATCCAGAAGAGTTGGACTTTGGAGAAGTTTTGGACTGCCTTCATCTGTTTGTGTTGCTTATGTTTTCCTTTTTAAATATGCACAGACGTGATTTAGAGCATAGGAATCTATGTCTGAATACAATAACTCTTGCATCTTTATTTTAAATAAAAATTTCAAGTGATAAAAGAGCCTTTTAATTATCAGAGCAGACCGGGAGGTATCCGGAAGCAGAGTATGGTTTTCTAGTTTGACTGCTGTACGCGGAAGCAAACTATGGGACAGATTAGTCCAGAAGAGCACACTAGCTCCCCACTTGAAGCTTTATATGGTGTTCTGTTGTGAGAGTATCTGTTCTAGTTATGCTTTTCTTTGACAGCAATATGATTTGTCTCCTTCCCTCCGTCCCTCGTGTACTGGAGCTGCTGTGGGGACATAATCCAGAGCATCGCCATGTGATGAGAACCGATAACACGTGATATATAACAATACTCCACTCTTGAATGAGTCTCATGATATACAGATAATCCCAGATGAAATACATTTTTTAAAAGATTTGTTTATTTTTATTTTAGAAAGAGAGAGCAGGGGGAAGGGCAGAGGGTGAGGGAGAAAGAGAATCTCAAGCAGACTCTCTGCTGAGTGTGGATGCTGACACCAGGGGGCTTGATCCCACGACCTTGAGATCATGACTGAGCTGAAACCAAGACTTGGCCGCTTAACTGTGCCACCCAGGCATCCCACCAAATGAAATAAACCCATTTTACAGATGGACTAACCATTTAGTCCTGTTGACTTCCTGCTCCTGTTATCCTATTTTCCTGGATCCTGTTATCAAATATCAAATATGTAGATCCTGATATCTATGAACTATCAAAGGGACAGTTTTGAGCTGTGTTCCTTTCAACCAGCTCACCACTGGGGGGCTGCTGGGACACAGTGGCAGGAATAAAGGTCAAGGTCACTTCTTCAGCACTCTCCCAAATTCCACTGGCATAAACTCTCTTCCTGTCTACTTTGTCTGCAAGACTCGGTGCCAGGAGTTCTCATGGGCAGATCTTCAGACAGTTGAACCAAGAGGAAGGCTCCACTTTGTCCTCCTCTCTCCCTCCTTCCTGCAGAGATGCAAGGTGGCTTTGAAAAGCTCCTCTCTTCTTTCCCTTCTGATTGCCTTATTTGTTCAGATGCTTCCATCCTGAGCGTTTTCTTGATTCCTCTGCCTAATCACCTCGGAAAGTATCCAGGCAAGCAGCTCCTGGCCCATCCATCAAAGTGCCGTGCACATCCACTGTCTCAAACAGAGGAAATACTCCTAAAAGCTGCAGAGGAGAGCAATGCTCCCGTTTTAGTTCTAAGACCCAAGACTGGAGTTGTTGTCAGCATATGGCTCCCTGGCCTCGTTCACTTTTCCATCTTGGGAAACGGAGGAGAGGGAAAGAGAGTTTGGTGCGCATCATTCAGATGACCCTTTCAGCCTCCTGTGAGCTTTCTCTCCGGTAAACCCTTCCGAGTTCTGCTGGGGTTATTCGAGACAGGCTGTGACGGGCCCTCTAGAATTCTCTGCACTGTGTTTATTATGCAGCATGAAGGTGTGGCCGCGGGAACAGTGCCTCTGATCCCATCAGGTCACTAGGTGAGGTCCGGAGGGCTCCACAGACCACCATAGGGCCAGTTGCCCCAAATTCTGGTGCCAGGGAGAGGAAGTTCAGCCACAGACAGGGAGTGAGAAGGAGCTGGGATGGAGATGAAGGACCCCCACTGACTAGTGAAGTTTCTACCCACTCTGCACACATAGACACGCTGCGCACACACCCACGCGTGTGACCACAGCCCCATACAAACATGCCTCTCAGGCCCTGCATGACTTTTGGTCACCCTGAGGGTGGCCTTGCTTATTGGTGCCTTTGTTTTTGTGAATGTGCCTATCTCATTTAATATTTTTTTAAGTTTCTTTAATTGCACGATCATTGACACACAGCATTACATTAGTGATTCAGCAGCTCTGTATGTTACAGTGTTATAATATGTTCATGCTTTGCCTGTGCGGGTTCCTCTGTATGGAATTCTCTTTGGCTTTCCTACCCCAGTGGGTCTGGCCAAGGCCTGTTGCATCATGTTGAGTCAGCTCAAGGGTCCCCTCCTCCGTGAAGCCTTCTCTGCCCACCACCTGCCATACGCACACAGATGCCCCCTGCCAATGCTGTCTGCACGTAGCATTGCTGTCCTTTGTCCTTACTCTGCCATATTGCCCATGCACCCGTCTCCCCACACTTCCTTGAGGGGTAAACCATGTCTTTTCATCGTATAAAACAAATATGTACATAAATGTACCTGGCACATATAAGCAATTAGTAGATAGTTGTTAGATGAATGAATGAATGAATGAATTTTTTGGTGGGGGGAAGGGTTGCAGAAATATCTGACTGCTATGTAGCTACTAAGAACTAATTGTTTTATGCAAATAATGCAATATATGTTAAGAAAGAAAAAAAGAAGAAGAACGTAGCAGGAGGGGAAGAATGAAGGGGGGAAATCGGAGGGGGAGAAGAACCATGAGAGACGATGGACTCTGAAAAACAAACTGAGGGTTCTAGAGGGGAGGGGGTTGGGAGGATGGGTTAGCCTGGTGATGGGTATTGAGGAGGGCACGTTCTGCATGGAGCACTGGGTGTTATGCACAAACAATGAATCATGGAACACTATATCTAAAACTAGTAATGTATGGGGATTAACATAACAATAAAAAAATTTAAAAGTTAAAAAAAAAACTAATTGTTTTATGGATTAAACTTCTCATGTTTGTCTCTTATAGTTATTTGTTTCTTATGAAGACCATTCCCATAATCTACTTTGACTTGGTGCCACTCCACCTATATCATTTCCTTTCTGGTAGAAGTGCTTCTGTCACCTCCCAGCCTTACTTTATGCTTCTCTCAAGAGAAATCTCCATTCTCCCATGGAAGGGATTTAGCCATGTCCATGGGTCTCCTGGTGGTGGTGGAGGCTGGGCATGCGGGATCTGCATGGAGTGGTGGGGAGTTCAGCAGGGTTGGTCCTTTGGATTGCTGTCGAGAAGAAAATCTGAGCTGGGAGCAATGGTTGGTGTGGCTGCTAATTTCCCAGCTTTATGTGTTGAAATTCTCTAGCATTACATTTGTCGTCACAACCAAGGAAGCATCGCATTTTCCTCCTTTAGCTGAATGCTAAAGGACAAAAAGACTTTACTTGCTCACGCAGAAAAACATTTAGCTTAGATAGAAAAAAAAGTCTACAGCCATTAAAAAAAAAAAAAAAAAAGACACTGGCATTGAGATGCAGCACATTTTCCCCCCAGCTGCTCAAAACACTTCACAAGCAAGGTGCTCGTAGCATGGGTGGGAGAGAGCTGGGGTATGTTCTGAACTACATTTTAACGTATTATTTAAAATGTGGCCACAGTGCAGTATATTTGCATGCCTGTCTTTGGGCTCTGTTTCTCAAACAATGAGAGTTGTGATGAAATTTGCAGCTGGTGAGCTGGCCCCAAGCCTGGGCAGTTCGGGCTTCGGCACATGCTGGAGCAACCAGCAGGGCTGCTGGGGTCACTAACGTGAGGTGCCTGCCGGCTGGGGAGAGAGCCCTGGGGTCCTCTTCTGTCTCTGCAGGTGGCACGTAAAATCGAATGGACATGGAATTTTGAGGTCTGTAGCCATTTGCTGCAACAGTCCTGGAGAATAAAAGCAGGCGTCTTGGAGGTGGACTGGGTCTGGCTTCCTGGGACCCAGAAGGAGCTCCAGGAAAGCAAGGTGGTTGCTTTTTTCCCCTTTTTCTTTTGCATAAGTGGATCCTTTTCTCCCATTAAGCCTTCAAACCTCCAGGTCTCTCCTGACCTAAAATAGGCAACGAGTGTGGATCCCACCACCATGCAGTATCTTGCCTTGGCTAGACCTCGCTGGTTTTCTTTCTGACAGCCAGCAGCTTCCCCCCAGGGCAGAAGAGCAGACAGGGCTGCCACCTGTTTTCCCTGACCCGAGAGGGTGAGCTGAGGTGCTGGGGGTCTGCCCACCAGCCACAGGTCTGTGCTGAGATGCTGCTGGGTGCATGTGTGTGTGTGAATCTTCAGATAGGGAGAGGCGTATACAGTTGGTTGTCATTATTTGTGGATTCTGTATTTGCAAATTTGCCTACCTGCTAAAATTTATTTGTAACCTCAAAATCTGTATTCACAGCCCTTCCACGGTCATTTGCAACCATACACAGAGTGGTGAAAAATTTGATTTGCCCCATGTGAATGTTCCCAGCTGAGGTCAAATAAGGCCACTTTCTGCCTTCTTGTTTCAGCTCTCATACTAGAAACAATTGTCCTTTTTGTGGTCTATTTAATGCCTCACTTTTGTGCTTTTTGTTGGTGATTTCGTTGTTTAAAATGGCTCTCAAGTGTCGTGCTAAAGTGCTGTTTTGTGTTCCTAAGTGAGGAAGGCTGTAATGTGCCTTTTGGAGAAAATATGCGCTTCGAATGAGCTTCTTGCAAGTTGTAGAGCTGTCGACTTGCAAGTTCCGTGTTAATGAATCAACAGCACGTATTCGATAAGGTGTCTTCAAGCAGAAACCTACCTATACAGCAAGGTCCTATAGTGATCTGAGGATGAAATGTTTGTGACCAGAGGCTCATAGGAACTTGACTCTGGATTCCGCTAGGAGCATTCACTAATTCGATGTTCGGTGCAACTCTGCAGAGCATAACTACTACAATTAATGCAAATCAACTCTGTGAAGTGCTTTGAGAACTTTGCAGACCGTAGGTACCACATTTGGAACATTCGGCTGAAGTTGTATGGCCAACTTCTGGGACACAGATGAAGCCCTCACACAGAGGTCTGTGCCGGGGTGGGGTTGGGAATGAGAGGCGGGGGGGGGGTCCCCGTGAACCAGGGCACCGGGACAATGCAGCTGCCTCATCTCGCGGTCCATGACTTACTGAAGGGCGCAGTAGTGCTCAGGATCCTGTGTTCTCCTGGCGAGGACAGAGGCCCAGGGAACACCCTGACACGGCCTTCCAGTTTGGTTCCTGGCGCTGCATGGGTTGCATGGATCTCAGCTGTGAGATGAGCTGCACCTCCATCCAGGGACACATAGGAAGGGACAGTGGGCGGGACACTGGCATGGGGAACTGAGATGGATGGACGGAAGGTGGGGTTTCATTCTCTCTACCTCTCACTCCCTAGAAAAGCCATGGTCATGGATACCCAGGCAGTGGGGAGACTCCCAAGTGCCCGTTGCTGCCGGGCACTGCACATTGGCTCTCATCTGAACTTGACGGTAACCTTCTGAGTTATCCTTTCCATTCTGTGATAAAGAACAGGCACAGAGAGGTTGCCTGAATTGTCGGAAGACACACAGCGAGTGAGGGCTAGAATTTGGATGCAAGCCTAGATTAACTGAGGTGCAACTAATGGGATTTGGTGGCTGATTGGAAAATCCGATGGAATAGCAGCAAGAATGGGGAGCGAAGGTGGGATTTTTGTCTGGAGGTCTGCAATAATGGTTGCTTTGAGGGGAATGAAGAAGTGGGGTGAGTGATTGCAGGGGACAGGGGTGAGTTGAGGCTGTGGTTCTCAGCCTGGGTCGGTTTTGCCCCTTCAAGGACATTTGGCAATGTCTGGATTCCTTTCTGGTGGTTGGTTGTCATAATGGGGAGGGGGGCAGAGGCCGGGGATGCTGCTAAAGCGTCTTCCGGCGCAGAAGAGAGCCCTCAAAACAAAGAATTATTTGACCCAAGATGTCAGCAATGCCAAGGCCGAGAACACCTGAATTAAGATGAAAGCAGGCTCTGGCAGGATATCGTGGGTCAGACCGCAGAGGGGCCTGGAAACAGGCCGAAGAGAGAGCCCTCTACAGTGACAGCAGAGGATGAAGGGTTTATTTTGGGTTTCTAGTTAACATTTCCTCTGCTGCAAAATTGCTGCCATCCAGAAACTTCAGTAGAAGTATTTCCTTCTGACCTGTTATCATTCCAGGCTCAATTCACGCCCTTTTTTGTACCTTTTCTATATTAAATAAGACTCTGTGAGCCGTGTTCCCGCATGGCAGCAGGCCCAGAGAGGTGACAAGACAGGCAAGAGAGGCCTGGGCCTGAGAGGCCAGGCTGGGGGCCCAGCACCATCTGTGAAAAGACCACAGGTGTGGGACACCTTTCGGGGCTCAGGGGTATTGTGAGGCCGCCACTGGGGGGGGGGTCTGAGATAAGGGGAAGAGGGGACAGCAAGGCCCCCAAAACCAGGCCCCTCCTGAGGGGCTCAGGCTGACCTAAAGGGTCACCACTGGCTTTTTATTTCCCTAACTCTTCTTAGCATTTACAGTGTGTCCTCAGGGACCTTGCAGCGTTTTCAGAGACAGACCCATGAATAAAAAAATGAGCCATGCAAATTCCTGTATGGGCAGTGTTTCTCAGGTGCTTGGTGTGGGGGCACAGAGGAGGGACAGATCCCTTAGCCTGCAGAAGCCGAAGGAGGGCACAAGTCTCTGTTGGGACCAGAAGGTTGAGATAGGAGTCCAGGCAGAGGGAAGAAAGTGCTGGAAGGTAGGGAGTGTGCTGTAGGGGCTCAGCCTCCATCAAGGGCAAGGGGAAGGCTGCGTGGCATTCACAAGGCAGCAGGAAATTGGGTGCTTTCTCCAGAATGATCTCTGAGGTTTCAAGAGAGACTGTCTCCAAGAGATGGAGCATCCCCCATGAGAAGGTGGAGCTGTTTGTAGTCCCTGTGCAGCAGGGACTCTGCGACCTCTCCCCAAGAGGTGTGATGAAGACAGTGCCCATTGTGCATCATTATAGAGAAGAGAATTCCTCTTCAAGGAGCAAACCTAGCTGGGCGCTAGATGCCCTTTACAGAGGGCGGGAGCCGGAGAGCAGGGTTCCGTCCCAGCATCTCTGCGTCCTCACTGTTCAGTCAGGGGAAATTCACTTAATTTCTCTGAGCCGCAGGTTCCGGTCTGTAAAATGAGTAGAATGAGTGCACCTACACCGCTGGGTTTTTATGAGCTGAAATGATTTAGTGTGATTCGCTGGGGCGAGCCCCTGTTTACCATCTGCGGGAGGCAGTGGGGGAGACTCTGAGACAGTGTCGAGCTTCAGGCCTGAGCCTGAGAACCAGCGGCCCCAGTGCTGCCCTTGGCCGTCACCTGTGCATTTTTTAAAAAATTGAACTTGAATGCCTTTGCATGGGGCTGGCAGGATCCACCGTCCGTTCGGCAACCTCCCCTTGTGCCACACCTGTCCTGCTTTGCACATGTACTGTCCCCAGCTCTGGGCAGCATGGACAGAAGGGCAGGGGGCCCAGGAAGTTGTGGTGAGCAGAGAGAAGGTGGAGGAGAGACTGTTGGCAGGATTAGCCATAAACGGAGCTGGTTGTGACGCCCGCGTGCGTGGGTGGGAGCCCTGTTCGTCCGGCAGTGAAGGATTTTCAGTGCTGGATTCTGTCCAGGAGCTCATTGATAATCGGTTTCCATGGCAACGGGTCCTCAGGCCAGGAGGGTACCCTGCAGGCCTGTGACTCCAGCTGGTGGCTGTGGGCTCACGTCCAGGTCCGGCCCCACCCTTGAGGTCGCTCCTGCGGTGTTGGCACAACCGTGCTCCTCCGTCTTGCTCACCTTCCCGTTTTGCTCTCGGCTTGCCCTCCCCGCCCCCCCTCCACGCCTTGTCAGCTCTAGGAACAGAGCTAGTGGCCGAGCAAGGACAGACCCCTGGCTCTGGAGGCAGAACCCTAGGCTGAAGTGTGACCTTGGACAAGTCACTGAGCCTTGCAGCCCAATTCCCGTCTGTGACACCAGACTACTACTAAGGCTCTCAGCACCTCATGTACTTGTTGGGATACTAGGGAGAGGCCATATGTCCAGAGGGGACTTGAAAAAAAAAAAGTTAGATACTCTGCAAATAATAGTTCAGAATAATGAAATTAGCACGTTGCATTATTCCTCAAGTTATGGCCGTGCCGTCAGCAGCCTGCTGACTGGACAGCTGAGCTGTGGCCATAGATACTAGATGCTTCCAGAATGGACTGTTGTCCCTCAGGGCTTGTGCTCGTCCTATTCTTCCTTTTCCTTGGAATAGCCTCAGCTCGAACTTCTTTACCAGATAATTCCTGTGTATCCTGTCGAGCGAGGATTGGCATCCAGTTCTCCTGCAGGAGTTTTCTGACCCTGTAGTCTGGGACAGGACCTCTCTCGCAAGGCCCCCAGGGCATGCCATGGGCTGTGGGAGCGGGGGGTTGGGGGGGCGGGATATGGGAAATGGATGGTTGCAGAGGATCTGTGTGGTAGCGCTGCTTCTTAGAACTTTCTGTCCTGTGGTGTGGTCCTGAGATTAAAAAGTTCGAGGAGCTCTTTAAACCTTTCGTCCTACTCTAGACAGGCTCAGTGTGACTGGGGATAATTATGAATGGTAATCCAAAGGAGCATCTAGAGAAACATCCATACGTTTACTTTCTGCTCTGATTCTATAGGGTCCCCTTTCTGTGTGTTTGGCTGTCACTTATAAGCAGTGACCTTTCTCTCGATCCACAGGTTAATACAATTTTGGATTTTTGTGATTGCAAACACCTAGATTTTGAGGTGTATCTGATCACATAATGTGATAGAGGTTGGAACTCCAGAACCTTTAATGGAATAAGTTTCACGTGAATTTGTTTTGCCCTTATGGTACAGTGGAAGAATGAAAAGGTGAAGAGATGTAAGGAAATACTACTTTTTTTTTTTTTTTTTTACATTTAATAGTGGCAAACTTATGACTATAATTATTAGGATTGGCTGTTGTCATGACAAGTGACCTGGATCTGAATCTCTGTTCCATTGGCCATGGGGCTTGGCAGATTGCCCTGTCTTTATGTGTATTGGTGTCCTTACCTGCCGGCTGGGCATAATGACCATCTGATAGCGTTCTGGAAAACAGGTAAAAATGAGATAACACATGTACTGGTTAGAATCTGTTGATTTCCCATTGGTGGAGTTTGCTATTGCTTACCTTTTACTTACTCGTTTATGGTTTCGTTAAATAATGATTCTGTGTCTTTTTTTTTTTTTTAACTCCAGTTGATCAAAGAAGTGTTAAACCCACCCATGTGATGATGACTTCTCCAATTGCTCCTTGATTGAATTTTCAGATGCTAAAATAAAAGACTCTTTCTTCACACAGTGTATCTTCTGTGAAAGAACCTTGTTTGCTCCTGTTAATTATTTTTTTCTTTTGTTTTTTAAAAGTTGGAGGGGCGCCTGGGTGGCTCAGTTGGTTAAGCGTCTGCCTTCGGCTCAGGTCATGATCCCGGGGTCCTGGGATCGAGCCCCGCATGAGGCTCCTTGCTCTGTGGGGAGCCTGCTTCTCCCTCTCACTATCTCTGTCTCTGTCTCTCTCAAATAAATAAAATCTAAAAAAAAAAAAAGAAAAAATTTAAAAAAAAGTTGGATTTACTGAGGTATTACTTATTTCACAAAAATTTACTCTTTCAAGGGTGTAGTTTGAGTTCTGATGAATGTGTACAGTTGTATAAGCCCTCCGTTAATGAAGATCTAGAAGTTCCTTGGGGCGCCTGTGTGGCTCAGTCGGTTAAGTGACTGACTCTTGGTTTCCGTTCAGATCATGATCCTCAGGGTCATGAGATGGAGCCCCGCTTCTGGCTCCGTGATGAGCATGGAGCCTGCTTAAGATTCTCTCTCTCTCTCAAAACGAACAAACAAAAAAAGATATAGAAGTTCCATCACCTTTAAAAGTTTTTTTTTGTTTTTTTGGGGTTTTTTTGTACTTTTTCTCAGTCCCCTCTTTCTTTCCCCAAGTCCCTGGTGGTCACTGGTCTGATTTCTGTTCCTATAGGCATAGCTTTCTAGAAAGTCATGTAAATGCAGTCCTACATCAGGTGGCCTTTTATGCCTGACTTCTTCATTCAGCTTAATGCTTCTGAGGTTCAGTCATGTGGGCCCATCTAGCCACAGCTTGTTCCTTTCTATTGCTGAATAGTGTTCCATTGTGTGAGCATACCACAGTTTGCTCATTTGCCGGTGGAGGGACATTGGGTTGTTTCCAGGTTTTGACTATTATGAATAATGTTGCTGTGAACACTTGCCCACAGGTCTCTGTAATTTCATTTCTCCCAGGGAAATAGCCATGTGTGGGATTGCTACATTGTGTACTGCCGGGTAATGCTCTTTTAATGTGAATTTTACTTTGTCTCTGTTTTAATATTGTTCTCCTTTGTTGCCTGAAATTTGTCTTCTTTTTTTTTTTTTTTTTTTTTTTTTACATCGTCTAGTTCTTCTGTGTGCTTTATCAATCAGCATATAATTGGGTTGTGGCTTATTTATTTTTTAAACTCATTCTGGATTTTTTTGGATTTTAGTATAATTCTAATTTAGTATAATTCTTTTGTCCTTTTATATGGAATTTTAATATAATTCTTTTGTCCTTTTATATGGAATTTTATGTTAGTGTGTACTTGCTGTTCATGTTTTCTCTTTCCCTTTATTAACCGTGCAATGATTTGGACGATAGCTTGTGTTAAGTCCTAATAATGCTTTCCATCAGGTTGTAAGCTTATATTTCTCTAATCACTAAACACAAGAATAGAAAAAGGTAGGTGTGAGATCTTACTTCCCTTTGACAAAATAAGAAACTCATTGCTCTTCTTTTTTTCAACCTGCCCCCTGCCAATTTCCAATTGTTGATATAATCTAAGGTTGTAGAGTCTCTATATAGACTAAACATTATTATTGTAAAGTTGTTTTTACTATAAAATATTTCTTTAAGCCTAATTTTTGGCTTTTATATTCCATTTTGAAGCCACAATTTTAATGGCCAGTTATACCTCGTTATTTAGATTTAGGTGATGTCATTGCTCCTTGCCCCACTTTGTGTACTGGGACATTCCTGTCCCTGAGTTCTTGAATTTCAGTGATTTAGCTGGAACAGGTCTTTGAAAACTTTTCTCAATAAAGGCTTGTGAGGGATAGATTATCTCGGTTCCTCAGCATCTGAAAAGGTTTTCTGGTTCTGTTTTGTCTTTTTATACCTCCGTGATCAATTGTCCAGGCTAAAAAAAAAACCCAGAAAACAAAAAACTCAGTCATTTTCTCCTACAGTGGCACAGCTGTTGTCTTCTGGTCGAGGGTGGGTGGAGGGAATGGCCGGAGGTCAGCCTGGCCTCCTCTCCTTTGCATGTAGGTAGCACACTGCTTCTGCTTCTAGCTCCCTCTGTCTTCGTGGTCCAGGGGGAGAAGGGAAGCAGCTGTCCGAGTATGTCTTACCTTTCATGTTGTTAGTGTCACACTCAGAGGAGGCGTCTCCTGGAAGTTTCCAGAGAAAACCAGTTAGCACAGCACATTTTGCTTCATTACTTGTTAGGGAGGAAGGAAAACGCTGTTGAGAATGTACCCCAGGAACGTGGAGTCCACCTCAGTAAAGAAGGGTCAGAGGCAGACCTTATTAGATAGCCTTTTAATGGCTGAAGTTAAAATTTTATTCTCTGAATGCTCCTTCCCAGGAGACTCTAAGCTCTGAGGACAAGGACCTTGGCTGTCTTGTCCACTGTTGTCTTCCCAGACCTTGCATGGGGCCAGGCCACAGGGTAGGCACTCAGTGAACATTGAGCATTGACTCGGACACTGAATATAGAAATACTGATAACTGAATCAGGTATTGCACTGGATAATTTTCTGAACAAATGCTACTTTGTGCTTCTTGTTGGTTTTCTCCTGTCACCCACTTTTGGGGAGTTTTTCAGATTTCTTTCTTTCTTTTTTTTTTTTCTTTTTAAGATTTTCTTCCTTTATTTGACAGAGCAAGAGAGCACAAGCAGGGGGAGCCACAGACAGAGAGGGAGAAGCAGGCTCCCGGCTGAGCAGGGATCCCGATGCGGGGCTTGATCCTAGGACCCCTGGGATCGTGACCCGAGCCCAAGGCAGATGCTTAACGACTGAGCCACCCAGGCGCCCCATGTTTTTCAGATTTCTGAGACCTGTCAGATCTAGGAAGCCTGTCTTCTGGAGGCCATCGGTCAGATTGATCTACAAATCAATTACCTGAGGGGTTTTTCCACCAGTAAGGGATAGCCTCAATTGCTGCAACCCCCTATATCCCATTGCTGTTTATAAAGATACGGATTATTTCTGATTTAGGTATTTTCCAGTCTTTTAATTCTTTCTTTCCTCCATGGACTAAGTTCTCTCTTCCTTCGGTGAGAATGGCACCGTGCATAGGTTTCTGGCATCCAAGGAAGAAGGTTTCTGTGACTATGTGGCCTTTGGAGTAAAGCCAGTGATCTTCCGAGTCCTTGGTTACCCAGACCACCAACTCATCTATGCCTTGGTCCACACACCAAAGAGGAATGAAGGATTCTGATGTGGATTTGTCTTAGAATCTGTCCTGCATTCAGGGCTCAGAGGACAGGAACGTGCGCTCACTTTCTTCCCTGCTCAGAGGGAAGTCTTTTTCTTTCTGTTCCCGCTATAAAAATTATATGTGCCTTAGAATTTTCCCGCTGGAGTTGATTTAATAATTACTCCAGGGCTTGCCTTTTGACAATTTATGCTAATGATTCTGGGTTCACAGAACAAAATAAACTCTCAGAAGTCATGAATGAATTCATACGCGAAAGCTGCTCTTTGGAACAGGAGTCTCCCCTGAGATCTTAAACTTCCCATGTATCATCATCCATGTCTGGTTCAGGGGTTAGCCGATCATGGCCCTTGGCCAAATGCTTTTTTTTTTCCATAAAGCTTATTTTGACTGTCTGGCCCTTCATAGGAAAACTTTGCTGACCTCTGATCTAGTTTGACACTTAGAAAAGCCACCTCTACCCCATCTCGCACCCCGGTCTCTACCCCATCTCAGTCATTGGTACCAAAGTCAGTTTGCCTTTCTCACTGCCGCTCACCTGGACTCTGATGGTCACTCTTGACTTCAGACCTGCTATTGAACCTCCTTGAGATACAGCTGCATCGTCTGCAGAAAGGGGGATATTATACGGTTTTTAGCATTAAATGTTGCACCAAGAGAGTTTCCTTCCTTCCTTCCTCCTCTTCCCCGAAGAGTCTGACCATTTATCTGTGGGGGCGGGGAAATGGCACTACAGTGTAGTAGTAAATTTGCTACTAGACAACCTGGGTTCAAATCACTGTTCTGACACTTACTTAGCTGTGTGACCTTGAGCAAGATGCTTAAGCTCATTAAAACTGCTGTAAAAACAGTGATCAGAATATTACCTGTCTCCTAGCAGTATCGTGAGTGTTCGGTGAGTAGTGCGTGTCTGGTGTTTAGCGTCACGCCTTGTACCCAGTACCTGCTCATTAAGTGGTTGTGTCTATTACCTTGACGATCCTGGTGGTGGTTTGATTACTGAGGGTACAAACTGTTGGCCAGGATCTTGGCATTCAGCAGCTCTGCCCACATTTGCCAGCAAAGAAAACCTGTGTCCTCTTGGGGAAAATAAATTCAGGGTTTCACCTCCACATGTGGTGCTCTAAAGTCATTCCTAAAGGCAAGGGCAGCAGCCGAGAGGCTCTTGCCTGGAGTCCTTGCGACCCCGCGATGCTTTCGGAGCCAGCCCTCTCAGCCTTCATGGTTCACGTGGCTCTAGTTCCCTTTAACAGTTTTCAGGGGCTGGCTGGGGCCAGAGAGGATGCTCTGCTCACATGCGGCTGCCCAGGGGTGTTCATGCATTCCCTTGTGTGTTGATTCATTCCCTCACTCAACATGTACTGTTCTGTGTGCAGAGATAGTAAGGAAGATTGATACTTAGCCCTGCCGTAAAGGGCCCATCATCTTGGGTCCCAGTTTGAGGATGTATGAGAGAGGCAAGAACGTGGGGGCCAGGAAATCAGGGTTTTAAAGTAATCCAAGCAAAAGGTGGTGAGTGGGTTAAGGAGTTGGAGGGGATACTAGGACTAGGCTGGGTAAGGATGAAGCTTTCGTTTGTAGGGAGTTTGCAAGCTCCTTCCTGTTTTGAGTGGGTCCTTTTTACACAGGACTCCTTGACTTGGGATCATTCTGCTGGAGGTCTAAACCTGCCTCCCTTTGTGCTGTGGTTCCTTGCGCCCTGAGGAGGTTGTTGAACAGAGAGCAGGCCGGGTGCGCTAAGGTGCGTTTCCCCTGGTTACCCCCACGATCCTCGGATGCACACCACCGCAAGAACAACTGTGTTTCTGGATTCAGCACATGCCGACCAAAGGCAGTGGGCTGACTTTCCCCAGATTCCGGAAAGACCCTGCCTGGTGAATCTAGAGAAAGAGGTGCCCTCCAGTCCAGGTGACCGTAACTCAGACAGAACCCAGTTTCTGACGTGACCTTTTATGGAACAGTGGGATGGAAGTGCCTGGCAGCTGTGCCTTTCTTTGCAAACCCTGGCCTGGGAGGGCCAGAAATAGATGGTCCCGGGACTAGTATGTGTCCAGGCAGTCCGCTGTTGAGTGGATTGCCTCCCAATAGGGAGAGTGAGCCAGCATTCTTCAGAGTGATAGGCAGCCCTGGGGGGTAGAGGCCAGGGCAGTGGCTGGGCGGGGGTGGGATAGTTTGGATGCCAGGGTTCCTGTCCCACCCACCAGGCCCTCCTTCCTCTCCTAGGTCTGTCTGCCTTCTCTCCCCGCTCTCCAAACTAAAGCTCACCTACCTCCGAACACACCACTGCTCAGAAAGATCCACAGGTACCCATTCAAAGGAGAGCGTGAAGTCAGACTGTGAAGCCCTTGCAATCTGTCTGGATCTTCTCTCCTCATGCCCTCGGTGCTCCAGCAGAACCAGACTCCTCGACGTTTCCCTAGCATGCTCTCCCCACCCCCCCCACCCCACCTCGTGGCTCTTTGCTCTGGTTCCTTCCCAACCCCCCTTCTGTGGAGTGCTTCGTACCCACATTCTGTGGGTCCTTCAGTCCCCGCTCGCACGCCCCATCCTCCCTCTGTAAGGCTGTCCTAGGATTTATCATCCACACTGGGACTCTTCTTGGAACAAAATGCATAAACCAGAACTGCCTGGTCACCCTCTCCAAAAAGCTTTTGTGGAAAGGAGGGGGTCCCTCCCTTTGTAGCTCCCTCAGTTCTTTGTTGGTAAAGATGTTACAGCAGATCCCACTCTGCTGCAGAGTATGGACATCAGTGTAAATGTTGAGCTCCTGCCCCAGATTCTAAGCTGCCTCAGGACTCCTGTCCCCTGCCCAGCACCCTGCGCGACCCCTGCCTAAAGATGGTGCTCACTGATCCTTCCAGCAGTGGCCTCTTCTTGAGCGCGTTTTCATGTGCGTGCCAGGCGCCGAGCTGTGCACGCCCTGTGCGTTCCTCTGTACCCTCCCGTGCCGTTTGTTCAAGTTCACGCACATCAGTGCCGGCATGGGGCAATCACACTGCTGCAGAGCCCTTGGCACGCTGGGCGTGGACCCTGTTTCAGCTGGCAAGCCAGACTTCTGTGCCTGCAGGCAGCTGCTGGAGGAGTTCTTGCCAAATTTGTGGCAGGAACAGTTGATGGTTGCAAGCGAAGGACCACCTACAGATCCTTCCTTTAGACGGAAATGTGGAGAGTGGCCTGGTTTGGCTCATTAGATCACTTAAGCATCAGAGCAACGCCCGAGGGTGTAAGGTGACTCAGCCCGCACAGGAGTGCCGATTCAAGGAACTCTGCAGTTTGGCCTGGGCTTTGAGGAGGGCCCCTCTGAGAAACCGTTGGAGATAAGACAGCTCCACATTTTCTTTAGGAGCCCCGCGGAAGTGTCCTCTGAGCATAATCTAGGTGAGATTAATCCCACCTATAGAGCGGTGATTTTCAAACAGATTTTTTTTTTTTTTTTAAGCCAGGAATCCTTTGTTAAGTAAAATCTTGGGCAGATGTCCAAAGTGAAAAACAACAAAACAGCTGTTCTTGGTGAAGGGGGTGGTAGGGCTTCAAGTTCTGTGCACACTCCACCTGGTTCCCTCTCTGTAGAGCGGGAAAGCGGCATTTAGTAAGGAAGACCAGCGTCCTGGAACCAGAGATGTTCTGCGGTGCGTGAAGCCCCAGGTAAGCGGGGCAGGTGGACGTGTGTTGTGCCCCAGCCCCAGCTGGAGGCGTCTGATGGATGCTGGTGTATGGGGCGCTGCCAGGGCTTGCCCCAAATGGCACAGCTAGATCTCGAAAGCATCCCTGGAGGTCTCCCAAGCCCAAGCTCTCCGTACTACACCTGCCAAGGAGAATAGGACTCCCTCCAGGTGTGGCTTATCTGTGTCAGCCCCACCCCGAGACGCCCAGGAGCTGGAGGGTTCTGTCCCTTCGAGGAATGGCATTGCCCGTGTGGGTCCGTCAGAGCAGCTGCAAGAGACCGTCCTCATCCGAAGTGGAGTGTCCCCTCCACGTGTCCCCGACTGCCTTCCACGAGGCTGGGGATGGGGCTCGTCAGAAGTGGCAGCCACATTTTGACAAGCCACGCTGCACGAGAGGCACTTGACTTTTGGCTGCAGTGATCCCAACACTGAGCACGCACCCTGGGCCAGCCCTGGTCCCGTGTGCCCCGCAATCCGTTTCATCTTTACAACATCCCCATTTTATTAAGGTGGTCTTGCTTAAGAATTTTAATAACAAGGCCCAGTGCATTTCTCTGACATTTTTCTGGAAGCATGGCCCTGAGAGCCATGGGATGGGGGGCCGTTTATTTCTAGAGACTTCTTCCGTGGCTGCTTCTGTGAAGAGAGCTGGGTCTATACCCTTCATCCTCATCCTTTGTCTGGCCTAATGGGAGAGTTGCCCCAGCTGAGCCAGCACAGAAAGTTTCTTTCCAATTCCAGCTTAATCTGTAATTGACTCCCCTGGATGGATTGAGAGCTGAAACCCATCAGAAGGAAGCGTGAGGCTGAATTTCCCCTGAGTGCTCAGCACACTTTTAAAAAGTAAATTACTTATTTCCTTGAGGCAGTAAAAGCACATTTGTTGGGTTGTGGCTCGGGGAGGCTGCGGGGACTGTAACTTTGTGAAAATCACGGTTTAATATTTGTGACAAAAAGCGATAAAATAGCGGTGATGGACAGGAGCGTGGGATCAACAGGAAATTTGCCATGGTCGCCAGAGCTGGTGGAAGGAAGCTGGAATTCATGAGCACATGTACGGATCTCTCTGATTCTGGAAGTCCTGTTACAAGATACTCACCCGGTGGTACATTCCTGCATCTTAACATCGCTGTAATTTCGGGGCTGGATGCTCCCATGGGTTGTGCCAGGGGCTTCCTCTGCGGTTGCTAAGACAGTTGCTAAGATGGGAGAGAGACCTGGGCAGGGTGGGCGGGGCTCCTGGTCACGTGGTCTCCCAGTTCAGCTGTGACCCCTCTGACCCTCTCCCAGGCAAACAGGGGTTCTGTTTATCCAGACAGGGGGTCCGGAGGGTCAGATCCGCACTCGGCTGTTCCCCCTGAAAAGAGGAGTTTGCACCTTCATTTTTACTTGCTTGCCTGGCCCAGCCACGAGCTGCGTGACTACCCAATTTGTTGACTTTTCTCAAGGGGCCAATGGTGGGAACTCCGTGCTGAGGCATAAATCCTTTTCCCAGACTATTTCTGAAGCTTCAAAGGGAGATAAAGTGACTTCTGATAACCTCCCTCTTCAGCTGTGTTTTCACAAGTAAAGAAAAAATGAAAAGTTTCTAAAGCGGATTTCCTGCAACATTCAACTGTCCTCCTTATTGGAGATTTCCAAAATAATTTTTAAAAGTCCAGAATTTCCACAGAGTGTAGATAGCTCTGTGCCTTCTCCCTGAGCAATACGACGATATATTTATGCTTGTACATCTAGATAAGGGTTTCTAAACATAAAAGGTTGCTTAAACCCCGTTAGTGAGTTTGGTAAGTAGCAATACTTTATGTATATAAATTATATACTTGTTTTCTTTTAATATTGAAAGTAAATTATAGAGCAAGGAAAATGTACATAAAGAGAGGAGGTAAAGATGAAATAAACAGTATTTTAAAATGCCATCTGGCTAGGGCGCCTGGGTGGCTCAGTTGGTTAAGCGACTGCCTTCGGCTCAGGTCATGATCCTGGAGTCCCGGGATCGAGTCCTGCATCGGGCTCCCTGCTCAGCGGGGAGTCTGCTTCTCCCTCTGACCCTTCCCCCCTCTCATGCTCTCTATCTCATTCTCTCTCTCAAATAAATAAAATCTTTAAAAAAAAAAATAAAGATAAAAAAGAAAAAAAAAAATGCCATCTGGCTAACCGGATGTTTTCATACTATCTCAAGACTAAAAGATACATAGAGTCATGTTTATTGTTAATGATTTTGAGTATAAATGTGTACTTCAAATTATTTTCTCCATAATTTCACATCTTTTTGCTGAATTTTTGCCCACTGATTTTAACCATGTAATACGGCTGATGAAAGCTTTTACTGGGGAAAGAAGAGGCCCTGCCTTTTTCTTTTCTTTTTTTTTTTGATATTTATTTTATTTACTTATGTTTGCATTATTGATGTTATCTTTAACCTATGCCTTTTTTGCAGGAATCTTTTTTTTTTTTTTTAAGATTTTATCTAAGTAATATCTATACCCAGCATGGGGCTTGAACCCCCGACCCTGAGATCAAGAGTTGCATGCTCCACCACCGACTGAGCCAACCAGGAGCCTCGGGAATCATTTTTTTTTTTTTAAGTGAACTTTTTTTTCTTAGTTGCAGTATATCATACATAGAGGAAAGCACTCAGGTTATAAGTGTACAGCTTGATGAATTTTCACAAAATGTACGCCCCCACGTGAACACCACCTAGATCAGGAACCTGGAGCATTCCAGAAGTTTCCATCATGGCTCCCCTAGTCTCTTCCCACTTCTTTCCCAAAGTAACCACTCCCCTGATGTCTGTTACTTTGTATAACTTCCCCCTGTCTTTGAACTTTATCTAAATGGAATGCTACACACGCCTCGTGTCTGCCTTCTGTCTCTCCACGTTCTGTATGTTGAGTTCACCTGTGTTGGGTGTGGTGCGGTTCCTTCATTGTCCTGCAGTAGGAGCACTGTGTGTGTGGCTGTTCCTCCATTTGGTTGTCCCCTCTGCTGCCGCTGGGCATTTGCTCAGTGTCCCGGGTGGGGCTCTCGTGACCCGTGTGTCTGTGAGCATGATACCACCTGGGTTTTGGTGAAAGTGTGTACATGCTTCTGTTGGCTGTGTCTCTAGGAGTGGGTTTCTGGATCCTAATGTGCCTTCGTGTTTAGTAGATCCTGCCCAAAGGATTTCCAGAATGCTTGTACCAGTGCACATTTCCAAATGAGCAGGGGCTGAGGAGTGTTTCTGCATCTTTACGATTGCTTGGTATTCTTGTATATTTAACTTTGGCTGTTCTGGTGGGTGCTGGCAACACAAGGCGTCCCCCCGGCCCTGTGTGTTAGAGCAGAGCACTCTACTCTGGTGGTCCTTCGGAAGTTTGAGGGGTCTGGAGGCCCACCCCCTCGAGTTCCCTCTGTCAGGGCCTGCTTATCCTGCAAAGAGTGGCTCTGAGGGGTGGCCAAGAGGTGATTCTTGGCAGAGATGGGCTGAAAGGAGCAATGAGCGCAGGAAGCTTGCACCTGGGGGCTCCTGAGTCTATATGTCCATGGAGGAGGCCTCTGAGGAGGAGGATGGAGCCCAGGATGGGAGGCGAGAGGCACCGGGATCAGGGCCCAGCTCTCCTTAGTCACTAGCTTCTAGTGCCAAAGAGGCT
The DNA here is from genome assembly GCF_964656455.1 of Halichoerus grypus. Classification (NCBI taxonomy): domain Eukaryota; kingdom Metazoa; phylum Chordata; class Mammalia; order Carnivora; family Phocidae; genus Halichoerus; species Halichoerus grypus. The sequence continues at coordinate 10,828,694 of NC_135719.1, forward strand.
GAGAATTCCAAATTTGGACCCAGTCTTCCAAGTTCAGGTTCCTCTGAGGAGTGTGGGGAAAAAAGTGAAGTCAGGGGAGGTGGGTGTCAGAGCGTCTGGGGACAGAGTCTGTGTGGTGTGTGTTGGTGAGGTGGGGGCCTCTCGGCCGCTGGGTCACATCTTCCCCAGGTGTCCCGTGGGGGGCTAGGGAGGGTGATGGCGGGCACACAGCAGCCGAGCCTTGGCCAGGAGACGAGGTGCCTCTCTGTGTCCCAGAGTAAAGAGGAGAAGGAAGTGGGTGTTTATCCTGTGGATTTCCAGAGCAGTTGGAATAGGAAGCGGAGGGAGCATCGGTGGGCACTTGGCAGTGGGCTCGGCAGGGTCCTTTCCTTTCCTCCCATTCCCACCACGGCCAGCACTGCTGTGTCTTCCTAAGCATTCTTGTATATTTAACTGCCCAGAGCAGCCTGGGCCCCTAGAACTAGAATGTGGGCATCGGGTGAAAGTGTAATTTTCTAGTGGCCACATTAAAAGGAGTGTACATAAACAAGTGAGATTAATTTTAATGTATTTTAACCCAGTATAGCCAAAATATCATTTTAATGCGTAATCAACATAAAAAAATTGACAAGATATTTACATTCTTCTTACATTTCGTAAGTTTCAAAATCCAGTGTGTGTGTATGCGAGTGCAACGTCCTCAGGTCAGACCAGCGGCCACGTTGGCTCCTCTGCTGGACCCTGCAGCCCTTTGGTGGGAAATGAGATTGAGTCTGGATTTGTACTACCCATGGTTATTTGATGTGAACTGTTGCTTTTGCGTTAATTTTGTTGTTATGAAGACGTATTTGTAAAATTAGGAGGCTGGGACATATTTTTTTTTGAAGAGTTTTAGCTTGATTTTCAACATTTAACATTTAGGCGTATGGTACGTGTGTCTCTATCTGTGGTTATGCCCATAGATGCGCGGAGCGGTTAACGCAAAGAGTAGTCGGCTGGAGCGATCAGACACTGTCCAGCTCAGTATTACCCATTCCTGCACGCAGGCAGAAACCATTTCTTATTCATCTTTGGGGCCTCACAGCACCTGCTTCTTTGCTTTTTGCACATAGATAGGTGCTGTGTGAAGGAAGAGAATAGATCTGCCTTGTTCTCTCCATATTCCTGGAGCTCGGCATAGTAGGTGCTAATGTATTAACTCATTCATTCAACAGGTGTATTGAGTGCCCGATATGTGTTGGGTGCCAGGTGCTTTTCTAGGCTCTGGGGATACAGCAGTGAACAAAGTTCCTGCTTTCTTGGAATTTGTGTCCTTGGGTCCAGCAAGCCTCCTCGTTGTTAGTAATAATAAATAATAATACTGCATATGGCCAACATAATTCAGATGACAATCTGACATGTGACTTACTCTCAAGCACTGAAAGAAGAAAAAAAATAGTAGTTATCCTGAGTCTGAAGCTATAATTAGTCGGCAGGCGTAATAGATATTGAAAGCACCTCATTCTGCTGGCCATATTTGGGGGATGTGGAATTTGGTGGGAAGGGATTAAGGGGATCTATTTAAGACACTTGTCGCAAATTGAGTTTGGCTCCAAAGCCCACTGCTGAGCTGCTGTCTGACCCGACCAACAGTTGTTTCTTCTTTACAGATTTGGGTTTTTCTGGGGGCTGATGGGAAGGAGATGCAAATTGAAAAGCTGGCATGGATTGGAAGTCTGGCATCAGCTGTCAAGTAACAAGTGAAAAAATCAACCTTTAAAACTAAAGTTAGAATTAAAAAAAAAATTAAGCATGAAGTGAGCTACAGGAAAATTTTGTTTACATGGGATGCCTCAGCCTAAAGAGTCAGAAGAAAAGGGAACATAGAGATCCATTCGGAGAAATAATCAGAGGCTTCGTGTTGGTGACTTTCAAACCGGAGCGAATTCTGAATCACCTGGGGGACTTGTTACGACACAGACTGTCGTCGTCCCTACTGCCAGAGTTTGTAATTTCGCGGGTCTGGGGTGGGACCTGGAACTCTGCATTTCTGGCAAGTTCCCAGGTGCTACTGCTGGACCAGGAACCACACTTTGAGAACCACTGGTCCTGTTTCAGTAGGTTACTGTCGTTACTGTCGTTCAGTAGGTTACACGCACCCGCTTTCTGCTTCGGTTTCACATGGGTAATGCAAGGTTGAGCCCGTGAATCCTATAAGGCAGGAAGAGCTAGGGTATCTTCTAATCCTACAGCACGAGTACAAGCGAGAGTTAGAGATGAAACACATCCGTTCTGCATATGGTTTTCAGGGCTGCCTTGGGCTTACCTGATGTCTTTGACCAGGTCACCCAGTCTCTGTGTTTTGCCGTGGGGATATTGAAATTCGGCGCTCTGTAACCCGGTCCTTCCCTGTGGGCTCATATCCTGACACCTCCCTTCTGCAGAAGCTGCCGGCACCAACGGTCACGGTTTCCCAGACCCACTGAGTTGCTCTTCGTTGCACTGTGCCCTTGTGCACAAACTCTTCCTCTGCATTCACCCCCCTGCAAGGTTTTTTTTTTTTTTTTTTTTTAAGATTTTATTTATTTATTTGAGAGAGAGAGAATGAGAGAGAGCACATGAGAGGGGGGAGGGTCAGAGGGAGAAGCAGACTCCCTGCCGAGCAGGGAGCCCGATGCGGGACTCGATCCAGGGACTCCAGGATCATGACCTGAGCTGAAGGCAGTTGCTTAACCAACTGAGCCACCCAGGCGCCCCCCCTGCAAGGTTTTATTCAAGAACCTTGTTCAGCTGCCACCCCCTGAATATAGGCACCTCTTGGCTTCTCTGTCTGCCTCTCTGCCTTCTCTTTCCTAACATGGAGTCCTGCTTACAGCACATACCACCTTATAATTTGTAATGTGTATAGTCCCCTTACCATCGTGTGAGCTATTCCCAGGCATCAGACACGGCTTCTGCAGCACCCTGGCCCCTCAGCCCCAGCCTGCTCAGCAGGTGCACAGTCAGTATTGATGGACTGCATGACTGGATGATTTAGTCAAAGCATCCCAGATCTCTCCGTCTATGAAAATGAATAGAATGAAACCACAACCAAGAAATGGAATGCAGACAGTTCAAATAATGGATATTTGAAAAAGAGTTGCAGAGTCATGGTGCAAATAAAATGATAATGAGAAGTCCTGAGATTTCCATTACGTTGCTCTGCATCTCGTTGAAGTCTGAATCTAACTCTGCTTAGATTAATTATTTCATGGAAGAAACAAAGTGTTACTTACCTACTCATAAAAAGCAATTTGCTGATACCGGCCCAGGGACATGAGCGGGTATCACAGAACAGTTATCCATAAGCATCTGTCATCTGCTTTGTATTTCGGTCACAGTGTTAGGTTATCAAATGAGTCGGAGGCCCAGTGTCGGAGTCCTCGGCTCTAACATAATCACTTGGGGAAATATTTGCTGAGATGGTAAAAAGGTTATGAGAATGAAAATTTCTTCCATTTACCCAGGAAAGAGCAGCTCCAGAATTGCAATCATGAAGAATATTTCAGAGGGTCCACGATCTCGGTCGTGTATTTTCCAGTGCGGTGCTCATCACATCCGTGCTACACATACAATAGGTTTAAAAACTCACGGAATGGGGAGGTGGTGAGTCAAGAGGAAGGAAGTGGGCATTTGGTCTGGAGTCAGACATTGGATAGGAGGGCTAAGTCACCGTGCGGGCATGGGAAGGCAGAGTTTGTTTTGGAGAAATGGTGGCATGCTAGGATTTTGCAAAATCGCTTTGATAATTTTGTCCTTTATTTCTAATCCAACTTTGCCTGACCTAAGCGATAACTGTTAGGTAAAAGATGAGGGGAACATGCGCATCGAGGCTGTCTGTCCAAGGATTCATGTAGTTTCTAGTGCTTGCGGTTGCAGCCTCCCAGCAAGGTTGGCTTCCTGCCCCTCCTCTCTCCAGGTGCCCAGCTCCGGACTCCAAACCTGTCCTCAGACTCTTGAGCTGGTTGCATTTATCTTTCTTCCTCTTGCCTCTGGGTGTCCCGAAGGCATTGTTCTTAACCTTCAGCTCTTTACTATATATATTCAGTGATGTCTTTCCAAATGCCGCCCTGGGACTTCTTCACTTCGATGTCCAGCCTCAAAAAAAATAAAAATAAAAAAAAATCCCCAAGCCCAACACATTGATTCGAATGAAACCCACCTCCCCGTCCAGGTCTTTTATCGGCATATGCATGCACTAATCAGACCCTTCCCACTGCCTTCGCTCTTTCCTAGAATCCCTCCCACCCCGACTCTGGGATGAGGCTCTCAAACTCAAACACCTTCAGAAGCTGGGAAGGCAATTTAAATGTGTGAAGCTGGCCAGGAGGGGTGGGAAGAATGGCAGCTGACCTTTGCCTCGATGTCTGGGAGTGGCAGGGCCTGGTGGGGACAGTGGAGAAGGAGGGACAGGTGCCCTGTCCAAATGGGGCAGCTCCTAGTCCTTCTTGCCATGTAGGAATGTGGGCCCAGAGTTATCAGATATTTTTTATTTTTTAAAGAGAATTTGGGATCCATTTGTCTTTAATCACCTGATTTTATAATGTTAGCTCTTGTTTGAAATGAAAATCACCCTTTGACCCAACAGCTTATATAAACTATTAGTCCCGTGTGGACCTCAGCTGCCATTTGCTATCTCTAGTTTAGAGGGTCCAACCTCGCATCGTCTGTTAGGTATATGTGAGCCGTATGTGTGGTCAGAAATTTCCTTGTGGCCACATTTTGACAAGTAAAAAGAAACTGGTAAAATTATTCTAATGCTGTCTTTAATTTGACCCAGTACTATCCAAATATTTCAACGTGTAATTCATAGAAAAAAATTACTGATGAGCTATTTTACATTCTGTTTTTATGCACTTGGTCTTTGAAATGGTTATACTTCTGGCACATCTCAATTTGGACTAGCTCCACGTGGCTAGTGACTACTATACTGGAAATCACAGCTTTGAATGGTGAAGAACAAGAATTAATTATATGCATATATAATAAGAGGAGATTTTATTTATTATGCTTGCATAGAGGTAAATAATTTGAATTTAGGATAAACCAAGGTAGAAGGTAACAACTCTGAAAATGATGAGTCCAAAAATGACACAAAGAACTATATAGAAAAAATTTCCGGGGTGGCACCAGGGTGGTGCATTGTAGATTTTCCTAAGCCCCTCATGCATGGCTGACTGGAGTTTTTTTTTTAAAGATTTTATTTATTTATTTGAGAGAGAGAGAGCATAGAGGGAGAGTAAGAGGGAGAAGCAGACTCCCCGCTGAGCAGGGAGCCCGATGTGGGACTCGATCCCAGGACCTTGAGATCATGACCTGAGCCAAAGGCAGACACTTAACCGACTGAGCCACCCAGGCCACCCCTGACTGGAGTTTTTTCAAGGACTTTTGGGAGCTCTGCCCATCACTTAGAAGTTCACAGTTGAAGTTCTAATTCACACTTTGAAGTGGGGTTATACTTTGGATTTTACTATGCTGTTACCCTTCTCAAAGGTCAAGGTGAGCATTTGTCCTTAAGCATTTAAAACCAAATGAACATTGAAGAAGCCATTTATAAAATGGAGAAGAACATTGTGAACTCAGTGATTTGTCATTCGGTCAAGACTTAGCAGATCTCCTCACTGCTAAAGAGGAACATTTGCATTCAGTATTTACCTGCTTTCACTGTACATTCTTCCTGAGGAGCAGAGCCCTGGAGCTGTTGTCAACTTTGGCCTACTGAAGATTATGACCACCAGTGACTCCTTTTTTGACCCTACCTCCATGGTTTTTATGTTTCCTGTGACTCCACCATTTGTGGAGGAATCTGTTGAGGCTGTAGACACGAAGCTAATGATCATGGAGACCATGCTCACATCTTCCAAGAGTAAGATCTCAACAACATGGCATGGAGTGACACATACTCTGAATACACAATGCTGTCACTGGGCCTTTATGCTCCTAGTGGAGGCCAAGGTGTGGTCCTTTATGCTCTTAAGCTACTGGAGGGAGCCACAGAAAGTAGGACAGCTTCTCAGGATTGTCAGCCATATCTCCGTGACCTGAGTGTCATGTCCTCAGAGACAACTTTTGCATTGTGGAAGATGCTCACCATCAGTTCTTTCCAGGTGCCAACTGATGTACCTCTGGTGAGTTAGGGCAGTGGTACAGTTGAGAATACCATCCTGGGCTGAACTTCCAACATCATTGGAAAGGCCATCCTAGGGCTTAGTGGGGATGCCATTGCTGTGACATGTCCCCGTGTCTAAAATCCCTGGCAGAGGGGTGCCCGGGTGGCTCAGTTAGTTAAGCATCCACCTCATGATCTCGGGGTGCTGGGATCGAGCCCCACGTTGGGCTCCCTGCTCAGTGGGGAGTCTGCTTGTCCCTCTCCCTCTGCCCCTCTCCCCTGCTCATGTGCTCTCTCTCTCTCTCAAAGAAATAACATCTTAAAAAAATATATAATCCCTGGCATGGATCTGATGTGAGACAGCTGCCCAGAAGCAGAAGTCTGAGAGATCTGGAAGGGAATCCCGGGCCCTCAGAGAGGTAGTTGCTTCCCTAGTCATTAGGCACTCCCTCCCTAGCCTGCTCCCTAGCCAGCTCCCATGAGCAACCTCCTCTGGGTTTCACCCAGGAATTATCTCCTGAGTATAGTTTTGATGGGGAAGAGGAGGAAGCAGATAGTCTGCATTTGTGCAGGGAGGCACCTTCCCACAGTTGTCTTGGAACACATACTAGTCACTGCACGATTACATTACTGCAGATGTTTCAACCAAGACATAACGTTTCATTCTACTTTGTTTTGAGTCTTGTGAATTCAGAGGAAGTATTTTATATTGATATAGTTGGCTGAGAGAGAAACTTACATAGCACTCTTGGTTTGAGATTACCACTCCAGACACTTTTATGGGAAGGTGAAATTTGAGAAGTAATTTGTAGAGATGATGATTTAAAGTTGAAATTGAGAGCAAATAGTTCTTTCTTTGGAAATGGCTCAGAAGGTAGGTAGTAAAAGGACAGAGCGCGAAAATGGAATTTGGCTGGGATGACATGGGCATTTCCTCTTTTCATCCATACGTCCGTCCTTCTGATAAATGTATATTGATTACCTCACGATGCGCCCGGGCACTTAGAATGCAAGATTAGTTAACATCTGATTCCTTTCTTCATTTAACAGACCTGGTCCTGTGGTAGTCAGCCTGCAAAATTGGTCCCCAGTAATCCTTGCCTCCTGGTCTTCGTGCCCTTGTCCAGTCTCCTCCCATAGGAAATAGGGCTGACCTACGTAACCAGTACGATGATGTGGAAATGATGATGCATGGCTTCCAAGGCTAGGTCGTCAGGGATGTTGCGGCTTCCACTTTGCTCTCTTGGACCGCTTGCTGCGGGGGAAGCTGGTTGCATGTTGTGAGGACACCCCCACATGGAGAACTGAGGCTTCCCACCTCCAGCCAGCACCGACTTGTCAGCCCTATGAATAAGCCATCTTGGAAGCAGATCTTTTTTTTTTTTTAAGATTTTATTTATTTATTTGAGAGGGAGTGAGAGCCCAAGTGGGGGTAGGGTTAGAGGGAGAAGCAGACTCCCTGCTGAGCAGGGAGCCCGATGTGGGACTCGATCCGGGACTCCGGGATCATGACCTGAGCCGAAGGCAGTCGCTTAACCAACTGAGCCACCCAGGCGCCCTGGAAGCAGATCTTCCAGTTCCAATCAAGCCTTCCATCGCCTGCAGCTTTGTGATGTCTTGGTTGTAGTCCCGTGAGAGACCATCAGCCAGAACCACTCAAGTTCCTGACTTACACTTGTAGGAGATGATAAATGTTTATTGCCACGTTAAGCCTTCTAGGTTTTGAGGTAATTTGATAGGCAGCAGTAGATAACTAATACATATCCCTTACTGTGCTCCGGGCATTGTTTTAAGACCTTTGCAATATTCACCCATTAATCCTCGTATCAGCCCTTTGACGTAGGTACTGCTGTTGTTCCCATTTTATGCTTTGGAAACTGAGGCCCAGAGATGTATAAATGACTTTTCCCAAATCACAGAATTTACATAAAGCTGAACTGGGGTTTGAATTAAGGGGTCTGGCCAAAGAGGAACATGTTTTAGGAAATCAGTTGTAAAATTGGATGAGTGATTTTAGGAGAGTAGTGAACTTGGTTCTAAATCCAGCACTATTACCATCTGGGATTTGGAAGCTTGTTGGCTAAATCACTTCTCTGAGCCTCCGTCCACTCGTCTATAAAGCCTGGAAAATGCCAGCTCCCATTTTGGGATGTTGTGAGCATTAAATGAGATAAGTCATGAAAGCCCCTTAGCAGGAAGGGGGTGGTATCAGTACACCGGAGTTCTTGCCCTTGCTAGGCACCTTCCATTTAGCACCACTAAAGGGGAACTCGGTCTTCTGGAAGGTACTGCTCTTTGCCTTGGGTTCTGCCATGCTGAGCCATGCCTGGAGGCTGCCTGACATCCCAGCCCCTGCGATTGCAGCTCTCCGAAGGAGACTCCTATTTGGGACTCAGCCCTGGGTCCCCACATAGGAAAAATCCACTGACCTTCAGTGTTGGGTTGCAGACTAACAACAATGAACCATTTCCTGTGCTTAATTATATTATTCACAGTACTCTACAGAGTGGGCGGTTTGGAACCCCAACCACTAATTTACAAAGTAACTGGAAAGACAGAAATAAAACAGAAAAAGGAGAGGAGCTCTGCTGGCTCTGTGAGGTCGGCATTGTGGAGCCAGAGGTAATTATGTTGGGTGTACCTGGAGGTTTAGGGGGTGGCACCATCAGCAGTGAAAAGCCCAGGGTGGCAAGGAAGTCACACAAACCTGGGTTCAACTCCCATTTCTGTTACTTCCTGGTGTGAGACTTTGAACAAATTAACTTCTTGGAGGCTTGATTTCGAGCGGAAAATAGGGATACTGCTGCTGACCTCATTTATTCCTTAGGCGGATCCCATGAGGTAATGTGGGTACCACGCGTGTGTTTCCCTTCCCTTTCTCTAAATAGTGATTATATTGGAGAGTTAGTGTCCTAGGCAGCTAGTGGTTTGGGGGTCAAGCTCACTTAAGATTTTTTTCCCAAAGGAAATTTAGGGATAATTTCAGACCAAAACACTGTTGAGGTTTTCCAACAGGCAGCCACACAGGAAATGCAGACCTCTGTGATCCTTGGAGGTGCCTAGCGGGAGGGGAGACCCCAGCCTTTGGATGCTTAGACAAGGCTGCCTGGGACACCGGAGATTTAGTCTTTGCAAGTCTGTGTTTCCGACCTTGGAGAAGAAAAGTAGTTATGTACCCCGAAAGCTTTTCTTTAAAAATCTTGTGTATCTCAGCACACTTAAAGTAGGGCGGCAAAGCTTTCTACAAAAGTGTAATGGTCTTCATGATTAAAAAAACGAAAGATGGGACGCCTGGTGGCTCAGTCGGTTAAGCGTCTGCCTTCAGCTCAGGTCATGATCCCAGGGTCCTGGGATTGAGCCCCGCATCGGGCTCCCTGCTCAGCGGGAAGGGAGCCTGCATCTCCCTCTGTAAAAGTCCACCGTGAACTCGCTCACTCTCTCTCTGAAATAAATAAATAAAATCTTCAAAAAAAAAAAAAAAACCCCAAGAAAAAACAAAGCAGAAACTCTTAGCAATTTAGACATAGAAGGGAACTTCCTTATTCTGATAAAGAAGATCATGACAACAACTATGGTGAAACATCATACTTAATTGTGAAACTCTAGGAACTTAAGGATGTTCTTACTTTTCCCATTCAGTATCACATTGGATGTTCTACCTATTTGATAAGACAAGAAGAAAGGGGGCATGAAATTAGAATAAAAATTTTCCGTATTTACAGGTGATATGATTATCATTGTAAAAAAAGTGAGACTCTATAAGCTATTAGTAATAGTTTGTTAGATATAAAATCTATGTACAAAAATCAACTATCATTCCTTTAGAGTAGCAAAAACAAAGCAGAAAAGGTTTTTAAGAAATGAACATTTACACTAACAGCAAAAACTTGTGAAGCACTTAAGGAAAAAAAGTTACAAAAATGGGCAAGACCTTTATGGAGAATGTTATAAAACTCTGTTGAAGGGCATAAAGGAAGACTTGAATAAAAGGTAAAACATACCATGTTCATGGATTAAATGACTCAGTATCTTAAAGATATTTCTCCCCAAATTTAGTCTTTAATTTCAATGCCATTGCAGTAAAAGGGAATCTGGGATTGTGTGTGTGTGTGTGTGTGTGTGTGTGTATGCACATGGTTGTACGTATATAACCATACAAGATAATCCTAAAGCTCATGACGAAAAGTGCTTGATCAAGAATAATTAACATAGTTTTGTGTATGCAGATTATATAGGGAGGGAAATTGCCCTGATAATTATCTTGATTATAAATTATAGTGATTTAAATGTGTGGTATTGGCACAGGGATATAAAAATACATATTTAAACTGACTGCCATGCCCAGAAGCCAATCTGTGTGTGTGTGTGTGTGTGTGGGCACAGGGATATTATAGTGAGGAAAACGCTTAAACTGTCAGCACACCAAAAAGGAACAAAAAGAAAATCAGATCCTTTACACTGTACTAAGAAAATTGATCACTTTTTTTTTTTTTTTTAAAGTAGGCTCCACGCTTAGTGTGTAGCCCAATGCAGGGCTTGAACTCAAGACCCTGAGATCAAGACCTGAGCTAAGATCAAGAGGCAGATGCTTAACTGACTGAGCCACCCAGGCTCCCCAAGGACATGAAGATTCTTAACCCATGGGGTAGACACAGGTTTTCCCATCAATCTCAGTCCAGATGTATATTCACAGGGAGAGAAGGCACCGCCCTACCACCTGCCACAGGTGTTGATTGTCCCTGATAATCTGCCAGGGCCCAGTCCCCAGGCCGGTGATATCCATACATCAGCCCTTGGCTCAAGACAACTTGAGGGAGAAACCATCCAGGGTTTCACCCTGAAAAGGCAGTGGAACATAGTACTTGCTCAGGCCTTGTCTGGACAAAGAGGTGGACTTTTACAGGTTTGGTAACAGTTTTTATAATTCTATAAAGCCCAGATACTGAGAGCAGTATAGCGGGAACATATTTAGTGCTTTTTCTCTTCTTTATTAAGAAAAAATAACATTGGAGCGCCTGGGTGGCTCAGTCGGTTAAGTGTCCAACTCTTGATTTCGGTTCAGGTCATGATTTCAGGGTCCTGGGATCGAGCCCCAAGTCTGGCTGCATGCTCAGTGGGGAGTCTGCTTGGGATTCCTTCTTCCTCTGCCCCTTCCCCTGAGCTGCTTGGTTCCTACCTGTCATTCTGAGATTTTTTCTTCTTACTCATTTCAGCGTTATCCAAACAGTCGTATTTGCTTGGTACACATGGTATATTGGTATATTAAGAGTTCTGTAGAAAAGCTATACCCAGAAATTGGTAGTAGCAGCTGCCTGTCTAGAAGGGCCTGGCCTGGTCAGGAGACTCCATTTTTAGTGAATATCCTTGTAGTGTTTGAATTACATTTTCCCAAATGCATATCTTTTTTAATTAAATGAGCTTAGTTAATTAAAAAAATCTTTTGTTGTCAAACACAAGGGGTACTTATGCTGGTAGTATTGCATATACTGAGTGTTAACGCTGCACAGAGCCCTCTGAATTCCCACATCCCAGTTCTTCTATTTACCAGCCATGTGACACAACCAGTTACTTAAATGCCCCGAGCCTCTGTTCTCAAATCTGTAAAATGGGTATGAGGACACTTGCTTATCTTACAGAATGTCATAAGGGTGAAATGAGGTAAGTATATCCTTCTTCCTGCATTAACTTATATTGCCCAACTTCCCCCTGAATAGTAGGAAATGCATTTGGTGTTCCTTTAAATTCTCCAGTCCCTGGCTACGTGTTCTGTAACATCCTGGGAGGAGGGGATATTCTGTCCTGCAGTTGACCACAGTATCCTCAGTGCCTATCTCTCATTGCGTAGGCACATTGTCATGTTTGTTCGGTGAAGGAATGCATGCGTGCGTGATAGTTCAATTAATGTTACTTGATGCTTGAGAACTGGTTTGCTGAAATAACTTATCCATGTCCAGTCTCCTCCCCAGTGGCTAGTAGTGATAAATGTGCTTGGCTCCAGAGAGTACACATTGCAAAGCGTACACCTCTTTTGCCTAGCCGTACTCCCCCGTGACTTTTCCTCAGCTGGCCTGTCATGTGTTGGCCTCGGTGTCTATCCATGAACCTAGTCCTCGTGCCTCCTGGCATTAACTACCCATGCTCAGCAGTGGACATCTCATGAGTCCTTCTGTGGACACTCTTCTTTCTCTGCTGTTTGATGAGGAATCTCAGAGCCCATGGGAAAGGCCAGGGGATGACAAAGGAGAGCAAGCCCAGATTCAGTAGGGACATGCGGTGGTCCTCCTGTAGGGGTAAGGAGCTTTCCCACCTGATGGAACTTGTGCCCCAAGCAGCAGCAGTGAACAAGCCCTGTATTCACAATGGCCAGTTCTTCAAGGAGTTCATGGATACAGGGCCTGGGATACACCGTCCACCAGCCAGAGGATGACACCTGGTGGGTGTCCATGGTTTGGGTGGGTGGCACTGGGGTTGGTGTTGCTGGGCGTTACTGCCCAGCTGGGCCGCAGCTGTCACCCTCTGTCTCCAATTCCTGACGATTAGTTGAAATGTGCAAGATAGGCGGGTGCGTTGTGGTATTTGGCATGTGGACCATCTCAGGCACTTATAGATGTAGATTCCTGGGTCCCACCCAGACCTTTGGGAGAGGCTCTCTGCGTGTGGGGCTTGGGAAGCACCAGCTTGAATGGTCTCCAGTTGATCCTAATTCACAGGAGAGGTTGGGAGTCATGCTGGAGTGGACAGGAGCCTGGCTTTTAGAGCTGGCCAGACCTGGCTGTGAGTCCAGGTTCTGCCACCTGCCAGCCCTGTGGCTTGTGGCATGCAAGCCCACTGGGCCTCCGTGACCTCCTCTCTGTGATGGTGATAAAGATGGTGGGATCAGCAGGCACTTAGGGGTCTTGGTCGGTGATGCAGTGCTGATAGGCCTTTGGTAATTCTGTCCCCAACAGTGCTTGAGTAGATGCTTGAGTGGTGTTGAACACAGGAATGAATTATTGGCCATTTTTTGACCAATTGAACACTGAAAACCAGAGACATGAACTCCCTGGATTAGCTGTCACTGTCATCCGTGCATCAGCAAACTCAATGAAGTGCTTTTCAGCGGAGTTTTGTAACTGAGTTTAGCAGGGGATGGATGCCGGTGAGCAATTTGGGAAAACAAAGCGAATGTAGCTCACGGAAGCAATGATTGGAGCTTCCCCACTGTTGTCCTCGAAATGCATTAGTCTCCGCTGAACTGGGATGCTTTTTCTAATACTAAAACATCTTTTATTTTTCATCCTGGGAAACCCAGATTCAAAAAGCATCTAGGGCTTGCGTATGAGCACCCACCTAAAGCAGCGATGTCTAGCATAAGCAAAATAACATGCAAAGGATGGTATGTGGCTCCCAGCCCTGAAACCCTGGTTATTTCTTTATGGAAATTTCAGTGAAAAACAAAACAAAAACAAAAAACTACCAGAGTCTCTGAAACTCTTACACTGAATGCTAATAAACATCAGTGCCTTGATTTGCTACATACAGTTTACTAAAGAGCAAGGCATTGGTTATTTGAAAAATTCATGATGTTTGCATTATATTTACTTTGAAGACTGTCTCGTTAAATAAATAGCCCAATCTTCTGGCTATTTTTAGAGAGTCGTATATGGAGAAGCAAGACCCAGAAATGTGACTGGGGCCTTTGAAAAATAAATAGAAAACCACCCAAAATAGCTCTGCAGACTCGATATTTGCATATGGCGGCCATCTGCAGGTGAATGTTCCTGGGTTGGAATGGCCCCCAGCCCAAACTTTGGAGCTTGTCCAGAGGTGCAGTGATGATCACATGTGGTCACTTCAAGAACATCCAGAAGTGGACGGCCTCCCTATCCCTTTCATGAGCAGGCATATGGGCCCCGTCGTCATGATGTACTTTGTGGCTCAGGACGGTGGGTCTGGGGTGTAGGTGAGAGACGCTGCCTCCCTGTTGCTCTCTGTGTTTCAAGGCAAGAGTGAGATTGACCTGCATAGTGGAATGCACATTAGGCTCAAGCACCAGTCTGAGCTTGGATACTAGCTGTTGCAGGGAGTGCTCAGATAGGCCAGCTACCCTGCATCTGGAAAGCTGGGGGGCTCCCGGTCCTGTGAGCAGTTGAGCTGGGGTACAGCCCTGCCCACTGGGGAGTGGGGAGCCCATCCAGCTAGCTTATTTCCAGGCTGAGAGAATTCTCAGCCTCATTGGCTGGATAATCCTCTTGTGCCCCAGTCGTCTTCCCCCACTGTGTGGTGGGGGAAGGGGGGGAGCCCGGAATCAGGTAGAGCTGATTTCTCCTCCCCACTCTGCGGCAGACCGATCACAACGGGTGTGCTCCCTGTACCGTGGGAAGTTGCTCTGTTGTCTCATGCTTGGGCAGTGCGGGTGGGTCATTCGCTAATCTGTTTGGTATAAAGCCTCTAAAGCAACGATCAGAAAAGAGTCCATTCAGAGGTTAATTAGGGCTCACATAGTCCTGTTTATGCTGGAGTTAGTTGCCTAGGGATTTTGCCAGTCATCTTTCCGTCCGCACTTGGGGAAAAGGCAGGGCTTCTTGATCATCCGGGTTCTAAGAGTAGATGGTCTCACCTTTCCAAGATCTGCAGAGAGGTGACATTAGCTCAACATCCATGCTGTGAGTGAAAACCTCCATGTGTGCCAGATAACACACTTCCTTGGTCGGATGTGAACGAGATGTACTGGACTTAGTATAGGTACTGAGTTAGTTCAAGAGGAAAGATGCTTTTTGATCAGAGCTCCCCCCAAAATTCTGGTGTCTGTGTTGGCGACCGTCTTCTGCTTAGATCAGGCGTTCTTTCTGCTGGATCCTGCCTTTCCTTTAGCCAGCACGGCTCTGTCAAGTGCTTTAAGTTTTGCTGAGTTTAAAAATCCAGCAGAAAAGGAAAATAAAAGTCCTGTTTATTTCAATGACTGTAGTTATTGATAAAGAATCAGCACTGGATTCCCAGTGCCCCAAAAGACAACACCCTGTAAACTTAATCAACAGGATAGATGTGTTCTGTGTAGACAGTCCTCTCATTGCTGAATAAATATACTTCATTAAGCTACCACATCCAGAAGCAGAGATCTCCTTTCTAGGAAAAGTGCTAGTTGTAATGCCTTTTTGACCCCACATCCTCTTAGCAATCTCTCTCTCTATTTGGCGTCTGTTTTAGAGGGCCGGAGTCCTTTACCCAGAGGAAGTAATTTCTAAAGGAAATAGCAGAAAGGCCTGTTAACGGAGAGTGGGGAATTGTGTGACATCGAGTTACATAACTTTCCGCGTCGAATCCTGCTGATGAGGCACTCCCGTGTCTCGTACAAGAGTTGATATACGAAAAAAGCAACATTCCAGCCAATCCACAAGGCGACTGGAGTATTTCTGTGGTGGGGCATTCAGGACAACAGAATAGCCTGTGTGTTTTTCTCTAGGTAAAGTCCTGATTCATGTCAAATGCGGCTAAGACTGAGAGAGAGAGATACTGTTTGTTCTCCTAAAACCTGTCTGGTTAATGTTAGAGTGGGTTGTGTAATACATAAACACCAACTATGCAGGATTTGTTCTGTAGTGAAAACAGTGTTCAATCACCGTGGACTCTGAGCTTGAGTTGACATGCACGTTGGATGGGTACTTGGCTGGAATATGAGGCCAGGAGGCCTCTCTTAACGCTAAATCAATGAAGACCGGAGGAGGTAAATGAGAAGAGAGGGTATCAGATGTAGTTTCGGGCTAAAACAAAGGAAGGGGTGTCTTTTTGAATAGGGAGAATGTAAAGGGGGGGGGTCTTGCCTTGGGACCAATCACAGAATTGCTTTGGAGTGCGTACACACAGAATGGCCTTGGGGAATCAGGGAGGCACCAGGGAAGTGGATTGTTTTAATTGGTGGTAAGAACCTCTCAGGTTTTTAGAGGCCTTAGGATTAGCAGGCTCTTCTTTTTTTTTTTTTTTTTTTTTTTAAAGATTTTATTTATTTATTTGACAGAGACAGACACAGCGAGAGAGGGAACACAAGCAGGGGGAGTAGGAGAGGGAGAAGCAGGCTTCCTGCGGAACAGGGAGCCCGATGTGGGGCTCGAACCCAGGACCCTGGGATCATGACCTGAGCCGAAGGCAGACGCTTAACGACTGAGCCACCCAGGTGCCCCTAGCAGGCTCTTCTGAAAGCCAGAAGAACTGTATGGAGTGGGGGGAGGGAGGGATAGGGGCCACATTTTATTTTTCCTGTTCTGTAATTATCTAGGCATCATAAGTTAAATGTATTAAAATAACCCCCAAAGCATAAAACAGGGGCATCTTGAGGTTAATATGGGTATTTTACCCGAAGAACAGAGATCCACACTCTCTTGGTTTGTAGGATACTAGCTTTAAAAGAATACAAGTTTGTTTATTTTCTAAATCTTTGAAAGAAGGCCTTAAAAAAGTAAGGCGGTGCCTTTAGAAGGATCCAGATTGACAGCCCTTGGGGGCCTTGCCATTCCTGCACCAGTGGGCCACACGTCCAATCTCCAGTGGGGCCAGAGAGGTTGCCTTTGATGAAGTCGGCTCAGCAAACTGGACAACCCCATTGCCAATATCATTTCTTGAATGAAGTGGACAACTCCACACTTAGTCGCCAAATGGCCAACTGGCAAAATAAAAAATACCACCCCCCCCCCCACTTGTAAACACATATACACAATTGGAGCCTTGGAATTCCTTCTACTTAGGCTGTAATGGGTCCAACTGAAACCGAGCCCCAGCACTTAAGAACCACCCCCTCACCTTGCCCCAGAGCATACAGCTCCCTGAGGGCAAGTCACAGTTCCTTTCTGATCATGGATTGATCTTCTTTTGTAAATTTTATGTATTTTTTAAGATTTTATTTGAGAGAGCATGCCCACGCACGTGCGGGAGCTGGGGGGCGGGGGATAGGGAGGGGCAGAGGGAGAGGGAGAAGCAGACTCCCCGCAGAGCAGGGAGCCCAATGTGGGGCTTGATCCCATGACCCTGAGATCATGCCTCGAGCCAAAGACAGATGCTAAACCAACTGAACCACCCAGGAGGCCCACATATTGTTCTTTAAAACCAGGGTACGAACACTTGTTTTACGTGGGTTTTGTGATGATAAAGTAATATTTATACAGTATCTAGCTCAGTGGGACATACGATGGGCTAAAAAAAAAAATTATAGTTCAGAGTTTTCATTTTAAATTTCTTAACTCCTGACCTTTCTGAGCTAGTTTATAAAAATCTGGATTCATTTTCACAGGGTTTGGAGAGTCAACATTGACACTGAAATGAGAGGTTTAAAATTTTGTGTTCAACTTGGTGGAACATAAGGGTGACACGCAGGTGTAGCTTGTTTTCTCAATGAGACTTTTTCACTGACATTGGCCAATGTGATTAGTAGGTACAGAAAACAGTCCTTAGGACCGTGAACATTTTTAGGATGTCTGCGAAGGTAAAACTGAAACTCAAAGCATGTCTTTTCATAAAGCAAATCTGCTTTGAATAGCATCAGTTGTGGTCAAGCAAGACAAATAAACTGCCTGCCTATCCAGAAGAGCAATATTTCAGCTATAGAGACTCTACTTGATGAGATTTTAGGGATTTCTGATGTGTAAAATGAGTTTGTGCCGTATCATAAGGTGGAGTCATTTGTAGGGAGGATGGAAAATGTATTACTTCTGACATCTTTTTTTTTTTCTTTTTTTCTGAAGCGACATTTGTATAGATTGCTCTGCTCTGGCTTGCTTTCCTTCTGTGACCCCAGCCATCACTCATGTCCAGGGCAAAGGACCGCTTGCTGCCTCAAATTTTGTGCTCTGCTCTCCATCCGCCGAGTTACAGTTGGGAAGTCGGTGACCCTTTCAGCCTTACCATCAGAATGTTTTCCAGAGGAACGACTCTGGAATTGAAATAAGCAAGAGCCCGTTCTGCCTAGGCCATAGACCAGGGCACAGCGCTCAGCTGGGGCAGAGCAAATGCAGAGTGCCCTGGGCTCTGCCATGTCTCCATCTTTCTATCACTTAGGGGACCTCTTCGGTGGCTGAGGCTCTGAGCAGTGTCCTGGGTTAAATTCTTCCAGCCTACTCAGTCTCAGGGGTGTGCTGGCCAATTTGATAAGGTCCCCAGCAGGGCCTGCTTGTTGGAGAGCCTGTGTCATAAATAAACCAGGGGCTGGTGTGTCAGGAAGAGAACAGGCTTGGACACCAGCCCAACCTTTGGGTCTGGCTGCACCACTGGGATCTGTGTGATCCGGGACAGGGCAGCAAGTGTCTACAGATCTCACTTTTCTCCAGTGTGAAGGATACCCACCTTCTTCAAAGGGATGTTCTGAGGTCTAAATGGATGGTGCATGGAAAGGCTTCTAAACTTTTTTTTTTTTTTGAGAGTGCACGCACATGGGGTCAGGCGGGCAGAAGGAGAGGGAGAGAGAATCTTAAGCAGGCTCCATGCTCAGCACAAAGCCTGCCACGAGGCTTGATCTCACGACCCTGAGATCGTGACCTGAGCTGAAATCAAGAGTCCGAGGCTTACCTGATTGAGCCACCCAGGTGCCCCGCATGGAAAGCTTCTAAAAGGCTTCTCAGAGCTTCCTGTATGTGGAGCTGTAACGAGGACCAGAGAGAAGAGATTCCTACACAAGGTTTGTCCCGCAAGTGTTGCTTTCCTCCCCTGCCTTTGGATTAGTTCATGTGGGCAAGCGATGTGAAAAGAACGCTTTACGAAGATATGCATTCCATGGAGGCCTTTTCCAAATCCCTTTGCTCATGGAGAGGGATGGTGGGGCCAAGAAGTCTTATGGAGAAGTGCCCTGTAGGCTGAACTCACCCAGGCTTCCTGGCTTGGCTCTTATCCCCACTTCTAACAGCCTAGAAGGCTGGTCGGTGGTGGATAGGAGAGCAGGTGGCTCTGACCTTGCAACCCACTATGTGATACTTGGTGTTTTTCCCTTTCTTTGTACCCCCAGCACTCAGAACTCTAGAAAATGTTTTTGATATGGGATATTAGCACACACAGTGGATGCTCAAGTGATGTAATCTCTCTATTCAGTGTTTCCCTAAACTGTTTCAAATAATATTACTCTGGGAAGGGGCTCCGTCAAAACCCCAGCAGCGACAACACAATACATGAGCTTGATAAAGACCTATTTTGGAGAGTGGGCTGCTCATTAACATTATCAAGGCCCTGAGAAGTCCTGTACGAAGAACCCATTTTGACTTCATTCTACCCAGTGTTTCCCAGTTTCATTTGGTCTGGGAAGCTTTCTCCACTTCCTTCCCAGGACACACATATTGGCAAGCACTGATCAATGGCATATTGATCGGAATTAGTCTGAATCATAAATCCCCCTACATTTCCAGGTAATTCCCAGACTTCTTTATAGGCATCGTGCTGTTGTCTTTGCCCGGCTGGAAAACAAACTTCAGGTAACATTTCCTCCCACAGCTCTGTGGTTGATGTCAGTGGGCATCGAGCTGGACTTACCACTTCAGAAGCCCTGTTGATCTCTTTGCATGATGGTGCTTTAGCTGCCTTGAGCTTCAAGTCAGTTGTAAATGATGAGACGAGACCCATCGGGCAGTCCCAGGGAGGCCCTGATTGTTTTAATCGATATCCCTGTAATCCAGTCAACGCTTTAAAAATCTATTTCAGGGTACTCCCTATTTCTCACCATGTCCATCGGCGGTCACCCTGATCCCATGACCATCTTGTCTCACTCCGACCATCACAATAGCTGCCTACCTAGACTGTTCCTGGCACTGCAGCCGGGGTGATCTGGCTAAAACACAAGTCTGATAGAGTCAGTCCCATACCTGGGGAATACCACCATCCTGACAGTGGCCTTCAGGGCCATTTGTGACCAGGGTCCCTGCCACTTTCCCCCTCCCCATTCTGCTGCAGCCACCCCAGACTCCTTGGTCTCCCTAAAATGTTCCAGGCAGGCTGCTGCCTCATTAGGGAGAAAGAGGGAAAAAAAAGTTTGCATTTCCTCTCCCTTCTGCCCAGGACACTCCGTCTGGCTTCCAAGTTGTGTGTTTGCTCACTTACTTCCAGTAAAGAAACAATGCCATTGGTCAAATGCCATTGTACCAGAGAAGCCTGCCTTGTTGTCCTGCATAAAGTAGCAGCCCTCCCCAGCTCCGTCCCCTTCCCTGCTTCCTTCCCCACCCCACAACACCCGTCAATGCCTGGCATGTGATACATTTACTCGGTTATTTGTTTATTGTCTCCTCTGCCCACGGGGGTGTCAGCTGACCTAGAGCAGGGACTTGGCTCTTGGCAGGCTGTCTCCCCAGCCCTGAGCACGGTGCTTGCCATGCAGGCGGACCTCAGTCTCTAGCTGTTGAATGGATGAGTAACGGTGATCGCCATCCTGTTCATGATGTGACCAGGGCAGGGTATGCCGGAGGGCGTGGAACATCGAGGAACTTCTCAGTTTGCGGTGTCATTTGGAACAGCTCAGCCTGGAAGCTTGTCCCAGGTTCAGAGAGACCGCTGCGTCTGGATAGAATTGTCAGAGCTGAAGGGGAGAGCCGAAGGCTCACCAACATGTGACGGGGGGGGTGGGGGGGACAGTGCGGCCAGCCCAGAGGAGGCTGAGGGTGGAGCCCTGCGGAGCTGCAGGTGCTGCTACCCGGCCGCCATCACGCCAGGTTGTCTCCTGTAATAGTAATGGTCATTTACCGCAGGAGTGCTCTTTCACGGAGGTCTATCCTTGTTGCCTCTTATAAACGCCATTGTATTTTCATCTCTGTTCCAAGCCTTGCATTGAACAAAGAGCTCACCGTTAGGAGTCAGTTTGGATGACAGAGCAGGAAGGGGCCCAGTCTTCCTGAGCCTCAATTTCCTTGCAGTGAAACGAGCCAATCGCACGTGAAGGTCTTAAAGGTCTCTTCCCATCACAGATGGTCCACGGCTCCAGGAATAAAGTCACCTTGAAGCCATGGAACTGCAGGTATCATTTATTTTGTGACTCAGCGCAGCAAAGCACTTGAGATATTAAGGCTGCACCCAGAGGTGGTGGTGGCCTTGTGCAGAGTGTCCCCTTCCTGCTGTTGACCGTGAGGCTCTAGAAATGGTGAAGCTCTAGAAATGGGCTGCAGTGAGGAGTCTCCTGCGTGCAGAGGGGGTCCTCCTGTCCTAACCACACCTTCCCCAGCTCAAGCAGGCAGTGGGAGGGCTTCGACTCAAGGTGCTGCTGGATTGAGGTAGAAGCATCTTCAGAGAATCCCCAGGGAGCTGGAGAAAGTCCAAGTGAATCCCAGATGTGTATAAGGTTGAATAACTCCAGAGAAGGACTTTATGAAAAAGAAGATGTCGTTTATTGAAAGTAAAAGTACAACTCAGGGGGCAGCTTATCGACCAAAGCCGTCAGATGGTAGCTGGAAGATTCCATGTCACCTCATCTGCCAGGAAGAGAGCCCGTGGCCCAGCAGCTCTGATAACACAGCTCCCCGAGAAGGAGGGGCTGATGCCTCTGCTGGGCTGGAAGGAGAGAGGAAGTCCTGTGTGGGTGGGTGGGTTTGTGCCCAGTAGACCCTGAAGCTACGGGACAGAGTAGCTCTTCCAGACTCCCCCAGGCAGCAAGAAGGGCTCTTCTTTGGTTAAAGGGAGTATGAATTCTCAACACAGATTCCAGTAACTCATCAGTTCTCTCAGGAGCGCCGTGAGTTTGGGATCATTATTCCCATTTCACAGATGGGAACATGGAGGCTCCCAGAGGCTGAGGCTTGCTCTGTATCACACTGTGGGCTGCTGGGCAGAGCACATTCCATACCTCTGAGATTTCTGTGGTAACAGGCCTGTCCCCTGGGCCGGGTGCTGTGTTGGCGGCTGCAGGATGGCAGGCACGGTGAGACCTGATCCCAATCCTGTAGGCCTCCTCGGGCAGAGACCCTGCTGTGGCGCAAGGCCAGATGATGTGAGTTCTGTTCCTGTGGGCTGATGGACTCTAGCAGCAAAGTGCCGGGAGCTGGCTTTTAATTGGCGAGACATGCCCGGGCCACCACCTGCCTTATACTTGTCAGCCGAGAATGTAAACTATTAAAAAAGATGCAAAAGGTCATTTCCCAGGAACATAGGGAATAGTTCGTAATCAAGCTTCATTACTTGGTTTTAAGTCCAGCCGAGACATCCTAAAATTGTGGAGTCCAGAAGGACCCGCCATGCTGGCAGGAGTGTGCTGGGGAAGACCTTGGGCTTGAAGTCCGACACTATGGCTTTAATTCCTGGACTTGCCCCACATGGCTGTGTGACTTTGGGCAAGGTGCTTGACCTCTCTGAGCTTCAGTTTCTCACCTTGCCAAATGGTGTAAGAGCTGGGCTCACGCAGCGGGTGACAGAAGCCTGGCAGGAATTGAGCTGGATACTGTATGCAAAAGGTTAGCAGTGGAAATCGTGACAACAAAGCTCCCAAAGAGCCAGGCTGAGGCTTCCTGAACGTCTCCCCTAATCTAGGCAGAGGCTTCAGCGTAAGCCCATTTCCTTTGGTCTGGATGTTGGCAGAAGAGAAATACATGGATGCAAGTAAGTGCCTTTGTCCCCGCCCAAGGAAAAGAAGGGAAAAGAAGGAACCCATTGGGCAGCTCCCTCTGCTCACCGGCCCATGTGGGCAAGCGGCCCCCTGCCGCCTCTTTTAAACACCACTCCTGTTTGAGCCAGATACCTGGGCACGCAGCGGAAGCGTGGGTGCAAAGAGGCAGAGAAAGAGCCGGAAAGAAAACTGGCTCTCTTTGGAGGGCTGTAGGGGTGAAAATGCCCCAGATTAGGGTTTCCTTCCAGGCCTGCAGTTTAAATTACAGTCATTTATTGCTATTATGGGCACTGAACTGTACTTGCCCTGGGCTCTGCAAACACAGGAAGTCAGCCAGGCCTCTTGGAAGTGGTTTTCAAACAGCACTAGGGAAAAGAGGCTTAATGGTTAAAGAGCAGTAGGAGGAAGCCAACCCGCCTTCTCCTCCATCCTGGTGGCCAGAAGACCCACCTCCTCCTGCTCCATCTGCCCACTCAGACACTTAACTTCAGAAATCGAATTAATACAAATTACCGAGTGCCTGGTGTGCCAGGCTCTCTCCTGGAGGCGGTGGGGAGAAAAGGGAGCCTTTTGGGATGTTCTCCGTCTCCAGAGAGGGAGAAGGGATGGGGAATTATTCAGACTCAGGGCATTCTGGGAATTCAGTAAGGTGGCTTGTGAAGAGGAAAAGGAGGAGGTGAGGGATGGGGAGGGGGAGGAGGAAGAAGAGGAGGGAGTGAGGAGGACCAGGCAGGGCTCTGATATGGTGCAAACCCACCTGGCCACGAGGTAGGTCCCTAGGGGCAGAGGTCCGCCATCTGGTGTGCAGCCCCCAGAGAGCTTGGTGCACTCTTACTCTGTTCCGTATCTAAGCAGGCATGGCACATAGAAGTGTTGGACAACAGGAGATACTCAAAGTCAGTTGAGTAGCAGTTTCTAGTTCCAGAGACAACCATTTGCAATGGCATGCTGCAATCGAGCTCTGGAATGCTAAGTGGGCAGGAAATTGGGGCAGAAGCCAATGTTTCTACTGGGTGATGGGGGGAGGTGAGCAGGCTGCCATGTGCTGAGGGTGACTGTTGGGGATGCCGCCTCTGCCTGCCCATGATAGGACTGAGTCTGGTCCCTGCTCACTGGTGGGGTCAGGGCGCCGGGCCACTCCTGCTCCTGAAACTTGTCAGGGTATGGCTCTGGAAACAGCGGCCAGGAAACCCGGTGAAGGCAGAAGCTGGTAGTTTAGTTGGACATAAGAAGAATGAATACGAGTGGCTACCAGAGGCTACCAGAAGTTGACACATGAGTGATTCCCAGATGAACTGTAGAGATACTACTTGTTAGGATTGAAGGGTGGTGGGAAAGAGGTTCAGGCTGGGCCACTTCCAAGGAGGAGGTGTAATTTGCGCGAGGCCTTATAAGATTTTGTTAGGCTTAGTGGGACAGGGGAGGGGAGTGGAACATTCTGGGCAAGAGTAGAGTGTGGAAAAGGCCCCGGGAGGTAAGGTTCTGATGGTGCAGGTTTGCTGGCTGTGACCAGGACAGGCTCTGAAGGCCAAAGGAAAAAACAGGTCCTGACCCTGAAGGACTGAGGCAGTGGGGGTCTCTGTGGCCTATGTATATTGACATGGCAGCAGGGACAAAGAAATGGGACGCAGAGAGAGCAACGTAAAGAACTGTGGGCATGGCTTAAAGAATGCGTTAGCAAGAGCCTGAATCAAGATGGCGGCAGTGGAGATGAGGAACAAGGAATGGATGCCAGAGGTCTGTCAGGGCAAGAGCGGACGTGACCAAGGGAAAAGATCCAGAAGACTGAGTGGGTGAGTGACAGGTGGGCACCGCCGCAAAAAGAGGGGGAGGGGAAGATGGGAGGATGCTGGGGGATGAGCTTTGAGCAAGTGGATTGAGGTGGCAGTGGGCATCTGAAGGTGGGGGTCTCCAGGTGAGTTAGGTAAGAATAAGGAACGGAGAGGTGAGGGCTGCATCATATACTTGAAAATCTCCCCTGCAGAGCTGACCTCACTAGCTGTGATAGTGAAGACCACTTTGGTTGAGAAGAATATAGGGAAAGAATGCAGGGGTTCAGCCAGTCAGCACCCACATGTGATGGGCTGGAGAGGAAAAAGCGGATAAAGGAAAAGCCCAAGGTTAGGAAGAAGCCACAGAAAGGAGAGAGAGAGAGAGAGACGGACCAAAAAAGAAAGCACCAGGCGTGGTCAGTTGTGGTTGCTGCAGGGAAATTAGAGAAAATGAAGATTAACATCTGGTTGTTGGAGCTGATCCCTCAAAGGTCTAGAGAAGTTTCCAGAGGGTGGCTTCCGGAGAGCTGGAGGAGCTGGGATTAAGGGGGTAGGGGAAGCGTGGGTGGTGGTGAGAAAGTCTAAGCGGAGGGGTCAACAAACTTCTGAAGCTCTGAAGCCAAATCATGCTCCCCAACAGGGAAGGAGCTGGTGCCGAACATGCTGGAGGGGAAGGAGGTACGGCATGGAGCATGTTCTGGGGAGGGCTGCACACGAGTAGGGAGTTTATCCTTACAATGGCAAAGCCATTCCCGTTCTCAGATACAAGGGTGGTAGAGCAAATTGGGTGTGGAGCGAATATTTGGGGGGTGTAGAGGACAGACAATGGGTGCTTACAGCAAGTAGCCACTGTCCTCTCAGGCAGGCACAGGCAATGAGAAGGTGCTGACACTGGGGTTAGGGGAGGATGGGAGAAGGCACAGGTGGACGTGTAGGGACAAGAGACTCCAAAGTGACTGTTGGGTGGGAGCATTGGCTCCGGAATCCCTGAGAGGACAGTGAGGGTGAGGTGAGCCCTCGGGGATGCGCATGGGGACACCGTGTTAGGGTTTGCTCCAGTAGTCTGCGCTGCAGGGCTGGAGGCTTCCCAAGGGGCGAGTGAGCCAAGGGACACCAAGGAACTAGCCACAAATGCAGAGGGAGGCCCCAAAGTGAGGTTTGGAGAAGTTGGGAGGGAGCTTCTTAAAAGAAGGGAGCTAACTCAGCAGGTGGCAGGTGGAGAAGGCTGCATGGGGCATGCAGGGGAGGGCGCTGCCAACGGAGACCACAGGGGTGGAGTAGAGAGGGTGGTGACATGGGTCAGGGCTGGACTGTGGCCGCGCTGCAGAGCCAACTGGGGGGGGTGTCAAGGCCTCTGGGGGACTGAGAGGGACAGGCTGGAGGTGATAGGCACAAGGCGGGGCCGGCGGGGGAGGTGCAATGTCGTTGGGCGCGGGGAGGGCACAGGACAGGAGTCAGCGACTTTGGACTTGGAAGCTCTGCTGCAAAAAGTAGCTGCGTGACGTGGGTGAGTCCCTG
This sequence comes from Halichoerus grypus, assembly GCF_964656455.1. Taxonomy (NCBI): domain Eukaryota; kingdom Metazoa; phylum Chordata; class Mammalia; order Carnivora; family Phocidae; genus Halichoerus; species Halichoerus grypus. The sequence continues at coordinate 10,854,621 of NC_135719.1, forward strand.
GGGTTTCCCGGATGCAGGGCTCAAGTCCGCACCATCCCTCTGGTGTGTCGTGTGAGGTGGTCTCTGGACCAGCAGGGGCTTGGGGGTGCTTCAGAGCCATGAACTTGAACGCCCCAGGGCCAGGTCCTCACAGCCGGGGCTGGCGCTGCCCCCCAGCCTGATTCACGTCCGTGCCGCGCACGCCTCGCTCACCGTGTGAGCAGCAGCAGCGGGCTGCCGTCACCCTGTGACATCGCCACTCCCCTTCTGCAAGAACGGGCAGCCCCCAATTCCACCGCCGGCTTTAAATCCGTGCCCTCGCCAGGCTCCTGGCAGCGCGGCTTCCCCCGGCCCGAGAAGCCGGAGCTGTCACAGGGCGCCAGGAAGAGTGAGACCGTAGACGTGCCCACCTGCAGGGTCTCACCTGTGGGCTGCACCGGGCTGGTGAGGGCACCGAGTGCAAGGACGTGCAAGGACGCCCCCAGCTGCCTCCCCCTGCCCAGCCACAGGTGCGCACAGCCACATGCCCAGCCACCGTGGCCGTGGCTAGTGACCCGGGTGACCCTCAGTTACAGGGATCTGATCTGCAGCGGCCGATACCACGGCTGGCTCTCCCCTTGTGCCTGGCCTGGGACGCATGGGGACTTTTGTTTCCCCCAGGAGGCTATTTTTAGCGGGCTCCGGCTGAACTGCTGTGGTGAACGTACATCTTCACTAGGAGTGTGTGCGTCCTGGGAGGGGCTGACACCGCTCCTCCTGGGGGCTCCCCAGGCTGGCTTTCAGCTCTGACGGGGTGGCTCTGCTCCTAATGTCCCCTGCGCAGGCAGACTTGGCGTCTGCGAGTCAGGTCAGTCTGGAATTTTTCACCTGGGACCCTCCTTTCCTCCACAGCGGGGGGAGTGGGTACCAGGGTTGTGTACTAACGAACTGTGTAGGGCTGGTCCCGGGTCCTTGGCCCTTTCAGTATCCTGGATTTGTGGAGCCTCTCTCCATTCAGCTTGCGGGCACGGAGGACACGTGGACGGGCAGATTCACGGTGCTCTGGAGCCGGACTGCCTGCCTTGGAATCTGGCCCCCGCCGCTTTTCAGCTCTGTGACCTTGGGCAAACTGAGTTCTTAACTTCATTCTCGAAGCCTCAGCTTACTCCTCTGTAACGTGGGATAATGGGAGTATTGATTTCCTGAAGTCCGTGGGAGAGGCAGAACAGGTAAAGCGTGGAGCTCATCATTGTTCAGTGTTGAATAAAGTCCTAGCCCTGCCCTGCCCGTTTTTTTCCCTTAGAGATTCCTTTGTATTTATGAGCTTTGTTAGTCACTGCTATGGCCAAGCCCTGTGCTAGGCCCAGGTAAGCTGGTGGGGTTTGAAGGGCTCATGGTGCAGCAGGAAGACTTTGGGGTGAGCTGGCAGAGATGGGGGAGAGGGGGGACTGATTCTCCTATAATAGCACCCCCCTCTTGAAGCGTGCCTGATGATCTCCAGATTTTACCGATGGTGAAGTTTTATTTCCCTGAAGATAACCTCCAACCACTGTCCGGGCTGGCTCTGCACAGAGCCTGTCAGGGGCTTCTGGAGAGTCTGCCGATGTTATGGGAGGACCCAAGCCAACCCGGCTGCTCATGGGGTGGCTCTGCCCTGCCTGAACGCCTCTGTAGGGTGTCCTCTGGGGGCAGACCTAAGGTTTAGGTGGTGCCCAGGAGTGGAAGAGGAGAAAGGGGTCATAGGGGTCTTCATGTCAGGGCAGTGAAGACTCTGCCCTCCCCTTGTCCCCAAAGCACAGGTCCCACAAGACCATGTCGGGAAGGAGACGTGCATGGAGGGCCTCGGAAGGAGCAAAGAGCTCCCAAAGAGCTGCCACCCTTTTACCATTGTCTTGACCAGGATGTGTCCCAGCTTCAAGGCGGGGACAGGTTTTCCCAGCTGTTGTAGGTCCAGGACACCTCCCTCTCTCTCTGTCAAGTTTTCTGCCAGCCAGGTAGACTTATCAATTCAGACAGTACTTTTTTTTCCCCCAGAGCGCACACACCTTTGTCATGTCCTGAAGCTTCGAAACCATGTTGAAATCTGTCAGCTCAGTGAATTAACAGGACAATCTCAGCAGATTTATTTGGCAGAAACACCGGATTCCTGAAACCACGTGGGCCGGCCCGCATGCCCCTTGCCCTGGGAAAGTAAAATGTACGTCACTGGTTTTGGGGCTAACTAGCACTGGGAAGCAGTTGGATTTTTGTGTTCATTTTCTTACATGTTAACAGTGGCCACCGTCGGCTCTCACATTGGATCCCGCAGGGGTGTTATCGATTAAAGAAGTGAGCGGGGTGGACAGGGAGGAGGCGGGGAGGGCCCCGCACTCTGGCGCGGAGAGAAAGCCGGCCCCAGTCGGCAGGCTGGTGACAGGAGCCCGGCTGCCTTCTCTTTGACACGAGTGCTCAGAAGACGCCTGTTTCCCCATCTTACTGCTGTGGGTGACAGTAGAGTGTTGGGCAAATGCAGTGCACAGCGTAGTGTTTTCCAAAACACACATTCTCTCAAGCCCCCTTAGAAATCTTTCCGTGGTGTATAGGAAGTGATTTTAATGACAGTAAAAAAAAAAAAAAAAAAAAAATCCTGGCTTCATGGTTGTGTGACCTCATGCAAATTACATGTTCTGTCCACATCAGCGAAATGTAGTGAGGATTACATCAGTTAGCACACAGGGCTTCCCGGACAGTAGCAGGTACTCAGGAAGGGGCAGCCCCGATCCCTGCATTGTCCACACGTTTGTGGTATCTGTCTCTGTCACGCTTTGGGGTGGCCCAAGAGCAGTGCACCTGCCTTAAAGATGTGGTCTTCATTCATTCATTCATTCATCAGAGACTTACTGAGCTCCTATTATGTGCCGAGCATTGGGGTCCGAAAAATGAATGAGAGATGCTCTGGAGAGGTGTTCCCACAAGCAGTCATGCCACTTTCTCTCTAATGATGACTCTGAGGGGAGCAGGTCTCAAGGGCATTGGCATCTAGAACCCTGGAGGGAGCTGGTGGGAAGGAGGTGGGAAATGTCTTGCCATCCTATGCCACCTATTACAGTGATACCCAGGGTTTTCGAAAACAAAAGCATAGAGCCGATTTGTAATGAGAGCCTCCCACCTTCTGAAGTGGCAGGAAGACCAGAGTCAATACATTTTACTGCTTTGGGACTAGATTCAACCAGGAGGCAGAGATGGGTCAGGAAATCCTGTCTGAATCCAGAGTTCCCATGCGTTGGTATAAAATCCTGATGAGCCCTTGGAGGGAGGGGAAAAAAGAAGTCTATGATATTCGAGTGATACCGAGAAATTCCTGACTTTAAAAGGACAGATTTTTTTTAGCAAAGGAAGTTGGATATTTAGAGGTGCTTTTTTTCCTCCAGAATTATTTTTAGCTTCCAGCTATATAATTTTTCTTGCCGAGGACTTAGGTGCCATATGCAGATTAGACTGGTGGGGTTTGGGAACCAAAAACAAGCCACGTCCTCCTGTTGGGGGGTGGATCGGGAGGGGGGTGCAGTGTTGTCCTTCGTTCAAGGGCACTGGAGAGAATGGGATTCCTGCAAACAGCCAGACGTGTGGAATCACTGAGTGGGGGTGGTTATCCCAGCGAACCATTTTACAGGAGAGGAAACTCAGAGAAATGGAGTGGCTTACCCAAGGTCATACCACTCTAGGGAAGAGTCTGAACCAGAGCCCAGACGTTCCCTGTGGGTGTTGGCTTCTGCCACGAGGGGTTGGGTGGTAAGTGTGCTCAAGCCCTTCAAGGGTTTCTTGATGCTTCTCTTCTAAGGACAAGACTTCCACTTAAATGGAATCCACCTTTCTTTATAGAACACACAAAGAGTCTAGTAGCTGTTTACATCCTAAATGGCCACTTTTGTGCCAAACAGCTAGCCTGGTCATGGTTTTAAAACGAGGGGACTGAAATTCGTTGTCCTTTAAAGCATTCATTTTCTTTCTCATCTTTTGGTAATCTGTAGGAGAAAAGTGGAACTTTCAGGAAGTATGTCTGTAAAGAGAGATTGACATTTAAGAAACAACTTTGGAAGTGGAGACCGATCTTGTCCTCCTCCTAGGAAATCATTCTGGAGAGCTGGATCCTTATCCCGCCGATTCCTACCCTGAATGGCTTTTGAGCTCTGTCTTGTGAGACTGTGAAGCCCTTTTCTTTGCATTCATGGGGGTGGCAGGGAGGACGTGTTTTCTAGAGAGCCGGGCACAGTGTTGGAGCCCGCTAGTGACTCGGTGGGGCATTCTGTTCCCTGGTTCCTCTGCCTTTTGGGCTCCCAGAGCATCCCGCTGTGCCTGGGTTGGTGCATGGTGTTTAAAGGGTCTCTTCCTTGCTGTGGGTCCACCCGGCTGCAGGACACCGGACACAGGACAGGTCTGTCCCCTGATGAGGGGAAAAAATGAACAACAACAACAACAAAAAACAACAACACTGATATGACCCCACTACTCTAGGTATCATGGGCAACGTTCATTTCCGTGATTTCTTTAGCAGGATCTCTCTCTTCTATTTATATCTAGATTATGTCTTTCAAATAGAAGTGATTGGCTGAGAGGTGACAAGGGATGTGGCTCCCCCTGCCCCCTCCCCCAGCTAGTCCTCAAAGGAAATTGGGCCCCAGGTCCTTTGGGATATTTATGAAAATATTATGCTGTCCGACTTCTTGTTATCATAAGTTCAGATTTTTTGGGGGGGTGGGGTGTGGATCCATAATAATCTGTATTTACATGGAATTCCTCCTACCGTGTGTTGATATATGTTTGTGTGAAGTGATGTATATGTGTGTACTCCTTTCCCCACCCATTAATCAATGTAACAAATGTTTGTTGAGGGCCTACTACGTGTCAGGTACTTCTCTGAGTCCTGGGGATACAGCCAGGGAAGTACAAGGTACCAGTGCTCATGGATCTTACACCCTGCTGTAAGGGAGACCCCCAAAATGAACAAATATAATAAAATGACAGTAGTAATAACCACTCTATTGAAAGCAAAGCAGGAGGAGAGGCTGAGACAGGAGACAATGAAGTGCTCCTTTATAGGAGGTAGGCCAGGGGTCTCTCCGAGGAGGGGACATTTGAACAGACACCCAAATGAAGAGAAGGAGTGGGCCTAGAACATGTCAGGAAACCTGCAGGTACAAAGGCCTTCCCACCCACACACCATCCACCTGCCCGTCCTCCCAATGCCATGGCCCCTGGCAGGGCACCCCGAATGTTCTAGATGCCCTCCCGCTATGGAGAAAGATGCTCATCCTTCCTAGCAGATGGGGTAGGAGTTCTTTTTCTTTTGAGCTTTTTAGCTATTAGAGATTTTCCTTTCGTGTGTTTCATTTTGTGTTCTGAGAGTGATTCTTTCACTTCAGAAAGACTCTTGAATTCAGGAAATACTTAATGATAGGGGCTCAAATGGTGAGTCAAGCCCACCCTTCCTGAAGTCTGAGGCCCTCACGATAAGGCCACGGGTGGTGCATTAGAGGGTTGTCATGAAGAATATTGGGGGGACACTGGCACTCGGTGAGTGCTGATTTCAAATAGCACTATGGTGGCTAGCCAGCGTGTCGATGACAGCCACCAAGGTGTGGGCCAGTGAGGCACTGAGTCAGGCGCAGTACGTTCTTGATGTCTGATTTTGGACATGATTCTGCAAGGCACGTCTACCTCTCTCCATGTGGGAGGGTGACGAGGCTTCGCTTGAGGCCACTGTCCATCCTCTTGACCACCCTGTAGCAGTCTCCTGGGACGGTTTACTGTTAATCTGGGGTCACTCGAGACTGTAAGTCAGCAAAGCAGACAGAATTTTTCTAAGCGCTCCTCCCCACGAAGTGGCTGCTATCTACCTTGGTAGTGTTGTGTGATTCATCACACGGTAGGAGCTGATATTTCCCCAGAGCCCTTTAGCAGTGAAAAACGCTAAAGGCGTGGTACAGAGGTTTCTGAGTTACTTAGCAGATTTTATGAACTGCTAATTACCCCATAAAGGTGTTTTATTGGCCAAGGTGATCTGTTAATTGGCTCTGTTTACATATCTCAGTCCCTTTGCCTGTTTCTCCTGCCCTGGTCAGCGTATTGCTGGAAAGCTCTGCCCTCTGTCCTGCAAAGGAAGCTTTGGATGTCCAAGCCAGTGTCCACCACGGGCCCCCAAAGGACTCTGGTTCCCTATCCGGTGACTCTTGGAGTTAGTCATTAGGAGTTTTGAGTAGGAGAACTATAGCCTGGGATATGACCATATGACCTCTCGATTTGATTGCTTTAATAGGTTAGGCAACAGACAGGAACCTTGGTTTTCTTATCTGCAAAGTGGGGGAAGGAAGGAGTAAGGCAGGTTTTTGTTTATTTTCATCTGTTTGCTTTCCGAATGGGCCTTCTCCACTTCTGAGTCTTTCAGAAGCTTCTCACGTAGGGGACAGAAGTGACAGAGCAGGTGGTGAGTTTAACAGGTGACAGAAAGTAGAGCTAGCCCCCTCCTGTTTCATTTTTATTTTTCCCACTGATTAGAATGCTTTAAAATGGAAAGGGTGGGGCCGACAGGTTCACAAAGCAACTGGAGTCCATAGTGATTAAAAGAAAATAGCACAGGGAGGGGCCTTGGGGCTCTCTGAGTTCTGTTTTCTATTAAGAGAGTTTGGAGAAATGAGCTCATAGATCCACTAGATCCACTACCTAGTTCTTAAAAAAAAAAAAAAAATTACAGGGGCACCTGGGTGGCTCAGTCGGTTAAAAAAAATTACAAGAGGAAATGGAGATGACAGAGTTGTCATGGTTTTTTTGAAGCAGGAAAGGATGGATTCTGGAAACAATAGGCAATACGTGGGAGAGAGAGATAGCATTCCCCAGCAAATGTCCAGAGTGGATTAGTAAACAGATGGGGAGTTTTGCTAGAAGATGACTGGGAGTTGTCACGAGCTCTCTAAAAACCAGAGCCAAGTCAATGCGTTGCATTTCTGATAGGGTCGCTGTTATATCAAATTGATGCCCAAGATGCAATTTCCTGGAGATGTGCTAACAAATTTTCTCCTCCTGTCCTTATGAACTTGCTAAACAACACGTTGCTCCCATTTACTGAGAGAGAGAGAAACCGTGTGTTCAACACAGGCTAAGGCTTTTGTTCTGTATTGTCCCATATAATCCTCAGATCGACCACATGAAAAAATGCCATCATGATTTTTCCTATATGGTGGATAAGCAAACTGAGGCTCAGAGAGATTAAGCAACTTGCCCAAGGTTGCCCAGCCAGTGGGAGCAGGATAGGAGTCTCACCCCATGCTCTTACCCACAATGCCCCTCTGCCTCCCAGCGGTTACCAAAGCTGCACGATTTGCCCCCAGAGTATTCGTATTGGATTGGCATCGGTCTGCAAAGCCCTCTGGTGTGGAGTGCCACTGGGGTCTTCCCTCTGCTATGTGCTGTTCAACATTTTTATCCATGACCTGAATGAAACCATAAAGGCACACGTTTCCGCAGAAGCTAAACAGTTGGCATGGGCTGGAAGAACAGATCGCGCACAGGATGGCATGAAACGATCTTAAGCTGTCCAACCGTGGCTGGAAGCCACAAGGACCACTGCAAAGTGTACATTTCTGCATCTCGGTTTTTAGTTTATTTTTTTTAAGAATTTATTTTTTAAGTCATCTCTGCACCCCACCCGGGGCTTGAACCCACAACCCCCGAGATCAAGAGTTGCACGCTCTACCGACTGAGCCAGCCAGGTGGCCCGGTTTTTTGTTTATTTGAATTTTCAGGTAAGCCACCCGTGTGCAAGAGGGATGCTTTAGAGCAGAGCGCGTGAAAGGGGACGTACGTAATTCAGAGCCTGCGTTGCCTCCTTTTGTCACTGTGTTCTCCTCAGTATGCACAAACCACCTGTTTGAGAATCCTCCCTAGAGTTTATGCCAAGGATTAACAGCGAGCAGAACACCAGTCTCTTCTGCTGACCCACTGCTGGTTATACTGGGTGCCGCCAAGCACCGTGGAGGAAAGGAAGCCCCAGGGGCCAGGGAGAGGAAGGTGTGAGGTGTGAGTCGCTGGTGGGCTGTAGGTCAGGTCCTGACAGGGCTGGAATGAGAAGAGCAGCACTGTGGGCTGCAGGCCTCCCGGGGATCTCAGTGATTTGCTTCACTTCTCCAGCCGGTGGGGCGGGGGGGTGTCTCATCAGAACCAGAATCCAGGCCTCTAGACCCCGCTTGTCCCAAAGGGAGCCCACCGGTCCTGAAATCCGCCCCTGCAACCTGGCTTCAGTCTGCTGGCCCCAGGAATGGAGACATGCACCTATTCACAGGACCTGCCCTCCCACCTCCGTTTGGCGGATGTATTTAATCAATAAATGTTTATTGGAGGCTGAAAGCATCAGACAAGGTTCTAGGTCCTGGGGATATTTTTTTTTTTAAAGATTTTATTTATTTATTTGACAGAGACACAGTGGGAGAGGGAACACAAGCAGGGGGAGTGGGAGAGTGAGAAACAGACTCCCCCCCCCCCCCGAGCAGGGAGCCCGATGCAGGGCTCGATCCCAGGACCCAGGGATCATGACCCGAGCCGAAGGCAGACGCTTAACGACTGAGCCACCCAGGCGCCCCTGGGGATGTGTTTTTAATAAAACAAATAAAAAAGGAAAAGGAAAGAAAAAGACACCTTCCAACCCTCAAATGGGGAAACGTTCTAACCTAGAAAGAAGACCACTGGGATATTGGATTTAATGCGATATTCAAACAGCTTAAATATACAATAAATTTTTTAGGTTGGAATGGTCAGGACTTTTTTTTTTTTTTTCCTCCCTAAGTGGATTTTATTCCACAATGAAATCACTGCTGCTAATTTTCATGGAGAACATGCTGCAGCCGGGGCTTTTTTCTGTGGCTTCCGAGGCCAAGTGCAGAATGCCAGTAAGTTGGCGTTCCCCAACAATTTTTGTAGGACCCAGAAATGAGAGCATGTTGCTTTTTGCTGGTGTATCTAAGAGGAGATCCTGACTTCTTGCTTCAGAAACAGGGGCATGCGTGTGACCTTGTGTGCCCTTGTGTGTGTTTCAACCTCAGAAAAAGTCTGACCCACGACCAAACAGCACCCCCCCCCCCAAATTGCCAGTGGCTTTACAAGAATATCCTGTTTCCTTCAGGCCTCAGAGGGCATATGTTCAAGTAAATACTTTAATTAAATTGCATCCTGTTGCCAAGTTCTTTCTTAAAGAAGAGGCAGTAAATGGAGTCTCTTCTGGGAAAGTTACGCTATCGTCGCTGGATGGCTTTCTTCAGGAGGAACACGTTTATTTGAAAACCCTCAGCACCCTGTCGTACTTCTATGTCCCATCTCTGACCAGGGGGAAGAAGGGAAACTTGTTCACTTTTAGAGGATGCCACATTTAGGATTTGTCCCTGGTGATGTGGGGCAGCTGTCGGAGACTGTTTTCTCTGCCCGGTCAGGCCCTTCCACTGTGGTGAACAGGAGACACAGGGTCCCCGTGATCTGGGGAGTCAATATACTTGCAGCGGGCCAAAGCTGGGATTATCCCTGGGCTCCGTAAGTATGCGTCTTCCAAACTTTGCATTTTGCATCTTTTACCTACTTAAATATAGTCATTGCCTGGGCAAAGACCCATGTGAACATTTGTTTTTGAAAAATGTTGATGTTTTCTCCTAAGGGAATACCTACTGCCCATAGAAAATTTGGAAACATAATATAGGCTAAGAAAGAAAATAAGAATCCTCTATTTTCCCACATCACAGGGAGAAAGCACATTTTTGTCTGTTTTTCTGCTTCCAGTATTTTTTTTTTTTCCCTGATCCTATATATCTAGTCCAGCCAACACTGTGTGAATGAATGGATCTTACAGGGTTTTGTTAATGACGTCTGCCCCACATTGCTGAGCCCCATTCCAGATGAGGCCTGCACACTTACTTGCCTTCATATGCATTTTAATGGAACTCTTCTATCTAGTATTATGAGAGGTAAAAGATGTATGATTCAGTAGGCACCTTCTGGGCTCAGGTGAAGAGTGTGTGAGCCCAAAGGCCACAGGTCAATTACCTAGGAGTGATTCAGAATCCCAGCTGCCTGCCCAGTCACACTTCTTAAGGTGCATTATTGCTCTAATAAAATGTTCTGGGCTATAATTTTGTAACAGTTGGTACTAGGAGTCCCAAAGGAATGGTGCATTTATCTTGAACACGGGCTCTACTCAGTGCCCCCCCGCCCACCAGCACAGCAAAGTTTGCTTTAATGATGTTCCTTTGAATAATTTAAATGCCACCCTCCTGTTGATTCATTCTGTGTATTTTATTCTGCAAAATGCCCCAAAGGGTTAGTTAGTTTTCAAAAGCTGCGTGTTAGACACAGTTGGATGTATTTTTTTTCCTTCAGTGGTTTTGAGATTTATGCACGGATGCTTTTCTCAGACAAATACCAAGGGGAAAGACCTTTGCAAAATACAAAATTTCATCCCGGGAATCCACAGTGGACGCAAAGCCTCTGGCGGAAGCTCAGGGGTGGGGGGCGTGGAGAGGGATGGTGGTGGGGTTGACACAGGCCTCTTTGGTCGTGTGTGATGCCAGAACCACGGTAAACAGCACAGTCGTGACCGTTCCCCTAAAATGATTTAAAAACCTGATATCATTCCTGCTGATTGAACCATGGAAACCTGATTGTGAACTTGGAAGAACCCTGCCCTAGGGGATAACCGATTGAGGAAATTTTAGGTCTCACAGGGTCTGAGAAGTCCTCTTTTCCCAGAGCTTGTACTTACAGATGAAGAGACAAGCTCTGCCAGCCTTGAGAAGTGTGGGTAAGTCCCAGCCTCCCCTGTGCCAGGGGGATTAGAACCCACGTCTCCTGAAGCCCAGCCCTGCCTGTCCTGTGCCCCACAGGACCGTTCCAGGACCTCTCACGTTCTAGGGTCACCAGAGAGGTGTCAACACTGTACTATGGAAACAGGAAATGCTCTTTGCTCAGTGGTCTGATGACTTGAAAAGCAGATGCCTGGGGCGCCTGGGTGGCTCAGTGGTTTGAGCGTCCGACTCTTGATTTCAGCTCAGGTTGTGATCTTGGGGTCCAGGGATCCAGCCCTGCATTGGGCTCCCCACTCAGCAGGGAGCCTGCTTGGGGATTCTCTCTCTCCTTCTCCCTCTGCCCCTCCCCTCATTTGTGCTCTCTCTTGCGCTCTTTCTCTAAAATAAATAAATCTTAAAAAAAGCAGATGCCAACCTCTGGAGCTCCCAGTGTATTCATACTGAAATGAATATACGTTGTGGGTTGTGTAAAATGCACCACTAGCTGCAATTTGGTGTCTTGTCTGACCTCTGTCGTGCCCTGGGAGGAGGGCATTTCCCGAGCATTCGGAACATCTGTTAGCCTTTTAAAGAAACGTTCTGCACAGAGGATCCCCAGTATCTGCCTGGGCTTCCTTTACCTGTGCCTGGGCCCGTGTGAAAGGTCAGGGCAAGGAAGAGAAAAGACAAAGGACGTGGATGGCAGCTTTGCAGGAGCTAAACACAAGGGTGTTTTTCAAAGGGATGAGTCAGTAGGGAAATAATAGCCGTATAAAAAGAATTTGAAAAGCATGAGAAAAAAGAAAAAGTGTTAATTATGTTAACCTTTTAGAACTTGTGCAGCACCCAGCATGAACACGAGTCTGTTTTGTTTAGTTGAAACCAGCCGTCTGATGATAAATACTTTCTACAGCCCCAAATAAGGGGGCCTCTTGTGCGGCTCAGTTGTTCTGCTCATAAGCCCTCGTGTTCTGTGAGGCCTCAGAAGGTTCTCCTGCATCCCTGGCTTTGACATTCTTTGGAATTTCACTGTACAAAATGGGGAAGTGTGGTGTGTCTGAGTTCAGTCCCTGAGGACTGAGGGGGCCTGAGCCGCTCAGTCCTGGAGGGGCCGAGGGTTGTGGGAAGAGCCCAGTCTTTGGAGCACGACCGAGATGGTTCATCCTGGGCTCTGCCACTTAGAGCTGTGCTGCTTGCCAAGTGGTTAAGACTTTTCAGTGCCCCAGGAGATCATTTGTAAAAGGGACATCAGCTATGCCCACTCGAAGGATTGGCACAGGACTCAGAGCCCAGTTAGCCAACTGATGGTCATCATAGTTGGTGGTGGTCATGTTCTACCTGCCCTCACCCGTGGGCCACTGCCCATAGGGTTCTTATTTTGTGTTGGGTCTCTGCAGTAGTGATCTTTGGTCAAGACGGGGTGGGGGGGGGCAGAATACACAATCCCCTAAGAGGGAATTGGTGTTAACTTTGTTCAGAGCTGTCTCAAACCCGGAGGGCCACATCATGTGCATACCTGTGACTAGGGGAGATGGGGCACCGCCGAGAAGTTGAGTGTCCAGTGTCATTTAGAGTCTCAGGGCTGGGCTCTGCTTCCACCCTAGAGTACATGGAGGCATTGGGGGCGGGGGGAGGGGATAAATGGAGATGAAGCTGGAAGGGAAGCATTCTGGATAAGGCTGTGGGTTTTCAGATTTTACTATGTATGTAATGGGCAAACCCATCAGAAGCTTTTGAATAGCAGAGATTTTTTGGCAGAAAGCTCTGCCTGTCGTGACTGGGAAGCGCTGCAGGTGGTGGGCCTGTTGGAAGGCGGCGGGACCCTCCTGGCAAGCCATCAGGAGGACGGGGACCGAGTCAGAGACGCAGTGAGGAGATGGCTTTAAGGAACATCACAGAAATGGTGCTAAAAAGATCGGGAGTCTGGTTGGATCGGGCTGGTAAAGGGAGGGAGGGGGTGATGAGCACCCTACAGCTGGTGGCCTGGGATGGGAAGCTAGAATCGGGGAAGGAATAAGGGGAGACAAGTCCTGTGTGAGCATTTTGACTTTGAGGTGTCAGGGGACGTCTATGTCAGCGTATCCAGCAAGTATTGTGGGTTTGGGGTTTGGAGCACAGGAGACGGATTACGGAAAGAAATTTACAAAAAGTTTCAAAATGTGGTACTTGTGTATAATTTTAGAATTTACCGAAGAAGCTCGTATGTCAAAAATCCCCACGGGATGAGGCATTCTGATCATCTGTATTTTAAGGTGGGGATACTGAGGTCATGCCTACGTAGCAGAGTCCGTGGTTACAACAGGCAGGAAGAGGGGCGCCTGGGTGGCTAAGCGTCTGCCCTCGGCTCAGGTCATGATCCCAAGGGTCCTGGGATCGAGCCCCGTGTCAGGCTCCCTGCTCAGTGTGGAGTCTGCTTCTCCCTCTCCCTCTGCTGCTCCCCCTGCTTATGTGCACTCTCTCTCTCTCTGTCTCTGTCAAATAAATAAATACAATCTTAAAAAAAAAAGAAATAAAAACAGGCAGTGAGGTTGAAGACACTTTCGGGAGCCCGTTGTCCGGGCGCCTGGAAGCATTGAAATTCACACTGTCCTCCCGATATTTCACTCTTTGCAGGAAGATTGTCCTCGTCCTCCCCCCCCCCCCCCCCGCCCCGAGCATGAGGGTGGTCCCTCCCTCCCTCCGTGTTCTCCCCATTAGTGGAGAAGTAGCCGTGTGCCGGCTTGGGCAGCTGGGTGGACACGTGGGGTGAAAGACAGGGACATAAATGCCCGTGTGGTGAGGAAAACAGAAGGAGGGGAGAACAGAGCAGACAGGGAGGCTGGCCTGGCCGGGGCCCAGCGCGGGAAGGGGCAAGGCACAGAGTCAGGAGTGGGGTCTTGTTGCCTGTTGGGATGATCGCGGCTTTATGCAGAGGGGCAGGGAGCCGTGGCAGGGTGCTGAGCAGAGGGGTGACAGTATCTGACGGCCCCTGTGTGCTCTGTTGACAGTGGGCTGTGGAGGGCAAGGAGGATGGTGGGGCTCCATGCAGAGACCCAGAGGGATCCCTGGAAGCTGGGAGCAGGGGAAGCATGTGTGTATCTTAAAGGGAAGACTGAGAATATTCGGATGGATTCTTTGTGGCGATTGGTTGATTCGAGGAGTCTAGGAGGGTCTCGCTAACTGGACGGGTGGGGCCGCTGTTAGGATGGGGAGGGCTGTAGAGAGAGCCCGCTTGGGTGGGGTGGGGGCACACGGCCAGGAGCCTGTGTTAGGCTGTGCTAAGCTTCAGAGGCCTCCTGGGCATCCCGATGAACACAGTGCGAGTGGGTACTTGGCTACAGGAGCAATGTCCATCTGGGAGTCATCCAGGTGGGACCTGGAACAGCAAGGTTGGAGGAGATGGCCCAGGAACTGGGTGCAGACAAGAAGGGGAGCCTGGAGCACGCCCTTGCTGAGGGGGGCCGGAGGCCAGAGGAACAGCTGGGAGGGTACAGCGTGTGGAGTCTGGGCAGCCAAGGGAAGACCGTACGTCCTCCAAGAGGAGAGATCACCTGTCTAGGGTGGCAGGTGAATCGGGTAGAATGAGTGGCCATTGGATTCATCCTCTTTGGCATCCGAGGAGGCCCGGTTCCCGAGTCTCCCCCAGCAGTGACATGTAGCTCTCGTGTATGGAAAGGGCCAGTGAGAATACCACCGTCACTGATCCGCTGGGTCTCACTGTCATGCCGATAGCCCAAACTGTCACTCATTGATGGCCCGTTATGTGTCACGTGATCTCCATTTACTCTCATTTGATCCTCCCCACAGGACTGGAGGGTCCCCACATTTCACAGTGGCAGGAACTGAGGCTCAGAGAGTTTTGATGGCTTGTTCAAGGTCAGAGTTAAAGGGGCAGAGCAGGATCAGGAAGCCAAGCCGGTGGGCTCCCGGGTGTGTGGTCTTTCAAGCTGGGGGCGGTTAGTCCAGGGCACAGAATAGCTCCAGAGGGAGCTCTGGTCTAGGCTTTAGTACTTGAGCTGGCCACACAGGGGGCCTCTTGGCATTTCCTCCAGTGGCCTCACGGGTCTCCCCACACCCCTCCGCCAGGCCCTTGGCTGAATTTTTGTAAAGAAATCAGACTAGCTCAGTAACTACTCCAAAAAAATTCACTCTATGCTCTGTATGTTATGACGACAGTGGTGCAAAGGTAACCTTTGCCGGAGGGAAATGTCACGCTTTTTCTTTGCTTTTTCCTTTGTTAAAACGATGTTTGGTAAAAAGCCATGTTGTGTGGCCCAGAGGGATATAGAAACCCAGATCTGTTTAAATATAAAAAAAAACTCAAGTAAATACACATATACAACTGTGAATTGCAAGAAGACTCTCAGGCAGGCTGAGTGATCTCAGAGAGAACCATGAACCAGACTGAGTTTAGTTCCTACCACCACCTTGCAGAGCGGGGCAGAGGACTGGGTTCTGCCAGCCCCAGGCTGCTCACTCCAGGACAGCTCAGGGAGGGAGGGCAGACTTCCCATAGTTACAACCGGGAGAGAGTTCTAATGCCTATGCAGTCCCAGACCCCATGGTACCCCGACTTGCAGAGGCCCATCCACGAGGGGTCCATAAGGGTGTGAGTACCTGTTCAGTGCCCCTCCCTGACCCAGGAAAGGCCCCAGCCTGCTTCCTTCTTCTTCTGGGCCCAGCCTGTGGGGTGTGGGGGCTGATGGTGGGGAGAGGGTGGGAGCTTTGAAGAGTGCCATAGTTTGGGGCCCCATCCTGAATTTGCTGGCAGGATGGGGTGGGGTGCTTGCACAGTGCTCAGGGAGGACTGGGGCATTTCCCTGCTATGTACCTGGGGCTCGGCCACTGCCCCGGGCTGGGACCAGCCCCTCCAGGCTGTGCTTCAACTGCAGGACTTCCCTGGGCCATGCTGCAATTAGAGGAAGAAGACACCCCATCTGTTTTCTGGATTTCGCCTGTGTGTCTGATCATCCTTCTAGCCAACTGGGTTTCATGAAACCCAAAACTGGGTCTTGCCTGGAGCCCATTCTCCTCTAATTTTTAAAGCCAGCCTGAAAGTTTGTTCTGGGAAATCTAATCGGTACGCTTCCTCTGCCAGCCTGTTGTTGAAGAAGGGCTGTTTAGTTTCTGAGAAACCTTCTGGGGCTTTTTAATGATTCTCTTCAAGTTTTTCTTCTCACTGAAAATTCCACTTTGCCAGGAATTAAGGGGCTTCAGCTCCTGAGGACTGCCCTCCGGTTGAGAAACGGACAGCCCTGCATGCTCCCCACTGCACAGAAGCCCCTATTGACCCAGCCTCTCCACGCACCTTGGTAGGGAGCCGTATGCCTCCTTCCAAACCCAGGTCGTTCTTTTTTTTTTTTTTTTTTAATTAAAAAAAATTTTTACCATTGCTTTAGTTACCACCTCATGTTTCTAAGTTCTAGCTTTGCTGCAACCAATTCTGTAACTAGGAACTTGCCTCTGAGATGTCTTCTGGCCCGGAGGTCTTGTGACTCTGGATTCACAAGGGCTCACCTTATGCTGTGCTGGCAAGTGCCCAGATTTCACGGCAGAATGACCGTTTTTATTCGACAGATCGTTAGAACGTGACCTCTAAGAAGATGGGAAGAGGGAGGCAGGCCTGAGGGCTGTTTTGGTTAACTGTGACTTCGAAGTCCTCGTTCCAGGTTCTCCTGCTCCCTGGTGACCAGCTCAGGAGGCTCATTATTTCCACCAACAGTGACCGAATGCATTCTAGGGGCCACACACTGTTCTGAGTGCTGGGGACGCGGCAGCAGATATTCACAGGGCTCATACCGTAGCAGCTGCCGTGGGATGCTATGGGATGCCAGTGTGTTCTGTGGGCCTTAGAGCCTGGACCCTCTGTGATCTCTCTGTTGCTTGCAGCTTGGTCTTTAAGAGTGCAGTGATTTTCACCTATGTGATGTTTTGGTAATAATGTCTATGCCAGATGCTGTGTTTCTGCCCTTTCTTCCTGGCCCGACTTGGGGGAAATTGATGCCTTTGTTGATTAGACCCTTCAGGCCCCTTGGTTGTGGGTAGCAATCCCAAGCTCAGAGGCTGGTGCTTGGTGACATTCTTGAGAAATGGTCACGCTAACCCAGAATTTCTACCCTGAGTCCAGGCTTCTTTCTTCCAACAGTAAAGATGTGTGTCCGCATGCAGGGAATCAGCTTCTAGGACACTAGACCTAGAGCCATCCCCCGCATAAATCAGATTCCTAACACATTTCTAAAGCTGTCTGTACGTTGCTAAAACACAGCCCTTGAGTTGCTGAAACTTCATTCCCGTGCATTGTTGCTTTCATGTGAAACTGACCACATAGTCCCCTGGAAGGTGCAGCCTGAGACCCGACATCCTCTGCTCTCGAAGCCTGCTCCAGTGGTTCATTCGATGCTGGAACGTAGCAGGTTTCCCCAACACGCCGATATGCAAGCCTTCCTTCCCCTTAGCTTCTGGTTTTCATTGTTTTCTCCAGCTTACAGGCATAGCAGCCTAGTGGAGAGCATTCCAGCAGGGTCTTGACTTCAGCGCCGTCACCTGGGTCCCTGTTTATTGCTGGGATGGTCCGTCCTTAACTGTGGCCACTGGACCACCCGTGTCCTGGGTCCTGGGAGGAGCAACTGGTTTGCCCATGCAGTAATGGATCTGAAGACACCTCCTTCGCTTCGGCAAAAAATTATTTGGAGATCAGTGAGACCCTCTCAAGAGGGTCAGACACAGCATAGCAAAGTGTGCCAGGGCTGGAAGAGCTGTGTTCAGGTGCTTTCTCTATAGGACAGGTGGCTGGGTGTATGGACATGCCACCCTAGCTCCGGTCCTGTGTCATCTCTAAGATGGAGATTATGATTCCAGCCTGAGCAACCTCCCCGGCTGGCCAGGAGAAAATATCTGAGATAATGGGAGTAAAAGTACTTGGGAAATTTTAAAATTCTGTACAAATACGAGAGATTATTATTCATCTTCTAGAAACAGAAAAAAATGATCTGTGGAAGAGGAAAATGCACAGGGATGTAGAAGATGCTGGCCATTTTGAAGATGTGTGCAATTTTGACACTCAGCTTCACTGATACCAGTAATGTTTTCAAAAATGGCTGTTCTTAAGGCTTCGAAAGAGGACACTTTCTCATGAAAGCAACCAGGTCTGTTCTTTGAACAGTTCAGGGCCCGTGCAGGTGGTGGTGGTCAAGCTAGGCCAGGGAAATTTGGAGACCCGGTCCCGTGGTGGGCATTGTAGCAGCAGGAGGTAGTCCAGGATGGGATGAGAACATGCACGCATCTTTCCTGCGCTCCGGGCTGAGGAAGTGGGGAGCGGCTCAAGGAGACATGCCAGGAGAAGGCCCACCCCACGTGAGCCACGCTTCGCACCTAAAAGCCGCCTCCTTCCTGTGATCCTGCCCCAGAGTGGGGAAACGGCAGAACGAGGAACTGCAAGCCCATCTGTGCTCTAGGCGCGGTGTCCCGCGGTGGCCCTGGCACTGTCCTCTCCCACGGCCCCGCCCGGTGCTCTGAAGTCCAGAAGGCAGTGGGAGTGCCGGGAAATGCTACCAGCCTCTGTCGTTGCTTGGGACTTAACTGAGCATCTCAGGACAGTAGGGTCGTTCCTGCCAGTGCTGGCCGGTGGGCAACTGCTTAGGAGAGCAGAGAGGGCACCAGCCTTTCACTGCTGCCTGTTGGCTGCAGGTCTCGAGCATCAGTGAGCAGCAGAGGCATTCGGGGAGCTGTGTAGAAGGCCCAGTTCCAGGCCTCACTTTTTACAAATCCAGATCAACTTGGTCTGCCTGGGTGGTGGCCTGGGAATATGCATTTTTGACAGGCAGCGGAACTGATTCAGGTGTCAGTGGTTTGAGCAATCCTAGACCTCTAGGTGCATGTCCTGATTTGTCCCCCAGTGCTGTGGGGCTGGGCTGGGCTGAGCCGGCCTCGGACCTTCTGCATCCTCCTTGGCAAGGCCCATCTCACGTGGCCACTCCACGCATTGGGTTGACTGTGATGCTTTTGTAGAAAGTGTCCAGCCTACAGAGGGGCTCCATAAATGTTAGTGCTTGCCCTTTCTTAGAGCGACCCTGGGCAAGAACGAGAACCGGATTTATTTCAGATTTCCTAAAATGTACGACAGTTCTTGGTCCCCATTAACCGTTTTTGTGCATGTATAATATGGATATGTTTCTATCACTTAGCGAGTGTTTTATCCAGGGCATTCACCTGACCGAGCAAGGATCTCAGATTTCAGGGACAGGGAGAGAGACACAAATGTTGTGTCAAAAGTAATTGCCGGCACCGGGGACCAGAAGCTCTGCTTTTGGAGGTGAGACTTCAGTGCATGAACCTAATAATGTTTGCTAAGTAAACAGAACTCATAAGAAATCAGCTAACAGACCGAAGAAGATGAAATTGTACAATCCTTTGTACACAGGAATTTAGAGGAAGGGGAAAGCCGTCGTGGGCTATGCCCACCCTGGCTTCTAGAATGAACTGTATGGTCATCTTGACACATTTATTTTTTTAAATAAGCTCTGTGCCCAGCATAGGGCTTGAACTCATGACCCCAGTATCCAGAGTCACATGCCCCAGTACTTGTATTTTAAATGCAGATGGAGACCGGCGGATTGCACTGAATATATGTGTACATATGTGTGATTAGAGTCATAGAGGGGCGCCTGGGTGGCTCAGTCTTTAAGTGTCTGCCTTTGGCTCAGGTCATGATCCCAGGGTCCTGGGATCGAGCTCCGCATCGGGCTCCCTGCTCACGGGAAGCCTGCTTCTCCCTCTCCCACTCCCCCTGCTTGTGTTCCCTCTCTCACTGTGTCTCTCTCTGTCAAATAAATAAATAAAATCTTTAAAAAAAAAAAAAAAAGGGGGGGGGTCGTAGAGTTACAGAATCTGAAGGGATCTTACACTTACCTCCCATCCTTCCATCCGCCTGCCAACACATGCCCAGTGTTAGAAATCAGATCCACAAAGGCCCAAGGAGCTGAAGTGTCTAAGGTACACGAACGGATTCTGAATTTGAAGCCTATAGATAAAGAAGGTAAATGAAATGGCATTTAAATATTTAACTTAAATCTTTTAGGAGATCTGTGTGCCATAGACTCTTAGCTGGATGATACTGGACACCTTCAAATCTAATCATTGGAGGGTGGGCAGGAAGGAGTAGGGAGGTTTATTTAATTTAGTAGCCACGAGGCTCAGCGTCAAACTCAACGGTGAGCAGAACGCGTCTTCTCGAGAGAGTGAGTAGGAGTGGCAAGAGGTCTAGGCTCTCAGATGAGCCCTGGGCAGCTTGGAGGGTCACCAACGGCTGTCCCCGAACCTGGCACTGTGCTCTCTCAGCCAGGTGTTTGCAGGGGTTTGTGCGGGTTCCCATAAATCTGCCGAGCTCTTGGCGTCTCTCCTCTTTACTGTTACCATCTGAAATTCACATGGTGTCAAAAATGTGCCAGGCAGAGGCTGTGCAAATCCTAGTCTGATCATTTTGCCTAGCGAGCCTAAAATTGATGTTAAAAGTGAAAAGGTGTTGACTGTTGGCAACCGTAATGAGGGAGGACGAAGGGGTTGGCTGTGACCACTGTGTTGTGGCACCTAGAAATGATTTCAGGAGCACCGAGACTGTCGGCCCATTGTTGTGCGGATGGGACTTCGTGGTGGCCTCAGCTCGTTCACATGCCTCTGAACACTATGAGCTTTGTGGCAAGTCCCAAGTGATTCAGGGGGCGCTTCCTGCTTCGGAGTTGCTCACAGAGGAACCCGGCGTGGCCCGTGATCATACAGCACAGAGAGCGGGCCCTGGACTGTCTTCGGGGGCACAGAGGTGGGGAGTCAGAGAAGGCGTCACAGAGAAGCTGAGCCTCCGAGGGGAATTGGAGTCCACCGTTAGACTAGAGAGGAGGGCAGATGTTTTGGGGGGGCCGGGGGGATAGCGTGTGCCTAGATGTGAAGGTCTGGGGGTACTCCAGAGCAATGCATTGAAAACCAGCAAGCACAGGACCCAGTCAAGGAGGATTAGAAAGTTGATTTCAATTATGGGGATCCATACCCCCCCACCCCAAGGGACTTAGGTGATCTTTTAGGCCACGCCAAATCACCTGCAGATTTTAAGATGTATATTTTAGGAGCGTGACTCGAGGTGGCCACAGAGGGAAGAGAAGAGAAGGGATAGATTCTAGAAACAAGATGGCTAGGATGAGCTCTTCTGTTCTGGGTTAATGATATTTCTTGGGGGCACCTGGGTGACTCAGACTCTTGGTTTAAACATCCGACTCTTGGTTTCAGCTGAGGTCATGATCTCAGGGTTGTGAGATCGAGACCCGTGTCGGGCTCCAAGCTCAGTGAGGAGTCTGCTGGAGATTCTCTTCCTCTCCCTCTGCCCCTCCCCTACTCATGTGCATGCTCAAGTGCGCATGCTCTCTTTCAAATAAATCTTTTTAAAAAAATATGATTTCTTGTGACCCATCTTTGTGCTGTTCACACAGCCATGGCTGTCTGATCAGCTAGGAGTTTGGCTCAATTGTTTGGCCTGTGATGTTAGTAACTGTCCAGAGCACGTGTTTGCTTTCCATAGATGCCAGTAGACCTCACTTTGTTTCTTGGCCAAGACTAGACCTGGTGAGGCCTTAACCCCAGGGGCAAGCAGTGGGAAGAAGTGCTTGGACTTGTTTCAGCTTCAAAACTAAGAGTGTGGACAAGAGGAGAGCATCACCCAGTGGATTCTAGATACTCTTTGTCTCCCCAGTGCAGGCCAGGAAAACCAATGATGGCCGAGCAGCTGGCTCCTGACAAATCCTCAGTATCCTTCCTGCCTTCATTATATGTCAGCATTACTTGGATTTGAATCTGAGCTCAGGAAGAGGCTCTTGATAAATTTGGTTGTGGGAAGAAGCCAATTTCCTCAAGATCAGAAAGACACCCCACCTTCCCCTATACACACACAGACTTCAGGACCACATCACACAGCCTTGGGGGCTGTCACTCTGCGGCCTAACCACATATCAGGACTGCTAGCCCCTCCCTGACCCAGGCAGGCTGATGGAGGTCAGGTGCACCAAAGGAGACCATCCTTGGGCCACCCCGTCCAACCCCAAATGGAGAACTTGGTGTTGCATAAACATAACTTGATAACCTTTTTGTTCCCCAGTGCCCAGATTTGAATGCCAGCTGATAAATGAGCTCTGTGTGCAGAAGAACTTAGTTTTCATTTGCATTATTTTCCTAGGTGAGCTTCTCACCTGGTTCCTGGTTCACATTTTCCCATCCACCGCATCTCAGCCACTTTTAAAAATTATTTCCACATAGGGGCGCCTGGGTGGTACAGTCGGTTAAGCATCTGACTCTTGGTTTCAGCTCAGCTCATGGTCTCAGGGTCGTGAGATCGAGCCCTGTGTCGGGCTCCTCACTCAGTGGGGAGTCTACTGGAGATTCTCTCTCTCCCTCTCCCCCTGCCCCTCCCCACTGCACATGCACACTCTCTCTCTAAAATAAATTTAAAAAATTATTTCCACGTAGTGATAATCACTTCTGTATATTGAATGTCTGCCCTGTGTTGGGCGTTTTACATGTGATAACTCATTTAGTCCTTACTCAGAACTCAGGTTGCAACTCAGGTAACCCTGCTTGTGGAGACCAGCTCAGGGCGGCTCAGAGAAGCTTTAGCAGCACTGTGGGTCTCTGTCTCCCCGGTGGTTTTTGCTGGACTTCTCTGAGAGCCTTCCAGCACTTCTGCCTCCCCTGTCATAAAAGGCACTTTTGTCTTGACCTGCCTCCTCCTCCCAGCTTCAGTCTGGTTCACGCCTGCTCTTCCCGTAACCATACCCAGTGGCCCCATGGCTCGGTATACAAACTCCTGGCCTCTTAGGATGAGATTCAGAGATGACTAGTGGTCTCTGTCTCTCACCACCGTCACCCTCCCTGGAACACTGTCTTCGCTCCGCTTCCTGGGAAGGGGTGGGCAGGCGCCTTTCCTCCCCTGCTGATCACTGCTTCGTCACTTTCTGGGCCTGTTTCCTGGACCCCTCCGGGTGCTGCTCCCTCACCCTGTCCAGATAAGCCCCAGCTCCAGGTGTTCTGTCCCCTGGACCACTAGCTCCAGTCTCCTCTCTTGGGGCTTCCCTCCCTGCCACGTCCTTGGTCTCTCAGGCCAGCCAATGGGGCACCTCTGGCCCCTCCCAGCTTTCCCTTCTTAACCCAGCAGACCAGAAGTCCTGCTAGAGCTTCATTCCCAGAGGCATCCCAACCCTAGAGCTCCTTTCTCCAGGCCTCATTACTGTCAGTGGCTCTTCTACTTCCTCCTTTTGGTCCCCGTGCCTCAGGCCATCCTGCACTGGGCTGATGCAGCCCTGACAGCACTTTATTACATCATCCGCCTACTCAAGAGCCCACAGCGGCTCCATGTCAGCGGTTGTATTGGGTCCATCCCGCCTGATCCTCCAGCTTCTTCCCGAAGTGCCACTCGGTCTGTCCAGGGAGACTTTTCCCTACCTCCAGCTCCCGGAGTGTTCTTTGACCAGATAAGCAGGTCCCCCGAGCCCACCCCCTCCCCATCCCCACACCCGCTCTGTGGTTCTGTCTGCTCTTCCCAGACCTGAATCCCCCTCTCTGCTTGCTTCCATCCTCCATCTCTAGCCATCCACCAGGCCTTGACCCCCAAACCTGCTTCCTCTTCTTACACTTACAAATGAATGGTCTCTCAGAAGAATACGTGCTTGTTGTAAAACGTGTTTTAAACTACAGATAAGTATAATGAAGAGATTAAAAAAAAACTTAGAGTGGTAATTTCTGGGTGGTGGAATGATACTTTGTATTTATCAAAGATTAAATGTATAGGCATCTGTAGAGCATGTATTATTTTTTACACAATTGGAATTGTGTTGTTTTTACATTTTATCATACTTTATTTTTTACCGGCTGTGAGAATGTTCCCATCCCACTAGTTTTAAACGGCATTTTAACAAGCTGTGTTGTAATAACCCATTCTGTGGATGTGCAATTGAGACCTTTAGCCCGTCTCCTCCTGCAGGTCTTTCTGTGGCTTCCAGCATTTTAGCATCATAAATACCGAATGTCCTGGTTCCCTAACTCTAGCTGTTTGTTTTCTGTGTCGTATGGTTTAGCATTTTTTTTTTTTTAAGATTTTATTTATTTATTTGAGAGAGAGAATGAGAGAGAGAGAGAGAGCATGAGAGGGGGAGGGTCAGAGGGAGAAGCAGACTCCCTGCCGAGCAGGGAGCCTGATGCGGGACTCGATCCTGGGACTCCAGGATCATGACCTGAGGCGAAGGCAGTCGCTTAACCAACTGAGCCACCCAGGCGCCCCTAGCATTTTTTTAATAACGCAGAGGCAAATTGCATTTACTGAGCGGTTGTCATGTGCTTAGTGCCTTCCATTCTCACGTAAGCCTCCGAGCCACCTTACGCAGAAGACAGGAGCCGTATCTCGAGTCACTTGACTTCAGTCATCCGGTTTGTAGATTATGAGGTCCAGCTGTGGGCGCAGCCTTTGATCCCAGATCCAGCCCTCATTGCCCTACCCTCCGTGATGGTGTTAAGGATGCACAGCAGCTCACGCCTGTGGGCGAGTGCTAAGACTTGATGAAGGGAGTGGGCAGCCTCTTTATTTTACCATCCCCTCCCAGCTGGATTAGAAGAGCCTCTTTGCAGTCAGAGGCACACCTCTGGGCTTAATCATAGATGCAATTAGAGCTGGCAAGCACTTTCTCATTTTATAAATGAAGATGCTGAGGGGCTTATCAGGCATCCACAGTGTCAGGGGATAAGCTGTATTGGGTAGCCCATGGTAGATGCAACATCCAACCCTCGGACACCCAAATTCCAAATTTACTGTTAGCTGGAGCTTCTGCTACTGTCCCTGCCCGTCCATCAGACCTGGGGACCGGGCCTGGCTGCCGGTGCTGGTGGAACTGATGTTGCCTTACTCCTTTGGACTCTGAAATTAGGCTGCCACCTCCTCCCTTCTCCCCAGGGAAAACCCAGAAGCCCCCTAGGATTGGTGAACCCCCCCCCCCCCGCCCCGCCCCGGCTCATTTCCCTTCCTCTGCCCATCCTTCTGCAGAGTCCCAGGGGCTCTTGGCCAAAGCCACTCTGAAAACCATCACATTTTCTTCTGTTACTCCAAGATCTAAAGCCATCTTCCCTTGCTCCAGTGATGCTGACTTCTCTGTGGCTGAAGGTGTTCATGTTTCCTCTCCCTCTGACCATCACGGTGATCATGAGACCCTTCATATAAAGCTGGACCATCTAATGGGTCTTTGAGAGAAAGAAAGGGAGAAAAACAAGGGTGGGTTCCAGGTGCTACTGTCCTCCCCAGCGCTTCCCCTCCTCCTTTTCCAACTGAGGATATAAGCAGGTCAGCGTGAAGCCGTTAGCCCCTTCGCTTTCATTATCAGGTCCCCATGGGCTTCTCCCAGAGAAAGGAGAGAGTCCTTTCTGTGGAGCACAAGGCATTTTTCATTACCCTCAAGAAAAGGAGGGTTGAGGTGTAGGAGAGTATGTAAGATGGGGGCAGGAGGCTCGGGGAGGAGGAGGTGTGGAGGAGAGAGAGGGCCTTGGAAGGGGGCCACTTCAGAAGTGCTGTTGCTGATGTGAAATATGGCCCCGTTGTCATTGGGGAGGAATTCCCCACCTAGTTGACAACAATGTTCCAGCGATTCTCAGCCTCAGCACTGTTGACATTTGGGGCTGGATCATCTTTTGTTGTGGGGGGCTGCCCTGTGCCCTGTAGGATGCTTAGCAGTATCCCTGGCCTCGGTCCACTAGATGCCAGGTGCCCACAGCAGATGTGATGACCAAAAGTGTCTTCAGACATCATCATATGTCCTTGGGCGGGGGGTGGCGGGCAACTTCTCTTTCTGTCTGCATTGAGAACCATTCAGCAGCTTTATTGGGGAGCTGGTGTTTTCACCTACCCCGACTCCTTGAATCCCCACAATAACCACATGAAGGGAGTGGCATTAGCCCCATTTTACAGATAAGGACACTGAGGCCCAGAGAGGTTACATATGAATGGATAACAGTAAGTGCTAGAACCAAGATTTGAATCCAGGTTAGTCTGATGTCAAAGCCCATTCTCTTAGAGGTGGGGTTGCAAGGAAAAGAAAAGCCACTGGCGGGGTTTATTTTGAGGAAATAGTGGGATATTTTGCAGGCAGCTCAAGACAGGGAACGAGATACGATGGGGTCTCACAGAAATAGAGTCGGCGGGTTGGGAGCCAAGTTTACGCGCCCGTCTCTCGGCGCTCCCTGGCTGTGCTTCTGCCTGTGTCTTTGCACTTGGTGGCTGGAAGGACGCTCCTGGCTCTGCTTCTCCCATAGCTTCCATGCTAACCCTGTCCCCAACCTTGTTAATATGCCTCAGTCTGTGTGTCAGCAATCCATGTTCCCAGGAGAAACCGTGCAGTTGGCCCAGCCCGGGTGAGTGGTTTGCTCCTGGTCCAGTCATGTGTGTGTGTCAGGGGCCTGGGAGCTGAGAGGAGGAAGTGATTGGCCTCCCCTACACCCTGAGCCCTTGTCTCTGCCCCTTAGCTGTCCTTGCTGACCCATCACCATGACAACAGAGGCCATGTTCCCACCACCTGGAAGGCAAGGGCTTTACAGACCAGTACCTAGGCCACTGTGTCCTGCAGAGTGAAGCCACGGGAAGTGTGAGCAGACACATCTGTTTCTTCCATTTAGCAAACAAGTGGAGCCAGATCAGCCCCCCAGAAATTGATCTTTACCAACACTTAATGAAGAGTTAGCTAGTTAATAGCCCGTGACAAATCCAGAGGCTGTTAGGGGTCTGACGGCCCAGACATTGACAGCAGCAGTGGCCAATTTCCAAGAGATTACTGACATTTGGGGCCATTCAGGAAGACATCCGGGAGGAAGTATTCACAGAGTTGTTTCAGGCACAGGGAGGGAGGGAGGGAGGAGGGAGAAGACTAAATGGCAGCTTGGTAATACTGATGTTGGCATCCTCTGAGCCGAGCACAAGTTGTTCGAGGAGACTTTTAATCACAGGAGAGTTAAGAACAGAAGGAACAGCGAATCTCAGAATTTCCTTGAGCTCAGAATGAATCCAACAGGCCCCCAGAGGCCCAGAACCCTTTGGTGTCAATTAGGGTCAGTCCGGCCCTTGCCCTGTGACTGGATGACTGTCACTGTGGCTGATCCCTAGCCAACACACTTAGGTGACTGTCCCGTGCAAAGGAGCCCGGCCTCTTGTTTTGCTGTTGGTGCTGATGTCCACGTCTGGTAGGCATTCAGCAGGTGCAATGGTGAGCCCACTGTGGGCCGGGCACCTGGCCTGGCCTCTACCCTTGTGGAGTCCTGGGCACAGAGGAACGACTAGCTGGAGGGCAAAGAGGGCATTGCAGTGTGCTATGAGTTCCAACAGAATAGAAATAGCAGGTGTGGGGAGCACTTTCTGGGTTATGCCTAGGGACACGGAGCATGGGGCACCATCTAGACATTCATAAAAGGGACTCCTGCACTCCAAGAGCTCACACTGAATATGGTGGAGAAGTGGTCAGAACCCTTGCCTTCACTGCTGCATCTCTGTCGTTAAGTGCCCTCAGCTCTATCTGCAGTGGCTTCTCTCCATCTCCCGTTCACTGGCCACCATCACCCCCAGCATCTCCTGGGTCCACTCTGTCCTCTGTTACTCACACAGCAACCAGATTCCCCTTGTCTGCCACATCCCTGCTCAGAACATTCCATAGGCTTCCTGCTCCATGTAGGATAAATGCAGACTGCTTCTATGAACCACGGGAGAGAACCCACCTTCCTCCTGGCTCTGTGTCCTTCCGCTTGGCCGCTGTCCATGGTGATGCAGCCTCCCGACCCACTTGCCGTTCCTGAGACCCTTCACACTCACTCCCAGCGAAGGCTTTCACGTGTGCTCTTCCCTGCGTGTGGAGCTCTTGGCCGCCGGGACCTGCTGCCTTCTCATCTGCCAGGCCTAAACTCAGATGCACCATCTCACCACAGACCTCTCTGGCCACCCTTCCAAATTTGCCTCTCACCCCACGCCCACTGTCACATTTTCCTCTTGGATTTTCTTCAGAGTTTTTAGAAGTATCTTGCCCATTTATTTTGCTGTGGTGGAGGTACAAAGAGGTAAGAAATGCATCATGCTCAGGGTCCGCAGGGAGGTGAAGGTTTAGGTGACATTTGAGCTGGAACTTGAGGTGTGACCTGCTAGGTTAAGATGTGGATGGAAGGAATTTTAGGAGAGGGAACAGCATGAGCAAAGACACAGAGGCCAATGAGTGTGTCACCCTCAGAAAACCACTTTGAGGCAGCATGCCTATTGCCAGACGACACAGGAAGGCAGAATGGGAGTTGAGGGGGTGCTGAGACCCCACGCTAGAGCATCTGGGCTTCCTCCTGTGGACAGTGAGAAGTCAGGGGTGCACATTGAGTAGTGTGCTAGACCTCCTGGATTTGCTCGATGGAACCAAATAGGGTTTGAAAGTGAAGTCGGGTTTTAAAAAAAATAGGCAGAAGTGGGGCGCCTGGGTGGCTCAGTCGGGTAAGCGTCTGCCTTCGGCTCAGGTCATGATCCCGGGGCTCTGGGATCGAGTCCCGAGTTGGGCTCCCTGCTCCTGCAAGGAGCCTGCTTCTCCCTCTCCCTCTGCCCCTCCCCCCCAGTCGTGCTTGCTCACTCTCTTTCTCTCTCAAATAAATAAAATCTTTAAAGAAAAAATAAAAATAGGCAGAAGTAACTGGGGGCCAAGTCTGATGAGGAAGAGAGAGTGTGCTGAGACCAGGAGCATCAGCTTGGAGTGAGAAGCAAAGGGAGGCCTTGGGGTAACAAGGTCTTGTTTCCTGAACCCATCTTGAGCTGAACAGCCAGGTGGCATTCCTGTGCACTGGTCTTTGGGAGGTCTGCGGTGGCCAGGGGAATCAGCAAGTTGTTCCAAGAAGACACGCACATTTCCCACTGATGGTTTTCTCTGTCTCTGGCTAGCTCAAGCCACACAGACACAAAAGTGCTGCATGATGAGGGTCAGATGCTCTTTGTAATTCCACAGCGATGAGTCTTTTTTGTAACATCCAGATGTCCGTGCTATTTTGGGCAGATGTTCTGGGGAGCAGTTGGTGATGACCTCACGAGGGTGTGACTTTAAAAACCAAATAACACAGCCGCGGTGAGTAAAGCCGGACTCTGCTCTCCTAGTCCCTGTGTTGCAGGGCCCCCTCGTGTCCAGGTGACCCCACACCACCCCTGCCAGGGGGTGGGGGTGGGAACACCAGCAATGCCTTCAAGTCCTCCTTGCCCCAGGCTGCTGGGTGAGCTCAGAACATGTGGGAGTGGCGCTGGGGCCTTTGAGAGAATTTTCCAGGGACAGGACACCTATACTCTGCTGAGGGCCTTGTTCCTGTCCTCCTCGGGGCAGCCCTTTGTAACCAGGTCAGCCTCTTAACCTGTCTGAGACCCTATTTCTTCATCTATAAATAAATAGATAATAAATAATTTCTTATAAGTAAAGAAAAAAGTAACACCTACCTGGCGGAGAATCCGAGAATCAGGTGAGATCCTGCGTGCCATGGCCTTTCGCATTCTGGAAGGCGCCATACAGATGCTAATGATCCGGCAGCAGGCTTCTAAGTAAGGCGTCAGGCCTCTCCCCTGAGCGTGTAAGAATTGGCTGGCACCTCAGGGGTTCATCCAGTCTAAACTCCAAGCCAATGAAAGAGCCTGTTCTCAGGGGTCTCCACAGAGAATCACGAGCCTCTGCTTGGATTCCTCCTGTCTTCGGGAGCTTGCTTTTTTCCAAGGTCCCCTATTCCAACCGCAGGCAGGGTTCAGAGCTCAGTGCACTCCTTTCTGTGGAGCCCGACATTACCCCTGTAATTCCCAGGTTGTGGTTTTCAAGCGCTCCAGAGCCCTGCTCTCCAGCATGGTAGCCGCTCCGAATGCGGTTACTGAGCGCTTGAGATGTGGCAAGTCCGAACGGAGTTACGTCGTCAGTGACAAATACACTCTGGATTGCAAAAGACTTACTGTGGAGAAAAAGAACAGAAAATCTCATTAATTTATACATGTGTAAAGAACATTTTATATGTATGCTAATTTTATGTTTTCATCTTTTACATGTTGAAATAATTTGGATACATCGAATTCTGGAAAATATTAAAGTCAATTT
The DNA here is from genome assembly GCF_964656455.1 of Halichoerus grypus. Classification (NCBI taxonomy): domain Eukaryota; kingdom Metazoa; phylum Chordata; class Mammalia; order Carnivora; family Phocidae; genus Halichoerus; species Halichoerus grypus. The sequence goes on from NC_135719.1 coordinate 10,884,499, forward strand.
CACCTGTTCAGTTTTACTTTAATAATGCGACCGTTCAAAGAATTTAAATTACATCTGTGGCTCACATTATACTTTATTATTATCATTGGACAGCGCTGGTCTAGAATTATGCAAAATAAACTAGATCCAGCCTTTCTACCCAGCAGCCTTCAGATATATTAAGATACGTATTTTATGCCCCATGGCTTGTCTTCTCGTCTATCCCCACGTATCGATTAAACACCTGCTATTTGCCAGGCACTGTGTTAGGTGCCGAGGTGGGATGTGGTGGTGAACAAAGTGGGCTCGGTCCTTGCGCTCTTGGAGCTATACTTTGATGGGGGATGTAGACCCTATCAAGTCTCACAAGCAGGACTGTGGTTCCACATGTGGCCTCCTCGCGCCCCATTTTCCTCCTTTTTAGTACATTTGTTATTTTACAATAAACACCGCAAAGTTAACTCTTACTTCCTCCTTTCCATACTGTCGTCTTTTTTTTAAGATTTTTTATTTATTTGACAGGGGGTGGGGCACAAGCAGGGGGAAAGGCAGAGGGAGAAGCAGACGCCCCTTTGAGTGGAGAGCCCAATGCGGGGCTCGATCCCAGGACCCTGGGATCATGACATGAGCCGAACGCAGATGCTTAACCGACTGAGCCACCCAGGCGCCCCCATACAGTCTTCTTAGGAAAGAAGTCACCGTATGCCGTCCACAGTTAAGGAGTGAGGCGTTATGCCCCCCCTCCTTGAGGGCGGAGCATCTACGTACATTATTTGGAGTTCTTTTGCATTTATCCATTCTCCCCCATTTATTTATTCAGTTATTGATTTATGTCAGGATGGACTCGTGAATATTTATTTCATACTTTGGGCTAGGATGCAATACTCCTGTGTTGTTGCAGTTGTTCCAGCTTCGGCTGTTGGATGCTTTTTCGGTGTCCTTTTGACATATCCCCATCCGTGTAGGTTTTTTGTTTTAGTTTAGTTTGTTTTAGTATAGTTTTTTTGTTTTTGTTTTTTGTTTTTTTAACACTTCCTTACTTTCTGGCACTACAAACTATAACATGTTCCAGACTCATCTGGTATTAAAATAAGGATACTTTTTGCACTTATCTCATGGAGTTATTCTGAAAGCTAAATGAGTTACTACAAGTCATGCTTTTCCCCTGCATACTTTTCTTTATTGAGATATAATTGACATAACATTATATTAATTTCTGATTAGATATCTGTGAGTCTAGTTAATGTCTATCACCACACAGTGTTAGTTTTCTTGTGATGAGAACTTTTAAGATCTACTCTCTTAGCAGTGTGCACACAGTGCAGTATGATTAATGTCCCATGGTGTGTGTTACATCGCCAGGACTTATTTATTAAAGATAGATTTATTTGAGAGAGTGAGTGTTCAGGGGGAAGGGGCAGAGGAAGAGGGAGAGAGAATCTCAAGCAGACTCCCAGCTCAGCATGATGCCCGATGCGGGGCTCGATCCCATGACCCTGAGATCATGACCTGAGCCAAAATCAAGAGTCAAGATGCTTCACTGATGGAGCACCCAGGCGCCCCAGAACTTATTTATTTTATAACTGGAAGTTTGTACCTTTTGACCCCCTTCACCCACTTCACTGCACCCTATACTTCTTTACTAAAAAACGTTTCACCGCCATATCACCACACTGAAGTTTTAGAGTCAAGCAAAGAAGATCCGATTTCTTTTTTCATGGAAACTCCTCCTAAGTCTGAGCTTGTTCCATACCTGTATTGTTCGTTTTTCTAACGCAGAACTTTCTTTCCCTGTTGATTCTCATGTTGTGTATTCCATTGCATTATTGCAGCCAGTCACAGTCACCTCTAGTCTCGATTCCTGTATGTCACTTCGTAGCCTCCCCCCATTTGACAGAGAGGTCTCACCGTGGCAGACAAGGTGTGGCCTGGGCCACACGTAGTACCTCCACCCTGCCATACCATCAACCAGTGGGGGTCTGCATGGGGCCCTCCTTTGACCACCGTCCGCCATCTTGAATCCGGGCTATGAGGAAAGACCTTGTCAGATGAGATTCACAGCCTTTCGGCTTTCCCCTAATTTATTTAATCTGGTGACCTTATGAAAATAGGAAATGAGGTTGGTTGGGTTCAGTTTGTTTTCAGGAAATCCATTTCCACTGGTACTTATTGCTATTTTTTTCTTTTGCCTTGAAGGTCCACGAACCATTGGTTAAATTCACTCTGTAATTTTACTGATGTCATTTCCAGAATCTGCCTATTGGTCTCTACAAACTGGACACTTGCCTAGTGCTGGTTTTGTGGCATTTTCTTTGTTTTGACATACTTTTCTCATGCAGTCTCTGTGTGCTTCTGAACTTTGGTCCATATCCAGCACCTGGGGCGAGCAAGAGGCCTTGAAGTCATTGGAAAACATGTTTAGAAGTTTTCTTTTTTTTATTTCTGTGTTCTGGTTCCCTCATAACCACTTTTGTTCATTCTTTTGGGGTTGAAGAACATTTTCCTTGATATAAAAAAAAAAAAACACACAAAATCATCGTTCAGTGAATTTGATTTCTTGCTGAACCATCTGCTGTAAATTGAAGGCCCATCTTTTGCTGCTGCTTCATCCTTCTCCAAAAATGCCTTTCGGAGGTTTTTCACTTTCCAGAACCTCAGCCCCTTCTGGGCCGTAACAGTGCCAAACCCATTGCTTAGAGGTTCCTGCCTCTCTCCTATATCCATCCTTAAAAACAGGTCATTCCTTCCATCATTTGTCATTAGCATTCTCAGTTGATCTGAGTTCCTATTTTTTTTTAAGATTTATTTGTTTTAGAGAGAGAGAGAGAGTAGGGGTACAGATAGAGGGAGAGGATCTCAAGCAGACTCCCCACTGAGCACAGAGCCCTCACAGGGCTCGATCTCAGGACTCATAATGAGATCATGACCTGAGCTGAAACCACGAGTTGGTTGCTCAGGTGCCCCTGAGTTCTCATTTAAACTATCATCTCACCTTCCTTTTTGCCTCCTGTGTGGTGGTGGGGAGACTGTTTATTTCTGAGGGGCTCCTTCTCTCCAGGTCTGACTCCCTCCAAGTTCCCTTTCACACCGTTTGCAGCCGCTGTCCTAATAGCCAGAGGGGGTCTGTCCTCCCGCTGTTACCGATGCCAGGATGGGGTGGGTCCGTCCCGACCTCCTGTGCTTCCTGCACTGGGGAGAGAAGGTGCCCCTCGTCTGCCTAAGGACACCTCGCCGGCAGCAGCATGACTGGCTTTCTAGGGGCACCCAGACTTCACTATCCCCGGGGTCCCCTCCAGCACCCAGAGATGTTGGGGGGAGAACAAGCTCAGCTCCATCCCCTTTTTGTGTCTGGAGTATGTGGCTTTTAGTTTCCTTCATTGTTGGCACTCAGTGGATTCTTTCGTCGTGGATGGACAAACGTCATGCCCCTTTTTCCCTCCGGCCAGAAAATACATTCTCAGATATCTTCACAGTTTCTGGGTCTGTCCCCTTCCAGGAAGCAGCACTTGCCTGGCAGTTGCCCTTCTGGGATGTCAGAGTGGTCAGCAAGCTGGGTACCTGCAGCTGCAGTCGGTGCTCGGCTCCATGTCCCTGGCTGCAGAGGGCAGGGTGGATCCTGTGCCCCCTTCCCCACCGTCGTCTAGGCAGCACGTCATCTCACTGAGCAAGGGGACCCCAGGAAGAGCCAGCTCTGGAAGGAGGTTATTGTAGTTGTGTTCTTTCTACTTCTGAGCTGCTTGCTTTTTCCTGAGAATAATATTTGGAGCTAAGAAGGCTGGTAGGTGCCAGACATCCCATGCGGTGCTTAGAGAGAGGAAGGGCAGTGGATTTTCAATCAGAACATTGAGGTGGGCCTCGGGGACTAACGTGCCTGGGTTCCTGGAGGTAGACCACTCCTGCATATGTACACATAAGTCCAGTCAACCCCTGAGGAGCCTGAGTCCCAGAGAGATGGGCTCCACCTCAGGCACACAGAGCCCAGCCCAGCCTAGCCCAGATGTCACTTTTCAGTCTTACGGTCTCATTGGTCTTCAAAGAGCAGTGAAGAAGGCTGGTGCATAGCATCCAGATGTTGGCAAGAACGTTTGCTGCTTCTCGGTGCAGGTCTCCTGTAGGACCTCCCAGGCCATCTTCGGAAGTACTAATGGTCAGAGGCTGCCTGCATCCTCAGAGTAGTCCCTTTCCATCCCCCAGTGGACAAACGAGGACACTGGGTTGCAGAAGGGAGAGATGGAGGTTCATTGCTAGAGGTGACAGCAAGAGAATAACAGAACTTGAACTTGCACCCAGCTCTAATAGTAGTGACCACGTGCAACGTTAAATGAAGGCCTACTCTATGCCAGGCAGGGTTCAAGGCTCATGGCATTTGTAATCTCCCATTTTTATTGTAACTCTGGAAGATGTGTAGTGTTATCCCCAGATTTGTAGATGAGGAGACTAAGACCCAGAGAAGGGATGGGACTTGTCCATGGGCACACAGCTGGGAAGGGGTCAGGCTGGACTTGGACTTGAGCCTTATCACCACGGTTGTGTCTTTGAGTTTGGATTGTTCTGGATTCCTGTCTGAGCAGGTGCACGTGCACATGCATCACTGGAAGGTGGGGAGTATTATTCCACACATTGGGAAATGGAGATTGAATCCCAAGGGTCTAAGTTCAGTGTCCTTTCCACTATGTAGAGTTAAGAGCTCTGTGAGGTCTAACCTGCGCATAGAGTTATATGCAGGATTCATTTCTTGAGTTTTACCCCCTTTTACTCTCTGAGTTAAAATCAGCCAGCAGGCTGAGATCCTTGCTTTAACCCACATCATCAGTCCGTTCCCTCCAAGCAGGCCGGCTTTCAGATGACCTTGAAGGCAGGATGCTGATGTCCTTCGGAGTGTGGCTGCGCCCCATGAGGTAGTCTCATCTGACAGTGGGCCAAGAGGAGAGCAAGCGAACGTGGCCCATTGTTCCATCCACTTAGGGACACTTGCTCTCTGGGAGCCCACGTCACCACAGTCCCCATTGGAGACACTTGCCTGCTGAGGTCTTCAGTTGTGGTCATGCCCTGGGGCTGCCCAACAAAGTACCACAAATGGGGTGGCTTCGAACAACAGAAATGTATGCTCTCACCGCTCCAGAGACCAACAGTCTGAGATCAAGGTGTCAGTAGGGTCCGTTCCTTCCTGAGGCTGAGGGAGAATCTCTTCCCTGCCCCTGTCCTTGCATCTGGGGGTCGTTGGCAGTCCTCGGTGTTATTTGGCTTGTAGATGCATCACGCCTCTCTCTGCCTCTGTCTTCGCGTGGCTCTCCCCTCCGGGTCTGGTCTCCCTCTCCTTTCTCTTACAAAGACATCAGTCATTGGATTTGGGGCCCACCCGGGTAATCCAGGATCCTCTCATCCTGGGATCCTTAATTCCATCCACAGTGTAATTTCTCAGTAAGGTCACATTTGCCTCAGCAGTACTGGGGTTAGAATTTGAACATGCCTGTTTGGGGGATGCGGTTCAACCCACTGCATCACTGTTCCCTCATGGTTTATGAACAGCTCCGGAAGCCGTAAAGGGTCTTGGAATGGGTGAGAAGGGGGCGAGCCCTTCTGCCCCAGCCTCCCGACCAAATAGACCCCATCCCTCTTTAGGGATGAGTCCCACTGGAAAAGAAAGGCTGGAGCCAAGGCCCTGGCATGGGTTTCTCAAAAGGGCTGCATTATATTTTCCCAGGAAGCAGATGTGTGCCCCCCGCCACTGGGCCGGTTCTTCCCTCTGCCCTGAGGCAGGGGGCTGGATTCACTGACTTCCCAAAGCCCTTCCCGCCTGGACACACGTCACCTTCTCTGGCAGCCTATGTGCTTCCTCGCAGACGTCCCACTGCCTTGTCTGTGTCCAGCACGGCGCTCCAGGTCTTGGCAGGACACATGCCTGGCCTGTGGGGGAGCATGTCGCTTCCCTCATCATCCAGCCTGTGACCGATGTGCCCCTGACCAGATGGCACGTTCCGCAGGAGGCCTAGCAGTGGCTTCCCTGGATCTAGAAAACAAAACCCTTGAGAGGTGGCGGGGAGGGGGCGAACAGAGGTGGTGGCGTCTACACCGAGGCTGTCGTGAGCACGGCCAACCCGGTTATGGCATCAAGCCTGCGTTGAGAACTTTGTGGTCCGTGCTCGTTTAGTGCGTTGGATCTAAGCTGCTACATCACTGCTCTCCAAGGTCTGGTGTCCACCGAACCTCAGGATGCACCTTACACAGGTTAATTGCACTTACTGTTTGTGGATTAATGGATGTTTCCCTCTAGAGTCCCTTGGCCCTGAGTCTGGTACATGGCAGGTGCCCCGCAAGTGAGTTTTGCTCTGGGGGCTCTCCTTACTTGGGTCTGGGAGTGTTGGGAGGTTGACTGGCTCATGCCCACGGCTCGGCCCCATCAGGATTTCAGGGCCACAAGTACCGCAACAAGAGCTGACAGAAAGGAACCGGGACCTGGGTGAGAGAGCTCAGCTGAGCTCCATCCCAGGGATCAAAAAGGAAGCCTCCCTCCTCCACGCCCATTTGACTCCAACTCCTGGTTCACCAAGAGCTGCCCCTCTGAGGGTGCTGAGAGACCAAAATCTCCCCGGGGTTTGTTCATTTGGTCGCTCCAGGGGTACTTTCCTACAGTGATTAGCTGTGGGATCTCTAAAGCCCCAAAGGGCTGGTGGAGCTGCCGGGAGGAGCCTGAGAAAGCAGAGACGTGGAGGGTGTGCGCCTACCTCCCTGCTGACCGTGGCATTGACCCTGGAGCCCCGGGAGTTTCCAGAGCCGTGGAACGAGAGAAGGAGCAGGACAATGATGGGCTTTCTGGGGCACGCTCCCAGGCACCCTCGTCATCACCCCTTCAGAAGCCCCACGGGCTCGTTCCTGTGTGCACATGCGCGCCCCTACACAAAGGGTCTCTCCTTTGGGGCCCTGGGGTTTGGCTCTTTGGGCAGGGCGGGGGCAGCCACCATCCTACACTGTGCAGAGAGGCGTGGATGGAGTGCCCCCCAGCGCACACCCTGGCCTCCGCCCCCATCCACAGTGCTCCCCAGGCCCTTCCTGGGGGCCCTGTTGAAATAGGACCAAGAGCAAACCGTGCACGCTGAAGAAATTCAGGAGGAAGACCTGAGCCACAGTCCATCTCCAAGCCTTTCAAATGCCTGTCCGAGAAGACAAACACACATACACACAGAGTTCACATCTCTTTCTGTCCCAGAAAGTTTTGAAGGTGGCAAAATATTCTTGCAGAAAGAGCGTGAGTGTCCCTCAAAACCAAGCCTTGAGACGGAGGGAGACTCTATGTGTGTGAGTGAGGGGTTACCCATCAGGCAGGGGCGCTACCCAAGGTCATCCCGCGTTCAACTGGAATCTGAGCCCCTGAAAAGGAAAATTTTCCTTGGGGGGGCCCTGGAGACACCTGTTGGCGTCTTAGATGAAAAAGTCACTGTGAAAAATAGTACAATTTCAAAAAGCTTTTACAACTGAAAAGAGGCCTTTATCACTTCTGATTATCACTGTTGATCTCAGATGCTGATTTTCTCCAGATCTCTGAGGGCAGCAGAGGGTTTTACGTATTTTTAATAATCTGATTCATCTTTAGCCCCCGTACAAGGGAATAAGGAGGGGTGTTTCCATCCTGGAAAGCTGTTCAGTAAAGCTGAGTGAGGCGACAGCGGCAACCTTGGGGCCAGAGTCCAGGTTCTCCGCGTCCGTCTGCAGCCCCGGCAAAACCGTAGGACCCAGGAGCATGGGCAGCGTGGGCTGCTTGCGGTTCCTCGCGTGGCTGGCCTCAGCTGGGAAGAGAGGTCAGGGTCCCGAGCTGGCTGGGGGAGGTGTGGCCCCACGCCTTCTCCCTCCTGAGATGGGGAGAACAAGATCAGGGACCCCCGAGGCCGCCGCTCTGCCCGGCAGCTGCTGGAGACCCAGCATTGGCCCAGGATCACCGTGGCTCTTGACCTTCCCAGGCGTTTCCGAGGAACACAGCCCATGTTGGCTCAAGTCTCCCCAGAGCCCAGTCTGGCAGGACCTGTCCCACGGCCCCTCACAGCCTGACAATGAGGATGTCACCCCCACACTCCGGTCTCTTAAAAGCCTTCTCGGAGGTTCCTCTTCTCCTCAGTCTTTGTGAAGTGGTTCAGGGTTTTTCCTTTGCTTTCCTCAGTGGACTGCAGGAGAAGGGGGGGGATCCCTGCCTGCATGACCTTTTCCTGTGATTTGCTCACATCAGGCCGCAGGTTCACCTTTTCTGGTCTTACTCCTCCAGGAGCAGGACAGCCCTCCTGCCTCTAAGATGAGCAAAGGAGGGGAAGAGCAGAGAAAACCCAGGGGGACCATGAGCCAAGAGGCCGGAGTTGGTGGTGCCTCCTCGTTCCATCTGGGCACGAGAGGGGCATTTACTCAGAGGAAGGAGGAACAGGTGACTGAGTATATTCAGGGGATCCCTGGGCTATCTGTCTTGAGAATTCTGGTTAAGAGGTATGAAGCATAGCCCTTTGATAATCCCTCAAAATAATGCATACCGTGGGTTCACAGACCCGGACTCACTTGATCCTTCATTCATGGGTACTCCCTGACCACTTACTGGGATGCAGGCCCTGTGCTGGGTATGAAGGACTTGCAAAGCCCGATCCCTGTCTTCTTGTGTGGTGTAGCAGTTACATGAGCTGATTTTGGAACTACCCTTTTCTGGGTTCAAATCCTTTCTCCACCATGAGATCCTATGTGACCCTGAGTAAGTGGCTTAACATCTCTGATGTTCAACTTCTTCACCTGTAAAATGTAGATGAAAATAACTCATCTGCCAGGGACCTTTTGCTTATTATCTTCAATAAGATCAAAGCACTTAGCACGGTGTAAGCACTTGATAAATGTTAGCTCTTGAAAGATGATTTGGAGGGGACTGTTGGATGTGAATCCAACTGATGTCTCTGGGAGCTAGCCTGCTTAGCTGCTGCTGAGGTCTGTGCATGGCCTGTGGGCCACATGTGTGTTGTCTATGTGCCTGGATGTGGCCCCCTCCTTGGGCATGGCAAGAAGGAGAGGACCCTAGCGTACATCAGCCCCAGGCCTGGAGAGCAGAGGACCCCAGAGTCAGCCCTCTTCCTTTCTGTATGGGAATACTTTTATTTTTTGCTAGAAAATTCTCCAGAATGTTACTTGTGTCAGCCCCAGGGCTGAGATTGAATTTGTGACTTTCAGTCCTCTCAAGATGGGGACAGGAGTTCAGTCCTCTTGCATCTGGTGCCGCTTGGCCTCGGACCCAGGGATCAGCCACACAGGGCTTCATGTCATGTGGTCAGACCTACAGTGTGGTGTCCATGCAGAGATCATGGACAATCACACATTTGTTCTCCATCTGTAAATGAGACCAAAGGACTCTACCTTGATTGCAGCAAATGGTGACAGGGAGTTAGAAACTCATCTCCCACTGGACCAGGGCACAGACTGTTCTGGAAGGATTGGTTCCCATCCTAGTCTCTTCCATCAGACTTCGAGCTCGATTCCAGTTTCAGCAGAAACATAGCAAGAACCAGATGTCTGAGGACAAGTGCTGTTACTTAGCAGAGATTTTTTTTTTTTTTTTTGGTCAAGTCTTGTGTGGTTTGGTTAATAACCTCCCATCACACCATTATGAACCATTAGGAAAAACAAGATATGGAAACACTCAGGTGGGGGAGTGTGGGGGGTGTGGAAAGAGGGAGCATAGGTTACCAGGTGGCTGCCCCAGGACTCTCCTCCATGAGGGCCCAGGCAGGGAGGCAAGATGCTCCCAGAGCTCCATGCACACCCTTTTCTCTTCTCCCTTCGCTGGCCCTCAGGCCTCCCTCTGCCTTCAGATCCCGTGATCAGGGAGGCACCCAGCAAGCACATTGGCATAGAAGTGCTACTGACTAAAGAATACTTCCTTTCCAGATGAATTTGTATGTTTTAATGGGAGGCAGATGCCTTAAGTTAATTCACTGCAGTAAACTTGAGCATTTTTAAAAAAATTTTTTGAATTTTTAATTTATTTTTTGAACAAGAACCATATGATCCTCTCAATACATGCAGAAAAAGCATTTGACCAAGTACAGCATCCTTTCTTGATCAAAACTCTTCAGAGTATAGGCATAGAGGGTACATACCTCAATATCATAAAAGCCATCTATGAAAAACCTACAGCGAATATCATTCTCAATGGGGAAGAACTGAGAGCTTTCCCCCTAAGGTCAGGAACGCGACAGGGATGTCCACTATCACCACTGCTATTCAACATAGTATTAGAAGTCCTAGCCACAGCAGTCAGACAACAAAAAGAAATCAAAGGCATCCAAATCGGCAAAGAAGAAGTCAAACTCTCACTCTTTGCAGATGATATGATACTTTATGTGGAAAACCCAAAAGATTCCACCCCAAAACTCCCAGACCTCATACAGGAATTAGTAAAGTGGCAGGATATAAAATCAATGCACAGAAGTCAGTGGCATTCCTATACACCAACAACAAGACAGAAGAAAGAGAAATTAAGGAGTCGATCCCATTTACAATTGCACCCAAAACCATAAGATACCTAGGAATAGATCGAACCAAAGAGGCAAAGGATCTGTACTCAGAAAACTATAAAATACTCACGAAAGAAATTGAGGAAGACACAAAGAAATGGAAAAACGTTCCATGCTCATGGATTGGAAGAACAAATATTGTGAAGATGTCAATGCTACCTAGAGCAATCTACACATTCAATGCAATCCCCATCAAAATACCATCCACTTTTTTCATAGAAATGGAACAAATAATCCCAAAATTTGTATGGAACCAGAAAAGACCCCGCATAGCCAGAGGAATGTTGAAAAAGAAAAGCAAAGCTTGTGGCATCACAATGCTGGACTTCAAGTTCTATTACAAAGCTTTGAGCATTTATTATGCTCAAAGGAATAAGATCCTGAGAGCTCAGTGGGGCTGGTAGGGGCAGTTTTGTCGGGAGGTGACGTTGGAGTTCCGTATGGGTTTCATGGGGACGGCTGTGGAGCTGCCAGACCCTGTCCAGGTCACATCAGTCTCTGAAAGGCACATAGACAGAGCGTCCTGGAGTGTGGGGTGTCAGGAGGGGGACTCCGGGAGGGGCCAGAGGGCCTTGTGAACTGTGCAGGCAAATGTGAATGAATTTTGAGGAGGGGCTGGTGTGGTCACACTTGGGTCCTGGAGCAGGCACCTCTGTTGGCTGTGCAGTGAAAGACTAGTTAAGGGGAGGGCTTGGCGAGTGGGAGACCAGTTGGCCCAAGACGTGAATTTCTAATTGTGGGCTCTTAGATCCCGGCACACGCCATTACGGAAGGCTCGTGAGGGTGGTGAGACCCAGAGCCAGAGCCCAGAAGCAGGCTGACACCCAGACCACTCTCTGGGGCTCCTGCTGGCACGGTCTGCTTGGGGCTCAGATGGAGATGATCTGAAATCACTGAGATGATCACTGTGGTCCCCCTTGCCGGGTGCTCATGAAGGCTTTCCCTGGAAACCAGTGTGCTTGGAAGCCGCTGGCTCCCATGCAACCTCTCTCCCACCCCAGGGCAGCCCTGGGAGGGCGCCTGGATCGGGGCCTGCTTGCCTCCTTCAGCTCCCTTTCGATAAGCAAGGAAGGTGCAGCCCCCGCACTTGGCCAGTCCTGAGGTAGGAGTTGGTGAGAAGAAACCAGCGGGAGAAAACATCAGCCTGGCCTGTGCTGTCAGATCTCCCAAAAAGGACACAGAAAATGGACAGCTAAAAATAGCCCCTTAGGGCTAGTTCAGGTCTGCTTGTAAGTGCTGAGCTCCAAGCTAGAGGGAAGTTTAACCATTTAGGGGCCTGGTGTACTGTGATGTGTCACTGGGGCACCTTTCGAGGATGTGGCCACGACAACTGAGCATGGACCTCTGCAAAGACGGGCGTGTGGTTAATGTGACAGATGCTTGTCGGGGCCCCTGTTGTGTAGAGATAACCAGATAAACCCATTTCGGTCAAAATCCTGGAAATATGGGTGGGGTCCCTGTAATGGCATAGTGGAGTGACAGTTATTTCAGAGACAGGCCTGGGCTCAAATTCCGGCAGCTCTGTTATCTGTTGGCTACCTGCTAGACCCCTGGGCCAGTGTTTTAACTTCTGGGAGCCTCTCTTTCCCTGTCTATAAAATGGGAACAGTAAAAGCCATTGCAAGGATTATCAAGAAGATTGAACGAAATATATAAACTCACTGCTGGAGTTAAGATGAGGGCTCTGCCTATCCTTGTTTCCTTTGAACTAGAATAACAAATCTAATTTTAAAAAGTCATCGAGGGGCGCCTGGGTGGCTCAGTTGGTTAAGCGTCCAGCTCTTGGTTTCAGCTCAGGTCATGATCTCAGGGTCGTGGGATGGAGCCCTGTGTCATGCTCCATGCTTAGTGTGGAGTCTTCTTGGGATTCTCTCCCTTTCTCTCCATCCTGCTCTGCCCTTCTCCTTACTCTCTCTCTCTCTGTCTCTCAAATAAAAAAAATAAAATCTTTAAAAAAAAAAGTCATCAAGCTAGGCATTGTTCTGAGTTTTTGCTTTTTCCGTGGATTATCTTGTTTAACCCTTAGAGCACTGTTACACAGTAGGTACTAAAGGTGTCATCATTTTATAGAGTGAATGAATGAGATTTGGGGATGTGTTTACTCTGAGCTTCTTAGTGATGGAGGGCAAGTTAACCTTTCCAGCAGGCTGACCTTGCAGCTTCAAGCCATGGGCCCTGCATTGGATAGACAGACTCCTACCAGGGCCCTGCTGGGATTTCAGTAAATGACCCCCCATGGGTGAGCCCCATGGTGGAGCTTAAAGCTAAATTCTGCTTCAGGGTCTCTGACATCCTCCCCTCCTCCCCTACCTGCAAAACTTTCACCCGAGCTTAAGAATCCGTTGGCTGAATTGGAGTCTCCGTTCCCTTTTTTTTTTTTTTAATTTTTTTTTGCAAGGAGAAAAGAACAGACTAGATCATTCAGTTGTGTCGCCATAAATATGTGGCCAGCCTTCCCTCCGTAGCCCCTACGTCCTGCAGTAATTAAAGAGGATCCATGTGCTCAAACCCCATTATAGCTCTTCTTTAAAACCTTATTTCTTCTCTCCCTCTCTTTTTTGAAACAACGTTATTGAGGTATAATTTATATACCATAAAATTCACCCATTTTATGTGCACAATTTACAGAGTTGTATGGTCATCACCACAATCGAACGTTAAAACATTTACAACTCCCCTATTTCTGTTTAAAAGTGGATAACGTGTTACGTGCTGGTCCTGTTGAGCTCGTGAGTGGAAAGTTGAAAATAAGGAAGCTGTGCATCAGAAGGCTAGAAGTTTGTCTAGCCAGGATGTGGTTTATGGGTGGCAGTCACAGAGGGGACACCAAGAAGAAGAGTGGTCACGTCCACTCTGCCGGTGGGGGCCCAGGTGTTGGGGCCATGCTCATGCCCCTGGGGGGAGCACACCCGCATCAGTGGGCAGAATTTCTGGGAGAACATGAACAGCCTCAGGGGACTTGACCTCCTGAATCCCTCGTCAAGGAAGTGGGGAGGAAAAGCCTGGCCCAAGTTCAAATCCCAGAGGGGAGTTGGTACCAGAGGGCAAGTGTCCTTGAGATGTCCTCCAGAGGAGGAGTGGTCCAGGGGGAAGAACTATAAAGACAGGTTTCAATCCTGGCTCTACTAGTGACCCGCTCTAAGCCTAGTACCCTCATCTTGACATTGGAGAAAACAGTTGTTTCTGTCTGTGGCATTTTTGTGAAATGACAGTGTGCATACAGGGGGCCTAGAATATAATAAGGGCTCAGTAAATAGAAGTGATGGCTGTTATTGGTCAAGATAAAGCAGCATCCGAGGGAGGCAAGCCTAAAGACCTATCTGGTCCCTTAGGGGAAATGGCAGCGCATTCAAGTTCACTTTCTTCTATTTACTGTATTCATGTGGCTCTGGACACGTTGCTTGACTTCTCCAAGCCTGTTTCCTCATCTGGAAGGTGGGCCTAAGAATGGTTCCTGCCTTGTGGAGATGGGGCGGGATCAAATGAGACTGTGCACGTAGAGCTCAGCTAGGGCCTGGCACCTGCCAGGGTCCCATCAAGGTTGGCTGTTCTCTGTGGATATTAAGTTCCCTGTTCCTCAGTTAATACCAAAGTCTGCATCTGGATGAATGCATGAACCCTTGGAAGTACAGGCCTAGTGAAGAGCCTGTTGAGAATTCGGATGCAGTTCTAGGGTGTCTCTGGGAGTCTCGGTTTGCTGGTTCACACCTTGTATGTACATAGTGGGAGAGACAGAGCTGGAGCTTAAAGCGGAAGAGTCTGAGGATCAGTCCTGTGGATGGCATGTAGGTGTGTGTGTGTGTGTGTCTGTGTGTGTGTGTTTTCTTTTTAAAAAGAGATCAGTTTATGGGTAACAGTATGGGACAGACTGGGAAGCTACCAGGGCCCCTAGCAATGAGCTTCCCAAGAACAGACCAACAGACAGACAAGCAAAGAGACAGACAGAGGGACAGGGAAACAGCCAAAGGGCTCAGAGGCCCAGGGCCAGCCTCAGCACCTGTGCCCGGGCTCAGATCCAGTTCTGCTCTGGGAACCTGGGGGGTGGGGTGAGCAGGACCCACAGGTGCCTCAGTTCTTGCAAGGCTCCCTTCTCCTCCCTCCCCCCGTCCCTTCCCAGCGGGCTGGGACTTTTCACACGTGGTCTGTTTCCAGGGCTGGGGAGTGGTTGGTCTGGGGGTGGGGAGGCAGAGGCCTGGGTGGTATGGGGTTAGCAGCACTGGGGGGAATCAGGTCAGGCACCAGGTGTGTGTGTGCTTTAGAGGCTACTGGTGTGTCCCATGGTGGCCAGCCCACCGTGATCACTCCCCCTTCTGCAGACCAGGGCCCCCTGCATCATGCCAGGGCTCCAGGCTGCTTGCCCCAGCTGCACGTTAGGAAGGGCCATGGAGTCCTAGCAAGGACTCATAACCTGAATCTCAGAACTACCCTTTCTTTGTGTTAAATAAAGCAGTTGGACTAGATTAGAGCCTTGGTTTTGAAATTATTTTCTGTGGGGGCTGAGGGTTCACCAAGGTGCCTCTGGAGACACCAAGGAGCGGAGTGGATCCAGTGGGCTCAGCCCCCTTCAATCAGAGCATCTTTCTCTGCATCTCTTTTAGATTGGTCTTCTATGTGAGCTTGTTTGAGGAAAGACTTCTGCAAAAAGAGAAAAACAAGTTTGGTCTTCGCTAGGCTAGAGTATCTCTAAGCACCTAAAGCACTGTGGTTCTTGCACACCTTTCTCCAGGGAAGAGCCTCCTCGTCCCTGAGCAGGGGTTCCAGGTGTGGCAGGATGTGATCCCCCAACCCTCAGGCGGCTGGGCAGGGCATGGGTGGGCTGAGCCCCCTGGCTGGTCACTGCAGCAGAGGGTAGCCTTGTCCATTCACCTTGGAGGCCATATACATGTTCTTGCCTTTGCACTTGGCGTAGCAAAGGTTGGAAGTGCTGTTTGAGGGAAACACCTGGAGGAGATCCATGCCAGGAAATGAGAGGTTTCCCCTCCACACCTAGAATCTCCATGCACTCTTCACCATTGGAGGGCAGAGCAAACTAAGCCCTCAGAGAGGAGTGACGGTCCCTTCCAGCATCCTTGTCACTCACATCCCATGTTGTGGCCTCTTGCAGAAAGCCTCTTCCTCACTAGTGTTTGAAAATCAGATGTGGGCTCTCTAGCTGTCAAGTTCTTACCAGCTTCTGACTTGAGCTTCTCTTCAGTGTCCACAGCAGATTTCTAGGAGTTCTAACCTGTTCGCCACCTTTTAAGTAATTGCTTGTTGTTCTCTGAAGCTCCGCCCCACCCAAGCCTTCGACCGTAGGAGCCTGTCTGGGCCTGGATCTCACTTCTACCACCAAGAATGCAATCAGCAACTTGAGAACATGGTTTGCTTTGCAAAGAGACTCGCCCAAAATGGTAGAAAGGGTTGAAAATGGTGATAAGCGCCTGCTCTGTTGAATCAACTCGACAAACCTTTCTGAGAGAGCTTGATATGTTGCAGCTTGCTAGGGATTTGGGGCATTAGGGGTGGTTACAAGGACCCTCCTCCTGGGGCTTTCACGGCCTAGTAGGGTCCACTGCATCTGCCTCATTGTGTCGGAAAGTCTGTGTGTTCATCTTACTCTTCCTCTCTTTTAATCCTCCCTACACGCACCCAGGGAGCTGCCGGGGTAACCTACCTAGGGCATGGCTCTTCTCCCCAGAAACCTTTCAGCCTCCCTGTGGCTGTTTGCAGGCCTAGTGCTGACCCAGCCCCTCTGGGTCCCCTGTGACCCGGCCTAGACCAGTTTCACAGCCCTCTGCTCTGGGCCACATCCAGTCCCCACCTCCCTCCCCTTGCCATGGGGTGTCCTCAGCCCTGCATGCCTGCCCCTTCCCTCAGCCTGGCAGCACCCAGCACCTAGGTCCCAGGCCACATGACCTCCATCCCTGAGGGAGGAGTGAGGGAACTCACTGCAGAGGAAGCCAGCTGATGGGATGGTCCTGCCTGGATCCATTTCTCTTTAGCTTCTCTTTTCCTCTCTGAACACACAAGGGACTTCTCCCACATTGCCAACTGAGAGACCTACAAGCATGGTGTGGTTAAGGCATTAACCTGGTGTCAGGTGTCACCAGCTGGGTCATTAAGATGCATTAAACATCACCTGACTGCAAGTGGACTCTGCCACACCTTTTGGGACTGGCTTTCCAGAACCAGGATCATCGATGCAGATGAATGTTTTCCTTTGTAGCCACGTGACCACTTGCAAGTCATGACACATGGCCCTGGCTCCCTGCTGAGGACACTGCTGGGCGGCAGCAGGGGGGTGTGGACCTGATTGAGTTCCACGGTAGAGACGCATGAAGCTATTTGTGTTCTTCATAATTGGCATTGCTTTCAAAGCAAAACTTAGCGGTAGGCCGGCCGTGATAGAGTCAGAAATGAGACTTCGCTGCCCAGCGAGCGAATCGTGTATGAGATTCCCAGCCCCGTGAGGCCACCCCCACCCCCACCTCGCTCCCACTTGCAAGGATGAATCAGATGGCGTACTCTGTTCTGCTTTCCTCTTCAAACAGGAAAGCAGACTCCAAACCTAATTAAGACAGCACTTCAAGTCTGTAACTAAATTCATTCACAGCCCGACTGCACTGGGGCCAAGCTTCCTCTTGCTGCCTCCTATTGCAAACCTGATTCAAATTGTTATCGTTTATTCAGGTTGAAGCTACTAGTGAGATTTAAAAAGAAGAAGAAGAAGAAGAAGAAGATTGCTCTTCCTGTGCAGGTGGGGCCACTCGGCTCCGGTCACTTTGATCCCGGTCAGTGCAGAGGCTCCACACTGAAGGAAGCCTCGAAGCACGTTCATTAATTAACAGCTGCAGGCACTTGGAATGTTCTGTCCAAATGGCGCGAACTGCCTCACTCCTTTGGTGGCCAGAGCTAGAAAGAAGAATCCCCAGCAGAGCCTCTTTCGAGCTCCTGCTAGTTCTCACCCCTCACACGGGCTTGGAAACCATGCCGCCGAGGAGTTCCCAGCCCTGTCACTCCCTCGCTGTGTCACCCAGGAGATCAGAACCTCTCTGGGCCTCACTTGCCCCATCTGTCACGCGCTGGGTTGCACATCCATTTCAGAGGGTGATTGTTAAAGAGATGCACAAACATTTGGGATTCCCGCTCTGTGCCAGGCACTGTGCTTGTAAGATGGGCGTGCTTGCTCAAAGTACATGCTCTAGATCAGTGGTTCCCAATCAGGGGCATGGTTAGCCCCAGGTGACATTTGGCAATAACTGGAGACATTTTGGGTTGTCTCATAGGCCGATGCTAGAGGCAATGCTAAATATCATACAATGCACAGGACAGCCCTCCACAACCAAGAATTATTTGCCTTGCTGTGTCCATAGCGGCGAGGTTGAGAAACAGTGATCAGAGTAGACCAGCCCGATTCCGAGAGTTGTCCAGTTAGTTCGTAGATGTCGAAAGATTTTGGATGGGGCGAAATGGGGGCTTTTTGAAAGAAATTTAGAAGTGGATGTCTAAGCAAATAATTTTGGTGACATAGGAGTTAAGAGCATGAAATAAATCACTCGTATCCAGTGGCCTGGATTTGCTGGTGCTCGGTGACAGGTCATCCACGCTGTCCTCCATGCAAAGCTATACCTCTTCAAGGACTCACATGGGTAGCAAGCATCCGGAGAAAGAAAGCGGACTTTGCATCCGTTGCACAAGAGAGAGGGGTCCGTCTGGTTGATATAAGTCTGGCTCGTGTGATCTGGTGCGCTCCCAGCTGTCTGTCCCAGCTCCGTCAAAACCCATCCCTGTCACAGGGCCCCAGAGACAGAGGGAACCCAGAATGGGGCCAGGCCTGCTGGGGGAGGAGGCGGCCTTCAGCAATGAGCAGTTCTCTGCGATCGCCTATCTTTCTCATCTGAAGGCTCGCAGCCCCACACGAAGCTCTGCGAGGCAGAATTATAAATGAGTCACCCAGTGACTCACTGGGGAAAGCCCTCCTCCCCAAGAGCCACGGCTGAGAACCCACCCAGGTGACATAAATCCACTTTCTCAGTTCCCTTCTTGCCTCTCCCCACAAAGGACTAAAAATAAAATGTAAAATAGCTAAGATGACTTACTGCAATGACTTTTCTACTTTCATAATAAGAATATAAAGCGGAAGTTTTTAAAGAAGTCAAGCTGAGAGGCTACCCAAATTAGAACACAGGAAGGTCACGGCACGATGAGGAGTTTATTCCGTTGCGTGGGCATCAGGCTCATTCAGGACTGGCTTTTCTCCCAACAAGTCATTGTCCCCAAGAGGGGAAGGGGGAGTGGAGAGAGATGAGACTGATTCAGGAACTTCCAGTCTCAACAGCAGTGCTCTTAGGAAATCACTGAGCCTCTGAGCATTCACTGGTTCCTTGGACAGCGTGGTGTCTTGATGGCACCCCTCCCCCACCACACCATTTGGATGATAAAGAAGTTTAGGCATGTGAAGGGGATTCGAAGTTTAAATAAGCTTCTGTAGTTATTGTTAAATATTGGGGTTGTGGTTTTGTTTTTTACCTTTTAAAGAGAAGTCCTAAGGGGTGCCTGGGTGGCTCAGTTGATTAAGCATCCAACCTCTTGATTTCAGCTCCAGTCATGATCTCAGGGTTATGGGATCAAGCCACACATTGGGCTCTGTGTTCATCTGGGAGTCTGCTTGAGATTCTCTCTCTCCCTCTTCCTCTGCCCCTCCCCCACCTCTCTCTCTCTCTCTCTTTCTCTCTAATAAATTTAAAAAATAGAGGTCCTAAAATGGTTATGGACAAAATGATGCATTTGCTTTAAAATAACACAGTGACAGAAGTGGACGGCATAGACGGGACAGACTGCCCTTGGTGATGGTCCGGGCTAGCGATGTATATGTGGGCCTTTGTTATTCTAGTCTGTCCACTTTACTTTTACATTTGAATTTTTCCGTCCTTTCCAAGTGTCTACTTTTCACAAAAGAGTTCTGGAGATTGCACAACAATGCAAGTATCCATAACACTACTGAACTCTATACTTCAAAGTAGATAGGATGATAAAGTTGCGGTTCTGTGAATGTTACCACAATTTAAAAAGTATAGGTATGTGTATCTTTTAAAACCAGTGATTCAAATCAGCAGTATATTGGGGGCAGAGGGGAGCACAGAAAGAGAGTCGGGATCAGAGGGGAAAAAGCAAGCCACGGTGCCCTTTTCTGCGCTGGAAGGTTGTTCCGAGCACGAGGGAAGGGAATGGCCTCTCTCCTGGCTGGGGGCGTTGGGGAAGAGAGGTGACTCTGGGATGTTGGCAGCAGCGTCCCGGGGCGCGGGCCCGAGCAGGAGCTTACAGATGGAGGTGGTGGACGAGAGAGGAACGGCTGGGCCCGATCTCCTTCCCCAGGACGTGAGGACGAAGACAGTGTGGCCTGTGCTTGGGGAGGCTCACAGTCTACAGGGGAAGCGATTCAGAGAACACCACGTCCTCCCCGTGGGCCATGACGGCGTCCTGCCGGAAGGTACTCAGAGGGCAGCATGGGGCTCCTCTTGGACTCAGGAGCAGATGAAGTAGGAGCTGTAACCACTCCCCTCCGGCCTTGTGAAAACCACCTGTCAGAGCCATTTGAAGCTAAGCGTCAGCTGTCTTGGAATAATGTTCCTCCAGCACTCGGGGTTACAAAACAATTGGTGGCCCCCAGTGCTCTTCCTGATGGGTGATGCCAAGTTACCAGCATAGGTGGAGGGGCGGGCAGGGTGCTGAGACAGAGCCCCGGGTCCTTGGGCGGGCTGTGGCCTCTCTTCTGGCCCTAATTCTTCAGTTGTGACACCTGGGGACACATCACTTCATCTCTCAGGCTCTTTGTGTCCCCACCTGTGAAATGAGGCAAACCGTCTCTGGAGAAGTTGGTTACCGCTCTGTGACTGAGCCATGATGACAGGCCATTTGTAGGGTCGATCCCCGGCAGGTGCATCATACGGGAGGTGTCTCTGCTGTGGTTTTGGGGCCTGGGTGTGATGAGCTCCTGTTGCTTCCACTGAGGAACTTGCAGCAAGACCCAGGGAGGTCTCTGAGCCCGGGGCCTGCCCTTCCTTACTGCCACCGGGGGGTGCAGTTAGTGGCCCTGATCCGTCCTTCCCTGTGTGAGATGCCTGGACGGCAAGGGCAGTGCTAGTCTTTTTTGTTTCCTTGTGGATTCCGAGAGTTGTCCAGTTAGTTCGTAGATGTCAAAGGATTTTGGATGGGGCGAAATGGGGGCTTTTTGAAAGAAATTTAGAGTTCCAAACCTAATAAGCTCAGCCACCTTTGGTTTTTCCCCTCTCACTGGGTTTTGAATCCTATATTCGGAAGGAGATTTGGCCCAGCCCAGCCTCAAAGCGTCGTTCACTCCACCTTCATCCAATTGTGTTCTGAGTTCCTTGCTCTGGACTTAGGTGAACAGAAGGCCTGGGGAGATGGCCCAGGAGAGGTAGTGACTTTCAAACTTTTGGCCATGAGACCATTTCTTTAAACAAAACCGTATTAGTTTCCCAGGGCTGCCACGTAATTACCACAGACTTGGTGGCTTAAAACAACAGAAGTTTACTTGCTGATGGTTCTGGAGGCCGGAAGTCCAAAATCAGGGTATTGGCAAGGCCGTGCTCCCTCCAGAGGCTCTAGGGGAGAATCCTCCCTTGCTGCTTCGAGCTTCTCGTGGCTCCCGGCAGTCCTTGGCTTGTGACTGCGTCACTCCAATCCCTGGCTTCACGTGGCCTTCTCTTCTCCCTGTCTCTTCTCTGTCTGTCTTTCATAAGGACGCTTGGATTTATGGGCCCACCAGGGTAATCTGGGATGATCACGTCTTGAGATCCTTGACTTAATGATGTCTGCAGAGACCCTTTACCCAAATAAGGTCACGTTTGCAAGTTCCCGGCACCTCCCATGTCCTGCTTTTCTTTTCTTTTTTTTTTTTTTTAGATTTTATTTATTTATTCATGAGAGACAGAGAGAGAGAGAGAGAGAGGCAGAGAGAGAAGCAGACTCCCAAGGAGCAGGGAGCCCAATGCGGGACTCGATCCCAGGACGCTGGGATCATGACCTGAGCCGAAGCAGACGCTTAACCATCTGAGCCACCCAGGTGCCCCATGTCCTGCTTTTCTATGTTGAGTTTACTACGGCCCCTTTGGGAAGGGACTTCACACTTGTACTCCTGGAGCAGTCGGTCAGAAGGATCTCCAGTCCTCTGTGTGCCTGGGATGGTGGAAAGGCTTGATAATTCCTGGAAGATTGTCCAGACGAAAATCCTAGAATCTTAGAATTGGGGACTGTCTTGGCTGCCTTCCTCCTACCCAGCAGGAAAGCCCTCCCCTGCAGTCCTGACACCTGGCCACTCAGCCTCCACTTGCACACACAGCCCCCTCCTGCTCCCCCCCACCCCCCAAGTGTCAAGGAGCTCACCAACTCCTAAGATAGTCAGTCCACCTGTGCCCAATGCTCCTGGTCACCTGCTTTGTTATAACCACCTCCTGAATATGGTTCAGGCTTCTGGAAAGACCCACAGTGGTTGAGCTCATGACAGTGTTTCAGTCCTACCACCTGGTCGTTCTTCATTTTGGTTCCTTTAGTCATTTTAAGGCATGGATGATTCTAGATACCTCCCTCTCCCCCAGGTGCCCTTTCAGGAGATACTCCAGTATGGCCTGGCTCTCTCTAAATGTCGTATTCCAGGCTCATCATGTGAGGATATGGTACTTGTACTCAGATTCTGTTGATGCCACCAAGGTGGCATTGGTGTTTGGGACCAATGTTTACTAATGGGGATGCGTGCTGAGACCTCCTGCCTTGAACGGCTGGTGCAGGGCACCTTCCCCAGCCTCCCCTAAAGTTTCCTCTATGTGCATGCTAGCTACGTTTCATCCTGATCCTTTGGGTCTATCGATTCAGCTGGTTTTATTCATCCTGAGTCTTTAATCTGCCTCCGGCATATTGACCTTCCCTCTCAGATGAGCGAAATGTGCCAGCGCACCATCACACGAGTGCAGCCCGGGAGAGGAGCCCGCACCTGCTCCGTCCTCTGGGGGAGGTTGAGGCAGCCGTGTCCCAGCACCTTCTCTCGTGTAAAGTGAATTCTCTCATCCAGTCTGTGCTTGCCTCATGATGCAATGTGTTTATGACTTTCCGCTGATCGAATTAGCCTCCTGACCCTAGCAGAAAACCACCGAGGGAGTGAGGTTGGTCTGGCACGACTCGTTCCTGGTGAACTCTGTCGAGTTCAGACAATGGCGGCTCCCTTCTTGCAGAGCACGTAAGCCTGGGGTTTAATAGCCGGTCCTCAACTTTTGTCCCGGTTCAAAATCACCAGACTGGCATTTCAGCCAGTAGCTGTGTCCCCCTGGGGGATAAATCAGGGTGAATTTTGCATTTCATTCCCACCTCGACCGTTTTCAAAACCCGGGTATCAGGGCACTGCCGGAGAGGAGGTTGGAAATGTGGGAAAGGAGCGCCGAGTCCCACTGACTGTCACGGCTATGGTCTGCTTGTCTCGTCCCAGATGGGACGTCAGGAGGCCCTGCCCCTGGATGGGAGAAATTTCGGCAGCTGGAGCCCATGTTTCGGGGCTTCATGCTTGCCAGTTCTCCTGGAGGCAGGACAGTTTGGAGAATGGGATTTTGGCTTATTTGCTCATAGGAAGGGCTTCCTGTTCAGGGACCTGGACCTGAGTCCACCGATAGGCCGATGGACAGTGTCCAGGGACCCCCTACTAGCCCACCCTCCCTGCCCCAGTGCCTGATTATGATGCTTTGCCCAGACTCGGTCCATTCTCCCTGGCCTCCTCGAACACCATTCAGCTCAGCGCTGGGCCAGCCCCCGCCCTTCCCTGTGCCCTCAGTGGGAGACTCGGGGTGGGACCCCTGCCCATCCTGCTGTCTCAGGCCAGCTCTCGGAGGCCAGTTCATCCACCACCATGTGTAGCCTGGCATCGGGGCCCTGCCCCCACCACCCATGACAGTGCCAAGCCAAAGTTGGGACTTTGTATTATAAAGGGAGCCCCTGGTGGTTTCAAGCAGGGGAGGAATAGGATCCCACAAGTTTTAAGAAGATTCATCTAGTGGGGTACAGACTGTATGGATTGGGGAGGTCGAGGCACCGTGGTTGGGGTGGGTAACCTCTTATGATCTCGAAGGCTTCCCTTTTCCTCCGTAGGCATTTGGGAAGTAGTTTTTCTTGATAGACAGTGTGAGGACCTTCACTAGTGGCCACAGATCTGCCAGGTCGCTACTGTGCAGGTGAGGAAGCCCCCTCAGGAGCAGGTGGGTGGCCCTCCTACCTTGGACAGACTTCCCGCCGCCCTCACGAAGCAGCATGACAAGGTGTCTGGCTCCCTCTGGTGACAAGAGGAAACGCCTGAGCATTGGCCTCCCATCTCCAAGGCCAGTGGAACCCACACTTGTTGAGTTGAGGGTAAACTAAGGTCCAAAGTTCCCCCGACTCTGGGGGACGGGGAGAGCCCCCGTGTATGTGTGCTTGAGTCCAGCTGTCCCCCCTCAGGCCACTTGGCATCCCAGCGACAGGCAGGCTAAGGCTCAGAGCAGGGCCTTCTGCACCCTGCAGATGCCAGTTCCTGTAGAATTTACTAGAAGCCTATCAGTGGCCCACAACCCTTCTGTTGCTGTTTCATGCTGCCGAATGGTAGGTGGGAGGCAGTGCAGGACTGGGCTCCTACCAGCTCTGTGGCCCCAGGCTGGTAACCTGATTTCTCTGTGCCTCGGGTTCTGCTGTAAACTGGAGGTGGAAAGACCCACGTGTCAGGGTTCAGATGTGCGCCAGGTCGGAGCCCCTGGCCCCTGAGGTGCGTGGAGGCAGAGAGCAGTTTTGGTTTAGGCCGTGGCATCCGTGTGTCCGGGTGGAAGTACCAGGGGGTTTGCAGCTCCTGAGCAGTGAAGACAGCGAGAGGTCACGTCCGGTGAGCACCTGGCGGCTTTGGTGAACGAGAAATACTGACCAAGAGCCAGGAACTGACCTGTGGGAGCGCCACCCGCTGGGGACCCGCCCACCCTCTGCCCCCAGGTCCTGTATTTCCCCTCCCAGGCCTGGG
Source organism: Halichoerus grypus (assembly GCF_964656455.1). Lineage (NCBI taxonomy): Eukaryota > Metazoa > Chordata > Mammalia > Carnivora > Phocidae > Halichoerus > Halichoerus grypus. The sequence continues at coordinate 10,909,033 of NC_135719.1, forward strand.
CCCATCGCGGGGTTTTCGGAGCCTCGGTGACCTCCAAGCGACACTCCCGACGGGGGGCCCCCTGAGGCCACCGAGAGCATTCGTGATGGTTCTAAAGTCCTCTGAAGATGCAGGGTGTGCCTGAGGTCACAAGGCGGACAGGACCCCTTCAGCGAGTAACTGCTCGTGGCGCAGCAGCTAGCGGAGGGCCGGGGAAGCTGGGACCCCGCGGGCCTGTGGGTCCGCCAAGGCCACGCGTGTGACCCCCCTCGGGTGCAGCGCCCCCTGGGGGAGGGAGGAAGGGGGCCGCGCCCGGACGCGCTCGCAGGCAGAGGGCCGCACTGACCTCAGTGGGGCGGAGTTAATCCCAGCGCACACCCCCCACCCGCACGCGCACCCCCGGAGCCCCGACGGGCCTCCCGGCCACCTGCCCCCGTACCCTCCGTTTCCCCCGCGTCCTGCGTCCAGCTTTGTCTTCCCCACCCCGCGGTGCCCCCGTGGTCGGCACCACGGACCCCGCTTGTTTGGAGGGGACGCCTCCTGCTGCCCGCCTCACATCCTGGGCGGCTCCCACCTCTCTGCCGCACTGCCGTTTCCCTTCCTGCCTCGCCTTCCTTAAACCCTCCGTCTTTGTTCTTCCTTCTCCTTCCCGCTTGCAGCACGTGTGTCACAGGGCAAGTGACTTCCACTCTCCATGCCTGTTTCCTGATGTGGACAGTGGGCGTGCATCTGCTGATAGGGCTGTCCTAAGGCTGAAATGAGGTAGTGCATGGCACATGCTGGTGCAGGGCCCTTGGCAGTCTCCGCGTCAGTGCCACGGTCACCCCCCCACCCCCCACCCCCCCCACGAGAGTCCTGCTTCAATCCCAGCCCCGCCCTAGGCTATGAATGGGGTATTTCCCTCCTCCAGTTTTCTGCCGCCCTTCAACCACCCTCAAGCGCACCTTGTCCTGTGTGCAACGTTCAGCAAATGTATTTTGGACCTTGCTGAGCACAGGGAGGGGTCAGAGATCATAAATAAGACAAGGGTCCCGGACAGACAGAGCTCCCTGCTAGTTTCATGTCCCACCAGACCTAACCAGGGAGCCGCGTGCACACAGGGTGCTCTGTGCTGAGTTCATCCTGACCCCCCTTCCCCCCAGTCCTGGGACAGCTTCACTGATGTCCGTGGGTCACCCCACGCGTCTCATGTTCCATGCCATCTAGGTGGTGCGTTACAGTTTCCATGTACTCGCTCACGCGTTCTTACGTGGGATCCTCACCGCAGTCTTGGGAGGGGCCTTGGTTGCTAGGGCTGTTGTGACAAAATACCAGAGACTGGGTACCACAGACACTTAGCCTCATGGTTCCGGAGCCTGGAGGTCCAAGATCAAGGCATTGGCAGGGTTGGTTTCCCCCTGGCTTGCCGATGGCCGCCTTCTGCCCGTGTCCTCACACGTGTTTTCTCTGAGCGTGCACCCTCCTGGTGTCTCCTCTTCTTTTTTATAAGGACCCCAGTCCTTTTGGTTTTGCTTTGTTTTTTTAAGATTTATTTATTTATTTGAGAGCAAGAGAGAAAGAGAGTGTACGGGGGGGAGAGGGGCAGAGGGAAAAGATAGAGAAAATCTTAAATAGGCTCTGTGCTCAGTCTCACAACCCTGAGATTACAACCGGAGCCGAAACCAAGAGTCAGACGCTTAACCAGCTGTGCCACCCAGGTGCCCCATGGACAGCAGTCCTTTTGGATGAGGGCCCACCTTAGCAGCCTCATTTTAACTTAATCGCCCCTTTGAAGGCCGTGTCTTGGTACACAGTCACATCCTGAGGTCCTGGGTGTTAGGGCCTCAGCAGATGGGTTTAGGAGGATACATTTTACAGCCGGAGCTGCCAAAGCTCAGGGGTGGAGTGCTTTGAGCACGGCCAGGGGTTGCTGTAGCCACATGGAGGAGCCGACTCTGGACTGCGGAGCCCCCATCTCTCCACTGTTCCCTGCTGGAGGCTGGGGTGGGGACAACAGGAAGCCACCCCGTGACCTCAGAGAGCTGCTGGGCAGACCCTACTTGGCCAGCAGACAGGATGTGGGCCCTTCAGGAAGGGGCAGCCTGTTGCTGATTTGGGTGGGCTTCCTGCTGGCAGGGCTCAGGGCTTCCTGGCCCTCACGCCACCAGCTGCATTTCTCATTTCATCAGCCAGTGCAGTCTCGGGGACGCCTGGGGTTTCCAGGGGCTAAAACGGAGCATGGGGGGAGAGCCGGCGTGCTCTCACTTGCTTTGAAGAGTCAGACAGCTCTAGCCCTGCCCCTCGATACCTGCCACGTACAAAGAAAGCTACAGGAGAGTTTGATGGTGGTCGCAGCCCTGACACGTCAGTCCCCGGGGAGCCCCAGGTCTGGCCCCTGCTGACAGTGGGTTCCTCCCTCGGGACATCACGTCCAGATGCCCACGGGCTGACCAGCCTAAGGGACGTGTGCCCTCACCCACATAAGGCCCTGCTAGACAGGAGGGGAGGAAGAGAGGCTTCTGTTAGCTGGGCTGAGAAATCAAGACTAGCAGCACCCAAAGCTTTGACCAGTTGCAGATCCTTCCTGAGCAGCCCAAGAAGCCTGGCCTTACAGCATGACCCTCCTTAGAGGCACCGTTTCCATCATGCTAGGGCCTTCCACCTCTCCCAGGCCTGGGGAGTAATCAGTTCACAGTTCACCCACCAAACACTTGGTCCCTCCTCTAGGCAAAGGGCTGCATCATTACCCCTGTGGAAAACCAGATTGTGTGTGTGTGTGTGTGTGTGTGTGTGTGTGTGTGTGTGTGTAAATAAGGTCTCTGCCTTCCCTGAGTCTGCAGTTATTATTGGCATACCTACAGCATGGAACTTTCTTTTTGCATCCAGGCAGACTGTAAGCAGAACTGTAGAAAAAGTCTCGGCTTAGGTGCTGTGGCAGAGGAAGCAAGGAGAAGGAAGAAGAGGAGGGGATCTAGGAGGGCCCCTTGGAGGAGGTGGTATGGAAGGCAGGCTTTGAGTGGAGAGTAGGCTTTTGATACAGTGTTCAGGGCCTGGAGGAGACGGGAAATCTGGGTGGAGGACCCGCATAAGTAAGGCCTGGGGGCCACCCCAGGTATGTCAGGCAGTGTCCTGTGGTCTCGTGGCATTCGGGGCTGCTTGGGCTGGCTACACAAGAGCATTCAGGTTCTGCCACCAGCTCACTGACCCGAGCCTGGCCACGCCCAGTCTCCGGCTGCCCCTCCACCTTGCAGGCTGATAGCAGATAGCGTTCCCGTCCTTCCCTTTTCCCATGTGCCCAGATGCATTTTCTACCACCTGGTTCCTTGGTCAAGGTCAGCAAATTCAGTGGTCCTCAACCTGGCTGCACAGCGCTGGAGAACTTGAAAAGAATCCCAGTGCCTGGGCTGTGCCCCCAGATCAGCACCATCAGATCTTGGGGGGGGGGGGGTGAGACCTACACATGAGTATTTCCTTTCGTACGTGTCCCAGGTGATTCCAAAGTGCAGCCAACTTCGAGACCCCGGGATGCAGCTGCCCTAGGAGGCCCCAGGTAGGGTCCTGCGGGAGGAGGTGCAGGAACTCAGGCTCTGCACTTACCAGACAGCACTAGCAACTGGAGGCTTTGGTTGATAAACCTCGCAATGGGGATACTTCTGTTACACAAATTGCGGCCAGGGTCTGGCACACGGTCCGTGTTCAGTGACTGCTCGCCTCCTCATCCTCTCTTCCCCTCCTCCGCCCCCTCAGAGATAAGCAAGGTCAGTTACGTAATCCTGCCGGGCTCTTGGCAGTAGGCACCAGAGAAATACGTATTGCATGTTTTGCAGGCCTCCTACTGTTTATGGATCATGTTTTATTCATGCACGTATGATGCAGAATGTTCCACCTCAGGGGATAAATTTCAGCCTGCAGATTTCAACACAGAAGAATACATTTGTATAAATTGAGGGCACGGAAGGCAAGTGGGAGATGAGAAAAGCAATGCTCAGACTGAGGGTTTCATTGGCAGTTAGGAAGTAGAGGACGGGGAAGTTCAAGGTGGGACTCTTCTCTTTTTTGGGCCGGCGCTGCCCTCTAGTGGGGAAAAGCCACAGCCAACCTGAGCTTCCTCCGCTCTGCGCACTTGAGGGGACTCCCATCCAGGGTTAAGATTGCCGAGTCCAGCCAAAGAGACCAAGACATGTGTCTAGGGGAGACCAGCCATGCAGGCCTTCCTTCCTGGACTCATCACCCCTGGGATGCAAGGAAAATTCTAGAAAGCATCTACTACATTCTAGGCACCAGAAGCTTTGCATGCGTTGCATCTCATTCTCACTGTTCTGCAAGGTAGCTATTCTTATTCCCAGACTCAGGGTTGGGAGATGAGTCATCCAGAAGTTGAGAAGCTTAACCAGGATCCCAGGCTCAGTCTGGTGGATTCCAGAGGCTTCACTGCCGTACCATCATGTCCTGACTCTTCTTTCTCTAAGAACTTAGGTGATCCTACAGGTCTGAGTTCAAACTTACCTCTGCCATTTACATGCTGTTTAGCCTTGGGGCAATTGACTAACCTCTCTGAGCTTCTGTTTCTCGTGTACAAAAAATATCGTAACATGTACCTTATAAAGTGGTCATGAGAACTTTTGTTTGACCTCAAGTACATCACAAGGGATATAGACTTAAAAGCGATTGCCTCAAGATGGTAGGATAATAGTAAATTGTCCCTCTTTCTGAATGCATTGCTTTAATAATCAGACAAAAAACAAAGGATTGGTTAGACCATTTTCCTTCCAAAAGAGGCCAAAGCACTCACCTGTGCGTATTGCGTGTACTGCTGGACAGAATGTTGTCTCATTTTCTCCAAGTTGTATCAAGAGAATCTCAGGAACCCTCCAGAGAAAATCAGACCCCCCCCCCCCCCCCCGCCGAAGTGATCTTTCATTTTGTCAAGCCCAGAGTCCTCAGCTCCGCCCTTCCCCTGCCCTGCTCAGTGCTCTCACTCACTGTGAAGAAGTCATTGCTGTCACATGAGATCCCCATGTCCCTGGGTGCCCTCCCTCCTGACGGCCAGGGAGGGATCTTGAGCCGGGCCTGGGGTGCTGGGCAGTGTGGTTCTGCAGTGTATTAGCTCTGTCCTTCGCCATCCCCCTGAGGGCAGCAGAGAAATGCCTGGCCCTTGGAATCCCTTTCCATCAGCGCCTTAAATGCTACTTACAGAGATAATTCAAGTCTTAAAAAATAGATACTCTTTAGAAAATATTATCGTTTATTTCCAGGGTTTCTGTTAGGAGACCTGTGTTGTGTATTTCTTTTAATTATTCTTAAAAAATTAACCTTCTATATAGGGACAGACTGGGAAGGAATATCTAAATGAATATCAATGTTTCTGTCTGGCTGGTGAGAGATGGTGATTCGTGCCATTTTCTTAGTAATAGCAAAATTTATTAAGCACGTACTGTCTGCCGGGTGCTATGGAAAGCCCTGGACATACACTGATCACTTACACTTTGAAACAACCTTGTGGGCTAGGTACCGTTATGATCCCCAGCCTTGGGTGAGAGCATGGGGGCCCAAAGACGGTCAGTCGCTTTCCCAAGCTTGCACAGCTCCTGAATGCCGACTCTGGCCAGCTCTAGGCTCTGTGTTCTTGGCCACGGTGTGGGGTCCTTCTCCGTCCTCGCTTTATTCTCACATCGCTCCACAGTGAGCATGTGCTTCTTTTAAAAGGAGGAAAAGAGGTTTTGTGTTTAAATGAACCGATCTGGTCTCACCAATGCAAAAACGCGTAGGAAGAAAATACGCTTCAAAGACAGTCATGCCCAAAAGGAAATAGGAGAACGATGAAGTATTTTTGTTGTACGACTCTGGATTTTCCACAGTGAGTTCAGCATCTCCCACCTAAGTAAACAAAAAAGTAAAACTCAGAAAGCAGAAGAGAAAATCCTGCTACTGGAACCATCAGTAAGAAGAATTCCTGGCACCTACCGGGTTTTTGTTGTTGTTGTTTGTTTGTTTGTTTGTTTTTGAGAACATCTGTGTTCCAGGAACTTACCTAGAGCATTTTGTTTTGGTGTACTCACGCATTTGACCCTCAAAGGCCCCCAAGAGGGGAGGGGTTGTTGTCAGCCCATTGTAGGGAGGTGGAAACTGAGGTGCAGGGAGCGTTTATACTGCGCTCGCAGACCCAGATGGCAGTGGAGGCCGGCACCGTCCTTCCTGTAGGACAGACCCACCCTAGTCACTTTTCACGCAGGGTCATGCAGGATTTCTGAGAGCGCTGAGCAGGGCAGGGGAAAGGTGGAGCTGAGGGCTCTGGGCTTGACAAAATGAAAGATCACTTCAGGGGAAGTCTGGTTTTCTCTGGAGGGTTGCTGAGATTCCCTTGATACGCTTTGAGAAAATGAATAGCTGTTTGTATATAGGTACTTACGGTATGGATACTTATGTATGTGAAAAATGTAACAGTCCGGTCTTTGTGCAGAAAACATATTACAGTTTAACAAATGGTTGTGAAACAAGCATCCACTTGGACACAAAACCAGCACCCCAGAAACATCCCCACCCCCACCCTCTTACTGCCCTCCCTACCCCCACACCCTGTCTCCTTCTGGATCATAGTTCCCTCCCTCCCCACACTGCAGCCACTGTCCTGACTTCCATACTGTTCATTTCCCTGTTTTTCTTTATCCTCTGACTACCGAGTTATATATCACTAAATAGTTAATTTTGCTGCTTCGAATTCTATACAGGTAGAATCACACCGGTATGCATTCTCACCTGCGTTCTTTTGCTTGGCATTGTATCTTTGAAGGTTCATCCTTGTTCTTGATGATGTGTTTTCTTTTGCTTGTACAGTAATTTCAGAGTATGGGTAGTTGGTTTCTCTGTTCTACTATTGATGGGTATCGGGTTGTCTCCAGTTCCTTACGAGCATTCTTGGATGTGTCTCCCGGTACCTGTCAGACTTTCTGTAAGGTATTTACCTAGGAGTTGGAATTATGGGTCATCGGGTGAGTTTATCTTCAGTTTTCCAGATACTGTCAAAGTTTTGCCAAAGGGGTTGTCCAGTTTACACTCCTACCAGCAGCGTGCAAGACTCCCAGATGCCCCACAGCCTTGCCAACAGTTGGTATGATCAGAGCTCTTTAACCGGCTGAAAAGGGAAGGACATTTTATTGGGTTGTAATGCACATGTCCCTGAATTCTCATGAGGTTGAATATCTTGTCCTAGTCCATAGTTCATTTGAATTCCCTCTTTTGTGAACTACCTATTAAGATTTCTTTTCAGCTACTTTGTCTTTTTTTCATCAATTTCTAGCGGTTTTTATATAGTCTAGACATGAGCTGATTCTTGTCTGTGTTTTTTAAGAATGTACATTACACATATATTTTCCCACATTTTCACTTTGTCATTGGGCTCTTTGGGTGAATCTTATGAATGACCTTCTTAATTTTAGTGTAGACCAATTTGCCAGGCTTTTCTTATAATGACTGGTGCTTTCTTTGTTCGGTTTAAGAAATCTTTCCCTACCCCCGACATCATGACAGTACTTTTGTCTGTTATCTTTCAGAAGCTTTATTGTTTTGGTTTTCACCCAGGTCTCTGCTCTGCCTAGAATTGATTTTTGCATGTCCTGTGAGGCTGGCTTTTTTTTTCCCCCCACTGTAATTTCAAGTTGCCTCAGCACTATTTATGGAAAAGATCATCCTTTCCTTTCCCTTGCTGCTTTGTATGCAACTTTGCCATAAATCAGGTGTCCACGTAAGTGTGGCTCTGTTTCTGGGCTTGCTCTTCTGCTTGATTGCTGTATTTGTTGTTCCTTAAGCCAGAAATGCACTGTCTTCATCATTACAGCTTAAAAAAAAAAAGTCCTGCTATTCAGTAGGACAAGTCTTGATAATTCTCCTTCAAAGGTATCTAGGCTGCTCTTGGCCCTCCACATTTTTATAAACAAATTAGAATCAGTGTGTCACGTTACTTACACAAAAAATGTTGTAGTACTTTTATTAATTATCATATATCAGTATAATAAAGTTGACTAATGCTTCCTGGGCCAGCAGATTCTAAATTGAAGTCTCAGTTTGGATTTTCCAAATTCTTCGGGGTCTGTGCATCTGGCCTGACCCTTTCTGTCCCTCGAGTCCCCGTGGCTCATGGGATCTAGGAGGAGGCACTTGAATGGGAGGGTCCCCATGCTGAGAGAGACAGGTGCAGAGAGCACTGTCCAGGAAAATAGCAGGTTGAGGGGCCAGAGCTTGGGCACAGACACTCCCTCTTTTTATGGCAATGCTGAACTAGTGTTTGCTTTCCTGCACCCTTTCAATAGCCGGTGAACTAACTTTTCGTTATGCTGGACCAAACTAGGAATAGAAAGAAGAATAAAACACCTTCTCTGTCTCATAGAGCTTGGACTCTCCTCCAGCTTCTCTGTGACTGCGCCCCAGTCAACACCAGCAGTGAAAAATGTCCCACAAAAAATGCTCCGTGGTCAAGTAATTAACAAACGACTTCATGCAATGTCCTGTTCTTAGTCACATGGATATTCATGGTTGTGAGATCTGAGAATTGACTCAAATTTGATTAGCAATTACATTAATTTCCTATGGCTGCCATCATGAGTTGCCACAAACTTAGTGGCCTAAAATAACACAAATTTATGATCTTCTAGTTCTAGAGGTCAGAAGCCCACAGTTGGTTTCACTGAGCTCAAATCAAGGTGTCAGCAGGGCTGTCGTCCTCTGGAGGATCCTCTCTGGAAGGGAGAATCCATTTTCTTGCCTTTTCCAGCTTCAGGAAGTGGTCCTCGTTCCTGGGCTCCTGACCTCATCCTCCGTCTTCAAAGCCGGGAATCACTGGTCACCTCCTTCTCAGGAGGCCATGTCTCTGGTCGAGTCATCTTATCTCCTTCTCCGACTCTGACTCTTCTTTCTCCTTCCACATGTACAGGAATCTTGTTGATTGGGTCCTTGGGGATAATCAGTATAATCTCTTTAAGTCAACTGATCAGCCACCTTAATTCCATATTAGCTTTAATTCTCTTTTGTCATTTAAGCTAGCAGAGGCAGGTTCTAGAGATTAGGACAGGTACATCTTTGGGGGCCATTAGTCTGCCTCCCACACAGTGGCCCCAGCTCAGTAGCCCAGCTGACCCAGTGCTGGGCGTTCCATCGAGGACTCGGTGCCACGCGAGGTCTTTGCAGCCCTGCGCCATTGCGCTCTCTCCTCTTTGGCACTACTCCTGACTACGGCATGGTAGGTTGGTTTGTTTATGGCCTTTCTTCCATAACACAAACTCCACAGAAAAGCAGGGATTTTGTCTGTTTTGTTCACTGCTGTGTCTCAGCAGCTTGCACAGTGCCTGGCCCCTAGTAGTTGCCAGTATGTATTTTGAGTGACTAAGAATGGTTGAAAGTCTCTCCAGTGGGGCAGCAAGTTGCTGCTGCTTTCTTTTTTTTTTTAATTTATTATTTTATTATTATCAAGAGAGACAGAGAATGAGTGGGGGAAGGGGCAGAGGCAAAGGGAGAAGCAGGCTCCCAGCTGAGCAGGAAGCCAGACGCGAGGCTTGATCCCAGGACCCCGAGATCATGACCTGAGCCGAAGTCAAGAGTCAGACACTCAACCCACTGAGCCACGCAGGCTCCCCGTGCCCTTAGTATCTTAATTATATTTTCCCAGAGCCATGAGTCTAAAAGAAATACCTACCAGTTTTGTTTATCAAGCAGTTAGGTTTAAACTACGTAATAAATGTCTGATAAAATAATGCATGTGAATTAAAAGAAAAAATATTTTAATTTTATTTTTAGTATTATTTCCTGTGTCTCAGCTTCTCCTCAGCCACCTCGCCCCTCCCCTCCCATGTTCGTGAATCTGGCAGGCAGCAGGGGGCAGCACTGAGCCACAAAGCACATCCTCTCCTGTCCTGGAGGCACTCCACTGTTCAACACCCGGATTGCAGATTTTAGTGCTGGCCAATCTTTTTCCTGTTTGGGCAGAACATGTGGGGTGGGTTTCATTAAACAAGAATAAATTCACAGCCTAGGAGGATGAATCGAAAGGAGAGCAAGGACGTGCATTCAGAAGTACGTTTCTGTAAGATCGTGGCCTGCCTCATACCCTCGCAGGAAAACAACTTCCCCTAAAAACCCAGGGTTGTGCTCTGCATGCTGCTTTATTTGAGGTGTTATCCTAAGATATTGCTGAGGTGGAAAAAGGGTGTTTCTTGATGCGTGAAGATCCCCCTCCCACATCTCTACTGGATTGTTCCTTAGAGAAGATTCGAGAACTCGTTATTGCCAGAGGTTTCTTTAACATCTCTCTGAGGAGGAGCTGCTTGGAAAATGCCCCCAGAGGGGCTCCTGGGTGGGTCGGGTGGTTGAGCATCCGACTCTTGGTTTCAGCTCAGGTCGTGATCTCATGGGTCGTGAGATCGAGGCCAGCGTCAGGCTCTGTGCTCAGCCGTGAGTCTGCTTGAGATTCTCTACCTCTGCCCCTCTCTCAAATAAAAGAAAAAAATAAAATGCCACCAGAGATTTCATCTGAGGGGGGGAAAATGCCCTTCATACAAAGATACATGTGTTCTATATCTTTCATTGGTTTTTGGAATTGGGCCCTATCAGGTTTCTCTGCTGTTGGGGGAGAACTCCATCTTGTTAAAATGGAAAGCCACAATCCAATGGCTGGGAAACCCTTGTCTTCTCCTAGAGGAACCAGAGTGGGAGGTGTTCTCGGCCGATGGAGAGGCTGCGTTGGTGTGTGGTGTCTCCGCGGTAGGCCTATGCCTGCCCGAGCTGCCAGATTGGACGGCTGGCCTCTGTGGGCCCTGTGGGGACCCCGCAAGCTGAGCTTGAGGGACGCGCCTTCTTCCATGTGACAACTTGTACGAGGGCAGGAGGCCCAGGACCTGGGGTTCCCAGCTGATCCAGGACGTCTGGCCTGTCCACACACTCTCTGCTGTCCCCAGGTGGGGGAGGGAGTAACAGGACAATCTCCACAACCTCTTCAGCACATCAGTTGTTTCTTCCAAGGACACTAAAAGCTTAGTCCTTTGACCTATTAAGTATTAGGTATAATTTGCGTTACGCAGTCTGTAGGCCATGCATCAGTATGATTACGTTGATTGGGGGTTTTATCTAATTGGCATGAAAGAAGGCATATTATTATGAGTGGTGTGGGTTCCGGGCGAGGGTGGGGGGTGGATAGAGCGGCTGCTGGAATATCAACAGGGAGTCAGCAGGGAGTTGCAGCACCCGTGGCAGGAGAATTGTGTTCCTGTCCCCCGTGTCCCTTCCTCCGGGACTGCCTGAGCAGATACGTTGCTTGCTCAGCCATCTTTAGAGTACCCGTGGTTGACCAGGGGCTCACCTCCGCCTGCAGCCTGGACAGGAGGACATGGCTGGCTTCACAGTTTTGCCCTGAAGCAGAAATCCCTTTAGGCTATGTTGGGTGGTGCTCTTGCCTTGGACACCCCCTGTCCATGCCCCCACCTCTGCCCCCTGGGTCCTCCTCAGCATCTCTTTCTGCTTCACTTTCCTCCCAGGGAATGGGGCCAAGAGTAGCTCTGGTCCCTAACCCTACTGTGCTAAGGACAGCCCCCCTAATTCTAGCCCATATCTGCAAGATCCCCATATTCTAGAATTTTCCAATGCCCCCAACTTACTCAACTTCCTCTGTTTGGTTATCTTAATCTAAGTTGTGACAAAACGGAGTCCGTGTACTCATAAAATGGATATTGCGCTTCTCAAGATTCTTAGAAACAAGAATAACTGAGATTGGGGGTCTCTGGCCAGCTATGGGAGCAGGTACTTTGAGACTCTAGAACTTCTAGATTGCTCCAAATCACAGAGTAGGATTTCACTGAGAGTGGAGTTGGCCCCATTTCCATGTTATAAACCATCCTCTTTTCATTCCTTCATTTATCGAACAACATTCCTTATAAACCGTCCTCAATGATTGCTTTGGGTCTGGGTTTCTGTCTATAAATCTGGAAGATATGGCCTCCTTTGCCAAGTATTTATAAACCAGTTGAGTTCCTGTTTATAGTTTGTGTTTTCTCCCGACCTCCAAGTCAATGAGCTCTGGAAGGCCAGGATTCTTAATTATTTGGCTCAATATTGAATCTCCATTCCTGAGACTACTGCTTGGCACATAGAAGGAGCTCAATAAATATTGATTGACTGAATGAATATTTGAGTGGTTCCATGACGACATCATCGAGGGAAATCAGAATGAGTTAGTCTACACCTGTGAGCAGAGAGACCAGAAGTACCCTCCGCCCAGCTCAAATTCCTTTGTTTGAATTCATCTCCAGCCTTGCTCTTCATGTGCCCTCATGGACCTGTTAGCACCCCTCTTTTGGGCTATCTGCTTGGGTTGGATCAAGTCATATACCACTTGTCCCCACAGGTAGCCAGCCTCTTGTAGGAAGGGCCACTTCCTATTTTTATTCCCAGGGCCTTGAGAACTGTCCTTGCTCAGGGAACATTCTACCAAACTGAAATTTAGTTAAATAGATATAGCCTGTGGGTTTTAGTTTGGGCTTGGTACTTTCCCAGAATGAATAAAAGGGTTTGTGCAAAATCCCAGGTATTATATCCATCAGATGCTTAAGTTCATGCCTAGTACCATCTTCTCAAGTCCTATGGAAAAGGTTGAGTCTTGAACAACTATTAAAACAATAGATAGCAACTCCAAAAAAAAGGGGGGGGGAGATCTGCAGAATTCAAATTAATAAAACATCTAATTAAATGTTCTCAAAGCATACCATTATGTCAACTCCGTTTTTTGCTAAATTTAATGCTCGTAAACATTTCATTACATTTGAAAATAATTTGTGGCTTTGACTTTTCTCCCTTCACAGCAATTCCTGAATTTGTACAACGAGTGCTGAGAAATGTTAGCCAACCATAAATTAAATGAATTCCATAAAGCCAAATAAATGTGAAAGCAAAATTATAAAAATAGTTTCAAAAATGTTTATGATAGAAACCATTTAATGACAGACGTGCGTGTGTTTTAATATGGTGGATATGGTGTGGAATGGAGTACTCTAAAAGGAAGTGCATTCAGGGCCTTACAGATATTTCAGAGCAACCTCCAAAAAACTATAGAATTTCTGCATAACGGTGCTTCAGTACTAGCTTTCCCCCTGTAGGATTTTTTGACTAGTTCCTCTAATGTCATTTGTATAAACCAGGTTCTCATCTGATCAATGAAATAATGTCCTTGATCTTTGACTCTTTTGCTCATTGAGTGGCTTTTGCTTTTTTGTTTTTAATCTAATCTCTGTTTTATCTTCTTCTTTCAGGAATCCTTTTCACGATGCTGGTATTCGGACCAGCCTGTGGATTTATCCTAGGCTCTTTCTGTACCAAAATCTACGTGGATGCGGTCTTCATTGACACAAGTAAGGAGTATATCTCAGCTTCTCACCGCCACCCCCGAGCATGTCCTCCATCATAAGGGAGCCCTTCAGCCTTTGGGTTCTAAAACCCTCCTACTGAGGGGCAGCCTCGGTGCGTGGACCTCAAGCTGCTGGCCCACCAGAGATCAAAGGAAAGAGCATGAGTGTTGGCTCAGATGGCCTGGGATCCAGTGGGGTTCCACCAGTGTCCACCCGGACGCTGAATAATCCCTGTAGTTGATTTTACTCCTCAAATCTGGATCTTCCTCATCTGTAAATTAAGGGTAACAATTCTATCTGCTTCGTGGGGCTACTATAAGAATTAAATGAGAGGATAGATGTAGAGTGCCTGGCATTTTCTCATTGAATGTTAGTCCATTAACCTATACGAGAACCCCACTTTCTAAGTGTGTTCTGGAAATGCAGATGTACAAATGGGGTCGATGAGACAGAGTATTTGAAACCCCCTTCTACAAGTCAGTGTTGTGGAGGCCTCTATGAAGAAACGTACCATAGCTCAGAACCACTTCAAGCAACACTTCCTGGTTCCTAGCAGAAAGAGCGAGTGTATTTCTCCAACGGCTCTGGGCCCCCCAGACCCTAGGCACACTTTGATCCACCAGTGGGCTGGTTAACATAGGCTAGGTTGTACCGTGGTCACACACCGTTCCCAAATCTTAAGTGATTTTATACAACCAAAGTTTCCTTCTTGGGCGCGCTACGTATCCAGTGCAGGATGGCAGTGTTAGGGAGGGTGAGGCTTGGCTCCTCACGGTCACGCCAGGACGCAGGTCACAGGAGCTTCATCTGACCCCGGCTTGCGCAGTTGCCAAGGCAGGAGACCAGGCCGTGGCAAGTTGCACACCGGGTCTCGAAGCTTCTCCTCACGTTTCCGTGGCCAAAGCAAAAGTCATGTGGTCTCTCAGTCTTCTCTTGCTGTGCAACAAATTACCCCACACTTAGTGACTGAAAACAACACTGGGGTGTTGTTTATTATATCACAGGTTATTTCTGTGGGTCTGGAGTCCAGGAGCAGCTTGGCTGGGTGGTTCCGATTCAGGGTCCCTCATGAGGTTGTGGTCAGGGTGTTGACATGGTGTCCACTCATCTCAAAGCTCAACCGCAGGAGATTCGACTTCTAAGTTCACTGCCAAGGCTGTCAGCAGGCCTTGGAGGATCCGCTTTCAGTCTCATATCCCTGGGCCTCTCGACCGGGCTCCCTCTCCAGGGCTTCCCCGGAGCAAACCACCCAAGAGAGGGAGAGAGAGAGCGCCCGAGACAAGAGCCGTGGTCTGTTGATAACCTTGGCTCGGAAGTGACATGTCGTTCCTCTTCTGCTGCATCCTGGGGGTCGAAAGCAAGCCACCTGTTCCGGTCTGCACTCAGGGCATGAATACCAGGGCGTGGGATCCCTGGAGACCATCTGAGACGCTGCCCCCCATACGTGGTCACAAGTCAGCCGTGAGCCCCAAACAGAACGCTCTGTTTCTGTGTGCAGTTCAGTGAGCATAGGAGCCGTGTTTCCTTCCTCGCTGAGAACGGAGTGCGGGAAGCCATCCCAGCTTCTCCTCCTCATACCAATCTTCTCTCAGGATCAATAAGAGCTCAGTCCCTGGCTTCTCAATCCATCATCACTTGACAGTGCTTAAATTTACTAATTCACCCCAAAGAAATAATGTGGTTTTAAATCCACTCAAGCCACTCTGTGATTCACTCCATTAATCCCACTGATATATTTACTTGTAGTTAATGATGTTACAAATTTGCAAGTGGCGGGGGTGGCAGGGGGGGGAGAAAATCAAATGCAGCTTTGTTTACTTATTCTTTTAAAGTGCTGGCTCTGTTCAGGAGGTGATTGGATGCTGCTGTCTTGTGGCAGTTGGTGACCCTTTGTACCCTGCTCCTAATGAGCGGGACGACGGGTGGCCTGGTCAGAGAAACATCACGTGGTGGGAGTCGGCTGCCATCTTGCTCATATGGACAAAAACAAGCCAGCTTCCACCACTGTACCAAAGGCTGCACAAGACAGGAATCGTAAAAGCGGGTGAGGGAAGGGGGTGCACCCCCCGTGCAATGGGGAAGACTTCCTGGAAGGAGAGACCAGGTGGCCAGGCAGTTTATCCTGCCCCTCAGCATCATCAGCAGTGGCCCCCTTGGATCAAGGCCTGTGGGTTACCAGAATCTCTGAGCCAAGAACCTCAGCTCATTCTCTTCCAACCCTTCCATTGTACAGACGAGGAAACGGGGCCTAGAGAGGCACAGGGATGTACCCAGTCCAAGGGGCATATCTGTGTAAAACCCAGGTCTCCTGAGCAAGCATGGGGGCATTTCCACTTCACAGTCCCCTCCACCATGCAACCTCCTGGGAATTAAATAGCATCTTTTCTTCTTTTCTCTGTGCCTGGTGGACAAGGGGCTCAAGGGGCTTAGCCAGTTCATTCGTGGTCCCCATTGGTGTGCTGTTCCTTTGCATCGGGCTGTTCCCTCAGCCTGGAGTCCTGCCTGTGGTCCTGTCTGGTCTGCATCTTTCTTCACCCGTCGGGGCGCCGTGTGAAGCAACATCACCCATGGTTCTAGGCTCACTGGCAGTTTCGAAGCAGAAGGCAGATGGGCACGTTCCTGGTCCAGCTGGGCATCTTGCTTATGGCATCCCCCCACCACCACACACACACATGCACACAAGCAAATAGCAGAAGTCCCATCCAGTGTGTCTCTAAGAAAGGGAAGGATGCCCTGTGAGTCACCATCTTTTGTTTGCTTCCTTGCTGAAGGCCCAGGGAGGGCTGGTGCTGTTCTTTACCAGTAGAGGGCAGAAGAATGTAATTTATTTTATCGGAGAGCAAGACACAGAATTCAATAGTTGCCAGCAGTTTTAATGATTTCTCATCTTGTGACTAAAACTTGTTGTTCTGTCTGGAATGGATTCAGGCTGTATTTTAAGAAGGGGGTTCTCAATTCTTTAGGGATGACCCTCCTGTATTTTTTCTTCACTGGTGAAGATAGAGGTCCTCCTTAGGGCTGTCCGACCTAGGAAAGCATGTCCTGAAGCCTGAATGGAAAGGGCCGGGCACACAGCAGAGAGCTGGGTAGGGGACTGGGGAGAGCCGTGATCTGGAACCTGAGGTGAGGCGGGCAAGGCAGAGCCCTTGTCTTGGGGCAGATGGAGGAGGGAATGTGCCCTGCACTGTGCAGCCTGGCCACAGATGAGGACACAGGATTGAAGGGGGGAGACCAGTGAGGAAGGCTGGTTGCAGTCTGTGTGTGGGGGGGAAGGCAGTCGGTTGTAGGAACAGGCCAGCTGTGGGGTGGGCAGACCCCACGGGCAGCTCCCCAGAAGGACTCTGCTGGCCTTGTTTAGACACTAGAATTCTGCCGCGGCTACTCTCCATCTGTGTTTGATCCCTGTGGGGCTCCCGTGGCCCCTCTTCTTAAGGGGAGATGCCTCTTGTAACAGCCCAGGGAAGGAGTGATGGTGCAGCCAGAAGCGCTTTCGGAGAATATCTTTGTAAGACTGAAACCGGTTGAGAACAGAACCTAGAAGAAAGGAGGACTTGGTAGCAGGAGTGTGCCCCAAAGCACTGAATCGACCGACCTTAACAGTGGGTTTATCAGAAGAAGATTGATAACTGACCGCTTATTAAAGCTGTATGTAGATGGTCTCATCTGAACTTCAGGACATTCCCCTTGGAGGTTGGGTCCTTCTGTCCTCCCACTTACCAGCTGAGCTGTTCTCATGCAGTGATTACGAGTTCAGAGTTCCGGTGCTGGAATCAGTACCCCTTCCAAGCTTTGTGATCCTGGGGGCCTTTCTCCACAAGGGTCTGTGCGTGGATGACATGAGTTAATCATGCCAAGCGCGTAGCATGGCTCCTGGTGTGTAGTAAGCACATGGTCAGCGACAGGTTCACTCCTTTCCACAGCGAGTAGGATTCAAAGCCCAAGCCTCCATCTGACTCCAAACCGGGCAGCTTGTGTCCCTGGAATTTCTCCAGGACTTTTGCCAGAAGGCTGCCCCCTTCCGTGGACAAAGGCCGTGCTGAGATGACCTAACCTCGTCAGCCCATCCGTATAGACTCATCCTCAGGCATGCACCAGCTGACCCCACTAGGGCTGCGTGGTGTTTGCCCCTGGAATAAGATGGGTCCATATGTTTGCTTCCTGAAAAGGTCAGCCAGCCAAGAGCTTCCTGCTCTGGGGCTAGCTGCGGGCTTCGTCAGAGTGCTTCGTGTTAAGACTAAATTAGCTCCACGGCCAGGATCCTGAACATTCCATGCTGCTGTCTACCCTTAGCCCCTCCCTGGCTCCAGTTTCTAATTTGGTCTGTAACTTAATGATACTCTTGGAATGCTTGAGTCCCATAGCAAAAGTTTCACAAAATAGGTTAGACAAATAGGTAAATGGACGGAAAAAAAAAAAAAAAAAGAGAGCCCATGGTACCACTTACACATTAGTGTGGCCTGGGAGTCACAAGTAAATATCCCCAATTTGCTTTGATTGGCCCCCTCTCACAGTCCTGGATATCCTCGTGGGTGGGTTGGTTGTTCGGTTAGTTTTAAACTGGTTTGACTCTGTTCCCAATGATTTTTTTCTTTCTTACCCACGATGGTGGCAGTCCTCAGAAATGGGAGAAAAATCTCAACCCCCTATGTTTACATGACCTTAAACAGAAGAAGCAAACGCTGCCAAAAGCTTGCTCGGCTTACCCAATAAAACCACAAAAACACTCTGAATGTTGGATTCCGAGACATGGCAGGGTTAGAAAAATGGATCTTGTAAAGCAGAAATCCTTCAAGCCTATACAGACAGTTCTGCAAAGGCAGGCCGGACTGTGCCTGTCTTATGGTGGCCAGACATCTCCATCATGGTGATGCTTTGCTCTACTTCCTCCACACCTGGAATGACAGGGCCGATGAGTGCCTGGTTGGTGTTAGCCAGCCCATCGGAGTCCCCTAACTGCGGGGTGCCATGCCTTTGTGAGCGTTGCTCCCTCAGCCTGGGATCCTGTCCCTACCCTGTTCTTTTCAATGTGTTTTTGTCCTTCATGGTTGCAGTTTGATTGACAGTTAGGTACATCTAAGTAAATGAGACACGCGGGTACTTCTCAGTTTTGTTCTGGGCATCTTACTGACTACAGTCTTCACGAAAAAGCTGAAACTGCAGTAATTTTTTAAGATCAAGATACTACCTAGAGCCACGTCGAAAGAAAAGTAACGAGGTTTTCACCCCATCCCCCACCTGTACCTGAAACAACACGTTCATGACTCCAAGCCTGCCCAGGATCACTGTTCTTGAAGAGCATGACTTTTTATTTCCTAAGCCTTTGGTAGTAGTCAGGGTAGGCTCAGTTCTGCTGCAGTAGCAAACACCTCCAAAATCTTAGTCGCTGAGAATAACAACTAAAGGTTTGTTCCTTGCTTATACACGCAGCACAGGTCAGCAGTGACATTTTGTTCATCGTAGTCTCTCAGGGACCATCTTAGGAGGATTTCACATGCTTCCATGATCAGCTGGGGCAAAAGAGCGTGACACGTATCCGACCACTCACACTTCAGTGGCAAAGTTCTGTGGCGTGTGGCTATACCTAAGTTCACGGTGAGGGAGGGGTAATCCTTGTTCTCCGAAGAGGAGATCCAAATGAAGACATCAGTAACCTCGACCGCACCGTTCTTTGCTGGCCGACATAGAGAACTTTCCCTCAACATCAGTAGAACTAGAACATACCTGCTGACAGTGACGATTGCCAGGCAGGTGGGGAGGGATTTTCACCATCACTTCTGTGGAGGTGCCTTAGAAAAGAAAACTTCTCAGCCTGGGTTCAAGAATTAGTCATTTTCCTGAGAAGTGCCAAAATCAGGACTAAAACTCCACCCCCAAGCCAACCCTGACCTGAGGGCGGCATGCTCCAAAGCTGAGTGGTTTCTCCTCAGAACATTATTTCTCTCCATGCCACGGTGCTCTGGATGGTTGCAATGGAGAGGGGGAAAAAAAATCAATACTTCCAAAATGGTCAACTGTGATTTTCCTAGATCTATAAAATCCTGGCCCCCCTCTCCCTGCCCCCACCACACCTTGCTGCAGATCCCTCTCCCTCTCCTTGCCTGCACCACAGGCAGGCTTTGGTCTGACACAGGTCATGTGCTCTTCCCTGTCTTACAAATTACGAGCCAACGTTGGCTTTCCACACGCAGGCACATACCTACGGGGAGTGAGTTGACACGTTCACATAAACATCCGCCTCCCCACTGCAACCCCTCTCCCTGGGATGTTTCCTCGCATGTAGAAGAGAGTCACTAACTTCCTAACTAAAATATGACTCTCTACGTGCTACTAATTTTGTTTCCCCAAACAACTGCCAGGATTTCTCTCTCTCTTCTACTGGCTCACATCTGCCAGCTTTCAATTCCCCCTTTATGGAGCCCATCGACAATGGAGGGAGATACCACAGCTCCCGTTTATGTCTTTTGTTTTCATTCATTGCTTGGCAGCAGGTGAAGAAACAGTCAGTAACTGGAGAAAACATTCCTGCTCAGCTACCCGAGGCCATCTGACTTCCTTTTCTCTTCTCGTGTTTGCATAAAGATGCTTTCAAGATCACCTTGGGTTTTCTCGTGCTTTTTTCAAGCTTTCCCATACTCAAAAAAAAAAACCCCTATATCTTGAAATCTGCATTCATGTAAATATATACCTACAAGTAGATAGAAGAGCTACCATGTACAAAGAGCCTTTGTGTCAAGTGATCCTTGCTCGTTACCTCTTATCTTTGCACGCAGTCTTGGTGGATGTCACCTTTATTTTGCAAGTGATCAAAGTAAGGCTCAGAGAGGGTAAGTAGCTTGCCCAGCACCACATGCTACTAAGCAGCAGAGCCGGGATTCAACCCTCTGCCTGCCAAAGCTTATACTCTTTCTTCTCTGACGTGCAGCTGTGCAGAAGCATCTGGTTCATGGTAGTGCCCTAGATACTGCTGTTGGGTGGATATCAATGCCTCCAGGAGAGAGAGCACCGATGTTCCAAAGACCAACGGCAAAGTTGGTGATCTTAGGCCCATTGCACAAAGCACAGGAGTTAATCATCCACTCAGGGAGCCCAGAACAAAGCCTAGACAGTCCAGAAGGGCAGTGTAGCAAAGTGATAGGAGCCTGGCCCTTGGCATCTGAATGCCCGTCTTCCAGTCTTCAACTCTGTGAACTTGGGCAAGGTATCTACACTTTCTTTTTTTTTTTTTTTTTTTTTTTAAGATTTTATTTATTTATTTGAGGGAGAGAGAGAGCATGAGCAGGGGGAGTGGCAAAGGCAGAGGGAGAAGCAGGCTCCCTGCTGAGCAAGCAGCCCAACACGGGACTCGATCCCAGGACCCTGGGATCATGACCTGAGCCGAAGGCAGATGCCTAACTGACTGAGCCACCCAGGCGCCCCAGTACCTATATTTCCTAAGCCTCGATTTTTCTATCTATATAAGATTGGGATAATAAAAGACTCTACCTTGTAGGGTTGTGGGGAGGGTTGACCAGAACAGTTAAGAATATACTCTGCATACAAACAATGAATCATGGAACACAACATCAAAAACTAATGATGTAATGTATGGTGATTAACATAACAATAAAAAATTAAGAAAAAAAAAGAATATACTCTGCTTAATGCCCAGTGCAGAGTAAGCACTCAGTGAATGATGGCTGGGCTCTTTATTAGTGGTAGCTGAAGAGTCTTCAGGGAGAACATTTTACAAATGGTGAAGTGCTGGTCTGGTGTCTGTGGTCATTTCTCTTCCCAAGCCTGTCCATCCATCTGGTCCAGGGCTGTAGTCCTGTTAGTTCTTAGCTCATATGCCCTGCTCCCATGTCCAAGAATGTCCCTCTGTGGTCCAGAGGTATGGGATTATCATCAAGGAGACATTTCTAAGCAGCTCATCTGAGAGTGCTCTATGAAGGGTAGTTGTAGAGAAAGACAAAAAAAAAAAAATCTACCAGGCGGTAGGCTGTAGTTTATGTCTTCATGACTTCAGCTGGTAAATCAAAGAAATAATAGCACAAGACAGCCAAACCACATGCACGCTGCCTTTAAGCATTAAGTTGGCTGCAAAGCTTTCTAATAAAGGACTGCCCCAAACCACAGGCCACCACCAAGATTTGAATTAACCTACCCACTAGCAGTTTGGAAACGGGATCCTAGCCGTAAACATGAAGCTAACAGTGTTTAAATACTCAAGCATATGCCAGGGACTATTCTGAGCACGTCATATCTGGTGTGGCTCATTGGATCCTCCCCCCAAACTCCAGAAGGTGCTGTCACCGTCCTCATGGTCCTACAGGTCAGTCAGCGAGGCATGGAGAGTTCAGATCACTAGGCTGGGGTCCCACAGTGAGAAGTGGCAGGATTTCACTCCAGGTATCCCAGCTCTTGACTTCATTCTATGCTGTCCCTTACAATCTGTGAACCTGATTTGAGACCGGGAGTGGGGTGTTGAATGGGATCGCCGAGTAGCTGCTTTTTGAGGGGTGCGAGTGAGTACCCCACAGTAAAAAATAGACCTTGTGCTTCATCAGCGCACCCCAGGCAGCTCTACCGAGCCCATCAGTTCCAGCCTTAATTCCAAGGGTGTCTGGCTTCTCGCTGTTTTTGTTTAGACTGATACAAACACAAGGTAGACAAGAAAATTAAGGAGGGAAAGCAATCAGCCTTTGGCTTCGGGAGAAACAGGAGCACTGATGTGAACAAAAGGCTGCCTTTTGAAGCGTCCAGCCCCCCTACTCCCTCCCCTGCCTCTCTCCCACCCCGAGGCTGTGTCCAGAGCGCTCTCCTGTCTGTGCACCTGACTCAGACCCTCAGCCATATCCCGGCCCGGCTGTGTCCTCTCCTCCTGACTGTGCTCTTTCCCATTGCAGGTAACCTGGACATCACTCCGGACGACCCCCGCTGGATCGGAGCCTGGTGGGGCGGCTTTCTGCTCTGCGGTGCCTTACTCTTCTTCTCTTCCCTCTTGATGTTCGGGTTTCCACAGTCTCTGCCCCCACACTCAGACCCTGCCATGGAGAGCGAGCAGGCCATGCTCCCCGAAAGAGAATATGAGAGACCCAAGCCCAGCAACGGGGTCCTGAGGCACCCCCTGGAGCCGGACAGCAGCGCCTCCTGCTTCCAGCAGTTGAAAGGTAAAGGCGCCTCGAATGTGGGTGGCCAGAGCAACGGAGGAGGGCTCGTCTAGGCCGGTGGGGGAATGGGGGACACTCAGGACTGGGTGCTGGGGGCTTGAGGTACAACCACACTTGTTTTGCATGGTTTGCCTTCTCTGGCCCGATGCTTAACGTTAGCCCTGAGAAGGAAATGACCTGATGCTCAAAATAAAAGCAGAGTAGCTACCACTCAGCGAAGGGGCAGCAGACCAATCTCCCCAGCAGAGACGCCGGTGCTTACCAAAGTGCCTGATGCATAATAAGTAGACATGTCTGTAGAAGGAAGGTTCTAGACATCTCGTGGAGCCCTTGGACTCTTTCTGACCACCACGTACAAGTGCATTGTAGCAGGAAAGGACTTGAGAAGCAGGGCTTCCTTTGCCTGATTTGGGCATTCTTCAAAAGCCACATCCAGGGGTGCCTGGGTGGCTCAGTCGTTAAGCGTCTGCCTTCGGCTCAGGTCATGATCCCGGGGTCCTGGGATCGAGCTCCACATCGGGCTCCCTGCTCTGCGGGAAGCCTGCTTCTCCCTCTCCCTCTGCCCCTGCTTGTGTTCTCTCTCGCGCTGTGTCTCTCTGTCAAATAAATAAATAAAATCTTTAAAAAAAAAAAAAAAAAAAAAAAGCCACATCCAAAAGCGCATTTCCTTTGAATCGCTCTGTCCTTCCATCCCCTCCGTGTGAGACGTGTTTCTCTGGAAGGAAGTGTGAACTCTGTCTTAATAACAAAGTCACCCTTGAGAAGGTGGCCAAGCTCTCCCAGTCGTTTTTAAAAGAAACCGAACGCATCTTTTCTGACAAAATGGAGCGATCCGGAATGAGAATGAGAAGCATGCCCCCCACCCCGGCCCCCGGGGTTGTTTCCACATTTGGCAAAGCGTCTTCAAGGCAAACAGTGCTAGTGCGGCCTCGGGCCACTGGGTGTCTGTCCCAGCCCCCTCCCCACCGCAAGGTCTGTGCCACGCTCCTGAAGTCCCAGGACCCCTCCCGTGGGTCCCCCAAAGAACCTGCTGGCTTTTTGAAGTGGGCAGAGTGGCAAGGCCGGGGCCCTCCCCTCGGTGAGGCTGGGGCGGGAGGAAGGTGGATGGTCACCTGTTGGCAGGATCCGGGCGCACCTGTGAGCGGTGCCAGGCTGCCACGGGCCAGCTGAGAAACTGGGTGAAGGTCTCTTCGCCGAGCTTTTGTATGACGAGGAGCACTTCCTCCAGAGGAGCTCAGCACAGCCCCTGTGCTGCGGTCCCCACTCCGCTCTTCACTGGAACTGGGATCATTACCTTCTGCACGCTTCATTTCCACAAGTGTGCAGTTGTAATAGCGTTCCGAAGTCACAGTCAGGCCATGAGAATTAAAGCACGGCCCGCGGAAGACTCTGCTGATAGTGCCTGTTCATCGGGGAGGGATCGGAAGAACTTGTGTGAATTCCCAGAAGAGACTAATTAATACTCTAAGGTTATGTCTGAACCCATGTTCCGCGATCGTTTCTACCAAGGTAGAAATCTGGAACTGTCCGTGGAAGGTCTTCAGAATCGTCTAAGTTCCAGAATGCACGGGTAGAAGGCGGCCACCCACTCTGTGTCCGTGGGGGTTGCCTTGGCTTGGACCCCCAGGAGTCTGTGCTTAATAGAAGAGCCCCCTCCCGCCCCACACACCCCCAAACAGCCAGGCAGAGGGCCATGCTTACTGCTGTCCTAAAGCATAGGCAGCCGCACAGGGGGTCCCCATAACCAGATCTGCAGGAGTAAATGGGGCTGGCCCAAGTGGGCCTTGCGGGGGACACCCTGGACCAGAGCAGCGGCAGCCTTTCTGGGTCTTTCTTTGTCCCAGGATGATTGCAAGAGCTGCACCAGTAATCTCTTATCTTTCATCTCTGAGGATGCGAAGATGAAAAGATGTAATCGTGCCATCAAAGTACTCACCATCCAGTGTAGGGACAGACCAGCAAGCCGGCAGAGGCAGCCCAACGTGGAAGGGAGGTTATGGACGTATTGGAGGCAGGCGGCGGCGGGGGGGAGCCCGCGTCTTGGGTCAGAGGCTGAGGGATGTCACATCTTCAGAATTCTTGGGTGAGGATTCAGTTGCTTGTTAACTCCTTTGTTCAGCATGTACTGAGATCCTGCTAGGCTCTAGGGACTCAGTGGTAACCCAGGCAGCTTGTATCTGGAGCTAGTGCTGTAGCCGTGGGGGGCGGGGGGCCTCCAACAGGCAGAACTGGAGCAATGGCAGAGTGAGTGTTGGACGTGCCGCGGCTGAGCTGACAAGTGCACATTTGGGTAGACAGATCTGAGACTCGCTATAGGCCGTAACGACCGTAACTTTTGGCCTGTGTACATACATGGGCTCCACTTCTAATAATTAATGATTTTTAATTAGAATTAACAATTCCCAGAGGCAGTAGGTCTATTAATGGACCTAAAGAATGTCCCAGCAGGAAAGGAAGGCAATGTGTCTAGAAGAATCCCCAGGAGCCGGAATCCAGTGACGTGAGCTATTATGCTAATAAACACATTTTACATGCCCCAGCACATGGATTGGGGGGCGGGGCATGGTGGTTTACATCCTTCATTTTTCCACATGAGACCATGTTTTTGCCACATGGACATTTCCACCAAAAGCACCATGCAGTGTCACCGGGTGCTCCCAAACTCTTTCTCCGGTTTGCAGCCTTGAAGGCCCCCGTGGGTTCGAGGCAGTGCGCTGTACATTTATGGGTACAGATAAGCTGAGCAGTGTTGTATGTGGAGGAACATTGCTCTAAAAATATATATGTTTCAATTTCTCATCTGTTTCATTTGAGTTTGCAAATGGGTTTCTTCTTTGGCCATCAGTCCGTGTCCCCTGCCATGCTCCACAGATGGGGGAGGGCCCTGAGAAGAGCTGGTGTCGTGTGCCGAGCAGCTGTTCCATCCTCCTCCCTGCACCTCCCGGCACCGAGACAGTCTGCCCCCCTCCTGGGAGAGCAGTGGGGCGGTTCCGACCCAGCTCAGCCACTTCCTAATCTTGCAGCCTTGGCCGTGTTGCTTAGTTCCCCTTGGCTTTCACATATGCTGTCTGGTTAACATTATTACTTATTCCTGTTTATAGATGAGGAAACCAAGCTCTGGTGATCTAGGACTTGAGGCTTACTTTTCAGGGCACTGTCCCCAAAAACGAGTTCCCAAGCACTTCCCAAGCACCCTCCCACTGGGCCACTGGGTTTGAAGGTCTCCTTCCAACAAAGTTGGCCATCACTGGGTTTGCAACTCTTAGAAGAAGAAGAGAGACAGAAAGCCCAGAGTGGTGTTCTATAAGTGTAGAGAAGCCGTTACTTCTTGCACGGCCCAGAAGTCCCCATCTTGTAGGGACTGACACATAACTGTTTAACAAAGCAGGCAGCCGGCAAACAAATGCTTGGGTTTGTTAAACTCCAGTATCTTCCCGGGTGGGAGTCTGCAAACCCAAGACACATTTGTGCATCTTAGCTGTGCCACCAGATAGCTTTTTCTTTATGCCCTGGCTCTAAAACCCCTCTTTGCCAACCTTATTCTTCAAAGCATTTTGCTGATTCATGTCTCAGGACACACCCCACCCCCTCTCATCTCTCCTCTGTGTCTAGCACTGTGTCTTCTCCTCCTCTCCATGCCGTCGCTGTGCGGGGGAGGACAGCACCCATGTGGCCTCCAGAACCTAGACACTCAGAGTTTGCAGAACAGTTTGTAAAAGTCTAGACTCAGAGGAAGGAAGGAATTCGGGGGACTGTTATAGACAAATATACAGTATTATCACCAGCTAGTATGTTAAATCTCACGTCCATAGTTTGTGCTTTATTTGGAGATTGTCTCTGCTGTCACCTGCCCTAGACGGGCTTTGATGGTTGGGGTCCAGGGAGCTCCAGTAGCCATACTCTGTGCACCCTCCTCATCATGCTCTGTTTGGTTCCTTCAACCCATCAGGCACTCTCCTTTTTGTTCCGTTGTCGGCCTGGGACACCCTTCCTCTCTGGGTTCACTTCTGGGTTAGACTCGGTCCCCCCTTCCAAGGAGTCCCTCCCTGCAGCCCCCCTGTGCCCAGTGTTGGATTAGCTGCATTCCCCTGTCATCTACACAGCCCCTGCAAAGTACCTGTTACCCCGCCACCTGGTGGCTTCTCAGCTTGTCTGCCTCGGCCCAGACCTTGTGGGTTCTCCGAGGACAAAGCCTTCATGCATCTTTTTGTTTCCACTGCACAGCACGGTGCCAGCACGTAGGTGGGGGGTGGTTGAATGAACAAACGAGCGAACAAATGAATATTTTCTTGCCAGCGTGCACACGTGTGTACGCATACACACGCTAGCAGCGAACCTGTTTTCCACACACTGTTGTATTTAATCTACCCCCCCAACCCTATGAGGTATTGACACCATTTTACAGATAAGTAAACTGGGGCTTAGAGATTGAAAGGAAAGGTGTTTGGACCCTGGCAAGGGCCCCAGAGCCTGTTTTCTTCACCACAGCATTATGCTACATCTTGGGGCCATAAACGAACTTTCTTAAAGGAAAAGTGGGATCAGCAGGTGCTCGCTGACTTCAGCAGAGTGTACGTAAGTTCCAGCTGCTGCTTGCAACAGCATCGGTGTACCCTAAAACAGTGGGTCTTCTGGACGAGGCTGCAGGCTAAACGGGAGGGAGGAACCCACTCCCGGCAAGCGCTGGCACGTCCTGGCCCTCTGATGGGCTCTCTAGCTGGGATGAGTGGAACTGTTCCAGAGGTTTAAAATCTGCAGGGAGGGCCCTGCCTTTGATCACTGAAAAGAGAAGAGCAGTCAAAGCTGAGCACTCTTGTCTCTGTGCACTTCACGCTGACTGCCAAGTGGCCTCTTCATGTCCCAGAAAAAGCTGCATCGGGTGATAGCAGGGCAGAGCCAAGCCGGTGGGGCTTGGTTGGGGCTTCAGGCTCAGTCTTAAAAACCACCCGCAACATGTGGAGGATGGTTGACGAGTTCCCAAGCCCTTGCGGGGACCTCCCACTGAGCCCCCACAGTCCAGCTGATGAGCGAGTGGTACTCATCTCCATGCCAACCACTCAACACAGAGCTCGGGGTTAAACTGCATTTCTGGGTTGTCACCGCCGTGAAGGATGCAGCTGGGATGGGGCACTGCTCTCTGGACTCCGGATCCCGTCCTCTCTCTACCGTGTGTCCCTCGGATTCACTGGACTGGTAATGAACTGACTGAGGAGGAAAAGGGGAATCGGCCTGGGGCCGACTGAACCAAAACCCTTCCTGTGTTGGAGAAACAACCCCTCTCTCTGTTTCTCTTGCTCCCTTTCCATGGGAGGAAACGCAGTGCCCAGTTTCAGAGGACCTTCACTTGCAGGGGAGGTGAAATCTGCCCAGGTGGTTACCCTGTCCACCCTCCTCCCCTCCTGCCCTCTTCATGCCATCCATCCCTGGGTGATGTGGATTTTACCACCTGAATCTCTCTCCAGCCCACTCTGGTATTTCCTGCACTCCAGTCTGCCCTCACCCCGCCGGTCTGTTTGCACATGATGATGGCGTTAGAGCGTATCTGATCCTGGGGCCGCCTCCTGCTTAAAGGGGCAGAGGTGGAGCCTTCACGGGGCCTCCCAGTGGTGCTACTCTGCCCCTCCAGCCTCTTCTCACACCTTGCCACCCTGGCCCTCCACGTCAGCCTCACCTCCCCGGCTTCCTTCTAGCCCCTGGGTTCCCCAGGCTCCCTCGCTCCCAGGACTTTGCACTTGCTGTTCCCTCAGCTGGAATTCTGATCCCATCAGCAGGCATCAGCTCACAATCATGTCCCTAGGGACATTTCTCTGCCCACCCCCCCAAGGTGTTGCTCTCCGTATCACGGTCATGATGTTACCATCATGTGAGTGATGATTCACTGACTCCCTCCGTGCGCTTCACTCGGGCAGGGACTGCCTCTGTTTGCACTTCTGCTCTTGTCCATAGGTGCTCGGGATGTGTATGACAGGTGGAGGGATGTGCAGATCACTGGATGTGCACTGCCAAGCACAGTTTGCTGCTTTCCTTCAAGCTGTCCTCACCCCCAACCCCCTCCCAGAGTTTTGGCCTGGGTCTGACCATTCCGTGGACACAGGGTCAGCAGGAACTCCAGCTACGCTGAGTGCCACCGCTAGCCCCCAGGTGACCCGCCTGTGTAGGGGAGGGGCTGCTGGCCCAGTTGCTCAGGCTGAGTTGCACTGGTGACTCTGGGCTCTGTGAGTCCCCTGGCAGGTGTTTGGGTCTGGGCCAGGGTGCACACTCATCCCCACCGTTGTTCCTCTCGGAACCTGGCTCATGCCTCTAGCTTCTACAGCTCTGCCAGACCTCCTCCATCCTCTGCCAGCTAGCAGTCCATTTCTGCCACATTTTCCTTAATGATGGGCCTGTGCCTTTCAACATCAGGTTATCGTGAGGAGCCTGGCGATCTGAGAGCCTTCGTTCTGCAGGCTCGATGGCTGAGTGTTTTTTATCACGCCATTTGTCTTCAGAACTGCGCTCTCCCCATGTGTGGATTCCCCGTTAAAATCTTCTTTCCCCGTTAAAACCATCCGCCCTCCCAAATGCTTGGAACCCCGTGCCAGGCTGTGGGGTTCATATGCTGCCGTGCCGTGGGATTCATGTGTGTTAGTCCCCAGGACCAGTCTGGCCACTGGCATGTTCTTACCAGCGTTGGAGGACGACGTGCTGGGGCATTATGTCTGCGACCAGACCACAAGTGATTTCAGCAAAGCACCTGGGGACACGGGGGAGGGCCCCTCGCCCAATGCCTGGCACATCGTGGATACCCCAGGAGTGTTGTTTGGATGAACAAAGGAAAGAAACAACTAGAGGACAGCGTTTCCCTATGGGCGTTCTTGGAACAGGAGTCCTTGGAGATGCTCAGGGAAAAACAAATCAGTGGGGGGAGGGAGGAAGGGTCACATAGCCAAATGAGCTTGAGGAAATGTCTCTATACTGTGTGACCCTCTTGGAGACCCGTATGGTATATTAGAGTATTAAAAGCCCTTGGAAGGCCAGCTCTATGGAAAGTTGGCTGGCATTGTTTTACTCCATGTGATCCCAGAACTTTCTTGTTCATGTGAACTCTTCGGGCATTTAGGAATTGTTGCTAGAATGCAGGATAGAAGGTGGTGAGGATCACAGGAGGTTCAGAGGGATGTACTGAGTCCACAGGGAGGCCTTGAAGACAGGTTCTTGAAGCATGTAGCATTTCAGCCCCATCTGGAAGGATGAGCAGGATCCCCATGGATGGAGGGAGGAGAAGGGCTTCCGGGCTGGGGGGCAGGTGTGACCAGAGGCAGGGGACAGAAATGCCCACGGTGTGGGTGGGAGAGAGGTGTCTGGTTTGGGGGAACAGGATTTAGGAAATTTCGTGGCAGAGGCTGGCTGGTGTCCATGCCTGCACCCAACAGAGTTCCTGGCACTTGAGGTCACCCAGTAAGACTTTGGTAAAATTATGAATGAATTACGGAGGGCTTTTGCATTGCTCTTCTAAAGTGTGTGGACTTTATGAGTCATTGTTTTCCAACTAGGGTTTTGAGTCAACATCACCCAGGAGGTTTCTTGAAACACACCCACTTGGGTCACACCCCTGAAAATGCTGATTCCATGAGTCTAGTGGGGAAGAGGGAGGTGGTCCAGGCACCTGGATGTCTTTAAAGTTCCGAGGCGATTCTAAGTGAACCCCTAGTTGAAAATATGAGAGGGGGTGGGAGTCCTTCGGGGGGTTTCCATCAAAGCTGTTTCTGCAACAGTTGCCCATAAGATAAAATGTGGAGAGGAGACCCACTCACGAAATAAGCTTAGGACAGTCTGTGATGTGGCCCATTTGGAGGGCCGTAAGTGACATTAGCACCTTAAAGGCTCTGAGAAGGTCTGTAAACCCAGCCCTCCAGGAGACAGCACTAGGGAGTCTAGGCTTCGAGAAGGGCATTTGTGTCAGCTTGGGTGCTGAAATTCACCATTTCTTTTCTAAGCATTGCTTTTTGTCTTTCCAGCAGTGCATTCTCCTACGGGTAGAGTTTTCGTGAATGCTAAATACAGTCAGCCCTGCCACCACTGAGGTGGCGCGTCATGCTCCCAGACAAGTTTCCTAGGGGCTGGCATGAGGTTACAAAAGTGGCATTCTGCTTATGAGGAGCTGTCTTTCTTTAGTCCTTTTCTGCCTGCTACCTCTGGCATGGAAAGACACAACAGTTGGATCTGAAAGAGAGCTTGCTGCTTCCCGGGCTCCTTTCTCTGTCTTGGCCAACTGCAAGAGCTAGCTGTGCTTCTGGGGGTGTTTGGGCTCAAAGCAGCTAATGGGACCCCACACTACTCTTTTTTTCTCGGGCCTTCTTGGCGGTGTTGTAAGGAGCTGGGGACTTTAAAAAAGAATCAATAGATCTGGCTGGCTCGGGGTTTCCCTGGCTGATCCACACCCATCTGACACTTGGCTTTCAGTGTAAATGCTCGTTTCCTGGGCTGATGGCTTCTGGTTTGTTCACTCAAACCATGACCTTTTCCATACGAGAGACATGTCACCTTCAGCCTGTTCCCAAAGACTTGTCTCACAGCTGGCAACGAGAGGGTGCCAGGAAGCTCCCCTGGGCCCCTCGACAGCCCAGAACAGAGACTGGGGGACAGTCATACCTGCAGCAACAAGGTCGCAGGGAGCCCGAGGCGGCCAGGCTGGGGCCGGTGCACGGTAGGCACTCCCTTCCGGAAGCTTCCGGCACCTCAGGCTTCCCCTCCCGCCCAGGCTTTTCCCCACCGCTATCCAAGGGAACGATGTAGATACCTCCAGAATCAGCGATGGAAATGACCATATTTGCTAATTATTCCCACTTCCATCGTGGCCCACGAGCCTGTGGAACGTGGCCCATGGTGCGATCACAAGCTGGTCCCTGTCTCCACAGTTAAGGTTTCTTAAGAGATTGTGACAGTTACCTTTAGGGACTGCAGTTTGTTTGTTTATTGAATTCTTTAATCCCTCTTGCACTGATGAAGCATCTGCTTGCACTGGGCACCGTGCCCACATGTCTGCGTGCAGGTGGCTCTTCGCATGGGAGACACAGGAAGACCCAGGCGAGGGTGTCCGGGGACACGTAGGTGCCGTGATGACAGGCTGCACCCCGTACGGGGGGACCAGCCTGGTGGCTGCCAGACATTCGTGCCGCACCAGGAGACATCATGTTTCCTAGGATTCACCCTGCCTTGGCTCTCATCTCATGCCTCTGTGGTGATGTTTTTCCACGTCTTTGTTACTGCTTCCTTCCTCTTTCATCTGGTTTCGGTCGTGACCCGAAGGCTGCTGTGTATCTCCCCGCCGTCCCGCTCCCTGCGCCTCTCTGCTCTCTTCCGCGCTTGGGTCCTGTGCACTGGGAATCGCTTCGTGACGACTTATCGTTCAGAAAGACACTTCTGCGTTGATTCAAGTCCCCATCCAGAAACCTGAAGATTTAGAAGTGGGCCCCGAGGTGCAGGCAGACCTGGGTTTTGCATTCTGGGAGCGTGGTTTTTGCAGCCGTTCAAGGAAGCTTTGGTTTCCTCATGTCTGAAATGAGACAGTAAGACTGTCCCTGTTGTAACAGCTGCGGGAGTGACATGCGGGACCCTTAGCGCGGGGCCCATCCACTAAGCCGACGGTTACCCAGCAAACATCGGCTGTCGCCGTCGTAATTACCAAGTGGTTGCACACACTGGCTACATCTCCCCGTCTTGGGAGCATTAACCGTGGTGTATTGACAGCAATGTTATTAAAGAAAAAGAAGGTCAAGGCCAATTTCAGTAGAGAGCCTGAGGGCTGAAATATCTCAGAGTCAAGTGCAATACCAACGAGCCCCACAGTGAGCACTTCCCAGGGCACCTCCAGTTCCCGGGAAGGGGGGGAGCAACAAGGACGTGTGCCCCCGACCCCCTGACCTGTCCAGCCCTCTGCAGGAGGTCATCTCTGACCTTGGGAAGCCAGTGACTCCAGCAGCAGCTCCCAGGAGCTCCACTCACCTACCCAGTCTCCTCCCAGCTCTGCTTACTCACCATATCTGCTCGCACACAGGCATTCTTACGGCAGGTCTGACGTCCTCCCAGCTCGAGGGCTCGCTCCCTAACGTAGCCAACAAGTGCTTCTATTATATTAAGTGTGTCAGAATCACTGGGTCACCTGCTCTGCAGGCATGGGTCTCATTTAATCTTTGCAACAATCCATGGGACGGAGTGGTATGTTCCAGGCACAGACCTACTTACTCTTGAAGCTAGAATTCAGGTCCTTATTTTATATAGCCTTGCTCAATCACACTTTTCTGCAGCACAGGACTCCTCCCCTTTGGGCTCTGCAAGCCTTTCTTTCTCTCATTTCCCTCCTTTCCTGTCCTACTTCTCCTCCTCCAAAAAAACAAGTACTAAACCTGTGAGTCATTTTCCCCAGCTCCAGTGGGAATTTTTGTATTCTTTCTAAGCATTAAGCTACTCCTTCAATTACCAGGAGTGGTCTCTGCATGCTCCATCCTCTGACCAAGAGCAGAGCTTCTGAAAACCCGAACCAGAATAACACCCTGGCTCTGAGCATGTTCTGAGGCAGCAGGTGCCACGGTTTGAGTTGGTGCCACGCTTCCCTAACCGTGGGACCACTCTGCCTCGGTTTCCTTACCTGTAAACGGAGGCTGTACATAGCCCCAAGATCACGGGTTTGTTGTGAGGATTATGTGATTTGATGTGTTAGTGGTCAGAACGGTACTAGGCACCCACCCAGGTAATGCTCTGTCCCCATCAGTCCTCACACCTTCTCCAAACCTGCCTTTCTCCCTCCTGGAGGACCTACACATTTTCAAGAAATCTCAAACCTACAGGAAGGTCTTCCAAAGACAGCAGTGGAAAACCTGTTTTCCCTGAAAAACTCTCCCCCGCTGCTGTTTGGCACTTTGTGCCAGCCTGCTGGTGACAGCACCGGGCTCCCAATGAGCAGTGAAGTCTTCCCCAGCTGGTGAGGCCGCATGGTGCAGGCCAGCCCACCTCCTTCCCCAGCTTCCAGCTTCGGAGGCTACATCAGTGGGTGGGAAGTCATTGGCTAAAGGGGACCATGGGTGTTCGGTGGCCTGGTGTGGCCTTGGTTCATCAGCTTCTGTTTGTCTGGGCCACCTCATTAGCTGCTGCCTCCGTGGAAGGTTAGAATTTTATGGGTTTAAGAACCCATTCGAATGAAAAAGCTTGAAATACTGGGATAGCCTGAGGTTCAAGCTAATTAATACCCCTTTTCAAATTGGGGCTTTGGTGGGTAGGCTGAACCTTTGAAAAGGAATCTTTTGAGAGTGCTGCAAGTCATTGCAAATAAAGCCTAGGATGGAAGGGAAGAACCTGGGAGCAAAATAGAGCCGAACGCAAGAGGAATCTGTCATTTCTGGCAGTGAATCGGCCTGATAGAGGAAAGAAAAGAATGTTCTTCATGCAAATAAGGTCTACTGAGGCTTCTCTGGGCCTTCGGTCAGATGATCCTCAAACCTAATGATTTTCACATCTAATTCAACACAAAATTAGTCATTAGATATTAAGACAAAAGCAGGCAGGCTCTCCTATCTCAACAAAGCATCTTCCCCACTGAAGTGGCATTATCTCTGGAATAATTAAAATGGTTGCTGAAGTATGAAAACATTCCATTAACTGGAGTTGCCTTTGTTGAGATGTGCCCTCCCTTCCTCCCCAGTAAATCGAGATGGCCATGATCAAGGACAAGGAGATACCAGGACCCAAGTAATGTGATCAAACTTAAATCCTCTTTGGCGCCATTTCTGAGCCAGAGAACAAAGTTCCTATTTGGAGGATGCAGTTTTATTTGTGAGCAAGCGTGGCTGTCCTGCTTCTTTCTAAGGCCCCCGTCTGAATGGTCTGCACCCTAACAAAGGAAATGAAGCCTACAATGAAAGTATGGCAGACGATCGTTTTCCTGGAATGCCCCCAACCTGCCTATTGATTGTTGGCAGTGTTTCCAGAGTTCAGATATCTTAATTCCAAAAGAGCACAATGATCGAGCCACAGTGTTTTTATCTGCCAAAACATAAACAGCTGGGGGTTTGACAGTCACTCATTACCAGGAGGCACTGTGGTCGCCTGATGTGACCCATACCTGTTTCTCTACAGTGTGGAGTGAGACAATCAGCCAGTCCCTTACCACAGGAACATTACGCCGTCACAATGTGCCACACACCATAGCAAATCAGCCTTCACTCATTAGCAGCGATTTAGGATGATGGAGTCTTAACATCCAACAGGCTTTTGTGTTTAAAGACAGAAACCTCATTACCCCCTGTTTACACCCAATGTATTCATCTTCCGTATTTAGCAGTCCACGTTTTTAAACATTACACATTCAACAGGCCTCTAAATATTTGTACGATTCTTAAAAAATAATGTGTATTTAACGAAGGAAAGTTTCTCAACATTTAAACAGATTTTTAAGCGTAACCACTTTTAGCCATTTATTCGAACTGATTTCTAAAAAAGTCAGATCTTAAATGCTTAAAACCCTGCAAAAATAATTAATTAATAAACAAAACACATGTAAAGGCCAGTGTGTTTGCAAAAAAAAAAAAAAAAAAAAGACAGGTATAAATGAGTGAATACCATGGATTTAAGGTTTCTGGGTTTTTGTGTGACTTGTGTGTGTGTTGCTTACACATGGTTATATCATCCAAGAGTTGCCTTCCTAAGGTTTTAGTAAATTTTGTGAGAAACTATGACAGAAAAGCAGAGGCCACCACCTCTGGTTGTTTCTTAGTTGGGATGCAGGATTAGGTTGATCAGCCCACAGTGATTCTGAGCTTCTTGTCCTCTGACTCAGTTCATTCCCATAACTGAGTTCCTTTTATTATGTCAGAGGATCTTTAAGTCCCTCTCTTTAGGTTTTCATTTTTGAAACTTGGTATCTTTCACAGAAATGATAAATTTTGAGCTGTGTGTATCTGCCATTTGCTGACCCATTGTTCTGCCATTTTGATTTATTGAGCTTGTCTGTTACCATTATTAAAAACTTACGTATCCCCTATTATTATTTTATTCTAATTAGCTGGGCCATTTAGAGGTTTCATCTCCTAGGAGATGAGATTGAGCCTGTGTAATTAGCTCTCTTCTTTCAGACAGCTGGCTAATTCATCACCTTGGAATGCAGCATTAGACTCCCTGCTCACCTGTTTATTTTGTATGACCATGGGTACCTACTAGTTTTTCCTAGACTTAGAATAATATTGCTCCATCTGGGACTCAGTTTTATCTTTTCTGTTTACACAGGTGGAAAGTAGACCCCATGCCAAATATTCCATATCATCATGATTACAGCGGAACAGACTTCCCCTGACTGTAGTCCCTGGCACATCACTTTTTGCCTTATCTGCTTACCACCTGTACCATTATTTACATAAGACTTCTCTTTAAATTACTTTAATCTACTTGTTTTAACCTGGCATCATTTTAAACCGTGAGAGCCATAAAACCACACATTTGTTGTATCAGTTACATTTCAGTTGATTTATTGTAAGTACACATTAAAACGACGGTGTAAGGAATGAGAAGGAGAGAAAATGGCATCCATGGATTACAGTACCTACAGCCAAGCGGCAGCCCAGCAGGGCTACAGTGTACACCCTGCCCAGCCCACTCAAGGATACGCAGAGACCACCCAGGCATATGGGCAGCAAAGTTATGGCACCTATGGACAGCCCACTGATGTCAGCTATACCCAGGCTCAGACCACTGTGACCTATGGGCAGACCGCCTATGCAACTTCTTATGGACAGCCTCCCGCTGGTTATCCTACTCCAGCTGCCCCCCAGGCGTACAGTCAGCCTGTCCGGGGGGACAGCACTGGTGCTTACGGTACCACCACTGCTATGGTCACTACCACCCAGACCTCCTATGCAGCTCAGCCTGCTTGCCCAGCCTATGGGCAGCCACCGCACCTGCAAGACCGCAGGATGGTAACAAACCCACCGAGACTAGTCAGCCTCAATCTAGCACAGGGGGTTACAACCAGCCCAGCCTAGGATATGGACAGAGTAACTACAGTTATCCCCAGGTACCTGGGAGCTACCCCATGCAGCCAGTCACCGCACCACCATCTTATCCTCCTACCAGCTACTCCTCTACACAGCCGACTAGTTATGATCAGAGCAGTTACTCTCAGCAGAACACCTCTGGGCAGCCGAACACCTATGGGCAGCCGAGCAGCTATGGACAGCAGAGTAGCTGTGGGCAGCAGCTGCCCACTAGTTATCCCCCCAAAACTGGATCCTACAGCCAGGCTCCAAGTCAGTACAGCCAACAGAGCAGCGGCCATGGGCAGTGGAGTTCATTCCGACAGGACCACCCCAGTAGCATGGGTGTGTATGGGCAGGAGTCTAGAGGATTTTCCAGGCCGGGAGAGAACCAGAGCATGAGTGGCCCTGATAACCGGGGCAAGGGAAGAGGGGGATTTGATCATGGAGGCATGAGCGGAGGTGGGCGGGGAGGAGGATGCGGTGGAATGGGCAGCGCTGGAGAGCGAGGTGGCTTCAGTAAGCCTGGTGGACCCATGGATGAAGGACCAGATCTTGATCTAGGCCCACCTGTAGATCCAGATGAAGACTCTGACAACAGTGCAATCTATGTGCAAGGCTTAAATGACAATGTGACTCTAGATGACCTGGCAGACTTCTTTAAGCAGTGTGGAGTCATTAAGATGAACAAGAGAACCGGACAACCCATGATCCATATCTCCTTGGACAAGGAAACAGGAAAGCCCAAAGGTGATGCTACAGTGTCCTATGAAGACCCACCAACTGCCAAGGCTGCCGTGGAGTGGTTTGATGGGAAAGAGTTTCAAGGGAGCAAACTTAAGGTTTCTCTTGCTCGGAAGAAGCCTCCGATGAACAGCATGTGGGGTGGTATGCTTCCCCGTGAGGGCAGAGGGATGCCACCACCACTTTGTGGAGGTCCCGGGGGCCCAGGAGGTCCTGGGGACCCCATGGGTCACATGAGAGGCCATAGAGGAGACAGAGCTGGCTTCCCCCAAGAGGGCCCCGGAGGAGGAAACGTCCAGCACCGAGCTGGAGACTGGCAGCGCCCCAGTCCGAGGTGTGGAAACCAGAACTTCGCCTAGAGAACAGAATGCAACCAGTGTAAGGCCCCAAAGCCTGAAGGCTTCCTTCCACCACCCTTTCCACCCCCGGGCGGTGACCATGGCAGAGGCGGCCTCATGGACTGCGGTGTTCCTGGTGGGATGTTCAGAGGTGGCCGTGGTGGAGACAGAGGGGGCTTCCGTGGTGGCTGGGGCGTGGACCAAGGTGGCTCTGGTGGAGGAAGATGGGGTGGCCCTGGTGGGCCCCCTGGACCTTTGATGGAACAGATGGGAGGAAGAAGAGGCAGGTGCAGAGGACCTGGAAGAATGGATAAAGGCGAGCACTGTCAGGAATGCAGAGACCCCACAGAGCTGCACTGACTACCAGATTTATTTTTTAAACCAGAAAATGTTTTAAATTTATAATTCTGTATTTATAATGTTGGCCACAACATCATGATTATTCCTTGTCTGTACTTTAGTATTTTTCACCATTTGTGAAGAAACATTAAAATAAGTTAAATGGTAAAAAGTAATAATAGTGTAAATATTGAAGCGATAGGGTTGTCCTGGTTCCTGTACCCGCAGAACCCCTTTGCCTACTGCCAAGATGTGTCGTTGATTGTGTTCAAAGGATTTAAAAAAAAAAAAATCTCACATTTTTTAAAGCACCAGTGTAAGCGGGGAACCTTAAGTGGTTTATGAAACCACGTACTTCAAGAAAAAGAGAGTATAAAAAAATATGATCAAAATGTATGACCTCAACAAGAGCTGTTTTCCAGCTCTGGTGGTACTTAATATGGTCCACAAGCCACGAAGTGCTTCTGCCCACCCTCAGTTCTCGCCCGAGCCCGGGGCACCAGGCTGGTTGGGCAACTTCTTCAAGGTGGGACTGGATGATGAGAAAAGACCCCATCTGAGGACGAGGGAAGAGATGCAGGAAAGATCTGGGGGCAGAGCATCCCAGGAGAGGAAGGAGGAGCCCCCAGCGCAAAGCCTTAGGTGGGGAGGACCTGCGTGAGGCAAGAGTGAGCATGACTGGACTAGAGGGAAAGGGGCGTGGCAGGAAGTGTCATCAGATTGCTAAGGGGCAGACCCGGGCTATCGGGCTATCGAGGAGTTCTGAACAGGAGAGTGATTTGAGTCGATCCCCCTGGCTACCATGTAGGGAATGATTATGTCAGATGAAGAGTGAAACCAAGACCTCAGGTGGGTCTCTCTGGGAGTCCCCCATGTGAGAACTCATGGAAGCTTTTGCCAGGGAGGTGGCCATAGACTTGGTAAGAAGAGGTGGGGTTTGATTCAGCACATGTATGTATATATATATATAAGCACTAGAATTCCAGTTTTTTTCTTGAAACCTGTTAAGATTAAGTATATTTTCTTAACACACATATAGAGTTATAAATATTTATCTCAGACTTATGGATTTATATGCTTAGATATACTGATATAACATTATTATAATGCAATTTATAATATATAATTATATTTCTTTCCTTTGAGAAACAAACCCCAAACTTTTTTGGGGGAGGGTGGAAATAATTTGTCATTGCTTATAAAATTGTTTGGTATTTCCAGTAAACTATGAAAAGGCACAATATAGGCTTTCCTGTTACAGTAGTTCTCTGTTTAATTGGCAGAATACAAGCATATATTTTGAAGCCAGAGTTTCCACACTTTGTGGGTGACTTACAGGTTCGAGGTTTCAGCCTGAGCAACTGGGTGACTCCCGACGCTGGTTGCTGAGATGGGCAAAAGCGTGTCAAGAAGGGACTCTGGGGGCAGGAGGCCTGGAAGTGCAGCGTGTAACCCTCTGCTTCTGTCTCCCTGCAGTGATCCCGAAGGTCACCAAGCACCTGCTCTCGAACCCTGTGTTCACCTGCATCATCCTGGCCGCCTGCATGGAGATTGCAGTGGTGGCTGGCTTCGCTGCCTTCTTGGGGAAGTACCTGGAGCAGCAGTTTAACCTTACCACCTCTTCTGCCAACCAGCTGCTCGGTGAGTCTGCTCCTCCATCCCCCCGGGAGGACAGAGGGCTGCTCTCATGCGGGTAACCCTCTAAGACCGAGGCCCACCGGAGAAAGAGCCCAGACTCTGCTGCTCCTATAGCAGCAGTATTCTTGGGGTCTGTGTGCAGAAGGAATTTCAGAGTCTATTCTTGCGGCAAAATTTGCCAAAGGGATGTGATAAGAAAGAGCTGAAATATAAAATGTACATAAGAAGCATTGTGACAGGCCAGGAGATCAATAGATTGGTGTGAACTGCAGAATTTGGGGGAAGATAGGATGAAGGAAGAGGGAAATCGAGACAAGCCCAGAAAGGTTAGCAGGCTTTGGTCAGGCACATAAAAAAATAAGAATATCCTTGGCAGCATGAAACACAGTCAGCAAATATAGAACTTGGAAGCCATACACTCCCCTCCTGACCCCTGCCCACGGCAGACATAATTAATGGATCACGGCACTCCTTCTCCCCAAGCTCAAGCATGGCTTTACCATCCTTCTCAGTAGGAGACTACGGGCATCTGCTTCCACTGTTTGGAGTTGGCATGGTAAGGAAAACCAGTTTGACCTCAAGGGAAGCAGCATTACTTACATGGAGTTAGGAACGTGGCCTCATGACTGATAAGGGAGATGGAAGAGTCAAGAAGGTCGCCCATGTTTCTGGCTCAGACAGCTGGTGGCACCATTTTTGAAACCTGGAAACAGCAGAGAACAATCAGATCCGTGGGGGAGATTATGAGATCACATTTGAAGTTGCTGAGTGGGAGACACCCGTGGTGTGTCTCTGCAGTGTCCAGTGCTCGGTGGGGGCTCAGCAAGGAGACCCCACTGGGGAATAGAGGTTCTGTTGCATCGGTGTATGTCCGGGTGGAAGTGGAGGACACGGGAGTGGAAATTACGTAGCAAGAAAGTGAATTGGAAGAGAAGAGTCCCAACCATGAGGAAACACAGGAGTCTGAGGGGAAGTCCGGAAAGAAATCCACAGGTCATGGGAGTCAAGGAAGAGATGATTCCAAGGAGGAAGCAGGCAGCTGCGTGAGTGCACACACAATGAGAGCTGGGTGTCTCCATTAGCTGCAAGCACTGGGACGTCCTGTGTCAGAGCTGTGTCCCAGACGTGGCCATGGGGAGCCCGTGCTCCGTGTGGAGAGCTGCCTACAAGAGGGAAGGAGTAGTCTGTGGCTGCAGGACACTTTCCCGAAGCTCAGTCGTGGCGCAGAGGAGAGGGGCTCCAGCAGGTGGCCGTGTGTCCATTGAGGGGGAGTGGGGGAGATGGGGCATTGCTAGGAAACATGAGCGGTTTGCTAAGTGGAGGGAAAAGAGCCAGCAGAAGGGGATTTGCAGGAAAGCGAGGGATGTGGATGGACAGCCCTCGACAGAAGAAGAGCTCATAGGTCCTGCCAGTGCAGAGAAGGAGAGAGGCATGAGTCTGGCCACTGAGACTCCGGCTAGTATGGCCCTGCATTTGAGAGAGAGCTCCAGCCCCATGAATTACCTTCTCTGGTAAGTAGGGAGTCAGATCGTCTGCTGAGAGGAAAGGTCTCCTTCAACACTGCCTATTTCTTCACCTAACGGCCAATTAGCAAATGCAAAGGTGCTAACCCATCATGAGTCATCAGGAAAACACACATTAAAACCACACTGAGATACCACTGCGCATCCACCGGACTGATGGTACCAGGTGTTGGTGAGGATGTGGAGCACCTGGAACTCTCATGAGCAGCTGTTGGGAGTGCCCAGTGGTGTGAGCACTTTGGACAGTTCCCGGGCAGCACCTATGAAAGCACATTTTTATGCTGGGATATGTCCGTTCCGCTTCTGGGCAGATACCCGACAGAAATGAATGTTTAAGTCCACTCCTTACGATCTGCATATGTAACTGCGTTCAGAGCAGCCTGGTGCATAATGACCCCGACTGGATACAGCCCAGACGTCTGTCAACGGGAGAGTGGGTAAATAAATTAGAGAATGTTCATACAGTTCTGCCACATAGCATGAGAAAGCAAGCATTTTCATACCTGCCTCAACGCAGATGAATCTGACAGAGTTGAAAGACGTCAGGCACAAAAGAGGACATATTTGTAGGAGTTTAAAGAGGGAAAAGTTAATTAAAGTGATAGAGGCCATGATGATGGGAACTATCATTCCGGGAGGGGGAGGTGGGCAGCCAGTGGGGAGCCTTCCCGGGCTGCTGGAAATGTTCTAAGCTTGATCTGAGCGGTGGTTGGTTATAGGGGTGTTTACAGATGCGAGGATTCATCGGCTGTTCCCTTAAGCTTTGTACACTTCCCAGGACATAATGTATCTCAACTAAAAAAAAAAAAAAAAAATTAAAAGCCTACTACGATGACGCAGCTGGATCATAAGGTCTCCTTGGGAACTGCTAGGCTAGCACAAGCCTAATTTTTCTTTTTTTTTTTGCTAATAAAGCTTTACCATCCTTTTTTTTTTTTTTTTGGTCAAGTGTCACTTCCGAGAAGTATTAGCAAAATACAGGCAGTCCTCTAGTACGTGTCTGGCAGGGAGAGGGTAAAGTGGGTCTCTTTATAATTAAAGTCGTAACTTCTTGGTTATCCCTGCAGTGTCTCTGGTTTCGCCCTCCAGCAGCCCGGGTTCCTCCGTTTCCTCCTCATTTCTGTGCTGCTCTTCTTACGTACTCATTACATTTGCACAGTTGCCTCGACGTCGGGGCTGTGTTCTATTTCAGAACAGTTTCTATCGACAAACAAATCAATAGTCTTCAGGGCAGGTCAAAAAAACAATCTCACCTTCTCGCACCTGTTTCTTTCCCAGTGACTCTGTCTGCCAGAGTGCTTAGCAGGGAGGACCTTCTTCTGCCCTGCAGAGAGGCCACCTGCTGGCCCATCTGTCAGTCCGTCTGTCCGGCAGTCCACACAGGTAGCATGCATGCACGGCCTCTCCCTGTGTCCTGCTCGGGGCCTCACTCTAATCAGCATGGACCCTGGAGGGCTGGCTGCAACAGGGCTGGCACTGGGCATTCAGGGCACAGAGACGGACCCCGGGAGCACCAGGCAAGGCTCGCATCAGAAAGTGCTCAGCTCCTGCGGACCCAGGGCATGGGGCCCATGCAGTCTCCCCGGGGCATCAGCGCAGGGCTTCTGAACCACCCTGGAAGTCAACAAATGGGGCAAGGTCCGGAGAAGAGCAGCACAGATGATGAAGGCGCTGATGGCGTGGACTTATGCATGGATCTATGCGTAAAGATACAAAGGGCTCAATCTGCATAGGTTAACGTAATGAGGATGGAGTTTTGGGGTAAGTTCTGATAACTGAATGCCAAGGCTGCACGTGCAGCAGGGAGGAAGAGAGCAGCCTGATGACGGGTTGGGAGAAAAGGCGCCGAAAGCCTGTTATTGCCATAGTTACCGTCCTCACTAGGTGATGCTCCCCCACGGTCTCCGCTAGGAAATGAAACAAAGCACAGGCCTGCTCTCTGGGCATGGGCATGTCCGCACCAGTGTTCATGCACACAGATCCAGCCTGCTGGCCATTTCATCCATCCCGAAAAGAAGCCTTAAGTGCCCACTCTGTGCGAGGCGCAGGGAAGTGTGCTGGACTGAAGAGGATGGAAAAGGTTCCTGTGCTCGGGGAAGCTGCATTTGAGGAGGGGGAGAGTGAACAAGAAACAAGACCAAAAATGAGTAAGGCAGCTTCAGATAATGGGGAGAACCATGAAGATAATAAAATGGGGTGAGGAATGATGGGGAGCCCCTGGATGGAGTATAGGACTGCTCTAGATGGCATGGTCTGGGAAGGGGCCAGCCAAGGAGAAATGCTGTACAAGAATGTCCCAGGAGAGGGACCAGCAGGTGCAAAGCCTGGGGTTCTGAATGGGTTTGGCCTGTCCCAGGGAGAGAAAGGAGGAGCCGTGGGCCAGGGGTAAACAGAGAGGGGCACATGGGGGCTAGACCATGAAGGTCATTTCTATACCAAAAACCAGATAAAATCAAGCATAGGTATTCCAAGAGCATCAGATAATACAGAGATATGTTTTATTTAAATGTGACTTGTGCTATTTTCTTGCAGAGCTCAGCCTTCCTGATTATGTTTTTCTTCCCCTAATATTAAAATTAATTTGCATTCCCTTAGCACATACCAGCTGGTTGATGTAGTCAATTGACCTAGAGGTCTGTTGATTGGCAAGGAGGAGACCGCCTAGACTGGGAAATTGGCCATGCACGGTCTACACGGTGGATAAATGATGCACTGTAATTTAAAGCTGAGTTTTAGATGAAGCAAATCAGGACAGAGCAAAGCCAAACAGGAGATTGGAACCCTAGGATTGAGTCTCTGAGAATCAGAAATAACAGGTTTATAATCCCTGCTGCCTTGCAGATAGCTCTTTTTATAAGAAGGGGAGAATATTTATGCCAATTACTCACCAAGAGGTACAAAACATATTGACTGGATGGATGCTCCTTCCCAAGAGGTCTGGGAGCAGGTTAAAATGCCGTCTCCACAGGCTGGTGAGTGCTGGGACCTTTGTGTAAACAGCCACCAGACCCTTCCATGAAGCCCTCCTCAGCTAATGAGGAAAGGGGAGAAAATCCCCAATGATCTCGAGTCCCCTTTCACATCACTTCAAAAATGCACAGAGAGCACGTGCGTGTTCCCAGTCTGTCTTTGTCTCATGGTGGTTCCCACGCCAGCCGTGTCTTTCCCATGAGGATACCTTACTTAGCAAGATTGGCGTATGTACTTGGACTCCCAATAACTAAGTGTTTCCATGTCTGTCTCCCCCAGTTTTCTGTGAGTTCCCGGAGGGCAGAAATAAGGCCCCTCATGGAGACTCGGAGGCAGCTTGGAGGGTACGGCACTGCAGTGGGGGTCACTGGGAATGTGGCCCGCGCAGGGCTCGGCCCCCAGCCTGGCACCCATCTGTCTGCGTCGACGGGCCCTACTTCCCCCACTAATGGTTCCCGCCCCTCTGTTTTTCTCCCAGGGATGACTGCAATCCCATGTGCCTGCCTGGGGATCT
The DNA here is from genome assembly GCF_964656455.1 of Halichoerus grypus. Lineage (NCBI taxonomy): Eukaryota > Metazoa > Chordata > Mammalia > Carnivora > Phocidae > Halichoerus > Halichoerus grypus. The sequence goes on from NC_135719.1 coordinate 10,953,588, forward strand.
TCTTGGGCGGTCTCCTGGTGAAAAAGCTCAGTCTTTCTGCCCTCGGGGCCATTCGGATGGCCATGCTCGTCAACCTGGTGTCCACAGCTTGCTATGTCTCCTTCCTCTTCCTGGGCTGTGACACGGGCCCCGTGGCTGGGGTTACTGTTCCCTATGGAAACACGTAAGTCCCAGAAATGTCCGCTCCCACCCCTGCCAGCCCAGGGCTGCCTGGACTCATTCTCCATGGTCGGATCAGGGAGCTCTCTTTGTCCCAAGTGGTGACCACGAGTGGAGGGTTCGATGATGCCTCTGTATCTTCCTCCTGGGGTTGAAGAGTCAAATGGACCTTTTGGGTGGAGAGCTCCACTCATTTTGGCATTTGACTTTAGGAACGATTGAAGATAGATGATACAGATGAATTTTATTTTAAAATTCAGCTTTTTTTTTTTGGAGAGGGAGAGAAAGAGAGAGAAAAGTGGGGGAAGGAGCAGAGGGAGAGAAAATCTTAAGCAGGCTCCATGCCAGCACGGAGCCCGATGTGGGGCTCGATCTCACGACCCTGAGATCATGACCTGAGCTGAAATCAAGAGTGGGACAACCAACTGAGCCACCCAGGTGCCCCTTAAAATTCAGCTTTAAATGAAAGACAGAATAGATTCCAATCATTCCGGAAATTATCAGAAGCTATCATCAGGCTCCCATAGTAATTATAGGGTCTCACCCCTAGTGAGAAGGAGAAGGAGGTGGGGAATAAAAGGAGAAAAGAGGGAGAAGGGAAAGAAGTTGGTTCTTATGGGACACCTTTTTTTTAGTTATTACCCCAAGACTTTGGCCTAGAGTCCAATCAGAATTGCCCCAGAGGGAATTATGGAGAGCGCTTACATGTCCAGCATCAGCAGCTGTCCCTTTTCTGTGTGAGAATCTGAAACTGCTTGGGGGTCAGTCTGGAGCATCCAGGCTGCAGCAGAGTCAACCTGCAGGATACCAGTTCCTCCTCATGCCAGTCTCCTCCTCCAGGCAGGCCATCAGGCTTTCTCCGGTATTCCTGTATCCCAAAGATGCAGGAGAGCCGGGCTTACCTGCCACCCGACAAGGTCAAGCAGGCTGAATGGGAGGACACAGGTGGGGGCAGTTGTCCGTCTATTCATGCACAGCCCAGGCACTTTACCACCACCAGGGTCTCTTCTGCCCCCCAGCCCAGCCCAGCCCCCATTCCTCCTCCTCCCAAACGTGGCACCTTCTGGTGTGTGCATGCCATAAGTAACAGCATTTGGAGAGAAAGACCGCCAGCCTTCTGTGCCAACTCTCAAGTAGTAAACTTGTAGTGGTTCAAAGCACAGGGTCTTACGATAATGAAGTTCTTCTTCATTAAAAAAGAAAAAAAAAAAAAAAAAGGCTCAGAGCCTACAATCCAACTGCCAACTCTGCCCAAATTGGTAGAGCTCCAATCCCCACCCTCCCCATCCCCTCTCTCCCATGTACGAGTTAGATAGATTTGGGCAGGTGACTCAGCCTGGCTCTGCCTCAGTTTCCTTCTCTGTCAACCCCACGGGGTCACACTGAGAATAAGTACAATAATGTCCGCAGTACCGTGAACAGTGCCTGGCATGTAAATTGTCACATATCACCGTCATCGTCCTTATTATGAACCCTAGGAGGCTCAGCTGAAAATAACGGTGCTGGAAGGAGACGGTTTCTCTCTTACAGAGCTTAAAACACCCACTTCATCCTTTTCCCCTTTGCAGTTTGCGTGCTTCAGGTAGTTGTGCCTTTAATGGTACAAAAGGAAATTTAAAATAACTTGTGTTATTTTTCTCAGGAAGTCGAGTCAATCAAACAGACGATAGTTATTGAATCCAGTCTAGTGGTGGTGGTGTTTAAGCATCACAAGGCTTGCTGCGTGCTGGGAGGAGGGAGGAAGCAGAGACGAGGACTGACCCAAGGAGGGGAGAAGTCAGTGTCCGGCTGTGCCCGGTGGTGGTGTGGGGTCAGGGAAGGGGGAGCGGGCTGAGGCTGCAGGAATCACGAGCAGTGACACGGAGGAGGTGGCCCCAAGCTGAGCCTGGGCTGCCCCCAGCCTGGAGGGCAGATTGGCGCAAATGATAAAGAAGAGGCTACTTCCACTTCTGGCACCGTTATGTATGGCTCTCAGCGGTGGCGCTGGGCTGGTCCTTGTGGGACAGGGAGGGGTGAGGTTGGAGGAGGAGAAGGAAGGGGTGCCAGGCACATCATCACAGCAGAGGGCAGAAGGCTGTCACTGGGGAGATCCAACAGAAGTTGCCCTTCCTCTGATGGGTTCCATGTTTCTTCTCTTTTCCAGCTCAGCGCCGGGCTCGGCCCTGGACCCTTACTCGCCCTGCAATAAAAACTGTGAATGCCAAACCGATTCCTTCACTCCAGTGTGTGGGGCAGATGGCATTACGTACCTGTCTGCCTGCTTTGCTGGCTGCAACAGCACGGTATTGGTGATTTTCTGACGGGATGGGATGGGGCAGGGGACTCAGGCGGACAAAGGAGCTTAAAACCTGTGGCCAGGGGCAGCAGCGGGCAACCACACGTGTTCCATACTTTGTGTGCGTGCACCGTGACTTTTTCTCAGACTCCACCGCGCTCTGGTGGAGGAGCCTCCGTCAGGATGGGAGGACTGCCAGATCATTCAGGCCTTCCTGCTAAATCAAATAGGTTTCCAAAAAGTGTCGTGGAGCCACTGAAAGCAAAAATTTCAAAGGAAGCTGTACATATGGAGCCAGAGAACAAAAGATTATGGCTCAAGGTGCTTACCAAGGGTATCAGCGAAACAGCCTGACTCTACAGGTAATGAGCTCCCCATGAACAGAAGTATGTAAAGAAAGGCTAGAAAACCATTTATAAGACTTCTTCCAAGCCTGAGACTGACTCTAATTTAACCTCTTCCTTAGTTCCCTTCGCCTTTTTATTCTCTACTAGATACCTCCCACCTTTTTCCATCCCCCACTAAACTTTGTTTTGTTTTGCTTTTTGGTTTTTTGGGTTTGGGGGTTTTGTTTGTTTGTTTTTCCTTCTCCACTTGAATTGTCCAATTGGCTATCAGCCTACAGTTTTCTGTGTGCTCTGCTCTGCGTGAAAACGTGATGCTAAGGGACTAGTCATTAGGTCATGCTGATCCCGCCTTCCAGGTGTGTCTCACACCTGCCTGTCCTCTGCATCCACATCCCCACGGTCCTGGTGTGGGCCCTCCTCATCTCTTGCTTGGACCCCTGCGGTATAGTTGCCTAACTGGCCTCACAGCTCAGGGTGGCCCCCTTCTGGTGCATCTTCTGTACTGCAGCCAAAATGACTTCTGTAACACCGCAAAGGACCCCTTCTCGTGCTACCCTGTCACCTACAAGATAAGATCTAGGCACTGCACTGGCTTTGTTATGTGTCTTCAGCACACGTCCGTCCATCCTCAGCCACTCCCTTCAGCTCTACTTCCTTTTAGTTTGTGGTATTCAGCTTCCCCTACACAACAGATGTCTTTTTATCCTCTCTCCATTTGGACAACTCCTACTCACCTGTCAATACCCTCCTCGAATTCGCCCTTCTCTGTGAAGCCATCCCTTTCCGTCTTTATCTTTGGTGCTCTTGCCTCTGCAGTTCCTGGCACCTGTCTCTGCTGGCGGCTGCTCTCTCATTTCACTCCAGTGATCTGCTAAAAGTATTTGTCATCTGCTCTGATCTGTGAGTTTCCTGAGTGAGGGCTGGCATCCAGAACTGCTCCAGAAATGTCCAGGAACGTCTAGATGAAGAGAAAGATGAGAAGAAGAGGGCTGAGTGGCTGCTTTAAAGGAATTTAGAGTTGTAATTACTTGTTTTTCCTTTCCATATTCTGTATCTTTTGGGAGCGGCAATTTCTCTGAAAGAAAAAAAATCGATCACTTATTTTCATCTCCAAAGATTTCATTTTTCTTTGCTTTTAACATTTAGATTCCTGGCCAGTTATTAACATTTTTCCACAGAGAAAATAAATCACCATGTGGAGGGAGCAGAGGGGAAGAAAAACTGATTTTTTTTTTTAAAATTGGATGATAAAGCAATTTCTTTATGTGAGTGGAAATGAATTTAAAAAAAGGGTTGAAGCCTTGCGATTGGTTAAAATAAAAATACAAGCTATTCATTTTCCTGACAACAATTTTATTAACATTCTAATACCCAAAAAAGTTATATAAATCAGTTTTGATTATTGTCCTGTTTCAAGAATTAAATGGACTCCGTATAGGCTGGTGTCCTGAAGCCAAACAAGTCTCTATTCCAGAGCATTCTCTGACCAAAAAAAAAAAAAAAAAATTGGTCTTAAAAATTGCATTTCCCTTGATCTTGCATGTGCAAGAGTCTTATTGAATAAGAGCCTAACCAGGCTCCTGACTGCTTCCAGCTGCTGAAACAGCAAGCTGTGGAATGCAATTATTGGACAGTGAGCTTCTCTGCTTCCCTCTGGACATATCCTTTCTTCACCAGATACCTGCCTTTTCGTCACATTACTGGAGGCCTCGTATTGTCTGCAAAGCAGAGAGGTTCTCCTCCTGCGATTACAAGTCAGAGACTGAGACAGCCGCCGGCCCCAGGGTTGAGTGAGAGTCACGTTTCTCCCCCATGGAGGCAGATGTCGGGATGAATGAGGGATTTGGGGACACAGAGCCATGTGTATCCTGGAAAGGGGCCCTTGTGACAATCTAGCCTTCAAAACACCCGTAACTGTAGAGCTTACTGCAGCAACTTTACCAAGAGCCCGCGTGGGCCAGGCAACAGGCCTTCCACCTGTCACTCACAGCCCATGACAGCTTGGCCTAAAGTCAAAGAAATCTCAGGCCACCGGCCAAAAATGAGCAAAAAGCAATTTCAGTCTTTTCAATCTCTGCTGCAGTATTTTGAGAAAATGCCAAATGGTGGGTTATATTCCTGGTGCATTCACTCCCTCCTTCGTTCCTACTTTCCTTCCTGTCTTCGAGTTCCCAGAAAAGCTTTTCCACGACTGAAGGCTTCCTCCACCCTCTTCCCTCTTTCCCTTCTCGTGTTATTCCTTCCTGCCCCCCTGCCCAGGCCTGTGCGTCTTACCTCACTGGTCCTCACAGCAGCCCAAGGATGGAGGTGTGATTCTGTGATTTTTACTCCCTGATTACAGACTAGTCCCTTGCCCCGGGTCATGCAGAACGTGATGGCACTAGTGTTGACGTTGTAGGTCTGTCCGTCTATCCGACACCGACCCCAGTGTCTTCCTCTGACTCGGTGACTTACCTCTTTGGGATTCTCACCTTTTTCCTCCTTGAAAAATACCTCTTCGTTCATACTCCATAGTCAGGACCCTCCGCCCACACAGGCTGGCCCTGCTGCCTCTCCAGCCTCAGCCTCCCCACTCCTCCCACCTGCTGAAGAACGACTTGCTGTGTTGAACTTCCTGGGGTTTCCCCGACACACCCAACTCTCCCTTACCTCCGGGCTCCTTTTGGCAAGCACATTCCTCCATTAAGCCCTTGAGATGTATAATCGTTCTTTACCTGCAGCTGAGAAGCCTCCTCCCCGCTCAGCCCTCTTCCAGGGGTGCATTAGCACCCCGTCCTGCAGAGTCCTCCAGCACCTGCTCCATCCGACAAGGTCTGACCCTCCCACCCCCAGTCGAACAGCTTGTTGACTCCTGGGTCTGCCTCCCTAGTCTCCTGCGTCCAGGGACGGGATTCTCTTGTGGACCCTTGCATTTCTAGTGCCAACCATGGCTCTGGATAAAGGCCCCAGGCTTCCTGAACACCTGGCTGGAGGCCACGTGCTGACCCCAGGGAGCCACGGGTGAGAATACTACTCCCTTGAATAGCGATTGGCAGGCGGGTAGGTTGGCTGGTGCAGATTTCAGTACTAAAGCTCCAGTCCCTGTTCATCCCCCACCCACACACAGCTTCCATCAGAACCTGTGAAGATTGCCCACAACTCAACTAAATGTGGATAAGTCACCAATCGAATAATTCTGGTTACAGGGGAATCTGGTTAGCAGTAGTAGTTTCCTGTTAGACTTGCCTTGCTGCCCTAGTTTGGGTTTTGTTTTCTTACTTTCTTACTTCCTATCTCCTTGAGTGAGAGCAGTGGAAGTTTCCAGGACTGTGTTTAATATACAATTTCTAATTCTTCTCATTGCGTATGACCAGGAAGGGTGACAAAAAAGATTGCGAGTTAATTTCATAAGCTTCCTTTGGCATGAATATATTGTCCAGATTGTTTCTGTACCTTTCACTCTCAGAAGTAATTATTCCAATGGAAAGCATGTTGGTATGAGGCTGACTGACTGCTGAAAGTTGTAGCCTTTTAATGTACTGAATAATTGAGTAGAAACAAAAAAAAAAGAAAGAAAGACTTATATCAGCCACCAGCAGAACGCTGAAAGTCAATGCAAGCCCAGCACTGCAGTTTGTAGGAGACTACTGATAGATCACTAATCTGTCTCCCCATGCCGGCAACAGGTATGTGTCTGGCATCTGTTTGAGCAGAGCCCTGAGTTGGTTCTGTGGAGGGCTGGGGGGGTCCGTGATGGACGCATGCAGGAAGCTTACTGTTTACTCTCATGGATCTCAGTCCTGTCTGCATATTAAGATTGCTCGAGAACTTTTAAAATCTGAGTCCTGAGCCTCATCCTTAGAAACTCTGGTTTCTTTGTTGTGGGGTAGGATCCAGGCATCAGTAACTTTTTAAAGCCTTTCCCCGCCAAGTGTTTTTGTACGTAACAGAGTTGAGAACCACTGTTCCCCTCCAGAGTGTCTCCACCTCGGAACTGCTGACACCCGGGGCTTCGTTGTTCTTTGTTGTGGTGACCGTGGGGCTCTGCCCATCAGATGCCAATAGCAAGCCCTGCTCATTTGTGAAACCACCCATGTCTCCAGATACTTCCATAGGTTCTGCTTGGGGGCCAAATCCCCCACAGTCGAGAACCACTGCTCCAGGAGAAGGGATGGGTTCCTAAAATTGTATCTTTCTAGAAGCAGTGTCTGAGCGGACACTGAGCATCCAGCCTTCAGTGTCCTTTTCCTTCCCACCTTTATGTGTTCAAGCACTGGAGAAAGTAAGCTGGTGACTGGAGCTGCCATATCAGCATATTATAGAAGAAGCAAACTGATGGCTTCTACGCCCTCTCTGCCCCGTACATGGGCTTATCGGGGTCTGAACGAAGGTTTAAACAGTCTGTGCATTTCATACACAAATCTGGATTTCTGGCCTCTCTGTAAAAGCTGGATGAGAACTGACCTGCCCCTTCACCCCCACAGGGCAGCAATTGCCTGGAGCTGAGAAATGGTCGAACCTGCAGACAAGACATCTGATCCCCCTTAGCCACAGTCTCCGCCCCTGACCACCCCTTACACTTGCGCCGGTTTTCTTCTCTGCTTCCTCTCTTGCCCTCAAAGGTTTGGAGTCTGCAAGCTCTCTCATAGAGCCTGGCCTCGTTGGCCAGAATGGATTTAAAAGTCTATATTCATTCAGGCAATGGCTTGTCAGAAGACGTGAAGATTCTGGAATCAATCCCAACTAGGGCGATGTCACCCTGAACATCTAATATATCTCAGGCCCTGGACTAGGCATTAGAGATACAGAGCTGGAAAGGTAGGAGCTCGTGTTTACGATGAGATGAGATGTAACGTATTGATAGAATTGTGTACAAAGGAACACCCATGAGCAACAGCTAACCTATTAAGCGAAAAGAGCATATTATAAAACAGTGTACAGATTATGATCCCTTTTAGTAAAGAAAAGGAAAAATCTAAATATTCTACATGGGAAGATCTACACAGAAGATATATAACATTACCTCTGGCTAGGGACTAAAAAATTAATTTTTATATGTTTCTTTCACGTTCTCTGCCTATTACTAAATTGTTCAAAATGCATATGCATCCCTTTTTCAATAAGGAGAAAACTTTTTTATTAAGGAAATTAATAATAACCCGACATTTAAAGATAGGTGGTTACATTCTAAGAGAAGGAAGCAGACACATGGGGAGATCAGTGAGCCTAGAGGGAACCAGGAATTAGTTTGGGGCAGGTGAGGCTGGAAGGGAGCAGTGCGGTTATTTTCCCCCCAGAGGAGGAGCAGTGGTGGGGTCCTTCTCATGAAGGATGAGTGGGCATTCGGCGGTGGAGAGACACAGAAGGACATCACAGCGTGCGCTGTGTGCGTGCGCCCTGGGGGGTGGCGGGGAGGCTTGGACCCTGTGCTCGGGACAGGTTCCACTTGGAGGAGAGAGAGAAAGAGGGAGAAGCGTAGGGGCCCGGTGCTCATTCCCCATTCCTGAGCATGAGCCACATCCTTCCCCTTCTGTGTTCTGCCCACACTTCCTGCCTGAGGTAGCTGGAACAAAGCGTGGGCCTTGCCGCTCCCCAAAGACCAGCCCTTTCCTCCCCTCCTGCAGGAGATAATTAAGGCTCTGCCCGGATGTGCCCCTGCACCTGTCTTACAGCTTCTGGGAGCAAGAGGTGGATGGAGGTCTTGCTTTCATCCCAGAATGTTTCTCCCTGGCCATTATCCTTCAGCCAGTGACCTTGAAAGGGAACATGAGAGTCTATTTCTTCTTGCAGTTTTTCAACATCCCCTTTGCCTTGAGGCACATGGGTTGCTGGTGCTCTCTGTGCTGAGCTCTGAGGTCTTTACCTAAAATACCAGCTTGGGTTGGGCCAATGCGGTGAAGAGATTCTAAGCTACAAAAGGACAGTAATGAATGACAGGAGAGGGTCTGAGGGACTTGGCCGAATCATGAGGGAGTCTGTAGGTGTCTAGGACGTATAGGAGCTCATTGCCCCTGGAAGGAAAATGTCCTGACCTGTCCCTCCCTCATTAGGATGTCATGCACAAGGGATCCAAGGTCTCGGAGGCAGCCTCAGGACCGAACAGTACACATCTCAGCACTCTTGGTGGCAAACTCCCCTCCAAACACAGAACAAGGGCCCGGCTTTTTTTTTTGTTTGTTTGAGAGAGAGAGACACAGCGAGAGAGGGAACACAAGCAGGGGGAGTGGGAGAGGGAGAAGCAGGCTCCCGGCCGAGCAGGGAGCCCGATGTGGGGCTCGATCCCAGGACCCCGGGATCATGACCTGAGCCGAAGGCAGACGCTGAACGACTGAGCCACCCAGGCGCCCCACAAGGGCCCGGCTTTTAATCGAAATTGTCATTTCTGCCTAGGAACTGAATATGTTAGAGAAAGAAAACCAGAAAGAGTATTCTAGAATGTTGGGAGTAACCCTCCAGCTTTCAATCCGGGAGGCTCTCAGTACACCCGACCTCATCACCGCTGTACCTGTCCCCTGGGAAAAGTCATCTTTCAACCTACACATCAGTGTTATTTGTACGATTAATAGCAGTTGATGCATCGGTATTACATGAGGGGGGAAAAGACCCAAACACAAACAAGTTCATTTGCCAGTATTTTTGAAACATTGCTGAAAAGTATTTTTTTCCTTGTAATATGAGCTGTCAAAATAGCATGCTTATGATTTCCTGCATCAGTAGAAAATTAGCCCCAGATTCCAAAGAGTAATTTTTCTATTTTCATGGTCTCCAGCTTTATTGTAATTATTTATCCCCATCATTCTATGTGAATAGAAACATTTCTCAGTCGAAATTAATGACTGAATGTGGAATAGGAGTACGATTTCCAGTGAGTGTGCTACTCTTCTTCATTGATTTCTTCTTTATTTTGTAATGTTCTGGAGTTCTTCATTTTTTTTTTTTTTAGTAGATGATATATTTGTATTGTTCAGAAATCAAAAAGTGTAAAAAAAAAAGTGGAAACTCTCCTTTCCACCACTGTCTTCCGTTCACCTACCGTTTGACCCCACCACTCTGCCAAGTAAAGTAATGAGTGCTTTTAGTTTCTTGTATATCCAACTGGCATTTAATGCATCTCTAAGGTCTTTCTTATTCTGTACCTTGTGTGTGAGGCTTTCGTTGTTAATACTTTATGTTGGTGTTCTTTCTGTGTCAGTACATAAAGAACACTCTCGTGCTTTTTAATCTTTTTTTTTTTTTTTTTTTTTTTTTAAGATTTTATTTATTTATTTGACAGAGAGAGACACAGCGAGAGAGGGAACACAAGCAGGGGGAGTGGGAGAGGGAGAAGCAGGCTTCCCGCTGAGCAGGGAGCCCGATGTGGGGCTCGATCCCAGGACCCCGGGATCATGACCTGAGCCGAAGGCAGACACTTAATGACTGAGCCACCCAGGCGCCCCTCTCGTGCTTTTTGACAGCTATGTAATCTTCCGTTGTGTGGATCTGTTGGAGCCTATGTAACCAGTCCCTCTGATGGGCATTCAGATTGCTGCACAGCTTTAGGTCTTGCAAACATCGTTGTGTCTCTTGTAGTTCTTAGGTCTTGTTATGCCCAGTACAAGTCTGCCTATAGGATAAGTTCTTACAGAATTTCCAGGTCAGTCCCCCTCTGTCCTCTGGGTCAGCACTGGTGACAGATATTGCCAGGCCAGCTCCTCTGTGAGCACAGTGGTCATCTGATTATCAACATGATAGAACAGGATGCACTTATTTCCGGGAAAGCCAGACCCCGCCCCCACCCTACCTCACCTCAATATATGACACCAGACAGAGAATCCAGCTCCCCTGAAAACAGCAGAGACTGCATTCCCTCCCACAGAATGGCAAACTGGGAAGACATTCCTTTGAAACGGGGATGGAAAACTGGGCATTTCCCAGGTCAGGAGTGGTAAGCCAATCTCCTGGAGCCTGGTGTACTTTCTTACTAGTTCAGTATATCGGGCACTGGCCAGGAGTGCATTGGGTTTACCACTTCATTCAGGCCATTATGGTCTACAGGTGGGTTCTGAGACCCATCTGAGACTGGCCCGAAGGGACTGTTGTATCCAGACAGGGTGAGAATTCAGATCCCAGCCCTCTATCATCCCTTCAGTAGAGTGGATCGTTCTGTCACACCAGGTCTGCTCTGTATTTTCCAGCTTCCTGCTGCTTGGAGCTTTTGCAAGTTTAGGAGTTCCCACAGAGACACCCGGTTAATACCAGCAGAAGGGCTGTCCCCCCACTTCTTTTCTATCTGGGATGGTAGTCTGAAACCCCATTGGTGGAAAGTCATCTCTTGCAATTATGGGAAAGGTGAAACTGTGTGGTCCTCATCTGCGGTTCTTTCCACCACGTGTGGACGTGTGGGTGGAAGTTTCCTCCCAGACAGCTGCCTCAGCAGTCAGAGTCCCTGCACCTCCTTTAGCATATGACGTCCAGGCCCATGTCTTGTGTCACCTAAGCCCAAATGAAGGATGTTCCCCATCTCCTGCCATATGGCCACAGGCTTAGCATGTTCCCTTAGATACCCCTTGGAAGGGTTGCCCAGAAGTCCCAGCTGCCCCCCAGACCGTGGGGCCACCCAGTGGTTCCTGGTCATTGTGTCAGACTGAGTCACCTGCCCAAAAAGGAGACCCATCCAAGTCCCTGCTCAGACCCTCTGGCTTACCTCCTCCCCAGCCTCTTCAGCCCTTCTCGAATAAATTAAGTTAAATCTGAATAAATAAATACAGGTTTGCCCAGACGGGAGGGACCCACCCATTTGCATCTTCTTTCCTCGGTGCCAGTAAGCCAACATCTTCGCTGGTTGTATTTCCCACTTCTGCTCTTCTGGTATTAAGGACCTTACAAGTGCCTCATTTTTGTCCAGTCGGCCTGAAGCTGCCCTTGGCCTGTTTTTGTCTCATCCCTCTCCCTGGCTTTGTGCATTGTCACGTCCCTCCCTTTGTCTCGGCCTCAGATCCCATGGCGGCTCAACTCTGCTGTCCACTCACTCCATCCCCGGGGCATTGGCTTCATGGACACATTCACCCCCTGGACCAGGAGGGTCGGGCAGTCACTGTGTCAGACAGTCTGAGAGAAAGCAGTCTCTCTCGATCCCACGCCATTAGGGGCAGGAGCACAGACCGAATCCGGAGTGGATCCATTTCAGAAGGGGTTTTTCACTTCTCAGAGCAGAGAGGAACCAGGCAGTTGCCTTTTATGGTAAATATAATGCAGTCGAGCCCTAGTCCAGGTATTGGGCAAAAATCTATGACTGAGCATAGGTCCCAGTTACAGATTACTTTTTAAACTGAAACAAAGCTCACCAATCACATGGTTCATTCACCGGGTCCTGGCCCTGATCACTCAGTTCCAGTACTCACATCACATCTCTAAGAGGCTGAGTTGGAGCTCACTTAGGATGCTTGACGAGGCAGGACCACAGCCATCCCCAAGGGGCCTGTTCCTCATTTATACCTGAGCACTCTTTGGGTCCGTGTGGGTCTCAGCCCACCCCCCAGACTTGGACCTTTCTTTTCTCCCAGGCTACTGCAGGAATCAGAGACAGAAGGATTTGAGAGTTTGAGAAGGATTTAGGATACAGTGAAATGAATAGGACTTGAGATCTCTTCATTTGTTTGATAAATAGCTCTTGACTCCCTGTCATGAGCCAAGCCCTGTCCCCTAGAGCTGAGGATAAATTAGGGAGCAAAACCACAGTCGTGTCTGGCCTCACTAGCCTCATAGTCATGAGGAAGACGGATCAGACGTGGGAGTAAGGGGCGGGGTCCAGAATTACCACCCAGTTTCCAGAGAGTTAATAGGGTACCACTTCTAGGCAAGAGATGCAGAGGGAAAGGAGGTTGGGGCGGGGGATGTGCATCTGTCAGGGTTTGGTCAGGAAAACAGCACCCACAACTATGTTGGAAATAAAGAATTTAGTGTGGGAATCAGAGCTACTGTGAACATGGGGGAGTTGGGGAATTACAATCTGGGAGGAGTGAGATGAAGGATCGGAGGACGGTTACTCCATCCCCAGAAGCACCTGCTCAGGTGGGTACGTGGGGGCTTGTGGGAAAATCCCAAGAAGCTGTGTTCACGTGGTTGCTGAGTGAGACGAAGGGGGTGCTGGCCATGTCAGCAGGCAGACAGCCACATCAGTAGTTGTCCTGTTGTCAGCAGGACAGGCAGAAACGAGGGGGGTGTAAACACGGATGCTAGGGCCAACCAGCACCTTCTGGGCACCTCCACAGGTGTGATGTCATCCCTGTGCCTGATCTTCGGAGGGTAGTGGCCTCTGCTTCACATCTGCCTTCTAAATTGCACCCGTGTCGTGCCTCCCCCATCTAGCCCTCACCCCTGCAGGGAAGGGGGTTCTAGGGAAATAGCTCCCAGCATGGAGGGGGTAGCGCCAAGCTGACAGTGCAGAATCCGGCTCTGGGCATTTGTTTTGGATTCCTCATGGAGATGGCAACATGCTCAGAGCCCTGGGGCAGGATGAATCAAGTGGGTCTGGGAGGATTATGGGCTGTGGAAGCCAGGGACGGGTGTGGTTCACAGGCATGCACTCCTGGGGGGGCTCCAGTAAGAGAAAAGTGGGTGGTGGGCTCAGGATATGGATCGGGTTCCTGCCTGTGGGGGACAGAAGCCAGCCCAGCCCGAGTGAGCGGGAGCTTGGGGGATGAGGTGGGGGTGGTGAGTGTAGACAGCTAGCAAAGTGTGGTTGTGAAGTTGGAGTCTGAGGAGGGGAGGGAACAGTTTTCCTCAACCCTGAGTAGGGAGAGAAGTGACATTTTAAGTTCTAGGTGGGGGGAAGTCCTGCCTCCTGGTAAACGCAGGGGAAGAGCATGGCATATGTGCTCCAAAACCATCTGCTAAGCTTCACCTGCTGTGTCTCAGCTCCGTGAAATGCTCAGGAGAGTGTGCCTCAGACTCCGTCCTCCTCCCAGGAGCCACAAGGTCTCCTCCAGCCATGTGCTGAAGGTCCTGCAGGGGGGTGTGGAGCGTGTCCTCATAGAAGGAGGTGCCGACTCCTCGGGGTGCACAGAGGGCCCCGGCTCAGAGCCGGCTCAGCAGGGGGACGCCTCCCAGAAGGAGGAGGTTTTACAGAAGCCCTAGGAAGCCCCCAGGCAGAGGTGTGTGGGAAGGGGCAGAGGGGCAAGGCCTCAGCAGCTCTGGGGGAATTACAGGAAACGCCGCAGGGTACAGTAACCGGGCTGTTCACACAGAGGCACCTGCTCTGGGCACAGCTCTTAGGAGGAAGGGTCCAGCCCCACACCCTGTCTGCCCACAGCTCTGCCCCGTGGATAAAAGCCCCTGTGCAGGGCACAGCCATACCAGGTGGCCCTGATGGGGCAGGGACGGGCGGCACCTAAAGGGCCTTTGGACACCCCTGAAAGCAATCCCATGTGGCTTGATGGGATGAGAAAAACCCCTACCTATGCTGTGTTCTGTGGGAAGAGAAAAGAAGGCACAGGGAGGATGGAGAGGAACGAAGACAGGCAGGAGGAATGTGAAAGCCAAAGGGGATTTGTTTGACCCTCAGGAGGATTTTCCTTGGCGTGTGCTCTGAAAGCCAAGCAGTCCCAAGAAGAAAAGCAATGAATCATTTATGATTGTATTCATTAAAGGCCTCTGCACTATTATTACCGAATCTTAATTGGCTTGGCGCTTGCTTGGCACTCTCTCCCCGTCCCTGCTCCTCCCTTTGCCATCAGAAATTCCTCTGATGATGGAGGGACCGGACCGCGCCCGGGGGCAGGGGCAGCTGGGCAAGGATCCACCCGCAAGATCAAATGGAATGCAGTCCTTTTTTTTTTTTTTTCCTCCTTGGATCAAGAATTAATAAATGTGTCTGGTTTGGGCTTTAGCTCGCCGCCCGAGCGTGATCTGCTCCAAGCTCCTGGCACCTCTTAGCCCCCTTTGCTTACCCTGCCATGTGAGAATGTTCCCATTAAGCTGCCCCCTCTGGTGGCCCCCCAAGAGCAGCGGCTTCGTGCATGACAATGCATGTCCTTTGTTCCAAGTGCCACACTGGGCGTCGAACCAGCAACAATATGCAGGTTACCTGATTTACTTCTTTTAATACACTTCGTTGATATTATCACTGCATAAAAGAGAGGACAAATTGGCAAGTAATTATTACGTTAATTTGGCAAAGTTTTATCCTATTGTGGAGGCACAGTTTCCTTTCTAATTGTACTTGGGGGGGGCATAAGGGTACAGCTTATTGAGGGATTCTGGAACGTGGAAATGAAACACACAGGAGATAGGGCATGGCTCTCCTCCCCGTAAATATTCCTTTATTTGCATGTGTTTTGCAGCCTCCTTAAGAAGCTAACTCGTTTATTCAGGCCTAATTAATGGAATGCCGCAGAATGCATAATTAGGCTGTGACAGCTGCAGCTGATGGATGGCTTTGGGTTCAGAAACGGGAGATGCCCCCAGTTAAAAGGGCTGAATACTTGCATTTCAGAATCTCACCGGCTGTGCGTGCCTCACGACTGTCCCGCCCGAGAACACGACTGTGGTTCCCGGAAAGTGCCCCAGTCCCGGGTGCCAAGAGGCCTTCCTCACCTTCCTGTGTGTGATGTGTGTCTGCAGCATGATCGGGGCAATGGCGCAGACACCCTCGGTCATCATCCTTATCAGGTAAGCTCAGACCCAGGGACTGGCGAGCCAGCCTCGCCTCTCGCCCTGCCCCTGCCTTCCTCGTTGGGTGTCTGCAGTCCTCAGGAGACCAGAACATCGGGTACTGTGTGAGTCTCACAAGCCAGCTTCCCCAGGCTGATAGGGATCCGTTACATTGGACGGGGACCTCACAAGAGACCAGAAATCGTGGCCCAAGGGAGATGATGCACTTTCATATCCTCCCAAGAGTAGACTGTGCAGGTGATTATGAAAGGAACTATGGTCCTGCATTGACTTTTACAGAGAACAGCATCGTTGGAGTAAAACAAAAATGGCATTGGACTAGCCAAGTCCTCAAGTCCAGCTCCCGTCCAACCACTGATCAGCCACATGATCTTGGGCACATTTTTCCCTCAGACTTGTTTCTGCATGGGGGCCAGGGAGTCATTGGTCCTGCTGGCCTCCGGCACTGGTGTGGGTCCCCTTGAGACCATGTGTGTACCAGAAGTGACCGCTCTTGTATAAATAGATGGCTGGAGAGAGCACCCGTAGTGTGTGGCTCCCTGTCTCTCGGGACCTGTCCTGGGGGCAGGGGAGGTGCCTCCGAGGTGAACTATGGCGTCATCTTCCGAGTAACTTGCACACTTGCCAAGTTACCTAGAGTTGTGTGAGGAACCTAGAAGTGGAATGCTCCATAACCCAGTGTCTCCTGAACCAGAGGAAGTGACACCAAACACAGACAGACCCACCTTACTGGGGTGCGGCTAATTCACTCCTAGGGGGTAGGAATACAAATAGGAACGCAATGCTTGAGTGTGACCTGTGCCGACAACGCACATCCCCAGCAGCTTTATCCACCTCCTCTCTCTTTCTCCCCATGGCCACCACATTTCCCGATCTTGGTTATGAATTCCTAAGGAAGAGCATTTCTGCAGAGTGCTTATATAAGTGCTCGAGGAGGTCATTAGCAAAGCCTTGTTAATGTGCAGAAGCATCAAGGCAATAATAACAAAGTGCCATTCTATACTTACTAAACTGGAGAAATCAGTGTTAAATATTCACACCCAGTGCTTGCAAGGCTGCAGCAAAACTGGTCAAATCGCATACTGCTGGTGGGATTGAAAAGCCTGTCGCTCCAATTTTCAAAGAAGCAATAGAGCATTGTGAATCAAGAGTCATAAAAATGTTCAGATTTTTTATGAGGTAACCCTACCTCTCACCACTTAGGAAAATACTTCTCTACCAGAAAAACAGCTCCATGCTGACAGATTTTTATTACAGTGTTAACTATAATAGCAGAAGAACCTAAATTGGAATAATGAATTAAATTATAGTACTGTACCATAGCTCAATGGGATGATGAAAATTCTTAAGAATGTGAAAAGTATTTGTGGAATGAACTATTGCATTTAAATTATATATGGAGGTTGATTATATATAATACGCATGTGGACAAAACCCATCAGGCCCTAGGTATGGGTCTGGGGTGGCCGCATTATGGATAACTTATTTTTCATTATTAGAAATTCCTGTGAAGTTATATTGTGTTGGTCCCACACAAAAGGTGCCAAGGTGCAGGAAGAATGACCTTCATGACAATTAGCAGTGACTAGTCCCCTTTCTCTGCTCCCCGTGATTTCTGTACAAAGAGCCAGCTCACTGTTTGTGACGGGCAGAGCAAACACAGAAAGTTGAAATCTTAATCACTTCCAAGTCCCAACTTGATAAACAGGTCTTGGAGATTTTCAGGAAACATTTGATTGCTTCGCATAGATCAGCAACAAATGATCTACATGACCTAGGTTGGGCCTCAGCCACCCCGTAACTCCATGCTCTGCTGGGGCCTGCTAGAGGCACAGGCTCACATGCTGGATCCCTCGAGATGACCGGGGTAGCACCTTATTCTGTCACCATCCCTGTCCACTACGCCATCATAGATGTTCTAGGCAGACACGAGGGCATAGCCTGGGCCACAGCCCAGGTGTGTGCCAGTCCTTACCCTGTCCCAGAGTGATGGCCCCACTGTAGTGTGCAGAACACCCGTAGGCGAGGATATAAGCTAACCCCCACTGTGCCCCTCTTTGGAGCCAGCGCTGGGCTCCTGTTTTAATTACTTGTTTACATCCTTATTAGCATTCCCCTTCTACAGATGGGGAGGTGGAGGCTTAGAGAATGGTTAAGCAGTATTCTCAAGGTCATCAGCTCGTAAGTTGTAGACCTAAGCCCCCATCCCTGGCCTTGCCCAGACCTTTCAGTAACATTCAGACCTGAACCTTCCATTTCTGCATAACTAGACCTGAGAAGGAAGACTCCCTCTGGGGGAACCAGTTCCCCAACAGGATATGAAGGGAGATCTTAGCCCCTTGCTCATTTTATTTCTAATGACATGAGAGCTGAAAGGAAAACAAATTTCAAGTGATAAGTATTCTAGCTCATTATGCCAGCATGTTTTCTTGAAAAGGAGAATTTGCTTTTATTTGGATGTCTTTCAATTCAGTACCTTCAAGTGAATGTGCAAAAACCAGAACCATGGAGCTGAAAATAGCTCCGAAGAACTTGGATTTTGAAACATGTATATTCTAAAGAGAACTGGCTGTGGTTCTGTCCAGAAATGCTGATCTCATTGTTGATGTTGTTCAGGTATCTGGTTTCAGCAGCCAGAGAGTGGCTTTCGCATCACTCAGAGAAAGTCTTGACCTGCTGGCCCGTATTGCACTCTTTATAATTGAGAAGAAATGGGTATTTCCCCAAGAATAACACATTTTTAGTTTTCACTGAAAATCTTAGAACTAGGGCAAAGATTGTAAAAACTACATCCATGTTCCTTTTGGTTTGATGGTGTCCTATGACCACTCTTCCAAGAAGCCAAAGACATGCCCACCTGAGGCTCGAACCAGGTGGTAGGTCATTGGAATGGATGGCATTGGATGATGAGATGAATGACCTCTGGGGTCATATAAGAATATAATTTTAGCCACTAAATCCATAGTTGGATTATGTATCCTGGGTATTAGATATCCTAGTGGACTTAGATATCCAATGGTACTTTGTTTCTAACATTTATTTTCTACAGAACTGATTGCCTAGGTCCTCCCTGTGTTGCATGGGTCTTCCTGGTCTTTCAGCCATATTGAAATGCTCCTGGTGTTTCCAAAGGCTCAGCCACACCGGACTGGTTCTAGGCCTAGCCAAGTCCTTCCAGGAGTCATAGTCGTGTGCTTACCTCTCCATCTCCCCTAGGGACTCATGATGGCAATAGCATAAGGGGAAGTTTCTCTGCCAGCGGTGTCCAGGATGACCTGAAGCAGGTGTGCATGGAGTCGGGCAAATAGTCTACCTTCACAACCACTCACCACCCCACTAGAGATGGGGCCAGCCTGGGTCATGAGTGAGAGAAATGTGCCTACCCCTCCACCCACTTATATATTACTCAGCATATCATCACTGCACTCATGGTGAACAAGATACAAATTGTCCCTTGACTCAAGGAGAGGGGACAAGCACTGAATTAATACGAGTTTTAAGAGTAAGAGGCATTTCAAAAGAGATGTGTTATCAGCTGTGAGGGCCCCTTTATCTGGAATTGGTCATCTTTCCAAACCTCCTCTACTGTCATGCTCATCCCAGAAAATGTTATATTCTGAGAATATTCTAGAAAATGTGCAAGAGAATCATTCTAAGGGACTGTTGTAGATAAACCAAAGCCAGGGTGATTGAGTCAGTTCAAAACAAAGAACCATGACTCTGAAGGTACTTTTCCAACTTAAAAGGTACTGACACTGGATATAGATGAATGGGTTATTTTGCACGTGGTCCATCTGCGGTGTCAAACCATGCTCGTCTGGATGATTTCACAAAATAACCTGAGAAGGTCGACGGTGTTCATGGTGCTGGCTGTTCGTGAAGCTAGAAGAGAAATGGTCTTCCTAGTTGATATTTCCCCAAATCATGTGTGCTACCAACTTAAGATGTTTTCCTGCCCTGGCAAAAGCAAAACGCCTTTAAAGGAAGACTTTAGGGACCACATTTGCATGTCTTTTTTCCAATGACAAGATTAGCCCTGTTACTAAAAAACACTTTTAAGTTCCTAGACTTATCTTGTCACTGCAGTTAGTTGTTTTTCAGACTTTAAGCAGAGAAAGCCGAATGAATGAATGAATGAATGAATGACCAACCAACCAACCCACCCATTAATTTCTAAAGAATGGCTCTGATGGACAGCAGTGGATGACTCTGGGGTCTGTTAATTAAAGTGGAGTGATAAGAATCTTTTCCTTTCTTCTCTTCACCTCTTTGCACGTAGGACAGTCAGCCCTGAACTCAAGTCTTATGCCCTGGGAGTCCTGTTCCTCCTCCTTCGTTTGTTGGGTATGTATGCTCTCTTTATTCCCTCAATAATGAATTGGATGCTTATGACCAGGTGAGTAAATATCCGTGACTTTGTACCGTTTCTTGAGCTTGCCTTTTTTTTTTTGTCTATGAAGTTTAATAACTATTAGTAAACAAGAGAAACTTTAAATCTGTACGATTTGCTCTGGATTTAGACTTGTTCTCTCTCTTGATACTGCAAAGTTTTCATTTATATAAACTCTGTGCCACATTGAATTCTCAGCGGCATAAGAAGGGGGAAGTGATGGCACCAAAGGGAAAGAAAACATTTGATGGTGTAACGTGGCTCCCTCATTAAGCAAACCCTGGGCAGCTCATGAAATGCTTCATTTATGGGGCTGCCAGCTGGGACAGAGAGGCGTTCTTACAATGCCTCACAAATGGAAACTTTGCACCCTTTAAATTTTTCCAAACTGATTGAGTTTATTTACCTTGGGTTTCCAGGATGGGGCAAATGTGACCTTCATGCTATAGAGCGTAGATTCCAAGGTTTGGTATGTATAAGGAATTAAGTCTAACCCTCTCATTTTTAAAATGAGAAAACAGCACGGGAATATTCCATGGTTCTCCCAGGGTCCTAGGACAGGCTTAGGCGAAGCTGGAAAGGCCAACCAGGTAACCCAGCTGCCAGGCATGCCCCACCCTTCTCCCTGTAGACCTCTGTTGCTTTATGAACGTCCCTTTGTCAAGGCCAAGATCAAAACAGGGTAACTTTTTTCCCTTGAATACTAGTGGCATGGACATTCTATGGTAAATAAATGTGCAAAGGGAGATAACCATGGCGTGTATTTTTAGAGTAAAAATTAAACTTCTCATTCTAAGTGTATCACTGTGGATGAGCACAAAGACTCAGCTATAGAAATGTTTATGAAAATGTTTGTAAAAAATGAAAAAATTGGCAACCACCCAACTGTCCAACAGCCGGGGAATTAGTTACATCCATTATGATCCAGAATCCCAGTAGGATTTATGGCCTCCTCTAAAATTCTGGAAAGTATTTATAGACTTAGAAAGGGTGCAGGACATGTAGAGGGGGAAGAAAAGTCTGTAATATACTATATACTCAAGTGTTTTTAAAGTATAAACGTGGAAAATATTAGAAAGCTAAACACAAACATGGTATGTTATTATCTGAGTAAAGAACATGTAAGTCATATTTTCTAAATGTGTTAAAATTTTGTATGAATATGTATGTGTGCCTGTTACTTTTATGATGGGATGAATTCCTGTATAATTGATATATGGAAGAAGAACATTCACCCTTAGAACATTCATAAGGTCCTCCCTGGGGAATGGCGAGTTCTGGGCAAATGCCCCTCCTCACTTCCCTTCTCTGTCCGTAGCAAAATATTTCCAGTGGTTTGCTGTGATCCTTCCTCCCATGCCCAGGACAAGGTCTCAGCATCCTCTCGACCATTATCAATCCATGGATGTTGGTACACATAGGGAAACTTAAATGGCATTTGTTTCTTATTTTGATCTTGCAGAAATGCTCTAGGTATGAAGATACCAAGGTAAGACAAGTTCAGTAGAAATTCAAACTAAAACATTTAGGCCTCCCTGGAAGTTGTAGTGGCTTGTAGAACTCTGTAACCACAGGGTAATCATTATGTGTTTTTTTTTCTTCTCCTCTGGAGGGTTGAGTATGCACTCATCATAATGCCTCACCCCTGCCGCCCTGATTTGGGTGGAGAAGGAGTGTGTAACATCAGGTAGCAAGTTGTGGACCCTTATTTCTGTAAATGGTAAAATCATTTCACATACACATTCATTCAACAAATTAATATTTATTGAGCACCTAATGGGTTCAGACTTCCGTGGACCATACCCAGGTAAGTGGGCACAGCCCTCCTCCTGGGGGTCCTTGGGCAAGCTGACCAGGGAAGGTGGGACTCCCCCATCTATGGAGTTGCTCTAGGGGAATCTCTGCACCTCTAAACAGATGCTGAAGACTCAATATAGCTGGTAAAAAAAAAAGTTACCCTTTAGAATAACTTGATAGCACAAAACGAAAAAAAAGATTGGTAAAATATTTCTGAAATGTTAATGAGAATTACGGGACAGTTGAAGACAGAATGGAAAATTACAGAGCTCATATAATGTGACACCGTTAAGATCATTGTATATTGCCCTAAAGCAGTTCTACTGTTTGTACGTCTGCCCCAGGAATAATCAACCAGGCATTATCTAGAATAGTATTTTTCAACTTCTGTGACTGATCCCCAGCAAGAGATAAGTTTTACATTATGGCCCAGTACACACATACATATGCATTAATATAGCTGAAACAAAAATTTCACAAAACACTACCCTTAATATGTATGTATTCTGTTCTACTCCATGCTTTTAAAAAGTTGGTCATGACCGACAATATTGATTTTGTTTCCCGTTTATGGGCCACAAATCACAGTCTAGAGAACTCCACTCTAGCAGGATACAATAGCTTCATCTTTTACTTAAAAGCAGCTTATCAGGGAAGTCTTTGCAATTGCCTGATTCCATTTCCTGCAGCACCCAGTAAGATTAACCACCGTTACTGTTAATGAGGGGTCAACCAAGAAATCAGATTCCACGACACTGTCAGCCTTTGTGATTGGCCCTGTGTGGGTAGTGGGACTTCAGTGGAGCATCACGGTTTGGTGTGACAAAATACATGATGGCGTCACCATGGGTGCAGTGCGGACAGGTGGAAGAGCCACCAAACCTGGCTTTGGCAGGGGTGTGGGTCTGAAACCATGTGATGTCCACCTTAGACATGAAGACTGAGTGAGAGTTATGTAGATGAAGAAGGAGAGAGTGCTTTATAGGGAGGGCCTTACAGAAGTAAAAGCGTGGGAGGGAGCATCATGTTTGGGGCTGCAGGAAGCCCCATGTGGCTGGAGTGTGCGGGGCAGGCAGAGACTGGCAAAAGATGGGCAGGAGTGGGCGGCCATCAGGAACGTGATCCGAAAGGGTCGCTGCCCTGTCGACAGGTTTGACCTTTATCTCTAAGGCAGATGAAGTCATGGATGGACTTTAACCAGGAAGTCACCAGATGGTTGTGCATTTGAAGAAATCCCACCGTCTGCTGTAGAGAGAATGAGAATGTAGGGACTGAACAGTAAGCCCCTGGTATAACGGAGTAGCCGATGGCCTGGGTGGGGAGGTAGGGATGGAAGAAGAACGTTCAAGGCCTAGTCTCTGAATGGAAGTGTACACACTGCAGTATGTAAGAGGGAAGAATGCACAGTGAAACCTCCTTAAAAAGGCTTGGATCACATGATGAATGGGGACATGGCTCATGGCAACAGGAAGCCCAGGAGGAGGGGCAATTTGGGAGTGGCATAGACCAGCACTGTCCAGTAGAACTTTCTGAAATAATGGAAATGCTCTATATTTGCATCACCTGTGGCTATTGGGCAGTTGAGATGGGGCATCTGTAAGTTTTAGTTTTTACTGAGTTTTATTTAAGTAGCCACATGTGGCCAGTGGCTATCGTGTTGGACAGTCTCTGAGGCACCACCCTCAGGGAGGCAGAGCATGAGGGAGGGGGGCAGCATGGGGAGACCACTCTTTCCAGATACTTGGCTGTGAAGAGTATAAGGAAAGAAGGTAGGACCCAGAAGGGAATGTGAGATTATATTTTTTTCTTGTTGCTTTAAACACCAGTGGCAAGGGTCAGTGTGGCTCAGGGAGCTTCCCCAGCAGCCTTGGAGTAGAAGTAGAAATGTGGTTGGTAGTATCAGTGGCAGGTGCGCTGGAAAGAGTATGGGGCAAAGAAATTAAGGATGATGGCCAAAGTGGGGTTAAGTGGTGGACCATGGTACATAGGCTGGATAAGGGAAACAGGACACAAAGCCCAGGGTGTGGCATGGCCAGAGAGGAAAGGAAGTAAGTGGCTTTGACATTGAGGAAGAGTCGATGAAAGGCTGGGATGAGGAACTGCATGTCTGTGGAGAAGTCCAAATCACCCAGGACAGTGGCAGAAGTTGAGTGGGGGAGAAGGACACCGAGCTGAGTCAGTAAATTCAGAGTAAACGGAATGGTCTACGCATAGCAGAATACTTGATGCATTCAAATCCGTCCTCCTTCATCCTTTTGCAAATGTCCTGATCACTGCTTTTCTCTCTGGGTGTTGGCAAGCCATCTGCTTGAAGGTCTGGTCCAGAACCTTGACCCTGGGCTCTACTGCATGCCGTGGATGTTACACCAAGTAAAATTAATGGAAACAGATATTCACTGAGATCCTGCTACACCCAAGCACTGTTCAAGAGGCTGCAGAGAACATGAAAATATGCAGGAGCCAGTATCCTGCCTTCATGGGCTCCAGTACGAGAATGAAGCAAGTACCAGGGATATGTAGGGCTGGATATATAGGTCTGGACCTTGAATTTCAAGGGAAGAAAGATTTTACTTGGCTAAGTAGTTGCCATTGTGGAGCAAATGACAGACAAAGATGGGAGAGTGGATATGCACTCAAAGTTCTGATTTAGGGAGATCAGCCTGGGAGCAAGGTTGTTCCACAGGGTGCGACACAATGAACCAAAGCATCGGAGAGAGAAGCAGCAAACCAGGGTAGAGCAGTGGAACTAAAACGGCAAGGACAGGTGGAAGCGTATGGTGGAGGTAACATCTATTGAAACCCCCCACGACTGACTAGAGGAAAGCAAAAGAGAACCAATAGAAGCACAAGATGAAGCAGAGGATTTCAGCCCCTGGGACTGAGCATATGGAGAAGCCTTATCATAGAGTAAGAGACACAGTCAGTCGTCTCAAGGGTATTGTCGGGGCTGGGCTGGCCATCAGACTTTCCTCCCACAAATGCCTGCTCTTAGTTTTCAGAGCAACCTGCTAAGCAAAAAACACAAGAGAGGGCGCCTGGGTGGCTCAGTTGGTTAAGCGACTGCCTTTGGCTCAGGTCATAATCCTGGAGTCCCTGGATCGAGTCCCACATCGGGCTCCCTGCTCGGCGGGGAGCCTGCTTCTCCCTCTGACCCTCCCCCCTCTCATGTGCTCTCTCTCTCTCTCATTCTCTCTGTCTCAAATAAATAAATAAAATCTTTAAAAAAAAAAAAAAAAAACACAAGAGAACATCAGCCTCTGGGTGTACCTCTGGACCCATGTGTCCTTCCTGAGCAAACTATCCTCGTGTTTTGGGTGATTCATGAACTACTCCAGGAGCAGCGCATCTAGGAAGCTCCCGATGTGGCTGGTCAAACATTTGCTAGGCTCCTACCCTGAAGTCTTGAATCTAAAGAAGTTCTACAGGCAGGTGGAAGAAATGAACACATTAAATGAGCGCTTTGGAAGAAGTAAGCACAGCGTGCTGGAAGCCGTAGTCAAGAAGCCACGCACCCAGGGATGGTCGGGGGTGGGGTGTGATGGTCTGGGTGCATGAAAGACCCCTCCC
Organism: Halichoerus grypus; assembly: GCF_964656455.1. Classification (NCBI taxonomy): domain Eukaryota; kingdom Metazoa; phylum Chordata; class Mammalia; order Carnivora; family Phocidae; genus Halichoerus; species Halichoerus grypus. Next base: position 10,978,753 of record NC_135719.1, read on the forward strand.
ACTCACCTGTGCATCTGTTTGCTTATTCAGCAAACATCTATTAAGCAATGGTGTGTCCGACATCCTGAAGTCCCCTCATCACCCAGGATTCACTTCCTTACCTGTGCTAAGGTGGCACGCATCTTCACCGTGGGCCCCTCTGCAGGCAGGCCCAGCCGGCTTTGAGTACCCCCTGCCATTCCTGACCAGGTGGCCTTTGGGAAGTTATTTAAGCTCTTCGAGCCTCAGTGACTTTAGCAAGGAGCCCAGTAACGAAGTGAGAACAAAGTAGCACCACCCAACTTCCCAGATTTAAGAAAAAATGTCAAATACCCACGGACCGTGTGGGCTGGTGCCAAAAGTCCAGTAGCGTCCTTGGCCTTGCTGAAGCAGAGAGAATCTGTTTTTCCACCAACCCTCTCAGTAGGACATGTGCTTGGACATGACAGTAATTCTGTCAGGCTGAAGAGGGATTCCGTGGTGATTCCAAGTCTTGGAAGTTAAACCGGGGAGGAATGGGTAGGTTTGGAAATGTAAATGGCAAGAGTAATTTTCAGCTTCCATTTTGTCCCAAAAAGGTATGTGAACTTAGTTTTCTTACAAAAGCCTTTAAGTTCACCTTTAAAGTTTAGACCAAAGAATATAAATAGGCCCAGCTTTTTCAAGCAGGGGATTGAATTAAATAGCCAAAATATAAGACCATGGGGTTTAATTTCTGTTAATAGATTTCAGGAAAACAGAGACCATTTCCTTGAACAGTACTGCGTTTTTGCATTGATATATATAGGCAGATAGATAGCTGCAATTTGGGCCAGAGTATAATAGGAAGTAAGATTTAATCCTTTTAATATTCTCTGTAATAGCATGTAACAGCACGGAGTCTCCGGATACCGTCCCCAACATACAGTGGGTTCCCGGAGTCCCAGTGATGGGACACTGGTTCATGCCCACTCCATCCATGAGCTCCTCCCCAGGAGACATAAGGAGAAGGGAAGGCAAAAGGGAGAGCATGCTACTGCAGCTCCAGGGAGGAGAGTGTTCTTCTAAAACATGCAGTTTCTTAAAATACTGCACCGTTATCACCCTCCCTCTTTATTCTCTAGGTAATTGAGGGCATAACAGAATGAAGATGCTCAGAGCAGAAGTAGGCACTAATTTTACACCTTATCCACTTGGCCTCCCTTCTGGAAGTGGCTGATTATCCTCCACAACTGACTTATTCTTACGACATGAAGGATTCTTGCCAGTTGGGGTCATTCTCTGAGCCTTGGCTTGAAGAGTGTTCTGCAGCTCTCTAGAGATGGTGCTGTAAAGGGGGACACGTGTCCAGGTATCCAAAGAACAGGAAGGGCACCAGATCTGTTAAGAGCGGGCTACGTGAGGGGCTCTCACAAATGCCGTCTCATTTAATCTGTATGAAAACTCCATACCAGAAGGCATTTTGTGTCCATTTTAATAAACAATGCAACTGAGATTCATTGAAGTTGAGTGACTTCCCAGGGTCACTAGCTCCCAGGTGGCAGAGCTGGAATCCAGAGTCGGCTGTCTCCAGTCCCAAAGCTCTCATTGCCTCCCCACCACCAAGCATCCTGCAGCCGTGAGCTCCTTGCCTGAAGAAAGGCGACTGTCAGCATTTTCTCCTGACAAGCATCTGCCAGTAGTCGTGCCTGAGGTGTTCTCCAAAGTACTGTTTGCTTACAAAACAGTCTGTCAGCCTTCTCGATGCATTAACAACCCAGGAGAAGGGAGGACTCCGCACTTTGCAAAGATCAGAACGTGTGTGTGTTTCCCCGTCTACACCTTGCAAAGATCAGAACCCCTGTGTGTTTCACCTCCGAAAGCTTCAAAACCAGCCTTCCGCCAGCCAGTTATTCCTAGGAGCTTAGCAGGAGGGCAAATAAGATGTTTTCTATAGCCCTGGAAATCCCTGATAAGAGCCCTAAAATCTCGTCAAATCAACAAACTTTGAATTAGTAAGAAGGAGATTATTGGGTTTCGGGTTTTGAAATGTCAACCCTGGGACAAATAATTAATCTCTCAGCTTCAGTTTCTCTGCATATAAAATAGGGAGTGTTACAGGGTTATGGAGGGGGCTTATAATATATTGAGAGTACCGCCCCCACACAGTGCTGGGGAGAAGGGGTAGTTAATAGTAGTTACTGTGTTAACCTTAAAAATGAAAGTTATTTACTAGCAAAAATGGGTTTATTCAGGAATAACAGAATTGCAGTTCAGGACATACAGGCTACTGCAAAACCACAGGCAAGTCCCATTGTAAACAAAGGAGAGGGATCTTATTTTATCTAGAAAGAGGAGGAGGTTGGGAGGGGTTGTTCTGAAGGAAAGCACAAGTCCACACTGGTGATGGGTCCTCAGTGGCTGAGTTCCTGGGATGGTGCATTAAAGGAGATGCAATGTACTTTATTCCCTCTTGGCGCCCGTAATTGATGATTCTTCCACTAGGATCGTTCTTCCCATAATTAACCTTGAGTGGTATGCCTCCCTAGTCTATCTTCCCCACTCCATTTCAGTGAGGTGTCCCTTTATTTTTACATTTTCCCCTTTTGATCAAGATCTTTCTCCGGAAGCATCACTGAGCAAGAGTCACATTTTCGTAATTCAGTGGCCTTTGTCCCTTGTTGCCAGGATGGATCTTTCCTGGGTGTCGTGTCACACGGCAGTGGGACATTGTGCAGATGGGAAACCTACTGAGGTCCCATTCGAGTAACAAGGACAGGTAGCAGAAGTCTCAGGCACTGGAGATCATGTCCTTATTGGGTATAGTGTTTTTACAAAGGTTTGACAGGTAGTAAGTACAGAATCAAAAGTAACACGACCATTCCAAATTGTGTGATGAGGTTTTAAAACAAGAGCCTAGATCTGAAAGGAGCCAACTTAAACTATTGGCCCTCATTCCAGCTTAGGGAAGAAAAATCCCCCTTCTGGAGATAAACCCCAGAGTCCCATATGCCTCCTGGGAGTCCCCACTCAAAGCAGTCATGAGGACAGAACAGTGGACACTGCAGGAACTCCCTCGAAGAATTAACCACGTGCATTTGGGAAGATACACTGCATGTGTATAAACATGAAGCAACCGCAGGTGAACTTTCTGCAAAACAGCGAAACTTCAGAGACGTTTAAAAGCAGCATTGTTATCTTGAAAGAACTGCTGGAACTTAGAGATGTTACTAATAATAAAGTTGAAATTCGGAAACCATGAAGTTTGGATAAGATTCTAAGTCTGTTAATATCCAGATGAAAAAAGACAGACTTCTTTGAGCCCAGAACCTTCTCACAGGCCTGGCCCACGGATCCCACCGGATGTCGTCTGCTTCGGTGCTGGGAGATCTTTATTTTCAGGTCACCAGATGGGTGCGGGTCCAGTCAGGGATTGGTGCTCTCTTTGGATGAGTCACGTGAATCCAGGAGTCCATTTCCTGGCGTTCGGCAGCACAGGGTTGGTTAGCAGTGCGAGGCTGAAGAACATCTTCCTGGAGGTATTATTGCCAGATGTGATGCTCAAGGTCTTCATCTCCCATGAGGGCACAGTGAAAAGATTGTTCCACCGAAGCGTGGCTGTTATTACAGAAGCAATGAGGCCTTTACAGTATTGAAGTATATCTTATCAGTGGCGGGTCAACGTGTTACCAAACCAAGTTGGGCTTCCAGTTGCTCAAGAGGCCGATATTCCAAGAGACGAGTTTGTGATTGGAAAGAAACATGAGCTTTAAGGCTGGTCACGTGGGAAGAAGGCAGACTCTTGTCCAAAAGCCAACTCTGAGGTTTCCACTTGGCCCAGAGGTTTCTAAAGGGGTTTAGGGTCATCAGCAAAGGGAGTGCAGTGGCCTGTGACATTTCTTGATCATGTAGAGACGGGATGCTGCTGGCTATAAACATTCTCTCCGTGCTCGGGGGTGCCGGTTCTTGTCTTGTGATGTGCAGGAGTACTGTGTTCCACGGGGGCAAGGGCGAGGTCTACGGCTACACAAAGAGCGGTCAGTAAAGTCATCTGTGTGACCTCGAAACAAAACAAAAAAACAAAAAACAGTTTGCTTTAAAAATTGCTAGGCTAATTAGAAAGCTGAGGTGGCTTCAAAGAGACTTGCTGGTGTCTAGGGCCTGGCAAAGTTCTGGTCCTTCTCAAGGCCAGTGGTCTGCAAATCTCCAAGTAAATTAGTTCTGCTACAGATCAAGGGACTTAGGTCAGCAAGTAAGAGTTAACTTGCTTCACGTTAACACACTCCTTAAGACCAGCTGGAGTGCTATTACCAAAGGAGGCAGGAGACAAGCACATTGGACATCCTGTGACTATCCCAGCAGGGGTGGAGCTGAGATTTAGAAAGCAAAGAGCAGTGCTTTCAGCCAGGGTTTTGGGAGGGTTCGCTACAAATTTTGCCAATGGAGTATTCATAGCACCGTTAGTCCATTCAGATAACCCTGGGGACTGAGAATGGGATGCACAATGAAAGTGTTCCAAAACTGGACAAACAGCTCAGACTTTCAAAGCACCGGACAGGTGAAATGGGGTCCCCGATCACTATGACGTTCGAGAAGAGTTCCCCAGGTGGGAATCATTTCTTCTAACAGAGTTTTAGCCACAGAGAAAGCAGTGGCCTGTCTGTAAGGGAAAGCCTCAGTCTGGCGAGGAAACATACAAACCATGACTAAAACACAAAATTCACCTGCAAACCTCAAATGGCCCATTAAAAAAGCGTCCTAGAGCAATGCAAACAGGTTTCCCTGCATTGTGTTTTGGCCAGAGGGAGACAAGTGAGGCATGCACATTGTCGGCCTTCTTAATATTTCCTCACCAATATTGGTTCATACATGCTATCATTTTGTCAGTAGACCAATGGTTTAGTACATTTGTAAGTAGTGGGAATTTTAGAATTTCTGGTAGGGCCAGATGGTTAGTTGGTTCAAAGCAGAGTTCTCTCTTTTTGTTGAACCAACAATTATTAGACTTCTAATACTGTTTTTCCTTCTCTGGGGCCTATTGTTGGGCATCTCTGGTCAGTTTTTCCAAATGATCATTTGCAAGAACATCCCTTTGGACCATGACAGGTTTTGAGGGATCTATTTGAATCTTGATGTGAGGTATACTGTGGATTCTACCAATAACAATTGAAGATCTTGCCCATAAAAAGGATGGTAGCTGATCCAACAGGGACAAATGATTGGTGTCCCCAGACTCAGCTACACTGCTGGCAGAGTTGGAGCAAATAATAGATGCCGAAGGGTCCTTTAATTTGCCTGGTTGGCTATTTTGATTACTACTGTCAGGTTCTTTGGAAGAAAGAAATTCTGGCATGATATTTTTCTAAGAAATCTCAGCCCAATAAATAAATGAGAAAAGGGTGAGTATCAGTGGGCCTAAACAAAGGGGACTAGGTTCAGAGATGGGAAGCTGTTGAGGTTTATTAAAGATCCCCACTATTTGAACTGGTTTCGTATCCGAGGCAGGGGCTTGAGCAACGAGAATGTAGCTCTGGTATCAGTAAAGACAAAGAGATTCATTCCCAGTCTGGAGAGTGGTTTCTCTGAGCTGATCAGGAAAGAGGATTGGGAAGAGCTGTCGTTCCTCGGAGCCCCAACACTGGGAATTAAGAGGCCATCGAAAAGGCTGGATAGAAGGCTGCAGGTGCCTGAAGCACTTTGTAACCATCTTTTTCCACGGTCCTGGCCCTTAGCAGTAATATCAGAAATTAAGGAAGGGTTGGTTTTGTTGAGGGGTGTTCATTTGCCAGCATTGAAGATTAAGAATTTTAGTACTTTCTTTTAGGTGACTCATCTAGGGTACAAGTGAGCTGATTTGCCAAATTAAATCTGCGGTGGGCAGTTTCCCATTCCAACCTGATCCTTTTAACTAAAGAAGAAATACCGGAGCGCCTGCGTGGCTCAGTCAGTTGAGTGTCCAATTCTTGATTTTTGGCTCAGGTCATCAGCTGAGGGTCGTGAGATTGAGCCCTGCATCAGGCTCCGTGCTGAGTGGGGGCATGTCTTTGGATTCTCGCTTGCTCACTCTCAAAAAAACAATAATAAAAAGAAAATAAATAAAATACCATGTTAATAATAACAAATAATAAATTGAGTTCAGTGCTCCCCGGGTGGATTCTACATCTAAAGGAAGACCAGAATGTTCTTTAAAGACAATTTGGAGTTGATTGTAATAGTCATGAACAGGTTCATCAGGCTTTTGTGTGCAAACTTGAATTTTGTTCCAGTCAATAGGCTTAGTAAAAGCTACTATAATTGCTTGGTGAAGCTTTGCGGAGAGTGTTCTAGCATCCTGCCAAAAGTTAGGGGTCTGTTTTCTCTAAATCCCCTTCAGGCTGTTCCCATCGGGCTAGTTTCATCCATTGTTTGGCCAGGCCCTCGCCAACAGGAATGTGGACTAATATAAATCTGAGAAACCAGGTTGGTAAATGTGAATAACTCTGTTAAATTCTTCAGCAAACCTTATGGGGGTCCTCAGTCACTTTGGGAAACTCTAACTATGGCTCACAGTTTGGCCCTATTCCAGGGAACATAAGAAATGTGGGGCTTATTTGGATCCTCCGAGACTTAACTTTAAAGGAGATTTTAATAGGTCTGGGAGAGGAGGGAGAAGTTCCTTCATGGGGAAAGCGAAGTTGAAAGAAAGGATTAGCTTGGGGGAATATAGAGGACCTGCAGAGCAAATAGAGGAAAATGGCGCCAGAGGTTGGATCTGAGCTAGGAGGCTGCCATATATCCTGAGACAAAGAGGAACAGGGAAGAGAAGAGCGGCTTTAGCTGCCCTTTTTTCTTTGTTTGCCTCAGCTAGTATAAATTTTAGATTCCTGATAATGTTTGGAAGCTGCAAAATACCAATCAATATAGGCATGCCATTCAGTTGATAATTTTAGAGCCAGGCCTGTCCAATCCAGTTTTGAGAAGAGTCAGTTTAGGAAGATGGAACGTTCCCCACTAAAGTTCCAAATGACTTTTGGTTAAGTTGGTCCATTTAGTTAGAAATGCGCATGAAGAGGGACTGCAGTTTTTAAACATAAAACCAGCTGGGTCCCAGAAGGGGGAGGGCACCCCCTAAAGCATTTTGAGGGCTGGGACTCCATTTCTTAGAGGTGTATTCTCTAAAGTAACAAAAATGTCCTAAACAGCACAGTTTTTCAACAGGAAAGACATGATTCCAAAAGGAATCCTACCAAAGGCCAAATGAGTACTCTCAGAAAGAACAAAGCCTTAAAACAGATCCCGAATAGTCTGGAGAGCTCAAAACACAGAGTGGAGCTTGAAATCCAGGAGAAAACTTACCTGCAAACTCTAAGGTCATCAGGAGAGCAGCTCACTTGGCTCTGGGTGCCCGCACCACTTTACTCACAAAGTATTCTAGCTTTTACTAAGCCTGTTGATTGGATCCTCTCTGGATCCCACTCTGATCACTAAATAATGTGAACCTTAAAAATAAAAGCCCTTTATTTTACCAGCAAAAAAAAAAGGGAGGGGGGTTATTCGAGAATAACAGGATTGCAATTCTGGGCATGTAAGCTACGGCAAAACCATAGGCAAGTCCTATCCTAAACGCAGGAGAGGAAGATTACTTTATGGAGGAGGAAGAGGACCTCAGAAGGGGTACTGAATGAAAGTCCATTGGAGAAGAGCAAGAGTTCAGGGTGATGACAGGTTCTTACTGGCTGAGTTGCCGGGGTCATCCATTTCTTGTAGGAGATACGATGTACATCTTTCCCTGTTGGGGGTCTGTAATTGACAGTTCTTCTGGTTGTATGGCTCCCCCTTCTGTCCTCCCTACTCCACTTTAATGAGGTTTTTTTTCGTTAACTTCCGCCATTGTAAGGGAGTCTCCCATTGGTGTCTGGGGAGGTGGGATCTTGCAGGGACTGGCCGAGCGTGTATTTGGTCCACCTGAGTGAGAAACAGAATGAAGAGTGGCCGCATGTGAGAATTAGCCATCAGGTGAGTGCTAGAATGACCTCTAGTGAAAGAGATCCAGTCAGTTCTTCCTCTCGTATTCTCTGCACACCTGATAGCCAGAGCTCCCCTTTGGGGAAGAATATTTAAAGTCACTATAAAGGAGAAGATGAATTTGGTGGAAAAGCCAATTTTTTTTTTTCAGAAATCTAAAAGGAACCTCATAAAGGTTATACTTAAAGTATTAAACCCAGAGTTTAAACGGTTACCCCAAGTCCCCTGTAGAACATGAATCAGGTAACAAGAGCTCTGGCCATGTGGAAGAACCAGACCTGTGCATAACACCGCATTTGTACTGGTGCTCACCTTGACCCTGGCCGGGGGGGGGGTGGTATTAGCTCCATTTTTAAAGATCAAGAAACTGAGACACCAAGAGATGAAGCGACTCACCCCAAGGCTTTTGCCTCAAGTTAAAGGTTCGTTCTTTTCTCTCACAAAGGCTCTCCAAAATATGAAAAACTTTTCTAGGCACTTAGCTTTCTAATTTCTGTTTGAAGGGTTTTTCTGACTCCTTCCAGGGCTGCCTCATGTGGTAATGGAGCTTGACAGGCAGGATAAAATTGACACGGTTAGCACAAAGAAGGATGCCCTACTTTAACGATAACAATATTTTTAAAACCCTTGCACAGATACAGATACATGAAGGAGTTACATATTGGCATTTTAGAGGGCTATTTAGGTCCGAGCAAGGATTAAAGAATGACTTCTTTATGTTGCAAATTTCCTGGGATGTGCTGAAAATAGGAACTGATTTGCCCAGTGTGGATTTGCCTGCAACTCTTCCAGCCACTGGGCTGTCCGTCCCTTCCCATGGCAGAGCTGTTAGAGGTTTCGGAGTCTTGGCCCCTCATTGCTGGGTGATGGGTGAGCTAGGACATAGTGACCTCAAGAGAGACAGAAGAAAAAGGAGGGAGGAGCACTTGGGGGCTATCACAACTCCTAAAACCCAGAGAAATTCGGTGAATGGATTCAAATGATCCCATTGGGCCATAGAAACAGCCAGATTTGTCCCATTCTTTTGCCAAGTCTATCAATTTAAATTGGCTCCAGATCTCCATTTCTTTACCTAAATACTGTGGCGTGTGACTTAGTTTCTCCCATGTGGTTGTCAGGACAGTTAGCCCAGTGGGCTCATGTTCAGTTAAATGAAGAAAGGCATTTGTTGGAGGGGCTGGGAGAACCCCCAGCGGTCGGTGAGGAAGGCGTCAGACACTTTGGGGCAGAGAATGCTGGGATGAGGACTTTCCTTCGGCGGGCCCAAGCTGACTTGGAAGCTGCAAAGAGGGAGCAGATCGTGCAGGATTTTGAGCTTGGAGTTTACCTATGGAATCAACCTGCTTGGGCAGTTTTAATGAGGTTTCAACTAAAATCCCTTCTCTGGGGTTTCTCTCCGGGCTGGGGGCAGAGCTGGGCGGTGCCAAGACGTCTGGGGAGCCAGGAGCTCTGCCAACCTCATTTGCACTGTTGGGGCAGCACAGTCCCCCTCACACCCATTCTGGGCCTGTCATTAAAACCAAGGAAGTGCTGTTTCCGTCAGTAAGCCTTTTCCCTCCCTGGCTCAGAAAGGAGGGACACAGCCTGTGTAACACAGGTGTTCTAAATCTGGGGACCGTGAGTGGACTTTAGGGGCCCACGAACGCCCTGAAACATGGGTGTCATTTTGCGGGTAGATGTATTTTCCTGGACTAAGGATCTGTATCTCATCACATCGGATCCTCAGAGGGACCTTCCTTGATAAAACGTGAAACTCTTGACAGTCCAGGGCTGGCCCTGGAAAGAACACTCCAGATCGCAGGCTCCCCCAGCACTGGGATCTCAGATATGTTGCCACCTGCTTCCAGTGATCACGTTCTGCTTTTGAGGTCTCTCCCTGGATATGATTGGCAGCACATTCTGGCCTTGGGGATCCTTTTTTTTGTGAAGCAATTAATTTGTATTAATGAGCCATCCATTCATTTCCCATAGTACAAATGAGAGGCTTTCCCCCCTCACCAGGGGATGCTTTCACAATCCTGACGACCCGGCCACACACCAAACATTCTAATTCAATTGTTCTAGGATGGAGCACCTTGGATGATTTTAAATGTGCAGCCAGTACTGATAACCTTTGAGCTTGGACAAGGGACAGAAACACAGACATGAATTAAGGAGACTAGTTTTTATCCCGTCTGCCACTTTTGATCACTGGTTGAAAGCACCTGAAATACTCTATTGTGAAGGTTTTAAAAGCAGTTTCCAGCTCAGAACGAAAAGGATTCAATGCAGTGGTAACGTCTAGGGGAAGGGAAATTGTTAGCATGTGTGCAGGTATTTTCCATCTTAGATACATGCGTACACATGTGTGCATGCATGTTATGCATGTTTATGTACATGCATGTACATACATATATATTATCACATGTATGTGTATATAGACACAAGGTAAAGGGTACTCGTGTTCAACTTCTGGCCCCAGCTCCCTCTGCTCACACACACAGCCTTAGAAGGGCCGTGCAGGAACACAATACATGGAGTGCAGTACCCTCCTTGCATTTCCCTCTAGGAGGTCGCACTGCGTCGACACCAGGAACGGTAAGGAGAGTGGGTACACGCGTGCGGATGGGGAGAGAGCAGCCTGCGGAGCCGGAGCGGGAGTGTGATGTGTTCTTTGCCCTCTCGCAGGCTTCATCCCCCCTCCCCTCATCTTCGGGGCCGGCATCGACTCCACCTGCCTGTTCTGGAGCACCTTCTGCGGGGAGCAAGGCGCCTGCGTCCTGTATGACAACGTGGCCTACCGATACCTGTATGTCAGCATCGCCATCGTGCTGAAGTCGTCCGCCTTCGTCCTCTATACGACCACATGGCAGTGCCTGAGGAAAAACTATAAACGCTACATCAAAAACCACGAAGGCGGGCTGAGCACCAGTGAGTTCTTTGCCTCTACTCTGACCCTAGACAATCTGGGGAGGGACCCTGTGCCCGCAAGCCAGACCCATAGGACAAAATTTATCTATAACCTTGAAGATCATGAGTGGTGTGAAAACATGGAGTCCGTTTTATAGTGACGAAAGGAGGTTGAACTCTGTATTAGTAATCAAAGGGTCATTTTTCCTAAAAAAAAAAAAAAAAAAGTTTCCAAAAAAAAAAAAAACCCACAAACTCAGTACAGACACACACCCACATACACACAACACGTACACACAACACGACCTTTGTCCTCTTTCTCAAAATCAGAGCCAGACAGGATTCAGAATAAGGAGAGCATGGGATCGTGTGTTTGTCGTCCGACCTGCTGGGGCCCAGAGTCTACTCTTTGAAGGCACCTCATGCTTTTTCGGGATGCCGACAGCTGCAAGCAACAGCACTGCCAAAGTCAGGGAACAGTGGTGGCCAGCTTGGAGGATGGACGTTTCTGGATATACATACACATACAAAACCAATTTTTTTTAAAAGTCTACTAAACATCACAAGTTGACAACCAGGATAAGCACTAGGGACACACACCCCATGCTACCTGCCTCCTCCACGTGGGGGTGGGGAGCATGCAGGTTGGAGGAGCGGGCGCCCCCTCCTCTAACTTTCGCAATATGGGTCACTGTGTAGACGACTCACCCAGTCTGCATGTGGTTCAAGGCCCCCGAGTTCTCTCAGCGATGCTAATGGGTGATCCGTGCTGGAGTCTGTAATTGGCACCTCTCACCAGCTCCATGTTCATGTTCAAGACTGAGGGCCCGAGGGGGGAGCCGGGCGTGGGGGGCCAGCACCTCACCTCCCCCCCACCGCAGCGCCCCCCAGCCCCGCAGAGTGACCTCAGGAAGCAGTGGGCCTCGCCTGGCTATGACTGACTTCGCTCAGAGCCGGTGAAACCCACACAGTCCAAGTCATTTGCTTACATTTGCCAAACATTTTACCATTTTTAAAGGAAAAAAAAAAAAAACGCAATGCATATGAATTTCAAACTGTTGTATGTATAATCCTCTAATACTATTTTTAACCACTTCTAAAATCCGTGTTAACCCTTCAATCACTAACACAGTTCTCTAGGCTGAGTTTATTATGCTGGTTGCTTTTTCCTTTCCTCCTCTTTTTAATGCACCAAAAATATAATGTGATTCAAGGGATGCAATTAATCTATTGTAATTTTTTTTTTTTTTTATCGTTTTATCCTCATTCGGATATTCTGCGAAAACAAGAATATACCATGTGCTACGGGAAGAAAAAAAAAAAATTCTTGGGAAAGAGTATCTATGCAGCCTGCCTTTAAAGGAATCACATTTGAGACAACAGGGGATAATATGATGAATTGCAAATTCGCCTTCTGGCTTTATTCCCCATGATTCAGTGATCACTGTCATGGGAAGCCCTTTTATATTCATGCTTCACATTCCAAGAGGCGTTCTTTTCAGCCCGTGGAGGAGACACGCTTAGATGTGGGTTGTGTGGATGGGTGCGGTGCTTCTGGGGGTAGGCAAGAGAAGGAATGGTCCCCTAGCACGAGCTGTCGAGCAGTTTGTGGAGTCTGTGATGGTGAATAGACCCACAGGGTCGCGGGAGCCACCGCATGTCCGATGCATTAAAATGTCACTGTTTTTAGGGTCAGTCTTGAACGAAGGGGCCTCGGTCTGTGTTTTGAAAGTGGTTAACCCTCCAGCAGCTGGCAGGCAAACCTCCTTGTTTGGGAGGAGAATCGTGGGCACAGCTTTTGGGGTCAGCAGCCTCAGCCTCATGAGGCCATTCCCCGGAAGGGGACAGGGCTTATGGGAGAGCCCACACGCACGCACACATGGCCCAGTTAACGTTCCTTTCGTGTTTCCTCAGTGACCTTGGTCCAGGCCACTCATGGCCCCGAGAAAGATCTCAAGGTTTGTTCTTTGGTTTGCCTTTTCACCTGAGACACAGATGTGCAGTTCCCCCGGAGGGCAACAAAAGAATCAGGAATGAAAAGAGCGGGGAGAAGACCGGGCTCTTGTGCCAAATTTCTCACACATACTGTAAATGGGGTAGTTTAAGTGACAGCCCGAAACTAGAGAAAGCCCCACCGAGCAAGGACAACTCAAAGAGAAGCTTGTGTCGTGGTGCGGGGCCACCGTGATCAGCTGCCTGGGACAGGATGCTTCCAAAACCACCCTTCTGTGTGTTTACTTTCAGTCTGTCCTTGTCCGTGAACATGGGGGCACTCATCAGTATGTTAACTAGTAAGAGGCGGGATTGTTCTCCAACCAATTCATAAAATATGTATACTCTGTCGCTCCTAAGGCTTTGAAACCATTCTGTACAGGTTTGGGGTGAGTTTTGTTTTGAAATGTGTTGCTAATAGGTCACTGCCCTCTGCGTAGCTCTCCAAACTCAGTACACACACACTGAGCTCCGCTGACCTTGTGTTTTCATGGGGCCATTTGCTTTAAAAAGAAAAACGTTTTTTTTGAAAACTCTTTGCAGTTTGGATTTTTTTTCCCTAAGATTTTAGGATGAATGAGATGTTGAGATGAAAAAGGAAAACACCTCCAGGGCTCAGTTTTGTCAACAACTGGATATGAACTTAAAGTCCCCCATTGCAAGATGGCTCCAAAGCGCAGTGTGTCACCTTTTAGAGTTTTAATGTCTCTCCTACTACAGAACAGAAAACCTAGTCTGGTGTTAGGTTTCCTTTTGTGCTACAAAGAACCATTGTACATAAGCGTTAGATCCAGCTCCTTGGTTATTTGTTTCGTTTTGAGTGGTATTTTGAATGAAAAGATTTCCTGGCAAGAGCTCCATTGGACTTAGAGAAAACAAAAATGTAAGGGATAGAATAAACCTAGAAGGTGAACACTAAGCTTCTCTCTCTCTCTCTCTCCTGCCCCAAACTCCTCCGCCATCTTGGTCGAACGTGCCCAGAGATGGATGAAAAAATCTCTCTTTGCTGCAACTTTTAACAGATTTTTGTAATTCCTACATGTAGACCAAGAAGTTTTTTGACCGGTATTATTCCTACATATGAAGTAAACACATTTTGTAAAAGTAGATGTCTGTCTGGGAGGTGGAGTTTGGTGTGCGCTGTCAGGGAAGACCAGCAGCCTTGCCCCCTCCTTCCCGCCTCCACAGAGGAAGGCTGGGAAGCGTCAAGGCACCCTGGGGACATCACCACTCCAGACGGCCACAGCATGTGGGCTTTACTCACAGCTAATGAGGGAGCAAGAGAGGCCTCCTCTCCCGGTGCCCCCCTAAGGAGTTTGCTAGTAGTGCTTAAGCAGGCAAAATAATAAGGGGAAGCCAAGAGCTCCTAAGGAGTCCTTTGACAGACTTGTTAATGTCTTCCAAGCAGGAAGGAATGTGCTTCTCCATAAAAATCACTTCTTTCTCACCACCTTAAGTAGAATAGCTTTCTCTAGAGATTTTTTTTTTTTTTTTTAATTAGGCCTATACATTTTAAAGTGGTGTCTCTACGTTTAAATCCCTGATTTAATCCACTTCCCTGTCTTCAGGGATGACCTAGAGCTTGCCCTCACTCAGGCATGGCAAGATTTCCCATCCCTTCCCCATGGAAAGCCGCCGCAGCACGAGGCTTTCCTCACAGCTAATGAAGGAACAAGAGAGGTCCTCTAAGGTGACCTGCAGAAACATTCCATATGGGGGCAACCAGCCAGCCAGTCCTTGGGAATGACCACCCTACCACCCCAGAGGCATTTTCTCAGGAAAAAGATTCCACCATGGTTGCTAATGGATTATCTTCTGCACTTCTAGAGCAGGCCATTCATTGAGGAACATAGGAAATGGAGAAAAAAAAAAACTATATATATACACACACACTCACAGAGAAACCCTCTGAGGAGAAGCAGTTGTTGGCTTCCATGAGCCTGTGAGGCTGGTTTTCTTGCTGCCTGCTCTTCAGGTCCTCACAAGTGTGATCTCTTCTCCACCCCGTCAGGCCTGCCAGACCTGTTACTGTAAGCGCTCCTCAGCAGCATTAAGCAATAAAGGTCACTATGGAGAAATCATACAGTCGAACAAAGGAGAAGGGAGACATTCTGTTACAGTTTGGCAGAGTTCCACTCCAGCGTTGTTTGTGTATTCGGTGTGGTTTGTTTTAGATGAAGGGAGAAAACCAGGCCAGCAGTTTTTCAGCCCCGCAGAGAATATTTGCTGTCTTGTGCTATTCTTCTTTGCCCATTTTGATGGCTCAGGAGAAAGTTCCAGACACACCGTAGGGGCTTGATGGCTGAGCTCATGCCGCTGCCCTCTCCCTCAGCCTCCCCTCAACCGTGAGCTGTGTTTCCCTTTAAGTTAGAACCCAGGCCAAATACTTAAGAGGTGCCATGTTTTCCAAGAGAAGGGTTAGTGTGGAACATAAACACCGTCCTTATCTTCCTCCCTCTGCCCTTCCTCCTTGTTCGTTGTACCATTGCTTCCAACTCAGTCCGCATTGTTGAGTTCTGGACAGGTGCGAAGACCTAATCTCTTCAAGCAACTGGCCCTAAATGATAGCTTTCAGACCCAGCCCCCCTGGGGGATTATGATTGCTCACAAATAAATTTGTAAAACTGAAGGACCCCTAACTGGTTGAATATGCAAGAAGATATTTTTGTTCAGATGCCTCTTAGAGGGGCCTGTTGCCCAGGGTAACACGTGGAAACTACCCTGCCTGCCCACAGCCACCCACCCATGCCTCTCCTTTCTCACATTTGTAGGTGATCTCAGAGTGCTTGGCCATTGTGGCAGAAAGGACAGGAGTTAAAAGGTCTAAAATGGGAAATTCAGAAAACCAAAGAGGCTCCTGTACCTCAGTGATGGCCCTGGAGACAGGGACAGAACTCCTGCCTCTCAGCATCCACATGGTAGTATGCCTTCCCTTTGCAGGGTTAGTGTCATCCAGGGATATATCGTATGAGCTTGATAATTTCTAAACATGTATTCATTCATTCCTTTATTAAGATTCTGGCAGTATGCCAGGCCCCAAACCAGCTACAAAGATGAAAAAGACATGGTTCCATCCTCCAAGAGCTCACAGTTCCATGAGCCAGACAGCCCTGAACACAAACAAAAGCAATAGAATAATAACACTAAGAGCCCGGCTCTGACTGGGCCCAAGGAGGGCTGATTCGTGGTGGTGGGAAGCTCATCCTCCTGGCATCGAGAATCAGAAAGGTTTCAGAGAGAGACGTGGTCTAAAACCAAGAACTAAAGAGCAGTGGGTGTCGGCCAGAGAGATGGGGCAGGAGGTCACCTCTCCTGAGAGGACCGCCAGAACAAGTTGACAGACTTTCTGTAAAGGGCTAGGTTTTTTAAGGCTTTGAGAGTCATACGGTGTCTGTCACAACCACTCAATTCTGTTGTAGCATGAGAGCAGCTCACGTGTAAACAAATACACAGGCTGTGTTCCAATAAAGCTTTATTTACAAAGACAGTGGCCGAGGGCAGTAGTGTGCTGAGGTCTGAAGCAGCACAGCATGTTTGGGGGGAGGGGGGGCCCTAGCAGCTGAAGCTGCTCTAGCGAGGGCCAAGTCATCTGTTGGAGGGGTCCTGCAGCAACGTGTCCATCAGCCCTGACGTTGCTGCCCACAGGAGTCTAATGCAGGTATCCCATTTTCCAAGAATGAGGTGAGTACCCCATGACTGGCAGGGTTTACAATGAAGGCAACATCATCTTTCTCTCTATGGACTGAGGGAAATTTGAGCTACAGGATCTGATCGCCAGTCTCTTCCAGCTCTGATACGCCATAGTTCTACCACAGTAATTGTCCTGTTTTCTTATGTGATGAAATGGGGATGGGAGGAGGAAATGTGTTAATGAGTTAATGAGTTAAAAAAAAAAAAGTGAACCCAAATAGTATTTCACATCCATTCCCACCAACATAAAACGTTGGCACTATGAAGCTAACAGATACGCCAGGTGGAATAATTGGTAAACACTAATAATAACTAATAATAATAGTAGCTAACATTTACCAAGCACTTACTGTGAATCAGC
Source organism: Halichoerus grypus (assembly GCF_964656455.1). NCBI lineage: Eukaryota > Metazoa > Chordata > Mammalia > Carnivora > Phocidae > Halichoerus > Halichoerus grypus. Next base: position 10,995,626 of record NC_135719.1, read on the forward strand.
TTCTTATACGTATTAGCTCATTTAATCTCAACAATAGCCCTGTGAGGCAGGAACTGTTCCTAGCAGCAGTGGACAGGAGAGGAAAAGGAGGCAGGGAAGGCTTCCAGAATTGGCTCAAGGCCACGAAGCAGAGCTGGGATTCAAACCCAGGTCTGTGAATCCAAAGCCCGTGATCTTAGCTTTTATGGGTACCCCCTGCCTACTGAGCAAGACGTGAGACACCCCTCTCTACCCATAGGGACTGCCTCATCAGGAAGACTCTGGCTCAAATGGACTGTGTGTCCTACCCACTCTCACATACCCCCTAATATAACCACCAGGGACACCACGACAGCTGTCTTCTGGGGACTTCTGTTCTTCCTGGGTTGTTCCCAGTCTTAACCACAGAGCCCAGTGATCAATTTCTGTGGGGTATTCTACCAGAAACAGGTAACAGGAAACAGGAGACTCCTCCACTCTAATACATTCTGACACACCAGGGAGGCATTCCTCCGTGCTGGTCATCGGCTCCAGTGGGGACACCCCAGACACCTCTCCCACCAGGTACCGCCCTGGTCCTCAGCATCAACCTCAGGATTTTGGCTCTGACCCAGGGCCTTCAGACACACCAACGCTAGTCACCAGTTGGATAGGTCTTACTCTATTATCAGATACTAGGCTTTTAGGAACACACTTTCTAGATGTTTCTATTTTTGCATTAATGACTCAGGCCAACAATCAGTAGTTGATGATTAGCATAAATTCTGAATATTTTTCCATAAGGCAAAGTGATTGTGTTCTGCTATGAGCAAATGGAATGGTAAATTTTCTGGAAGTTTAACATTCTATAGGTTGACATCTTGCCATTAAATCCCCGAAAATAATGTTTTTCTTAAATTCATGCTAACTTAATAGAAGAGAGCTCTCATGGTATTATGTTTGTCAAAACTGTTCAATTTTATAATCGAAGGACATAAGATGAATCAGAAGTATGCAATATAGGAAGTTGCATTACAGAAGGAACCCAACTAACACATAGATTAGTCCAGCACCTCAAAGGAGGAAGGGGCTGGGGAGCTCCCATGTAAGAGTCTGCTACCCACATGCCAGGTGTCATAAGGCATGGTCCCAGCTAATGCACCCAGCAGCTTTACACCAGGTAAAGGGGAGTCTAATTTTTTTCCACTTTTACAGATCAGGAAACTAAGGTTCAATAAACCCAAGGCTCCCAAGGTCACACAGCTAGTTAGAAAGGCCACCAGGAGCCAATGCCAGGTCTGTCTGACTCCTGAACCAGTGCTCTTTCTACTACACCACATCACCACCAACGCAAGAACCGAGATCTGCCTCTTCGGAAGCTCTGATGAGGCCAGCGGGGCATCTACTCTTGGGAAAACCCCCCACAGAAATCTATATTTCATAGAGAAATGAGCCAAGAGCCGGAAGTGAGACCTCTGCAAAATGTTGCCTACAGGCACGGGAATCTAAAATGAAAAAAAAAAAAAACTTTTTTACCTTAATAATTAAACATTAGAGACCTTTAAACACACTCCTTCCTTCTTCCATCTTAGCCACATTGGTAGAAGTGTTCTGGCCACTCAACAACCTCTCTCTTACTCATTCCAGGCACAAGAACCAACTCCAGCTCTCGCTTCTGTCCTACCCTCCCCAACTCCCTGTTCCCCAGGGTTCCAGCAGAACCTACCCCCCCCCCCCCAAGACCACAAGAACTTGATCCTCATGAAAGTTGAGCAAGGATGCTCCAAACTGCTCCGAACACACGGGCTGCGTCCTATAAGCCAGATCTCAGCTGCAAAATCCTGAGGAAAAGAGTGACATTTCCCCACTGTCACCTTTTCTATCACCAGGTCAGAGTCTAAAGAGGACAAGTAAATGAGTGGGGACTTGTATGGTCCCACTGTGCCTATCACTGAAGAGCAGAGCCGCACATCATGCTCAGTGAGACCTACCCAGTTTGTAAATCAGCCCAGGGACTAGCTGGGTTTTTAATGCCTTTTAAATGCAGCCACAGCATCTATTTTGGAAGTGTGGCATAGGCTTAAAAACCTTGCCCCAGTGAGGAGATTGTTTGACTCAGCATGCGGTGCATCCTGTGGCTGGAAAGAAAACAGTGTCCAGGATGCTGGAGGAGAAAGCATGACATTATGACGCAGGCGGGTGCTGTCTGGCGCTCAGCCACATCTTCAACAGAGATTGCCGTGACACTTGGAGTCCCAGAACACAAGGCCTGTCACTGGTGATTTATATAAGATGAGGACAAGTTAATGACTGGGATACTTATTCATTCCCAGAGAAGAAACATCTAGTTGAGTATTGGTATAGATTCTCAGAAAGATGTGGCCTTCACAAAGGTCTCTGGGCTTGGAATCTGGCTCCTTGGGGTTACATGGAGCAAAACCCAGTATTTCCTTGCATGACTTCTACTCTTGTCCATTCCACTGAAAAGCCCTGATGGTATTATATAAGCCTTTTAAAAAAATAGTAGGAAAACCAGAAAAGACCGATCTCTTTTTCCTCTTGGCTCTTCTTCCCTCCTCCCTTTTTAGGCACAGAGTACCAAGACATTGAGACTGAGAAAACCTGCCCCGAGTCACATTCACCTTCAGAAGACTCCTTTGTGAGAAGCTGAGGGCCTGGCCCTCATCCTCCTCCTCCAGAGAACAGCCCGCCACTATCCACAGACCTCGCAGGCCTGACTTAGCGTGCTCTGCCCTGCCCAAGAACCCAAGGGTCCCTGTGTGGATTATCCAGCCAGTGTGTGGTCCTTTGAGGCCCCAAGCACAGGCCTGTGATGAGGACTGAGGAGGTGTTTGTGGTCAGGAGTCCTCCAAACCCTTGCAGTAGGCAATTTTCCTGGGTTGCTAAAGAGTAATGTTGACCAGGTGTGCAAATTCCCTTTGGCCTATCCCTCCCTTGGCTCCTGTGGGGATGTCCTGCTGACATGCTTTAGAAAACCCCTCTCCAGAATGCTTCTCTGACGGAGGGCTCCAGCAGCTCTTCCAAAAGCAGCCGAGGCTGGATTACAATGGAGTGGGGGTGTGGGGGTGGTAAAAATGACCCTGTTTCACAGAAGGGTTGGGGAAAAAAGCACATACTCAATAGATTTTGAGTGTGGTATTCTGTATTTTTGCAGCTTATATTTTCCAGATGAGCAGTTTAGAAATATGTGATGTAAAGTACATACTGTACATTTGCTGAAAATTATATTAAAAGCACTATTTTAATTCTTTCTCTGTCTCATGCTATAATTTCTATTACCTTTTTCTCTTGTGTTTTTGGGTAGAATGATCTTAAAGGATTCTTTGGGGGGGTGTTTCTGGCTGTAGATGTTCTATATTTGTGGGCTTTGACTCATTCAAAAGAGCATGGGCTTTGCAGCCGAAATAGTTCCTGGCTTCAAATCCTCACCCCAGCCCTTGATACTGATGTGGCATTGAGCAAGCGAGCAGACTGCACTGAGCCTCAATTTTTATCATTTTTAAACCGGAATATTGACATCTGCTTTATACAGTTGTGATAAGACGTAAATGAGGTCACGTGTGGAGGCACCAAGCTCTAGCACAGAATGGTCGCTTGGTAAATGGGAATTATTCATTGCCATCCCAACTCTGGCTGGAATGAGGTGCTCCACAGCCCTGATGCAGCTCCTATTGCTACATTTTCTGGTCCTGCACTGTCATTGTCTGGTTTTCCTTTCTGACTCTCCTACTGGGAGAGCAGGCAATGGCTTCCTTTCAGGGTCGACCCACTAGTATTTGGTGGATGCTCAGTATACAAGTGAGTGAATAAATAACAAATGGTCTCAGATGCATCAGCCTGGGGGACTTTGACTTCTGTCCCACTCTGCAGAGGCAACCGCAGTATTTGTCTTCCCTCTTCAAGGTCCACAGACACCTCCCTCCCACCAGCCTCACCCCGTGGATGAGGCTCCAGTTGTCTTCCTAGTCCTTGCCAGGCCTCTTTGTGATTGGCTACTTTCTCCTCCACCATCTTGAGTCCACTGGCTGGACTCCTACCACATATGGACAGTTTGGTCAGGTTGATGCCAGCCACTGACATGCATCATACATTCACTACATTGCTGGCCAGACTGGAGCTCCAGAAACTGGCGCTTGCACTCTGTCTTCTGGGCAAGAGATCTAGGATGGCCCCACTTCTCTTATGGGGCTAGCCCTGGTAACTGACCTACTTTCTTCATATCCCCCTCCAGCCTGGATCTTGCCCTAAAAAGCTTCATCCTTTGTAGGTGAGTTCACCTGAAATCAAAGCTTGTCAAGCTAATATTACTGGGAGACTTCACTCACCTCAGCCCTATGTGGTCTTTACTCTAGGGAGTCAGTGGACTCACGAAAGAATATGCTTGGGCGAGTTACCTTCTCTGAGGCCTGATTACCCAGCACACTGGTGCCTCGAAGACTCTTTTTTAGCCTAGTCTTGCTATTTATGCGATTGTTTATTGTTTGCAAGGCAATATTGTTTGCAAGGCAATTTATTCTCTCTGGCACAAAGATCCCAAGAAAATGCAATTTTAACATTCCCCTTCCTGACGCAGAAAGATGCTGAAGCAGCTGGAAAATTGGTTAGTGGTTCCTCCCGGGAGCAGGGCTTCATTTGCTCTGGAAATTCAGTGGGAGGCAGAAGGAAGCAAGGAAGGGCTATTGCTTATGGCATTCATGCTCTCAGTCCAAAATTTCACATTTGTGTTGCGTCTATAGCCCAATTTCTTTTCTCTTGCTACCTTTCCTCCCATAAAGGTGATCAATTTATGGAAAGCTTACTCTCCATCCGTTTTAACTTCACAAAGACCTATTATTACTGTTTTGGAATGAAGAGATTCATCCTTCCATATATAAGCAGGTCCATAAGAGATCTGGTCGCACAGATTGTTCAGCCAACTCAGGGAGAATTGACAGGTTAAACTCACATCCAGCTCTCAGCAATGTCCTCTCAGCCACCACGGCCAGCAGGGCTTTGAACTCCATATACATGTGGTCCATTTGATCCATATCTGAAAATCCAACTTGACCCTTTTCTGTCTTTGTGAAAGGGCTAGTCATGCGCCCAAGCATTTGGCTCAACCAAAATTAAAACAGGCTGTTTCTGTGCCCTCAAATATGGATTCGAAACTACCAGTATACCCACTTTACAAAGAACCTGTCTTTTTTTTATATTTTTAGGCTTTGCTACTTCACGAACTACTGCTACAGAACTATTTTTGTAACCCTGCAGAGAAATGTCTATAGTTAACGCATAGGGCAGAAACTAACTTTTGCTTTCCAGAATGCACTTTTAAAAGTATCATAAGCTTCCTGAGTTCCAGTGTTCCCAAATATGAAATGCACAAATATGCATTTATTGGATCCCCCAAAGGAGGGCTTTTCAGAATGTCAAGAGTGTTGCATTGGGCAATCCCACTTCTCTGCTGTTCCTCATGAAGGAATTAAGGGGTGAAATAAAAAAAGCAATTAACTCAGAGCACAAAGGCAGAGTGACAAATGCATGAATTCGTTTGACCAGCAATATAGGAAATAGCCTCAGGGACTCAAACCTGCAGGACAGAAGCCACTGGCCTTCTTTGGAAAGGACACATTGTCTATGATGTTCCTCTCCATCACTTGTCACTGAGAACTTTGCCACAATCCACAGGAGCAATTGAAATGCCTTCCCAACACAATGGAAGTGGGAAAGCTTTATGCCCAGCATAGCAGTGGGCTCCTTTCTTCATCCAGATTCTTAACTCACCCTCATGCCTAGCCTTCCATTCCTTTGGGGTATTCTGTATTGAGGCATCTATATTTTCATAGTAAAATCAGTGCTTGATATACAGTTAAAAAAAGGAAAAAAAAAAAGCGCCCAAAGAAAATGGTAGTTATTTCAGTTGTTGCTAAAATAATCATGGCCTAGGTCTTTAAGTTGTATGCAAATGATTAGACATCACAACACAATGCAAGAAAAGGAGACATATATGTCTTGAACAGGACGTTGGAGATCAGACTTTATTTAAATGTCAACTGTCCCTGTATGGCCCTTGAATCAGCACTGTCAATCATTTCTTCAGATGGTATTGGCAGGTCAATCCCCCCAAAACTGGAGGTAGCTATTGGAGAGGAGAGCTACAGAACTCAGACCCATGCTGGGGGGAGGAGAGGACCAAAAATACTTGCAGGCCCTCACTCTTACTAGGTTCCACCCTCTCCTTCATGGCATCCGAGGCTCCCTGGGAATCTGAGCACTGGGGAAGAGGGTTAGCGGTTCCCCCACGCATTCTGTATTTCAAACTGAGGTATGTGAGGTTAAAGCGAGGCCATGATTTTTAATTAGTATGGACAAGACTGTGAGGTCTCCTGTGCACAGTAGGCCCTCCATAGCTGGGAGCAGTAGGAAGACAGGATGGAAAGAGCAGGTACCAAGTTTGCCTCTCAGCTCGGCTGCTTACTAGCCTTGCCAGGTTACCAAGTCCAGTCACCGCTCTGAACCTGTCTTTACTTGGCTCGAAGATGGGAAAGTTTCAGCCTGCTTGGCAGAGACGTCAGGAGAATTCCATGTATGTGCAAATCCAGAGTCAGTCCCAGTGAGACTCAAGAAGTAATGAGTTTCATTGAGAGTTCTCATCCTTGACCATCTAAATACAAACCAGCAAGTATTTACCAATAGTTGCTACCATTTTGCTTTTTGGGAACTCTCTGTCCTATTGGATAGCTGCTCCCTTAATGACCTTTCAGTCAATTCCTTAATTGTTTAGTCATTTTAGTTATCAAAACAGCTTCATTTCTAGATCTGTCCCCTCAGGCAAGGGAAACAAAAGTAAACTATTGGGACTATACCAAATTAAAAAGCTTCTGCACAGCAAAGGAGACCATCAACAAAATAAAAAGGTAACCCACTGAATGGGAGAAGATATTTGCAAATGATAGTCCAATAAAAGCTTAATATCCAAAATTATGAATAACTTGTATAATTTCACACCAACTCCCCCCCACCAAATAATCCAATTAAAAATGGGCAGAGGACCTAAATAGACATTTTCTCAAGAAGACATACAGATGGCCAACAGACATGAAAAAATGCTCAGCATCATTAAGGGAAACGCAAATCAAAACCACAATATCACTTAACACATGTCAGAATGGCTAGTATTAAAAAGGCAAGAAATAGCAAGTGTTGGCATCAAGGGAGGACGTAGGAAAAAAAAGGAACTCTCATGCATTGTTGGTGGGAACGTAAATTGCTGCAGCTGCTATGGAAAACAGTATGGGGGGTTCCTCAAAAAATTGAAAATAGAATTCCCATACAATCTAGTAATTCCACTAGTGGGTACTTACCCCCCAAAACAAAAACACAAATTCAAAAAGATAGATGCACCCCTATGTGTATTGCAGCATTATTTATAATAGCCAACATATGAAAGTAACCTAAGTGTCCATCAATAGATGAATGGATAAAGATATGGTGTGTGTGTGTGTGTGTGTATGTGATGGAATATTACTCAGCCATAAAAAAGAAAGATCTTGCCACTTGCAACAAGATGGTTGAAACTAGAGGGTATTATTCTAAGTGAAATTAGTCAGAGAAGGACAAATACCATACGATTTCACTTATATGAAGAATCTAAAAAAATAAAAACAAATCAACTAACACAAAGCAGAAACAGACTCATAAATACAGACAGCTGAAGGTTGCCAGATGGGATGGTGTTGGGGGGGTCGGCAAAAGGGATGAAAGGCAGTGAGAAGGCCAAGCTTCCAGTTGTGGAAACAATAGGTACCTGAGACTAAAGGTACAGAGTAGGGAATATAATCAATCATAGTGTAATAGTGTTATATGGTGACAGATGGTAGCTACACTTGCGGTGAGCATAACACAGAGTTGTGGAATCACTGTGTTGTATACCTGAAATTAATGTAACACTGTCACTTATACTTCAATGTTTTAAAAAAGCAACTTTGCTACACTTATTAAGACCTAATCCTGTCCATATGGGAACTCTAAGCACGTATTCTGTTTAAGCCCTCCCCAACAAGGACAGGACTATGGACCTGTAGCTCTGGGGGCATGGAGGGAAGGGGAGCTCCACCTTCCTCTTCCCTGCCCAAACTCACCTCCAGAGCAAGGTGTGGAAGTAAAGAGAGAAGCCCAGTTTGCTTCCTGGATTGCCCACGACTAAGCTTGCTGCCACCCCTGCTGACTGAGCCCCTTCTATGAAGAGCTGGTGTGGAAGCAGCCTACCCCAGTAAGCCAAGCTAAAGAAGGACTCCATTCCAAGAAGCTCCCATGAGCTCTGTGGCTTCCTTTGGAGAAGTAGGTCTAACTTCAGGCAGACTTTCAGTCACCAGCCATTTGCTTCATTCCCTTGCAGAAAGCACCTGTTTGCCCTACACTGGGTTGGTCCCTGGGGAACCCAGTTGCCTCCAACCTCACCTTCCCTCCTAGTCTGGGCTCTGGGCCTGAAGTAAGAACCAGGCCATTATCCCCACCTCTTTGCTTCTTAGGGCTGTCCTTGCCTCCCTCCTCCCCAGCCTGCTCTGATGGTGACAGGACAAGTCAGCAAGCCCATGCACCCAGTGTACAAGATGTCAGCCCCCCTCCTTAATACAAGCCCAGACTTTGGGGTCCCCTTCCCTCAATTTTGAGGCAGAAAGCCAGTCAATGCTTTTCTTCACAAACATCACTTCTCCCCCCAAATTGTAACCTCTCACTCCCTCTTCAGCCCTTTGTGTGTGACAACAGGGGCACAGATGAGATATTGGGGAGGAGTTAACAGGGACCATTTTTCTCAAGAGGGAAAACCTCCAAACATTTCCCCTGGCATGCCACCCTACCACCTTGTACTACTATTATCAAAAGAGGAAGGCCAGCCAATAGGTGCCTTTGATGATAAATGACACTCCCTCAAGAGGAGCCTCCAACTCTTCATAATGAACATCTGTCTTGCTCTGAGCTCTCAGCACTTTCTAGCCTTCAGGTAGTTAATTATTTGTAGATTTCACACTTAATGAAAGAGTATTGATCCAGGGCCTGGTGTGGAGCCCTGTGCCCTATGAAGCCCTGTGGAGAGATCCAAGGAAGCCTTGTACTCAATAAATTCACAATTTAGATCAAGGAAAAACAAGCCTCCATATCATAGGATGACTTCTATGACACACTACATCGAGGCATTATTATTGAGAAAGAAATGCCAGAGTGATGGGAATTCAGAGAGGAGAGAATCCCTAAGAACCAGAGTAGCCAGATGAAGCATTCTCAAGGAGGTGGGGCATACAAAGACCTCAAAGGAAAACATTCTCATGTAGGATCCAGGTATGATGCTTCACTCTATCCACTGGAATGGCTTCCTGGAAGGAAGCAGGAAGTGGCTGCAGAGGTAAAATCTCTATGATCAGACATGCGGATAACCGTAACAACACAGCAAGCACCAGGCTAAATTCTTTACAAAGGCTGTCTCTTTATTTAAGCCTTGCAAACACCTGTGAAATAGGAATCATTTCATTTCTGGCCTGTTGGCCTCAGTTTGAATCTGGGTTTCTGTACTTGCCATCTATGCAGTTATAATTTTCTCATTAATTAGGTGAAGGTAATCATGCCCATTTTGTAGGAATATCATGAGGATTCAGTGGAATAATGTATATAAGGCACTTAGCACAGTGCCTGGTACCCAGAAAATGTCTAAGGAAATATGTTGCCTCATATTGCCAGGTATCCAAGAGAAGATGAACTTTCTAACAGAGCTAACTTGCATGAGTAAATAATTATAACAGCAATTATCTCCCTGAGGACAATTATTTGCCATCACCATTTGTACCCACTGAAATTACATGCATAAGAAGCAGAGTCACCCATTGGCAGATAAACGTAATTAAATTGGAAGAATGACATCAATGGCTGATTGGATTAATAAAAGAAATTTATTCCCCGGAGGTATTTCAGAAATACTTCTCCAAGCTGGATCATATTTTTTAAAGGCTTGTACCCTGAATTCAAATTATATATTAATTCCTTTCCCCAAATCAGCATGCATTCAACCCTTATAAACACCACATACTTCTGAAAAGCTAGGACTATGATGGTTTTATAAACCACACATACAGACACCAATCCTCTCAATCTTTGTGTAAGAATAGATCTATAAAAGATGTAGCATTTTGTTGATGAAGTCAATTAAGCAAACATTTCAACTGGATGATATGCACCCTGGGTTGAGAATTTTATTTTAAATAATGGGCAAAGAATATAATATAATGTGGTCACTTCACAAATTTAAATAGTTTATTGTTCCTTAAACTCTCCAAGTATCTAATGGTCATATGCTGATCTGGATCAATATAACTTTAAAAATTGAGTTTAAAAACTATTTAATTCTGGGGTGCCCGGGTGGCTCAGTTGTTAAGCGTCTGCCTTCAGCTCAGGTCATGATCCCGGGGTCCTAGGATCGAGCCCTGCGTCGGGCTCCCCGCTTCGTGTGAAGCCTGCTTCTCCCTCTCCCACTCCTCCTGCTTGTGTTCCATCTCTCTCTGTCAAATAAATAAAGTCTTTTTAAAAAAATAAAAAATAAAAACTATTTAATTCTTATAAATTCCACAGCTAGTAATGATAGCGGGGCCCAAATGTGCAAACCCTGAATGATAAAGGAATTTTTTTCCCTTGTGCCAATGTCCAATACTTTAATTATTCCTATAGTTATGACCCACAGGTATACGTTTTCATTTCTAAATCTTTGCCTAATGTTTATCACTCTGAAAGTCTAAATTGGTATCTGTTAGGTAAATGAATTTATATACAGCTCATCATTTGTGAATTTGGGTGGCAATCTACATTGGTGTACTTCTTAGGTACTTGAAATATGTCTGTGAAGTAGAGATAAGAAAGGCACAAAACTTGATTTTACCACTGGAAAAAAATCCAGAAGAGGACAAGTGTCTTTCCCAGTAATCACAGAGGAAAATAAAACCATCTGGTTATTGAGTTCTGAGATGGTTGTCAGAGAGGGTCACAAGCTTCTACTGGTATGGAAGAGCAGTTCAATCACTTTTACATCTTCGTACATGAAAAAGAAATTTTCATACAAAACTCTTGCAGAAGTAAAAATGGGCACATCCAATAACTTACTGCACACCTGAAAATGTCCTCCAAGTCTACACCATAGTTAGCTTTGAGAAGTTCGAGCTGCACTGAAATATACCATCAGATCAAACCCAATTCATTATCTAACCTGCAAGACTAAAAATAAAGTGCAGCCAAACTGGTATTATCCTCAACTCTTTTGAAGACCATGTAATGATCTTTCTGAATGTTTACCAGAAACTGAAGCTTTTGGTATTCTAAAGATTCTTGTATTGGAAAAAAAGTGGGGGGGAGACCATATAAGGTCATCTTTTCTAGATTAATGTGAATGGATGGCTCGTCTTGGTGATTAAATCATTGGTATAAGTTAGTAATGGGGTGAGTTGATGTCACCACTTCTCTACTTGTGTAGGCTCAGATTCATGATCATCCTTTACTGATAAAAAATCTGCATATACATTCTGTCTGGAGTATATATAGTTCTGTTGCTTGAGCACTGATGAATATAAATTTCCTACCTGTTAGCTTTCAAATTTCTAAAAAAGAAAAATGCAGAATCATAGCCCAGAAAAGGCTGTACTCAGCCCAGTTCATGTGCACAGGTTTAGTACTTCATACTTAATAATAATCACAATATGATGCGGTCTCCTTTATAAAAGCAGCATTCATAACCTATAAAAATGACTAACAGAAAGGTGCACTATTTATTAAAAAAACTAAAACCTGTGAATCCATTTTCAAAGACAAAGGTAATAACAAAAAATAAAGAGCATTGCCATATTCCAAAATTGGATGGCTAAATATTTGGAAAACGTAATTTCTCCCTAAATAATTTCAATGCAATCCCCAAGAAAATATCAACAGGAGTTTCTATGGAAATTCACAAACTGATTGCAAAATTCAAACGGAATGCTCAAGAACAGCCATGCTAATTCTGAAAATAAAAATAAAAAAGAACAATACACGAAGAGTAGCTTTCTCAAAAATCAACATGTTAAAAAAAGTTCTAGTACTTAAAGAGGTGTGGCATTTGCACAAACCAGATAAATAGATCAAAGGCTCAGAGTAGCTTCCATAAACAGACACTTATATATATGGAGACTTAGAATATATTAAAGGAAAGCATTTCAAATTACTGGGAAAACATGGGACCATTCAACTAATGGTTTGGGGAGACAATTTGGAAACAAATTTAACTCATTGCCTCTGACCAATGAAAAATAAAATCCTACATGGTTTACATAGTTTAAAATGTTTTAAAACTATAAAGGATTTAGGGAAAACAGAACACATTTATGGTTTGGGGATTTTCTAAGAAGATCCAAAATACAAAAATCCATCAATAAAAGGATATATCTGATTATTTCAAAATTAAAATACCTTGAAGAATCAATATTAAAATGTCCATACTACCCAAAGTAATTTACAGATTCAATGCAATCCATATCGAAGTACCAACAGCATTTTTACAGAGCCAGAACAAATAATCTTAGCATTTGTATAGAGCCACAAAAGGCCCCAAATATCAAAGCAATCTTATAGAAGAAGAACAAAGCTGGAGGTATCACAATCCCAGCTTTCAAGATGTACTACAAAGCTGTAGTAGTCAAAACAGTATGGTCCTGGCATAAAAACAAACATATAGATCAATAGAACAGAAGAGAAAACTCAGAAATAAACCCATATTTACATGGTCAATAAGTGTCTTTTCAATAAGTGATGCTGGGAAAACTAGACAGCTCCATGCAAAAGAATGAAACTGAACTTTCTTATACCATACAAAAAAATAAACTGAAAATGGGTTAAAGACCTAAATGTGAGACCTGAAACCCTAAAACTCCTAGAAGAGAACTTGGCAATAAAATCTTTGACACTGGCCTTAGGAACATTTTTCTAGATCTGTCTCCTCAGTCAAGAGAAACAAAAGCAAAAATAAACTACTGGGACCACACCAAAATAAAAAGCTTTTGCACAGTGAAGGAAACCATCAACAAACAAAAAGGAAACCTACTGAATGGGAGAAGATATTTGCAAATGGTATATCTAATAATGGGTTAATATCCAAAATATATATGAAGAACTGATACAACCCAACACCAAAAAAAACAAATAAAGATGGGCAGAGGACCTGAATAGACATTTTCCCAAGAAGACATACAGATGGACAACAGACACATGAAAAGATGCTCAACATCACTCATCACTTGGGAAATGAAAATCAAAACCACAATGAGATATCATCTTATACCTGTTAGAACAGCTAGTATTGAAAAGAATAAGTGTTGGAGAGATGTGGAGAAATTGGTGCAGCTACTGTGAAAAACAGTATGAAGATTCCTCAAAAAATAAAAAAAAAAGGAGAGGAGCAAGATGACGGAGGAGTAGGAGACCTGGATTTCATCTGGTCCCAGGAATTCAGCTGGACAGGGATCAAACCATTCTGAACACCTACAAACTCAACAGGAGATCAAAGAAAAGAATAGCAGCAACTCTCTGAACAGAAAAGCGACCACTTTCTGGAAGGTAGGACGTGCGAAGAAGTGAATCTGAGGCGATATTTGGGAGGATAGACGGCGGGGGAGGGGCCTCCGTCGGCCGCTTCTGGCAAGTGATAGAGCCGCGGAGCACAAAATCGGAACTTTTAGAAGTCTGCTCCGCTGAGGGACGTCGCTCCAGTGGCTAAGCAGGGGGTGGAATCCTCAGGGGACAGTGTGGTCTCAGGACTCTCGGGGTCACAGAAAGACCAGGGGTGCCTGAGTGTGGCAGAGCTCCCAGGTATCGGAGCGGGGAAGCCGGCTGCAGAGATGGAGCTGAGGCGCAAGCTCTCAGCTCGGGGTTGCCATAAACCGTTATCTGCGGTACAGTCAGGCCACTGCTCCTCCAGCAGGGACCCAACAAGCGGCAGATCTGGGGAGACTCCCCTTCCTCCCCCAGGAGGAGCGGCGCGGGAGCACACTGCAGGGATCTGCTGGGTTTGGAGACTCCACACGGGGTCGGGTGCCAGAGATAGAAATGCTCGGTCACAGGCCGGGTGAGCACAGAGTGCGGGCAGAGACGGAGGAGATGGGAGTGACTGCTTTCCTCTGGGTGCTCACTAAGGAGTGGGGCCCGAGTTCTCAGCTCCTCTGGGGCGGAGATTGGGAGGCTGCCATTTTCACTCTCGTCCTCCAAAGCTGTACGGAAAGCTTGCAGGGAACAAAAGCTCCTGAGAGCAAACCCGAGCAGATTACTTAGCCCCACCGGGCAAGGGCGGGGCACTTCCGCCTCCGGCAAAGACATTTGGGAACCTTGACAACAGGCCCCTCCCCCAGAAGATCAGCAAGAACAGCCAGCCAAGACCAAGTTTACCAATCAATGAGAATGGCAGAACTCCAGCGCTAGGGGAATACTGCACATAGAATCCATGGCTTTTTTCCCATGATTCCTGAGTCTTTCAAAGTTAATTTTTTTAATTTTCTTTTTTTTCTTTTTCATTTTTTTTTGAATTTTCTTTTTCCCTTTTTCAACCAACATCTTATCAATCCCTTTTTTTAAAAAAACATCTTTATTTTTCATTTTTAGAGTCATATTCTACCCCTTCATAGTAGTTAACCTTATTTTTGGTATATAAGTTGTTCTCTCTTTAAAATTTTGGGATACAGTTTCTTCTAACAGACCAAAATATACCCTAAATCTCTAATGTGTGGCTTTGTTCTAGTCTCCTGCCTGATCACATTCTCTCCCTTTTTTCTTTTTTTAATTCTCTTCTTTCTTTTTCAACCAACTTCTTATCAATTCCTTTTATAAAATCTTTTATAATTTTCATCTTTACACTCATATTCCATCCCTTCATATTTACCCTTATTTTTTACATGTATAAGTTTTACTTTTAAAATTTTGGGAGGCACTTTCTTTTAACAAACCAAAATATGCCCAAAATCTAGTGTGTGGCACTGATCTATGCACAAGCCTGATCATATTTGATCATATTCTGTTTCTTTTTCTTTTTCTTTTTTTTCCTTTTTTCTTTCTTTGCCTTTCTTTTCCCCCGGTTTCAGGTTGCTTCTGATTTGTTTAGTGTATATTTTTCTGGGGTCATTGTTACCCTGTTAGCATTTTGTTCTCTCATCCATCTATTCTCCTCTGGACAAAATGACAAGATGGAAAAAATCACCTCAAAAAAAAAAAGACAAGAGACAGTACTGACCGCCAGGGACCTAATCAATATGGACATTAGTAAGATGTCAGAACTAGAGTTCAGAACGATGATTTTAAAGATACTAGCTGGACTTGAAAAAAAGCAGGGAGGTTATTAGAGAAACGCTTTCTGGAGAAATAAAAGAACTAAAATCTAACCAAGGTGAAATCAAAAAGGCTATTGATGAGGTGCAATAAAAAATGGAGGCTCTACTCAATATCGCTTGGCATCAGGGAAATCCAAATCAAAACCTCAATGAGATACCACCTCACACCAGTCAGAATAGCTAAAATTAACAAGTCAGGAAATGACAGATGTTGGCGGGGATGCGGAGAAAGGGGAACCCTCCTACACTGTTGGTGGGAATGCAAGCTGGTGCAGCCACTCTGGAAAACAGTATGCAGGTTCCTCAAAAAGTTGAAGATAGAGCTACCATATGATCCAGCAATTGCACTACTGGGCATTTACCCCAAAGATACAAAAGTAGGGATCCGAAAGGGTACGTGCACCCCGATGTTTATAGCAGCAATGTCCACAATAGCCAAACTGTGGAAAGAGCCAAGATGTCCATCGACAGATGAATGGATAAAGAAGAGGTGGTATATATATACAATGGAATATTACGCAGCCATCAAAAGGAATGAGATCTAGCCATTTGCAGCGACGTGGATGGAACTGGAGGGTATTATGCTGAGCGAAATAAGTCAAACAGAGAAAGACATGTATCATATGACCTCACTGATATGAGGAATTTTTAATCTCAGGAAACAAACTGAGGGTTGCTGGAGTGGGGGGTGGGGTGGGAGGGATGGGGTGGCTGGGTGATAGACACTGCGGAGGGTATGTGCTCTGGTAAGCACTGTGAATTGTGCAAGTCTGTTGAATCTCAGATCTGTACCTCTGAAACAAATAATGCAATATATGTTAAGAAAAAAAAAAGAAGAAGAAGAAGAGAGCAGGAGGGGAAGAATGAAGGGGGGGAAATCGGAGGGGTAGACGAATTATGAGAGATGATGGACTCTGAAAAACAAACTGAGGGTTCTAAAGGGGAGGGGGGTGGGAGGATGGGTTAACCTGGTGATGGGTATTGAGGAGGGCACGTTCTGCATGGAGCACTGGGTGTTATGCACAAACAATGAATCATGGAACACTACATCTAAAACTAATGATGTATGGGGATTAACATAACAATAAAAAAATCTTAAAAAAAAAAAGAAAGAAATGGTCAGGATGGTAAAAAAAAAAAAAAAAAGGAGGCTCTAACTGCTAGGATAAATGAGGCAGAAGACAGAATCAGTGAGATAGAAGACCAAATGATGGAGAATAAAGAAGCTGAGAAAAAGAGAGATAAACAACTACTGGATCACAAGGGCAGAATTCGAGAGATAAGTGATACCATAAGACGAAACAATATTAGAATAATTGGGATCCCAGAAGAAGAAGAAAGAGAGAGAGGGACAGACAGTATATTGGAGCAAATTATAGCAGAGAACTTCCCTAATTTGGGGAAGGAAACAGGCATCAAAATCCAGGAGGCACAGAGAACCTCCCTCAAAATCAATAAAAATAGGTCAACACCCTGACATCTAATAGTAAAACTTACGAGTCTCAGAGAGAAAGAGAAAATCCTGAAAGCAGTTCAGGACAAGAGGTCTGTAACCCACAATGATAAACATTAGATTGGCAACAGACCTATCCACAGACCTGGCAGGCCAGAAAGGACTGGCAGGATATATTGAGAGCACTAAATGAGAAAAATATGCAGCCAAGAATACTATATTCAGCTAGGCTGTCATTGAAAATAGAAGGAGAGATCAAAAGCTTCCAGGACAAACAAAAACTAAAGGAATTTGCAAACATGAAACCAGCCCTACAAGAAATCTTGAAAGGGGTCCTCTAAGCAAAGAGAGAGCCTAAAAGTAACATAGACCAGAAAGGAACACAGACAATATACAGTAACAGTCACTTTACAGGCAATACAATAGCACTAAATTCCTATCTTTCAATAGTTAGCCTGAATGTAAATGGGCTAAATGTCCCAATCAAAAGACACAGGCTATCAGATTGGATTAAAAAACAAGACCCATCGATATCCTGTCTGCAAGAGACTCATTTTAGACCCAAAGACACCCCCAGATTGAAAGTGAGGGGGTGGAAAACCATTTACCATGCTCATGGACACCAAAAGAAAGCTGGGGTGGCAATCCTTATATCAGACGAATTAGATTTTAAACCAAAGACTGTAATAAGAGATGAGGAAGGACACTATATCATACTTAAAGGGCCTATCCAACAAGAAGATCTAACAATTGTAAATATCTATGCCCCTAACATGGGAGCAGCCAATTATATAAGGCAATTAATAACAAAGCAAAGAAACACATAGACAACAATACAATAATAGTGGGGGACTTTAACACCCCCCTCACTGAAATGGACAGATCGCCTAAGCAAAAGATCAACAAGGAAATAAAGACTTTAAATGACACACTGGACCAAATGGACTTCACAGATATATTCAGAACATTCCATCCCAAAGCAAGAGAATACACATTCTTCTCTAGTGCCCATGGAACATTCTCCAGAATAGATCCCATCCTAGGTCACAAATCAGGTCTCAACCGGTACCAAAAGATTGGGATCATTCCCTGCCTATTTTCAGACCACAGTGCTTTGAAACTAGAACTCAATCACAAGAGGAAAGTCGGAAAGAACTCAAATACATGGAGGCTAAAGAGCATCCTACTAAAGAATGAATGGGTCAACCAGAAAATTAAAGAAGAATTTAAAAAATTCATGGAAACAAATGAAAATGAAAACACAACTGTTCAAAATCTTTGGGATACAGCAAAGGCAGTCCTAAGAGGCAAGTATATAGCAATACAAGCCTTTCTCAAGAAAGAAGAAAGGTCTCAAATA